>NW_027203937.1:12785000-13985000 GCF_024711535.1 Dipodomys merriami | reverse complement strand
CTGCAAATCCTATAGAGGAGACAGATAAGGAAGCCATGCATATACTGGCATTTTCATTTGCCAGCCCAAATTATTCAAAAGGCAGCTAGCTCTCAATGTGGTTCAAGCAGTAGACCTCCTGCCTAGCAAATGCAAGGTCCTGAGTTCAAACCCCAGTGCCAGAGAAAAAAATATTCAAAAGGCATTTATCTATACAGGAGTAAATGTTCTGTCAGCTTCAGCTGATACTTAAACAATCGGAAAGGAAAAGAGATATTGGAAAGTGTTGGAAGCCAGGCGCCGGTGGCTCACGCCTGTAATCCTAACTACTCAGGAGGCTGAGATCTGAGGATCGCAGTTCAAAGCCAGCCCGGACAGGAAAGTTTGTGAGACTTTTATCTCCAATAAATCACTATAAAATTGGAAGTGGCACTATAGCTCAAGTGGTAGAGCGCTCGCCTTGAGCTGAAGAGCACAGGGACAGCGCCCAGGCCCAGAGTTCAAGCCCCATGACTGACCAAAAAAAAAAAAAAAAAAAAAAAAGGAAAGCGTTGGAAAAGGAAAGGTAAAGGAAGAAAGCCCCATAAATAAAAATGAATTTCCTAATGCTACACATAAATCACTTAACGTAGATTCCATATATAGAAGTCAAAACATAATGGAGTTTTGTAACTACAGTTAGATCAACTGTAGAAAATTAACCAGTACCACACAAAATCATATAAGGTATCAATGAATTGCTAATTCTTTCTAGACTTACTACTACACTATTCCTTAAGAGGTGTAATCTGAAAATAAGAAAAAAACAAAACAAAAAAAAACATAGCCCAGCGCCAGTGGCTCATGCCTGTAATCCCAGCTACTCAGGAGGCTGAGATCTGAGGATCATGGTTCAAAGCCAGCCCAGACAGGAAAGTCATGAGATTCTTATCTCTAATAAACCTAGAAAACTGGAAGTGGTGCTATGACTCAAGTGGTAGAGCACTCGCCTTGAGCTGAAGAGCGTAGGGACAGCACACAGGCCCAGAGTTCAATTCCCACGACTGACAAAAAACAAAACAAAACCATAAATGATAACCTGATACCCTATAGCTCAAAACAGGATTTAAGAGAATAGGAAATTATTCAAGGAAGAAAAGAGCTTAAAGCAGGGCAGAAAAAATATGTTAATAAAGCAACAATGCCAAATAGAAATACATTTTCAGGCACAGATGACACAGAATACTAGATAAAGCCTGATCTTTCATCTCAATAAGAAATATTATCTTTAAACTATACAATCATGACCATCTGTCAGTTTATCAGCAATTTTTTTTCTAGTTCAAACCGTGGACATTAGGATTTTCTTCAGAGGAAGAAGACCAGAAGTAATTTAAAAGGATGTTTCTAGATTTAATAGAGCTCAAAAGTCAATATAATGATAGAGGCAAAAGTAATATATTACCTTTAGAATTTTAAAATGTCATTTAAAATCACTATCCAAGCATTTGCTAATTATGTGACAGTAAATCAACACTTCTGTGATCCACAGTCTACTATCTTATAAAATGGGAACACCTAGCTCACAGGGATACTGTGAAAACTGTGAAAACTTTCTTCTATATAAATGGTAACTGCAATTAACGTAAACCTATCTTTGCCAATATTTCGAAAGCACACATGTACGCAGGCACTCACAAAAGCATACTGAATGAAGAAAAATTTTATTTTAACTCTGACAGCACTATTTGCCAAACATTCCTGTATCTTCCATGCACAAAAAATAAAGCAGCCTGGGGAGTGAAAATAGCACAGTGCTTCTGGAGCCAGGTGGCTAAGGACTGGAATTGAGGTATGCCACTTATTTGCTGCAAAGCCTTGAACAAGTTTCCTTTATAATCATCTGCTTCCTTATCTATGAGATACCAGCATTATTATTCTGGGGGTTGGAAAAAAAAAAAACACGTTAAACACCTCATACAATGTCTGGTACTTGTGTTTAATAATGTAAGCAATTATAAGTTTAGCATCACTTAACAATGAGCTACCAATTTTGGTTTTCAAAGGTTTCTCTCTACTCAATATTTTATTTAGTTGCTTCATAACCCTGAAAGCTAGACACAGCAACTGTCACTAACCTCATTTTACAGTGAGGATCAAATGTACAGGGATAAAAATTATTTTTACAAGCTCATGCAATAATATAGATTAAATTAAGGTCTCTGAACTTTCTCAGCTCTTCATTATTCCCTCACCCCAAATAGAGCATTCATTACTTTTTTTACAATTAAGGTATCTATGAAGAGGATAACCTTAAACATTTCTAAGGAGGAGGAGGAGGAGGAGGAAGTGAAGAGGAGGAGGAGGAGGAGGAAGTGGAGGTGGTAGTGGCGGGCAGCGGTAGTGGCGGTAGAAGTTTTTTCCCACTTTCTAGCTATGGCTCACAAAGATTAAGAGAGGTGGTTATTAAAATCATCAGCAGGGGCTGGGAAGGTGGCTCAGTGGTAGAGTGTTTGCCTTGCATGCCTGAGGCCCTGGGTTCGATTCCTCAGCACCACATAAGCAAAAAGAAAAAAAGCCGGAAGTGGTGCTGTGGCTCAAGTGGTAGAGTGCAAGCCTTGAGCTGAAGAGCTGAGGGACAGCGCCCAGGCCCAGAGTTTAGGCCCCACGACCGGACCCAAAAAAAAAAAAAAAATCAGCAATAGAATAGAGGATTGTCCCAAACTGCCAACTGCTAATTCTAGCTTTATTCTGTTTTAGTTTTCCCAGCAAAGTCAATGATCTCTTACAATTACTGTTTTTAATCTGCTTATTAAAGTATTTGACAAGGGCTGGGAAGATGGCTCAGTGGTAGAGCGCTTGCCTTGCATGCATGAGGCCCTAGGTTCAATTCCTCAGCGCCACATAAGCAGAAAAAAAACTAATAAAATGAAAAACTTGACAAAAAAGAGATAAAACTTATAGAGGCAGCTTTCTGCCACCTTTATGATCATATTACTTCATTTCACCCCTCTATTTCAGTACTTACCAACACTATGTTGTATTATTCTTAGCTCAAAAACCTGGACTGCTTGGCTGGGCACTGGTGGCTCAACACCAGTAATCCTAGCTACTCAAGAGGCTAAGATCTGAGGATCAAGGTACTAAGCCAGCCTGGGCAGGAAGGTTCATCAGACTCTTACCTCCAACTAACCACCAAAAAATCCAGAAGTAGAACTGTGGCCCAAAGGGTAGAGTACTAAACTTGAGCAAAAAAGCTCAAGGACAACCCCCAGGCCCTGAATTCAAGCATCAGAATACACACACACATACACACACACACAGGAACTGGACTGGACCCTACTATATAGTTGCTGTACATCCTGCTTGATAGAAGAGCCTAGCTACGGTAGAGGACTCAATAACTGTAAGTGGATAAATATTTCAATGAAACTTCTATGTACAATTGATCTACACTTTAAAAACAAAACATACAGAAAAGAAAGTAAATAAGTAAATTAATGAACAAATAAACTCTTCCAGAAATAAAGAAAGAGAAATCTGGGCATGTTATGTTAGGCTATAAGAAAGTAAAAGAAACAAACACATTTTTATTTTTTTATTTTTGGTCAGTCGTGAGGCCTGAACTTTAGACCTGGGCGCTGTCCCTCAGCTCTTCACCTCAATGCTAGTGCTCTACCACTTGAGCCACAGTGTCACTTCTGGCTTTTTCTGCTTATGCTGAGGAATCGAACCCAGGGCCTCATGCATGCAAGGCAAGCACTCTATCACTGAGCCACCTTCCCAGCCCACAAACACATTTTAAAAGCTTCATAAGGCAGAGAAACTTTTGTGTGAAGTTAAATAAGCCCTTGTAGCATTTGAAGTATCTCTACAGAAAGACAAAAACACAGGAGCCTGGAAAGACACGGTTTCAAGTTAAGACCCAAAAGTAGGGTGCTTATTTATATTTAGACTTGCAAAACCAAGTTGAAAATTTCCAAGAAACATTCTTGGCCTAAGATATTTCAGTAGTTTTCAGGTCAAGACTGAAAGAGAAAAGGAAACAAAATAAAACAATGAGAATGCAAAGATCTGTTTAAAGACAGTAAAAGGTGTGGGGGAGGGGGGGAAGGATGGGATGGGAAGGGGAAACAAAGGAGGAGGCCACAATGCTTGATAAGAAATGTACACATTATCTTGCCCATGTAATTGTAACCCCTCTGTACAGTATTTTCACAATAAAAAACAAAGAAAAAAGAAATAAAAAATAAAAAAGACAGTAAAAGGGAAGACAATTTCAAGCTAAAATAAATCCCCTAAATGTTATGATCTCCTTGGGTTTACATATTGGAATGTGATTCCTCTTCACTGAAAAACTATTCTTGAATAAAGTTCAATGTAACAGCAGTAAATTTACAAGAGTAAATAGGACTAAATCATATTATTCATTCAACAAATATCATTGGGCTTAAAGCAATGAACTTGAGTAGAACAAACTTCCTACTATTAAGAAGCTTTTTCATTCTGATAGTAGGAGATGGATGATCATTTAGACAAACAGACGGTTGATGGGATGGGGTGGGATGGGATGCAATGCAATACAATGCAATGCAATGGTAGGCAGTGAGTTCTAAACAGAAAAAGAATGGAGGAAGAGAACTGGTAGAGTGCTGATTTTATAGAGAATATACTAAGCATTGAACCCAGGGCCGCACCCATACTGCACAGGTACTCTACTTCTAAACTAGTCTCCAGTCCCTATTTGTGTCAGTTATTTTCAAAGTAGAGTCTCATTTTATCTCCAAGCCTCCAGTGGGAAGATACAAGCTTCCTATTTATATCCTCCCCCCTCACCTCCAATCACTGAAAACAGGCATATGCCACTTCATTCTTCCATATGCTTTCCTTGTAGTTGGGATAACAAGCAACTTCACAATACCCAGCCATTGGTTGAGATGCCATCTCATGAACCTCTCTTCTCACTGTAGCTGGTCTGAGCTCCCCTAATCTCTACCTCCCAAGTAAATTTAAACCACGGTGCCCATCTTACACTGTTTTTTTGTGTGTGTGTTTGTGTGCCAGTACTACAGCCATACCTCCATTTCTCACTTTTTTGGCTGATTAACTGGAGATAAGAGTCTCTTGAATTTGTCTATCCAGGCTAGCTTGAAACTGCAGTCCTCAGATATCAGCCTCCTAAGTAGCTAGGATTAGTTTGAGCCACTAATGCCTGGCTAGGATTAGTTTGAGCCACTAGTGCCTGGCTATACTGGCATTTTGTTGTTGGTGGTGGTAGTGGTCATCATCGTGGGGCCTGAACTCTGAGCCTGAGTGCTGTCCCTCAGCTCTTCAGCTCAAAGATAGCACTCTACCACTTGAGCCACAGCGCCACTTCCAGCTTTTTCTGCTTATGTGGTGCTGAGGAATCGAACCCAGGGCCTCATGCATGCAAGGCAAGCAATCTACCACTGAGCCACCTTCCCGGTCCCCTCTACTGGTTATTTTTTATTCAGGGTCTCACTTTTTGTTCAGGCCTATTTTTCACTTCCTGCAATCGCTGGGATGACAGGTATAAACCACCATGCTCAATTACTGCTACTGAGATGGAGTCTGGAAGGCTTTACTGCTCAGGCTGGCCTCAAACAGCCTAATCTCAGCCTTCTCATAGCAAAACTGACACATGTACCACTGCACCCAGCTATTGGTTGAGGTCTCATGTATATGCCTAGGCTAGTCTTGATCCACTGTCTTCCCAATCTCAGCATCCCAAATAACTTAGCATTCTAGGCATGAAACACCACCAGCACTCTGTAAAGGGTTAATCTCGTAGTTCCTAAACTTTAACAAACACTAATATTACTTGGAGGACTTAATAGACTTCAGTACCCCAAATCCAGAGTTTTTCATGTTTCGATCTGGGATGATACTTGTCAAGTGTTCAAGTTTTCAGATTTTGCTGGTTCAGGGACCACTTTGAGAATTAATTATTCCAACTCAAAAGATTAGGTAGGTATTCTATCTGGTGGGCCTTGCCTTGCTTCTTCATTCATACATTGATCCATTTAAAGTGCTAGGCACTAAAACTAAACTGATCCTAGCCTCAAGAAGTTCACAGGCTAAAATATATATGAACTCAAATTTAATTGGGATAGAGTAACAAGAAGAGGACTGTTAAGAATGTTATGTACATGAGCCAGTAAGATAGAAGAACAACTCACTGGTAAGGAGGAAAGGATAAGACCAAGGGACTCCTTCCTAGAAATTCAACAAGGGTTTTTTCCAGAGTGAAGTAAGGGGTAAAAGGCAGGCATTCCAGGTAGAAAATGTATCACATGCAGAAACAGCTGATGAATAAAGTACAGGAAAGTACAGAAAGAGGGGCTGCAAAGACAGGCACTGGTCTGATTTCCACAAATTTCTTTTTGGTTGTTGTTGTCATCATCATTTTTTGTTTGTTTGTTTCTTGCAGTACTTGGCTTTGAACTCAGAACCCTAAGCTTGATTAGTTGGCACTCTACCTCTTGAGCAATGCTATCAGGCCTGCTTTGGCCAGCCTACTTAGAGATGAAGTCTCTTGCCTTTTTCGACCAAACTGTCTTCAAACTTACATCCTCTGGAGCAGCCACTCGAAAACTAGAATTTCAGGAGTCACTATAGCCTAGCTTCTTTCAGGTTTTTTATTTCATGTCAAGGAAATAAATCTTTGGACAATGAGGCACTGGTGCCACCAAGTTTTGTTTTAGGAAGATTCTTCTGGATGCACAAGTGCCTTCCTTTAAGGCATTCCTTCCTCTGTGCCTCAAAACATCTCAGTAAATATACACTGAATTGAACTGAACCAGTTTTCTATCAAGTGACCTCCTATGGATGAGGGGCCCAGTCACTTTCCTTTCAGGACTAATTTTGGCCAAGACAAGACTTGTAAAACAGGTCCAGCAACCTCCATTATTTCACAGTACTCCCAGTACAACTGGAGTCCCCCACAGGGCCTTCATTGTTTACATGTCTACCTCACTCTAGATTTTGAGCTCTTGGAAGACACAGACAGTCTTAATAGACTGGGAATCCCCTATCTCTTCGGAGGAAGCTTGAAACATAGTAGCACTCCAGACTCCAGTAATGCTGAATAAACAGATGACTGAACAGGCACACTGATCAGGTAGACCTAAGTCTTCATGTAGCTAAGAATACAAACAAGCTCCAGGAAATATTACAGTGTCCGTGTTCCCAAAACCCTTTTTTGCAAGGTGTAGTTTCCCGTTCAGTGAGGTGTACCTGATTTAGTATTTCCAAACAGAAACAACAACGTTTCAGTGGCAGAACTCTCAGTGGGCCTCTAAAGTCGCCACTGGGGAGAAGTCACTTTGACTGTTGGAAAGGAAAGATGATGCCAGCAAAGACTTCACAGTGGAGAGGATTCTTCTGTGGAATATCAGACGCTGAGTAAATTTGCTACCTGCTTGTTTCTGAAGCTTAAAATGCAAACTCTTAGAACTTAAGGTTGGAAGTGACCAAGAGGGAAGAAAGAAAGAAGAGAGAGAGAGAGAGAGAGAGAGAGAGAGAGAGAGAGAGAGAGAAAGAAAGAAAGAAAGAAAGAAAGAAAGAAAGAAAGAAAGAAAGAAAGAAAGAAAGAGGGAGAGGGAGGGAGGGAGGGAGGGGAAAGTAGGGTTTTACTAGCAGCCACAGAACTAACTCATCCTTTCACCTTTCAGCCTAAAGACAATTGTCCAAAAGGTGAAACAGACAAGGACTTTGCTCCTAAGACCAAAAGAAAACACCCGATACTTCTCAAGTGGTTCTGGCAAAATACACTTGACGTCTAGAAAATTCCAGGCAGGGAACTTTGGAACTGGGCTAACGGTGAAAGTGAACTAAGGACGCTCCTTTCCCTGGGTCTTTTAACTTCCCAAGTGCGGGAGGATTCCCGGTGGGGGAGGGGCCCGCAGCTTGGATTTATTCCCTGTGTCCCCCGCACCCCACACACACACACACGCCCGGGGTGGGGAGTCGAACCCTTGAAGGGATTCCCGGAGCGGGGACCGGTGATCCCGCCGTGCAGAGGGAACCCGCTTTCCCAGGCTTCCCCATCCCGGAGACGGGTTGGCGACCAAACCCCGCGAAGTTTGGAAGGGAGTGGGTCACAGACCTAGGTGTTCCCCCCCCCCGGGCCAGCCAGGCCTCGCTCCGGGGTCCCCCGGGCGGGGGGGGGGGGGGGGAACCGGCGCGGCAGACCCAGGTCACCCCGGGGCAGGCACCGGGCGCCTTTGTTGGTCCGGGCGGGCCGAGCCGCTGGCTGGCCTGGCGGGGCGGCGCGACCTCCGCTCACCTGGCGCGCGGCCCCGCCGCGCAGAATGAATGGGCGCGGGCCCCGCCCCGCACCCCCCCCCCGCCGCACCCCACCTCAGCCCCGCACCCCAGCCCGGGCTCCGGCGGCGCCGGGGCGCCCGGCTCTCACCTTGGGCGCTCGCCGCGGCTCCTCCACCCCGGTGGCGGCGGCGGCCGGGCCGGGGGTGGGCGCGAGCGGCCGCGGCACTTTCTCCTCGGGACTCGGGGTTCGCGAGCGCGGAGCCTGGGGAAAGCGAGGGGGGGACGCGGGCGCGCCGGAGGCCCCGAGGCGTGTGAGGGAGCAGGCGCGCGGCGGCGTTCGCGGAAGGGAGTCCGCGGCGGGGACGCGGAGCGCGCCGAGCCCCCCGGAGGCGCGAAGGGTGAATGGAGGGGGCGGGAGCAGCTGGGGAAAGCCGCGAGGGGCGTCGCCGGGCAGCCCGCACCTCCGGCCCCGGCCGCCGCCGCGGAGCACCGCCGCCTCCCCCTCCCCCCGCCCGCCACCTCGCTATTGTACGCCGCCGCGGGGCCCGGCGCCGGCCGCGCCCACCGGCCCCCGCCCCTCTCGCCGCCGCCCCGCCTCCTGCAGGTGGGAGGGGGCGGGAGCGCCGGAGTGACCCACGTGAGCGAGGCCCAGGCGAGGGAGCGGCGGGCGTCCGGGTGACGTCATCGGCGCGTGACGCCAGAGGCCGGGAATCACCCCGCGGCTGCGTGACGTCACGGAGTCGCGGCTCTCCGGCCGCGGGCTCTGTGCGAGAGGGGTTTCTCCCGGAAGTTTTGTTTTGTTCTGTGCGGGGGTTGGGGGCGGTGTGGATGACTCTACCGTGGTGTAGACAGGATCAAACAGGACTGACACTCCGTGACAGAGTAGCACAGGTTCATCGCCAGAGCCCCGACCTCTCTGATCTCAGCCCAACAGCTAGGACTCCGCATTTCACAGGGCCGCGGAGGAAAAATGACGGAGAACTTAGAGGTATTCCGAAGGGACATCGGGAACTGTCTCACCCTTCTTAAACCTTTGTCCTAACCATCTGACTTTTGACCGAGGAGCCAAAAATATACGTCGGAGGAAACAGCTTGTTCAACAGATGGTTCTGGGAAGCAGGTTCTTTACATGCAGAAGACTCTGTAACTAGACACCCGCTCCCTACCTCTCACCCTGTACGAAAATCAGTTTGAAATGGTGCAAAAATCCCAGGGTCAGATCTGAAACGTTGAAACTTCTAAAGGAAAACACTTGAAGATAACGGACCTAGGCAATTATTTTCTGAATAGGCTCCAATTGTCTAGAAAACAAGAGTAAAAAATTGCCAAATGGGATTCATCAAATTAAAAGGCTGATTTACATCAAAGGGAAAAAAATGACCAAAATGAAGAGACAACCTAGGAATGAGAGAAAATCTTTGCCAGCTATTCAATGGATACTTGATTAATAATGAGAACATAGAAAAATTCACAAAATTAAACAGCAAAAAGAACAAATAATCTAATTAATAAATGAGCATACATATTGAACACAGTTCTCAGAAGTAGAAATGGCTAATAAATATATGAAGAAATGGCCAGCATTCTTAACCATAAAAGAAGACCATCTTAATGGCCATCATTAAGAAAACAATAAATGCTGGTGGGAATGTGGGGGAAAGGAAATCCTCATACACTATTGGTGGGAATGGAAACTATGGTAACTGTAAGGTCCATTCCTGGATGGCCAGCAGACCCCGCCCAGTACCTGCGTTACCTAGGCAACTGGGACACCTGGAAGAGGTCACATCTGCATCCGCTGATGTCACATCTGAATCAGATGTGGCCACACCTTTCTCCCACCTGGTCCCACCTCTTAGCTGGTCCCACTTCCTTTACCTGGACACAGCTTTCCCTGCCCCTACCCTAGATAAGGCCTAACCCAGGGCCAGACACCCTCTTTTGCCAGCCTCATGGAATGCCAACCTTGCCTGGTCCCAGCAGGTCTACTGAATAAACCTACCCCTTACCTGAATACCACGTGTGGACAGTGTTCTTACTCGGCTACCTCTTTCTAAAAACCTAACAGTAACCACTAAGGAAATCAGTAAGGAGGTTCATCAAAACACTAAAAATACATTTACTTTATGAAATGTATCCAAAGGAGCGTATAATTCAACATATAAGAGATACTGCCCACACCCATGTTTATTGCAGCTCTATTCACAGTATCCAGGCTAGGGAAACTGTTTAAGTGTTCAACAATCAATGAATGGATTTTTTAATGTAGTATATAATGCTTGGTATAGACAATAATCATTGGGGATCATTCAGCCATAAAGACATATGAAATCAGCCAGGCACTGGTAGCTCAAGACTCTAATCCTAGCTACTCAGGAGGCTGAGATCTGAGGATCATGGTTCACAGCCAGCCCAGGCAGGAAAATCAATGAGACATATATCCAATTAACTACCAGAAAACAGGAAGTGGAGTTATGGTTTAAAGTGGTACAGCAATAGCCTTGAACAGAAAAGCTCACGTCCTAAGTTCAAGCCCCAAGACCTACAAAGAAAAAGAAAAATGAATCATTTGCAAGAATATTAATGGAGGGGCTGGGAAGGTGGCTCAGTGGTAGAGCGCTTGCCTTGCATGCATGAGGCCCTGGGTTTGATTCCTCAGCACCACATAAGCAAAAAAAAAAGCCGGAAGTGGCGCTGTGGCTCAAGTGGTAGAGTGCTAGCCTTGAGCTGAAGAGCTGAGGGACAGCAGCCAGGCCCAGAGTTCAGGCCCCACGACCGGACCCAAAAATAAAAAAAAATTAAAAAATTAAAAATTAAAAAAATATTAATGGAACTGGAGATCATCTTGCTGAACAAGATACACTAGGCTCAAAAAGCCACCTACCATATTTTCTCTCATATGTGAAATCTAAACCTAAAATAATGATGATTATAATGGTGATGGTGATGAAAATGGGACATAAATGTAAAATGGGGACTGTCTGGGGGAAGGAAAAGGAGAGGGTACTGGGGAATGAAGAGGACAAAAATATGTTCAATTTTGAAAAGAAAGAAGGAGAACAGTTTAGGCAATAGATAATGAAGGAGATGGATTTGTTCAATACACTACAGATATTTGGAAATGTTACAATGAAACTCCTTTGAATTATTAATGTATGCCCAAAACAAAATAGTTACATTGGATGCTGGTGGCTCACACCTGTAATCCCAGCTACTCAGGAGACTGAGATCTGAGGATCGTGGTTTGAAGCCATCTGAGGCAGGAAAGTCCATGAGATTCTTCAATTAACCACCAAAAATCTGGAAATGGAGCTGTGGCTCAACTGGTACAGATCTAGCCTTCAGAAAAAAAAAAGTTCAAGGACATCTCCCAGGCCCTGAGTTCAAGCCCCAGGATGAGATCACACACACACACACACACACACACACACACACACACACACACACACACAGTAGTACCCACACAAAGTGGGGTGGGATAGGAGGATTACTGATTTCAAGATTAGCTGAGACTACAAAATTCCAAGCCAGTCTGGGCTATTCAGAGAAATACTTGCCTCAAAAAGAAAAGAAGTAAAAGCAGTCCCAGAAGAGGGGGAAAGAAGGAGGGAGTAACGAAGAGGGGGAGAAGAGGAAGAGCAGGAGGAAGAAGAGGGGAAGCAGAGAAGATCTGAAGCTAATAAAGTAAAATCTCATTTGTTAAATCTGGATAGTGTTGCAAATGTGTCTGCTATATTGTTTAAAGAATATTTCTAGCCCTTCTACCACGTGAGAACACAGTAACCTGGTAGCACTTTAGAGAGAAAAAGCAAATTCTACACACAATGAATTTCCTGGTAGTTTGATCTTGGACATGTCAGCCTACAGAACTGTGAGAGATAAATTTCTAAATTATCCAGTCATCTAAAGGATTTTGTTACAACAGCACAAAAGGACTGAGACACCCCAGAAATGCTTCCATTTCTAACTACTATGTCAAAAACACTACGTCTGGCTATCAGATCCTCCACTAATGGTTTGTTCTTCATTTTAAATTCATTAACCCTTCTGCCTTCTGGGTTGTAATGCAGTGGGTTGATAAGAAGTCTGATGGGGGAGATTATGGGAAAATTATGAACTCTCTCAGCCCCATAGATAATAATAATTAATGTATACCCCATGGTGTCTTAGGGAATTTTTTAAAAGAGTACCATGATACCCATGAAGCACTACCATCTTTTTTTTTTTCCACACCAGTCATTCCAGGTTTAAATAAGAAAGAAACACCTAATTGTAGATAAGGCCTTTAAAACCTAAAAGTCATTACAGATTTTCATTCAAAAATGAAAAGGCCATTGGCTGGGCAACAGTGGCTCATGCCTGTAATCCTAGCTACTCGGGAGACAGTCTGTGTAAGAGTCTGTGAGACTCAACTCCAACTAACAACCAAAAACCTAGAAATGTAGCTGTAGGCCATGTCTGCCTGGTGATGGAACACACAGGTAGGGGAAAGCTATAGGCCGTGTCTACAAGCTGATGGTCTACAGGAGGACAAAGCCCAGGTTATGGCCTAGGGAAAGACCCTGGGCTCCAAGGATCCTGACATCATGGTGGACTCACATAGCTGCCAGAGATACCCAGGCAGGAAATTCACATTGCTATGTGCCCCACACATCCAGCAAAGTCTTCTGTCCAGTGCCAGAAGGAGGTGGATAAGTAGCTGTGAGCCTCTCTACATGGGATTCCAGGGATGCTGCCCTAGCTTTCCAGAGCATCCTGTGCAGAGAGGGCAGTGAGTGGAAAGGTCATGGAAGCTGTCTGGAGACAAGAAATGCCACCCCTGGGGGAAGCCTCCCAGTCTGTTTTTCCTGGAATACTTCCCCCTTTCTGCTTGATTATCCTTCCTAGGTGTTTCTAGGAGTAGCAGAGATGGTTATTAGCAATTCCTGCTTCTCCTATACTGCTCCTAAAAACTGAGGGAGGTAACTTCTCCTGAGTTCAGATTCTGTATTTCCCAAAGCCTGCCAACAGCATGATCTGCACACCCTGTTGTAATTCCCTATTTTCAAAACCAAGACAGCATTATTGACTGACTTTGGAATAGATTGCCTTGTTTCAAATCCCAGTTGTACATACTAGGATCTTAAATCCCCACACATAATTTCTCTGTTATAGCAACTAGTGCCTGGGTATCATATCTTAGTGTCTTTAAGGCTTAGCTTTACCACAATAGTAACTACAATTTAGCCCATATTACCCTATAGGATGTTGACTATTACTATTATCATCTCCAAACTTGTTACTTTTGGGTTCCTTCCTGGTCTTTCCAACCAGCAGATGGCCAAGCCAGAAGCCTAGACTAAAACCCCACTCTCAACATTCACTCCAGACTGATGGCTTCTCCTATTTTTTTCAAGTTCTTGTCTTTTTTTTTTTTTTTTTTTTTTTTTTTGGTCAGTCGGTCATGAGGCTTGAACTCTGGGCCTGGGTACCGTCTCTGAGCTCTTCAGCTCAAGGCTTCCACTTAAGCCACAGTGCCACTTCTGATTTTCCAGTGGTTTATTGGAGATAAGAGTCTCACAAACTTTCCTGTCCAGGCAGGCTTTGAACTGTGATCCTCAGATCTCAGCCTCCTGAGTAGCTTGGATTACAGGCATGACCCACCAGCCACCAGCACCTGGCTTCAAGTTCTTGTCTTTTTTTTTTTTGTCAGTTGTGGGGCTTGAACTCTGGGCACTATCCCTCAGCTCTTCAGCTCAAGGAGAGTGCTCTACAAGTTGAGCTACAGCACCACTTCCAGTTTTCTGGTGGTCTATTGGAGATAGGAGTCTCACGGTCCTTCCTGCCCAGGCTGGCTTTGAACCGGGATCCTCAGATCTCAGCCTCCTGAGTAGCTAGGATTACAGGCATGAGCCACCAGCGCCTGACAAGTTCTTGTCTTTATGTTCAACCACAACACCACCATCTGGACAACTAGGGCAACCTTCAACCTCTTCTAAACCAATCTTTTTTCCCCATTACAAAACTGTAAGTCTAGCCAGGTACCAGTGCTTTATGTCTGTAATCCTAGCTACTCAGAAGGCTGAGATCTGGGGCTGGGAATGTAACTTAGTGGTAGAGTGCTTGCCTAGTATGCATGAAGCCCTGGGTTCAATTCTTCAGTACCATATAAACAGAAAAGGCTGTAAGTGGCCCTATGGTTCAAGTGGTAGAGTACTATCCTTGAGCAAAAGAAGCTCAGGGACAGTGCCCAGGGCTGGAGTTCAAGCAAAAAAAAAAAAGAAAGAAAGAAAGAAAGAAAAGAAAAAGAAAAAGAAAAAGAAAAAGAAAAGAAGAAGGCTGAGATATGGAGAATCATGGTTCAAAGCCAGCCTGGGTAGAAAAGTTTGTTCGACTCAATCTCTAAAAATAACTAATAAAAATCGGGGCTAAAGGTATAGTTCAAGTGGTACAGCACCAGCCTAGCATGTACAAGGCTTCAAACTTGACATCTTAGGGGGGAAAAATAACTGATAATGTCCTGATGTTTTTCCCTGTTTAAACTTTCTCACATTCCAGAATAAAGCCCAAAGTCCGTAGCTTGAGACTTACACCAGCACTTCTAGCTCTCACACAGTATATCTCTTGTTTCTAGCTACATTGAAATACTACTTTACATTCTTTTTTTTTTTTTTTTTTTTGTCGGTCATGGGGCTTGAACTCTGGACTTGGGCACTGTTCCTCAGCTCTTCAGCTCAAGGCGAGCGCTCTACTGCTTGAGCCACAGTGCCACCTCCCTACTTTACATTCTTTGAACAGATACTTTCTGACTTATCTAACTGTCCAACATATAGTCATTCTACAAAGCTGAACTCATTTGTTCATTTGACTAGCATTTCTAAAGATTCCTTGAGCCTTAACAATGCAGAAATCCTATAGAGCTACTATCTTCACGGCATGCAGGGCACAATATGGTAGTTGTAATTATCTATCTGAGACCATCAGTTCCTTGAGAACAAGTCCTATTTCTATCCATATCTCTACTATGGAGAACACTGCTTGATGCACAGTTGCAATCTGTTGTTAAAATGTATTTACTTAAGTGTTCATATGGTATTTACTATGTGCTGAGAAGTGTTCTGCACACTACAAACACTGTCCTTAAATGTCTAACAACACTTAGAGGTAGATACATCTTGATAAGAAAACGGAGGCACACAGGGATAAAATAACAACCCCAAGTCACAACCTAAGAAATTGATTCTAATCTAGACTTACCTTTGCAAGGTACTCTAGGTTCATCTCTAAGTCATCTCTTCCAATAACTATTTGTCTTTTTTACTTTGTCTAACCTAAACGTATGTATCTATGAATAATGAAGAGTAGACACTAGTGGCTCATGTCTATAATCCTAGCTACTTGAGAGGCTGAGACCTATTACAGTTTGATACCAGTTGAGGCAGACAAATCCTAGAGATGCTGATCTCCAATTAACCAGCAAAAGGCTGGAACTGGTATGTTTCAAATAGTAGAATGCTAGCCATGAACAACAAAGTAGAACAAGAGTATGAGGCTCTGAGTTCAAGTGCTAGGACCTGCACATGAAACTAACTATAAAAATAAAACCTCTCTATGGTCTAAAAGAGGAGGGAGAGTAAGAAAGAATATAAACCATGATCCAAAGCTCCAACTAGTGGGTTAAAACTGCAGCCTGAGATAATGCATCTTTTAGATCCATAAACACAATGAAATGCAGGGTAAGTTATTTTGAATCTTCAGAACTGCAAGGAAAAAATGCGTGTGATTTATATAATATGATACCATATTTGTTTTTCATGTAAGTATATAGATATCTCAGTATATCCTCAGGATAGCTACTATTGAAGAAAAAAAAAAAAGTTCAGGCATGGTGGCCTGTAATCCTAGCTGGTTGGAAAGAGATCAGAAGGATCAAATTCAAGGTTAGCCTGGGCAAAAGAATTTGAGAGATTCCATCTCAACCAATAAAAAGCTGTGTATGGTGGTTCACACCTGTCATCCCAACTACGTAAGAGCATAAATAGGAAAATCACAGTCCAGGCCTGTGAGAGAAAGTGTGAGATCTTATGCAAAAAAAAAAAAAATCAGAAAGGGTGCTAAGGACATGACTCAATTGATAGGGCCTGCCTCACAAGCATAAAGCTTTGAATTCAAACTCCAGTATGGCCAGAAAAAGAAGAGAAAAACACAGAAACAAGTGCTAGCTAAGAATATAGAGATTGTAATCCCCTGCTTGTTGATAAAGGTATGCAATGGAAGAGCCATACATGTGGATACATGTAGAATTTTTTTCTTTAAAAAAATTAAAAATGAGCCAGGTGATCTGTAGTCCTAGCTACTTAGGAAATTGAGATCTGAGGATCACGGTTCAAAGCCAGCCCAGGAAGAAAAGTCCCCATGAGACTCTTACCTCCCATTAACCACTCAAAAACTGGAAGTGGATCTGTGGCTCAAAGTGGTAGAAAGTTAGCCTTGAGCAAAAGAGCTCAAGGACAGTGCCCAGGCCCTGAGTTCAAGCCCCACAAAAATAAAATTAAAAAAAATGGAATCATCAGAGCCAGTCATGGGCATTCAACACCTGAAATCCCAGATACCCAGGAGGCAGAGGTAAGAAGGATCTCACTCTGAGAGCAGCCCAAGCACAAGCATGAAACCCTGTCTGAAAAACAAAATAAAGCCAAAAGGGCTAGGGGCATGAATCCCACTTGTTTAGTGGGACCTGACTTCAAATTCCAGTACTGCCATTTAAAAACAAAACAATTGGATGGTTTGATCCAAGAACCAGTCAGAGCAGCCACCAAGAAGGCTTTCCACCAGGCAGGCGAGAAAGGTCCACACTCACACCTGAATATGCTAGGCCAATGGAGTTGATGTAGCCTGACTCTCTTATGTATGGACAAGCAACACATGGCTCACAATGCCTTCAGGAACTGGGTGACTAAACACAGCAAGTCCAGCAAAGCTAAGGTTTGCCAAGGTCTTAACCCTTCATGGAGCGGAGTCTCTGTGGGCTGGCAAGGGAGGAAGTATGGAAATAAATAACATATAATCCTTGCTGTCAAAGATTCGATGGCCAAAGAGCAATCATACCAATGGCAATTTTCACATTGGAAGCAATCAGTTTTACATAGGTCTGTGCAACCCTAAACCATTTAGTCAACACTTTTTCTCACTTGGCCCTTCAAAAGCCCTATGATGGAGCCAGGCTAGAGCTGTGCCCCCATTATATAAACCACGAGATGGAGACATAGAAGAGAAACACAATGTGGTTAGACCAATTGCATTTTACCAACTGCTTTCACAGCCAATAATTCATTTACAAGGGGGCACAGCTGGGCCTCGAAGAGAGCCCAGAGAGAGCAGTGCCAGGCTCTGAGGTCGTGCAGGGAGGGGCATGTTTCCACGCTGTTATGTGTTCTACTTAGCTGCTTCATCCAAGAATTGCACCCAGCTCGGCAGCTTGCGAGTGAGCTCTGTTTTACTGCAAAGCTGTTGAGTACATCAGCACAGGGAGAAAGAACAAGGACTGTCCCCTACTCTGTCCCCTACACTGCCTGTGTTTTCCTACATTTTCTCACCTTGTAAGCATGTGCACATAAATGTTTGTCTAGTTTTTTTTTCACCAGAATACTCACTTTCTTAATGGCAAACAATATTTTTTTCTTTTCCCGTAGTGGGGCTTGAACTCAAGGACTCGCACTTGCTCAGATGACTTCCTTCACTGCAGCCACAAATCCAGTCCAGCTTTTTGCTAGTTAATTGGAGATGGAGTCTTGCAGACTTTTCTGCCCAAGCTGGCTTCGAACCACATTCTTCCAGGTCTCAGCTTCTGAGTAGCCAGGACTACATGAGCCACTGGTAGCTGGTAGAATACCTTTTAGGTGTTTCTGTACAGATTGTGTGTGTGTGTGTGTGTGTGTGTGTGTAGTGGATTGGGGTTATGAATTTAGGACCTCATGCTTGGTTAGTAAATGTCCTACAACTTGACCTACATCTCTATCCTTTCTTCTTCCTTTTATCTCCCTATGTAATCCAATCTGGCCTCAAACTCAGGGCCCTCCTGCCTTTACCTCCCAAGTACTAGAATTTCAAACATTGCATCACCATATCTAGCCTTTTTTCTTTGAACTGTGACCTTTAGTAAGAAATGTCATCTACATTTGTAATAGGAACAAGTTTCAGTGAGTCATTGTGGGCCCTAGATCCATTTACCTCCTGAGTTGGTGTCTGTTGCCATTACACACACCCACATGCATGCATGCACATGTGCATACACACATGTGTGTGAGCACACACACACACATACACACACACGGGCAGGGAACTTTGGCTCCTACAGATCAGAACAGAGTGAATGCCGGGTTGAATGTCTCACCACCTTGACTTACTCTTGCTCTCACCTGATAATTCCCTATCCTGCATCTGCCAACGTTTCTGTTCTCTGCACTACACTACACCAGCCTTTGAACGTGACAAGAAGGCCTCTGACCACATGCAGGTGAGATAAGAAGTTGTGGCCATAAGTGAGTGAAAGCTTTGCTCACTTGGAAAAGTTGTAATCAGTTCATAATATTGAAAGCTTATGAACATATGTGTCATAGAGCAAAGTTAAATCTATGGAGACATCCAACTCTTAAAAGGATGGTTATAAGCTAAGTATGGTGGCACACCTGTAATCCCAGAATTTAGGAAGGGCAGGCAGGAAGATCATTGGGCTATGGTAGTCTGCTACAAGCAAGAACCTGTCTCATACAACAACAAAAACCCAACAGATTAAATTGTAAGTGGCTGGAGTCCTCCATTCTGGATCCACATCTCTTGGAAACCCAAACCCCTTCAATATGTCCATTCTTTCTCAGCCTTCTAATACTTCCACATACCATAGCCCCCTGGCCACTGGGCTCCTGGCTCCCCATTTCTTCCTCTATTCTGCAGTGTGGATCTAGAGCCAAAACTGACCTCCTTCAATGGCCCTCAGAGTTCATTCTGTAGGCAAGGTTTGTAGAATTGAATGATAATCTGGGACATGAAGAACAAAATTAGAGATAAGTTACACCATGACCAAGCAATCAACTCCAATGGAAGAGCTACCTCCTACCTCTGGAGACCATCACCTCCCCCCCCCCCTGCAGCCCCTCTCCATGCTGACTCCTCCCTTCCTCTATCCTCTACTCTCAGTTCTCTGAGTGGGCCTCTCTTCTGGGTGCCTTTTCAGCATCCATCATTCAGGTCCCTTGTCTCTAGTAATAAGCACCAGTTTCCCCTTGGGGAAACACCTTTATTTATTCTTTCAAATGTCCTAAGAAAGGCTGTCTCAGCACTGTCTCTGTGTTCCAAAAGTGAGCAAGCCCATCCCCGTGGGAAGTGCAGCCCCTGGCTACTCTGCTGTTCAGGAAGAGCCCTGTGGAGATGCCTTCTGGTAACTAAAGGCCTCCCGCCCCTGGGTTCCCTGGGCTAGCAGGAAGGTTCCATTGCTAGTAGTCATCTTTGTACACACACAGAACTCTTGTGAAGAGCCTACTCACAAGACAATCACAACAAAGGAGAACAGAATGAAGAATTGGAAGGAGAGCTGAGTTAGGTGGAACAAGCCTACAGCCCCAGCATGCAGGAGGCTAAGACAGGGGCTCACTTGAGTCCAGGAATTCAAGACTAGCCCTGGCAACATAGAGAAAAGCCAATGAGAGAGAAGGGGATGGAAGGAGAAGAGAGGGAAGGAGAGGAGGAGGAAGAGAGAAGAAGACAAGGAAAAAGAACAAGAACAAAAAGGGGAGGAGAGATGAGGATAGAGGAGAGGGGGCAGGAGTTGGGAGGAGGGGGGAGGGGGGAGGAAAGGGTGGGAGAGCAGAGGGGAGGGGAGAGGATGGGGAAGGGAGAAGAAGGGGTGGAGAAGAGAGAGTAGAAGAGAGGGGAGGGGAAGGGAATGGAGAATAGAAAAGAGGGGAAAGAGGAAGGGAGAGTGAAGGGAAGGAGAGGTGGGAATGCAGAGGAGAGGGGAGGGGAGAAGTAGGGATTCATAATAATGACAAGGTTTCAGTCTCTGAATACAGTCTAATTATATACCTGTTGTTGCTGTTGTTTTAGCAAGATTGTTTCTTTGTAATTTGTCCCTATGAGAGCTCTGAGCAATACTTTTCTTTTCCCTAGTTTTGGAAGCAGCAAACCCAATCCTCTTGTTTCAAACAAAGCAGCTTCCTGTTCTCTGAGCTGAGCATCTGCAGACATCTGTAATCGCTTGTCACTTTAAAGAGTTTTTACAAAGACAAATTCCTTCTGATGACAACATGTTAGTGTCAACCTGAAAAGAAACTTTTCCCTCTTTTGGATCTTGATCCTCTTACTTTTACCTCCTATGTATCTAGGATGAAAACAGTGCACCACCACATCCAGGGTTTTTGTTGAGATGGGGGTGTCACTAATTTTTTTCTCTGACTGGCTCTACTCCTCCCAATTTGTGCCTTGCAGAATGTCTTACCTCTTGTTTAACTAGCCCAGAAGACACAATCACACAGAGTTTCGAAATCAATCTTTTACAGTTGAACTCTGTCTGTTTCCAAGTTTTATGAATACTGAAAGCCATATCAACGCATAACTCGGTCTAAACTGCTCATTATTTCCTTAGGACAGAGTCACAGAGGTAGAATACCTGGAAGATTTTCATACTTTAACATTTTAAAAATGCAGAACAACATTTATCAGATGCTGCTATAGCAGACTGTCCTCTGACCCCACTGGAAGCAATCTTCCCACAAGGCTCAGTGTCTTGAGATAGCAGAAGAATCATGACCCTTCATGTTCCCCTGGCTCCCACCTCAGCTGCCTTTAAGGGGCTATGGACTGACCAACCATTCTCCTGCTTCACCACATGATGCCCGAGGAACTCTGAGGCTGGCTACTTGCAGGGATTGGAAAGAATGCATTCAAGGCCAGTTGGAATGGGAGAGATGCCAAAACAAGAAAGTCAGCGCTAATCGTGATCAAATTTTCTTTGTAAACCTGTCCTCTTTTTACTTTATTTTCCTTAATAGGAATGTGCCATTTATAATAGAAAAAGTTGCCTTTTGAAGGGGAGAAAGGCCCAATACTACCAGTTTCTCAAAGTTGGTGGGGGAGGAGGGACGGGGGTTGGAGATAAAGGGTTCCTGGAAAAGCAGCTGCTGGCAAGTACTTCCTCCAAATCTCTCTGACTCAGAAAATGCATTTGCCCTTCAGGCCAAGGTGGATGGTGTCCTCTGGGGACATCAGTAAGGGCCTTCGAAGACCCTTCCAGATGCTAAAGGTGGCTCCAGACTGCAATGTGTGCAATCCATGGTGAGTCTAAGGCCCGTCTGTGGGGGACCCATGCCAAGAGTCAGATTTTTACTCATGGCCAAAGCTTTATTTGGCAGGCAGAGGAGCCCAAAGGTGAGCCCAGCTGCCACAGAGGAGGTGACCTTCCCATCGCCTGGGGTGTTTCTGGCCACACTGGAGACCCCCTGTCCCAGAGCAGCAGTTATCAAACTATCTATCCTCAGGACTCCTTCACACTAACACTGACTATGTACCCCCAGAACATTGTTTATGGGTGCTCTATCAATGTTTATTATATCCATAATTGAAGCTGAAAAGTTTTAAAATAACCTTAGTAAATACTTTGTCAACTAATATAAAGATGGTTTTTATGAAATGTAACTTCTGAAACAAAGAAAAATACCCACTCAGGAAGCTGAGATCTGAGGATCTCGATTCGAAGCTAGTCTGGGAAAACCCATCTGAGAGAATCTTATCTCCAGTTAACCAGCAAAAGTCTGGAGGTGTGGCTCAAGTGATAGAATGCCAGCCTTGGGCAAAATGGCTGAGACAGCTCCAAGCAAGTAGGAGAAAAAGGAGGAGGTAGAGTAAAAAAGAGAAAGAAGGAAGAAGGAAGAAAAGAAAAAAGAAAGAAGCCAGGCGCCGGTGGCTCATGCTTGTAATCCTAGCTACTCAGGAGGCTGAGATCTGAGGATCGCAGTTCAAAGCCAGCCTGGGCAGGAAAGTCCGTGAGACTCTTATCTCCAATAAACCACTAGAAAACTGGAAGTGGTGCTGTGGCTCAAGTGGTAGAGCGCTCGCCTTGAGCTGAAGAGCACAGGGACAGCGCCAAGCCCAGAGTTCAAGCCCCACGACCAACAAAAAGAAAGAAAGAAAGAAGAATGAAGATGAGAAAGAGGAAGAAGAGACTCCACTATCTAGGCCTAAGGCCTGAAACCAGCCCAGCAGGGCTCCAAGTCAGATCTGGTAGACAAAGAGACAGAAAGGAAGTTAGGGTGACACTAAAAACTGGCACTGCAGAAGTTATGATAGACCAGGCACTGTGCTAAGCCATTTGCATGATTTGATTTTTTGCTATGTTTAGGATCAAACCCAAAGCACATTAGGTAAGCCATCCATTTGAGCTGTTTACCCAGCCCTTGGTATTGTAACTCATTTAAACATTCCAATAGCCTTATAGGAGATGATGAGCCCTTCTTAAGTGTGTACAGAAGGCTAGATACCATTTTTGTGCTTGAACAAATTTAATCCAGGGTCTCATGCTCATTAGATTAGCACAGTAATGCTGAGCTGTACTTTTAGCTCCACATAATTAATTTCTTAATCCCAAATTCAGAATGGCAAAGTTCGCGGCTTTTTTTTTTTAATATAGAAGGAATTTCTGGATAACATGATAATTGTTTCTTTTGTGTTGCTGTTTAGTTTGTGAGACAGAGTCTTGCTACATAACCCAGGTTGTCCTCAAACTTGTGATCCTCTTATTTCCACCTACAGTACAGAGTGCCGGGATTACATGTGTATGCCACCACACCTGGCCTCATTTTGGTACTTACTATGTCTGGTGCTATCTCAAATGCTTTTTTTTAAATAAAAATACACAAGTAAACATATATATATTTACATATATATAATTATATATATAATAGAGAGACACACATTTCTATGCACTGTATAGGTAGTGTTTGTATGCATTCAGTTCACAATTAGCAATCTAGCCCTCCACTTACCTGAGAGGAAGATAGTCCTTAGACAAGTGTGTGAGAAAGTAGACCAACACATCCCTACTAAAACAACTTCAGATCCTCCATATTTTCATACGAAGATGAGGTTCTCTAGGGCTGGCTAAAGCCTTATGCAATTATTACTGTGCCAAATAACATAGCATCTAACCTGCCTGTCAAGAAAATTTGTTTTTGGTAATGCTAGGGTTGAACCCAGGGCTTTGGATATGTTAAGCAAGCATTCTATAGCTTAAGCCACATCCCAGCCCTCCAAATGCTTTTTTTTTTTTTTTTTTTTTTTTTTGGTCAGTTGTGGGGTTTGAACTCAGGGCGTGGGCACTATCCCTCCTGAGCTTTTCTGTTCGAGGCTAGCACTCTACCACTTTGAACCATGGCTCCATTTCTGGTTTTCTGGTGGTTAGTTGGAGATAAGAGTCTCATGGACTTTCTTGCCTGGGCTGGCTTTGAACTATGATCCTCAGATCTCAGCCTCCTGAGTAGCTAGGGTTGCAGGCATGAGCCACCAGTGCCCAGCTACAAATGCTTTTAAAGTGCAGATATCCCTCTACTTATGATGGAGTTATGTCCCATTTAAGATACCCTACATCAAAAATGAATTTAAGGGCTGGGAATGTGGCTTAGTGGTAGAGTGCTTGTACACACGAAGCCCTGGGTTCAATTCCTTGGTATCACATAAACAGAAAAAGCCAGAAGTGGTACTGTGGCTCAAGTGGTAGAGTGCTAGTCTTGAGCAAAAGAAGCTCAGCAACAGTGCCCAGGCCTAGAGTTCAAGCTCCAGGACTGGCAGAAGGAAAGAAAGAAAGAAAGAAAAAGAAAGAAAGAAAGAAAGAAAGAAAGAAAGAAAAAGAAAGAAAGAAAGAAAGAAAGAAAGAAAGAAAGAAAGAAAGGAAGAAAGGAAGGAAGGAAGGAAGGAAGAAAGAAAGGAAGAAAGGAAGGAAGGAAGGAAGGAAGGAAGGAAGGAAGGAAGGAAGGAAGGAAGGAAGGGAGAGAGAGAAAGAGAGAAAGAGAGAGAGAAAGAGAGAGAGAGAGAGAGAGAAAGAGAGAGAAAGAGAGAGAGAAAGAGAGAAAGAATTTAAAACACATAACCTACTGATCATCCTAGCTTAACTGAGCTTACCTTACACATGCTCAGAATGTAACAGGTACTTAAACTGTATTGTTGACAAGCACTGACTCTATACCTTGGCCTACAAATGAATTAAAGTGGGAGAAAAGCTTGGCTTTCCCAGCCTCCATTTGGTATCTATGTCCTTTGTTCTAAGCCATTCACTTTGAAGTCACCTTAGAATCCCAGAAAGGACCTGACTGATCTATAACATCTTTATGACCAGAGACTCAACCTGCCCCTAAGGAACAGCAGAACCCAACAGAACAGACTGCCTCTAAATGAGGACATTTACCTCCAGTGGTGAGGTTGCACCCTGGAGCAGGAGTAACCTGATTGTTATTATAGCAGTAATAACTTTTTCAGAATCTTGTAGAACATGATGAGCTGGCCCCATCTGACAATCCTGACCACCTGCCACCACTAGTAACTACTGGGATACTCCTGTGACTGGGACTGTTGAATAATTATGCATACCTTTGTCCCTTTTTCCTCATTTGTCTATTTAAAGCTAAAGCTTACAATGTCTGCACCCCAAAATGGCAGACAAAAAACTAAAGTGCTGACTTCCCACAGCTGCCCCTGCCATATAACAAATTTCCTTTCTCTGCCCTCCACTGTTTCTCTTTATTTGGCATATAAAAACAAGTGGCTGGACCTGACATGTGCAATCCTAGGAATTTGGATCTATAGCCTAAAACTCCACTCTGAAGATAACAGGTGTGAGCTACCAGCATCTGGCCATAAATCCCTTTCGTCATGTGAAAGACCCAATATTGACCAATCAGGACTGGACACTGCAAATTTGAATTGCTAATTTGCATAAAGGATAAGAATTTTGGCAAGAACATTTCCTATATTAAATATTCCTTTACCTGGAGGAATTATCTGACTAACTCTTAGTCAAAGCTGCATTTCCTATGTAGCCAAAGCAGATGTCCTAATAAAAAAGCTTTACCTATTACCCCTCTGGGTAAGTCTCATTTCCACCATTTGTCCACCCAAGAGCCCTACTCCAGTGACTCTGGTGGTCTGACTCTTGCACTCAGGTAGGCAGGGTGGAAAGCATGACTATGAAGGTAACAGCTCTCTAGTTCATTTTGTTACTAGAGAAGGGGAAGGGGAATGAGTGTTTTCTAAACTTCCCAGTTACCATGAAAATCACAAGAACTTGAGATCCACACTGAAAACCATTTCCCAGAGTCTTATGAGATAGAAGTCTAGCAAAGATTTATACTAGTAAAACAAAATAAAGTAGGAAGAAATTGAAATGGAGAGAAAAACACCTCTACTTTGAAATGTAGGAGTAGAGATGAGCTAAAAACAAACAAAAAAAAGTTTTTGCCTGGTACCAGAGGCTTACTCTTCCAATCCTAGCTACTCAGGAAACTGAGATCTGAGGATTTAGGCTGAATCTGAGGATCATGGTTAAAAGCAAGAAAATCCTTGAGCTCTTATCGCCAATTAATCACCAAAAAGCCGGAAGTGGAGTTGTGGCTCAATTAGCAGAATGCCAGCCTTGAGGATTTAAAAAAACAAAAACAAAACAAAAAACTTAAGGACTGTGGCCAAGCCTGGAGTCAAGCCCCAGGACCTGAACAAAAAAAAGGTGATGTTACTGAATACCAGTGGCTCACACCTACAATCTTACCTACTCAGGAAGCTGGGATCTGAGGATCTCAGTTCAAAGCTAGTCTGGGCAGACAAATCTAAGAGACTCTTGTCTCTAGTTCAATAGCAAGTCTGGAAGTAGGGGTGTGGCTCAAGTGATAGAATGCCAGCCTTGAACAAATTGCTGAGAAAGCATGGTTTTTTTCTGTGAGAGGGAACTTGCTTCTGATTTTTCAGATTTTTCTTCCTGGTTCTGCTTCATTTTGAGTTTGGCACTATTTTGCCATCTTCCTTGCCATGGATGAAGATAAACCTGGCAGAGCTCTGTCTCTGGAATTTTCCTGAGGGCTGTCCAGTGATCTCAGCTACAAGACCCTTCTTCTTCTCTTTCTGGGCTCACAGCTCAGAAAACAGTTCTAATATTCATCTTTAATGAGTGTGAACGAGGTGTAAAGACGTGACAAGCAGCAATGCCACATTTTTAATTTTTAAAAACTGGGTCAGTCACAGATCGGAATAGCACTGAAACACAGCTGCTTTCAACTTGCTTTTTCTTCCTGACAACAAGGTCTAATTATAAGCTGCAAGAACAACTAAATCAGAACTGTGCATGAGTCCCATGTGAGTGCCATCTTTGGCAGGTGGGCATTGACTAGATGGTTCCAGGGCCAAGTGAGGAGGTCATTAGTTTCACTTAGAAATATTGAGCACACAAGTGATAGAGCACTAGCCTTGAGCTGAAGAGCTAAGGGACAGAGCCCAGGCCTAGAGTTCAGGCCCCATGACTGGCAAAGAAAGGAAGAAAAGAAAGGAAGAAAAGAAAGAAAGAAAGAAAGAAAGAAAGAAAGAAAGAAAGAAAGAAAGAAAGAAAGAAAGAAAGAAAGAAAGAAAGAAAGAAAGAAAGAAAGAGAGAGAGAAAGAGAGAAAGAAAGAGAGAGAGAGAAAGAGAAAGAGAGAAAGAGAGATTGAGAGAGAGAGGATTGAAGGAAGGAAGGAAGAAAGGAAGAAAGAAAGGAAGGAAGACTGAGCCCACGATCTTTGGTTTGCAGCTCACACTACACATAAAAAGGAGATGGGGCCAGGCACTGGTGGCTCACGCCTGTAATCCTAGCTACACAGAAGGCTGAGATCTGAGGATCACGATTCAAAGCCAGCCCGGGCAGGAAAGTCCGTGAGACTCTTATCTCCAATAAACCACAGAAAACTGGAAGTGGCGCTGTGGCTCAAGTGGTAGAGTGCTCTCCTTGAGCTGAAGAGCTGAGGACAGCGCCCAAGCCCAGAATTCAAGCCCCATGACCGACCAAAAAAAAAAAAAAAAAGGAGATGGGGGCTTCACCACCATCACAACTCAATGGCATGGTCGGGCTGGTTCTACCTGGTCACTTTGGATGAGATTAAAGTTTTCACTTTGGGGCTCAATAACCTCTGAAGAAGTCCACACCCCTGCCTTCTATTCTGGAGTCTCCAAGAGTTGATGCATCTAATCCTGGGAAAGGAAATTGGGTAGGAGCTCATTCCAACTGAGCTGCTCCAGAGCGATGCATGTTGCAGACAGAGGATGATCACAATTCATGAGAAGCCACTGTTCACCAAGCACTTCCCCCATCCTGGTTCCCCTTCCCTCCAACCTGCTTCCCCTTCCCTCTCCCCTACTTCCCCACCTCTGGTTTCTCCTTCAGTTTTCTCCACATCTTCCTCTTCTGTGGCCCATGGAGAGGGACTCTCTTCTACATAGCCTGTGGTCATTTATCTGGTCTCTGTGAGCAGGAAAATCTGGAACTTTGTAGACCAAACTAGCTGTTTGGAGCACTACTTCTAGCCTTTGCAAGTGGATGCCTCTTGTCTGTCTGAATAGGCCAGGAGTGGGGATGGGAGCTACTCTAGGCATGAAATGAACAGATTTGGTGATCTCAATGGTACTGGTAGGAAATCAAGAAGGTGGGCCATTTTCTAAAATCCCCTAATCGACTTTTCAATTAGCTGACCATTTCTAGGTCATAGGCAAAACCTAGTGTATCTTCCTAGCTACAACTCTGAGTACCGCATATGTGTGAACTCTGTCTCAGATATTTCTACTATTTCTGACTCTTTCATCATTCTTGCAAGGTGGATACACTTGTATCTGCAAGCGATAAAGAAAATGAGATTCCCAGAGGTTATTATCTCCTTCAACTAACCATTCCTGTAGCTGAGAGTACTGGTTCACATCTATAATCCCACCTACATGGGAAGCACAAGCAGGAGGATCTCGAGTTCAAGACCAGCCTGGACAAAGTTAGCAAAGCCCCTGTCTCCAAAAGAAAATACAAAACAAAAGGACAGGGGGTGAAACTCAAGTGGTGGAGGTGTCTAGCACACACAAGGTACTAAGTTCAATTCTTGGTACAAAAGGAATTTAGGAAGGAAGGAAGGGAAGGAGACAGGGGGGACCGGAGGGATGAAGAGAAGGAGGGAGGGAGGGAAGAAGAGAAGACAGACAGGCAGGCAAGCCCTACACGTAAATAATAGAACAAGAATCTATATATTCGTCTTTATACTAAAGGTATAAAGGTCCCACTGTAGGGTCAGATCAAGGGGCAGTCCAGACAAGTCTTTGTGACAATGGCACAAAGGAAGAACAGAGGAATGGCTGCTTGCAATTCTTTAGCTTAAGGTTAGGAGAGTGTCTAGCTCCCCTACCTGGAGGCCACCAGGCTCTAGGAATTGACTGTGCAGGAAACTGTGTTAGCCACTTGGCACTTCATTCATCTGCCATTTATTACATCTGATGAAGTGAGAATCATTATTTTTCTGATGAGGAAACTGATACTTGATATCATTGAGTAACTTTCCCAAGCTCAAACAGCCAGTGAATGATAGACCCGTGATTTGAACCCATTTGCAGAGATTCCACAGCCTGCTCTCTTGTGGCCTTCATGGATCAAAACTGTTTCTCTGGAAGCTACTTCCATGGCCCCTTTTAACTTCAGGACAATTCATCTGGTGACTTAAAATATTGTCCCTAACAAAGGAGGAGGCAACAATGCTTGGGAAGGGATGGGAAGGGGAAACAAAGGAGGAAGCTACAATGCTTGATAAAAAATGTACTCATTATCTTGCCCATGTAATTGTAACCCCTCTGTACAGTATTTTCACAATAAAAAATAAAAATTAAAAAAAGAAATGTACTCATTTCCTTGCTCATGTGATTGTAACCCCTCTGTACAGTATTTTCACAATAAAACACTTATTTAAAAAGTTGTCCCTGAAGAGGCTGAGTGTGTGCTGGTGCCCCTCAGGCCTGTGGATGATTTCACCAAATAATGAGAAGTTGGATGATATGATGGCGTGAAAAAAAAAATACTAGAGCTGGGTGTTGATGGCTTACACTTGTAATCCTAGGTATTCAAGAGGCTGAGATCTGAGGATTGCAGGTTGAAGCCAACCTGGGTAAGAAAGTCCATGAGACTCTTATTTTCAATTAACCAGCAAAAAGCCAGATGTGGAAATGTGGCTCAAGTGATTGTGCACACACACACACACACACACACACACACACACCCCAACAACAACAGCAAAAGAAACAAAAATATTTCCCTTTTACATTTGTGTAAAAGGGAATGTGGAGGGCATGTGGAGCAAGTCTGAAACTTTGTGGCACCAGGCTACATGTCATTTATTTCCGTGGCCCAGGCATAGGGCCAAGGGAACCCTAATTTCTGCCATTATGTACCTACTATGACCCAGGTAACTTCCTAACATCGTCTTACCTACTCCTCTCAACAGTCATTTCTCAAAGGCCCTGTATGTCACTAATGAATGGCAGAGCTTGGGCTATGGCCTTTCTCAGAGAAGGTCACAGTTGAGCTGGATGCTGGATGATGTGTTTGAAGGAAGGAAACATAAGGAAAGGCTTCTTTTCTTTTTCACAGAAATAATACTTCAACTTCTTTTTGCATTCATATTTCACTGTTTTTAATTAAAGTCGACTATGTGTGCCTGGAAACATTGGAGTGTGAGAAAACATCATTGACTCTTGGTGAACACCTAATCCAATTAGCACGGTGTTGACTTCCTCACCCTTCCATTTTCCGTTTGCAAAACAGTGTTCATCCACTTAAAGGGAGCAGCAAGCCTTCAGTGCATGTTGGGGCACAGAAGCACACAGGTGTTTCTTGGTTGGAATGCTGTTGGGAAGGCCTGCGAAGCCCCGGCAAAGCCTAAGATTTGATTATATGAAGGAGGAACATAAGTGTCTCCTGGGTTAGGGGATGGTTTTCCTGGCAACAACATCTGCTGTGGGTCATGGAAAACTTTACAACTTTCCCACCCAAATCCTGTCTTCTCACTTCTGGTCTTCTAAGGAAATGACACTTTGTCCTCAGGATACCTGATTTAGTCCTTATCAAAAAGCCTCCTTGCTTACAGATCTGCCCTAGCAAGCAAAAGTGATGTCTCCAACTTTTGGATGGCTGCCATGTGAATAAATAAATGATGTCCTTTTAGTACTTGCAATGGGATCCTTACAGTGGGTTTCTTTTTTTGGGGGGGTCTGGTCATGGGGCCTGAACTCTGGGCCTGGGCGCTGTCCCTCAGCTCTTCAGCTCAAGGCTAGCGCTCTACCACTTGAGCCACAGCGCCACTTCTGGCTTTTTTCTTTTTTCTTATGTGGTGCTGAGGAATCGAACCCAGGGCCTCTGGCATGCAAGGCGAGCGCTCTACCACTGAGCCACCTTCCCAGCCCCTACAGTGGGTTTCTTAATCTCTTCCAGGACTGTGGCACAGCTCTGTGAAGGATCCATTGCTGGGGACACCTATTCGAAGAGCAACGGCCAGAGAAGCGATGCCACTATCTGCTTTTGGAGACTCAAAATTAACCAAAAAAAAAAAAAAGCCTCTACTTCCTTGTCACTGACAGCCAATCAGATCCATGATATGCTACATTCCTAGTGAAAACCCTGGAAGGCAAGGCCTCTTAGAAGAGATGATAGAGAGAAGGCCTTGGAGGTAGACATAATCAGATCCTAAGTTGGGCTTTATCCCTCTCAGCTATGTGATCTAAATAAGCAGCTTAATTCTCTGAGCCTCAGTTTCCTCAGCTACACAATGCCAAACCTTCCCCACATTGGATCCTTGAGAAAGTGTAACGTATTAAGGCAGAAATGCACCTAACCCACAGGACTGAGCAGATAATGCTCATTCTTCAACCCATAGTTTCGTGCCATGAAGCTCTAGATTGTGGTGATTAAAAGCCAGGCTATTTTAGCAATCAGGTTACCCTGGGAAAGTCCGGGAATTTTTCTGTGCCTCGTTTTCCCTTTCTCAAATGGAAGCAATAGAACCTATCTCAAATGGTTGCTGTAAGAATTAGTGTATATGAAATGTCTAATCCACATAGTTACATTATCTACTATGTAATTCTATATCGTAGCTGTGTCTACCTGTGGAGTAGGAGGCAGGGGCTGTCTTTCCGTTCTGCACTCCAGAGTAGCAGTTATTAGAGTCATGAATGCTAACTGAATGAACAGAGCATCCCACATGCCACGCCGAGCAAAATATTCCTTAGAGATGACACAAATCTAATGCAAACCAACTATAGGGATAATGATTGATTGATATTTCTATTTTAAAGTCCACAGAAGAAACCTCACTTCAGGCTGTTATAACCAAGGGCCAAATAATTTTCCCCAGGTCCCTAGCATCTGTGTTTTGTTGTCTCTCTCCTGGTGGAGGGAGTTAGGCTACCCAAACCTCATAGTCAGCTACATTAGTAAATGCAATGCCAAAACGGCTTTTCCTCTAAAATGACCTGTACCATGCTTGAGTCATGTGTCCAGCTCTGTATTAATTTCATGGTCAAGGAAATGGGTCAAGTTGATTGGCTAGGTCCCCTTGCTTTTGCAGAGAGTAGTGTCCCTGTGCCAACAAAGATTCCTTCCAAGGAACAAATATTCTTGCTGGATGCCAGCAGCTCACCCCTGTAACCCTAGCTACTCAGGAGGCTGAGATCTAAGAATCGTGGTTCCAAGCCAGCCTAGGCAGGAAAATCTATGAGACTCTTATCACCAATTAACTATCAAAAAAAAAAAAAAAGCCAGAAGTGGAGCTGTGGCTCAAGTGGTAGAGTGCTATACTTGAGTGACTTTCCCCAAAGGAGGAAGGGAAGGGGATACTGAGAAAGAAAAAGTATCCGATGCCCTGACACAGGCCAAGAAATAGGAGCTAATCCCACCAGCACTAAATCGTCCCAGACGATTTAGCATTTGCCCAGTTTAAATAGGTCTTTTAAGAAAAACATCTTAGTCTTTCTAAGTGATATTCCACATTTTCAGTAATCTTTATTTGAGGTTCTTCCTTAAATCTACAAAGTCAGAACTCCCCCAGCGCGGAGGATTGGACCCAGAGCCTCGGGAAGGCAAAATACGTGTTCTATTGGAGTTGCATCTACAGTGGTTTTGGCTTGTTTTTCCTGTGCCAGTGCTGGAACTTGAACTAAGGGTCTGGGTGCTGTCCCTGGGATTTTTTGCTCAAGACTAGCTCTCTACCACTTGAACCACAGCTCCATTTTTTTGCTGGTTAATTGGAGATAAGAATCATGGACTTGGGGTTGGGAAGGTGGCTCAGTGGTAGAGCACTTGCCTTGCATGCTTGAGGCCCTGGGTTCAATTCCTCAGCACCACATAAGAAACAAGCCGGAAGTGGCGCTGTGGCTCAAGTGGTAGAGTGCTAGCCTTGAGCTGAAGACCTGAGGGACAGCGCCCAGGCCCAGAGTTCAGGCCCCACAACCAGACCTAAAAAAAAAAAAAAAAAAGAATCATGGACTTTCTTGCCCAGACAGGCTTCAAATCTCAACCTAGCTACTCAGACTGCTGAGTAGCTAGGACTACAAGTATGAACCATCGACTCCTTTTACTTTTAATTCAATGTGTTTTTCTTCTTGTTTGTTCCATATAGAAATGAAAAAACAACTGGGCAACTTATTCACTGAAGAGTTCCTGAGTAAGAAACACATGTGGATTTTGTGAACATGGTGCTATGTATGTGGAGTAGTGTGGCAAAAAGCCAAGTCCAGTGGGATGGAAAGCTGGGATTAATTAGTGGTATTTGGCTGCCCCCCGTTTCTAAATTTTCTTTTATCTTCCTTTTCCTTCTCTTCCTCTTCTCCTCATCTCCTCCTCCTTCTCCTTTTTTTATTATTAATAAGTTTATTTTTATTGTGAGAATACTCTACAGAGGAGGGGTTACAATTACATGAGCAAGGTAATGAGTACATTTCTTATCAAGCATTGTTGCCTCTGTTTTCCCCCTACCTTCCCTGCCCTCCCATGACTCCCCCCCCTGCCCCTGAAGTTGTAAAGTTTGTTTTTCAACATAGCTTCTCCTTCTCCTTCTGTGTCTGTGTATGTATTGATACTGGAGCTTGAACTCAAGGCCTTGAGTTCTTGCTTGATGTTTTTGCTCCCACACGATCTCAGCTGATACTCTGCCACTTGAACCATACCTCCAGTCTGCCATTTTACTGGTTAATTGGAGATTTAAAAACAATAACACTCTTGAACTTTTCTGCCCTGGCTGGCTTCAAACTTCAATCTTCATGCCTCCTGAGTAGCTAGGATTACAGGTATGAGCCACAGATATCTGGCTGCCCCAGGGTCTAGAATGGAAAGTGGGTGGGGGTACACAGTGACAGAGTGATGGCAGTGTTTGCCATCTCTGAGTTTTGCAATCCCTCATTTTAAAAGGAAGAAGAAAAAGAGGATGAAGGAGAAGGCGGAGGAGGAGGAAGAGGACAAGAAGAAAGAAAGTATCCTACAAAACCAAAATTACTCCCCGGTGAATCAGCAACCATGTGTAGTGTGATTAACATTAGAGATGCAAAAGAACATTGCAAACTCCGCAGCACTGCGCTTGGATTTGCTGAGGTGCCACCTCAGGTGTTAGTAAAAAGGGAAGGTGAGAAAGAGAAACTCTTGCATCCTGCAGCCTTTCTCGCAGACGATCTCATCAGGCAGGTGTGCAGCTGATGTCAGCTGTGCTTTTATGGTAGAGTGGGAGAGGACTTAAAGAACAGTGAGGTGTGGGGTTCCAATATTCACTCCACGGATATACAGGCATCCATCAGGCTGAATTGTCATCCAGAAGTGTTCTGTCTGTTTTATTATGAAGATTTAAATCAACAAGAGCTGGCAGCGTGGTTCAGGTGGTACAGAAAAGAGAGAGAAAAAGAGAGAAAGAGAGAGGAAAAATACTTATCCATTATTTGCATGATGGTATCATACATCACTGCAGAGTGTCGTCCATGATCAGGATTTCCCACCTTTGCTTCATCTCTCCCTCTCCTTCATTTCAAAGCAAAACCTAGACCTCACATCCCCCCTGGATGCTTCACATTCTGAGATTTTCCTACGGATCTACATCGCTAGTAACCCACTCAACCAAATAGCAATTCCTTGGTTTCTAATAATGCTTTGACTAATTTCTTACATCCCTGATGTCTAAAGAAATATTTGGTTTTTTTTTTTTTTTTTTTTTGGTGGATCATGGGGCTTGAACTCTGGACCTGAGTGCTGTCCCTCAGCTCTTCAGCTTAAGGCTAGCACTCTACCACTTGAGCCACAGCTCCACTTCCAGTTTTCTGGTGGTTTATTGGAGATAAGAGTTTCATGGCTTTCCTTCCCGGGCTGGTTTTGAACCGTGATCTTCAGATCTCAGCCTCCTGAGCAGCTAGGATTACAGGCATAAGCAACTGACTCTTGGCAAGAAATGTTTTTTGGATGGCTGTTTGGTGGAATCAGGACCAAGGGTCCTCACATTTTTTTTTATTATTTCATCTTTTAAAGTCTACAATATATCCCTCCTTCTCCTCCCCCATGACATTGACTTCCTGCTTAAACTCATTCAGTTGCTCTTTGGGACTTTCCATATTTGGGATTTAGCCAGTTATATCCTGTGGTAACATATTGAGTCTCTTCACTGAGCATGTAGTTCAGTAATAGAGTGTTTGGTTTGTAAGTATGAGGCTCTAGGTTTGATCCTCAGTACCCAAACCACAAGTCTATGCAACACAACATATACCAGAAAACTTGAGCATCTACTCCATTATTGTATGCATCTATCTCATAGAAAAAAAGTTTCCCTTTATAGGAAAGTGCAAGTTCTTTCCTGTAAAGGTGCTAGCTAGCTCAAGAGCACTGGCTGTCCCACTCAGAGGGGAGTTTAGATCAGTGGGCAGGTTCAGGGTGTCAGCCAGAGCTAGCTATAAGCTACTTCCCTATTGCTTTCATCCCTTTCTGGCCTTCACAAAATGGTCACTTTTATAATCATGTCCTTTCTTCCATATTCATTAGCTGGGATTAGTCTGTAAAGAATTCCTCCTTGTCAGCTGGGGTTATTTGGTCTTCCCAAAATGCACTGTATTAGAAAGGCAAGTGTTTCTCTGCCTATTTTGTATTTCTATAAGAAAATACCTAAGTTATTTGCTTGAAATACCTGTGTTCTTTATCATAGAAAAAAGTTTATTTTTTACCTCATGGTATTGAGACTTCTATGGTTTTTATGTAACAAAATCTCTGTAACTGGACATTTCAAGTTCTCAGTCTTCTACTACTACAACTAATCTCAGACGAACATCCTTGCTCTTTTTCTTTTTTTTTTTTTTTTTTGTCGGTCGTGGGGCTTGAACTCTGGGCCTGGGAGCTGTCCCTCAGCTCTTCAGCTCAAGGCGAGCACTCTACCACTTGAGCTACAGCGCCACTTCCGGTTTTCTGGTGGTTTATTGGAGATAGGAGTCTCATGGTCTCTCCTGCCCGGGCTGGCTTTGAACCGCAATCCTCAGATCTCAGCCTCCTGAATAGCTAGGATTACAGGCGTGAGCCACCAGCGCCCGGCAACATCCTTGCTCTTATTCACTCAGTCCACAATCAATTGGTAAAAGTCTTACCTACCTAAAGTAGACATCCTCCTAAGTGACTTATCTGTAATCCTAGCTACTCAGGAGGCTGAGATCAGAGGAAAAAGATTTGAAACCAGCCCAGGCAAGAAAGCCCAGGATAATCTTTTTTTTTATTTTCTTTTCTTTTTCTTTTTGTAAGTCATGGGGCTTGAACTCTGGGCCTGGGCGCTGTCCCTCAGCTCTTCAGCTCAAGGCTAGCACTCTACCACTTGAGCCACAGCATCACTTCTGGTTTTCTGAGTGGTTTATTGGAGATAAGAGTCTCATGGACATTCCTGTCCAGGCTGGCTTTGAACCATGATCCTCAGATCTCCTGAGTAGCTAGGATTATAGGCATGAGCCACCAGTGCCTGGCAAAACTAGTGGCTACATGGTAACGTTCTTTTTATTTATTTCTTTGCCAGTCCGGGAGCTTGAACTCCGGGCCTGGGCACTGTCCTTGAGTTTCTTTTGCTCAAGGGCAGCACTCTACCACTTGAGCCACAGTGCCATTTCTGGTTTTTTCTGTTCATGTGGCACTGAGGAATCAAACCCAGGGCTTCATGCATGCAAGGCAAGCACTCTACCACTAACCATGTTCCCAGTTCCCTCCCGCTCCCCCCACCCCCACAAGTGAACCTTATCTCCAATTAGCCAGCAAAATGCTGGTCTGGCTCACATGATAAAGAGTTCAAGCAATGAGCAAGAAACTGAGCATAAGCATAAGGTCCTGAGTCTAAGCCCTGGTACAGGCATAGAAAAAGAAAGGAAAGGGGAAGAGGAAGGGATAGAAAAGGAAAGGAAGAAACAGCTGTCTCTTGCCATACCTAGCCTGTCATTCATTCTGGTAGACATTTGTTGTGGTCATTGGGAAATATCTCCTTTGGATGTTTGAGGAATTTTTCTCCCTTTGAGTCCCAAGGCAGAAGGCAGAAGATATCCTTCCTTCTCCCCTCTGTGCATCAGAATACTGGTGCCCTGGCAGTTGTTGAGTGGTAATGGGACAGTGGCTGCATTTTCTCATAAAACCAGTTCTGCTGGGTAATTGTGGGTGTTCGTTTTGTTGTTGTTGTTGTTGTTGTTGTTTTGTTTTGTTTTTAAACTTAGCTTCAGGACTATTTTCTCCAGCCCGCCTAACAATTCTGAGCCACTCAAACCCTTCCCTGCCTAGTCTGTCTGCTTCAGCCTGTCACTAGCTGAAGGAAAATAGTTGATGCAGCGGATTCTGTGGATGAGATGGGGGATGGTTTTAGGTTTTATGGGGCCTGGTCATCCTCTGTTGTCTTTCTTCAGCTGTAGAGGGCCTGTGAGTTTAGGGGCAGAGGGGATTGTGGCATAACAGAAAGGGCTAGTCATGAGGAACCCTGCAGCTCTTTTGCAGAAAACCCTTTTGAATAATTGTATTCCTGGAGGGGAAGAAAGTATTTCACCTTCTTTGAAAACCATCTCCTTTGAGATGAGATCAGAAGCCTGGCAGAGGTCATAGGGTCCATAGACCAAAAGTATGATGAGGCCATCAGACGAAACAGAAGAGTACGTGCACAAATTCCTGCCTGCATCCCAAAAGCTCCTGGAAGGCTTCATTGGAGCAAGGTGTCCTGAGGAAAAACACTGAACTCCAGGTAATTGATAACACAGGTTCAGCCAAGTGCCTATGATTCCACCTATAATCCTAACTATTCAGGAGGCTAAGATCTGGAGAATCCAAGCTCCAGGCCAGCCCTGGAAAAAAACTCTTCAGACAAAAAGCTGGCTGGACACACTAAAGCTACCAGCACAACTATGTTCATTGCAGCATTATTTACCATAGCTAAGATATGGAACCAACTCAGATGCCCCTCAATAGATGAATGGATCAAGAAAATGTGGTAGACACAATGGAATTTTATGCTTCTATCAGAAAGAATGACATCGCATCTTTTGTAAGGAAATGGAAATTTTTGGAAAAAATCATATTAAGTGAAGTACGCCAGATGCAAAGAAACATAGGCTCTATGTTTTCCCTCATTTGCAATAATTAGTATTTGCCTAGGATAGTCCTGGCAGAGAATTAGAATAGTTCAATAGCTATGTACATATGCCCATACAAAATGATGCTAATTTAAATAAAATCCAAGACATGGAAACAACAGGTCTTTTTTCCAGATGTCAACCTTGATGTCACCTATGTATTGTATCTAGTTCTTTCTTCTTATTTTATTTCATTTTTCTTTTTCTATTGGTTTATCCCTGGCAATCTCTGTCTTTGATTCTTGCACCCTCCATCTTGTATATATATTTATCTGATTTGGGGAAGACAAGGGAAATAACAAAATTATGAAAGAAGTACAAAGGATGAACCATTGCATCAATGATACTCACAATACACTATGATGGAAATGAACTTTACAACTTCAGAGGGCAGGGGTGGGGGTGGGAGGGGAGGAGTCAGTGGAGGGAAGGGATATTGAGAGAACCACAGTGGAGTGGTAACAAAGCTCAACAAGAAATGCACCTTACTCATGTAACTGTAACCCTTCTGTACAGCATCTTTACAATGAAATGAAATTTTAACAAAAAGCTGGCTGGATATTTGGCTCAAGTGGTAGAATTCCACTGAAGTAAGTGCAAGACCCTGAGTTCAAACTCAAGTAGAAAAGAAGGGGGTAAAAAGACAGGTTCATAGAAGCAGGACTTGGAGTAATCATGAGAGTGGCGTCCATCTGGTCAGGCTCCATCAGGTTCCATGTATTAAGATATTCAGATTGCTTACCTGTTTCTGGCCATTGATGACAAAGATTTCCTTCCAGTTTGTTATCTGTCCTTTTATTTTGTGTTTGTTGGCTGGCATTGATGTCAATTAATTAGTATTTTCCTTTGTGATAGCTTTCATTGGTTCTATGTAGATAGCTTTTTCTGAAACTATGTTCATTCTTTGTTTCCATTTTCTTTATTTTTAAAATGGTTTTTCATTTTTAATACGTTTTATTCTGTTTATAGTGTGTTTTGATGTATAGTATGCTTATCACGTGATTTTGATGTATGAATAAAGTTTATCTAGCAGACAATAATAAATATGCTTCATAAATTAGAAGCATGTCTTACAATAGTACGATGTAATTTTTAACCTAAGAACTTGCCAGGGATAAAACCTAGTGAAGATAAGCATGAAGGAAAATACTACCTCTAAAATTCTGTATGTTGGCATATAACTATAATTACTTGGGAGGTGGAGGCATGAGGATCTTGAGTTTAAGGCCAACCTAAGAAAAGCTATTGAGACCTTTCCTAAAAACAATGTATAAAAAAAAGGGCTATGGGCCTGGCTTAACTGGTAGAGGGCTTTTCTAGTAAACATGTGAGGCCCTGAGTTCAATCCCTAGTACCTCAATTAATCAAATCAATCAACTAACCAATCAAGATCTTTGGTCTATCAGTTCTGATTAAGGGCCTGCAGTTAAATAAAAAAGAAAAGGAGAGAGAAAGAAAAAGAGAGAATCTGTTAATTAAAGGAAAAATGAAACATCATCTAAATAGTTATCTAGACTTCATTTGGATCATAATTAAAACTAACTTGAAACTTATGAAACAAGTGCTGGGCATACCTGTAATCCTAGCTACTCAGGAGGCTGAGATCTGAGGATCATAGTTCCAAGCCAGCCTGGGCAGGAAAGTCCATGACAATTATCTCCAATTAATGACCAAAAAAGCAGAAAGTAAAGCTGTGGCTTAAGTGGTAGAACATTAGCCTTGAACAAAAAAGCTCAGGGACAGTGCCCAGGGCCGAGTTCAAGCCCCAGGAACAGCATGCATGTGCACGTGCACACATACACACACACACACACACACACACACACACACACACACACACACACACACACACACACACACACACACCATAAGAAAAATATATATACAATGCCAGTGAAGTAACAATACAAATCATTAAATATTCCTGTCAGGGAGACTCCAGTGTCTCTGAGGATGATATTCCAGCCAAATCTTAGCCTGGTTTAATCTGATTGAACCTTCCCAGTGTCTTTGAACATAAACAACAGCAAATCCTTACTGAGAGTCTGTGTCAAGTCTAATAAGAGAGAAAGGTTCTCCCACACATAGTGAGGAGGAGAGATGTGCAACATGCCAGTAATAAAAATAATATAAAAATTGCTGCTCACAACAAAAACATGCTGATTGAGCAGTCATCTAAAATAAAGATATGTTAGTCATAAAACTTTAAAATGCTTTTAAAAAAAAACCTTTAAAATGCTTCATGCCAGGCATCAGTGGCTCATACCTGTAATCCTACCTACTCAGGAGGCAGAGATCTGAGGATTGCAGTTCAGTGCCAGGCCAAGCAGGAAAGTCCATGAAACTACAAAAAGTCCAATTAATTACAAAAAGAGCTAGAAGCCAGGCGCCAGTGGCTCACGCCTGTAATCCTAGCTACTCAGGAGGCTGAGATCTGAGGATCATGGTTCAAAGCCTGCCCGGGCAGGAAAGTCCGTGAGACTCTTATCTCCAATAAACCATTCAGAAAAACAGCAGTGGTGCTGTGGCTCAAGCAGTACAACACTAGCCTTGAGCTGAAGAGCACAGGGACAGCGCCCAGGCCCAGAGTTCAGGGCCTATGTCCAACAAAAAGAAAAAAAGAAAAGCTGGAAGTAGAGCTGTGGCTCAAGTGGTAGAGTACTAACCTTGAACACAAAAGCTCAGGGACGGTGCCCAGACCCTGAGTTCAAGCCCCAGGATAGTCACAAAACAAATAAACAAACAATAATAGCAGCACACACACATAACAGTTTCATTAAGAAAACAAAGCCTGATCAGACAACATCATGTTGGTTTTGAAAATGATCTACTACTTTTATTTATTTATTTTTTTGGGTCCAGTCGTGGGGCCTGAACTCTGGGCCTGGGTGCTGTCCCTCAGCTCTTCAGCTCAAGGCTAGCGCTCTACCACTTGAGCCACAGCACCACTTCTGGCTTTTTTCTTTTTGCTTATGTGGTGCTAAGGAAGCAAACCCAGGGCCTCAGGCATTCAAGGCAAGTGCTCTACCATTGAACCACCTTCCCAGCTCCTGATCTACTACTTTTTATGCCTGTCATGAGGACAAAGGTCCCCACAGGCCCTGCCTCTAGAACAGACCTTGCCTCCTTCCCCAGGCCCACCTGCCCATCCCTGAATGTTTGAGCTGGGCCCTGAGAAGGACTTTCAGGTGCCAGGATGTGCCTTGTGGAGTTTACATTTACATGCTGCTGAAGAAGTGGCATCCAGGCAGCACCTTGCTGCACTGATGCGAGGCCTCATGCGAAGCGCAGCCAGGCTCTGTTTCATCCCTTCCTGGTCTGCCTGCCTTCGTTGGTTCATTCTCCCAGCTTCTGCCTGAGAAATCTTTGAACCATCACTGTATTAGGACTTCGGAGGAGGAAAGTGCAATGTCTTACTTCCCTCACTGGATTCTAGAGAAGGCATGAAATTCACACTGGTATCTTAAGGCCCCAAACATTTTACAAGATCAATAAGAGTGAAAGAAGGTGTGAGATTTCTTCTCCTGAATGTAAACTCACAAGACAAGGATTTTTAATGTTTTGTTCCGCTTTATCATTATCATTTATATCTTTATCATTATCATCTAGGACCTTGCCTAACAAATAAACAGTCGTCAAGATGATTTAAAATAAGTTACCTCTGAAAGGAAAAGATGCTCATACTAAGGCTTATATCCACAACTGGCCATTTGTGTGTGTGTGTGTGTGTGTGTGTGTGTGTGTGTGTGTGTGTGTGCGTGCGTGTGTACCAGTCCTGGGGCTTCAACTCAGGGTCTGGCACTGGGATTACAGATGTGACTCATTGGCTCTCAGCCAGATTGGCCATTCTTAATGTCCAGCCAATCTCTGGATTAGCAGAAGCTTTGATCTGGGGCTTAAATGCAGATTAAAGACACACAAAAAAAGTGTTTTAGGTATTGAGTACAATGAAATGCTTTCCAGATTTTTTTTGAGTTAGTAACCTGGATTTAAAAGTAGGAAATAAAAACCTACTTTGAAGTCCAAGAATAATCAGGAAATTAATAACTTTGTTTTTACATGTACAACATGTGAGACCAAAATTACAACAGTGAGCTAAAATGTTGATTGTTCAGAACTACAGTAGGGTCTTAAAGTGGAGCACATCATTTTCTATAAACCCATATGGCCTATGGACCTAAAGAAATACATGCTGCATGGGTGTGACATAGGAGCTCCACCATCTGGAACAGCTGGGATCCAAGGAAGCCATAGTCATGTATGACATCATCCCATGATCTCACTGCTAACAGACAATGCAGTGATTTCTTCTTGTCCAGACCTCACAGAGTTCTGGAGAAGCAGCTTTGTAGAGGGCTGATGGGAGGGCCCCAAGGACAAAGGACAATTGTTGGCCTCCTCTCAGCAGAAGGACACTTTACAAAGTGATCTTTCTCAGGAGCCTGCTGGGACGGATTGTACACCACAGCCCAGGTGCTCTTACGTAAGTAAGGCAAAACTGGACTCAGTGTTTTTTTTTTTTAAACAATCTTTTTCTGGAACCATCTCCCTTAAAAGTCACCGGAACAAGAGGAGGGGGAAGTGGGCTCTTGAGTTCTCAGGGAACCGAGACTGATTTCTTTTTTCTTCACTCCTCCCTACCCTTTCAGGGCTGCCATCCATTGGGAGTTGTATTGAGAAAAGGTTTTCTTCCTCTGCTTTCTTACAGGATCTTGCCTCACATACTCTCCCCTGGCTGTTCACAGAGAAAACTAGGACTCCTATTTATTTCATCCAACCCAGCACTATACTCAGCCTCAAAAACAGCACACAGAACACTATCCTGGAACAGGGACAAACAGCAAAATGGAGCCTGACCAGTTCCCATGAGGCTGAAGGGTTTTTTTCTTGCTAGTCAAGTACATTTCTTCTTTGATACCCTGAAAAATAAGTGGTACTAAAAAGAACTGTACTTCTCAGTGTGTAACTTAGAACCATACAGAAAACAGAATATTGAAATCTTACTGTTAAAAATAACCCAATAATTTATAGAGGGCCAGAGAGCCATTTTCAGTATTATCAGAATATAATACTAGCCAGGTGCCGGTGGCTCCTGTGTGTAATCCTAGCTACTCAGGAGGCTGAGATCTGAGGACTGCAGTTCAAAGCCAGCCGGGGCGGGAAAGTCCGTGAGACTTTTATCTCCAATAAACCATTCGAAAACTGGAAGTGGCACTGTGGCTCAAGTGGTAGAGCACTCTCCTTCAGCTGAAGAGCGCAGGGACAGCGCCTAAGCCCAGAGTTCAAGCCCCATGACCGACAAAAAATATATATATATAATACTATGCATAACTTTGACCCAAGACGTAGCTGGGAGCAAAGGCATAGGAATGATATCACTTATTAAACTGTATTATGGAGTGATGCGAAAAGCAGTATGCTAGATATTGTAATAGAAAAAGTAAATATTAGAGAAATATATGAGATGCCATTTTTGTTTTAAAAAGCCACATGCATGGACTGGGAAGGTAGCTCAGTGGTAGAGCGCTTGCCTTGCATGCTTGAGGCCCTGGGTTCGATTCCTCAGCACCACATAAGCAAAAAAGAAAAAAGCCAGAAGTGGCACTGTGGCTCAAGTGGTAGAGCACTAGCCTTGAGCTGAAGAGTTGAGGGACAGCGCCCAGGCCCAGAGTTCAGGTCCCATGACCGGACCACCCCCCCCCAAAAAAAAAAACACATGCATGTGTATGCATATATCTTTATATTTATAGATGTAGAATAAAAGGCTGGAAAGAAATACAGTAAATTCTTAGCTGAGGGGAACTTGTTCTTCAAACCTTCTGTAGTAGATAGTTAATACTAATTAACCCAGTTTTTACATAGAAAAACAGATTCAGAGAAGCCTTTAACTTGCCAAAGGTCATGTGACTGGTAAGAAGCAGAGCTAGGATTCAAACTCAGACCTTTTATGTTTTATTTTGTTTTGTTTTTGTCAGTTGTGGGGCTTGAACTCAGGAACTAGGCTCTTTGGCTGAAGGCTAGGGCCCTGCCACTTTGAGACACAGCTCTCTTACCAATTTTAGTCTCATGGGCACTTTTCTGCAGGGGCTATGAACTTTGATCATCAGATCTCAGCCTCGTGATTAGCTAGGGTTACAGGCCTGAGCCACCAATGCCCAGCAAACTCAGACCTTTCTGATTGCCAAGCCCTAGATCTTTCCATTGGTCTGACAAGGCCATCCCCTGTAACATAGCCCTAGCTTGATAGAGGATATTCACACCGCTACAGGACTCTGGGAAGCTAGGTTTGTTTTTAAAAACTTACTATGGAAAATTGCAAACAAACATACACAGAAGAGGAAGAAACAGTGTAATGGATCCTATGTGCAGATTATCACCTAGAATCAGTAACTACTAATATTCTGTGTCATTGCTTTATTCCATCACATCAACTGGGAAATGGACGTTTATTTACTTCCGTTTTTTGGAGACAGCATCTCACATGTAGCCCAAGCTGGCCTGGAACTCACAACCTCCCTGCTTCAGAGTGCTGGGATTATAGATGTGCATCACCATGTGTGATTTTTATGAAAAACATTGTAAAGCAAATTCAAGCTATCATACTATTTCATCATAGATATTTCTATCTCAAAAGGAAAGAACTTCTACAAACAATTTATCATAAACACAATTGTATTGTCACCCATAATGGAGGATTCTAGTCGTAGGCCTAACTCACACTATTTTGTACCTCTGTGGCTCTATTCATGCCCCTTTTTTCTCTTAGGTCTGTCTGTCCTGGGGTCACCTCAGATTCTGGAGACAAGTGGATCAGGCAAAAACTACTTCCAAATAATGGTACTACCAGATCCTAAGAGAAATCTTGTGAAACAAGACGAGCATAAATTAGCTCGTCTTTAGCCTCCTCCCTTTTCTAAAAGATCTCATAGTTCTTGGAAGCCCCTTGAAGATGGACTTGGGCTCACTGAACCCCTTTCTCTAGTCTTCTAGACGCAGCTGTATTGAATAAATGTCCTTTCTATGTCACTACCTGTCATCACTCTAATCAGTGACTACTGTAGGTGGTTCTTTGGCCCTAAAGTTCGGTAGTAGTAGTAGAGTTAAGCTGGGCTCATGCCTGTGATACTAACTATTCAAGAAGCTTAGATATAGAAGATCTCAGTTCAAAGCCAGCCTGGGCAGAAAAGTCTAGGAGCTCTCATCTCCAAAATAACTAGCCAAAAGCTGGGCTACAGGTGTGGCTCAAGTAGTCGAGCACCAGTCAAGCAAATGTGAGGTCCCTGAGTTCAAAGCTTAGTACTGGAAAAAATAAGACAGCCAGTGACCAAAAGGGCAGGAGGCTCCACAGTAGAGTACCCTGAGCTGCCAAAAAAAAAAAAAAGTCCTAAATGGATCTATGAATTTCTCACTATAAAATATCAGGGGGCAAGGTCTTGAACTACAAGCCTGTGCTCTTGCTTAGGTTTTTAAAAAATTGTGTGTGTATGTGTGTGTGTGTGTGTGTGTGTGTGTGTGTGTGTGTGCACGTGAGCATGCATATGTGCGTATACACCAGTACTATTTGAACCTGACCTGGGAGCTGTCTTTTGCTTTTTCATTCAGAAGTAGTACTCTACCACTTGAGCCACAGCTCCTCTTCTGGCTTTTTGCTGGTTAACTGGAGATAAGAATTCCATGGGCTTTCTTTCCTGGGCTGGCTTCAAACCACAATCCTAAGATCTCAGCCTTCTGAATAGTTAGGATTATAGGCACAAGCCACCAGCCCTGAACTTACTCAGCTTTTTCTCTTTCCTTTACAGCTGGAACCCTACCATCTAAGCCTTACCTCCACTTCTGGCTTTTTGCTGGTTAACTGGAGATGAGTCAGTGGAATTTGTCTACCTAACTTGGCTTCAAATCTAGATTTTCAGATCTCAGCCTCTTAAGTACTTCAGATTGCAGGCATGAGCCCCTGCTGGCTAGCCTGCATGTTCTACTCCTAATAAGGCTAAGATTGTACAGCAGGTTTGAGAGTTGTCATCATGATCATCTAGAAGTTTCTCCTCATCCTGTCATCTAGTACTTTTAGTATCCATTGATGATTTTTGCCTAGATCTATTACATGATTAGAGATTAGGTTCATTTTTAATCCTGCAAGAGTTAGGTATTTTTCTACACTATCCCGAGATAGTAATACTTTATCTTAGTATGGGGATAAGGTATCCAAAACCAAATTCTATCATGCAAGATGGCTATTTTTGCAAGATTTTGACCTTATTTCCTAAGATAATCAGTATGTTGCAACCTCAAAAGCCCCATTTGTATTGTCATTTCTATTCATTGGTTATTGGAATTTTTATCCACAGTTCAATTTCCAAATAATACATAAAAAGGAAGCAAATTAAAGAAAGAAGAAAATTGAGAAGGGGGAAGTAGATATGGCCAGTTCTGCTCAATGCCACACAATAAACCATGTCAACATTACTGAATTCTTTTAAATTTCATTCCCATGGCAAGTAGTTTTTTTTTTTTTTTTTTTGGTTGGTTGTGGGGCTTGAACTCTGGGCCTGGGAGCTGTCCTTGTGCTTTTCAGCTCAAGACCAGCACTCTGCCACTTGAGCCACAGCGCCACTTCAGTTTTCTACTGGTTTTTATTGGAGATAAGAGTCCATGGACTTTCCTGTCTGGGCTGGCTTTGGATCATGATCCTCAGATCTCAGCCTCCTGAGTAGCTAGGATGACAGGCATGAGCCACCAGCACCCGGCCAGCAAGTACCTTTTACTTTGGAAAATGATGGTAATATCAGTAGTCCTAAGTCTATTCCTATTTATTCCACATTCCTTGTGCTTTCTGTCCTAGGTCAGGATCTCATGCTAAACAGAGGGAAGCTTCAGGCCCTGTCTACTAGAGTTCCATGATCAATTTCTCTGAAGTAACAGAAGGGACAGGAACGTTGATGTGCACCTATAGTCCCATTGGAAGCCAGAGCAGCTAGGAAGAGAAGACTAGCCTGGACCACATAGCAAGACTCTATCTACCAAAAATATTTGTAAATTAAAAATAAGCTGATCAAAATCAGGGGGAAACTCTGGAAGGAGAAGTTTAGTTTGTAGTTTGAAGGATGAGTGGAAAGTAACTGAGGGGAGGGCCTTCCAGGAAGAGAAAGGCCCACAAAGGCCCAGAGGTGGGAAAGACAGGTCATCTCAGAGCACTGTGCCTGGGCTCAGTGCCGGGTTGTATGTGGTTTAGAGGGAGGGGTGGCTAGGCTGCCCAGGAACAGGACTGGGCTACAAGGATGGTGTCTTGTCTGCCAAGCAACGGAGGCGACAGCGCCTGATTTGTCTTGTGTATTTTTCCTTAGTAGATCTCTCTTTTTCCAATTCACATAACATCAAATTAACTATTTTAAAGTGCACAGTTCAGTGGGATTTAGTACATTCTTGTTATACAGTCACCACCTCTTTGGTTGAATTCTGAAATACTTATATTCCCCCCAGAAGAAAAGTCCCGGCCAATTCCCTCATCTTGCAGCCTAAGACAACCACCAGCCAGTCTGCCTGTTGGTCTGTGGGCTTGCCCAGTGTCACACTACATTCTCCTTCTTTTTAAAAATTATGCAAGTAATGTGGATCCAGCATTGGAGAATCAAAGCACAGATGCACAAAAAGAAGAAAAGAAATACTGCCACAATCTTAGCATCTGACTAAATAATTTGCTCCCATTCTGTCTCCTCCTACTCTAAGTATTTTACAAGGTCCACTAAATCTCTGCAGACACTCTAATGTTTCAGATATTAAGGAATCTGGCTCAAACCCCTATCCTGAACACATCATGAAACTCAAGCCCTTACCAACATCTCTGGATGCTTTTGCTGGGGTGAGGAAGTGCTTTTTGTGTGTGTGTGTGTGTGTGTGTGTGTGTGTGTGTGTGTGTGTGTGTGTGTGTGTGTGTGTGTGTGTGTGTGTGTGTGTGTGTGTGTGTGTGTGTGTGTGTGTGTGTGTCCTAGAACTTGAACATAGGGCCTTTTGTTCTTGCTTACCTTTTTTACAGCTAGTTCTCTAAAACTCCAGCCACACTTCCAGACTTGATCTTCAGATCTCAGCCTTCTGAATAGCCAGGATTATAGTAATTCTAGATCACATTTTAGACCTGATCTCTACTTCTCACTTCTGCTGCTGAACACCTCATTCCTTTTTTCAGTTTCACCTTCCACACCTTCCCCCCAAGTATGGCTTTCCAAGTTTGTGTGTTAAGAACTCTCTTAGGGAAAAATCTGAGAAAGAAAGGCTAATTCACATCAAACTCCAAAAACAACTTGAGGGGCTGGGAAGGTGGCTCAGTGGTAGAGCGCTTGCCTTGCATGTATGAGGCCCTGGGTTCAATTCCTCAGCACCACATAAGCAGAAAAAGCTGGAAGTGGTGCTGTGGCTCAAGTGGTAGAGAGCTAGCCTTGAGCTGAAGAGCTGAGGGATAGTGTCCAGGCCCAGAGTTCAAACCCCATGACCAACAACAACAACAAAAAATAGTGAAAACTTAAAAAAAAAAAAAAACTCAACTCAAAACTGATCTCAGAGCAGTTCGCTGAAGACCCATCCACCATTGTCATCACTGAAAGAGTCTAGTTCTTCCTCTGCCAGCTGCCCAGCTTCTCTGCTTCTGCCTTTCCTCTATTTTTTTTTTTTTTTTTTTGTCAGTGAGGCTTGAACTCTGGACCTGGGCGCTGTCCCTCAGCTCTTCAGCTCAAGGCTAGCGCTCTACCACTTGAGCTACAGCACCACTTCTGGTTTTCTGAGTAGTTTATTGGAGATAAAAAATCTCTCGGACTTTTCTGCCTGGGCTGGCTTTGAACCGTGATCCTCAGATCTCAGCCTCCTGAGTAGCTAGGTGTGAGGCACTGGCACCCAGCTTCCTCTACTTTTTGATTTCCAGATCCAGTCTTCTATAGCTGTAAACTCTAAAGCACTCAATTGACCAGTTGACCATATTCCTTTGGGGCTGTGGCCTGGAAGAAGAAAAAGAAATAAAGGAAGAGACCAGGCTTCAGCAATCCCCTCAGAGAGACCACTTCCAATGTCCTAAAACCTCCTGCCAGGCCCTGCCTCTAATAACTCTACATCTTCTAGAAATGCCACAGAATGGAGCGTTGGGTAACAGTCCAGATCCAAAGTATAGCGGAAGGCTGAAGAGAAATATGAGTACATAATCCTTAAATAATGTTGAGTGAAAAATGTCAAAAAGTAAAACAAAGGATTTGCACTTGGAAAAAGCAGAGCCATGGGGTGGGCTGGAATTTTAAATGGCTGTATCAGGTTGCTAGACTCAGAGTCATCTTTTTATTTTCTTGAATTCTTCCTTCGATATTCTTGTCATGGCAACTGTTGCATAAAAATAAATATAATCATCAGAGACCTAATTCTGAACAAATTAAAACTAGTGAATATTCAAATTACAGATACTGATTTTTATGTGCTCTGCCCTAGATCCAAGTGTAAAATGGAAAGGTATTGAGAGGAAATGTGACTTTGACGGCAAATAAAAACAAGAAAATCACTTTGTGAAAGAAAAGAAAGAAAGAAAGAAAGAAAGAAAGAAAGAAAGAAAGAAAGAAAGAAAGAAAGAAAGAAAGAAAGAAAGAAAGAAAGAGAGGGAGGAAGGAAGGAAGGAAGAAGGGGCGGGCCCAGATGGTTCACACCTGTAATCCTAGCTACTCAGGAGGCTGAGATCTGAGGATTGTAGTTAGAAGCCAGCTTGGCCAGGAAAGTCTGTAAGACTCTTATCTCCAATTAACCAGCAGAAAGCTAGAAATGGTGTTGTGGCTCAAAGTGCTGGAGCACTAGCCTTGAACGAGAAAGCTCAGAGACAGCACCCAGGCCCTGAGTTCAAGCCCCATGACTAACAAAAGAAAAACAAAAGTGGGATAGGGAAGAAGCAGCCCAGGTAATGAAGGATTTGGCTTGGAAAGTTTAAAAAAGAAACGTGTTACAAGACATAAGGAACCTTTTAACTGTTCTAGGGAGCCTCGTGCAAGGCCAGGGTTGTAGTGTTTTGTGGTTGTAGAGACTCTAACCAGACTGCTCGGCTAGCTGTGGATCCTTGGTCAAGTTATTTAAACTCTCCACTCTTTGCTTCCCCGTTTGTAAAAAGGAGATGTAGAGAACTTCTTATCGGAGGATGATCACAAGACATAATAACAAACATCTAGCCTTGCCTAATGAGCAGTCGTTCACATTGTGTGTTTATTTGATCAGTGTACAATATATGTAGGTGGGAAACAACACATGTGAAAAACCCTTTGAACAATTAATATACACTAGTTTAATAAAAGAAAGCATGTATGGATTTTGGTAAACAAAGCCCAGGCTCCTTGGAGAGAAGGAGGAGCCTTCTCAATAACACCCACCTTCAGTCTCCAGAGCCTCAGGCTGCTGGAGGGAGGCCCTGCCCCATCCCTGGGTCTGAGAAGGCACCTCTCTGCCAGAGGTCCATCAGGTGGACAATTTTTATGGTGAGGCTCATAGCCAAGACAGCTGGGAACAGTGGATACACAGAGGTGCTGCATGGAGGGCCTCCTGGAGGCCCAGGGAGATTTAATTTCCTATGGAGTAGGTAGAAGCTACAACAATGTAGAATCTCACATAAAAACATTCTAATAAAGCTGTCCATGCATGGAGATGTCTCTAACACAGTGGATTCCTCCTCACTGGCCCTGGAACTGAGAAGTTTGCTGTGCCTGTTGGAAAGTCTACCTTTCTGTTAGTGGTTAGAGGAGAAAAATGAACAACCTGAGATTTCCTTCCTTCCCTTCCTTCCTTGCTTCCTTCCTTCCTCCCTTGCTTTTTTCCTTCCTTCCTTGCTTCCTTTCTTCCTCCTTTGCTTTTTTCCTTCCTTCCTTCCTTCCTTCCTTCTCTACCTCCTTCTCTTTTGTTTTTATAGTACCTGGGCTTAAACTAAGGGCCTAACACTGCTCACAGCTGGCACTCTACCATTTGAGTCGTACCCCCAGCCAAGCATTTTTGCTGGCTAAATTGGAGATAGACATTTGAGAATTTTTCTGCCCTGGCTGGCTTTGAACCACAACCCTCAAGGTCTCAGCCTCCTGAGTCACTGGGATTACAGACATGAGCCACCTATGTTGGGCTGTGTGAGATTTTTCTAATTGTAATTGAGCCTTTCACATTCTCACAAGTAGGGTTTTGACTGACACCTAGTGGCATCCTTGTCAAAGAGCGAATATCACCTGCAATCTGAGCCCAAAAGGAAAGCTACCATTGCTTCTCAATGCACATTTTCAGCACCACCTGGGCCTACAGGTGTTTTTCTTCTTCAGATCATATCAAGGGTGGAATATCAAGACAAAAAGAATATTAAGCTTGGCATGGTAGCTCATGCACATACTCCCATCTACTAAGGAGGAGGAACACAAGGAAATTAAGGTTTAAGGGACCCGCTCAAACAAAGATAGATAGAACCTCACAAAGGAAACAAAAGGGCTGGAAGTGGATCATGTGGTAGAATACTTGCCCAGCATGTGCCAGACCCAGGATTCAATCCTCTGCAATGCAAGACAGTAACAAAAAGTGACATGCTATGGTCTTCCCTGTCAGAGGTCCTTTCCAGCCTCATGGAGCAGGAAACAGGCAGACACTCTATGAAATGTTTCCATATGAGATGGTCCTGTCACAGCTAATGTGGTGATGAGTGTGGTCACACATGAGTCAGTAAGGAACCTGAGATTTGGGGTGGAAGACCTGGGAGTAAAGGGAGAGCTGGAGAGCTTTTTGCTTTTGTTTTTCAATACTAGAGATTGAATCAGGGCCTGGTGAAAGCCTTCATGCTGATCACCTAGAGCTGGGGGGGGGGGGGGTGCACTTGAGAGAGAGAAAGAGAGAGAGGAGGAGGGAGAGATAGAGGGAAGGAGAGAGAGAGAGAGAGAGAGAGAGATGGTTGGTATTGTACTACTTGAGATACTCTTCCACTTCTGGCTTTTTTACTGGTTAACTGAAGAGAAGAGTATCTTAGCCAGGCTCTGGTGGCTCACACCTGTAATCCTAGCTACTCAGGAGGCTGAGATCCGAGAATAGCAGTTCAAAGCCAACCCAGGCAGGAAAGTTCATGGAACTTAGTTCCAATTAAACCCAAGAAAACCAGAAGTGATTCTGTGGCTCAAAGTGATAGAGCTCTAGCCTTGAGCAAAAAAGCTCAGGGACAATACCCAGGTTCTAAATTCAAATCTCATGACCAACAAAAAAATTTTTAAGTCTCTTGGATTTGCCTACTGACTTCCAACCCCAGTCCTTAGATCTCAGCCTCTTGAGTAACTAGGATTATAGGCCTGAGCCACTAGTGCTCCACCTGGAGCTAGTTGTTGAAAGAGAATAAGCCAGTAAATGGAGGAGAAAAGGCCCAGAGTTTGATGGAGGACCTACGCATCAGAGTTGAGACCAACTATCTGCGTGATCCCTTTGCTGGCGGTGACTTTAGCTTCTTGAAGTCACTAAACAATAGCTTCCTCCTTTACTTACACCCTTGCTGAGGGCTGGGAAGGTGGCTCAGTGGTAGAGCACTTGCCTTGCACACCCTTGCTGAGGGCTGGGAAGGTGGCTTAGTGGTAGAGTGCTTGCCTAGCATGCATGAAGCATGGGTTCTATTCCTCACTACCACATAAACAGAAAAACCTGGAAATGGTGCCATAGCTCAAGTGGTAGTACTAGCCTTGAGCACAGAGAGGCTTGGTGCCCAGGTCCTGAGTTCAAGCCCCAGGACTGAAAAAAAAAAAAAAAAAGGCTTGCTGAGTGGATCCCATGTCGCAGACTCCTTGGCTGCTCAGCGGGCATAATAAGCACTGGAGTTTCATGGTGTGCCACTGTGGGTGGCATTGTGTGGGCACATGCAGAGACAGCCCAGGGCTGAGCCAACCAACAGGCTGCATCCACTCTCCAGGTCTCTTTCTACAGTGAGGAGGCCGGTCTAGAGGAACAGTTTTCTTTTCTTTTTCTTTTTTTGGGTACAGTCGTGGGGCCTGAACTCTGGGCCTGGGCGCTGTCCCTCAGCTCTTCAGCTCAAGGCTAGCGCTCTACCACTTGAGCCATAGCACCACTTCTGGCTTTTTTTCTTTTTGCTTATGTGGTGCTGAGGAATCGAATCCAGGGCCTCATGCATGCAAGGCAAGCACTCTACCACTGAGCCACCTTCCCAGCACCACAGGAACAGTTTTCTACCCTGGCTGCATAGAATCATCTACAGAGTGTTCAAAACTTCTAGTTTGGCTCCAGTGCATTCACCTGTAACCCTGGCTACTTGTAAGGCCAAGACTGGCAGGATCAAAGTTCAAGGCCAGCCTGGGAATTCTATCTTGTGTAACTTCCCTATGACACTGGAAAAGTGTTTTGTTTTGTTTTTGGGTCCGGTTGTGGGGCCTGAACTCTAGGCCTGGGCGCTGTCCCTCAGCTCTTCAGCTCAAGGCTAGTGCTCTACCCCTGGAGCCACAGCGCCACTTCTGACTTTTTTCTTTTTTCTTATGTGGTGCTGAGGAATCGAACCCAGGGCCTCAGGCATGCAAGGCAAGCGCTCTACCACTGAGACACCTTCCCAGACCTGGAAAAGTGTTTTTTGTTTTGAGACAGGGTCTTGCTATGTACATAGTCCAGGCTGATCAGGTGCTCACTGGTTAGCCCAGGCAAGATTCAAACTCACCAAGCTCCTGCCTCAACTTCCCCTAGTGCTAGGATTGAAGGTAGGTATTACCATTCACACTGACTCTGTGTGTGTATGTGTGTGTGTGTGTGTGTGTGTGTGTGTGTGTGTGTGTGTTATTGCTACAGTTGTTTTTAATCCTGCCTGCTAGAAGGCAAATGTGAAGATCCTAATACTTGTGAATGAGTGAAATATTTCTGTGAACTTAGGAGGCCTTATTCTTTTTCTAGACCAGTATTTCTGGTTAAAATGGTTCCGTTTCTAAACATGGGCTATCATGGATACATTTTTTTTCTTGTCTACTGAAGTTGACCTGGAGCTCCAGTGCCATGAAATCAAAGAAATGAAATGCTGCCACCTTGTGGCAGGTTTTGTTTTTGTTTTAATAATTTTTTTAATTGGGATTGATTACATAAATTTCACAGCATTGTGAGAGAGTGATACTTAAAGTCACAAGCACATTTTAACCTTCACAAGGAAAATCGTCATTATCATGGTCTATAACATTTGTGAATTCTATGAGCTTTGACAATACAACTATTTCTTCATCAGGTGATAGGTACATTTCTTTCCTTTTGCTTAGTGTAAACTGTTCCCTCTTTCCCTCTCATTCCCTCCCTCCCAACACTGCCCTTCAGTTGCTTAGTTCATTTTCATCAATGTCCAGTGCAGTGTTTGTTGTATATTTTCCCGTTTCCCTCTTGATTCTGTGCCCTCCTCCTCGCTTCCCTCAGATGTACAAACACACACACACACACACACACACACACACACACACACACACCATATATGTGGTCAAGAACATGGAGTCATTTAGAAATGATATGACGAATTGAGTAGAGGTCCTTTGTCAAGTCCTGTTTACTCTGTCATATCTCTTTGCATTTTGGATTTAACATCCACATATCAGGGAGACAATGTGCCATTCATCTCTCTGCTCTTGGCTTACCTTGCTCAAAGTGATTTTTTCTAGTTTGATCCATTTCCCTGCAAATGCTATTATTTTGTCCTAATGGCTGCATAATATTCCATTATATATAGGTACAACAATTTTTGGATCCATTCATCTGTGGTGGGCATCCAGGTTGTTTCCATATCCTGGCTATTGTGAACAGTGCAGCAATGAACATGGAGGTGCATGTGTCCTTGTATCCTGATTCCTGTTGCTCAGGGTAGATGCCTAGGAGTGGTATAGTTGGACCATAGGGGAAGTCAATATTTAGCTTTCTGAGGTATCTCCAGACTGCTTTCCAAAGTGATTGTGTTTAGTGTACATTCCCACCAGCAGTGCGGTAAGGTTCCTCTTTCTCCACATCCCCTCCAGCATTTGTCGTTGGCTGACTTTAGGATGTGGGCCATTCTGACTGGGATAAGGTGGTATCTCAGGGTTGTTTTCTTTGCAGTTGTGGCAGGTTAAGGATGGCCAAGTGAATGCTGTCCTAGACAGTCCTGCCACCTCGCCATCCTCCTGTGGCCTTCCTCCCATTACATCATTTGTTTCTCCAAACACAAAAAGAATCAATGTCAGCAACATGGAAAAACAGGCATGCACTGGAGAGAGAATAATAAAGTTCTCTTGTCCTGTTTCTCAGTGGTAGAACATTTGCCCAGCATTTGCAAGGTCCTGGGTTCAATCTCTAGCACTGGAAGTAAATACAGTAAGTCCATATGAGCTCCGGTGGCTTACTGGTAAAGAAGAGGTTCTAAGGACAATATTTGCTTCAACTCTTTGAAGTGTCTGGCTGTCCCCTCTTCCTGTTAGGTCCAGACCTATCTCTTATGATTCTTCCTTATGTTCTTTGTTGAGGGGGAGGAGGGTACTGGGATTTGAACTCAAGAATTTTTGTGCTTTCTAGACAAAACTCTACCAGGTAAGCCACAGCCCTCGCTTTTTCCCCGCCTTGTTTTCCAGATAGGGTCTTCTGTTGTTGCCCTGGAGCTGGTTCAGACCATGCCTCCTTCAGACCTATGGCCTCCTGTATATCTGAGACTCCATATGCCTGGCTTCTTAGTCAAGGTGTAGGACTTCAGCCTTCAGGGGGGATTGGAGGTTGTGTGTGGAGGTAGGGCTGGAGCCGGGTTTTTATAGGGTTTAGGACAGGGAAAAATGGTTTGGAAATCAAATGACCTTTAGGTCTGTGGGGGGGACTTCTGGTCAGGCTCACGAATACCCCCCTCCACACCCCAGATGGCAGGAACTTGTGGTCAGGCCTGGGGAATGTTTCACCTACAGTCAGGTGCATTTACACCCACCTATTATTTTGCTTGATGTCTATATGTGTCTGGGGTAATGGAGCGGGGGTCCGTCCTTCAGGGATGACAAGCATCAGCCCCTGCACGCAATCGTTCTGTTCTTTATTTTTATTCTTTTTTTTAATTGGCTTCTATCAGTTAGGGGGAGGGATTTCATTGGTGTTCCTTATTTTCAAATGCACTCTTCCTGGCTAATTTCATATCTCTCACTCCTGAAGAAAAGGTAGCAATCAATGCTAGTCTTCAAAATGCAATGATTGCTTGGATCTCGTTTTCATAAAAACAATACAGGTCTTGCCTCTGCTGTTTCTGAGAACCATTTCTTCCTGCACCATGGCTGCCAGCAAGGTTGTCACAGGTTCTTGCTGTGCTTCACTGAGGATGAGCATGAATGCAGTTGTTCCCAGCATCCCCTGTGGTAAAGCACCATCTCAGGTGCTCGTACAACACCAACACATCACCCACTTTCCAGTTGTGCTTTGTCTCAGTCACTGCATCTCTTCAACGTTCTTGCTAATGTGGTTGGACCCGTCTCCACCCACAGGAGAGTAGTTGAGTGGAAGTCCATTATCTGGCTTGGTTAATGTGCCTAGAATGGGCAGGAGATAACCCACTTGTAGATTCTGTGGTACTGAGGAGCTATTTAAAAGCCCGAAGAGTGGGAGGGCCCACGCATGCTCTGAGGATTGCTGTGTGTGTGGTGGACCTTGCAGAAGGGCCGGGGGAGCTGGATGGGGTATGCAGAGTAAAAATGTCTGCCATGGCTCTAGTCACTCTTGGGTGCTGTGGTTAGCAGGTTTCACCGTGACCAGGTGCATAGGCCCATACAGATCAGTGGCAGAGAAGCAGCAGTCACAACATGTATACAGTGAAGGCTGGAAAAGAATGCCTGAGGCAGCCAGCGGGAGTGATCTGCCCCCCACCCCCTGCTCCCCTGGCTATCTGGATCTGGGGCCTGGTCACGGGGCTCTGACATAACCTGAGAGGAAGATTCAAAAGCAGCTGAAGGGGGAAACTGCCCTGTCACCTCTCCTAGAGGACACTACCTGCTTCAAGGCAGGGGTGACCTGGGAAGGAGGGCAGAGGTGAGTCCCTCAGAAGCCCCTCTGCGCTCTGCGGGAGGGAGGTGCTGGGGCGGACACTGGGCTCAAGACTGGTCTTTACAGCTGAGATGGTAGCACATGGAAGATAAAGCTACAGAAACTTACTTTTCTTTCTTGCTGCTGCTACGTGACTCTTAGAATTTCTGCTTCTGATTCCATCTGGTCTGGTATCCTTGAAGAATTCCTAAACCCAAAGTCCACGGGAAGGCCTCCAAGAATTTATAAACAAGCTGGTTACTGTTGGTAAACTATTGGGGGATATGTTGCTTGTTTTCTGGGGGAGGGGTTGATGGTCTTGATCAAGTTCAAGGGGTCTGTGACACGCCCCCTCAAGATTAAAAGATATACTGTTAGGGATAGTAGCCCACTGTTCCCATCAGTATATATAACTTAATCCCTGTTTAATATTAGCCTGTCTTTCTCAACTGGCTAAGCACCAAAAAAAAAAAAAGGACAGGGCTATCCTAACTGTTATTGTGCTTAAGAGTACTGGCTGGCACCTAACTGATGTTCAATAAATACTTGAATGAATAAAGGCTGGGAGTAGTAACACACACCTGTAATCCTAGCACTCAGGAGGTTGAAGTAATATGAGTTTGAGGCCAAGACTGGGCTATATAGTAGAGACCTGTTTCCCCCCTCCCCCCAAAAAAAAGCCTTTTTGGGCTCCAGTGGCTCATGCCTGTAATCCTAGCTACTCAGAAGGCTGAGATCGGAGGTTTGCAGTTTGAAGTCAGCCTGGACGGGAAAGTCCATAAGACTCTTATCTTCAATTAACCACCAGAAAACTGGAAGTGGAGCTGTGTTCCAAGTAGTAGAGTGTTAGCCTTGAGCAAAAGAGCTCAGGGACAGCGCCCAGGCCCCGAGTTAAAGCCTCACAACCAACAACAACAAAAAAGCCCAATAATTAATCATTAATTAATTTAATTATTGAATAACTAAAGCTTGTTCACTGAACAGACTTTGTGTTGGAGTTAGGGTGCCTCTTGGTAGATCCAGTTAGAGTCTTGCCCACAGGAAGAGATAAGGGAAGAATTCATCTTACCAAATCCCATAAATGTGTCTTTTAACAGAGAAGAGTCAGTCCTAAGTTGAGTAGAGTTGAAGTAGCTATAGAAGATGAGGGAAGAGAGGGAAAAAGAAAGACAGAGGGTGAATAATTCTGAGATACATTGCTCCTATACATGAAGGTGAAATAAACAATCTGAATGAAAGTTGTTATCAATTGAGGTTGGGGGGCAAGGAAAAGAAATAAGGGGTGGCTACTAGTGAGAAGGGATTAAACTAAGGAGGAGGGTGAATAAGGATGGCAGAAGTCAACGGTTTGAAAACAGAACACAGAACCTATTGAAATTCTTTTGTGTGTGTGTGTGTGTCCAGTTGTGGGGCCTGAACTCTGGGCCTGGGCGCTGTCCCTCAGCTCTTCAGCTCAAGGCTAGCGCTCTACCACTTGAGCCACAGCGCCACTTCTGGCTTTTTTCTTTTTGCTTATGTGGTGCTGAGGAATCGAACCCAGGGCCTCATGCATGCAAGGCAAGCGCTCTACCACTGAGCCACCTTCCCAGCCCCTTGAAATTCTTTTAGGAGGGGAGAAAGAGGGAAGGGAGAGTGATAGGGGGTGTGAGCATGATCAGGATACAGTGGACACTGTGTGGGAATGTCACAATGAACCCTCCAACTGCCTTGTATAATTCATGTATGCTAATAAGAAAAATGAAGTAGCTAGCTGAGCATCAGGACAGTGTAAGAAAGAGGTCTGGGGGTGGGAGTGGGTAAGAGAAACTCCCACAGCTATAATCCTGATTATTCTGGCAAGAATCCAGGTTATACAACTAGACTCAAAACCAGATATGTAGGTGTCTGTCAAAAGCACCATCCTGTCTTTAGAGACATAAGAAGTTAAAAAGCTAGTAGAACAGGGTACTGGGGGTTCATGCCTGTATCCTATCTACTCAGGAGGCTGAGATCTGAGGATCCCAGTTCAAAGCCAGCCCAGGTAGGGAAGTCCATGAGATTCTTATCTCCAATTATCCAATAAAAAGCCAGAAGTGGAGCTGTGGCTCAAGTGATGAGTGCCAGCTTTGAGTGAAAAAGCTGAGCGACAGTGCACAGGCCCTGAGTTCAAGGACTGGCACAAAAACAAAGCAAAAAAACCCCCCAAAAACCCATAAACCAGTCAAGTGAAATTTGTATTGTAACGGAATGAATCAAATGAAAGGTATTCCTAACATCAGTATACTGATTAAATTTTTATTTATACTTGAGAAGATAAAAAAAAGAAAACCAACTACTTTTTGGCCCAGGTAATTTATTTATATTGTATGTGCCTGTGAATGCATATGTATATATCTATATATAATATACATTTAGATTTTTATTTTACATTTTATATGAACAAACCTTAGACTCATAGAGGTACCTTAGAGATGAACCCTTCATTTCATAGCTCAGCTGTTCTTTAGGCTGCAGCATCCTCCACAATGGTTGGACTGTAACATCACAAAGAGGAATAACTTGAGGCAGGGGGCAGTGAACTCAGGGCCTCACGCTTGCTAGATGAATGCTCTACTTGAGCCATTTTTGGTCTTGTTTCCACACGTTCTACAGGATGCCACACTTACTTATTTTTGCCCAAATAGTTTTGTGAAAGCCAAGTGCAACTGCAGGACAGACAAGACCTTCTGCCACTATTTTCCTCCAGCCCACTCCAGCTCAGGCTCTCTGCAGACCCTGTGTTTCCACTGAAGCACGAAAGGAACAGACAAGCCTGCAGTTCCTGCTCAAAGCACCCGCAGTGCTGCACACGTCTATCTGCCTCCCAGCTGTCTGCCCCACAGCTGCCAGCTTCAAGGCCACGGAGGCCCTTCACTGAGGCCCTTTTCTTCTTAACAGCTATCAAAGTTCTCACCACCTCCTGTCACTGCCAAACCACCATTGCTAACACCAGACTGTGCTGGAACTTCTTTGGGTCCAATTGTATAAAAAAAAAGTATTAAAAGCCAGGCGCCGGTGGCTCACACCTGTAATCCTAGCTGCTCAGGAGGCTGAGATCTGAGGATTGCAGTGCAAAGCCAACCTGGGCAGGAAAGTCCATGAGATTCTTATCTTCAATTACCCACCAAAAAGCTGGAAGTGGTGCTGTGGCTCAAGTGGTAGAGCACTAGCCTTGAGCTGAAGAGCTGAGGGACAGCGCCCAGGCCCAGAGTTCAAGCCCCACGATCGGCAAAAAAAAAAAAATAAATAAAAGCATTAAAAGCAACATCTTTTTATGTGTGTGAAATTATTTTTTAGTAGTGCAGAATCATACATTTAAAGAAAAATTACAAATGCAGTCGTGTTCCGATATACATCAGTGCAATTCCCATGATTAATCTTATATTAGTATAAAACATTTGTCATTTTTTTTTTTTTTTTTTTGGGTCCGGTCGTGGGGCCTGAACTCTGGGCCTGGGCGCTGTCCCGCAGCTCTTCAGTTCAAGGCTAGTGCTCTACCACTTGAGCCACAATGCCACTTCCGGCTTTTTTCTTTTTGCTTATGTGGTGCTGAGGAATCGAACCCAGGGCCTCATGCATGCAAGGCAAGTGCTCTACCACTGAGCCACTTTCCCAGCCCACATTTGTCATTGTTAATGAACCAATATGACTACTTTTTATTGTTGTTATTAAGGTGATGTACAGGGAGGTTACAGTTACACAAGTTGGGTAATGAGCACATTTCTTTTTGAACCTGTATTATTACTTACTAATGCCCATATCTTATTGAGATCTCCTGACTTTTTACCTAATATCCTTTGTCTCTGCCAACCTTCCATCCAGGACACCATATAACATTTAATAACTGTAGGCTCCTTGTGGCTGTGACTTTATTTCTTAAATTTTATTTTTCATGATATTAGTCTTTACAATTTGGACACTTTTTTTTTCTTTTAGTAGTATACAGAAGCTCAGCCTCTCAATAATTTTGACAATTTTGATGAGTACTGGTCAGGTCATTTGCAGGTACTGACAGTACTCAGGTCATCTGCAGTATTGTCAAGACATTTGTTTTGTTCAAGACCAGGACTGAACTTAGTGTCTGATTCATTTGCTCACTGGCTGGTACTCTACCACCTGAGCCACATCGCCCACTCCTCTCCTATGTATTTATTTATTCAATTATCTATGTACATCAGTGTGCTCTCATAGGCCTTTCATTTCTACTTGGATTATAATACACTCCTACTCTGTTTTGGTTACCCACAGTGCCCACTTTTTCCAGCTCTTAGTTGGCACCTGGGGCACTCTGACAGTACTCCCTAGCAGGCTCTCCCTGTGTAACTCCTGCCTTAGTCCTTGCACCAGTTCTTTCTCTGAGAAGCCCTGTTCTTACATTGTATGGCTCATGGCGTTGAAACAAAGATCTGGGCCCTAAGTGATTCATTGCCACTAGCAAAGAAGCCTATCTTCTAATTCAGGAGAAGAGGTGTGGGTGTCTACTAATCCACATGCATATGGCTACAAGCATTTCTGTATGTGGCCATCTGTAGCTATATTAAGCAAAAAAACAGGTTCATCCTGATGACTCCAACTCTATTACCACATGGTTCCCTTGGTTATTTGTAAACTTGCAATCCAACAGTAAGAAGCCTGGAATCCCACTGGCTCAGTTGTCCCATTCCCTCTAGATTCACAGTGACTTCAGAACTGTGAACTTAGGCAACTGTCCAACTATCCTGACTAGAGTGGAGCTTGTGCGTTCCTTTCATGTTTAGTTTTACAGACTCTACTCACTCCCAAAGTTCCTCAGGTCAACCGTGTTTCCTCCCATCGGCTTCAGTGAGGTGGTTTTATTCCATTCTCCATTCCATTTTGGGATCCCCTATCTTCCTACATGATTTTGTAAAATGTGGGTCGGGGCGTAGCACGGTGGTAGTGTATGTGCTTCTTCTTCCTATCTTCACCTAGGTGTTCTCTTCTCTCTCCTGTCCAGGTTCAGTGTCCTAACACTCAGCTGACATCTTTTTTGGGGGGACAGGGGGGTTGGGTGGTTGTAGGGCTTGCACTCAGGTTCTGGGTACTGTCTCTGAGCTTTTCTGCTCAAGGCTAACACTCTACCACTTGAGCTACAGCTTTTTGTGGTTAATTAGAGATAAGAGTCTCACACACCTTCCTTGCCAGGGCTGGTTTTGAACCACAGTCCTTAAATCTCAGCCTCCTGAGTATGTAGTTTTATAGCTACAGCTTCAGCTGATGGACATCTCTTATTGATATTGCTCATCATTGGGCTTCCATACAACCATAGGTCAACCAGGCTGAAGGGTTCTGACTACAGTCCCTTCTAGATCTCGATCTTACATATTTATATTTCATGTGGAAACTAGGTTGCTACCTAAACATAACACAGCCTCAGAATGTCTCAATAATATTCTACTGTAAGTATATGCCACATTTTGCTTATCTAAAATATCCATCAATTGAGGTCGCTTCTTCGTGTGTGTGTGTGTGTGTGTGTGTGTGTGTGTGTGTGTGTGTGTGTGTGTGTGTGTGTGCTACAGCTTGAACTTGAGCCTAGGTACTCACTGTCCCTTAGCCTTTTTTTGTGTGTGCTAGTCCTGGGGCTTGAACTCAGGATCTGGGCACTGTTCCCAAGCTTCTTTTGCTCACTAATGCTCTACCACTTATGCCACAATGTCACTTCCGGCTTTTTATGTTCATGTGGTACTGAGGAATCGAACCCAGGGTTTCATGCATGCTAGACAAGCATTCTACCACTAGGCCACATTACCAGCCCCCTTTGGCGTTTTTGCTAAAGGCTGGCATTCTACTACTTGAGCCACAGCTCTGCCTCTGACTCTTCGTTGGCTAACTGGAGATAAGAGTCTCAAAGACTTTCCTGCTCAGGCTGGCTTTGAACTGTGATACCCAGATCTCAGCCTCCTGATTAATTAGCATTACAGGCATGAGCCAACACCCAACTTTGCTCTGTCTTTGGGAGGCTTTGAATAATCCTGCTATGAACACAGGTACATACATATCCCTTAGAAACCCTGCTTCAGGGGCTGGGAAGGTGGCTCAGTGGTAGAGCGCTTGCCTTGCATACCTGAGGCCCTGGGTTCGATTCCTCAGCACCACATAAGCAAAAAGGAAAAAGCCAGAAGTGGCGCTGTGGCTCAAGTGGTAGAGCGCTAGCCTTGAGCTGAAGAGCTGAGGGACAGCACCCAGGCCAAGAGTTCAGGCCCCACGACCGGACCCCAAAAAAAAAAAAAGAAACCCTGCTTCAATTCTTTGTGCTACACACCTAGAAGTGAAATTGCTTGATCATCTAAGTAATTCTATTTTTTTGTGTGTATGATACTAGAGTTTGAACTCAGAGCTTTGAACTTGCTAGGTAAACACTTATCATTTGAGTCATGCCTCCGGCCCTCTTTAATTTTTGAGGCATTGCCCTTCTGATTTTCATAGAAGCTGCAACATTTTACATACTACTATGAGTACACAAAGGATCCAATTTATCACTTCATTCCAACACTTTATTTTTAAAGGACTAGCCATCTTAGCCGGGTGCCGGTGGCTCACACCTGTCATCCTAGCTACTCGGGAGGCTGAGATCTGAGGATCCTGGTTCAAAGCCAGTCTGGGCAAGAAAGTCCATGAAACTCTTATCTACAATAAACCACCAGAAAACCAGAAGTGGCGCTGTAGCTCAAGTGGTAGAGCACTAGCCTTGAGCTGAAGAGCTGAGGGACAGTACCCAGGCCCAGAGTTCAGGCTCCATGATGACAAAAAAAAAAAAAAGGACTAGCCATCTTAAAAGGTAAACCATGATTTTTGCTTTCTATTTCCCTAATGATGAGTGATGGTGCTTAGAGGCCATTTGCAGATCTTCTTTGGCAAAATACATATTCAAGGTTTTTGGTTCTCCTGTCCCTCTCCCCCTCCTCCACATCTCTTCCTCCTTCTCTTCTTTCCTGAGCGGAGAGTCACATAGAGCATAGGCACAGAGTCTCCAGCAATGCTTGAATCTTATGGAGTCACCATCCCAGTTCAGCGTGGGTGCCTCCCTGTTACACAGAGGATGCTGAAGCACAGGGCAAACCTGGGTCCTGGTGAAGGGGTTGCACCGTGCACTTGGAGCCGCTTGTGTGAGGCAGGTGAGGAGGAACATCCTCCCCACAAGTTACATGAGTCAGGAAGTTACTTACAGGTTCCTGGCAAGGGAGATTCCCTGTCGGCATCCAAGGCTCAGGAAAGCTGGTCAAGGCGGATGGCATCCCACGTGCACTGCAGCTGAGGATCCCAGAATAGGAGACAGGACACCCTGGGCTGAAGCAAGGAGGCCATCTTGTTTCTAGGAAAGGCAGAACCAGAGGCCAGGCTGTTCACTGCAGAAGCTCTAAAGCATTTCTCACCCCTCCACAGGTTTCACTAGAGTTCGATTTTAAACTCTGGTTCATTGTCTCTTTGTCTGAAGCTTCAGTCCAAAATCTATTATTATTTCACTAGGTGACAGTCAGCTCTACTTTGTACACTAACCTTTGTAAGCTAGGTGCTGAGCTATGCACTATCCATGCAGGCATTATTTCAAAACTTGACCTCTGGCTACTTCCTCCTTTGTATTTCAGCCTGTTGAGTGTCCTCACAGCCCAGGGCTTTCTTTCTGAACCTTTCTTTCCTGATTTTCCACATTTTTCCCAATTAAGCCACACCCCAAACCTTTTAGCTTAAGTGATTTTTTTTCAGGTAAGTTTTCATGATTTTGCCCAAGGTTGACCTCAGGCCACAGATCCACCTATCTACACTTTGCTGGAGATGGGATCACAGGCATTCATCACTATACCTGGCTTATTTGCTGAGATGGGCTCTTCTTAACTTTTTGCTGGGCTGGCCTGGAATTGTGATCTTCCTGATTTCTGCCCCTCTAATAGCTAGGGTTATGGATATAAGCCACTGTACTCAATTCTTCTCTTCTCCTTTTAATTTCCTCCTCATCCTTCAGATTTCTCCTTAGATTCTTCAAATGTAACAGTGCCTGAAGTCCATTTAATGATCCTGTATATTGTAATGATTTTTGAATTTTGTACCAAAGTCCAAAAGACCGGTTTTCTCCATGGCTATCATTAGTAAATGATCAGCATAGCAGCAAGCTAATACACTTACTTTAATCTTCTAATGACTTTTGATATAAGGGATTAGTGAGAGGGCTATACACATAGAACTGATTTTAAAGAAATATCTTCAAACAGCAGTGACTAAAAAATAATTTTAATTTACTTTAAGTCTTCTTTACCAGGCATCAAATAGGAAAGAAGAAAGGACTTCATTTCTCTACATAATTTGTGTGTCTTGAATCAAATTTCTTTCCTGTTGGCATCACAGAAACCTTAGATTTTAAAAGGGAATCTCCACCTGGTTATAAAAGGGCATGTTAAGATTGGGAAGGAAAACTGGGAATTATGAAGAGGACCTCATTTCTTTCTTCTCTTCCCAGGACCGTGAACTGTGGACCTGTGGTCATCAAAGCTAGTGGAAGCAGACCTGAGGTGGGGCATTGCTGAGGCACTGCAACCTCACACTGGGCCGTGGATGTCACCATTCGACTGGTGCAAAACTTTGCTTGGGGAAAGGTCCCAGCAGTCCGTCGCTGAGATGTTGAGAGTGGGGTGTGGTGGCTAGAGCCATGGACTCTTGGACTGGAGCTGTTGAAAACTGCTGTTTCAACTTCTCACTGCTGCCAAAAACCTTCCTGTGTGCTAGGCTCTGTGCTGGAGGATTTCATTCTTTCTCAAACGTATCAAAGGAAAGTCATGTGATCACTAGTGCCTGAGGTGGACCTCTGCAGTGAGCTTTGGGTTTCCTTCCCACATAAGGTGCATACAGAAGGGGCTGGGAAGGTGGCTCAGTGGTAGAGCACTTGCCTTGCATGCTTGAGGCCCTGGGTTCGGTTCCTCAGCATCACATAAGCAGGAAAAAAAAAAGCCGGAAGTGGTGCTGTGGCTCAAGTGGTAGAGCGCTAGCCTTGAGCTGAAGAAGTGAGGGACTGCGCCCAGGCCCAGTGTTCAGGCCCCACGACCGGACTCAAAAAAAAAAAAAATGATGCATACTGAAGAAATAACCATTAAAGGGTAGTGTAAGGTCCATTCCTGGACTACGAACAGACCTCGCCCAGTACCTGCGTTACCTAGGCAACTGGGACACCTGGAAGAGTTCACATCCGCATCCGCTGAGGTCACATCCTAACCTGATGTGGCCACACCTTTCTCCCACCTGATCCCACTTCCCTTTACCTGGACACACCCTTCCCCGCCCCCTACCCTATATAAGGCCTAAACCGCCGCCAGACCGCTCTTTTTTTCCTTTGCCAGCCGCGTGGAGTGCCAACCTTGCCTGGTCCCAGCAGGTCTACTGAATAAACCCCTTACCTGAATACCACGTGCGTGGTGCAGTTCTTACTCGGCTACCTCCTTTTTAAAAACCTAACAGGTAGATGAAAGATAAGAAAGAATAATAGCAAAGGCTAATTTGATCAAAGTATATTATGTAGTCATATGGAAATAGCACAGTAAACTCTTTTGTACAATTATTATATGATAGGGCTGGGAATGTGGTTTAGTGGTAGAGTGCTTACCTAGCATGCACGAAGCCCTGGGTTCGATTCCTCAGTACAACGTAAACAGAAAAAGCCAGAAGTAGTGCTGTGGCTCAAGTGGTTTTATATATATATATATATATATATATATATATATATATATATACATACATACATATATATATATATGATAATCAAAAAGAAACAACTGCCTAACACTGAATAATCTATGCCAAAAATTGAGGAAGATTATAGAGACTTTATAAATTTGGAGGACTTCATTTCTAAAAGGATCACTCAAATTCTTGATACAACTCAGTATCAGTTGGTAGCTAATGCCTGTAATATTAGCTACTCAAGAGGATCTGAGTGTTACAATTTGAAGTCAGCGGGAGGCAGAAAAGGCCTTGAGACTATCTGCAAATAACCAGTAAGAAGGATGGATTGAAAGGTTAGTCAGCTCAAGGGCTGGGAATGTGGCTTAGTGGAAGAGTGTTTGCCTAGCATGCATGAAGCCCTGGGTTCCATTCCTTAGTATCACATAAAAGAAAAGACCAGAAAAGGCACTATGGCTCAAGTGGTAAAGTGCCAGCCTTGAGCAAAAGAAGCTCAGTGACAGTGCCCAGGCCCTGAGTTCAACCCCCAGGACTGGCAAAGAAAAAAAAGAAAAGAAAAGAAAAGAAAAAAAGAAAGAAAGAAAGGAAAAAAGAAAGGAAAAAAGAAAGAAAGTTTAGCTCAAGTGGTAGAGTGCAAGCTGTGAGCAAAACAGCCAAAAGCCAGGAATGCAAGTCCCTGAGCTCAAGCTTTGGCACCAGCACCAAAATAAATACACCAATAAGTAAGTTTTATGTACATAGATAGTGGTGATGGTTAAGCAATAGTGTGAATGTAATTAATGCTTCTAATTTACCCAGTTAAAATGGCTCAAATGACATTTTACCAGTTACAAAAAGTTTTTAAACATATTGTTTGTGTGTGTGTGCGTGCGTGTGCGTGTGTCGCGCACGCGCCAGTTCTGGGCTTGAACTATCTTGCTCAAGGCTAGCACTCTACCACTTGAGCCACAGCCCTTGGCTTTTTTCGGGGTTTTTGGTGGTAAGAGATGAGTCTCTCGGACCTTCCAGGGTTATAGGCATGAGCCACCAGCGACCGACTTCAAGGTATACTTTTATCATCTTTAAGTAGCTGTACAAAGGAGTTACCACGCAACAAATCCGTTTATGAATACACCGCATCTTGAGCGATCACTCTCCACTCGCCCTTCCCACCCCCAGGCCTCCCCTCAAGGTTCTCAATGTCACAGGTTACCACTGCCTTCTCCACCCCGCTCCCCTTCCGAAAAGGGTTTCCAGCAGATGGACCACACCAAGGCTCCGAGTGCCCGCGACACGGGTCAGTCCCGGGTTCACAAGCCTGCTCTCACCAACGCACCCCGACCCCGCGGCGGGCGATCCCCGCCGGGCACCCCCCCCCCCCCCCCCGCTTCGGTGTCCATCCCCTCATTCATAAAAACGCAGGCAGTGGTGGAAATGACCTTTAGAGCTCTTTCCAGCGCAACGCGTTCCCGTTTTAGGAATGAAGACAGGAAAGTTCAAGGTCCGGTGGAAAAGCAACTGGGGGGCGGGGGGCGGCTGCAGGTGGCACACTTCTTACCTGCAGGTCACCAGGTCCGAAGTCGGAGGCACGCTCGCCCCGCCCCGCCCCACCACGCCCCGAGGCTGCCGCGGCGCGCAGGCGCAGTGGCTCGCAGCGCGCGCGGCCGCCCGAGGTGCCGGCCCCTCCCCGCCCCCTACCAGTGGCCCGGAGGGGCCGCGGAGGGCGTGTGCCAGTCCGACCCGGCTGACTGTGGGCACCTCAGCCAGCGCCCAGGCGCCGACCCCCTCGCTTCCCTCCTCCCCAGCTCGGGTCTTCACACCTATCCTCAAGCCCGGGATGGGAAAGGGGGTCCGCGGGAGGAGTTAGGAGCCCTCCCGCGCGCGCCGCCGCGGGGCTCCCCGCGCGCCCCACCTCCGGCCCCGCCCCTAGGGGCGTGAGGGGCGGGGCCGCGGACTTGGGACTCAGTCCCCCGGCCGCCGCCGGCCGCGCACCCGCGGTCGGCCCTGTCGGTCGGTTGGTCCGGCGGGCGGCGAAGGGGAGCCATGTCGGCGGCGCAGGGGCGCTGGCCGGAGGTGCGGGACACCTTGGCGTCGCTGGGGCTGCTGCTGGCGGTGGTGCTGTTGTCGGGGCTGGCCCGCGTGGTCGCCCGGCAGCAGCGGCACAGGCCCCGGGTCCACGCCTTCACCTTGGAGTTCCTCGCCACCTTCCAGCTCTGCTGCTGCACCCACGAGCTGCAGCTGCTGGGCGCGCAGGAGTCCGCGCGCCCCTCCTGGATGCTGACCCTCATCTACTTCTTCTCGCTGGTGCACGGCCTGACTCTGGCGGGCACCTCCGCCAACCCGTGCGCCGTGATGATGCAGATGCTGCTGGGGGGCATGTCCCCCGAGATGGGGGCCGTCCGGCTGTCCGCTCAGCTGCTCAGCGCCCTGTGCAGCAGGTACTGCGTGAGCACCCTGTGGAGCCTGGGGCTGACGGAGCACCACTTCACCGAGAGGAGCTTAGCTTGCAAGAATCCCATCCACACCGACGTGCCCAAAGCGGTCGTCACCGAGGCCATCTGTTCCTTTATCTTCCACAGCGCTCTGCTGCACAGCCAGGAGGTCTCCAGCAAGCTTCGCATCCACCTGCTGGCTGCCCTCATCACCTTTTTGGCTTATGCAGGTTTGTCTTTCCCACGTGGCGCGTCCCAAGCCATTTGTGACCCAAGGCTCCAAATTATTTACCGAGATAAATCTGGCACTCCTCCACTAGTGGGATGTAAACCTCCCCAACCCTCCCCCCCCAGTTATTCTAACCATTTTGCAACTTGTTCTCAGCCAATAGGGCCGACAGATCCTTCATTCAGTGCTGCTTTTGACACCCCAGAGAAAGAAGTCACTGGGGCACCGTAACCGTAACCGAGCTCCTCTAGATAATGCCAAAGGCTCAAATATCTTACAAAGGGATTGTGTTAATGTTCTAGGGCAAAGACAACTGATCTGCTACCTTTTTTTTTTTTTCCTGCCAAGGTGGTGTAGATCGTTTCAGACATTCGCTGAAAAAAAAAAGATCCCTGTCTAGAAAGTGCAGAGCTCGAGGCTCAGGATTGAGTGGGGAGTACAAATTCTGTTTCATTTCCTAGCCTTTTTCTACAAATCGCTTGTCATTTCCTGTTTCCTTAATTCATCTTGAGTTACAAATGGACTTTTAAATAGACTAACAGGAAAGACGCTTTAAAATTAAGATGCGTTTGAATAAGTTAAACGATGAGTTTTAAAAAAGAAACACTTCTTGTGAAATCTTTGATTTCTTCTACATAGTTTGTCTTGACAAAGCTCAGATTCAGTAGGCAGATATTCTGAATGGGACAAGGAACTCAAAACTATCAAATGTTTAATGGTGAAGTGTATCATTTGGGAATTGTCTTGGAGGGATGGATATGACAGCAGAAATTGAGATTAATAGTCTTATCTAAGGTGCATTTAGAGTGACATTTAGTAGAAGCAAACCTCAAGGACTCTCTCTCTCTCTCTCTCTTTTCTCTGTGTGTGTGTGTGTGTGTGTGTGTGTGTGTGTGTGTGTGTGTGTGTGTGTGTGTGTGTGTGTGTGTGTGTGTGTGTGTGTGTGTGTGTGTGTGTGTGTGTGTGTGTGTGTGTGTGTGTGTGTGTGTGTGTGTGTGTGTGTGTGTGTGTGTGTGTGTGTGTGTGTGTGTGTGTGGTCCTGGAGCATGAACTCAGGGCCTGGGCGCTATCCCTGAGCTTTTGTTGCTCAAAACTATCAGTTCTACCTCTTGAGCCAGTTTCCCTTCCAGCTTTTTGAGGGCTAGCAGGAGATTAGAGTCTGCCTGGGCTGGCTTTGAACTGCAATCCTCAGATCTCACCCTTCTCAGTAGCTAGGATTACAGGCAGGAGTCAAAGGCATCCAGCTCAAGATAAGGACTTCTCAACATATATTTTTCCACCTTAGGTAAAAATGAAAGGCTTCCCAGTCCATTTTCCCTTCTTTAGAAAAAAAAAAGTATAAGAAAATAAATTGTATAACTGCATGGAAGAATATATGCATATTTGAGGGGTTGGAGAATAGTTGCTTATTTATTATAGTTTTACCTAAAACAGAAATATTTGCTGTATATCAACAAGATTGTTCCTGGTTTTAAACAAGCAGTTATGCCACATTTTAGTCTATATTTGTACAATTGAAAGCAGTAAAAATTTAAGTTTAAAAATTAGTTAAAAAACCAAAACTACAATCAGATCTTTACCTAGTCATTCCTCTCTTTGTTAATATTGTGAAGTTGGTATTCTCCCTGTGTTTTTATAGTTTTAAATCATAGTTAGGGTTCCATAAATAATATTCTCTATTATGTTAGCCATTCTGTGGCTGGAGATGTAGCTCAGTACTAGAGCCCTTGGCTAGAATTGTAAGGCCCTGTGTCCAATAACCAGGCACCACTACCAAAAAAAAAAGTTTATCAGTGAGATTTTGAAAGAAGACAAGATAATATTTGAAGTTGTAGGTAGATTCAAGGAAAGGAATTGGATGAAATCTTTAAAATATCAATTTAAGGGATGCAAAACACAGATGATTTTCCTTGAAATGTGGATACTAATTGGTAGAGAAGAAGGGACGGAGTAAATAGATCACTACAGCAGTGGTTCAACATTCTCTCTGCATTGGGTTCACCAGGGGGGCTTTAAAACCATATTCCCATTGGTCACCGATATTAAAGTTTAAATGCTTTGCAAAGGAGCCTAGGCAATGGTATATTTTAAATTCCTTAGGGAACTAAGGAAAGCCATGGTGCCCAGTCAGTAGCCACTAGCCTCATGTGGTTATTCAAGTGAACTACAATGAAAGAATCAGCACTTCACTTGCCTAGACCAAAGTTCAAATGTTCAGTAGTCACATTGTACTGTAGCTAGTTTCTACAGTATTGGTCTATGCTGGAGTCTGCAGGGGTAGAGCCAAATAGACTACTGATCACTGCTGATTACTACCAGCTACCAAAATGGAGAATGTATTAGATATTCCTTTTCTGTCAGTATAAGGGAGAGAAGAATGTCTATGCATGGAGTGTTTGTTATAGGACAAAACTTTTTTTTGGGGGGGGGGCTTGTTTTGCTTATTTTGAGACAGGGCATTGCTGTATAATCCAGGCTGGTCTCAAAACTGTACAGTCCTCCTGCCTTAGCCGCCAGTGCTGGGACTCAAGAAGTAAACCACCATGCCTAGCTTAGGGCATAGGATCTTGCTAGGAGATTTATATAGGTTGCTTTAGTTATGCCTTACAAGAACTCACTGATGAGTACATTCTTCTCATTTTAAGTAAAGCAAGAGAGACAAGTAAAATGACTTGTCTCAGGGCACACAGCTAGGTTGTGCTAGAACCATGGCTCAGACTGATGCTAAAGTCAGTTTGACACTTATTTCACCATCTGCATTTCCACAGTGTGCTCCTCAAGAGTTACTAAAGCAGCCACGTGGGCACTGGCAGCTTATGCCTGTAACCCTAGTTATTTGGAGGCTGAGATCTGAGGATCTCAATTTAAAGTCAGCCTAACAGAAAAGTCTATAGAGATTCCATCTCCAATTAATCAGCAAAACAATCTGGACTAGAAGCATGGCTAAGTGGTTAGAGCACCAGCCAGGAGTGGAAAAAGCCAAGCAAGAGCATGAGGCACTGAATTCAAGGCCCTGAGTTCAAGACTTGGTATCAGCATGCCTACCCTCCCCCACCCCAACACACAGAATTTCAAAAGCAAACACAATTGAATACTATTTAGCTATAATAAGGAATGCAGTTCTGACATATACTACAAGGAAAAACTCAGGGGAAAAACTGCTGAGTGAAATAAGCCAGACACAGAAACACAAATATTGTATGGTTCATTTACATAAACTGTCTAAAACAGATAAATTTATAGTCAGAAAGTAGAATAGAGGTTACAGGGACTGGGAGGAGGAAAGAATGGGGATTTATTTAATAGAGCCAAATAGCATTGCGTATGAAAAGAACATAAAATAGCATATTGTGCTCTAATATATATGTTACTACATTAAAAAATTGTTTAAGGATTCTGTTGCCAGATGAATTTGGTAACCACTGGATGAAACAGGCTAAGATTTCACAGAGCCTTTACCATGGGAGTGCATAATGTGATACTCGAGGAAGTAGACATGGCACAGGCTTTTCAGACTTGATGAGCTCCTTTGTCTAGGCATGAGCAACGGAAGAGAATCAATTTTGGGAAATGCCACATGAAAGCCATCATTCCCATTGTTTCCTATGGACACAAAACAACCCTGCTCCGTAAGGAAGAGAGATGATCTTGTGACAAGTTTAGTGCCTGTTCTGTGAGGCAAAGGCAAAATGAGATCTCAGTCTTCTGAGGAGTATTTTAGGCGTGAGCTACTAGCACCCAGCTCTGTACCCTGTTTTTGTTTGTAAAACATTAAAATAAATTATAGACTGTTCTTTTTATATAATGTTTGTTCTTCTATCATAACTTTTGAACAGAGAGACCAAGTTTGTTGAATTCATCATAACATTTTGTGTGTGTGTGCCAGTCTTGAGGCTTGAACTCAGGGGCCTAGGTGTTGTCCCTGAGATTTTTGCTCCAGGCTACTACTTGAGCCACAGCTCTACCTCTGGCTCTTTGATGGTTAACTAGAGATAAGAGTCTCACATACTTTCCTGCCTTGGTTGGCGTTGAACTATGATCCTCACATCTCAGCCTCCCAAGTAGCTAGAATTACAGACGTGAGCCACCACCACCCAGCTAATTCACTACAATGTAAAACCAAGATTTAGCTTATGTCACTTGGTATAAAGGGTAAGAATTTTGCAAATAAGTGAAAGCAAAAATTTGTTCACCTAAAAGAAACTGCACAGAACAGTGAAATATGTCTCAGTAATCCATATTTTATGTCCAAAGGCTTCCAACAAAAGTCTAATAAATTGCCTTAAAACTATAGTATTTTTACTTCATTACTCCATTCAGGACTATTTAGTATTCTAAGCAATGTAGTTAAGATTATCTGTCAATAGAGAAAGGAACTAAATCCTTTCTGTGTGTCCTGTTAAGGCAGTAGCTATACAAAATCCATGCTATTACCAATACAAATCAAACTCAGCTACAAAAGGATGCAAGCTTTTTGTACCACCCCAGTATAATATGAGGAAGAGGCCAGGTTTGAAGCTAGGCAGTGCTGTTAGGCTAGATACTTAATTTGGGTTTCAATTTCTTCATCTTGAAAAGGGAGAATAATACTATATGATAAGAGCTTGAGGAATAGTATTTCAAGTTCTTAGCATAGTTCCTGGTATGTACCAATTGCTGGGGAAATGTTCTTTCACTACTAATTTCCCAGAGGCCTCCAGTATAACTTGATCCTTCTTACATAGTTGACAATTTTGTTCAGAACTTTTTTTGAGATTAAGTTCAGGAAAATTAAATTAGTAATTTCTATATAGAAATAAATGTATCCACAAATAAATTTTCTGTTTTTTTTTTTAATATAAACTCCTAGGTATTCCCTATAACCTGGAGAATAGTCTAATGTCAGTCTTTCAGGTCTGTAAGAAGAATTGGAGCCTAAAAACAGCTAGCTAGCTTCCTTGGTAAATTAGCCAGTCAGCAATGAAAAGTGGTGTTTGGAGATGGAGGGAAAGGTGCAACGTGGGGCAAACAGCTTGTCATTAAAGGTGTTAGTTCTGGACAATGATGCTTAAACAGCTTCATGTCTCATCATGTTTGCTCTGATTACATACCTACTGGGTAACTGCTGATGGGTAGTTGGCTTTCCAGGGGGCTCTTACCAGGAAACCCAAAGAGAGAAGACAGATAGACACTGATTCCAGGTAGGAAACTAAGTTAATAAACGGACCTGCTGCCTGCAGAACCTCAACTGATTTTAACTAGTGTTCTACTGTCAAGAGGACTGTAGGACTACTGAGAAATGTTAGTGCACAGAATTGTGGTCATTCCATTAAGATCATGCTGTCCTCAAGATCAGCCAACCAGATCTCCCCAGTGATACGTCACCTCTTCTTCAATATGCAGTTATGTCCCTTAAAATGTCAAGCAATAGCATCTTGCTTATCCTGGCTCCTTCTCCCTCCCCCCTCAAGCTTCTTGCTTGCTGGACTAGTGCTGTGCAACTTGAGCCTTGCCTCATGTCTGGCATTTGGTGCCACTTGTCCTTGGGATGTCTAGGTTCTCTGTGGCCTCTATTCCTCCAACAGCCTAGGCCAGCTTACTTCTATGATTAGGGTACTGTTCTAAGACAGCAAAAATAGTTCATGTTGATGGGCTCATTGGTTAGAGTTAAGTGTCATTCTTGTTTTTTAGATTGCAGTGTTACTTCTGAATTTTGCCCACACACACACTGCAAAGTCAATCCCTACTCAAGAGATAGAGAATAAACTCCATACTTCTTTGTTGTGTGTGCCGGTCCTGGAGCTTGAACTCAGGGCCTAGGTGCTGCCCATGAGCTTTATTGCTCAAGACTAGCATTTTTTATCACTTGAGCCATAGCTCCATTTCTGGCTTCTTGGTGGTTTGAAGGAGTCTCATGGACTTTCCTGCTAGGCAGGCTTTGAACCACAATCCTCAGATCTCAGCCTCTTGAGTATGGAGGATTATAGGCATGAGCCACTGGTGCCCTGCTCAACTCTTTATCTTTGGTAGTAGTTCCCTCCAAGTCTCAGTAAGAACTGCTAAGGGGATTAGAAGATAAAGAAACTGAAGGATGGAATTGAGACTGATGCCATACAAAGGAATGTCTTCATATAGCCAAGTCTATAGTATTGAGTGCGGGCTCAGTCCATTTCTATTGGTAAATGCTTTAAAAAAAATAGATGACGTACATCGTAACTCAAATGGCATATTATAAAGATCTGTGAGTCTTCCTGCCCATGGTGTCTAGTATATAGGAACTGAATATTGTTGGAATTGGATCTAAATGACCAGCAGCCACTCAAACAATTCCATTGATTCTGTTTAGCTTAGTGTGTAACAGCATCACTCAATCCAGCTTCATTATTCTTAAGTCTGTCCAGTGGGAAATCTCATCAGTAAAAGTTTAGGACTTAGTTTCACTTTACTGTATATTGTTAAAACAACTAACTTGCTGTAGTAGTATGTCCTTATAAAACTTTTGAAGATTTTAGGATCTACCTTGGTGGTGAGTGAAAACACATGTATGCACTGAACCTTGGAAGAAGTTGGAAGTTCTTCTTGGAAAAACTACTAGAAATGTCATAGGGTTACCTAAAGAGTGTATTCTGCTACTCAGGAGGCTGAGATCTGAGGATCGCGGTTCAAAGCCAGCCTGGGCAGGAGAGACTGTGAGACTCCTATCTCCAATAAACCACCAGAAAACCGGAAGTGGCGCTGTAGCTCAAGTGGTAGAGCACTCGCCTTGAGCTGAAGAGCTGAAGGACAGCGTCCAGGCCCAGAGTTCAAGCCCCACGACCGACAAAAAAAAAAAAAAAAAAAAAGAGTGTATTCTGAAAACTAATTATTATTAATTTTGGTATTTGTGATACTTCCTACATTGCTCATTTTGTTTAGGATTGCTTTGGTTACTCTTGAGTCTTTTGTACTCCATATGAATTTTAGGATTAAGTTTTCAATTTCTGTTAAAAAAAATAGCACTGGAGTGGGTGTCAGTGGCTCATGACTATAATCCTTGCTACTCAGGAGGCTGAGATCTGAGGATCACAGTTCAGAGCCAGTGTATGCAGAAAAGTCTATGAGATTCTTTTTTTTTTTTTTTTTTTTTTTTGGTCTGGTCGTGGGCCTGAACTCTGGGCCTGGGTGCTGTCCCTCAGCTCTTCAGCTCAAGGCTAGCGCTCTACCACTTGAGCCACAGCGCCACTTCCGGCTTTTTTCTTTTTGCTTATGTGGTGCTGAGGAATCGAACCCAGGGCCTCATGCATGCAAGGCAAGTGCTCTACCACTGAGCCACCTTCCCAGCCCGAGTCTGAGATTCTTATCTCCAGTTAACCAGCAAACAACCAAAAGTGGAGTTGTGGCTTAGGAATAGAGGACCAGCCTTGGGTGAAAAAGCCAAGCAAAAACACAAGAGCCTGAGTACAATGCCCAGTACTGGCACAGACACAAAAAATTAGCACTGGCCAGGTGCTGGTGGCTCACACCTGTAATCCTACTCAGGAGGCTGAGATGTGAGGATTGCAGTTCAAAACCAGCCTGGGCAGGAAAGTCCATGAGACTTTTTATCTCCAATTAACCACCAGAAAAACTGGAAGTGGTGCTGTAGCTCAAGTAGTAGAGTACTAGCTTTGAGCAGAAGAGCTCAGGGACAGTGCCCAGGCCTCTAGTTCAAGCCCCATGTCTGAAAAAAAAAAAACTGAGGTAAGAGATGGGATTGGAGAAATGGGAGAGAATAATGATAATGACAGGGGTGACATTGATCAAGATGCAGTGTGTCCATAAACTGCTTTGCTGAATGGCAACTCCTTTGTACAACTACTTAAAGATAATAAAAAATAATTTTTTAAAAAGCTGTGATATACTGTTTTCTCTTCAGATCATATAAGTCTTTTGCCTTTTACTAAAATGCTGTGAGTAAAAATATGGCTCAAGTGGTAATGCGCCAACTGTAAGCAAACAGAGTAAGAGGTCCTGAACTCTACCCCAGGCCCCGCATAAAACAAAACAGAAGGAATTTTTTTTTTAATTCTTTAAAACATATAAAACATTTGGAAGGACCGCCCATGTTCATGGATTGAAAAGGTCAATATTGTGGAAATGATTATACAGATTCTTTTCAATCTCCATCAAAATTCCAGTGCTAATTTTTGTTTTTTGGTTGGGTCGGCTTCAAACCCTGATCCTCAGATCTCAGCCTCCTCAGTAGCTAGGATTATAGGTGTGAGCCACAAGCACCCAGCTCTATTTTCTTAATTTTGCATGATATGCATTGAATTTTGATTGCATTCTCTCCCCCTTCTCTTCATTGTTTTGTTGCTAGGTAATTAGAGATAAGTCTCTCCATTTGTCATTTGTTAGCCCAGGCTGGCTCTGAACCTCAATCCTCAGATTTTGAGTAACTAGGATTGTAGGCATGAGCAACCAACACTGGGTCTTAGTGTGTCATCTTTGATTTCTTGTTTTTAGAGTTGAGAATGTTCTTATAAGGCTTATGCCCAGGTTAAAAAATTTTTCAAGGTATGTAATCAGTATTCCTCATTGCTTCTTTCTTAGATTATTATTGATGTTTACAAAAGCTACTGATTTTTAGCTGACTGAAGTGGCTTATATTTGTCAACCTAGATACCTGGGAGTCTGAGATTGGGAAGATCAAGGTTCCAGGTTGGCCTGGGAAATTAGTTTCAAGACCCCATATCTACAGAAATGCACACCTGCCTTTCCAGCTATAGAAAATAGGGGATTAGGAAGTTCAATGTACATGTTGGCCTGGGAAAAAGTGAGACCCTATCTAAAACAAATAACCAGAGTATGTAGAACACTAGTGGCTCATAACTGTAATATTAAGGGCTGATATCTGAAGATCATGATTGGAAGCCAGTTCAGGTACAAAAGTCCTCAAGACTCAATCTCCAATTAACCAGCAAAAAAGCTGGACTGGGGGCTAGGAAGGTGGCTCAGTGGTAGAGTGCTTGCCTTGCATGCATGAGGCCCTGGATTCAATTCCTCAGCACCACATAAGCAAAGAAAAAAGCTGGAAGTGGTGCTGTGGCTCAAGTGGTAGAGTGCTAGCCTTGAGCTGAAGAGCTGAGGGACAGTGCCCAGGCCCAGAGTTCAGGCCCCACGACCAGACCCTCCTCCCTCCCCCCCCCCGAAAAAAAAAAAGCTGGACTGCAGGTGTGGTAGACTACAGGTGTGGCTCAAATGGTTGTGTGCCAGCAATGCCCACCCCCCCCCCCAAAAAAAAGAAAACCCAGTGCAAAAAGAGCTGTAGCAATGGCTAAAGCAGCAGCCTACATAGCAAGAAACAGATTTTTATTTATTTATTTATTTATTATTTGTGGGTCATGGGGCTTGAACTCTGAGCCTGGGCTCTGTCCCTCAGCTCTTCAGTTCAAGGTGAGCACTCTACCACTTGAGCCATAGTGCCACTTCCAGTTTTCTGGTGGTTTATTGGAGATAAGAGTCTCATAGACTTTCGGCCAGGCTGGCTTTGAACCGTGATCCTAGATCTCAGCTTCCTGAGTAGCTAGGATTACAGGCGTGAGCCACCAGCGCCTGGTTAAGTTGAATTTTTTTTTAAGTTGATTTTTCAACACTGATCTTCTATTCTGTTACTGTGTTGGAAATGTTTGTCAGATCTAAGAGAGGGGTGTATGTGTGATTTCTTTAGGGTCTTTTAAATATTAGATTATATTGTCTGCAAATAAGAATTGGACTTCCTCTATTTGTAACCTTTATTTTCTTTTGTGTTATTGCTCTGGTTAAAATTCATGTATTATATTGAATAATTGGAGAGTGTGGACATCTTGTCTCATCCCTGATTTTAGAGGAAACACATAACCACATCATAGAGATCTACCATTCACAGTAATTTCTTTTTTTTTCTCTTTTTTTAAATTTAATTTTATTTGTGAATATACTGTACAGAGGAGTTACAATTACATGGGCAGGATAATGCGTACATTTCTTACCAAGCATTGCACCCTCCTCCTTTGTTTACCCTTCCCAGCCTTCCCCCTCCCCCCCAATCCCAATCCTTCTCCTTCCCCCCTCTTCCCCCCCCCCCCCCCGCACCGACGTTGTAAAGCTCGTTTTGGACATGACAACTTGTACTTCTCATTGTTGCAACAGCATTCACAGTAATTTCTTAAGGACTCTGCCAACAAGTTAACATGGAACGAGGATAATGCCTTGGATGGTCTCATTTACTTTTTGTTTTCAATACTGTCAGGTGACCCTCCAAAAGAAGATTACAGAATAAGAATACCTGAATATTTCAAATAAAAGTTGCACTTAATAACCCATTTATTTCTAGTTACAAGGAAATGTAAGATGAATTATTTGGAATTACTCTGTTTAAAATGTGTTGCAGGAGGAAGTTTAACTGGAGCTCTATATAATCCAGCTTTGGCACTTTCCCTTCATTTCATGTGTTTTGATGAAGCTTTCCATCAATTTTTTGTAGTATATTGCCTGGCTCCTTCTTTAGGTAAGCATATTTTTAATTCAATTAATTTCAATACTGAAAGAGTATTATTTTATTTTATTTTATTTTGTCGGTTGTGGGGCTTGAACTCTGGGCTTGGGTGCTAACCCTGCACTCTTCAGGTCAAGGTGAGCGCTCTACCACTTGAGCCACAGCACCACTTCCAGTTTTCTAGTGGTTTATTGGAGATAAGAGTCTTTCCTACCCAGGCTGGCTTTGAACTGTGATCCTCAGATCTCAGCCTCCTCAGTAGCTAGGATTACAGGCATGAGCCACCGGCACCCAGCTGAGTGTATTATTTTAAAATAGGAAATGGACTGTTACTGTAACATGCCAATTTCCACAGCCAGAATAGGCACAAAAAAGAATGAAAAGGTCATTTGTGTAAGTATTCTTTAAAACTACTTTTATCCGTACTTGGAGTATAGTGTTTGTTCAGTAAAGGGAGAGGAGGTCCTGTGTTCATCCTCAGTTAAAATATGTATGTTTTTGCTAAAGATCAGATACATAACTCTTCTACAAGAGCTGAGACATGGTTTAGTGGTAAAAATCTTGTCTAGTATGCCTAAAGCCCTGGTTTAATAGCCAGTACCATTAAAAAAAAAAACTATCAATAAAATCCCTCTAGAAAGAGTGGCCAAGTAACAACAAAACGTCATACAATAGCTATCAGCACTTCTAACTCCTATCTGGAACAAGAGAGTGCCCGATCCTGTTATTTCACCACCCTTCTGTCTAGTTATCAGTTTCTGTTAACTAGTTATTGCTTACTTTGTATAGAAAGAACACCGGCACCACAACTGACTTGCCACATTTTATTCCTTTCAGTCATCTTCTTTCCCACTATTGCAGTATCAATTATGCTCAATAATAAAGGATATCAGAAAAACCTATAATTTAAAAGGCTAATAATAGTTTTCGTTTTTTGTTTTTGCTGGTCATAAGGCCTGAACTCTGGGCCTAGGCACTGTCCCTCAGCTCTTCAGCTCAAGGCTAGCACTCTGCCACTTGAGCCACAGCACCATTTCCAGCTTTGTCTGCTTATCCATGGCCTCATGCATGCAAAGCAAGCACTCTACCACTGAGCCACCTTCCTAGCCCCAATCTGGGCTCCTCCCTCCCCCGCAATCTTACAGACTACAAATGTCTTGCAAGAATGTCTTTATAGAAAAATGTCCTCTACTTTTGAATTTTAAGTTAAAGGAAGCTGTTTAAAAGGCTGGGAAGATCTACTGGCCAAAAACTATAGCAAACTTTACAATGAAAATTACCACCACTGTCTTACTTGAAACCAACAATTATTAAGATTTACAATATTTATTATGTTCCCAGAACAATCTGAATGGGCCCATGATGTAAAAGAATTGCTTCAGGTGCTGGGAAGGTGGCTCAGTGGTAGAGCGCTTGCCTTGCATGCATGAGGCCCTGGGTTCAATTCCTCAGCACCACATAAGCAAAAAAAAAAAAAAAAAAAAGCTGGAAGTGGCGCTGTGGCTCAAGTGGTAGAACGCTAGCCTTGAGCTTAAGTGCTGAGGGACAGTGCCCAGGCCCAGAGTTCAGGCCCCACGAACGGACCCCCTCCCCCCCCCAAAAAAAAAGAATTGCTTCATCCACTAGTGAAAGACTAACCAGGTACAAGGTATTGTATTAGATTCCTAGCACCTCAAAAATAAAAACAAAAAAAAGGTCCCTTCACCATATACAGAGGGTGTCACCATGTTAATGAGGAGCATTAAGACCCAAGTCCAGTCTTGTTCAACAAGTCAGTCAGAGTCAGTCATTAAAGCCATTAATCTTTTGATCCTTTGAATTCATTATTCAGGTCCTACTGGCTTTACCAAGTACATACTGTTTTTAAGAATTCATGGTTGAATAAAAATGTGAGAACAGTAATAATAATAATAATATTGTTTGGCTAATCCTGGGGCTTGAACTCGGCCTGGGCACTGTCCCGAGCTTCTTTTGGTCAGGGCTAGCACTCTACCACTTGAGCCAATGCCACTTCCAGTCTTTTCTGTTTATATGGTACTGAGGAATTGAACCCAGGACTTCCACACATGCTAGACAAGCACTCTACCACTAAGCCACATTCCCAGCCCAGTGATCTTGATTTATTGTAGTCTTAATACTACTCTTACTTTAGTGATTATAACTTTTCTTAAGATGGTTTTCATTTTACTGTTTTTTATCTTTCAGGTATACTGTTGATGATTTCAATGTTCAACTTTTTCCTTCCATGGCTGCATAACAGTGGTACAGCTAACAAAAAGGAGTAACCATTCCAAAAGCCTCAAACTAAGTTACAGGACAATCAAACTGGAGATGATAAAGATTTTATCACCTCAGATTCTATACACTGGCTGCACGGGACTCATCAATGTTTCAACTTCCTTTGAGGAAGCAGTCTTATTAAAGTCTTTTATCACTGGGACTTAAAAAAATACTATGAAAATGAGGTACCCTGTATTTCTCAGTTAAGACTTGGTTGTTTTAAGTGATGTATTAAATGCTGCTAGAAAAGACTGTTCATTAAACTTCATGTAAATCTCAAGTGATTATTGAAAACTTAGACAAGAAACAAATGACTGCAGGCTCAAAAGGAAAGGGAACATGATAGGAGGACTGAAGAAACTGTATCAGGTGTCACCTGAAGGAGCAAGATTTTTAACCAAAGAACATCAGTCTCACTTACAGAACTGGAGAGCAGGTGCTACTCAGTCACTACCTCAGTGATACCATCAGTAGTATTGTCTTTCAATAGGAAAGTTGCTTTTGGAAATAGATTATATATCCACTCAACAGGTTTCCCTTAATATTAAATATACTCTAGTATCAGCAAAACATTTTTTCTAAACAATCTCCTTAGTTTCAGCCAAGTTGTATTACTTAATAGGATAAAACATAGGAAGTCAAGATTTAGGGTTTTCAAATCCTCATTTGAATCTAACAGCTACTTTGTGAAGTAGGTAGAATTAATGTATTTTTAATCTCTATTGTACAGATAAGGAGGCTAAGTATAGAGGAGCTTTTAGTTTGCTGCTCTGCCCAATGTAACAAAGAGCCAAAAAACATCATTAGACTTCTATTTCAACTCAGTGTAATGATCAGGGATTTTGTCTCTACCTTAAACACTCCATACTAGGACTTTAAAAAATGGTGACTGGCTAAATGCAGGCTGTGATGTGTCCTAGGAGGCTTGCATAGTATCTAAAAGAAAAAGGCAATTATCAAGTCTTTTTTTTTTTTTTTTTAACACAAATTCCAGTTGTAAATTCCCTTGTAAAACAAACAGATCATGCAATACTAGGTCTGAATTCTGCCACGGCACAAACATAAAATAATGGCTGTTCACTTTAAATGGTCCCTTTCAAACATGTGGCTGAGTTTCACAGACTATTTTATGTAACAGAGAACTAGTTTTTTATTCCTGTCACCAGAATGAGGACATCATGGCTTAAGCAAACTGGGTATTACTTTATGAAAATCACAATCTGTCAGGTTGTGACTTTGTAACATCTGATAATACTATGGTCCTCAGGCAGTGACCCTTCTCTCTCCCACACCTCATACTACCAGGCCTGGTAGAACAGGTTTTGTGTCACGATGCTTCCCCTCCTCTGTTAAAAACAGATATTCAGGTACTTGTTGCAATTATGTACTGTACAGTCCTCTCAAATTCCTACCCACCTTTAAGATCTCAATTACTGCCCAGAACTGGTAGCTCACACCTGTAATTCTAGCTATTTAGGAGGCTGAGACCTAGATCTTGGTTTGAAGCCAGTGAAGAAAAGCCTACAAGACTCCATTTTCCATTAACTAGCAAAAAGCTGAGCTAGAGATGTGGCTCAAGTGGTATAGCATCAGCCACAAGTAAGCAAGCCAATAGTTCTTGTTTCACTTTTTTTTTTTTTTCAGTAGTAGGGCTTGAACTCAAGGCCTGGGCACTGTACCTGAGCTTTTGTGCTCAAGGTAAAAGTGTTCTACCACTTTGAGCCACGCTCCACTTCTGGTTTTCTGGTGGTTAGTTGGAGAGAAGAGTCTCACAAACTTTCCTGCTTGGGCTGCCTCTGAACTGCAATCCTCAGATCTCAGCCTCCTGAGTAGCTAGGATTACAAGCATGATCTACCAGCACTGGCTTCAGTCTCACTTTTTGCAACACTACTCCTGTTTTGTTTCTTGGCAATTAGTGCTCAAAAAATGATTCAATGTCTTGGCCTCCGAGTTTGTAGCGTCTCTCCACCGATAAATCTTTTACTTCTTTTTTTGCCATCCTGGGAATTGAACCTGGGCCACATGAATGATAGGTAAAGTACTCTACCATTTGAGCTATATACTCCCGGTTCTTTCACTCATGTGTGTGTGTGCATGTGCGCCAGCCCTGGGAACACTTGAATGCAGGGCCTAAGTGCTGTCCCTGAGCTTTTGTGCTCAAGGCACAGCTCAATTTTCGGCTTTTTGGTAGTTAATTGGAAATGTCAGGGACTTTCTTGTCCAAGCTGGCTTTGGATCCTGAGATTTCAACTTCCTAAGTTTGTGGGATTATAAGTGTAAGTCACTGACACCTGGCCATATTTTCTTTTAGACATCGTCTTGCTAACTTTTGCTGTGGCTGGCCTTGAATCTTTCAAGTGATTAGCAATGTACTATCACATCCAGCTGGTAATTTTTTCTATCCTGCCTGAACTATGAGCCTATTACTACCAATAATCAGTATGAGCTGAAACTCATTACTCTTAAACTCTAAACTCTTTTTCTCTTCAGCTTCCTCTTCCCTCGCTCTCCATCTTCAATGATCCTCTGATCCACAGGCTATCTTGTCCACTGATGAGGTCCACATTTTCACCCCTCTGATGAGGTCCACATTTTCACCCCTCCCAAGTACTTTCTTCTTCCTAAGCACCTCATTTTACTTGGCCAGTCACTGGCACAGACTGCCTGCTTCCACCCCAACTCTCTCCTCCATCTCTTCAGCATACTCATGAAACTTACCTTTCTTTCTTTTTTGTTTTTTTGAGGGGGGGGCGGGTCAGGCATGGGGCTTGAACTCTCCTCCTGGGTGTTGTCCCTGAGCTCTTCAGCTCAGGTGGAGCACTCTACCACCTGAGTCACAGCACCACTTCCCGTTTTCTGGTAGTTTATTGGAGGTAAGAGTCTCACGGACTACTTTCCTGCTGGCTTTGAACCAAGACCCTCAGATCTCAGCCTCTGAGTAGCTAGGATTACAGGCATGAGCCACTGGTTCCTGGCTACCACACCTTTATAAATACAACTGTCTGCTTACTGTACTCATGCAACAAAACACTCAACCTTAAACATTTGAAGTTGCAGTATCAGATAACTACATTTTTTTTTAAAGACACCATCGAAGTATTCTTTACATCACTTTACAGAATCTGGATGAGGCAGTGCCTTCCCACTATAGAAGTAGGGATAGAAGGGATAGATATCCTGTCTTCTATAACTAAGGCACAGAGTGCCAAGGGTAAAAGACATGGAGACAGTAAAAAAAAAAAAAAAAATCAGTCTAACAGCAGCATGGGAATTCTAACATCTGTATAACAACTCCCAGTCCTTTAACTTATTTATTCTCTGAGCCTGGTTTATTTTAGCATTCCTATCATACAGGACACCAGATATATAACTTAAGAACTTTTGTGGGGAGGGGGCAATGCCGTATTCCAATCCAGGGCCTTATCCATGCTGGATAAGTGCTCTACCAGTAAGCTACATCCCCAGTTCTCTAATGACTGTTACCTCTTCAGCTAGCCAGTTTTGATTGATTCCCAATCCAGAATTTGGACAGACACAAAGCTATATGTTTATGAAAAGTGCTCCAGTATGTACATTCCCCATACCATCACTATGGGCACTATATGCTACATAGGCCTAGACTACTCAAGGGGAACGGAAGGGAAGAGAGCAGTGAATACATCTTTACATGTTATTAGCTATCTACAACTATTATTGATAGGCCTGCCTGATGCAACCACTCTCATCTCCTTTACTCACTATTGTATGCCTAGAATCTAGACACTCTAATGCAATTCACTTTTTTATAATGTAAAGTAGAGGCTTGTGGTGAAGACTTACAGTCCTTAGGAAAAAAAATTGCAGTTTATTTTTATTTTAAAAGCTGAATACAGTTTTGTTTTTTTTCTTGGGTCCGGTCGTGGGCCTGAACTCTGGGCCTGAGCACTGTCCCTCAGCTCTTCAGCTCAAGGTTAGCGCTCTTCCACTTGAGCCACAGCACCACTTCCCGCTTTTTTTTCTTTTTGCTTATATGGTGCTGAGGAGTCGAACCCAGGGCCTCAGGCATGCAAGGCAAGTGCTCTACCATTGAGCCACCTCTCCAGCCCCTTTGTTTTTTTTCTTGGTCATGGGGCTTGAACTAAAGGACTGGGCACTATTCCTGAGCTTCTTTTGCTGAAGGCTAGCACTCCATCACTTGAGCCACAGCGACACTTCCAGCTTTTTGTGGTTAACTGGAGATAAGAGTCTCACAGACTTTCATGCCTGGACTGGCTTTGAACCCTGATTCTCAGATCTCAGCCTCCCGAGAAGCTAGGATTACAGGTATGAGTCACCAGTTTGAGGCCTCAAACTCCCAATCTTCTTGCCTCAGTTTCCCAAGTTTGGGATTTCATCATGCATATCATCATGCCATTTCCCTATCTTCAGGAATTTAAAAATAAAAAATTCTGATCATGTTCACTCTCTCAGAATATTTTCTACTTCTCATTTAGGACTAAAAGTCCTCCAAATTAGATATTGCTTTTACTATGTATATATAAAACAGAATAAGACACTAAGGTAAAGATGTCCCAGCTCCTTCATTAGGGATGGCATGATTCTGGCAACTTACTTACTATACATTGGTTGCAGAAGATGGTTGCAAGATATGGATTCACACATTCTAGAAATACTGTAAAAATAAATTTTGTATGAGAATTACCTATATAGTAATAAGCCTATTGGAATCCTAAGTCAAATTCCAAATTGTACATGAACAATCACTAGTCACACCTGCCGTCTAACAGTAAAGGTTATATATTATGATCATCTGCATAATCTCTCATATTTACTAATACCAAAGAACAGCCTAACAGAACCTCAAAACAAGCTTTTGAATATTACAGACATCTGACAAGCTGATCTGAGGAAGAAGGGAAATCCAAGGGGATCCTATTTTCATCAACAGAACCTAGAACAACCACTAACCTCTTTATGGATTTATGTCAGTACTGGGGTTTGAATTCAGGGCATGGGCACTGTCCCTTTTCACTCAAAGCTGGTGCTACACCACTTGCACCACAACTCCACTACAAGCTTTTTGGTGGTTAGTTGGAGCTAAGAGGCTCATGACTTTCCTGCCAAGGCTAGTTTTGAACCAAGATCCTCAGATCTCAGCCTCCTGAATAGCTAGGATTATTAGGCATGACCACCAGTGCCTGGTGTAAGAATACTACAGATGCTCACATTTGCAGGAAGGACAAAATGTCTATGCTTTTTAAAGTTTCGCTACATCAAAAAACACACAAGCAAAAATTCCAGCAACACTAAAATTAAGCTCAAATAGAATTAATAAATGTTGGCCTGCTGATAATTATGAATTATATCTTTAATACTCTCATCTTTCTTCTCAAAACTATTGATTTAACTCAGCTACAGGTTACAATTAGAACTTTGTCAGTGAGACAGGTCAGTGATGGAGATTAAGATCACAGTTCCAGGCCAACGTGGGCCAAAAAAACAAACATTAGTGAAACTTTCATCTTAAACACGTAAACCTAGCATGGTAATGTGCACCTGTAATCCCATCAATATGGAGGAATAAGTAGGGGGAATAGACACAGTAGGTACCATACTAACCTGAACAAAACAGTAAGACACTATGTACAGAATTTCTTGCTTCACCAAGTCACAAATTATCCATTTATCTAGACAACCTCTCAAATGGAATATCTAAAATCAGCCCATCAGAAAATCATGACCCTGGGCTGAGAATGTGGCTTAGTGGTAGAGTGCTTGCCTAGCATGCATGAAGCCCTGGGTTCGATTCCTTAGTACCACATAAACAGAAAAATCTGGAAGTCGTGCTGTTGCTCATACAGTGTTAGCCTTGAACAAAAGCAGCTCAGGGACAGTGCCCAGGCCCTGAGTTCAAGCCTCAGGACTGGCAAAAAAAAAAAAAAAAAAAAAGAAGAAGAAGAAAATCCCAATCCTTTATTGAAAAATTGTAATTTCCTAGGATAAAATTTTGAATGCTGGTGCCTCTTGTACTGTTGAATGAAATGTTAACATTAAAATCCCTGCAGCCAAAAATTTGCTTCCTTTCAGCCAGAAAGTAGTTGATACTGTACGGTGTTTTGGAGCACAGGCTCAAAACCACTAAGTAATATCAATGAAACCTCAAGCAAGGGGCTGGGAAGGTGGCTCAGTGGTAGAGCGCTTGCCTTGCATGCCTGAGGCCCTGGGTTCAATTCCTTAGCACCACATACGCAAAAAGAAAGTGGTGCTGTGGCTTAAGTGGTAGAGTGCTAGCCTTGAGCTGAAGAGCTTAGAGACAGGGCCCAGGCCCAGCGTTCAGGCCCCACGACCGCACCCCAAAAAAAAATTAAAAAAAAAAAAAACCTCAAGCAAGTCGCCTCTCTCTGTAACTCAGTTTCCTCATCTTTTTCCAGCACTGCCTTTTTCCTTTAAATTTCATTAACAATTAGCTGGGAGACAATGGCTCACATGTAATTCTAGCTATTTAGGAGATAAGATCTGAAGATCCTGGTTCAAAGCCAGCCTAGGCAGGAAAGTGCATGAGCCTCTTATCTCCAATTAACCACCAAAAAGCCAGAAGTGAAGCTATGGCTCAAGTGGTACAGCACAAAGATTGGCACCACCACCAACAAAAAAGCTGGAAGTGGAGCTGTGGCTCAAGTGGTAGAGAACTAGTCTTGGGCTAAAAAGTTCAGGAACAGCATCATGCCCTGAGTTCAAGCCCCAGAACCATTAAAAACAAAAAACAAAACAAAACTCAGGAAGCACAGTAATATAGAAAATCTAGATTTATTTGTTAAGCTATTACAAAGACAAAACAATTATCATGGGAAGGACTCTGAGGACTTCATCGCAGTTCTTTTGATCTGTTATAGAACCTAAGAGAGTGGAAATTCAAGGCTATAACTTAAGAGACCAGAGAAGATGGTAAAGCAGGGCAGAAGCTACCCACTGCATCAGTGGTGGGATTCAGTTGGGGTTTTCCAGAGTTGCCAGCAAGGTCTGAATTCATTCATCTGGGCTCAAAATTATAAAGAGTCATGTCCATGTGGAACACAACAGAGGCTAATTTCTCTGTGATCTTGGCTTTGTCTCTTAAGGGAAAAGGTTTCCTTACAAAGGCGTTTCAGCTTCAGACTCTCTCTTGCAAACCCCACCCTGGTCAACCCATACCCCAAGCTCCTGTGTGTTTCACCCGAGACTTGCTAGTGGTCAGAGAAGTGCATCAAAGGCAGGAAGGAGTGGCCTACTCAGACAACACCAAACACAGAAGGGCAAGTGATAAAGTACAAACACCCCCTTGGTTAAGTTAATTCACCTTTGTTAATAAAGGTCATAGTTTCTTCTGCTGGTGACAACCTGCTGCCTCATAGTTGTCTTAAGAAAGAACTGGTTCAAGTGAGTTTTGAAGGAAAAAAAGCCTTTCATCAGCCCCATTCCACAGTGGAAGAGGCACCAACTTTCCTCCTACAGTCCCAAGCAGAATCTGAAAAACAAAAGTTTTACAGCATTTATAACAACAATACCAATTATTTACTGAAAGTCTTATCAAGAGTGCCAGGGAACTTAAATATATTATATAACTCAGTCCTTGCAACAACTTTTCCCAGGTAGTTATCATCTTCACTTTACAGATGATAAAACTGAAGATGAGATAAGTTATAAACCTTGCATAAAGGCATGAAGCAGTATTTGACAGGCCCTCTTTGTGTGCCTTCCCTTGCCATAGAAGAGTTCCAATTATCTAGATATTAGTGATGGTTGCATAAACACTCTAATTATTCCTTAGTTCATTTTTCAAAAGGGCATACAATTTTAAATGATTAAAAATTTACAGACATAGTTTGGAGTCAGGTCTATTGTATAGAAGAACATGAACAATGAGCTTTATAAAATATTTCTCTAAACAGAAACCATGAAATGAACAAATAAATATTAACTCATTAGGATATTTGTGGCTATTTTATGGTTACTTCACTATTACAAAGAATCCTAAGAATCCTTGCCAGGAAGTACAGTAGCATCCCACTTGTGCAACCATTAGTGACTTGGCAAATGAGTTTCTCATGGTCATTAGCCACAGAGTGGCTGATGTCCTCTGAACAGTCTATTCTTCAAGAAGACAAATGTGAAAGTCCCATGATCCAAAAATGTGTCTTCCAGTTTCTTTTTTTTTTTTTTTTGGGTCCGGTCGTGGGGCCTGAACTCTAGGCCTGGGCGCTGTCCCTCAGCTCTTCAGCTCAAGGCTAGCGCTCTACCACTTGAGCCACAGCGCTACTTCCGGCTTTTTTCTTTTTGCTTATGTGGTGCTGAGGAATCGAACCCAGGGCCTCATGCATTGCAAGGCAAGCGCTGTACCACTGAGCCACCTTCCCAGCCCTGTGTCTTCCAGTTTCAACAAAAGTTACTAACAACTATAATTAAACTGAAAAATCAACATGCTATGAAATATGATGAGAAATAAGTTAGTTTCATAAAGTTTCCCATGAGTAAAAAAAGTGAACTTTTAAACATAAAACTGTGAGAGCTGAGAATTTTAGTTACAGAGTACTCATAAGAGGATATCATTTCAGCAGAGGAGACTGCTAGTTTTAAGACCACATGGCTACCAGTGACAGAAGTAAAAATGGAAATAATAATTCAGTATTTATGGGAAAAGATATAATTCATAGACCTCTAGGAGGTTGTTTTTTTTGTTTTGTTTTGTTTTGTTTTTTGGGGGGGTCCAGTCGTGGGGCCTGAATTCTGGGCCTGGGCGCTGTCCCTCAGTTCAGTTCAAGGCTAGTGCTCTACCACTTGAGCCACAGCGCCACTTCCGGCTTTTTTTTTTTTGTGCTAAGGGCCTCATGCATGCAAGGCAAGCGCTCTACCACTGAGCCACCTTCCCAGCCCTCTAGGAAGTTGTTTTCAGACAGTTCTACTAGTAGGACCTGAGAAGAAAGCAGAGATCACAATTCACGGCTGGTAGAAGAAGTAATGTTACATGCTATGCTCAATGGCAATATTTTGGAAGGTTTATAATTTAAAGACCAGTGATTTAAATGGAACAGGGATAGAGGATTTAAACGCGCGTGCGTGCGTGCGTGCGTGCGTGCGTGCGTGCGTGCGTGTGTGTGTGTGTGTGTTACTGAGTCTTGAACTCAGAGCCTTGCACGCTTAGTGTTTTCTCACAGTCGGAACTCTACCATCTTAGTCATGCCTCCACTTTGGGCCTTATGCTAGTTAAAAATGTCTCTTGGGGGGATGGGAAGGTGGTTCAGTGGTAGAGTGCTTGCCTTGCATGCCAGAGGCCCTGGGTTCGATTCCTCAGCACCACATCAGCAAAAAGAAAAAAGCCAGAAGTGGCGCTGTGGCTCAAGTGGTAGAGCGCTAGCCTTGAGCTGAAGAGCTGAGGGACAGCGCCCAGGCCCAGAGTTCAGGCCCCACGACTGGACCCAAAAAAAAAAAGTCTCTTGGATTTGTTTACCCAGACAGACTTCCAGCCACAATCCTCAGATCTCAGCCTCCTGAGTAGCTAGGATTATAGGTATGAGCCACTGGTACCCAGGAAGAATTTAAAACTTTTAACTTGGAAAAAAAAACAACCCTGTTGATTATTAATGTTTGGAACTAAAATTTAAACCAGAACAAAGAAATTTGTTTGGTGGCCTGAGGTTGGAACTCAGGGGTTTGCGCATGTTAGCCACAACAGGGGAGAGTGAGGGCACTTAACCTAACTGGATGACTGATGGTAGTAGCAGAGTTAAGCAAGGTACATAACTCTTACCAAGTTAGAGAGCAATGGCTAAAAGCTGGAAAGATAGGCAAGAGGACAGGAAAGATGAGTAACAACTTAAAGGCAGGACTACTGTAGACACTCTGCATGACATAAAATAACGTTACGATCTTTCATTATTTTCATATAGTTTAAAGACTTAGGCTGAGAAAAGACAATGTATTTCTCACAATAACAAAATGGTAAATACAGATAAACTTAAGGCAAAGTCCAGAATGCTCAGGAGATAAAACTGGCAGAGCACCTGTCTATCAGCCATGAATGAAAACCAGGCAAGAAACAAACAACTTGGAAAATGGTGGCCTTTGGATGATTGTACATGGACTTGTTATGATTAACAAATGTAGTTATTTCAGCCTTGAAACACAATGGTACCAGAACCTTGGTCTCCCACTGTTTACAGGAGGTCAGAAACCAACACAAAATTATGATTAATGGCTTCAATTTGGAATTATCTTCTATTTTCTTCCTAAATTGAAAAGTAGTGAGCTGCAGGGATTGTGAATACATTATGGGTTCTATAGGTGAGGAAAGGTGAATCAAATGGACAGGAAGCCATTATCTTATACTCGACTACTCCAATGTAAGTCGAAAAGGAAGTCTTTCTGAACAAATGGTTAACACCAACAGCTACATCTCATATGTTTCTTTCTTTTTTCCTATTATGTAAGCCCAGACTTGGCTCTGAACTCATGATCCCCATGTCAGCTTCTCAATTACCATGCCTGGCAGTACTTGGCATGTGGTAGGTATACAGCAGATCCTGAGATTTCTTAGGGAAAAAGCTATATAATTTTCCATTATTTCAAAGATGAGGAACCTTTTTTCAAACTGATAACCTTGTAGAGTTCTTACTTCTTTTTTGTTTGTGTGTATTACTGGGATTTGAACTCAGGGTCTCCAGACTAGTAGGCCAACACTCTATCACTTGAGCCACGCTGCCATAGCCCTTTTGGCTTTGGTCATTTTTCAAATAGATTCTTATACTTTTTGACCAGCAAGAAACCATTAGCCTCTCTTACCGAAGCCTTCCACACAGCTAGGATTTCGGGTATGTGCATTTTTGGGTATGTACATTTTGGTGTTTAAAAAAAAAAAATTTTTTTTTGGAACCGGTCCTGGGGCCTGACCTCTGGGCCTGGGTGCTGTCCCTCAGCTCTTCAGCTCAAGGCTAGCGCTCTACCACTGAGGGATAGTGCCCAGGCCCAGAGTTCAGGTCCCACGACTGCCCCCCCCCCCCAAAAAAAAAAGCACTGGACTCATTACCTGACTTATGCAACAGTAACCATTAATAATAACAATAAAATAAACAAATAAAAAAAGGTTGGAGTGTGGCTCAAGGGATAGAGTACCTGCTTAATAGGCATGAGGCTAAGTTTAATTCCCAATACTGCAAAAAACAACACAACAAAAAATTTCTTGATTTTCAAGTTCCAGAAACTACTCACCTTAAAGCAAATTGAAGCCCTTTCAGTGATCAACATCTGCATCCTCAAATTGTCCAGCAACTGTTGGTGTAGTATCCACCTCCATGCCATCTGTACAAATAAATGAATTGCTGAACCATAGGACAAGATTCAATCAGAAAGAGGCTAGTGCCCTCTGCTGGTAGGATCTGCTTTTTCATTTTATTTTTAAATCGTCCAGGTATATAAAGTTGCGCTGCTTTCTAGATTTAGGGCAAGTTAAAATTAGTCTAAAGGACTAGGAGCATGGCTTAGTGGTACAGTGCCTGTCTATTATACATGAAGCCCTGGGTTGATTCCTCAGTACCACATAAATAGAAAAAGCCAGACGCAGCATCGTGGCTCAAGTGGTCTTGAGCTTAAAAGTATAGGGACAGCTCCTAGGCCCAGAGTTCAAGCCCCAGGACCGGCACATACACAAGAAATAGGTCTATATATCTAAGTTTACTTTGTTAAATTTTCAACCTCAAAACTAATAAAACTCTAAGTCTACAGTAGCTTTCTTTTTTCCTTTCTTGCTTCTGAGACATTCTTCTACACAATTTAGGATGGCTTCAACCTAATGATTTTCCTGTCTATGCCTCCTAATGCTGGTGGGAACATTCAAGTGTAATATTGCTAGTAGCTATACACTCTTCACATGTCTGTGTTCAATGTTTATTGTTAGAGATCATTTTTTAAAGGTAGATAGTTGGATTACAAAGCCTATAACACAATTTAGGAGAGAACACAATTTAGGAGAGAAGACAAACCCAGCAAAACAAACTTTTTGCCTATTTGTTTTCTTCATCTTACTAAAAAGAAAGCGGAGAGGGGTTGAGGAGAAGAAAAGACCTTTGCAAAGTCTTCTGCAAGTGCTTTCTCTACTTTTTTTTTTTTTTTTTTTGGTCAGTCTTGGGGCTTGAACTCTGGGCCTGGGCACTGTCCCTCAGCTCTTCAGCTCAAGGCGAGCGCTCTTACCACTTGAGCTACAGCGCCACTTCCGGTTTTCTGGTGGTTTATTGGAGATAGGAGTCTCACGGTCTCTCCTGCCCGGGCTGGCTTTGAACCGTGATCCTCAGATCTCAGCCTCCTGAGTAGCTATGATTACAGGCGTGAGCCACCAGCGCCCGGCTTTCTCTACTTCTTTACTGCCCCTCAGCTCTCAACCTTTCAGCCTACCACACACTTCTGCTGAAGCCCCTTGGCATCCCAGCATCTGAACATGCAAATGTAATATGTCTACAATTAACTAATCATCTTTCCACATAAAAATGCTTCTCTTTCCAGTCTTGCTGAAGCCAGAAAATCCTGTTACATCCCTAACTTCTGTTTCTGTCTCTTAAATCTCTTTCAGTCAAATCCTTTGTATTCACACCCTCTAGTAAAATTTGGGCTTCCATCTGTAATCTAATATAAAAGTCACAAAACAGAGCTTCTCTTCATTCTTTCAGTATTTTTCCTCCCCAATCTATTTTGCATAATTGTCATACCAAATGTAATCATTTTTCAGTTGCTATCCACTGAATTATGGGTATTGTTCAAATTCTTTAATGAGTCTTTCAAGTTCCTCTAACACAAGGCCCTTCTACTTCTCCACCATTCTGTTATAATATTCATCCTTCACACACTGAACACACTGACACACTGAACTATAATTAGCCAAAGGTGAATGGTCTCTAGATCTTTTGCACATGGCTCATCTCTTTGCCTGTCCCTCTCTCTCCAATTGTATGTAAGTCCTTAGATTTACTTCTCTTTGTTTTTCAGTCTTGGTTTAGATACCACTTACATTAAGAGGCTTGATTATCCCTACTGGGTGAGGGGCCCTGCCTCTAAGGCTCCACAGCTTCCTAAGCATCTCCTGTATTTCATGGCTACATTGCCACATACTGTCAATTATTATTCTCTCTAGTAGAATGCTTGACAGAGATCTTTCCAAAGACTACAGTACTCAGTATACCAGACACAGCAGCTTATTAAATACTTCTTATATAAATGAATACATGGGAACACTGAAATGCTATTGGTAGACAATGAGTGTTTAAAAGGCAGTAAGAATGATGTAGACCCTGTATGGTCATACATGCCTGTAATCCCAGATATGTAGGAAGTAGAAGAATTGTCTAAGGCCAGCCCTAGACAACAGTGTGAGTCTTTAAAAAAAAAAAAAAAAAAAAGGGAAGGTGGTGGCTCACACTGTGATTCTAGCTACTCAGAAGGTTGAGATCTGAGGACTGGAGATTTAAGTACCAAAAAGGAAGTCAGAATCGGAACTGTGGTTTAAGTGGTAGAGCATCAGCTTTGAGCAGAAAAGCTCAGGAACAGCACCCCAGTCAGTGAGTTCAGTCCACAGGATTAGTGTGTGTGTGTACGCACACAATGTATGGAAAAGTCATATGGTTCAAGTGGTAGAGCCTTGAGCAAAAAGCCAAGTAAGAGAGCTCAAAGCCATGAGTTCAAGCCCCTAATATCAACACAAAAACTCAAGAATGGATCAACGCATAGGAAAAAGGGCTTAGGCTTAGAGTATGGCTGAAGTCTTAGCAAGAAGACATGAAGGAAAAAAAAAATCCATGGAATGGGGCTGGGAATGTGGTTTAGTGGTAGAGTGCTTGCCTAGAATGCATGAAGCCCTGGGTTCGATTCCTCAATGCCACATAAACAGAAAAAGCTGGAAGTAGCATTATGACAAGTGGTACAGTGCTTAGTCTTGAACAAAAGAAGCTCAAGAACAGTGCTTAGGCCCCAACTTCAAGCCCCAGGACTGGCCAAAAAAAAAAAAAAAAAAAATCCATGAAGTTATTAAACTGAAAAAGGTAATTAATGGTGAAAGATTGGGTCAAAAGAAGAATACTTCAAGGTTCTATATGAAACATGAAGGGATTCAGAATGGAACCAGTAAGCCAGGCATAGTGCTTATGCCTATAATTGTAGCTACAAGGGAGGCAGAAATCAGTAAAATTTCATTTTGAGGCCAGCCTAGGTAAAAAACTTGAAATACCGTGCCTCAACCAATAAAAAGTTGGACAATTTGTGGGCTTAAGAAATTCTCCCTCAGGGCTGGGAAGGTGGCTCAGTGGTAGAGCGCTTGCCTTGCAAGCCTGAGGCCCTGGGTTCGATTCCTCAGCACCATGTAAGCAAAAAGAAAAAAGCCAGAAGTGGCGCTGTGGCTCAAGTGGTAGAGCGCTAGCCTTGAGCTGAAGAGCTGAGGGACAGCAACCAGGCCCAGAGTTCAGGCCCCACAACTGGACCCAAAAAAAAAAAAAAATTTAAAAAAAAAAAAAAAAAAAAAGAAATTCTCCTTCAGCCTTCTAAGTAGTATACACCACTGAAACCTGCCTGAACTCAGGGTTGTTGGAGCTGTATAGCCCTTTAAGTAAGTATGATAGCCAGGCATTAGTGGCTCATACCTGTAATCCTAGGCTATCTCAGGAATGTGGTTTGAAGCCAGACCAGGCAGGAAATTCCACAAGACTCTTATCTCCTATTAAGCACTAAAAAAGCCAAAAGTAGAGCTAAGAATCAAGTAGTAGAATGCTAGCTTTGAGCACAAAAGCTTAGGAACAGCACAAAGGCACAAAACACCAAAAATCAAAGCTAAAACCAAATTTAAAGAAAAAAAGAAAATTTGACCAAAACATGGATTACTTTATAGCTGGTGGTGTATTTGGGGGTGGGGTGGGGGATGGGGGACTAAAAACAACAAAAAAAAGTCTAGATTTGCTTTTCATATCATAGTTACTTTTGAGAATTCTTTGTCTTACAGTTTCCAAAAGAACCCACATTTCTCTGTAATTTCTCTCTTTGCCCAGGTAGTCATTTGTTCACACTGAAGAAAAAGGACACTCACCTTCATAATCTCTTATTGAATCTTCTGTCCGGACTCCAGCCATGTTATACTGACTACTCACAGATTGAGAGAGCATTCCTTCTAATCTCTCCAGTGTGGCTTGCCCTTCTGCTGTTAAATGGGATAATCCTTCTTCATAGGTATAAAATGTAGGGATATCCCCCTGTCCTTGTTCTAAATAAAATAGAAAACTTTTAAGCTATGATACAACAATTAGAAAAAAATAAAATGGGCTGGGCGTTGGTGGCTCATGCCTATAATCCTAGCTACTCAGGAAGCTGAGATCTGAGCACCACAGTTCAAAGTCAGCCCAAGCAGGAAAGTCCATGAAACTCTTATCTCCAATAAACAACCAGGAAACTGGAAGTGGAGCTGTGGCTCAAGTGGTAGAGTGCTCACCTTGAGCTGAAGAGCTCAGGGACAGCGTTCAGGCCTAGAGTTCAAGACCTTGGACTGACAAAGAAAAAAGAAAATGGATAATCAACAATGCACTTACAAGGTGCAGTTCTAAGAGGTTTCCAGGAACTATATTGCCAATGTTTATTGACAAAGATACTGCTGAAGAGATACAAAGAAAACATCCCTACCCTTCAGGATAGAGAAGGGATTCTGAGAGATAATAACAGTAATTCCCAGAGAAATGACCTGTTTAGAAGCTTGATGGAAAAGAAGGTGCTCCTAAACTAAGGGATTCCTGTATAATCTCAAGGTAGTAATTTTGCAAGTTGACTAAAAATTAATTTGAAGCTAGACGCTGATGGCTCACACCTCTAATCCTAGCTACTCAAGAGGCTAAAAGCTGAGGATTTCAGTTGAAAGCCAGCCCAGGCAGGAAAGTCCATGAGACTCTTATGTCAAATTAATCAGAAGTGGTGCTATGACTCAAGTGGTAGAATACTCGCCTTGAGCTGAAGAGCTCAGGGACAGTGCTCAGGCCCAGAGTTCAAGTCCCACGACCAACAACAAAAATTAATTTGATATTGAAGTTTTAATCTCATTAACATATATGATCCTTTCATTAAAAAAATCTGAAATTCAGGCTGGGAATGTGGCTTAGTGGTAGAGTGCATGCCTAGCATGCATGAAGCCGTGGGTTCAATTCCTCAGTACCAGATGTGCCACCAGCACCCAGCTAAAAGCCAGATGTGGCACTGTGGCTTGACTGATGGAGTGCTAGCCTTGAGCAAAAAAGAAGATCAGGGACAGTGCCCAGGCCCACAGTTCAAGCCCCAGGACTGGCAAAAAAAAAAAAAAAAAAAAAAAAAAAAAAAAATCTGAAATTCCAGAAAACACAAAAAAGTAAATAAGTTATATAAAGGAGAATCCCAGAAATGAGGATGTCTCAGACCAGGCACTTATGCAGGAAAGAGCTTTGGATATCCAGGCAAGTGTTTGTAAGACCAGTGGGGATAAGAAAAAGAGTAGAGGGGGGGCTGGGAAAGTGGCTCAGCGATAGAGTGCTTGCCTTGCATGCATGAGGCCCTGGGTTCAATTCCTCAGCACCACATAAGCAAAAAGAAAAAAGCCGGTTGGGGGGGAGGGGAGAGGCTGGGAAGGGATGTGAAGGGTAAACCAAAGGAGGAGGGTGCAATGCTTGGTAAGAAATGTATGCATTATCCTGCCCATGTAATTGTAACCCCTCTGTACAGTATGTTCACAAATAAAATAAAATAAAATTTAAAAAAAAAAGAAAAAAGAAAAAAGCCGGAAGTGGCGCTGTGGCTCAAATGGAAGAGCGCTAGCCTTGAGCTGAAGAGCTGAGGGACAGTGCCCAGGCCCAGAGTTCAGGCCCCATGACCAACAGAAAAAAAAGAAAAAGAAAAGAAAAAGAGTAACACCTTCCTTAAGCTATGAGACTGGGCAGGCATCCAGTGGCTCACACCTATCCTAAGTGCTCAGGAAGTGGAGACCTACAGGATTGAGATTCGAAGCCAGTCCAAGTAGAAAAGCCCATGAGACTCTTAATTCCAATTAGCTAGCAAAATGCTAGTCTAGAAACATGGCTCAAGTGGTATATACAGAAAAGCTGAGTAACAGCACCTTACCAGTGAATGTATTTTAGTCTGAAAAGGCAGTGAAATGTATTGTGGGGGGAAAAATGATCCTGGCATTGAGCCATTTCAAGAAACTTGTTAAATAAAGACAGAAACAAGCTAGCTTCTCAAATGGTAGAAAGGCTGTTTCCTGGGGGCAGCTACTTTAGCCTAAAAGGCTGTTCTTTTCTCTTTTGTCAGTTGTGGGGCTTCAACTCAGGGCCTGGGCACTGCCCCCAAGGCTGTTTGTACTCAAGGCTAGTGTTCTACCACCTGAGGCACCTCATCACTTCCCACTTTTTCCGAGTAGTTTATTGGAGATAGGAGTCTCAAGGACTTTTCTGCCCCAGCTGGCTTCGAACTGATACTCAGATCTCAGCCTCCTGAGTAGCTAGGATTACAGGCATGAGCCACCAGCACCCAGCTAAAAGGCTTTTCTGACTGTTCATTTTCTAGCTACTACTTTTCTTTCACTTCATTTGTCTCTATTTATCCATTTTCTTTCTAGAAAAAATTTTCCAAATTTTACCTTCAAGCTTGGGAAGGCCATAAATCGTCCCAATTTTTCTGTTCAAAGGGCCAAGACACACTGCTGGGCCTGGTGGTTCATGGCTGTAATCTTAGCTACTCAGGAAGTAGAGACCAGGAGGATCATGGTTCAAAGCCAGACTAGGCAAAAAGATTTTGAGACTCCAACTCTGCTGTTCGCAGAAGTTGGGGGTGGTATGACAAGCCTGCCATCCCAACTATACAGAATAGGATGGCAGTCCAAGCTGGCCTAAGCATAAAATGTGAAACCCTATTTGAAAAATAATGAAAGCAAAAAGGGTTTGGGTTGTGGTTCAACAGCAAGTTCAAGATCCCAGTTTAAATCTTAGTACTGCCTACCCCAGAAGGACCTACACACAAAGTGTGCCACTATATAGGTTCACTTTTATTTACAACCATTTTATACTGGATACCTCATGTAGAACAAAGAACCATAATCCTCTGCCTCCAGCAAAAATAAGAGCTTAACATGAAACAGTAAAACAAATACTAAAATACATTTCACTGACCGTGTGCTTCCACATCATATTCTTCTCCATCATAATCATCTGAATCCTCATCCTCAGGATCTGGATGTAGGGCCTGACATTCACACATTGCAGTGAACATTGCCTCCACTGAATAAAGACATTAAGTTGTTACTAATATGTCTTTCAGATTGTAATTAACATTTTGTAATAAAAACATGGATATAAATAAATTGACTAGGCTCAAGAGGTACACAACGATGCCAATATTTATAAAACCTACCAAACTCCAAGTAGGACTGACCCTGAAAGTGCCAAGACAATGGACAGTCCCAAACCAAGAAGTCAAGGTTTCACTGAGATCTCTTCATGGCTGCTGGATTGTCTAAGAAAAAGAGCAGTCCATGGTCTGATGAATCAGGACGAGCCCTTCTCAGCTGACAAGTCACTTTCCAATGATTCTAGCATCTTCCGCTTTGGAATTGTTATTGACTCCTGTCCCCCCTGATAGGTGAGATTCAGTCAATATCACTCAATAAAAGGAAGCAGAGTCCTCCACTTACAGAATATACCAGGTAACAGATTGGTAACATACCAGATATCAATCCTCTCACTATCTTTCATATTAATATGTACTTGATCCTCAATGAAATTACAGATAATAAAATGAAGAAAAGAAAAACAGACAGCCAGGTGTGGTGGAACATGTATCACTGGAGGCTGAGGCAAGAAGATCAGGAATTTTAGGCCAGCCTGTACTACATACCAAAACCATGATCCCCTGAAAACAATAAAGTGGATATAAAGGAGTTAGGGTGTGTGTGGGAGAGGGGAGGAAGAAGACTGCCTACATGCAAATGCAAAAAGATCAATATTATAGAACACTCACATGCTGATTTATCACTAGGCACAAATCTAAATTCAGTAATAGGTTCCACATCATCATCACTGTCGTCTTCTTCATCAGAAAGAGATTCTCTTGATTCTTCTAGAAAAGGAATAAAAATATTTTTTAATGTATCCTTTACTTGACATTTTAAAAACAGCCAAGTGCCACTGGCTCATACCTGTAATCCTAGCGGCTCAGGAGGCTAAAATCTGAGGAGAGCTGTTCAAAGCCAGTCCAGACAGCTGAGTCTGTAGGACTCATCTCCATTAAACTACCAAAAAAGCTGGAAGTGGAGCTGTGGCTCAAGTGATAGAATGCTAGCTTTAAACAAAAGAAAGCTCAGGGACAATGCATAGGCCCTGAGTTCAAGTCCCAGAACTGACACAAAACAAACAACAAAAATCCAAGTCGGGTACCAGTGGCTCATGCCTGTAATCCTAGCTACTAAGGAGGCTGAGATCTGAGGGTTCAAAGCCAGCCCAGGCAGGAAAGTCCATGATACTTATTTTTTTTTTCTTTTGTCTATCCTGGGGCTTCAACTTAGGACCTGGATGCTGTCCCTGAGTTTCTTTTGCTCAAGGCTAGTGCTATACCATTTGATCCATAGTAGCACTTTCCACTTTTTCTGAGTAGTTAGTCTCATGGACTTTCCTGCCCAGGGTATAGGCTTTGAACTGTCTTCCTCAGATCTCAGGCTCCTGAGTAGCGAGGATTATAGGCATGAGCCACTGGTGCCTGGCTTTTCAAAGGTGTTTTTTAGTTGTTGTTTTTTTTTCCAGTCGTGGGGCTTGAACTCAGAGCTTGGGCACTGTCCTTGTGCTCTTCAGCTCAAGGCGAACGCTCTACCGCTTGAGCCACAGCACCACTTCCAGTTTTCTAGTGGTTTATTGGAGATTAAGAGTCTCAGGGACTTTCCTGCCTGGGCTGGCTTTGAACCTTGATCCTCAGATTTCAGCCTCTTGAGTAGCTAGGATTACAGGTGTGAGCCACTAGCGCCTGGCAATTTTTTTTTTTAACTGTATTTTTTTTTTGTCTTTTCTTTGAGTACTGGGGATCGAACCCAGGATGTTCCACTTGCTAGGCAAGCCTTTTCCACTGAGCTACATCCCATCCATGAGTACCTCCAATTAAGCATCATAAAACCGGAAGTGGAGCTGTGGCTCAAAGTGGTAAAGACCTAGCCTTGAACGAAAAAGCTCAGTGACAGTGCCCAAGCCCTGAGTTCAAGCCCAAATGAACCCCTACCCCCCCAAAAAAAGAATGTACTGTAACCTAGTCATATTTCACACTGAAATATAGACAGGCAGATAAGAGCAGTTAAAAGATAAAAAAAATACCATATATGTATGTGTATACCAACCTAGATTTTAAAATATAACAATGAAAAAAGCTAGTTGTAGAATGCATATGGTATCACTTACTTAATAATTTGAAATATAGAGCTAGAGCGCTTGCCTTGCATGCCTGAGGCCCTGGGTTCGATTCCTCAGCACCACATAAGCAAAAAGAAAAAAAGTCGGAAGTGGCGCTGTGGCTCAAGTGGTAGAGCGCTAGCCTTGAGCTGAAGAGCTGAGGAACAGCGCCCAGGCCCAAAGTTTAGACACCACGACCGGAACCCCCCCCTGCAAAAAAATTGAAACATATAAAACAAAACCATTATATTGATCATGGGCACATATAATCAGTTAAAAATTAAAGCACAGCAAGGAAGGACCACGTCACCTTCATGATACTGCTTAACTCCAAGAGTAGGAAATGATGTTGGAGCCATACAAAACAGGCCACAACAGTACAACAGTGGGTTCCTTTAAAAGTTTAGAGTAATTATGGAAAAGTGCTACAATTCATGCTGGTATTGAATCACAGACATTTTTTGTACAATCATCAGTACTGTAAAAAACAAAAATCAAACAAATCTCTAATCATTCTGTATTTTGTGTTACATATGAGTTATTTCATAATGAAAAATATAAGCTGGGCCGGGCGCTGGTGGCTCACGCCTGTAATCCTAGCTACTCAGGAGGCTGAGATCTGAGGATCGCGGTTCAAAGCCAGCCCGGGCAGGAGAGACTGTGAGACTCCTATCTCCAATAAACCACCAGAAAACCGGAAGTGGCGCTGTAGCTCAAGTGGTAGAGCGCTCGCCTTGAGCTGAAGAGCTGAGGGACAGCGCCCAGGCCCAGAGTTCAAGCCCCACGACCGACAAAAAAAAAAAAAAAAGAAAAATATAAGCTGGGTGTCAGTGGCTAATGCTTGTAATCCTAGCTACTCTGTTTTGTTTTGTTTTTTTGTCGGTAATGGGGCTTGAACTCTGGGCCTGGGTGCTGTCCCTCAGTTCTTCAGCTCAAGGCGAGCGCTCTACCACTTGAGCTACAGCGCCACTTCCGGTTTTCTGGTGGTTTATTGGAGATAGGAGTCTCACGGTCTTTCTTGCCCGGGCTGGCTTTGAACCGTGATCCTCAGATCTCAGCCTCCTGAGTAGCTAGGATTACAGGCATGAGCCACCAGCACCCGGCAACTGACAAAAAAAAAAAAAAAAAAAAAAAGACGAATGTAGGCACAAGGGTCTGCACAACTCCATCTCTAATTACCAGTAAAATGCTGGACTTGGAGGCATGGCTCAAATGGTAGGTCACCAAATGTGAGCCAAAAAAAAAAAAAAAAGGAGCAGGAAGACCCTGAGTTCAAGACCAGGTCTGAGCACAAACACACATGCAAAAACAAATTAAAAAAATTTAAATAGGCCCCTGAAACATTCAAAATTAATAGTTCTTTTTTGGTTGTGGGGCTTGAACTCTGAGCCTGGGCATTGTCCCTGAGCTCTTCAGCTCAAGGCTAGTACTCTACCACTTGAGCCAGAGTTGCCATTTCTGTTTTTTTGGTGGATAATTGGAGATAAGAGTCTTTCCTGCCTAGGTTGGCTTTGAACTGTGATCCTCAGATCTCAGCCTCCAGAGCAGGTAGGATTACAGGCATGAGCCACCAATGCCCAGCAGTAGTTTTATTTTTTATTTTTATTTTTTGCAGTATTGGGGTTTGAACTCAGGGACTCTGGTGTTCTACCTTTCAGCCCTTTTCTGTTTTCCATGAAAGTCTAGCACTTTTGCTAGGACCAACTATAGCTGTAATCTTTCTGGTTGGCCTCCAAAGTATCTTGAACTATGTCTGTTTGTTTTGGGGCTGACCCTGGGGCTTGAACTAAGGGCCTGAACTAAGGGCCTCTGAGCTTAAAACTCAAGGCTAGTGCTCTACCATTTTTGCCACAGCTCCACTTCTGGCTTTTTGGTACATAATTGGAGTTAAGAGTCTTACAGACTTTCCTGCCTAGATTGTCTTTGAACTGTAATTCTTAGATCTGAGCCCAGTGCCTAGTTTATATCTACATTCATTCATTCACTCATTCATTCATTCAGTTTTTGTTGGTCATGGGGCTTGAACTCTGGGCTTGAGCGCTTTCCCTCAACTCTTCAGCTCAAGACGAGCGCTCTACCACTTGAGCCACAACACCACTTTCAGTTTTCTGAATGGTTTATCAGAGATATGAGTTTCACAGACTTTCCTGCCCAGGCTGGCTTTCAACCGTAATCCTCAGATCTGTCTCCTGAATAGCTAGGATTACAGGCATGAACCACAAGCACCCGGCTACATTTACATTTTTAACAAGCTCCCCAGCTGCTTCTAATATGCAGGCTTTAGAGTTGGAATCTAAAAGAACCCTCTAATTTTCTCGATAAAATTGAGTTTAAGAGAAAATAAATTGCCTTGCAAGTTAACCACATTTTAGCTACCATTTATTGAAATAATACCTCTCTGGCCCTTTTTCTGGACAGGCACCTTTGTCCAAAGTCATTGTTGGACATTATCTAGGAGTATTTTTTGTTTTTGTTCTGGTCTTTGGTGCTGAGGATTGGATGAGTGGTCTCATGCATGCTAAATACAGACTCTACCACTGAGCTACACTATACTCTGAGCATCAAGATGCCAATTTCAAAGTGACTAACAAGGTTATCTTTAATGTTTTGCATTTCTATCACTGAATGAATACTTTCAACATGACACATATTTTTCTTAGTTACTGCTATAGTTTGGATCATGAATCTCACTTCAAAGGCCTGTATGTAAAAGGTTCATCACCAGTCTAAAGTACTATTGGGAAATGGAAGAGCCTGGTGGAAAGAAGTAGGTCTTTGGGATACATGCCTTTAAAGAAGTTATTGAAACCTCACCAGTCCTTTCCTTTGCTTTCTGGTTGCCAGGAGATCAACAGGCCTCTAGTGCCATGTGTTTCTGCCACAGTGTACTGTGACACCAGAGGCACGGCCAAATGACAACAGACTGAAACTAAGCAAAAGTAAACTTTTTTCTTATTAAGCTGATTATCTCTGGGACTTTGTCACAGCAGCAGAAAGTTGACTAACAATTAAAAAATCATAGCTACATATACTTACATTATGAGTGAATTGTGGCTAATAACTCTTTAGGAAGTCTTATTACATTTCATGTTCTGAATGGTCTTTTACTCTCTTTTTCAAACTCCACCAAGTATTTATATACTTTGAAACTTTCCCAGTAGTAACAATTTAAAAACTTACAACAAAAATATTTTTAGATAGCTAAATCAGACATTATCAATTAATAAGACAGAGCTCACTAAAGCTCTAAAAGTTAATAGTGTCAGGACTATTGTAGATAAGTGGCCACAGTGAATCTCAAACCACAGGAAAGACTCAATAGTTTCATGGGATTTTCTGTTGCACACTATTTTCATAGAAAAGCACGTCATTTTTCTTTCTTCTTCGTCTTTGTTTGTTTGTTTGTTTGTCATGGGGCTTAAGTTCAAAGTGCCACTTCTGGTTTCCTGGTGGTTAACTGGAGATAAGAGTCTCATGGCCTTTCCTGCTTGGACTAGCTTTGAACTGAGATCCTCAGATCTCAGCCTCCTGAGTAGCTAGGACTACAGGTGTGAGCTACCGGCACCTGGGTAGCATGTCATTTTTCTAATAGTAAAAAACTTCACTAGATTTTTATAAATCTTCAATTATCTTCAAAAGCACAACTTGGGAATTGTGTTACCAGAACACTTCAACTTTGGCACTAAAAGTTCAATTCTGTGGAAGTGCCACAGAATTGTATATGTAGAATGTTATACAACTTTCTTGCCACCTTAACTTCTACATGCCAGATGCACCTCTGCCACTGTCATTGCTGATGGGGGGAGAGGATAGAAGGTTAACTTGAGGTACATAATAATCCTCCCATTCACCTGCTGAGAACCACTGCTGTAACAACAACAAAAAGAGCAAAAAGCACGAAAAACAAAAGCCTACACAGTTTTATCCAAAATTCATGGAAGCACAAAATTCATAATTGAGTCTCTCAATTAAGAAAGAGGGGTTGGAAAGGTGGCTCAGTTGTAGAGTGCTTGCCTCACATGAATGAGGCCCTGGGTTCGATTCTTCCGCACCACATAAACAGAAAGAGCCGGAAGTAGTGCTGTGGCTCAAGTGGTAGAGCACTAGCCTTGAGCTGAAGAGCTCAGGGACAGCACCCAGGCAGAGTTCATGCCACACAACTGACAATAAATAAATAAATAAATAAATAAATAAATAAATAAATAAATAAATAAATAAATAAATAAATAAATAAAATAGCCTGGTACCAGTGGCTCACTCCTGTGATCTAGCTACTCAGGAGGATAGAGGTTCAAAGACAGCCCTCTTATCTCCAATTAACCACCAGAAAACTGGAAGTGGGGCTGTGGCTCTAGTGGTAGAGCTCTAGCCTTGAGCTGAAAAGTGCAGGGGTCTACAACAAAAAGCTGTAAGTGGAGGTATGCCTCAAGTGGTAGAGCACCAACCTTGAGTGAAAAAACTAAGAGAGTTCAAGGCCCTGAGTTCAAGCCCCAATATTGGCACACATATGCTCAGGCATGTGTGCACACACACACACACACACACACACACACACACACAAAGACACGCACACACACACACACACAAAGACAGACAGACACACACACACACACATAAAGACAGACAGACAGACAGACACACACACACACACACACACACACACACACACACACACACACACACACACACACACACACACACACACACACACACACACACACACACACACACACACACACACACACGGGAAAAGTAATCTGGGCCTGGTGGTTCATGTCTATAATCTTAGCTGAGGATCACAGTTCAAAGCCAGCACAGACAGGAAAGTCTGTGAAACTCATATAATTAACTACCCCCCCCCCCAAAAAAAAAAGTCAGAAATGGAGCTGTGGCTCAAGTGTAGAGTGCTAGCCTTGAGCAAAAAAGCTCAGGGACAGCACCCAGGCTCAGAGTTCAAGCCCAAGAACAGGAACCAAAAAGAAAGTAAGAGCCAGGTGCCAGTCGCTCAAGCCTGTAATCCTAGCTACTCAGGAGGCTGAGATCTGAGGATCAAGGTTCAAAACCAGACTGGGCAGGAAGGTCCATGATACTCTTATCTCCAATAAACCACCAGAAAACCAGAAGTGGCACTGTGGCTCAAGTGGTAGAACACTAGCCTTGAGCCCAAGAGCTCAGGGACAGTGCCCAGGCCCAGAGTTCAAGCCAAAAGAAAAGAAAAAGAAAGAAAGGAAGGAAAAATAAACGTTATTTTCTAAAATATACTTTACTATCAAAAGAAGCACTGAATTAAATGATACCCTATAAGCCAAGAACTAGGCTCATGCCTAAAATCCTACTCAGGGAACAAGATCTGAAGGATCAGTGTAAAGGCAAAATGAGCAGAAAGTGTGAGATACCATCTTCAAAACAACCAACAAAAAGCCAGGTAGAGACGTGGTTCAAGTCAGGAATGCCCGCCTAGCAAGCAAGCTGAGTGTGAGTCTGTGAGTTAAAACCCCAATACCTCAAAACAAAAAAGTTACATCATACATACCTTCAAATTTGGCATTCACCATAACATACAAATGTTCTCGAGGATAGGCATTTAGATCCCTGGAGACTGCATGTAAGCTAATGGTGGGGTATTCCAGTGAGAATCCTAATCCAGAACCATCTAACCAAGACAGGCGGCTGAAAAACATGTTTTAAGTAGATTAGAAACTCAACCCTAACTTAATATCTCAAAGTTTACAAAGGTTCAACCTAGATGTTTCTTTAGATGTATTCCTAAAATAAATTTAGCAGCAGGTACTTAATTTTCTTTAAGATAATTGTATTATAGCTTATTTTCTCCTAGCTATAAATTCAAATACAAAATACTGTTTTTCTAATCATGTGTATTTCTACCATTCTTCAGGAGTTTACTTTTTTATTTTCTTAGGCCAGAGATCAGAACTCAAACAGGATAACCGACACTTTCACTCACTGATTGGCTCTCTACCAACTGAGCCATGCTTCTAGCCCCCAACTGAGTCATGCTTCCAGCCCCCATTTCTTTTCAGGGCTTTGTTTGGATTTTATTTTTTTATTCTATCATTTTCACTGGAATTTTTCAGGTGCCCTTTTTGCTTTTCCAAGTCCTCACCTACCTAAGTCCCCAGTAGTTCCAATGTAGGAGGCCTCCTTTCAACTGCTACAGTCCATAATGACCTCTTCTGTTCTACTCTTCATTTGTATTCATAATATACTATGAACTTAACTCTATGGCAACAAATCTTACATGTTCTTTGCTACCTGACAGCAGAACACTGCCTGTCATGTTCTTTTAAACATTTTCCAAAAACTTTAGCAGAGTTCACAGCAGGTAAACATGTAATAAATACCTTGTAATCAACAATTTCTTTACTAATCCTTATATTAAGTGAAATACACAGGAACTAGCCTTAAGAACATTCACCAGTTAATTATTACCTTGAAAAATAAACTATGAAGATTTTCTATCCAGTACCACATTTAAGAAAAACCCTGACAAGGTAGGTCTACTTTTCCTTTCAAAGTGGTGAAATGCAATTATCAATAATATATTTGCATTTGGAGCAGTGCACTCATAATGAGCAGTAGCTCATAATCCTAGCTACTCAAAAGGCTGAGATCTGAGGATTGCAGTTCAAAGCCAGCCAGGGCAAGAAGGTCCATGGATTCTTGTATCCAATTAAGCACCAAAAAAGCCAGAAGTGGAGCTGTGTGGCTCAGTGGTAGAGTGCAAGCCTTGAGCAAAAGAAGCTCAGGAACAGCCAAGCACCGGTGGCTCATGCCTATAATCCTAACTCCTCAGGAGGCTGAGATCTGAGGATTGAGGTTCAAAGCCAGCCTGAGCAGGAAAGACTGTGAGATTCTTATCTCCAAAAACCACACAAAACCGGAAGTGGCACTGTGGCTCAAGTGGTAGAATGTTAGCCTTGAGCTGAAGAGCTGAGGGACAGCACCCAGGCCCAGAGTTTGAGTCCGACGACGACAAAACACACACACAAACACACACACACACGCACGCACGCACGCACGCACGCACGCACGCACGCACGCACGCAGAAAAAAAGCTTAACGAAGTTAAAGGACTGAGGGTATAGTTCAGCAGAAGAGCATAGGGTTAGTATACTCAAAATCCTGGGCACCAAGGAAAAAAGTTAATATAGGAGAATTTTTGTATTTTCTGCATAACTTTTAACTTAACTTTAGCTCAGGGCAACTAGTTTCTAACCAAGCAAAACCACAGTACAGTGAGAGATCCTAGGATTCCCTGGGGCAGAAAAAATGACAGTAGTAATGTGAACCTGTTCCAGGTCATTGCAAGAGAATGAATTTGATACCTCTTCCCCCAGAAAGTAAATGTGTAATAGCAGTATCCAAGTCAAACATAAGACCCTCAGTTATGATAAATGCTGGATTGTGGTGATAAAAACTGATTTCACTACATAATTAGGCTGTGTGTAGTGGGCTCTCCCCTTTCTTGCTTGATGCTGTGCTTTTAATGTGGAGATGAAAAACTATTCTCAGATCAAGGAAGAATCACTCTACTAAAGCAATCATTTTAATAAAAAAATCTGCTGATACAATCATGATTTAGAAAGGCTCAATCCAAACTTAAATGTCCAAAATAATTCCAGTATGGCAAAACACCAATGCTTCAAATGGGAGGTGGAAAGTTTGAAATCCAGTAACAGAACTAGAATTATCAAATTATAGCCTTTAGTTGAAAGCACATAGTAATTGTTTTGTAGTTCTTCCAGGATGACAGGATGCTGCCTCAGCACAGCACTTACTGCCAGTGGTGTTCCCTAAGACCACTTCTGTCTGGATCACCTCCTACATAGCTGTGGATTCTGCACTCCACAGCACAAAGGCAAACTGCACATAAAGGTAATACTTAGCTAATGGCAGTAGAGCACCTGCCTTGTAAGCACACAGCCCTGAGTCCAAACCGCAGCATCACCACCACCACCACCACCGAAAAAAAAAAAAAAAAAAGAAAAGAAAAAAAGAAAATACTGGGGCTGGGAATGTCGCCTAGTGGTAGAGTGCTTGTCTGGCATACATGAAGCCCTGGGTTCAGTTCCTCAGTACCACATAAACAGAAAACAGGCTGGGTGCCAGTGGCTTATGCCTGTAAACATAGCTACTCAGAAGGCTGAGATCTGAGGATCATGGGTCAAAGCCAGCCTGGGCAGGAAAGTCTGTGAGACTCTCCAAAAACCAATCAAAAAATGGAAGTGATCCTGTGGCTCAAGTGGTACAGTGCTCGCCTTGAACTGAAGAGCTGAGGGACAGCACTCAGGCCCAGAGTTCAAGCCCCACGACTGAAAAAAAAAAAAAAAAAAAGAAAAAACAGAAAAAGCCGGAAGTGATGCTGTGGCTCAAGTGGTAGAGTACTAGCCTTGAGCAAATGAAGCTCAGGGACAGTGCCCAGGCCCTGAGTTCAAGCCCTAGGACTTGCCAAAAAAAAAAAAAAAAAAAAGAGACAATACTTAATTTACTATTAAGTTTTAGTCTTTGTATCTCATATATGCTAGCTAACCCAAAATATAACAAGAATCAGAAAGCCGGTAAATATGGAGAAAAATGTTTTGCAAAACTCTTAACATTTCTTCACGAGTAGGATAACTCTTCTTTATTCTTTTTTTTTGGGGGGGGGGGTCTAGTCGTGGGGCCTGAACTCTGGGCCTGAGCGCTGTCCCTCAGCTCTTCAGCTCAAGGCTAGCACGCTACCACTTGAGCCACAGCGCCACTTCTGGCTTTTTTCTTTTTGCTTATGTGGTGCTGAGGAATCGAACCCAGGGCCTCAGGCATGCAAGGCAAGCGCTCTACCACTGAGCCAACTTCCCAGCCCTCTTCTTTATTCTTGAATGGGGTAAAACATCCCTAACCAGAAAAACATAACTAAAAGAGATGGGGGGGGGGCCTCAAATGGTAGAATGTCTGCCTAGCAAACACAAGGCCTGGAGTTCAAACCTCAGTACTGCCAAAACAGAGGAGTCTAAGGCACTGGTAGTACTGCATTCTTAATCTAGGAGGGTGGTGCGTATATAGGTGTTAATTATAATTCTCAAATCATGTATACATAACCTGTATAAGTTTTACATGTATTTTTATGAAAGGTTGGAATGTGAACTTTTTAAATAGATAATGTAAAACAAGTACAGAATCTTCCCCTCAAAAGGAATTATAAATAAAGGGAAGAAGGTTGAACAAATGCAGTCATGGTATTCAATATACACTATGTAAAAAAGAAAAAAACGAGCTATGCAACTTGTGGGCAGTGAAAGGTGGGAGAATCTGGAGGAAAGCAAAAGAAGGAGTGACGCTGTCCAAGAACTGTACTCATCACCTGACTCACGGAATTTTAACCCCTTGGTACAGCTACTTAAATAATGACAAAATTACATTCTTATCTTTAAAAAAAAAAAAAAAAAAGGAATTAGGCTGGGAAGGTGCTTCAGTGGTAGAGCGCTTGCCTAGCACGCATGAAGCCCTGGGTTCGATTCCTCAGGACTACATACACAGAAAAAGCCGGAAGTGGCGCTGTGGCTCAAGTGGTAGGGCAACCTTGAGCACACACAAAAAAGGCTCAGGAACAAAGCCCAAGCCCTGAGTTCAAGCCCCAGGACCGGCCAAAAACGAATTACAGACAGAATGAACAAAGCCATGACCACCAATACGGATCTGGGGGGGGGGGGAGATAGGAATGTGCTTGTCCCCATTCTCCACTAGTAAAAAAAAAAAAAGAAAATTACTTTCCTCAAGAGCACCAAAGACTCTGTGGAAACTCACTGGATGCTTTTCACACGGGGCTGAGGGGACGTTAGAATTCATCATCTTCCCCTCAGGCCTGGAGTCCTCCAACTGGCCTCCCGGCACCCGGGCTCCCTCAGCGTCCCCGAGTCCCCCCCCAGCCCCCCCCCCCCGCTCCCTCAGTGACTCCGAGTCGGTCCCCGCCCCGTACCCCCCCCCCGACCCCGGGCTCCCTCAGCGTCCCCGAGTTCCCCCCCAGCCCCCCCCCCGCTCCCTCAGTGACTCCGAGTCGGTCCCCGCCCCGTCCCCCCCCCGACCCCGGGCTCCCTCAGCGTCCCCGAGTTCCCCCCCCCGCCCCCCCCCGCCCCCTCAGTGACTCCGAGTCGGTCCCCGCCCCGTCCCCCCCCCGACCCCGGGCTCCCTCAGCGACGCCGGGGCCCGTCCCCGCCGCCCCCGGGGTTCTTCAGCCATCCAGGTCCCGTCCCCGCCGCCCTCTCCGGACTCCCTTGCGACCCCGAGTCCCGTCCCCGCCACCCCCCGACGCCTTCCGCGGCAGCGGGTCCCGGCTCGCCCGCGTCCCGCCCCGCCGGCGCCCGGCACACGAGCAGCCCAGCAGCGCGGCGAGGGAGGCCGCCGCGGGCGCACGGGGGGACCGTACCTCTCAGAGATGTAGAGGGTACCGGTGCCGAGGCCCTTCCCGTTCAGCACAGCCTCGGTGTCCGGCTGCTGCTGCCGGAGCCCCTCCGCCGGCTCCGGCGGCGGGAAACTTTTGAGGAAGCTCATTGCAGTCGGGAGAATATAAACACAAAAACCTAGGGCAGCCGCGCGCGCAGCTAGCACAGCTCCAGGCGGCACGCCCCGGAAGCGATCGCAGCCACCCGGAAAGACAACCTTGCCTACACGGAAGCTTAGGCGCTGCGGATCATAGAGATGAGGCATTCTAGGAAATTGTTTGGAGGTCTTTGTCGTTCCTAGGGCATTTGTTACCGGACGCCGTGGCCCATCTCTTTCTTTTTGTGTCTCTAGGTTGGGAATACCGCATGTTCTCTGGGACAGGCTGCTTCGAGGTCATCACGGCAGCTCCGTGGGAGAGGAAGCATGAAGAAGGGTATTTTGTGCCGGGCTGGGGGTGGCTCACGCCTGTAATCCTAGCTACTCAGGAGGCTGAGATCTAGGATCGCGGTTCGAAGTCAGCCCGGGCAGGAAAGTCCACGATAACTTATTTCCAAAAGCCAGACGCGGAGTTGGTGTTAGGACCGGTTTAGCCTAAGTAACTCCATTTTGTCCGGGCAGCCATTTGGTGTTTGTAAAGTAAGTACAAGCCGACCTTGCCCACAAAGAAACTAAAACCTGTTGTTTGTGCAACTGAAACTTATTTACAAAACGATTCCAAGGAACCAGCGAGTTCCCCATAACAACGCCCGCCAAACCAGGTCGGGGCCGGCCTGGTGGAGGCGTCCAATCAGCAAAAAGCACCTATGTAACCCTTCTGCTTTTAACCAATGAAGATGAGGGTTAGCTCATAACAACTATGTGCTCACAGTTAGCCTGCGTTTTTTGCGGTTTTGCCCTATAAAAGTTAGCCTGTAAGACAAGGCGGGGTCCACTCTTGCCCTAGAGAAGGCCCTGACCGGTCAGTTTGATTCTCGATGCTTGGTGCGAAATAAAGCTCTGCTTGACTTTCATCTTGTATGAGTCTCGTTCCTTTGATCAAGGATCCCAAAATAATGGGGTGTCCGGGATCAAACGAGGACTGAGCCAACATCAGAATTTCTAGGAAAAAAAAATCTCCGGAGGTAAGATCTCGAGGTCCTGTTCTGCTAGATCCTGTTCTGTTTCTGGCCCACTGGGGAGAAACTGGCTCCCCAGGGCCGGAGCGGATGCAGGGACGCCCCATCCCTCCGTCTGTAGATCGCTAGGAGGGGGTTCAAGTTCCCCGAGGCAGTCGGGATTGGGTAAATCACCACTAGCAGTAGGTTGCGTTTTTGAGTTGGGGTTACATCTTGTCTGCCCTTAGACTTGCTATCTTGTCGAGGAGGGGCTGCTGGGTCTGCGGTTGTCTTTGTCTTGTCTTTCCGTTGTCTGTCCTGTTATTTGTTGTGAATGAAGAAATGGGGCAGGCAGGGAGCAAGGAACCTGTGACACCGCTGAATCTTGTTCTGCAACACTTGGAGGATTTTCAAGGTAAAGCCACCCAGTTGGGTGACAAAGTTTATCCGGAAAAACTAAAAACACTACCAGATGGAGTGGCCCACTTTCTTTACAGGATGACCGCCGGAGGGGATGTTCGCTTTGGCCCAAATCTAGTCTACCCAGACTAAGGTCTTGGATTTCCACCGAACATCGTGGCCTGGTGGTGCCTGGTCAAAGAGCCTCCATCATGGCTAAAACCACACCTTTCTCCTGAAAAAAAAAAATCTCTCTGAGGCAGGCCAGGTCCCCGAAACTAGAAACAGAAGAAAAGGGGAGGCTAAAAAAGACCATCCGGGTCTGGGAAGGTGGCTCAGTGGTAGAGTGCGTGCCTTGCATGCATGAGGCCCTGCGTTTGACTCCTCAGCACCACAGAAGCAGAAAAAGCCCGAAGTGGCACTGTGGCTCAAATGGTAGAGCATTATTCTTGAGCTGAAGAGCTGAGGGACAGTGCCCCAGGCCCAGAGTTCAGGCCCCACGACCGGCAAATAAATAAATAAATAAATAAAATAAAAAGACCATCCTACCTTGGACGGATACAGATGATTTGGACTTCCCACCTCCCTAGTCTTCCTCTAGATTGAAGTCTCAGCCCAGGAACTCTCACCAGCTCACCCCATACGCGGAAGGGAACCGCTTATGGACCCATTGAACAGAAAGACCAACCCAATTCTTCCCCCTCCCTCTACCCTCCTCTGCCACCTTCTCCCCCTCCAGTTCCAAAGGCGCCAATGCTGCCCTTCGCGAGGAAGCTCCACCGGATGGGAGAGGGCGCCCCCACCTAACCGATGTTCCCTTTCTTCTTCTGACATCTATAACTGGAAAGCCCAGCATAAGTCTTTCTGTGCCCACCCCCAGGATCTGATTAGTCTCTTGGAAACTGCCTTCTTTACCCACTGGTCCACCTGGGTGGACCAACCACAGCTCCTTATGGCCCGCTTTAATGCAGAGGAAAGGAATTGCATTATAAGGGAAACACATCAAGTGATAATTGAGAGGTTGGGCCGAGTCCCCCGGAAAATGGAAGACTACTGCCCAAGAGAACCCCCCCACAACTGGGACCCAAACACCAATGAAGGTAAGGAGAGCCTCATTTCTACCTCCAGACTCTGTTGGGGGGACTCCATGCGGCTACAAGGAGGCCCATAAATCTAAGATCAGCGCGGTGACTCAAGGTAAGGATGAGTCCCCAGGGGCTTTTCTGGAAAGGCTTATGGAGGCATCCAAAAATCTGAGAGCAATTAGCCTTGCCTTCGCTAGCCAGTCGGCCCCAGACAGGAGGAGGAAGCTCCAGAAAATTGAGGGGTTTGAAGGGAAAAACCTGACTGAATTAGTGGGCACAGCAGAAAAGGTGTTCAACGACAGGGACGTGCAAGAGGATGAAAGGCAGACCAGGAAAATGGTTAAGGTATTGGCGTTCCATGAGGCGGGAAAGAAACGGGGAAGGAGGTCAGTGGAAAGGAAAGAGGCAGGTAGGAGATGGTCAGTGGAGAGAAAAGCCTAAGCGCCGGGAAAGCAGGTGGAGGGCTTAGATTCAGGTTAGGGACCCTGAGCCAAGGAGCGGCCTAGCCCACCGAGCCGCAAAGCAAGCAGCCCGAGAAAAGGCGCAAGAACTGGTTGCCCTCCCGGCTCCAGCCCTACAGGAAAAGCCAAGCTATTCCGAAGAGGATTTAAAATATTTACAAAAGTGGGGCGAACTAGTGGGGGAAGGGGAGCGGGCCAAAATTAGGACAAGGAAAGTTGGTTCTTCCCCAAAGGCTGGGGACAAAGCAGCACTCCTCTGGGGACACGCAAGCTTAAGACTTGTCATGTTCCTAAGCTAGGACGTGTGGTTCAAGATGTGCTAAACAGACGTGCTCAATGTCAGACGGTAAACGCGGGGGGAACCAGGATGGGAAGAGAGAGAGACAGAGAGAGAAAGAGAGACAGACAGAGAGACAGAGAGGGACAGAAAGAGAGAGAGGGCACCAGGAATGTATTGGGAAGTGGATTTCACAGAGAATGAAACAGGGAAGGTATGGATACAAGTATATGCTAGTTTTTGTGGATACCTTTTCTGGGTAGAGGCTTTCTCCACCAAACCTTAGAGGCCAAAAAGCTACCAGAGGAAATAATTCCTAGGTTTGGGGTGCCTCTCGCGGTCGGGTCAGATAACGGCCCTGCATTTGTGAGTTCAGTCTCCCAGGCCTTGGCCAAGTCCGCGGGCACTAATGGGAAACTACCGTGTCTACCGGCCCCGGAGCTGTGGACAAGTAGAACGAACCGGACTCTCAAAGAGCCCTTGACAAAGTTAATTCTGGAGACTGGCGGTGGGTGGGTGGATCTCCTTCCCTTCACCCTCCTTAGGGTGCCCAGCACACCCTACTTTACACAAGGTTACCCCATTTGAGGTAATGCGTGGGGGACCCCCCTCCACTCTGCGCACTACAAGAGGTTGCCTTGGCGGAAATGACTGAGCAGCCTGCGCTCCAGTCACTGCAGGCGTACATCTGCACGCAGCCATCTGAGCCACCAAGTGGGAGATCATCAGAAGGGACCATCGACGGTCATCTTGACCCCCCCCCCCCCCGGTGACCTTCAAAGTAGCAGGTCTGAGGACCCGCATTCACACGTGCCACGTGAAACACGCCGAGGACGAGGACACCCCCAGAGATGGAAGCCGCTGCCGATGGACCCCGCCGACCGTGGACTAAAACTGAGACCCAGAAGACCATGACTTTATTGTTTTCCTTGTTGCCTTTATTGTTGCCTGGTGGTATGGGAGCTTCTGAGTCACCTCACATGACAGAAAAACAGCTGGGAGATAAGACAAATCAGGAGAAGTAAAAAAGCTCATACAAAGTAGTGAAAACACAACCCACCAAACTGTATAAGGTAATGTGTCCCTGTGCCAGCTGTCCCCCCCCCCCATATCTGGCTGCATTACCAGGGTTACTAGGCCCCACCACTTTTATATGTGTCCAAGTGTCGCAGCCCCACCTTGTAACGCTCCAGATCAATTCTACTGGGGGTGTGACACAATAGCCACTAACTGGACTCCATCTCGTGCCAACCCCCATATTAGGGTAATCAAACGACAATGCAAAAATTCTGCTACATGGGTCCCACATAATAGTCCTTGTTCTAACAAATCCCCGGCGCCCGCTTTGGGAATATGGCAGAACCTGGGGTCTCAGATATTATGAAGATGGCACTGACCGCGGTGGAAATGTTCACAATGCAGAAAAACTAAAAAAAAAAAAAAAAACCATTCCGGACTGATAGGGCCAAACCCAGTTCCAAATCCCCTAAGGCCATCGAAACAAATGCGGCCTCCCACCACCTTTGCCCCAGAAAAATTAAAAAAAAAATGAAGACCAATGTCGACAACCTTCAAATAAATCATCATTTTCTCTCCATGGACTAGCTTTCACTCTATTAATTGACTGAACTTCAAAAGCTCTTCACCTAGTTAATATGTCTGATCACAATTTGCAAAAAGTCTGCCAGTCTATTGTTAGGCAATAGTAAAAAGTTCAGCTTGAATTTTACTGTATTCCAACAATGAGGAAGAACTGTCAAATCAAAATTTGGAAATGAGCGCCAGGTATTGTGTTGCACACCTGTAATCCCACCACTTGAGAAGTGACAGGAGGATGGCACATTTGAAGCCAGTCTAGGCTACCCCTGCTAATAATAATAAAAATAAATTGGTGATGAGAGTCATACTCAGGGTTGGTCCATTAATCTGATTTATTCCCTTTTTAAATGTGCTGATCTATATCATGCACCTGCTTACTGGTAGGCAAGTCAGCCTCTACCTAAATGTCCCCTATTTCAAGAATTCACACCCAAAGTAAGTAAACTACAAAAGAGCTTTTTTTTTTTTGACTCATTTACTCCCTCACCCTCTGCAAAGAACAGAACTTTTGTCTCTGGCTGTTTCAGTGGTGTATAGTTCAGAGCTCCAGTGGGACCACACAGCACAGTCAAAAAATAGTTTTCTATTATCTGTTTATACTGAATTGGCAAGTTGCCTTAAAATTACTTCGAATTGTTACAATGTTGACATATGAATGCACAAATACTTTGTATTTAAGTATCTGTATTTTAAAAAACAAATTATTTTAGAGAAATTGGTGCACTTGCAAATTTGCTTTATACATAGTGAAAAATAAGTCTGTAACCGGGTATTAAAATATCTTAACCTTCATGAGCCTTTAACAGAAAACTATTAGATGTCACAAAATTTAAAACAAACTGGGCTTACAAACACATGCTAAGTAAGTCAAAGTATTTAAATTTTTTATTGTGACAATTGACATATATTAAATGAAAGAAATGACAGTATATAATAAAACATTTTAAAGAAAAATTACACAATTAGGCCAGCAGCTATAAAATGGCTTTAGGCCTAGCTTATAACACTAAGTTCTGACCAGACTGTAGTGAGACATTAAACATTTTGTTAACAAAAATACTGGCACCAGCCACAACGTATTTTGGTTGTCACAAGGAATATTGTATTTAAACTATCCACTGCAATTCTAACACACCAGGTGTTCATACACTGCAGTTAATTCCTGAATCTCTTTAAGCTATCAGGAATCGCCATGTTTATTATACACAAAATTTAGTGTTACCAGAATCACATTTCTAGTTTTCAGTTCTCTTTCCACCTCCCTCACACCATGAAGTACATTATTATATGATAGCACTCTAGCTTAACTTGAAGAGTTTTATGCCTATCTTGGAGTTTCTTCTTTAGCCCTCATCTCCAAATAAAATATTCCAAGTGTTTATCTGGAAACTTTTTTATGCGTAAGAAATAAAGCATTTCACTAAAGTACATATGAAAATCCAGGTGATCTAGAGCAAATGCTTCTTGGATTCCAGTGATTTAAGATCAATTAGACTATTTATTGTATCTTATCTGGAATCTGTATTGTTCACGTGGATATTCATAGCCCCAAGTAATATGAAAAAAAACCCAACAGACTTCCTACATTGACAGTAAAGTTTGCTTAGAAATTATTACAGATTTAAATGATTTTACTTATTTATTGGTCATGGGGCTTGAACTCTGGGCCTGGGTGCTGTCCCTGAGCTCATCTGCTCAAGGTTACTGTTCTACTACTTGAGTCACAGTACTTCTTCTGGTTTTCTGGCAGTTTTTTGGAGATGAGTCTCATGGACTTTGTTGCCTGGGCTGGCTTCGAACCATGATCCTCAGATCTCAGGCTCCTGAGTAGCTAGGATTACAGGTGTGAGCCACTGGTGCCCTGCTAGATGATGCAAAATACATTTGCACTACAAAGATGAGAAATTAGAATAGTAAATCATCAGATGGCAAAAAGTCCTGGCATTAAAAAAAGGTGTCAATGTACTGATAAAAATGTGTCACACAGATCAAACCAGCAGTTCTTCAAGATTTCTCAAATTGAATATATCCTTTCCAGCCATCTTTCAGCAAGTATTCCTGGGTAACTGAGTCTTCTGAATAACTAGAAAACAAGCCCTGTCCTATCCCTACCAACACAGGACATCCATCCTCTCTGAAGTGCATATAGCAGTTAAGGGCAAGCTACTGTTCAGATACTATGATTCTGAAGCTACTTTGATAATAAAACACCAGACCAACATTGAAAATTATAAGGCATCTTGAAAACCATGCACTGAAAGAATATGCTGTTGGCTGTCAAAATTGGGCTGTTACAGTTGTTCTGATCCTGAAAAGTCCACTGACTCTAATATAAAGATTTGTGTGTGTGTGTGTGTGTGTGTGTGTGTGTGTGTTTGTGTGTATGTCTACATGTAGGTGAGTATATCATGCAATGATCACAAAGCTTTGGAAACAAATTTTAGCCTAATTTCAAGTCTTCTCCATACAGCAGTATTGACATGCTTAACTCTGCTTAAAGGCAGTAGAATGAAAAAGACCATGGCACAAATTTTTAAACAATTGTAGGTTTAATTACATAATGCACCTGTAGAGGTTCTAGCATAAACACAATTGTAAAAATCTACATCCTATTTTAGGGTATTTTTCCCACCTCCCATCCCTTAAAAGCTGTACAGTTATAAAAAAATGTGACTCTCGAGCAAAATAAACTTTTTTTTCCCCCAACATACAAAATAAGTTAAATGATTCAGGTCTTGAGCCATTAAATTTCTCAGTGAAGGTGTTCTGGCTGCCTATAAGCATGATAGGCAGGCTCCTGGTCTATGATCAGAACTCAATAAATACAGATCAAACAAAATCCCCAAACACTTAAATTAGATTTCCTTAGCAACTGATGAAAGTCAGGAAAATATAGTTAAGGTTAACAACTCCATTCTCAACTTACATCATCCAGTGGCAAAAAAGAACAAGGCAGGTTATTCAGTCCTTTGCACATTTTCTAGCTTGTACTGGTTTGGCAAAAAAAAAAGCACAAATGTTTTTTTTTTTTTTTTTAATTTCTCTTTTTAGAATTTGTTACTCAAAATGTCTACAGCGTAATAAATTCCTACTTATATAATAACTTATGTCCTCTCCTATTCCTTATGTACAGGATAGACATACTTAAAATTATTAACATAACATCTTCAGTAACCAAAACTACAATGTACCAAAACGGGATTGACAGAATCTCCCAGAACTAAGTGGCGTAAGTATGAAATGAAAAAGTAATTGAGCTTACATGGCCAAAATGTGGGGAAAAAAAATCCACTAAGGGAACACATCTCTAATAAAATACCAGAGAGGCCCTTTATGAGTAAAAAAGTATTGGGTGCACTATCTACAGTGAATATACACCTAGCTTATTGTATTTTGGCCTATGACTGTTGACTTGGGAATGACAATCCTCAATGTGGTTATATAGTTCTTTAGCAATTCTTGGCACTCAAAAAACATTAGAATAATTTAAGTTGGAGTGAAATATTTTGAAAAGACATCAGTAAAACACAATAGCCCAGTTTAAAAACATTGACAGCAATCTTTCATGATTGGTATAAAATGAAAACAAAAATCAGCAGTTACTTACCACTTCCAAGATAGGTTTATAGGGAATTACACATTTATACTGGGAATGGTGGGTAGAAGAGGAATGGATATTCAAAGAGTTTAATATGCACCTGTACTACTTTTAAGCAGCTGAGAACTGGGTAGATTATGGCACATATTCACTCTTGGCATTCTCTGCTTCTTGGAATACACTTTAAGAGATTCAAACCAACAAGAGAAACTATTTTTCTCCAGGCTAATTCTATAATCAAATGATATTCTTATTTTTTTAAATCATTTGTAATGCAACTATTGGCCTTCTTTTTACAAATTAATGTGGTTTCATTCTAGTAAACTGTCGTGTGTGTGTGTGTGTGTGTGTGTGTGTGTGTGTGTGTGTGTATTCCATTTGAAAAAGAATCTGTCTTTAAATACTTGTTCTAAAGCTGTGAGGGAACAGTTAGGGATCTGTTCCATTGTTGGTAAAGAATGAAGTTCACACATTCTGTGTGTTGAACCTGTAGTTTCATTAGGATCTTGAACATCTCTTATGCCTACAAACAAGCTAAGCAGGCATTCCTTGTGACAAAAGAAATTCCATCAATTCTACTTAAAAAAAATATTTTCTCATTTTGACTAAACAAGTAAATGTCCACATTTGTCTTAATACATGTATTTTTTGTAAATATGTACGATGGGTTCTGGTCAACAAGGAAGTGAAAACTGGCATGTAATATTCTTGAAAATAAATTTGTTAAAAAAACCTTTTATTCAGTAATATCATTATCACTCAAAGTTCTTGATTCTTTGGTCACTTTTTTAAAAAATAGATTTACCAGTATACATGAATTTATTTTTAATGGAACTTCTTTTTATCCTCTTAATCTACAACCTTGGCCAGGTGGAAAAGGATGTCAAGGAAAATCAACTTTAGTATATCACATATATTCTTCTTGAAAGTACTTGTCACCCTTTCATAGTAATGTGACAACAGAATGTTTTACATTAAACATTATTTCATCAGGACAAATGTACAAAACCAGTCTGAGTCCTTTTCATATAATTCAGTTCAAAGTTTCTGCATTGTGAAAATTTAGCTAGTTTCCAAACCTTTACAGAAATTGCAAACTAAACAGTCTGAATACTAAACTATATCTTCCCTTAATATATTTGCTTTATACTAGAGTTTAATATTGGGAGCCCACCTTTATTCAGTAAAAGGGAGGTATAAACTAGGAAAGGGCGCTATTCTATAGCAGTTGTTGAGACACTAAATCCATAGTTGAAAAGAACCAAAAGATGAATTGCTGCTTTCCTTTCTGTCCAGTGCTGAAGATTGTTTCATGCCTTTAAATATAAACATATTTTTTCCATTTTAAAGAGTACTTCTTCAGAACATGTTCAGAATACGTATTTCTGAGAAATAATAGATTCTGAGGACTGACTCTATAAACATTAAACAAGGGTGGGACTTAGCTCAGTGCTAGAACACTTGCCTAGCATGGATGAAGTCCTGGGTTCATTCCTCAGCACAGATCAAAAACAAAACCAGAATAAAAAAAACAAGCAGTACAACTGTTCACCATTTGATCAGTCTATCTGTACAGTAAGAATTAGCTGCCTAGATTACATTCTTAGTAGATGAACCATAAGTAATTGGTTTAATGGGAATTTAGCCACATAAGAGTATCAAGTTGACAGTTTATTCAAGTTTGATAAGTGTCAGGCAGCACAAGTGGTTTTGTAACCCATGTTGGGACATTTGCTAATGGTACACTCAGTCTTTACTATGGGAGGAGAGAAAACTCCTTATTTCATACCAGGAAATCTGTTGTTCAATTATCCATTTAATACTACTAACAACTGCTTAACTGAGAAGTAGGAATAATAGGGGAAGCAGGAGCTGAGGCAATCCAGAGGTAGAGAGGCAGGGCACATGGGAGAGTTTCTATTTAGTGGCTTTACCTGGTTGTAGGAGTGAAACAGGGCAGGGAGACGGGGTGTCAGGAAAGACTGCCTGAATGTTGAACCACTTACCTTGCATGGATAGAAATCCTTTTAGGTAAAAATATTAAAATTCTTAGTGACTTTCAAATAAATGAAACAAACCTACCTAGAAAGGTTAATGGGCTCCTTTTTTTTAAAGCCCTACTATGCTGCTTGTGATAAACCGTCCCCTCCCTTTTCAATGAAACATTATCTCAAAATAAAAATCACAACTTGCTTGGAACCATATGCTCTTGTTGCATCCTATTTTTAGGCTGCTTTCATTATTTTATTTTGATACAGATACATATACATTGTTAGAATCAAAGCAAAAATATTAATGGGCAGGTACTATAGAAATAAAGTAAAACAAAAAAAAATAACAACTGCAAAATAACAGCTATAAATGTTCAAGGCCCAAAGAAGATTTAAGGGCAATCAATACCTGTTGAGGAAGGACAAATAGGAAGTATAAAGTTTTTTTTTGGGGGGGTGGGTGGGTGGGATATTTGTAATGTAAGTCTAAAGCCAGCTTTGTAATAAAAAGGAGTGGTTCACACTACACACTGACTACCATAGATAATGATTAATTGGGAAAGAGAAATGAAGTTCCCTGGGCCAGCAGCAGATATGGTGTGTCAGTTGCCGGCAACAGACAACACTGGAACAGAAAAACCCAAACCTCAGGGCAAGAGCACTCACAGAACTAATGGTTAAAGGTTTCAGAACGTTACAGGCAAGATTTGATCACAAGCACTATACTCTGTACAATGTTATGGCTCTGCCTGAAAATTTACAGCTGTAACAGAAAAGAAAATGAAGTTCATATTTTAGTGTCAGCTTCTGTTAAGTTATTTAGTTACAAACCACCAAAACAGGGCTTATTGTTCTTTAAAGTGTTGAGATGTTTGAAATGGATACCAAGCTTTTTAGGTATATTGGCAGTTCTCATTCAATTCTATATTGGTTGTGTGACTACTCATGAATTTTAATATAAGTCTAATGGCCAAAGGCCAAAACTACATTCAAACCCTGCTAATATATCCAGGCAGATAGAAAATTTCAACACACATACATACACACACACATACACACACACACACACACACATACACACACATTAAAACTCAAATTAAAAACCTCCCAAAGGAACTGCTTTGTTTGTAGACTTCAATTTGAAGTAGGTACTAAGGGCAAGAATAGACCAGCTAAAATTCACCTGAAAATCCCTTTCCAGTCTTCAAAATGTGCCATTGTCAGATTAGTATCTCTTTATGTACATTATACATGGATGTTATTTCGCTCAAAATGACATTTCAGATTTTAAACATCAAGTGGCCAGAAGACAAGGGTTTGAGTACCAGCAAAGTACATAGTCCACCAGGGTTTTTTAGGAAAGATCACACTCATTTCACTAACTTCCCTGGAGACACAGGATATTAGAGAGGCCACCTTATTACCACTGCATAAAGCTAATGTAAAACATTTGTTACTAGCATGATCCGGTTGTCAAAGCTTCATTACACACTTTACTATACAAATGCTTTTCAGATGATTTTTTTCTTTTTCCAAACAAGAAACTCCGCTGTAACAGAAACTTGGGTAAAAGTGTTTTGATGATGATACTTTCACGGTCTCTTCTTTATTTAAAGTGTGGTAACTTTAATAAAAACCAAGTTGATTTCGCGAAGGTTATTACTAATTAACACATGTATGATGTTACCTACAATTCTCAATCTGCAATGATACAGATTTGGACTTTTAGACAATCTGTCAATCATCATCTATGCCATGAATGTTTAAATATAATATATATTTAATATGAAAAAGCTAAAGCACAAGTGCTTTCTCCCACCCCTAAATTCTGTTTTGGGCCCTGATAGATATGGAATGCATTCTTATCTACCCTTTTCACAAAGTCAGGAGAGCTCAGGAAATATAAAGTCAAAAATATACAAATCTTTGTTGTTATTATAGTAAGATTTTTTTTCCATGAATGAAATTACCAAGGACCATGAACTTGGAAAAAGAAAATCAAAGGAATTTACAGCAATTATTTATCTTCAAAGTTCAAAACTGGTCACTTCACAGAAAGACTTCAGGGTCTGTTGTGATTTTTCTTCTAAAAAGTCATTCTGTAGTGGAGTTTTCTAGGAAAAATTAAACAGCTTTTAATAACTGGCCCGCTGGTGTGTGAGCTACCGTGGAATAAATTAGCACAAAAATGGAAAAAAAGTCTTATAACTGTTCACTGTTACAGACATAATCAACAAGGTCAGTCACTCTCAAAAGCTCATCTTCTTCCTCTTCTGGTGCTCCTGCCTCCTGCCCACCACTTGTCCCATTGGAGGCTAGGCTTGCACTGGCTGTGCTATTGTCCTTGGGGGTTTGGGGCTTGTCAGCTGGCTTGCCCATCAAGTTCTCAATGGCTTTGCCAGGACTCTGTCCATTGGTGGAAGGCAAGTCCACTAAACTATAGTCCAATGGGCTTTCCACTTTGCCTACATTTTCAAAGTCTTCTTCCTCATCACTTTCTATCCGGTAGGGCTTTTTGGTGCTCTCTTGCTCTGAGGGCAGGGTTCTGGGCTGGCTGTCATGGGTAGGCTGGTCTGCATCTCCATGGGCATTGTCACAGCTTTCCTCATCTGTCTCAATCCGGTGTAGCCGTTTTCGGGATGGTTTGCCTTCCTCTTCTTCTTCCTCATCAGCTTCTGAATACTCATCTGTGCTTCGGCCCCGCTTTCGAACTGATCGCTTTGATTCTTTAGCTAGCTCATCATCTTCAGAGTTCTTGGACATATAGCTCTCTAGAATAAACAGCATATTTAAACTTTTGGCACAGTGAACCATAAACAGTGCTCCTTCCCTATCTATATGCACTTATAGTCTGCTTTCACGTCTAAGTGTACGTAAGTATTTCTCTTCAGTAAATGGCCGCTTTCAGTCCTCTAACAAACAGTGTCCAAGAATTCATGTGGGGGGCTGGGAAGGTGGCTCAGTGGTAGAGTGCTTGCCTTGTATGCATGAGGCCCTGGGTTCGATTCCTCAGCACCACATAAGCAGAAAAAGCTGGAAGTGGTGCTGTGGCTCAAGTGGTAGAGCACTAGCCTTGAGCTGAAGAGCTGAAGGACAGTGCCCAGGCCTAGAGTTCAGGCACCATGACTAGCAAAAAAAAAAAAAAAAGAATTCATATGGACTCAACCTATGATTTTAGGAAAGAGAAGATTTCCTAGTGAAGTCTGATGATCCTTGCATTGAAAGATAGGTTGATCACAGACGAGGAAATCCCTTCTCACTAGTCCTAAAAATTAGGACTTACACTAAAGACAAGTTAAAACTGGGCAGCCCTTTGTTCATCTGAAATACCATTCAATTTTCATGTTATTAAATGCCTTTGATAGTCTAGAAATGTCTTCTTCTGTCTATACTTACCTCAAAAATGATCTCATATACTCTTGTAGCTTTGTATACCACTTATATGCTGATAATCCTCTTTCTGGTTTAGATGAAATCACTATATTCCAGAGTCCCCTGTCAAACTGCCTCCTCAACTTAAAGAGCTTTGATATAAACTTAACAAACATATAAACATATCAAACAAAACATTCCCTTTAAGTTTGTGGCACTGTGGTTTCTACCATCTTAATTTCTTTTTTGGCTGGTTGTAGGGCTTGAACTCTGGGCCTGGGCACTGTCCTGAGTTCTTCTGCTCAAGACTAAGCACTCTACTACTTGAGCCACAGTGCCATTTCTGGTTTCATGGTAGTTAAGTGGAGATAAGAGTCTCATAGACTTTCCTGCCCAGGCTGGCTTTGAACTACAATCCTCAGGTCTCAGTCTCCTGAGTAGTAGAATTACATGTGTGAGCCAAAGGTGCCTGGCTTAATTTCTATTTTTGTGTGTGACAGTACTGAGTACAAAAAACTCAGGGCCTGGACACTGTCCTAAGCTTAGCTTTTCTGCTCAAGGCTGGCATTCTACCATGTGAGCCACAGCTCCACTTTTGGTGGCTTAACTGGAGAGGAGGCTTGAACTTTGATCCTCAAATGTCAGTCTTCTGATTGAGCCATGAGCCACTAGTGCTTGGCTCTCACAATTCTATATCTCACCCAGTCCTCAATAAATTCTAGCTTCAAAACATATCCGTAAACTTGACTGCTATGGCCCTAGTACCAGTCACCATCATCTCCCACTTAAGATGGTTTAAGAACCTCCTAACTGGTCTCCATGTTATTCCCTGGTCCCTTTCAATTTATTCATAAATACAACTATCATAGCAACTTAAAACTAAAGTCAGATGAAACTTTCAAAATCTTCCAATTGCTTTTCAGTTCACACAGAATAAAATCTACAATGGCCATGTTATCCAATGATTAAGAATTAGTCATGTGGTTATTTAACTTAATTAAAATTCAACAAAATTCAGTTTTCTGATCAAACTAGCTACATTTTAAGTGCTCAACAGCCACATAATATTACTGCTCACTGAACTGATGAGTATGGACACAGAATATTGCCATCATTGTAGAAATACAGCAGTATAGCCCTGGTCTACATCAGACACCAGCATTTTTCTCCCCTGCAAAGGGTAGATCCAGACTCTGTCCCAACTACTCAACTTTTTATGAAAACAATTACATATTATATAAACAAAGTGGTATAGCTACCTTTCAGTAAAACTTTGTGAAAAGCTTATTTGTACAAACAAGTATGATACAGTTTATGGACTCTTTTTTTGTTTTGTTTTTTTTGGGTCTGGTCATGGGGCCTGAACTCTGGGCCTGGGTGTTGTCCCTCAGCTCTTCAGCTCAAGGCTAGCACTCTACCACTTGAGCCACAGTGCCACTTCCGGCTTTTTTCTTTTTGCTTATGTGGTGCTGAGGAATCGAACCCAGGGCCTCATGCATGCAAGGCAAGCGCTCTAGCACTGAGCCACCTTCCCAGCCCCTATGGACTCTTATTCTATATGATCTGGCACCCACTGATCTCAATGCTTCATCTCATTCTCTATTTGGAAGCTTTTACTCATTCAGTTAAAACAACCATGGACCCCCTTCTGTTTCCTTAGCATGCCAGGCACAAACTTGGCTCAAGGCTGTCACATGTGTTGTTCCATCTGTCAGTATCATTCTTTTAGTTAACTGCTTGCCTCATACCCAATATTCCTTCTTTACTTAAACTTTGTTTTCATTCCTCTCTTGCTCTTGTTCTTCCATCCTTCCTTTCTGGGACTGAACTCAGGGCTTTTTGCATCCTACACAAATGCTATACCCCTTCCAGTAATGACTTTCTTTAGTACACAATCTGAAGTCCCAACTACTCTCCCAAGCTCCTATCTCCTGTTTGTTTCAATCCATCCTAACACATATCTCCATCTAATGCTTCACACTCTACTTATTTATCTAGATTGGTTTTCCCCCTCCCTAAGTTACATGAGGGCTAGTTTGTTTTCTGTTAAATTAAATTAGAATACAGTAAAATTTAACATATACTTAATGGCTGAATCAATTTATCCATTACATGTGAAGGAAAACAAGCATGTAATACATTCATACATTCTTCTTTTTCTGGATTTCATGTAAATTCAATTTCTTATGTTTAATCTATAAAACAAAATCATTTTCAAAACAGGTCATAAATAGTGATGAATTAAATGTATAAAAAGAAAAGGTGGCATTGAACATTGGTGGTGCCTCTTACCTGTAATTCTAGCTATTCAGGAGGCTAAGATCTGAGGATTGAGATTCAAAGCTAGCCCAAGCAGAAATCCATGAGACTGATCTCCAATGAACCAGAAAAAATCCACAGTGGAGCTGTGTCTCAAGTGGAAGAGCACTAGCATTGTCAGAAAAAGCTTAGGGACAGTGGCCAGGGCCTAGGTTCACGTGTGCATGAACATAAGCATGCATGCACACACACATACACAAAGTAGGAAAGCAAGATTATTTAAAATGAACTTTGGAAGAGCTCTAAATTTTAAATACAAAAACTACACGGACAAACTTGTAAAGTAGAATTTTCCCTATACCTTCTGGGATGGGACACAGTAAGAATGGAGAGAGACAGTAGATACTTTAGTTAAAAATTGGCTCTTTAGGGCATAGGAAGTTATTACAAAGGCCCAAAATAATGGGCAGAAAAAGGAATAGAGACAATTACAAAGCAAACTACACTCTTTTGAGACCTCTAAAGACTCAGTTTCAATGAAGAATTCTCAAAAACTAACATCGTATCAAGGGTCATTTATTTAAACTATATTTATGGGGATTGTGGGTTTTTTGGTTGTTTTTTTTTTTTGTGTGTGCTGGTACTGGGCCTTGAGCTCAAGGCCTCTCATTTGTACTTAGTTTTTTTACTCAAGGCTGGTGTTCTACCACTTGAGCCATACCTCTGCTTCTGGCTCTTTACTAGTTAACTGAAGAGTCTCTTGGAAATTTCTGAGTTGGCTTTCTATTTCAATCCACAGATCTTAGTCACCTGAGTAGCTAGGATTACAGGTGTCAGCTATAGTGCTCAGCTTACACTATAATTAGTGATTGAAAAGAAAGATTTCAAAGCTATTTCTTACAGGAATTTAAAAAAATTCTGCAAAAATCACAATCTGAATTCACTTCTATAGTGTATTTCTGCCTTGTCCGTACTTCCATGAATAGGACACTTAATCCTTACCTTCACTTTCTGAGCTGGAAAGTCTGCGCTTGTGAACTCGCCTTATTTCTTTACCACGCCGTAAACTTTTCTGGGAACCTTCACTTTCTGAATCTTCTTTATAATTAATTTGTCTTTTCTGGTTCCTCCTTGACCGCCTTCGTCGAGTTTCTACAAAATCATCACTAAAATCATCGCTAAAGTCACTTTCTATTAAAAAGAAAAAAGAAGTAGAAAATTTATGTCTGTTTAGTAGCAGTATAACTAGAATAAGGCTATTAAAAAATATAAGGATACTAACTACAATTTAGTTAAAAAATGTTCCATGAATAGTAACTTTTAAATCTTATTTTCTTCCTAATGAGTCATCTATGAAAGTCTTTAATGCCAAGTCTCTATACATATACTATTACTAGTTAATTTTCAAGATAACCAAGTGTGGAAGAAAAATGAAACAAAGAAAGAAGAAGAAAGTAGAAAAAAGAGCTGGAGCAAATAGGGCTAACTCAGGGCACAGTGCTTGTTTTGGTAATTGGCTTAATCCTCAGAGATGCAAAAGCAAACAAACAAAAGGACAAATAAAATGTCATAAATATATTTTAAAATGATATTTATTGTATTCAACCTTTTGCTTCCTGATCAGGTACAAAGCTGTCATATGTGCACTTCTTCGTGGACAAGTCATCAGAATCTTCATTTGATAATCTGCTGATCCTACTGTGGCTACACTCGAAACTCTTTAACAAAAGAAAACTCATCATCCTATTCCAAAGAAGAATACATTTTTACCTTTCTGTATTTGGAATGTAAATCTGGTAAGTAAGACACATAGGGTTACATAAACTCTCAAAGCACTGCTAAATAGAACTGTTTTTTGTCATCTCTGGTCAATAAACCAGAATGAGGCTTACTGGTACCTACATATTTATTCAAAATGTAATAGTAAAGTAAAAATTTAAGGGGCATTACAAGTTTAAGGAAAACAAAGACTATGAGTAAATAAAACGTATAATTTAGATTAATTATAGACTAGGAAAAAAGGATATACATGACAGTTTGGGGACATTGTATTGATTGTATTAAGTATTGTTGATAGATAATAGTGTTCGATCAATGGAAATTCTGATTTTGATAATTGCACTGTGATTATATAATGAAATATTCTTGTCTTTTTCCAAATAATCACACAAAGATGCATTCTTCTGCCACTTATTCAAAGATTTAGAAGATTGAGAAACAACCATAATGATGGCCAGGCAGGGTTACAACACCCATATTTGTGGCACTTCCAGATGTGCTAATCACATAACCCAGTTTTTTTCCCCCAGTCCTGGGGCTTGAACTCCAGGCCTGGGCACTGTCCCTGAGCTTAATTTGCTCAAGGCCACCACTTGAGCCACAGCACCACTTCCAACCTTTTCTTTTCTTTTCTTTTGGTTGTGGGGTCTGAACTCTGGGCCTGGGCACTGTCCCTCAGCTCTTCAGCTCAAGGCTAGCACTCTACCACTTGAGCCACAGCATCACTTCCAGCTTTTTCTGCATATGTGGTGCCGAGGAATCGAACCCAGGGCCTCATGCATGCAAGGCAAGCACTCTACCACTGAGCCACCTTCCCAGCCCCTCTTTTTTTTTGTTGGTCCTGGGGTCTGAACTCTGGGCCTGAGTGCTGTCCCTCAGCTCTTCAGCTCAAGGCTAGTGCTCTACCACTTGAGCCATAGTGCCACTTCCCCAGCTTTATCTGATTATGTGGTGCTAAGCAATTGAACCCAGAGTCTCATGTATGCAAGACAAGCACTCTATCACTGAGCCACCTTCCCAGCCCTTGGCTTTTTCTGTTTATGCATTACTGAGAAATCGAACACAGGGCTTCATGCATTCTAGGCAAGCACTCTACCACTAAGCCACATTCCTAGCCCCGTAAAGTGTTTTTGTTATTGTTTTAAAGCTGTGTATCTCTTAGTATTTCTGCAGATAATAAGGATAAATATATACTATTGTAACAGTAACCACAATCTAGAAAAACCAAATCACTGATTGTGTTCTACATATTTGAGACACTTGGCATTCTTTTCTCTCTCTATCCTCTGGGTATATGAAGAAAATATTCTCACTGTTTTGAGACTAATTCCCCAAGAAACACTACGATGATGCTTAAGCATGGCAACATTCACACCAAAAGGTGCCATCACAACTGTAAATCAATCTTGGCATGAAGTTAATACATCCATTTGTATGGTTTTTCTCAATTGATGTTTGTGAAAAATGAGTCACAAATGATTCATAAGAAAAGAATAGCTGGGTGCTGGTGGCTCAAACCTGTAATCCTAGCTACTTAGGATTTGAGGATCCCGGTTCAAAGCCAAGCCAGGCAGAAAAGTCTGTGAGACTCTTATCTCCAATAAACTACTCAGAAAAACCAGAAGTGGTGTTGTGGCTCAAGTGGTAGAGCTGTAGTCTTGAGCACAAAGAGGCTCAGGGACAGCGTCTAAACCCTGAATTCAAGCCTCAGGACCCAGCAAAATGAAAAAAAAAAGAAAAAAAGAAAAAAAAAAAAAAAGGATAAAACTGCCGGGCACCAGTGGCTCACGCCTGTAATCCTAGCTACACAGAAGGCTGAGATATGAGGATTGCAGTTCAAAGCCAGCCCGAGCAGGAAAGTCTGTGAAACTCTTATCTCCAATAAACCATCAGAAGTAGCACTGTAGCTCAAGTGGTAGAACACTAGCCTTGAGCTGAAGAGCTGAGGGACAGCGCTCAGGCCCAGAGTTCAAGCCCCACGACCAAAAAAAATTAAAAAAAAAAAACAAAAAAACAACTTCAGGTTTAATCAGGAAGTTTGAAACTAGAAGAACTCGTCATATAGACTTATTGACACATGTTATTTTTTTTTTTTTTTTTTTACCAGAGTCTCTACTATTTTCCTCAGATTCCTCTTCTTCATCATCATCAGAATACTTTTTCTTTGGAGTCTTTCTCCGCAAACGCCTGCTTTGCCTCATTGGACGGGATGGGTGCCGCCTCAGTCTACGGCTACAGAAATCAGTGTCACTGTCCTCATTAGATGGTGGATCTTCTTCACTTTCATCAGGGTTGTCATCTGATACAACAAACTCATCTTGAGATCTGTCCAAGAAAAAAAACAGATAAAACTTAGTAAAACATTAAGTAATATTTAATGTAATATACTTGGGCAATTATTTGTCTATAAAATGAAATATCTTGCCAATTATTCTATTAGGAAGAGCTATAAAGACAAACTGACTTTTGTAAAAAAATAACATTTGGGATGGATGTGTACATCCATGTGTACATGTACCCTAAATTCAGCATGTCCAAAGATGACATTATCTTGCAAACTACTTCTCTTCTTTCCCCAGCCTGGTATCTGGTTATTATCACCTATCTAATCAAAATAATTAGTATCTATCCTCATTTTTATCTTATCTTTTTTTTACTTTTTGTCAGTCATGGAGTTTGAACTCTGGGCCTGGGTGCTATCCCTGAGCTCTTTTCTTTCTTTCTTTTTTTTTCTCAAGGCTTAGTATTATACCACAATGAGTCACAGCTCTACTTCTGGTTTTTAAGTGGTTGACTGGAGATGAGTCTCATGGGAACTTTTTTGCCCAAGCTGGCTTGAAAAGGAAAGAAAAGAAAAGAAAAGAAAAACAAAAGACCAATATAGCAATATAGCATGACCAAGTCTTTCTGGTGGCTATTTAAGCTGGACCTAGAGAATGGGTCTTCAGCACATACCCGTCACTGATCTTGAATTCATCCTCACTCTCTTCTTCATCTAAGTTGCTGTCGCTGTCTAGATCATTTAGTCGCCGGCGTTTCTTTCTTCTAGCAGCAGCTGCCCTCTGAGGTCGTTTATTTTCTTTTCTTTCTTCATCCAAAATAGTAGAGATATCTTTCCCACGGTGACCTGTTATGGTAGATATATCTTTGCCCCGGCCAACTCCTGAGGAGGAGAGGTAATTGTTCATTAATTTTTTTCCTTTAATTTTCAGGGAAATTAATAAGATGTCAACTTCCTTTCATTTTAGTTAATTGGTTATAATTCCCTTAATGTGCAGGTTGTTCTACTATTAGTAAAGAGGAGCTTGGTTATTTTCTTCCTTCAAATACGCATACTTCTCACACCTTCAGTTGATAGAGCTCTTATTAAGATCTACATCTGAATAGAAGTTCACAATGTAGAAAACCATGTATTTTTACCTTTTTTTCACCCTCCCAGTAGTAAGATTTAAACTGTAAATTTTTGCTTGTTAGGTAAGAGCTCTATTACTTGCGCCCTGATGCCTACCCCTGAAAACTTCGTATTTTAAAATTCAGACTTGCACTGAATCTCTCTGTGCTCAAGGTTAGTGCTCTACCACTTGAGCCACAGCACAACTTCCAGCTTTTTTCTACTTATGTGGTACTGAGGAATTGAAGCCAAGGCTTCATGCTTGCTAGGCAAGCAAATCTACCACTAAGCCACATTTCTAGGCTCCAGATTAAATTCTTATACTGTAATAACTTCTCTCTGTGTGTGTGTGTGTGTGTGTGTGTGTGTGTGTGTGTGTGTGTGTGTGTGTGTGTGTGTGTGTGTGTGTGTGTGTGTGTGTGTGTGTGTGTGTGTGTGTGTGTGTGTGTGTGTGTGTGTGTGTGTGTGAGAGAGAGAGAGAGAGAGAGAGAGAGAGAGAAAGAGATAGAGAGAGATACAGGTTTTGGCAGTATTTTGCAGTATCTTAGTTCCTTTAAAAACTACCTACTTATTAATCCTTTCAGAAGCTTTTATAATAACTGAATAGAAACCATATTAGTAATTGCTTAAAATGCTTTAGTAAATTACCTTAAAATTCCTCTATTATTAATGCTATTTTAAAAGACTAAAATTATTCAACTAATTTTAACAGATTTAATCAGTCATTTACATTTTCATTATGTATAGATCTTGAAATTCTGTAGTCTCAAAAACAACAGGACAGTTCTTCAGTATTCTAATTGTAACAAAATGTAAAAATTTTAATCTATGTAGAAGTAATTAATACTTTGTATTAGCTAATTTAAAAAACTACTTTAAAAATGAGTAAAATCCATGTCAATAGATTTTTTTTTTTTGTCTGTTATGGGGATTTAACTCAGGGTCTGGGCACTGTCCCTGAGCTCTTTTGCTCAAAACTAATGCTCTACCACTTTTGAGCCATAGCACCACTTCTGGATTTTTTTTTTGGTCCAGATGTGAGGCCTGAACTCTGGGCCTGGGCGCTGTCCCTCAGCTCTTCAGCTCAAGGCTAGCACTCTACCACTTGAGCCACAGCGCCACTTACAGCTTTTTTCTTTTTGCTTATGTGGTACTGAGGAATCGAACCCAGGGCCTCAGGCATGCAAGGCAAGCACTCTACCACTGAGCCACTTTCCCAGCCCCACTTCTGGATTTTACTGAGTAGTTTATTGGACCTTCTTTCCCAGGCTGGCTTTGAAATGTAATCCTCAGATCTCATCCTTCTCTATCTAGGATTACAGGCATGAGCCTCTGGCAATGGCTTCAATAGATTTTTTTGTTGTTGTTGGTCGTGGGGCTTGAACTCTGGGCCTGGGCACTGTCCCTGAGCTCTTCAGCTGATAAGAGTCTCACAGACTTTCCTGCAGGTGCTGGCTTTGAATGGCTATCCTCAGATCTCAGCCTCCTGAGTAGATAGGAATCCAGGAGTCAGCCACTGGTACCTGGGCAACAGACCTTTTTTGTTGTTGTTGGACTTGGGAATTGAACTCTGGGCCTGGGCACTGTCCCTTAGCTCTTCAGCTCAAGGCAAGTGCTCTCCCACTGAGCTACAGCACCACTTCCAGTTTTCTGGTGGTTAACTGGAGATAAAAGAATCTCACAGACTTTTGTGCCCGGGCTGGCTTTGAACTGTGATCCTCAGATCTCAGCCAGCTGAGTAGCTAGGATTACAGGCGTGAGTCACTGGCACCTGGCTCAACAGATTATTTTTTATCGGAGACAATTAACATTAGAAGTCTAGTGGTCCATATTGGGGAGAGCAACTTACCAGAGTACTAGAAAATGAGCAAATGATAATACATACCTCCTCCATCAGCTTCTTTGATATCATCTTCTATAGCTTCATCAATTGCTTCATCAAACTCATCAAATCTAAAATATATATATATGATCAAATTACTGCCTGTCCTAATTTTTATTTCTCTCTTTCTTTCTTTTCTTTTCTTTTTTGGCCAGTCCTGGGGCTTGCACTCAAGGCCTGGGCACTGTCCCTGAGCTTTTGCTCAAGGTTAGCACTCTTACCATTGAGCCACAGCTCCACTTCCTTTTCTGTTTATGTGGTACTGAGGAATCAAACCCAGAGCTTCATGCATGCTAGGCAATCACTCTACCACTAAGCTACATTCCCAGCCCTGATTTTTTATTTCTAAAGGTCATTTATACTAGGCATCTAATATGATTTGGCTGAGTCTCAAAATTTAAATGCTGAAATCTGAAGTACCAAGGTAATAGTATTAATTCTATTAATGAACAGAATTAAAGCCTTCATAAAAGAAGCAAGAGCCATCCACTATGTAAAATTAGAAGACAAACAAACATGACAAGGCAGTCCTTCACAAAATATGAACTAACAAATGAACTAAGACAGTGTCAGCAACAACAGTTATACATTAAACCATAATGTTATGCTCCCAGACAATCAAAAAATACCAAATAAGCATGCAAACAACAACAACAAAAAACTTTGAAGAGCTAGAAGGTAAACATTTTAGGCTTTTCAGTCTTCTATAATCTTGCTTGTAACGATGAACTATGCCAATGTGGTATAAAAACAGGTACAGATATGTTAAGTAATTGATATTGCTAAGTTCGAGTAAAACTTTGACACTGAAATTTGAATTACATGTAATTTTTATAAAATAGTATTTTTTTGTTGTTGTTGTCAGTCATGAGGCTTAGACTCAGGGCTTGGGTGCTGTCTCTGAGCTTTTTATGCACAAGGCTAACACTTTACCACTCTGCCACTTAGAGCCACAGTGCCACTTCTAGTGGTTAACTGGAAATAAAGTCTCACGGACTTCCCTGCCTGGGCTGGCTATGAACTGCGATCCTCAGATCTCAGCCTCCTGAGTAGCTGGAATTACAGATGCGAGCCATAGGCACCCAGCTTTAAATAGCATTCTTTTCATTTTATTCAGCCATTTATGAATGTCAAAAGCATTCTTAGCTCATGGGCTATTAAAAAACTGGTAGTTAGTTTCTAGGCCCCACCTCTAATTATACAAATCATATATCTAGGTAAGTTATTGAAATTATTGTTCCATAAATAGGACTAATTATTACATTTATTATTATTATTTTTTATTGTGAAAATACTGTACAGAGGGGTTACAATTACATGGGCAAGATAATGAGTACATTTCTTATCAAGCATTGTAGCCTCCTCCTTTGTTTCCCCTTCCCAACCCCCTTCTGCCCCCCCACTGAAGTTGTAAAGTTCATTTTTGACATAATGACTTGTACATCTCATTGTTGCAATGGGTCCACCTGTATCCCTATTTAAATGATTTGTTTTCCCCCTTCCCCTCCACAAATTATACCGACATCAAATACAGTGAAAGCAGAGATTATACTGTGGGGGAGGGAGTTAGGACTAATTATTGGTACAGAAATGTAGTATTATTAAAATGCATATATAGGCTGGGAATGTGGCTTAGTGGAAGAGTGCTTGCCTAACATGCATGAAGCCCTGGGTTCTATTCCTCAGTACCACATAAACAGAAAAAGCTGGAAGTGGTACTGTAGCTCAAGTGATAGAATCCTTGCCTTAAGCAAAAGAAGCTCAGGGACAGTGCCCAGGCCCTGAGTTCAAGCCCTAGGACTGCAAAAAATAAAAAAATAAAATTCATATACAGATGATCAAAGAGTAGAACCAGATAAATCTATTTTTGCTTAAAGGGCATTTTCCTTTGTCTTAAAAGGACAGAGCAAATAATTCCCAAGATTTCTTTATATATACAACTCTTTCACTCCAGAGTTTAAGTAACCAGAACTATGAACCGATTCTTCTAAAATCATGCTAGTATATAAATCACTAGCTGGGTATGGTGGCACACACCTGTAATCCCAACAAGGAGTCTGAGTTGGGAACATCAAACAGTATGAAGCCATCTTGGGAAACATAATAAGACTTTGTCTCAAAAAAAAAAAAAAAAGGTAAAAAAGCAAAGCAAAGTAAAATAGTGAAGAAGAAAAATAGGCTGGCAGAGCAATATGGCAGATTATGATCATCCACTGTTTTGATTCAGTGAATAAGAGATGGGAAGCATAGGAGAGAGTATTTTCTGAGAGAAAGAGAAAAAGAGCATGGGGAATCATGAAAGAGGCAGCAGGACAACAGAAGAGCATCGACAAACTGAGGCCACAGGAAAAAGCTTCAAACAGTGCCACCCCTGTCACTGCCCAGTCGCGAAGGGGAACAGATGAGAAAATAAAATCTCAAGGTAAGCTAGATAACCCCGCTAATAGAAGGCCAATACTAGCTACAGGATGGTCCCCCTTCCCATAAGATCCCCAGTGTGGGGATTTGGTGAGACAGTGACTGCTCCAGGCTAGATGACTAGACTGGGCAGAGATGTTCTTGTCTCGGAACGGAGGCTTATTGAAAAAAAGGGGGTTAATTGAAAACAAGAAACTATTATGTCTAGAGTCTTGGGACAGCCTACCAGTGTTTGAGTGGAAGATAGGAGAGGTGGTTGTGGAGTAGGAGAAGGAAAGATGTAGTACTGTAAAAAAATTAAGTGGTGGTTGGAGGCCCTATCTTCTCTGGCAGGGAGCCAGTCCTATCCTCTGAGGGCTGTAAGAGAAACAGCACCAAGCCAATAGCTGGCACAGTATCTGGGCCTCCAGGGCTTGCCTTCTGGCTGTAGGTATTGGTTTAGGTAAATCTGAGGACAGTGAGCCCAGAAATCAGGTGAGATACATAGCCTAGGGTCACCTCTGAGACCTACATCAGACAGGTCTGAAGGCTTTTCTGAATGAAACCCCACTGTTAATAATAATAACCAGAATCAAAAGACAATCTTGTAGGAGAAAAATTGTACCAGCTCTTCATTAATTCAGTAAAGAATATCCAGAATATATTTTAAAAATCCAAAAATTAAATTCCAAAAGAATAAGCAATCCAATTAATGGCTAAATGAATTAGACAGTTCTCAAAAGAAGTACAAATTGCCAATAAATACATGAAGAGATATTTAATATTCTGATCCATAAAAATATGAATCATAATGTAATTCAGAATGGCTATCAAGCAGTACTACTCATAATAGCCAACTATGGAATCAGCGTTAAGTGTCCATCAAATGATAAAAGACAGTAACTTAAAGAGTATTATTCAGTCATAAACAGGAAATTATGTAGTTTGTGGGAAAATGGATGGAACTGGAAATGATCATAATAAGTAAAATCAACCAGACCGAAAAAGACAATATATTGCATGTGTTCTTTCATGTACAGAAAGAATCTAGACCTTAAAAAGGTGACACCAGTGTGAATGGGAAAATAAGTTTAGTGGGTGGGTACCAGCAAGAACATGGAGGACAAAGGTAAACATGATTGAAGTAGCTTGTATTTATGTATGAAAAGACTAATGGAACTCATTAAAAATTCCTTTAAAAGGGGGAGATTAGAAAGACCAACAAGCCTGCCAGTTGTGGCTCATACCTGTAATAAAAAGACTGAGATCTGAGGATTGTAGTTTAAAGCCAGAATGAACAGGAATGTTCATCACTCTCATCTTCAATTAACCTCAAAATGCTTTAAGTGGAGCTGTGTCTCAAGCAGCAGCAAAAATAGCTCAGTATGGTGCCCAGGTTCTGGGTTCAATCTCCAGGACCCTCCCTCCCACCCTCACACAAAGGGCAACACAGAGAATGAATGTAATCGAAGTATGCACCTAAGGAAATATCACAATGAAAACTCTTTGGAAAATTATTATATAATAATAAAAAATTAAATATAGTAATACTAGTCAAAAGGGAATATTTCAGTGAGTAAAAATTTAAAACTGTTTCCACATTCCTTCTATTTTATGTACTCAATGGTGGCAAATGGCTATTGGCCATTGTTTATCAAAGAAATACAGTATTTCTATCACCACATTAAGTAGTTTTAGAAAGAGTGGCACCAGTTAATTAACAATTATCATCAAGAATAAAATAGTATTTGGTTCTGAGTTGAGAATATATATATATATATATATATATATATATATATATATATATATATATATGGATATATGTGTGAGCATATGTATTTATATGAGCAGATTTTAAATTTTGATGCATGTTATTTGTAATTTATTTATTGATTTGTTTTCATGGTGCTGAGGATCCAATCCAGGACACTTTGCTACTGCAGGGCAAGTGCTCTAAACTGAGCTACACCTATAAACACAATAACATATTTAATGACTGGATAGTATCTCATCTTATAGATATAACATTAGTTAAACAGTTTCCCTTTGAATTTTTTCAGTGTTCATATGTTATGAATAATATCCTTGCAACAGTTTGACTTTTTTCTTTAGGACTATTTTGGGAAAGATAGGAAAAACAATACAAGGGGTGACATTAATGAAGATGCAATGCACTTATAAATTTACTTGTTGAACTGAAACCCCTTTATACAACTATACTTGAAGAGAATATTTTTTTAAAGTAAAACACCTACACATCTACTCATCAGGATACAATGAGATATAAAGATAGATACAACATTAATCAAAATGACTACTTGTATAAAGGACATATTGTGCCTGAAAAGTACCCTAACAACCTATTTCTTTGAATAAACTTTTATCTTTAAAAATTGTATTAAGTAGTTGTACAAAGATGTTATAAGGGCTGGGAAGGTGGCTCAGTGGTAGAGAGCTTGCCTTTCATGCATGAGGCCCTGGGTTCTATTCCTCAGCACCACATGAGCAAAAAAAAAAAAAAAAAAAAGCCGGAAGTTGCGCTGTGGCTCAAGTGGTAGAGTGCTAGCCTTGAGCTGAAGAGCTGAGGGACAGTGTCCAGGCCCAGAGTTCAGGCTCCACGACCGGACCCCCTCCACCAAAAACAAAACAAAACAAAACAGATGTTATAATTCCTTAAAGTTAGATTATGAGTATAATGCACCTTGATGAATGTTACCCCTTCTATCATTCTCTCCCACTTACTACTACTTTCTTATTCACTAAAAAATTGTTTTCTAGAGTTGGGCACAGGTGGCTCACGCCTGTAATCCTAGCTACTCAGGAGGCTGAGATCTGAGGATCATGATTCAAAGCCAGCCTGGGTAGGAACGTCCATGAGATTCTTATCTCCAATTAACCATCAGAAAACTGGATGTGGCACTGTGGCTCAAGTGGCAGAGTGCTAGCCTTGAGCTGAAGAGCTGAAGGTCAGCACCCAGGCCCAGAGTTCAAGCCCCATGACCAACCAAAAACAAAAAAGAAACAAAAAACAAAACAAAAAAACAACCTGCTTTCTAAAATTAAAAACCATCAGAAACTTCAGACATTATTTTTCACTAAGAATAAACTTCTTGCCCTTAGCTGAAGATCTGCTATCGTATTTAACACAAACAAGTGGCTTTAATTTACAATACTAGGCAGCAACGGAGGCTCACTCCTATCTACTCAAGAGGCTGACGTCTGAGGATCATGGTTCAAAAAGTGTGTGAGACTCAGGATTATCACCAATTAACAAGCAAAAAGCTAGAATTGGAGCCATAACTCAACAGACAGAGAGCTATCCTTGAGGGAAAAGAAGATAGCACCCAGACCTAAGTTTTTCTTTACACAAAGAAAAAAAAAATATAATTCAGATGAAGAACTTTGGATAGGAATCTGTTGCCACATCATGTGATATGTAATGGAAACAAGACCAAGTGCCCATTTTGAGGTCTGAGTCTAGAGATAATTAAGGTAAAAATGCGAAAGTAATTACAGGCAAAGTAAATCTCATATGCAAGAGAAACTAAAGGACAGTGTAGAAAATACATAGAGAAAGAATGTTAATGAGATGGAGTTGGGAAAGTAAATAGAAGATATAAATGTCTTATAGACCTTATTAGAGTATCAATTCTTATTCTAAGAGCTATAAAAAAATCCACAAATATAAAGCAGGTTAAGCAAAAAAAGATGACAGGAGCAGACTAGATTTGGAAAAGATCACTGTCATCTGTAAAATTCTACAGATGGTCCTCAAATGTTCTCTATCTGTAGGTTCTACCAAACTTGGATTAAAAATATTAAGGAAAAACCAATGCATGTATAGATTTTTTTTTCCCTGTTAGTAGTTACTAAACAGTACAGCAAATCCAACACTAACCTAGCATTTGCAATGTTAGACATCATAAGTAAAGAAGATTTAAAGTGTATAGGAAGGTAAACATAGGTCATACTAAAATTGGAGGGAACTAAACATCTGCAGACATGGGTATCCTTGAAAGTCTTGCATTTTCTCTTTTGTTTTAAAGGTGTCCTAGGGATCCAGTCCAGGGTCTTTTGTCTATTACCTTAGCTATCATTAATCTCTACCCCTGCACTTTGGGGCCTGCACTCAGTCCCTAAGAGATAACAAGGGATAACTGTACCTACAAACCTAAGAAAAGTTTATGTTTCTGTGTTATACTAATTATAAAATAATTATATACTCTGTCATTTACTTCTATTTTTTTCATACCTGTAACTTATACATTTCCGTGTTCTCGTTGACCTCCGTTCAAGTAAGTTTGCTTTGGATTTTTTGGTATCTTTTTTCTTTTCTTCTTGATCTTCTGAAAAATCTGGTTCCTTCAAAAATAAATATACAAGCATGAAAAAAGTTTCTTGACATTATTCCTTTGTAATTTTATATGAAAGATTTTAAAAGATGTGAGTTTTCAACCCCTACAAACTGAATATACATGACAAGCTTAATTATATAGGAGGAAAGAGGAATACTAATAATCAAAGAATGAAAGATTTCTGTACTGAAATTCTTATATTGTGGGTTTACAATAGCCTGTTAAAAATAATCAAGATAAAGCTGGAAGTGGCGCTGTGGCTCAAGTGGTAGAGCGCTAGCCGTGAGCTGAAGAGCTAAGGGACAGTGCCCAGGCCCAGAGTTCAGGCCCCATGACCGGACCCCCCCCCAAAAAAAAATCAAGATAGGGGCTGGGAAGGTGGCTCAGTGGTAGAGCGCTTGCCTTGCATGCCTGAGGCCCTGGGTTCGATTCCTCAGCACCACATAAGCAAAAAGAAAAAAGCCGGAAGTGGCGCTGGGGCTCAAGTGGTAGAGCGCCAGCCTTGAGCTGAAGAGCTGAGGGACAGCGCCCAGGCCCAGAGTTCAGGCCCCATGACTGGACCCCCCCCCCAAAAAAAAAAATCAAGATAAGGCTGGGAAGGTGGCTCAGTGGTAGAGTGCTTGCCTTGCATGCATGAAGCCCTGGGTTCGATTCCTGAGTACCACAGAAGCAGAAAAAGCCAGAAGTGGAGCTGTGGCTCAAGTGGTAGAGCCCTACCCTTGAGCTAAAGAGCTGAGGGACAGAGCCCAGGCCCAGAGTTCAGGCCTCATGACCAACAAAAAAATAGAAATGAAATAAAAGTTTGCCACTAATATAGTTTTTTTTTTTTTTTTGTCGGTCATGGGGCTTGAACTCCGGGCCTGGGCGCTGTCCCTCAGCTCTTCAGCTCAAGGCGAGCACTCTACCACTTGAGCTACAGCGCCACTTCCGGTTTTCTGGTGGTTTATTGGAGATAGGAGTCTCACGGTATCTCCTGCCCGGGCTGGCTTTGAACCACGATCCTCAGATCTCAGCATCCTGAGTAGCTAGGATTACAGGCGTGAGCCACCAGCGCCCGGCACTAATATAGTTTTTTAACCAATATTTAAATATAGCAAACAGAAAATATTCAGTAGATATGTATGTCAAGTGCATGAAATAATTGACATAAAGAGTTTGATGCTAAAGGAAAATAACTCAATGGGGTATTTAAGTCTGTAATTAATAAATTAAGCCTAAATGAAACTGCCTATAAAATTATGGAAGTGTGTTCATGCTAAATGGGAAATCAAGTTCCTTGTACCTTTGAAGATTCATGAAATAAATGTTTTTTTTGTTGGTCATGGGTCTTGAATTGAGGGTCTGGGAGCTGTCCCTGAGCTCTTTTGCTCAAGGATAGAACTCCACCACTTTGAGCCATGGTGCCACTTCCAGTTTTCTTTAATTGTAGATAAAGAGTATTATGGCCTTTCCTGGCCTGTCTGGCTTTGAACTTCAGTCCTTAGATTTCAGCTCCAGAGTAGCTAGAATTACAGGCCTGAACCCCCAGTTCCCGACCTGAGATAACATCTTTTAATTATGTACTAACAAATGTAAAACAATGGTAATTCTTTAAAGAAACCGAAGTTCGGGTAAAAAATACAAATTAAAGTTTACAATAACTGAAAAGCAGGAAGCTAAAAATAAAATCTCAACCCATTATCTAACCATTTTACATGAATAACATACAAAAAGCTAAACACAAATTATCCAGGTTAGAATGAAAACAACAGAACATTACCCCAAAGTGGTAAGCTACACGTTTAGTGTAGAAATGGTAATCACATTTATGGGTTATCTATATACATATAATCTCAAGCACTGCAGATTATGAATAATTTCTCTACAGTGCTTCTCAAAATACCCCCTTTAAAGAAACTTACTTGTGGAGGAATGATGTTTTCAATACTGATACCGACATAAACCAAGCGTTCTTTCCTTTAAGTAAAAACACACACATGTAAGATTTGCTAAAAATAAAATTATTACAAAAATATCATTAATGCAAATAATAATGTTACAATTACAGGTATATATAAAGACTACTACAGACATATTAGATATTAGTTATGAAACTTCTGAGTATTAATAACTTGAGCAAAAACTACCTGAAGGTATAAAATTATTATTTTACAGTTGACCTGTATTAGCTACATAAAACCTGTAAATAAAATTAAGACAAAAAAATTCATGAAGAACGTCATAACTTGATGACATTGTTTGAAAAGTTGTCTCTAGATCAAACTACATCTTTTTTCATTAAAAAAAAAATTTTTTTTTTTGAGCTGCACGCTGGTGGCTCACATGAGATCTGAGAATTGTGGTTCAAAGCCAGCCCCAGGCAAGAAAAGTTTGTGAGACTCTTATCTCTAAATAAAACACCAGAAAAACAGAAATGGAGCTGTAGCTCAAAGTGGTGGAGCACTAGTTTCAAGCAAAAACAGCTCAGGAACAGGTGCCTAGGCCCTGAGTTCAAGCCCCACAACTGACAAAAAAAAAAAAAAAATTGGGGAGTAAGGGGTGGAACTGGTACTAGGATTTGATCTGTGGGCCTTTGTACCTGTTAGGCTGTCACTCTAACACTTGAGGCATGCCCCCTGCTAGCTCCAGACTAGATCTTTGAAGTGTTAGAAGTTTTGAGTAATATATTCAATTATAAGTATAATCAATTATATGCCAAAGGTTCTAGTCACTTTGTGTAAGTGATGGAGCACATATCTAGTTATATACAGTAGATGCTATCTCTAGTTCTATAACAACATTAATCTGGTTCATTAAGGGCAGCTGAGCTCCAACCTGTCAGGGCATGTGTACAAGTGAAGTAAAATACAAAGCAATCTTCTTCCCTTACTTGTCATATCTCTTCCAGAGGGAAATTAATGTGTCTACCTATCTAGGTCCTTTAGAGATCAGCCTCTACTGCCTGACAAAATCTTGATTTGTTAACAAGAATGTCAGAGAAGTTATAAAGCAATTAAATAAGAACTGGCATGTATGAAAATAAATTATTTTAATAAGACCTGATAAAAATACAATTAATAAAGTACTAATTAGGAAAGGTAAGAACATTACCAACAGTATCAGCATGGTCTGAATTATTTCTGTTATATAAAGTGAACTTATCTCTGTCATAATCACTTTTACTGAGATCACAGTTTTCTCCCTTACAACTCAAAATCTCTACATTCAGTTGGTTACTTTTTCCTAAATTTTTTTTTTTTTTGGTCCGGTTGTGGGGCCTGAACTCTGGGCCTGAGCACTGTCCCTCAGCTCTTCAGCTCAAGGCTAGTGCTTTACCACTTGAGCCACAGCGCCACTTCCGGCTTTTTTCTTTTTGCTTATGTGGTGCTGAGGAATCGAACCCAGGGCCTCAGGCATGCAAGGCAAGCGCTCTACCACTGAGCCAACTTCCCAGCCCCCTTTTTCCTAAATTTAACTGAGCAAACATTTATTCACATTCATCATATTAGGTTAGGACTGTGTTGGGTTTGGGAATCCATAAGTAAGATACTGTTTCTGGTCTTACAATTATTTACAGACAAGGATTATTGAACAAGAATAAAAGAAACGAAAAAAGTATAGATTTAGTCTGAAGAACTGAGGAATTTGGAGAGGCTTTAAATACATTAACATTTGAGTTGGAGGCAGTCTCATCAAATCATTATCTTGTTTGTAAAGATACATCTTTTAGTTCACCTTGGTTTTGGCCAGTCTTAATAGTTAACAAAAACTCCACTCTTAATAAATTCCAAATGATATCCTATTCTCTTGACTTGTCCTAGTTCCATTTCTAATTTGCTCAGTTATATATACTGGTTCCAACAATTCTTCAATTACAATAGGATCTCAAACATTTGATTCTATCCTATTTTTTTGGGTGTGTGTATGGGGGGGGGCGGGGAGAGGCTTGAACTCTGGGTCTGGGCACTGTCCCTGGGCTCTTCAGCTCAAGGCTTAGTGCTCTACCACTTGAACCACAGCGCCACTTCCAGTTTTCTGGTGGTTTACTGGAGATTGAGTCTCATGGACTTTCCTGCCTGGACTGTCTTTGAACCAAAATGCTCAGATCTCAGCTGCTGAGTAGCTAGGATTACAGGTGTGAGTCACCAGTGCCTGTCGAGTCTATCCTCTGTTAAACATTATCCATTACGCCTACTGACCTGGCTTAGACTCAATGCTCTATCATTTGCATATACTTTTGAGTTGTTTGTCTCCTTTTCTCCTTCCCTCTGTTATATTACTTGAAAAATTCCAAACTTGATTAAATCCAATTATCTTCTAAAAAAGCACTAGAAATAGTGTCTTAGGAATACAGGCTGTCTGAATGCCTAAGTAATCTCTGGCACTTAGCTCTAGAGGAAACATTTAAACATTACTGAGTGGAGCTGGGTGCTGGTGGCTCATGCCTGCAACCCTAGTTACTTAGGAGGCTGAAATCTGAGGATTGCAGTTTGAAGCCAACCTATGCAGGAAAGTCTGTGAGACTCATTTCCAATAAAATACCCAGAAAAGGCTGGAAGTGATGTTATAATTCAAAGTGGTAGAGCGCTAGCCTTTAATAGAAGCGGTTCAGGGACAGCACCCAAACCCTAAGTACTGAGTTCAAGCTCCAAGACTGGCCAAAAAAAAAAAAAAAAAGAATTACTGAGTGGACTTTGAAATCATCATATTTCATACAATAGTTCAGATCTGTACACAGTTGCTGATTAGTACACATTGGTACCTCTTTTCCATCAGATTACCACTCTTTAAGGTTGAGATTACATCACATAACTTTCAAAAGCTAAGTGCTTCTTCCTTAGTAAACTTTAAAGATGAATGTGTATTTGTGTGTGTTTAGTGATGAGGATCAACTCAGAGCCTTTTGTGAAACTGACAAGTACACTACCACTGAGCTACATCTCCATTCTTAACTTGCCTATAAACTAAGTAGCATCATTTATGTGCCAGATAGCTCCAATTTAATAGTAAAATACTACACCAAACCAAAGCCAGATTTCTAAAAGCTAAACTTATTGTTTAGGTTCACCCTGAGCAGAATATGGAATTTGCTGTCTTAAGGTAAACTAAATTTTGGGGGGAAAAATTAGCATGAGTTCAAGACAGAAGTAGCAAATGAATGTAAATAAGGCCAATCAGAACACACTGCTTAGATTTTCTCAAACTATACTAGGATATAGGTGGGAAATTTATCTTATAGATTATTCCTCTGAAAGTCATTCCCATCTACCTTAGAATGATAATGACATCTCTCAAACTCTTTAAAGCTACATCCCAACTCTAATTCCTTCTTCTACATATTTTCTTTAATGGCTCCCTGATTTCTAATGAAAATAACTCAAACTCCCTAACCAGCTATGGGAAACTGTTTGCAATTTGGACTCATTCTGCTTTTAGAGGTCCTGTTCCTTAACAATATCCTATCCCTCACTTTGACATTTTGCCTTTTATGCTCAATGCCTAGAATATCTTTTCTTTCCATGTTCACTTATATAATCCTAACTTACATTCTGAAATCTTTCCTGATAACAGTAACAACTAAGAAAACTAAATTGCTACTCTAAAATATTCTGGTGTTATTTTTAATATATCTCCATTTTTGTATTTTATTATATCATTGGTTGAAACACCTGTATTCATGAGTGCCACATGAACAAGGGGTTTATTCTCTCATCTTTTTTTCTTCATTTATACCATACTGTAGTGGCATAATAAAAATGGAGCATCTCCTTCAGCCAATAGGACACAGTTCAATGATTAAATGGTCTTTGCTCACCAGTTTTAATACTTCCCATCAAAAGAGATGACATGACTAATCACAGTCTCCTTTAATACTTAGGTACATTATTTGGGCCAGAATTTATTCACAGCAAATTCTGATATATATAAATATATATATATTAAAAATCAAGGGTTAGCAAACTTTACTGGTGAGTCATAGGTCTCTTCTGTGGTTTCTTAACTCTACTGCTGTAAAGCAAAAGCAAACACAGCATATAAAAAATTAGCAAAGATGTATTTCATTAAGCTTAGTTATAGTCAATTAAATCTAATACTTTTTAGTTTTTCTATCATGAAATATGATTCTAGTTTTGGTTTCTTTCCAACTCTTTAAGAATATAAACCATAGCCAGGTGCTGGTGGTTCATGCCTGTAATCTTAGCTACTAAGAAGGCTGAGATCTGAAGATTGAGGTTTGAAGCAAGCCTGGGAAGAAAAGTTGTGATTTATCAGTGAAAAGCTGGGAGTTAAGGTGTCACTCAAGAGGTAGAGTGCCAGCTTTGAAACAGTACACACACACACACACACACAAACATACACACATTCTTTCTCTCTCTCTCTCTCTCTCTCTCTCTCAATGAGTAGCACAAAAGAAGTAGGCCAGATTTGGGTCAAAGACCACAGTTTGCTAGTTGTTTTAGACAAATGTGTTTATATACATTTATTACAAGTCAAATTCCTAGCAAAACATTAACACATAATAAGATACCTTCGTTCAGCACGCTCCTTCTTCTTTAAGGCAACATCCAAATCTTGCAACTGTTCTTCTAATTTTTCACATAGCAGTTTCTGAATGAGAAAAATATATGTGTCATTTTTAATACCTTCCCATAGTCATTTATCACATGAACATTAAACCCCTGAGAAGAAGCCACATGGTGAATGAATACTGACGTTTCTTGTGTTTAAGGAAAGCATAATATTTTTTAATTAAAACATGTCAGAGAAATGTATACTTTCACCAAAAACCAAAAAACCCAACACATTTGTGCCTACTGTGGTCAACGCAAAAAAAAAAAAAAAAAAAAAGTAAGAAAATAGCATTTCAGTCAATAAAGTGAGTGTAATTAAAGCACAGATTTCAAGACATATTTAGAAAGCTTTAATGTACAATTAAAAAAATTAAAAAAGAGGGGCTAGGAAGTTGGCTCAGTGGTAGAGTGCTTGCCTCGCATGCATGAGGCCCTGGGTTCGATTCCTCAGCACCACATAAGCAGAAAAAAAAGCCGGAAGTGGCACTGTGGCTCAAGTGTTAGAGCGCTAGCCTTGAGCTGAAGAGCTGAGGGACAGTGCCCAGCTCAGAGTTCAGACCCCATGACTGGACCTAAAAAAAAAAAAAAAAATTAAAAAATGACTAGTAGATGAGTACAAGTAGCTCATGCTTGAAATCCTAGCTAGTCAAGAGGCTGATATCTGAGGTTATTTCCAATTAACCACCAAAAAGTCAGAAGTAAAGTTGTGGCTCAAGTGGTAGAGAGTGAGCCTTGAGGGAAAAAGGTACAGTACACCAGGCCGAGTTCAAGCCCCAATTCTAGTGTGTACACACACACACACACACACACACACACACACACACACACACACACACACACACACGCCGAGTTCAAGCCCCAATTCTAGTGTGTACACACACACACACACACACACACACACACACACACACACACACACACACACACACACACACACACACACACACACACACACACACACACACACACACACACACCATTAACTATTGTTTTAAAAAACAAGACAGACGGCTGGGAAGGTGGTTCAGTGGTAGAGTGCTTGCCTTGCATGCATGAGGCCCTGGGTTCGATTCCTCAGCTGAAGAGCTGAGGGACAGCACCCAGGCCCAGAGTTCAGGCCCCACAACTGACAAAGAAAAACAAGACAGAAAACACCACAAAAAGCCTGAAAATGTAATTGAGAGAGTTATGCTAAGCCATTGGAAATCAAGAAATGCATATAGCTCATCATTTGAAAAGCAAAATGAACTGGGCTTTTAAGATACAGTATCTAAATAGAGCAGCGACACAGAAATCCTTAACTGTCAAAAGAAATATAGGAGAATCAATACAAAAGAATCCTTATAATATCAACTACAAAACTACTAACAAAAAAAAGGTGGAAATGAAAAGAATGAAATAAAGGGATAAACTACAGAAATTTATTTCTGACTCATATATAGCTTACATTGGTACTCTTGTACAAGTCCGAGGGTGTTAGAGGGCTCCTGAAAATTACTTTAAATAAAAAGCAAAGAGTCTAAAAACTATTAACAAAAGGTAGATGAATAAGCAAGAAATAAACACAATTTACAAACTGTTTTGAAAATGGAAGATGTTCAGTGACTGTTAAAAAGTATTTGTTTGAACATAAAACCAAAGACTGGAGACAGAAATGGACTGGGCCATACATGCTGGCAAGGAGGGCAGAACCATTCTCCATCAGGGATGAGCATCAGAGGAGGGCGCAGGCAGGCAGTGTGGTAGCCACTGTCACAAGAATCACACAGAAGAATCTGAAATAAACGACATCAATATCAACCCAACTAAAATTTTAGATACTTTAAAAAAAAGATAATATTTCAGTGTTTCTTAGTATGCTACTGCAAAGTAAATTTTACTTGCATAAGGTTAATGAATAAAAGAAAGCTCTAATAAGTAGGAATCGGAAATGCTAATATTTTCAACAGTTAAAATTTTTCCTTTCCATGGGGCTGGGAAGGTGGCTCAGTGGTAGAGCGCTTGCCTTGCATGCATGAGGCCCTGGGTTCGATTCCTCAGCACCACATAAGCAGAAAAAGCTGGAAGTGGCGCTGTGGCTCAAGTGGTAGAGCACTAACCTTGAGCTGAAGAGCTGAGGGACAGCGCCCAGGCCCAGAGTTCAGGCCCCATGACCAGCAAAAAAAAAAAAAAAAAAAAAAAAATCTCTCCACTAATACTTAAGAAAATATAAAGGGACAAAATTTAGTAAAACATAGTAAGTGCTTTCTTAATTAGAATTAGAGTTATCCTATCATACACCATAGGATGATAATAACATTGTTTATGCAAAGAAAAACACTCATGGTTCTTTTTAATCCTGTAAATTCAAATAAGAAATGGACAGGAATAGAAAAGAACTCAAACTATATTTAGAACTGTCATGTTCAAACACCAACATAAGTAATAACGGCTAGTGTTAAGAGTTTGTATTTTTATTTATCTTCATTATTGGTACTGGGGATTGAACCCAGGATGTTGTACTTGCTAGGCAAGTGCTTTGCAACTAAACTACATCCCAGCCTTAGAATTTGTGTTTTATTGGTATTTGAGTGTAAAAAGATGACCAACTCTAAAACTTGGGACATTATATTTATAAGTGTTTAATTTAAAAAAAGCTTTAAAAACTACTTTTAGGCTGGGCGCTGGTGGCTCACACTTGTAATCCTAGCTACACAGGAGGCTGAGATCTGAGGATCACGGTTCAAAGCAATCCGGGGCAGGAAAGTCCGTGAGATTCTTCTCTCCAATAAACCACTAGAAAACTGGAAGTGGTGCTGTGGCTCAAGTGGTAGAGTGCTAGCCTTGAGCTGAAGAGCTGAAGGACAGCGCCCAGGCCCAGAGTTCAGGCCCCACGACCAACCAAAAATAAATAAATAAATAAATAAATAAAAATAAAATTTAAAAATATATATATTATTTAAGTTAAAAATTAACAAAACTTCAACATTTAACTTACCTCTAAAATAAAGACTGTCTCTACTTCACAACCAAAATAAAATACTAAAAAAAAAAAAAAAACAACCACGTAAGAGTTGTTTTGTTTTTGTTTTGGTTGGTCGTGGGCCCTGAACTCTGGGCCTGGGAGATGTCCCTCAGCTCTTCAGCTCAAGGCTAATGCTCTACCATTAGAGCCATAATGGTACTTCCGGCTTCTTCTGCTTATGTAGTGCTGAGGAACGGAACCCAGGGCCTCATACATGCAAGGCAAGCACTCTACCACTGAGCCACCTTCCCAGCCCCCAAAGAAGAGCTTTAAGTTCCATTAGGGAATCTCAGTGAAAATGTTGCTCAGAGGGCATTTTGGGGTAAAGAATAGAGGGTTATTATTACACGAATATGATACATGTACATATGAAATAACATGGTAAAATCCTGTGGTAATGGTTGACAGAAAACTAAACCAGACTCTCTTCAAGAGAGGTTTCAGGGAGGGAAAAACTGGGAGAGCCAGAGAAGGAGTGACACTGTCCAAAGCCAAATGTATTCTTTTTTTGTTGTTGTTATTTGTTTTTTTGCAGTTGTGGGACCTGAACTCTGGGTCTGGGTCCTGTCCCTCAGCTTTTCAGCTCAAGGCTAGCACTCTACCACTTGAGCCACAGCGCCACTTCTGGCTTTTTCTGCTTATGTGGTGCAGAGGAATCGAACCCAGGGCCTCATGCATGAAAGAAAGGCAAGCACTCTACCACTGAGCCACCTTCCCAGCCCCCGCTGATTTATATTAACTGTAATCCCTCTGTACATTACTTTTACAATAACAAAAAAAGAGAGGGGGTTTCTGAAGGGTGAACTCACAGGGTGAATGAGGATAAATATGGCTCAAGTTGTTTATTTGCACATTATGAGAATAGAATAATGAAACCAGCTGACATTCTTTTAGACAGGAGAGGGAGGAAGAGAGTGAGTGGTGAGAGTTGATGAGGATACACTGTATAGTATGGAATGACTCAACGAAATCCCTATGGTGTAACTAAGGTATGCTAATAAAAATTGTTAAAAACAAACAAACAACAAACAAGACTTCCAATCTTGTAGTAAAATACTTTACTTTTACTTGATCTATTTATTTCAACTAACACTTTTGGAGGAGCCAGCCAGCCTATCAGATCCTCTTCTCTGGGTATTGGAGAATGTGTTTCTCTCCCTTTCTAGTCCTCACTATTTTGTCCTCCCAGAGTGTTCTCTTTACTCCTTAGTTTCTTACTTTGTTGCTATAGGCTCAAGAGGACAAGGACTTTACATCTCCTCATTAGCATCACATTTCTTTCATTTAACGTTATCAGTTGTTATTTTGATTTGAGAATTATCTATATACCCTTGGCCATCACATTTTGGATCTTTGGTTTTTAATGGCATTTTCCTTGGCACAGTAAACAGCAATGGGATTTTCCAAGTGGTTATTAAATAGCCAAATAAGTAAGGGGAGGAGGAACACAGAAATAGAGGGACAAGGGGTGAATAAATACAGCAGTGGTATTCACTAGATACTATGTTGAAAATGAATTAAAGACTTGTTGGGTGGAGATGGGAAGGAAAAACTGGGTGAGAATAAGGAAAGGAGTGACATTTTCCAAAAAGAAATGTACTTTTTACCTGATTTATGTAACTGTAACCCCTTTGTACATCACCTTTATAACCACCAAAAATTTTTTAAATAGCCAAATAAATAAAACTCATATGTGTACTACAGAAGGAGGATAACTATCTCATCTTGTCATTTTGGCTTACGGGATTTTACTTCCAATTTCATTACACCTTCTTTGTTACTGACAGATATATTTCTTTAGTTTAAAGAGATGATTTGGAGTAAATTGTAAAGAGAGAACACAGGGCAAAAAAGACATTTCTCTTGCCCTTGCAAAACTATTTTCTCTTGCCCTTTTTTCTTGACCTAAATTTCATAGCCTTGATAATCATAAAATGCTTAAAAGGATCTTTTCATTATAAGTGCTTACCTATTCTTATCAGAGATAACTCATTTTCTGGTTCTAGCTTAAATCTTTTACTTGAATCCTCAGAAACTACTGTGATACAATAAATGTTACTGCTTAATTTTAACAGAATGATTTTAACAGTAAGGAAGAAAAGAATAAGTAAACCAGAATTCACGTTAAGCCAGCATATAATACATATCAGGCAATCTTATAAGAGCTGTTTAAAAAACACCTCAAAAGCACATGGAGCTAGCTTTATTGTACAAGGAAGACATTAAGAACCGAAGGGTGGGGGTTGGAAATGTGGGTTCGATCCCTCAGTACCACATAAACAGAAAAAGCCAGAAGTGGCACTGTGGCTCAAGTTAGTAAAGCACTAGCCTTGAGCAGAGAGGCTTAAGGAAAGTGCCCAGGCCCTGAATTCAAACTCCAGGACTGGCAAAAAAAACCAACCCAACAACCAAGGGTGGTAACTGTTATGAGGTTGGGGGTGGGGGTAGGATCTAACTTGCTGTCTGTGTGGCCCCATGCTTTCTCAGATTACACTGCTTCATACAAAAATGAACCTGAAGCACCTCCTAGGATTATTGCAAACCTTACTACACCTCAAATTATCCTCAGTCCTCACGTTCTCAACATATAGAAGGATTGTTCATTTTTTTCTACTTAATACTTGGAGGTTTTCCTTAAAGTCAAATCTATTCAAAAGAACAATAGAGTAGCACAGATTAAGCAAAATCTGAGTGTTTCTCAGCAGACTCATTTATCTACTGCACATGGTATGTAGATTAGGAAGTTTGTTCTGATGTAGACTATTTTTGAGAGCCTGTGTGGAGGTTCTAGCAAGAGAGTGCGGCTACTTGACCCAAGAATTGTCTCCTCTACTGGGAAAGGTTGTCCTCTGACACAGCATGCAGATTTTGGAAAAATGTACATGTAGCAGTGAGGGAAAAGGGCATATTCCCAGCCATCCAGATAAGCATGATCAACCCTAATGATCAATGGGTGGACAGATGTTGCAACCAGATTCACCTCACATCCTGTAAACCATCTTTGAAGAACTTATTTTTTGGGTAAGCTGTATGAGTATAACTCAGCTATAATTTGATATCTTTATTTTTTTTAAACATTGACTATTTAAAAACTTTAAAGTCCTAGTTGGTGACTAGTTGATTTATATTTTTATGGACAGGTGATCAAGTCTCAAGTCTAACATTTTATTTTCTTTCTAGCTTAACATTTTAAAATTATCTTTCTATGATAAACTATCATTCTTTTTTTTTTTTTTTTTGGTTGGTTGTGGGGCTTGAACTCTGGGCCTGGCTGCTGTCCCTGAACAATTCAGCTTATGGCCAGCACTTTGCTACTTAGCCACCGGCACCAGCTTCATTCAATCATTCTTAAAGGGAAACATAAATTTAAAAGTCAGAAGAAATCTGGGCACCGATGGCTCACGCCTATAATCCTAGCTACTCAGGAGGCTGAGATCTGAGGATGACGGTTCAAACCCAGCCCAGGCAAGAAACTCCGTGAGACTCTTATCTCCAATAAACCACTAGAAAACTGGAAGTGGTGCTGTGGCTCAAGCAGTAGAGCACTCGCCTTGAGCTGAAGACTGCAGGGACAGTACCCAGGCCCAGAGTTCAAGCCCCATGATCGACAAAAAAAAAAAAAAAAAAAAAGTAAGTCAGAAGAATATTTAAGTCCACTGATTAAAGGACACAAGGAGGAAAGTTTTAACATATAACCTAAGTAAAATAGAAACAAGATTCTAGTTCTTGCCCTTCCTCAAGTTGGGTTACTTGGGAAATAGAAATGTAAATCACTTGTAATACATAATCAAACCCAGGCGAGTTAGGCAACTCCAGACAGCCACAGTGTAACTGATCATATAAACACTGTTCTTTCAGACAAGACACATACCAGCTCTGGATGGTTTGGAAGGCCACATTTTTTGCAGGGTTCATCATCATCAGCTATGACAGCTTCTTCACTTTCCTTTTCTTCCTCTTCTGAAGCTGCAGATGATTTTTCACTCTCAGATCCTTCACTTTCATCATTGCTGGAATATTTCCACCTGCCACGTGTTCGAGAACCAGTCCATCGAACTTTGCCTTTGGGCTTTACCTTGCATAAAATTAAAATTGGGATAAATTTGCTATAAGTTTTGGGAAAATGTCTCTTGATTATATATCCCTCATATAGTATTTGGCCAATATACAAAAAATATACATCAATATATCTGATTAAATTTTGGAATATACTTCTACCATTTTTTTCTGTATTTTGGAGTCTTTAAAGATGGCATTAAAATGACCACTACATTTTTCTTAGTCATAAAATATCCTTCTAAAATCACTAGAAATCATTTTGTAATATGCGATCAAGGCTGTATTTGTCTGGTCCCCTATTAGACATTTAGATAGTTGTTTCCCATTTGTTCACTTTCACTATGCTTCCTTGTATATATACTGTTTTTACAAAAGTCCTTGTGGTTAGGATAAATTCCTTGAAGAGGATTCTGGGTCAAAGGCCATGTAGTAAATTTTAAAGGCTCAATCAGTAATAGGAAAGTATAGTCACAGTTATGCAAAATTTTAAAGCATATATTTTAGATGAACTTAAAGGTCAAAATCCTGAAAAAAAAATGTATTATCTAGAGAATAAATTTATAATGTTCTTACATTTTAGTGCCTAGTTAGTTTCTCAATCTCTTAACTAATATTTCACTTCATTTCTATGTCTCCAACAAAAAAGAAAAGTACTTTTTCAAAAGAATTAAAAGTTCCAAACAAAGAGGAGGCAACAATGCTTGGTAAGAAATGTACTCATTATCTTGCCCATGTAATTGTAACTCCTCTGTATGGTATTCTCACAATAATAAAAAAGAAAGAATTAAAAGTTCCATATTCCAGGAAACAAGAGATCATATACAATGATAATTTATTGGTTTAAATTAATAAAAAATAAAAGCAGCATCTGTAATTATAACAAATTCATATATGCTAGCCAAGTACAAGACTTTGCTTAAAAAAGAGACAGGGAGGGGAGAGGGGAACCAAATTCTTAATTCTAAGTCTAATGATTAAAATGAGGGACATAGGTACTGTCAAGACACTGATAATGACACAGTACATGATTAGGGCCTTTGTGAAGGGCAGTGTGGCAAAAACTATATATAAATATATAATACATATGCCCCTTGACCCAGCAATTCCAATTCTAGGAGTCTATTCTAAAGAAATACTCACTCATGTCCAAAAGGATCTTCAAAATGCAGCATTGCCTGTAATAGTGAAAAATTGGAAACAACCTAAATGTCAATTAATAAGGGAGTGTTTAAATACACTGAGGTATATCCACACTATGAAATACTATGTGGTCATTAATAAAACAAAACGTAGACTATATCTCCTGACATGGAAAAATATAGAAACTTCCTGTGTGAAAAACTCTAGCAGAATGAACACTTGGTTTAATTTATTTCTTATTTGATAATCAGACTTCATTCAATTTATTTTAATTGATAATATGCTTATAAACATAGATATAAGTGCATAGAAAGTGATCAAAATATTATATACCCCAAACTGTTAATAGTGGTTATGGGGAATTTTCATTTTATAATTCTATAGGTTGATTGCAACTTGAAGAGTGTATAAAAAGAATATATTCCTAATACTGCGTATAATTTTTTAAAAGTTGAAAAGATAATAGGATTATAAGGTCTGAAATTTAGTATGTGGGGATAACTGATGAGATAAGATAAAGAAAGTTTTTAGTTGTCTTTGAATGACTATATTTTAGCCCAAAACACAAAGCTATAGACTGTATTTCCAATTAAAATGTAAAAGAATGTAACTTTTACCTTGCTTACTTTAGAATTTGTATCCTTCTCGCTTTTTTTCATATTTTCTTTTTTGTCTGATTTTTGTAAAGCTGTTGACTCTTCATCTATTTCATCTTCCCCATCCACTCTTTTTTTTTCAGCTTTCTGATCTCTGATTTCAGCCACTTTTGCTGTGGGTCTAGATATCCTTGGAGACCTTCTTAAAGTGCGACCAACATTTGTTTTCTCTTCTTCTTTTTCTGTCTTCTCTTGTTTGCTTTCTGGTTCTAGAATTTGGGGGAGACAATCTGGCTTCTTCTTCCGACTGGATATCCTAATTGTTAATTTGATGCCTTCTTTTTGTCTTTCAGAGGTTATCTCTGTATTGTCTGAGGCAGTGGTTTCTTCTTCAGGAACCAACTTATATTTAAATTTGCTTTTTTGGGTAGAACTCTTTGTCTCAGAAACATCCTCTATGCCAGAAGTCTGGGCATTATCCAGATTATCCAATTCCACCTTCATGGACTCAGAACTCTCTTTTAGAATTTCTGGATCTGCTTTTACCAGGGACTGAGCTTCAACAGAACTTGGACTCTGGCATTCTGCTTCTTTTTCTGAGGCTAGTTTCTCATTGTGGCCACTCATTTTAGTTGGTAGGGAAGTTTCAGTAGGTTCAGGAGACCCTGGTTTTTCTGATTCTAGAGTGCTCTTTGGAACTTCTTCTGGTATTGGACTTAATCTTTGTGTATCTTTATCAAGAAAAGACTTTCTGGACTTCTCTATTTTTTCAAGACATTCTATGATGGGTGGGAGGTTCTCTTTCTTACTTTTGGGGGACTTTGCTTCAACTTTCATCGTATAAGATTCAGCAGCAGATGAAATAGTCTTTAAAGAAAGATCCTTTGGAAACTCAGAAAACTCATGAGATGTTTCCATTTTTGGAGAACCAGGTTCCTCTGACTGCCCCCTCTGACTGTGAGTCTCTAAGACTGACAATGAACTATCTACACCAAAAGGGACAGCTTCTTTGTCAAGCTCATTTGTTTTCATATTTGTTATAACAGAATTTAAACATTCACCTCCATTTTCCTCTGTGAGAACATTTTTGTCCTTAGATGGGCTGCTAGAGTTATCTTCCTTTATATCATAAAACTTTGTCTCTATTTGTTCTGTTTTAAAATTTGTAGTTATCTTTTCATCACTAACTTCTCCATTTACTAGTTGTTTCCCTTCATTACTCAAAGAAGTGATAGTAGAGACCCTTTTACAAGTCTCTTCTTCTTGTTTTATTTCATCTTTCAGAAACTCTTTTGTTGGAGTAACTGATTTACATAATGGTCCTTTTACTGGACTGTCAAAATCATCACTCAGTTTAATTTCTCTTTTTTTTAGTGGTATCTTGGCCTGTTGATCATTTTTAAGTTTCTCAGTTTCTTCAGTAGATTTCTCTGAAATGTCTTGAGTAGATTTGATGCTGACACCAAATTCTAGGCGCTCAGGCTCCTGTAGCCCAAGCTTTTCCACACTACCTCTGCTGTCTTTGGGATCTCCTCTGCAATCCTTTACTTCTACTTTAACTGGTTTTACATTTTCCTTGAATGAATCACTTTCTTCTTTGATAATCTTTTTTTGCTCATTTTCTGGCAAAGGTTTTTCTAGTTTTACTATGACTGGTAGTTTCACAAGTTCTGTTTCATCTTCTCTTTCAATTTTTACAGTAGTCTCTTCTAGAACACTGGCTGTAGAATGGTTTACTGAATCCTTTGGTCGTTCATCACTTTTTATCTTTCCGTTTTCTTTTTGTTCCTCTAAAAACCAGAAAAGTTTAATTACAGAAGTTTTCAAGATTAGAAAATACAAGAGACTTTACCATTAGAAAGTTCTCTATTAAAAAAGGTGGCTTTTGCTGAGCCCTATGGCTCATGCCTATAATCCTAGCTGCTCAGGAGGCTGAGATCTGAGGACTACAGTTCAAAGCTAACCAAAAGCCCATGATACTATTATCTCTGATTAACTAGCAAAAAAAGGTCAGAAGTAGATGTGTGGCTCTAGTTGTAGAGCACCAGCCTGAGGAGAGTACCCCAGCCATGAGTTCAAGCTCAAGAACTGGCAGCGAGAGAGCGAGAGAGCGAGAGAGCGAGAGAGCGAGAGAGAGAGAGAGAGAGAGACAGTGAGAGAGAGCGAGAGAGCGAGAGAGAGCGAGAGAGCGAGAGAGAGAGAGATTTTTTTTTGTCCCTGGATGTTCAACAAAAACATTTGACAATGATAATAATAAAAGGCGTAAAAAACAACTATCTTGGGTTTCTGCATCTTATTTTTAGCTTTAGTGTTCTCAATTGGAATGCAAATATTATACAACTCCATTTATACGAGCTCAATAGTTCAAAACTATAAAATAAAAATGTTACATAAAATATTTCCAGTCAGACATACATGCTTTGCAAGTTACTAATCACTTCAAATCACTGATGCAACATGAACACAACAATTTTTTTTAAAAAAGCAAGAAAAATGCCCATAATCCTGCTACCATAGGACAACTGCTAGTAATGCTTTAGGTTATTTCCTTTGTTCTTGTTTATTTCTCACAAAGTTGGTTGGGGTCCTGCTGCCTTAAGAATCTCATAGAAACACTGACATTTCTTAGGAAAGAAGGGCTATATTCAAAAATCAAACGTCATAAGGTGGTTGTATAACAATTTATCAAATTTCACTATTGAAAAGTTAATATTTATTTATTTATTTATTTATTTTATTTTTTTTGTCGGTCGTGGGGCTTGAACTCTGGGCCTGAGCGCTGTCCCTCAGCTCTTCAGCTCAAGGCGAGCGCTCTACCACTTGAGCTACAGCGCCACTTCCGGTTTTCTGGTGGTTTATTGGAGATAGGAGTCTCATGGTCTCTCCTGCCCGGGCTGGCTTTGAACTGCGATCCTCAGATCTCAGCCTCCTGAGTAGCTAGGATTACAGGCGTGAGCCACCAGCGCCCGGCGAAAAGTTAATATTTATAAAGAAACATTCTAGATATATCCATCATTTTTACCTGAATGACTACATATTTTCTACTTCTATGGAATATCCAATACAGAAAATTTGAATGTGACAGAAGTACACACCGGTAAACAGAATGAGGTCACAAATTAAGCTGTTTTCTGAAGCTGTTACTACTAATTTTAGTATACTATTCATCTCTTCACCTTGTCTTTGCAAAGTGAAAAACTTAATTCTAAACCAAGGTTTATTAAGACATTAATTTCTTAGTTGTACTGTCAAAGCTCATAAAATTCACAAACTTTATAGACCACGATAATGACGATTTGCCTTGTGAAAGTTAAAATTTGTTTGTGACTTTAATTAAGTATCACTATCTCACAATACTATGAAATTTGTGCAATCACTTAATCTCAATAAAAAATTATTAAAAAAGAAATTTCTTTTAAAATTGTTTGCAAATTCTTTTTTATTTTTTTGCTGGTCATGGGGCCTGAGGAACTCTGGGCCTGGGCTCTGTCCCTCAGCTCTTCAGCTCAAGGCTAGCGCTCTACCACTGGAGCCACAGCGCCACTTCCGGCTTTTTCTGTTTATGTGGTGCTGAGGAATCGAACCCAGGGCCTCAGGCATGCAAGGCAAGCGCTCTACCACTGAGCCACCTTCCCAGCCCCTGCAAATACTTATTGATAAACAAGAATCTATTTCATAAAGAAATAAGTGGAATGGACAAAAGGGAGGAGATAAAACAGGGCTTTTTAGAAAATAAGAATACAGTGTTTCATTACAAGTAAATGCCTTCACTGTAACCTTCCCTTTTTTGCGCAATTATGAGGCAAATAACAGACTTACAAAACACAGCCTGAGATGTGAATATTAGCTTTTTTTCTTTACACCATCAATGCTTTCGGTCTATTGCTAAAAATATTTAGAGATATTATCACTGTAGTTGTGTGTGTGTGTGTGTGTGTGTGTGTGTGTGTGTGTGTGCGTGCGTGCGCGTCTGTCTTCAATTTCTTTTTCAAAACAGGTTTAGTAAATTTTTATTCACTGAGCTTGGCTAGTATAGCAGGAAAACAAATTAAATATTTTAAGTTAAATTATAGATCATAGCTGGGCACTGCTGGCTCAAGCCTATAATCCTAGCTACTAAGAGGCTGAGATCTGAGAATCTAGGTTCAAACCCAGCCTGTGCAGGAAAAATCTGTGAGACTCTTATCTTCAATTAACTACCAGAAAACTGGAAGTAGTGCTATGGCTCAAAGTGGTAGAGTGCTAGCAGAGAGCTCAGGAACAACCATTCAGGCCCTGAGTTCAAGCCACATGACTGACCAAAAACAAAACAAAACAAACATATATCTTGAAAATCAGCTTTAACCTAATATGACCATCAAGTTCACGGATCCTAATATTCAGCTAGTAGTGTGTCTGAGCCTTACATCCTCATCTTCATGTACACATCTGGACTAAATAACCTTCACTATTACATTACTGGTATGTAAATTACTATTGGTACTAGGAGTCAAGCTTGGGGCCTCATGCTTTTTAATATTGGCCTCAGGACACCTTATAGCGGTAAGTCATATGATCTGGTTATGATCAAGAAGATTTGGGGTCATGATACAAGATTCAGCTGACTTGGGCCTTTTGCCCTTTTCCTGTCCTTGTGTCCAGACAAACACACAACCTGAAGCAGCAGCAATCAAAGTTACAGACTGACTAAATCAACAGACTTTTTAGTCAACAGTCTAAATAAGTTTCTTGATGGTCTTATGTAAATACTGTATCACACCTAGACTTACCAGTTGACTTTTTATTTCAAGCAATAAAAGAAAAAATTAACAATACTTTCTGATGTTCTTCCACTTTTATTTCCTATTCTTCCTCTTTCTCATAAGCACAAAACTTTATCTACTTTGTATATGTTGGACTTGTCATTGTTTGGGTGACTAATCCCTGGTAAGGTTTATTAGTTTTCTTTCTAGTTCTTTTCTGCTACTATAATGAAATAAAACATTTCAAACTAGTATGAAAGTTTCAGACTCTACCAAAATTTTAGTACAAATAATATAAACAAAAAAATTAGAATAAAAAAGAAAATAAAATAGACCAGCTTTAAAAAAAATTAGAACAATCTACATGAAAGCTTGAAATATTCTATATCACTCATCAATTCTATTTCTAGGGAGTATACTTACATTAAATACAAAAGAAGATAAGCATGACTATGAATCAGGGGAAGGGATAAACACCACATAATAAGTAAAAAAGAAAAACTCAAGTATACATGAATCAATACAGATTTCAAAAACAGAATCAACTGGAAAAGTAAGTTGTACTATAATAGCATTTGTAGAAGTTTAAAACACAAATTGTCTGATATTGATATGGCTGTGTACATATACAACACAATTATAAATAAATGTGTGGGAATGATTCAGAGAATTCTTGCTGTTCCTGGAAAAGAAAAGAGGGATGGATAGAAAATGAAAAGAAAGCCAGGTGCCAGAGGCTCACACCTGTAATCCTAGTTACTCAAGAGGCTGAGATCTGAAGATCACGGTTCAAAGCCAGCCCAGGCAGAAGAGTCCATGAGACTCTTAGTTCTAATTAACCACCAGAAAACTGGAAGTGGTGATGTGGCTCAAGTGGTAGAGTGCTAGCCCTTAACTGAAGAGCTCAGGACAGTGCCCAGGCCCCACAATGTCCAAAGAAAAACAAAAACAAAAAGAAAAAGCAAACATTAGCAAACCCCTGAGAGCTGTTAGGCCAAAATGCTGAGAACCAAAGTGTTTTAGGCTATTTCCTGTCAATGTGAACTAACTCAATAAAAATAAAGAATAAATTAAATAAATTTTACTGCCCTTAAGTCATATCCACACTGACCAGCAATGAGACCTTTGGAAAATTAAGAGAACTGCTAAGTCTTTGCTGACTCTGAAGTCACTAACATTGAAATACAAATATCTATACTTTGTCAGGGGCCATCAACTTTGGAAGTTGAGCTCTGAAGATCAAGCTCAAAGCTAGCCCAGGCACAAAAGTCTGACTCTTACCTTCAATTAACCACCAAAAAGACAGAAGTAAAACTATAGCTTAAGTGGTAGAGTACTAGTCTTGAAAGGAAAAACAAAAAACAAAAAACAAAAAAACAAGCTCCATCTTCATGGAGTTACTCTTTTTTAAATACTTCAAGTGAGGCATATGAAGCACTTTCTAACAGCAACTATTTCCTAGGACTATTAATAACTGCACGGAAAGCATCAATGTTGGCTGATTAAACTTTTGCATCCTTTGAGCCCAGTTAATGTCATTATGGATTCCTTTTCTATAAAGAATTATTCCTTTTTTGTTTATACATACTGGGGCTTACCCAAGCTGGCTTTGGATTTATGATCTTCTTCTCTCAGTCTTTTAGTGCTGGGAATACAAATGTGTACCACCATGCCCGGTTAAAGGTTTTTCTGTAACATTTATTATCCAGAATTATAATTATTCACAATCGTTCTGTCTACTAATCTATAGAATTCTTTCTTTAGGGCAAATTCATGGATTATTCATCAGGAAGATGGTTGAATACCTGCTAACTAAATTGAATAAACTGGATTTTCAACAAAGTTTAGTCTAAATGTTGACAAAGAACACCATTAGCTATTCAGATATCTCTATTAAGATACAGGTTTTATTTACAATAACTACTAAGATATAGGTTTTATTAACAAGAATTCTTTTTATACAAATTGTAAAATCAAGTTTAATTGAAAATTCTTTTTTTTTAGTTTTTTGTTTTTTTTGTCTTTTCTTTTTTGGTACTAGGGATCGAACCCAGGACGTTGCACTTGGTAGGCAAGTGCTTTGCCACTGAGCTACATCCCAGCCCTTTTTTTTAGTTTTTATTACTTCACATTAGTTAAACAAAGGAAGATTTCATTGTTACATTTCCACATGTACAACATATTCCAATAATCTCATTTAATTTAAAATTCTTTTAAGTGCATTTGACCCACTTTCATAGTAAGATTTAACAAATACTATGGTATGCACTGAAGGAGTAATAGATTCACTTAAATGACCATTTAAAGTAAAACATAAAACTAAAGACTTTAAGAAAATGGACTATGGATACCAACAAATAACTCAAAGAAATTTGAATTGAAAAAGCAAATCAGTCAATAAAGTGTTTTCTAGAGGTAACGTATATGTTTTTAAGTTTTTTTAAGTCTATAGTAATAGGAATATGTTCAAACACTTGCAGTTAGTATAATCTACAACTTTCTTTTGTAGAAATAAAAACATGAGAAATTTCTGAGCACACAATGTTAACCACAAACAAACAAACAAACAGATAAATAAATAATCATGGCTAAAATAGGACCAGAAGGAAATAGAGCAACTATTTAATAGTGGTCCTGCTTCTTGATCACAGAATATTCATTTTTACTTTTTGTTTTATATTCTTTCATGTTTTCTACTGTGAACATGTAATACCGCTATACTCAGATAAATCATAAGGAACCTAATTTAAAAGACCAAATTCGGATGACCAAATATCCTGATTTTTCCCCAAGAGTGATTTCTTAGGAAATGGGTCTTTCAATACTAAAAAAACCCCAAATATGTCAAGATAAGAGGGCTATACCACTTCCATTCACATTGAACTGTCACTAAAACTAAAAGCAGTTACTGCTTTTATACTGCTGCATATATTTGAAATCAGAGGTTCTTAATTAATGTACCAATTGAGTAAAGTATGTTGAGCATTTTGTAATATGGCCAATTGGGGGCTTAAGAAAATTATAGCACAAAACCGGGAGCTGGTGGCTCATGCCTATAATCTTAGCTACCTAGGAGAGATCTGAGGATCGCAGTTCAAAGCCAGCCGGGGCAGGAAAATCCATGAGGCTCTTATCTCCAATAAACCACCACAAAACCGGAAGTGGGGGTGTGATTCAAGTGGTAGAGTGCTTGCCTTGAGCTGAAGAGCTGAAGGACAGCACCCAGACCCAGAGTTCAAGTCACATAACCCACAAAAGAGAGAGAGAGAGAGACAGAGAGAGAGAGAGAGAGAGAGAGAGAGAGAGAGAGAGAGAAAGAGAGAAGAGAGAGAGAGAGAGAAAGAAAGAAAGAAGGAAAGAAGGAAAGAAGGAAAGAAAGAGAAAGATAGATTATAGCACAAAAATAAAAATCTAATCTTGTCCAAAATATTTTTTTTGGATTCCAGTATTCATGAATTGATTCAAAGTTGTATTTATTCTATCAAGATATATTTAGAGGGCTGGGAAGGTGGTTCAGTGGTAGAGCGCTTGCCTTGCATGCATGAGGCCCTGGGTTTGATTCCTCAGCACCACATAAGCAAAAAGAAAAAAGCCGGAAGTGGCGCTGTGGCTCAAGTGGTGGAGTGCTAGCCTTGAGCTGAAGAGCTGAGGGACAGCGCCCAGGCCCAGAGTTCAGGCCCCACGACTGGACCCCCCCCCAAAAAAAGATATATTTAGAGTTAATTCATAATAAACAGGCACAATGAGCCGATTATAAGTAGAAGTCCATCAGGTACTCATGTTTATTAGTACAAAAGAAAACAAAATTGGTGTTACACTGAATCCAGGGCTACCAGGTATCCCTGACACACTGCCACTGCCTAGATATCTATTTTCTTTTGCAACAACTCTTTTAATCTTCTTCCTTATCCTTAAACCTCCAATCTCTCTGTTACATTCACATTTTCAAATGATTCTGCTTTCAACTGCACAGGGAAAACAGAAGGCACAAGGCAGCAGCTCCTTTCAATCACCAGGCCTATCAACTTGCTCCTGTAAAAACAGAGATGCTTATTTAAAACTAAGGCAAATGCTTCCACCCAAGTTTCAGATCTCATTCTTCCAGGCTACTCAGAATTTTTAGAGTACATTGTTATCATTCCCGGATTTAATGAGTTCTCTCTGGCTGCAATGTTGAAATTAAGTGAGAGGAAAAAAAAATGTTGGAAGATAATTAATAATGACAATTCTTCATGGCCATCTCACATTATTTAGATTTTAAATAAAAATTTTCAATAAATTTAAGGAAATGTATACAATCTGTTTTTCTGTTCCATCTTTCCAAGACTTAAGTTACCTGATCTCATTTCTCTCTATATTACAATATTACACTCTTACTGTGCTTTAGCTACATTGCTCACAGTGGCTAGGAACTTATGCCATAAAGGGTCAGACAGTAAGTAATTTAATCTTTGAAAACCATCTGTCCTAAGTCTAAACGTTGCATTTATAGTGTACAAACCATCACTGACAATTAAGATATTAAATAAACACAATTTAAGTACAAGCCAGATGTGACTTCAGCCCCTGCAACTAGAGATGGAGAGAATCATTTGTGCCCAGGAATCTGGGACCAGTCTGAACAATGTAATGAAATCCTGTATTAAAGTTTTAGAAAAGGATTAACAAATGAACAAAATAGGGGACAGGTAAAATTGGACCTGTTTGATCTAGTCTGATTTTCTTTATAAATTATGTAGACTTGCTCCTACTTTATAGTCACCCATTTCTTTTTGCCTGTATAAAAATGGTCTCAGGTTGCCAAGTGCCAGTGTCTCACACCTGTAATCCTAGCTACTCAGGAGGCTGAGACCTGAGGATGGCAGTTCAAAGCCAGCCCAGGCAGGAAAGTCTGTGAAAATCTAATCTCCAAAAGAAACTAAGGGACCAGGCTCAGGTCCTGAGCTCAAGTCCAAGGACAGACAGACAGACAGACAGACAGACAGACACACACACACACACACACACACAAACTTCTGAGGTATCTTCTAAATCTACAATGATCCTTTGTCTTTAACCCAAGTGTTACCCTTTCAATGAGGCCTGTTAGTGCCCCAATCTGAGATTATACATATTCTCTTTCCCCAAATTATTTGCTTTCTTTATATCTCATTACTATCCATACAAATACTATAGCACATATAGTATATATACTAAATATACAAGTAATGTATTATTTATTAATCTTGTTTACTGCTTATAAGATGCCAATCTGCAAATTCAATTTTCTACCACAGATTCCCAAATAATGCTTTATCTTTTCATGTGTACAAACAAAGTATATAACTATAAAAAAATAACAAAAGGATAGTCTTTTTCCAATTAGCCAAATTATAGATTGGTTGGCTGAATTTTCCTCAATTTTATCTCAGAAAAGTTCCCTTTAAATTTTCTGGTACCTTCCAACTTAGAATGCAGTACCTACTATAGAATGAAACTGTGTATTAAATGCTATAAAGTTTTAAAAGCACAATTAATTATCAGGTACCTAAGATGACATACTGAAATCTTCAACAGCTATAAAAGGCTCCTAAAACCCACCTAAACATCTACCATGCTTTTAAACTAGCAATTCAACTAATATTTGACAGCTTCAAGCCTAGTGCTATGACTAGCTCTAATATAAGATTAAAACAGTATAAAGTCCTAGAAGAGCTGAGAAAGGGATCATACCTGTAATCCTAGCTACTCAGGGGACAAAGATTTGAGGATCCCAGTTTGAAGTCAGCCCAGGTAGGAAAATCTGTTAGAATCTTCTCTCCAATTAACCACCAAAAAGCCAGCAGTGAAGCTGTAGCTCAAGTGGCAGAGTAGTCTTAAGCAAAAAAGCTGAGGATAGCACCCACACCCTGAATTCATGTGAACCTACTTCACATGATTCCTGAAGTACATTCAGGCTTTCTATAAGGAATAGAAGAAGGCAGTATCTGAGGGGACAACATGATAAAGCCAAAGAGAAATGGTTACAACATAAAGAGAAAATGAAACAGAACTAGTAGTTATGTAAGGAAATGGAAGACCATACTATAAAGAGGGGGTGAAGCCAAACTCTTAAGATTCTGAATGCCACTCTAAGAAATTGAATAGAAATAGTAACAACCTTAAAAAGTTGAAGGCCCATAACTCATACCTGTAATCCTAGAGTCTTATCTCCAATTAACTACCAAAAAAAACAGAAAGTGTTAAGAGTGCTAGCCTTGAGCAAAATAGCTCAGGGACAGTGCACAGGGCCTGAGTTCAAGCCAAAAAAAAAAAAAAAAAAGTTTCATGGCAGTAATAGTAAGTCTCTTAAATTTCTGTTATCCTGGTCAGTCAGTCGGTCGGTCTGTCGGTCTGTCTCTCTCTCTCTCTCTTTCTGTTGTGGGGCTGAACTCTGGGCCTGGGTACTACCACTTGAGCCACAGCGCCACTTCTGGCTTATTCTGCTTATGTGGTGCTAAGGAATGGAACCCAGGGTCTCACGCATGCAAGGCAAGCACTCTACCACTGAGCCACATTCCCAGTCCCCCTGGTGTTTCTTTGAAACTCACATTTTCTAGTTTTTATTTCAATTGTGCATGGAAATATATACCATGAATAAAATGATCAAATAACATGAATGAACAAATGAGTAACCAAAACAACACAAATTAAGGTTAAAGTTAGAACAAATTTTTATAAGATGATAGTAAAAAGTCTAAAGACTGAATGAAGTGTTCATACTACTTTAAAATTACTACATTTTATTGAGGCAACTTACAAATTATATAGAGAGAAATTTCAAATCAGAAAGATGGCTAATGCATCAAGTACTACCAATATCTGAAATAATAAGCAGGGAAATAATGAGGATATGAACTAAAAGGAATACTTAACATGTAGGAATGGTATGTCTCAATGAAAATATTTCATTTTTTGTTTTCAGGCAATACATTTCATATATATGGCATGTGTTATAAAGAGTTCCTTCAAAGCATCAAGTAAAGAATACAAAGTCTGGGCTTTTATACAGAAGAATAGAGGAAAATTAAAAGTCTTTAGTAGAAAAAAAAAAAAAGGTAGGTAAAACTAATTTCCCTTGTTATTGTTATCAGTAAGTTTGACTAGAAAGATGTAAACAAAAACTTAAGCTGGAGCTGGGTGCTGGTAGCTCATGCCTGTCATCCTACCTGCTCAGGAGACTGAGATCTGAGGATTGCAGTTGGAAGCCAGCCCAGGCAGGAAAGAATTACTCAGAAAAAGCTGGAAGTGGTGCCCCGTGGCTGAAGTAATAGAGCTCTAGCCTTGAGCTAAACAACCTCAAGGATAGCACCCAGGACCAGAGTTCAAGCTCCAGGACCAGCAAAAAACAAAAACAAAAAACCAACTTATGTTGGTTTTGTTTTAAAGGTTAAAACTAGGCTCTTTACATCCAGAATGGTAAGGATTTCAGCTGCTTAGTTAGGGAAATTAGAAAGCTCGATCAATCCGGGAGCCAGTGGCTCACTCCTACAATTTTGCCAGCTATGAGCAAGAAAGCTCATCAAGAATACAATTCTTTTATTTCTTTGTTGCTTTGTATGTCTCTCCCCCATGGTATAACCCCTGCTTTCACTGTATTTGAGGTTGGTATTATTTGTGGAAGGGAAGGAAAAAAAACAAATCATTTAAATAGGGATACAGGTGGATCCACTGCAACAATGAGATGTACAAGTCGTTACGTAGAAAAACAAACTTTACAACTTTGGTGGGGGGGGGAAGGAGGATTGGGTGGGGGGACGGGGGGGGCGAGGATGGGGAGGGGAAACAAAGGAGGAGGCTACAATGCCTGATAAGAAATGTACTCATTATCTTGCCCATGTAATTGTAACTCCTCTGTACAGTATTTTCACAATAAAAAATAAAAATAAAAAAATAAAGAGTACAATTCTTTGAGTTCAAGCCCCATTACTAACATAAAAAAATTAAAAAAGATGCTCCATCAGAAACCAAGTTTAATACTTGTAATTCTCATAGACATAAGAGTTTGAAAAATCCAAAAGAAAAAAAAAATTTAAATTCAACAACAAAAATGTTACAATTTAAAAATGGACAGGCTGAAAGTAGAGACTGAGAAGATTGTGGCTCAAGGCCAGCCAAGCAAAGTTTCCAAGACCACATCTCCACCAACACATGGGCAAAGTGGGAAAAGCCTGTTTTTACTACTTCACAGGAAGCATATATAAGAGACTGTGGTTGAGGTAGGCTCAGCAAAAAGTGAGATCCTATCTCAAGAATAACCAGAAGAAAAATGATCTAAGTGAAACTAAGTTAAGCTAAAGCAGAGTGCTTACCTAACAAAAATGAAGCCCAAACTCAAATGCTAGTACAACCGCCACCGCCATCAAAAAATGGTCAGGCCAGACATGGTGACATGCATGTATACAGCTACTTTGGAAGGCTGAGACAGGAGGATTTTTAACCAAGACTATACCGAGCAACATAAAGTAGACCCTATCACAAAAGCACACGTGCAGAAAAATGGACAAAGGACTTGAACAAACATTTTTCCAAATAAGAAATATAAGTGGCCAATAAGTACTTGAAAAGATGCTCATTTACCATTAGTCATTAAGAAGGGCTCTGACTAAAAAAACAAAAAACAAAAAATACCCCAAAATAAAGCAAATAAAACAAAAATTAACAAGTGCTCACAAGGACACAAAGAAATTGGAGTCCTGAATATTGCTGGTATGAACGTAAATGATATAACCATTATGGAAAATACTGCAGTGGTTCCTCAAAAAATTAAACATAATAATACCAACTTCAGGATATATACCTAATAAAAGGCTCAACCCTATCTGTGCACCACATTCAAAGGATATTCACAATAGCCCAAAGGTGGGGGCAGTCCTAGGGCTTGAACTCAGGGACTAGGCACTGTCCCTGAACTTTTGTGCTCAAGGCTAGCACTCTACCACTTGAGCCACAGCTCAATTCTGGCTTTTTGGGTGTTTAATTAGAGGTAAGAGTATCAGAATCTTTCCTGCCAGGCTGGCTTCAAACTGTATTCTACAGATCTAAGCCTCCTGAATAGCTAGGATTACAAGCACGAGCCACTGGTACTCAGCGTCAAGTGACCACTGTTAAAGTGGTAAAATGTCATATATATATCTACACACACACACACATATATATATATATATAATATGAATATGGTTCATTCATGATATAATACAGATAATTTAAAAGCATTATGCTAAGCAAAGTAAGCCAGTCATAGAAGGACAAATATTTTTTGATTCCTCTCATATGAAGTTTTTGGTAGTCAAATTCACATAGACAGGGGCTGGGAAGGTGGCTCAGTGGTAGAGCGCTTGCCTTGTGTGCATGAGGCCCTGGGTTCAATAAGCAGAAAAAAAAAGCTGGAAGTGGTGCTGTGGCTCAAGTAGTACAGTACTAGCCTTGAGCTGAAGAGATGAGGGACAGTGCCCAGGCCCAGAGTTCAGGCCCCATGACCGGACCCACCCTCCCCCCCCCAAAAAAAAATTCACATAGACAGAAGTAGATGCTAGGGATTGAAGATGAGAAAATGGGAAGATAGTATGTTACAGGAAGGAAGTTTCAGTTAGGGGGAAAAAAAAAGGATAAATGGTAGTAATGGTATGCCACAGTAAATGTGTTTAATAGAACCATAGAACCATATACTTAAAAATGCTTTAAACAGTCAATTCTATGCTGTATTTTTTCCCACAAAAGTTCACTATATGTTTTACCATTCTTAAATTAATAAAACTTTGATGAGCAAAACTGAGGCGGACCTGTCTGGTTCAATGTAGTAATCCACAAAATACACAATTAAAATTAAAAAAAAAAAGATAATTGTTATAATAGTTAGAAAATATTTGATTTATATTTATATTTTAGAATGCTAAAAAAAATTCTTTGCCTTCTTCCCCTTTAAATAACAAAGCTTTAATGTATAGGAAACTCCTTAATTTTTCAAACTAGGATCAAATATAGTTTGTAGAGGAGTAGAAGATTAAAAGATTACAAAGCAAAGCAAAAAAGCCAAAAAACACACAAAAAAACCTTGTTTAGGTGTTGCTTCCTCTTTTTTAGTCTCCTCATCCTCTAAGGTGGGGCTTTCCCGGGAAGAGTTGTCCTGCTGGCTAGAGTTTTTCAATAGTACAGGATCAATTTGTGCTTTCAGCAGTGCAAGAGTCTCAGCCAACTCGTTTCGATTTCTAAACAAGGGGAAAAAAACAAGACAATATAAAAATCTTTTTCTTATCCCAAAGAACTGAGTAATACCCAATGGAAATTAAAATTACAGAAAGATAAATACATTAAGAACATCCAAAACACTAGTACAGCTAAACAAAATTTTTCAAACAATTCAAGCTCATGATTCATTTGAAAAATAAGTTTCTATCTTGAGATTAATATTATTTGATACTGCTATAAATTATCTATAACTTTTTGATTATGGAAGAAAGTCAATTTTAATAATAGAGTTCAAAATTTACCTGATATTCTTTTGAAAATTATAGTTTAGAAGTACAACATGGGAATTCATTTTGATTCAGTAATATTAGAAAATTCCCAATAAATAACATTTTAATCTAGATTCTTTTTATAATTTCTTTTCATGTACATAATGTACTTTAATTGAAATCACTCCCTTTACTACTTTGTCTCCTCACAAATTATTATTATTTTTTGCTCGTCCTGGGGCTTGAACTCAGGGCCTTAGAGCCTCCTGTGGCTTTTTTTTCTTTTACTTTATTGTTGTTTTAGAGGTGATATATAGCGGGGTTACCTTTACATATGTCAGGTAATAAGTACATTTCCTTCCTTTTCATAGTATCATGTTCCCTCCCTTTCTCCCATTCCTTCCCTCTCATCTCCGCCCATGAGTTGCATAGTTCACTTTCATCAATGACCAGTGTGGCCTGTGGGCTCCACTGCTGTACTTTTTCACCTGTTTTCCACTGATTCTGTGCCCTCCTCCAACCTTCTCTCAGTTGTGCACACACACACACACACACACACACACACACACACACACACACACACACACACACACACACACACACACACACACACACACACACACACACACACACACACACACACACACATATATACCATATATGAAGTGAAGAATACAGTCATAAGAAAATGACAAAACAAGAAGAAAAAAAAAACAACAGAATCCTAAGCTCGGCATTGGGTTCACACATAAAATCCTTGTATTTAAGAGGCTCACACAATCTCACCACCAGTAACAATTTGGTGCTATGACTCAATTCTGCTCAAAGGGTACGAGCATGCAACCTGGGTGCCCTGAATCACTGTAAACTACAAAGTGAATACCCAAAGGTCAATGTGCTCAGCAGCATGCCAAGACAGACACCTTCTAGCCTCAAGCTGGAAGGTGGGAACTTTCCCCCCCAGTAAGTAGGTTTATATGGAAGTACCCTTTGAGGGAATACCTCTAGGCTTTCAATGGTGGTTTATATGTCCAACACCTCTCTCTTCCTCAAATGGGAAACCATCCCTTCACATCTCAGAAATCTCCCCCAGTTGTAAAATTTGAAAAATTTGAGCTCCCAAGCCCCAAACAAAAATGTGTTATTTTTATCCCCTGCAGCATTCTCTATGAAATCCTGGCTGACCAATGGATCTCTAAGATAAGAACACCATCCTACAATTATTTATTCTGGAGATGACTGGGAAAATGGTCATAGCATATGGCCAAGCATGAATCCAGAGAGCGATCATATCAACACCCTTCCCCCCAAATAGTTACTATTCTGGTGATTGGCTTAGCTCTGTCCTACTGAACCATAGATTCTAAATTTTGCTTTCTTCTTCAGAGCATTTGCAGTTGGCCTCATAGAAGATGACTCTTGAAAGTACTTATGTGTCAAATGAATTAGTTTTCTTTAAATATTTGCTCTTACTGGCTTTTTGTTGACGTTAGCAGAAGTGCAACTTCACTTGCTAGGCAGCTTCTGTATCACTTGAGTAACATTTCTTTCCTTTTTGCTTTGGTTATTTTTGAGATAGGATATTGAGTTTTTACCCCAGAGGTGTTGACTGAACTCCTACTATTTTTAGATGATTTTGTTGTTAACTACTGTTCAGATAGGATCTCAACAGATTCTTGGCGAGGTTGGTTTTGAAACATATTTCCACCAATCTTCATCTTCCACACAAGTCACTGCAACTATGAACTATCAGAGCAGTACTGTTTGAAAAGACATCACCTATAGGACAGATAGAATTAAACTTAAGATAGAATTAAACTTAAGAATGGACATAAGACTGAGTGCCTGTGGCTCATACCTATAATCCTAGCTATTCAGAAAGCTGAGATCTGAGGATTGCAGTTCAAAGCCAGTAGGGCAGGAAAAGTGTGAGACACTTATATCCAGTCAACTACTAAAAAGAAAAGCCATGGCAGGGGAAAAACAAAGGAGGAGGCAACAATGCTTGATAAGAAATGTACTCATTACCTTGCTCTTATGTTTGTAACCCCTCTGTACAGTATTTTCACAATAAAAAACTTATATATATATATATATATATATATATATATTTGAAAATGAAAATAAATAAATAAGAAAAGCCAGAAGTGGAGCTGTGGTTCAAGTGGTAGAGGGCTAGCCTTGAGTGAAAAAGCTCAGGGCAGCACTCAGGCCCTCAGTCCAAGCCCCAGGACTGGAATGGACATTAGGTAAGGCTAAGAGGAAAAACTATTCCTTCTCAGTTTTTTAGTTATACAAATTGATTTCTACCTGTTATCACTTCTCCCCCAATAGGGGTTCAAATCAGACTGAAAAGGAAATATCCCAGTGGCTAGGGACAATTAAAGCCAGCCACAGAGTGATTAATCCCCAATATCTTAAGAGCAAATTGTCTAGATATAATGTGAAATGGTCACAATAAAAGTGGAATCAAACTGGGTATGGAGGTACATGACTGTAGTACTAGCACTTGACAGGCTAGAACAGAAGGAGTTTGAAGTGAGCCTGGGCGACATAACTACTTTAGGCCAGCCTAAACTACAGCAAAAACAAGAATCACTTGGGACCAGGCTTTCTGATAGTAACTAAAAACTAGAGGTTATAGAAAAAAGAGTTCTTATGGTTATCTAATGCTAAAGCCTTCCTGGTATCTAGGATGGTATGTCTTCTGACTTTGACAACCTCTACTACTTCTGCTTTATAATGGGGCTTTGATATTTAGGTTCTCCCCTTCTCATATACTGGTTTATTGTCATTCAGGAAGCTACAAAATTAAATTAGCCAACACACAAATTCCCTTAGGACTGAAAACATGTAGAGAAAATTACAAGAGGTAATTAAACTGTTTCTGTTTTTTAAAAAAAACAAACATAAAACAAAACACCAAAAAACCCAGTGACACGTCTGCAGTCACCAATGGCTCATGTCTGTAATCCTAGCTACTCAAGAGGCTGAGATATGAGAATCAAAGTTCAAAGCAAGCCTGGGGCAGGAAAACTGGTGCAACTATTAGCTCCAATTAACTACAAAAAAGCCAGAAGTGGAGCTGTGGCTACAGCTCTGGTGTTGGCCTTGAGCAAAGAAGCTCATAGACAATGCTCAGGTCCTGAGTTCAAGCCCAGTACTGGAACAAATACAAAAAATAACCAAACAAAAAAAGTGACACTTCACATGGACTTGCAAATGACACTGTCTGCTCAAGTCACCTTGGATAAAACAGGACTGATGGATAAACTTCTTGTGGAAGAGGCTACTGAGTGCCTTTTACTGTTGATTGTAATGTCTGCTTCATTTTGTGACAACTACAGCCCTCCTGGTCCAACAATGTAAAGGCCACTTTCTCAACAGTCATCTCTACTCAAACTTAAGCAACTTTCCTATGTACTGACAGAGTAAGACTTTGGACTTGAAGTTCTTCCATCATCCAGTCATATCAACCTTGTCATCCACATCCTTAAAAGCTTTCAGGGTCTTGTCATATATTCCTTACTATTTGGGGGGTGGGGGCGGGGAGTTAAAGCACAGAAAAGTAACACATGGAAATAATGTAGCTACAAAGAATCAATGGATAAACTTAGATTTGAACATAAATCTTACATCATGCTCACCAACTAGATCAGGACACTTAATATACAAGAATAACACCCTCCCAGCCAGGCTTGGCTTTTCAGCCAAGACTCTTCCATTTTTATTAAGGAATTCCCTGGAATAACATTTGGGCATCTTAGACATTTCTGTACTTATGAGGAAAGATCTACAATTTGGTTACTAGCTGAGGCTTAGGCTGATAAGGTCCTTGAAACCCCCTAAGGAAGAGATGTTGTCCTGAGGGAGGACTCCAAATGGAATTAACAAGGATCAAGGAAAGGAGATCAAAGAAATGAGATGATAACTTGCCTCTTGGACAACAGATTGAACCTGTTAACTTTAGCAAAAAATTTAAGGAAAACTGCTCCAAGTCCCAAGGAGAACTGAGCCTTCTTTCAGTCCAGCTAGACAAGACAATGTTCAAATACACACCCTAAACCCTCAGGTGCAACAGTTCTCAACATAAATTTTATTAGCCAATCCCACTAGATATTAAAAAGTAAATATAACCACAAAACTTTTTTTTACAACATGAATCCTAGGGTAAAAACTTAAGTGCACATGAGAAGTTGTCTGGTGCATGTATGACTGTGATTGATTTTCCCCTTAGATATTTTCTTCTATAAAATAAGACACACACACACACACACACACACACACACACACACACACACACACACACACACACACACACACACACACACACACACACACACACACACACACACACACACACACACACACACACACACACACACACTTACTTTCCCCTTTTTCATTTTTGCGCAGGTCCTGGGCTTTACTGCTCAGGACTAGTGCTCTACCACTAGAGCCACAGCTCCACTTCCAGCTTTTTTGGTGCTTAATTGGAGATAAGAATCTCAGACTTTCTTGGGGCAGGGAACGTGGCTCAGTGGTAGAGTGCTCGCCTTGCATGCATGGGGTCCTTGGTTCGATTCCTCAGCACCACATAAGCAGAAAAAGCCGGAAGTAGGGCTGAGGCTCAAGTGGTAAAGCGCTAGTCTACAGCTGAAGAGCTGAGGGACAGCAGCCAGGCCCAGAGTTCAAGCCCCACGACCAACAAAAAAAGAAAAAAAGAAAAGAATCTCAGACCTTCCTGCCTAGTCTGGTTTTGAACCAAGACCCTCAAATCTCAGCCTTCTGAGTAGCAATGATTACAGAGTGAGCCACTGGTACCTAGCTCTAGAGAGGATATTTAAAAAAAAATGTAGGCTGGGAATGTGGCTTAGTGGTAGAGTGCTTGCCTAGCATGTATGAAGCCCTGGGATTGCTTCTTCAGTACCACATAAACAGATAAAGCAGGACACATGAACAGAAAAAGCTGGAAATGGCACTGTGGCTCAAATGGTAGAGTGCTAGCCTTGAACAAAAGAAGCTTAGGAGTGGTGCCCAGGCCCTGAGTGCAAGCCTCAGAACTGCACCCCCCCCCTCCAATCTATGTAAGGCTAATATATGTACACATGGAATAGTACACATTGAAGCACTATCAAACATCATAAACAGAACATCATTAAGTGTCTACATTCACAGAGAGAGATGGTGAGTTAATTTTACTTCAGGAATACTTACCTACATTTAGAAAAACTACATGAAGATCATGCAATTATATTTGCTCAAAAAATAATACACCAAGGCAGGCACCAATGGCTCAAGCCTGTAATCCTAGGAGGCTGAGATCTGAGGATCTCAGTTTGAAGCCAGCCAGGGCAGGAAAGTCTGTAATTAAGCAGCAAAAACAAGCCAAAAATGGAGCTGTGGCTCCAAGTGATAAGAGTGTTAGCCTTGAGCACAAAGAGCTCAGGGACAGGGCTTAGGCCCTGAGTTTAAGTCCCAAGATGGCACCAAAAATAAAAAGAAGAAGATACATTGTACTCATATGTAGAATTAAAACCTCTTTGTAGAACTACTTAACAATAATGAAATTCAGAAATGCCAATTGAGTGTTCTAAAAGTATTTTCATTAAATGTTTCTGTTCAAATATTATTGTCAGCACAAATAGGAATTAAAAAAATAAAAAGAATTATGACACAAAAGTTCTCTAAATGCTCTTTAAAACTTCAATAAAGAAAGGCATATGGGGCTAGGAAGGTGGCTTAGAGGTAAGAGGTAGAGTGCTTGCCTAGCACACATGCAGTCTTAGATTCAATGCCTCAGTACCACATAAATAGAAAAAGCCAGAAGTGGTGGCTGAAGTGGTAGATTGCTAGCTTTGAGCAAAAGCAGCTCAGGGACAGTGCCCAGTCCCTGAGTTCAAGCCCAAGACTGGAAGAGAGAGAGGGGAGGGAGGGAAGGAGGGAGGGAGAGGAAGAGGGGGAGGGAGAGAGAGAGGGGGAGAGAGAGAAGGAGAGGGAGAGAAGGAGAAGGGGAGATGGAGGGGGGAAGAGAGAGAGTGGTGTATGTAGCAAAATACAAAATACACTGTATCAAGATGAATTGGCCAAATTAATATATTATGAAATGTAACACCTGACAGCATACAATAGCTAAGAAGCCAAACAATGTTCTTTTGTTTTTTTTTTTTGCAGATCGTGGGGCTTAAACTCTGGGCCTGGGTACTGTCCCACAGCTCTTCAGCCTAAGGCTAGCATTCTACTTCTTGAGCCACAGAGTCATTTCCGGTTTTCTGAGTGGTCTTGGAGATACAAGTGTTACGGACTTTCCTGCCTGGGCTGGCTTTGAACTGCAATCCTCAGATCTCAGCCTCCTGAGTAGCTAGGATTATAGGTGTGAGCTACCAGCACCCAACTTCTAGATAACACTTTTTGAGGTGTAAAGTATATGCCCTGATACAGACCAAATGGTCAATTATTTACATTTATTTCGCAAATTACTGACACTTCATTGGGTACTAGAAATTTATCAACTTTGTAAAAAAGGACCATCCTTGATATCTAGAACATGTTCTTGTGGAGAAGAGATTAAAATAAGAAATAATTAAATAAATGTAAAGGTATTCTAATAAAAGGTACCTGACAATGCATTTCCATGATGAGCCATCTTGATCATCTTGTTCTTCTATATACATTCTGACATTATGGTCTTGATCTAACTGGTACCAATACATGAGGCCATCTTTGTCTCGCCCAATTGGCTGGAGACGCATAGTATCAGCATCTTCTTCATTAATAATGTTCTTGAATTTAAGATTGTCATCAAACTGACACTCACAGAGATACTGAAAAATAGTTATAACATGGTTTAAAATATCTCACAGATATTTCATCACAATAAATATACAAGCACATAACTGGTTTATTCAAGGACAAAGGAAATAGAACACTCAATTCATCTATTTTCACTACCTTGTCTACCTTTTATGTAAAATCCATTTAAAATAATAAACATAAAAATATATTTTAAGTTAACATTTAAATTTACACGAATATATCAATTTAATACAATCAAATTGATTGTATCAATATGACACAGAAATCAAATTATATTTAATTTATTTCTCTTTTTAGAGGACTATTTGTGTAACAGTACTGGGATGGAACTTAAGCTGTCTACTATTTAGGTCTATCCCAGGCCTTTTCTCTGTCCTCTGCTTTTTAAACAGTGTGTCACAATATCTTTTGCCTCTCTTGGCTTTGGTCCGCAATTCTCCTTACCTATTGCATCTCCAGTAACTAGGATTATAGGTATGTGCTACCACATCTAGCAAGTCAAATCATATTTCTATAGCAATAAGTCTAATTACAGTAAAAATCACAATTACATAAAACTTTACTTAAGGTTTCATTTATTTTTAAGTAATGAATTACGCTGGAAAACAACATCTTATATATTAATAGTATACAATAGTAGGTTTTGATATAGAGAGACATTGGTCATGTAGAACTGACAAATCAAACTAGTTAACACATCTATTACCTCAATGTACATATTTCTGTGGTAAGATTGACAAAATTAGTAATTTTCAAGTATGTAATATGTTGTATATTATATCTTGTATGATAGATCTTCTGCCTAGCACAATTTTTGAAAGTCAGACCAAAAACCTCTCCAATCAGACTACCCTAACTGTAACTTATGGTCACAACCATATAAAACGTTGCTTTTAGATATTATAAGGGGTACTTGTATCTGGCTTATTTCACTTAATGTTGTCCAGGTTCATCATGGAACAAATGACAGGATTTCCTTCTTTTTTTTTTTCCAGCTCAATAATATTCTACTATGTATATATACTATGTTCAATCTACTCATTTGTATTCAAGTTAGATTTGATTCCATTACTGCATCATTATTGCAGTAAACATCAGAGTACACATGACTATTTGACCTAAAGATTCCATTTCTGTAGACTACATACCTAATCAGTGGGATTACTAAATCATTTGGCAGTGCCATCTTAAAATTTCTGAGAAAATCCCTACTTTTTGTTTCAAAGTGGTATTTAAAAAATGGTAATAATGGGCTGGGAAGGTGGTTCAGTGGTAGAGCGCTTGCCTTGCATGCCATAGGCCCTGTGTTCGATTCCTCAGCACCACATAAGCAAAAAGAAAAAAAGCCGGAAGTGGCACTGTGTCTCAATTGGTAGAGCACTAGCCTTGAGCTGAAGAGCTGAGGGACAGTGCCCAGGCCCAGAGTTCAGGCCCCATGACTGGACCCCCCCCCCAAAAAAAAGGGTAATAATATGTTTTCTGGTACTCTGCTGCCTGAGGCAGAAGGATCTTTTGAGCCCAGAAATTTGAGATCTGCGGCCAACATTGTAAAATCTCATTTCAAACAAACAAATAATATCAACATAAAATAAAACAAAGTTGGACATTTTAAAGTTTTAAATGCTGAATGAACAGAGTACCTGAAAGGCATAAGGTTTCCTATATGCATCTTGAAAACAGCAATTAACATGTATTAACTTGTGGCACTAAAGGGATAGCTATGAATATCTCTATGGTTATAGTAATAACCATATCCTGTCTCTAACACAGACACATTGACATATATTTTTAGAACCATCATAAATATCTTGAAGTTCTTTCAATAAGTCTAGTTATAAATTACTGCAAATCTTACAAGTAGTGAATTTATTGTTACATTTTTCACAAAGCATATTTTCTCCTCTTTTATGATGGCTAATTACTAATTAGAAAATGAGAAAAAAGGAAAACTCAAACTTCAAAATAAGCCTATATTGAGATGACCAAGTGCTTTTGTATATTTTAATCATATACAATGGGATGCCCTTAGTCATCTCAAAAACAATATAAAATTACTAGTAATCAAATTATTATTGAATTACTAGGTTGGTAAACTTCTTTAGAATAATATAGCAAGGAACTGAAAACAGTGGGTAAATGGAATTTAAGGCAATTGTTTGCCCATTCTATTAATGTTCTTAGAAGCAGAAATAATTCAAATTCATTATGTTTTGAGTACAATTTTAAAACACACAAAAAAGAAAGAACACTTTTAAAAATCACTGAACTGTAAAAGATTAAAAGAATCTAGTCTTCTGTCTCAATGTCTATTTTTCATTTATTTTCTAATCTAACAAGTAGTCAAAAGTGAAAACTTGAATTAAAAAACAACTGTAACAAATAATACACTTATTACCTTTAAGAGCGCTAGTTTGCATTCAACACTCATTTCAAGATAGCCCTTCTTCTCCATCTCCCATGCCCAGGTGCTGTTAAACTCTTGGCATATCTGTCAGAGAAAATTAATATCTTGATACAAGAAAACACTTTTACTAACATTTAGGTTGGATTGGGAATGTCCTGCAACTGCTCTTGGTTCTCAAAGTCTGGTCCCAGCTTGGGGGGTATTGGAAGGTTGTAGAAGGCACATTTTGGCCTAGATCCCTTCCTCCATGTCTTCCTATCACTTGCATGGATGATTTCTCTCTCCACTCTTATTCTCTCTCTCTCTGGCTTACTAACACAACAGTGATAGTCTCCTAATATGAAGCTACATGTTCTTGTTAATATATATTTATAAAAGAGAATTTACATGAGAAAGCTGACTAACCCAATTACACTCTAAAATGACTAAATCCATCAGAAGTGTTTGCTAATGTCAGATAAGTGAACTTAAAAAGGGGGTATTAAGGGGTACAGGTAGAGAGAGAGAAGATGAAGAGGGAGAGCAAAAGAGAGAACCTGAGAGTAAAAGGAAAATTTATTAAATGTATTTACAGGTTAGACCCTAAAGTGATTGAATCAAAAGCTAAAAGATCAAGATCTAAAACATTTTACCCCAACTAGACAGATAACTGAAGGTTAAAAACAACAGAAATGTCCACTAAAATGGCTACACAAAACGTACAATCTATTTAATAGTTTATTCAGTCACATGTCTAGCAAGTATAAAACTCTAGATTTGATACCCAACACCACACACAAAAAAATGTTAAGTATATGATTCTATTGATTCTCTGTAGACAAAATGTTTCAAATAATAAAATCCACAGAAAATATATTAGTAGTTGGGAAGGAATAGGCAAAGGGACAATGAGTTCTAATGGGTAGAAAATAAAATGTTTAGCAATAAAAAATATTTTGCAATCAAGACAGGGTGCTTACTCCTTATATACACTAGCATGAAAGGTAAGTCAGAAGACAGGTCCTGAGTTCAAGCTCCAGTACCAGTATACACATATAAAAAAGGTGCCAATTCTGAGGTAATATTTTTTTCTCCCCTGCCACCACATTAGGATTTGAACTAAGTATCTGATGTTTTTACTCATTGGCTGGTGCTCTACCACCTGAGCCATGCCCCTGAGGTGAAATTTTCAAAGTATACTATGACCTTGTATGGCAAGATAACAAAGAAAACCCTTCATACTATAAATCTATGCTAACTCAAAAATAAGTAATAATGTCAACTTTGCAATCTTTCGGTAAACTCTTTCCTTCAAGGAAACGTTATACTGGAAATGGCTCTGTGGCTCAAGTGGTAGAGCGCTCGCCCTGAACTGAAGAGATAGTGCCCAGGCCCACAGTTCAAGCCCCGCGACTGGGGGAGGGGGGGGGGGAGGATGGGGAGGAAGGGGCGCGCAGAAGTTATACTGAAAACATTTAACATAGACTACCAAGAAAAATAAAACTTCTATAAAGCTGTTTTATTTTCACACATTTTATTAACCATAACAGCATGCCTCAAATGCAAAGAGTATGATTGGAAAGTAGCTTTTCCAAGTATTGTTCTGTAAGTAGCCTAGAAGCAGCGTAAATATAAACAGACATAGCTGTTTAAAATCATACAGACTGAGATCCAAATCCTGGTTCTCTCTACTAACGGTCTTGTCGGACCAGCCACCTATTTCAATTTCAAATTTGTCTTCTGTAAAATGTAGATTCTGTGGTAAGTACAAGAATATGTGCCAAGTGGTTGTTTGTTAGGCTCAGTGGTAGAGTGCTTGCCTTGCATGCCTGAGGCCCTGGGTTCAATTCCTCAGCACCACATAAGCAAACAGAAAAAAAGCCAGAAGTGGTGCTGTGGCTCAAGTGGTAGAGCGCTAGCCTTCAGGCCCTACACCAAAAAAAAAAAAAAAAAAAAAAAAAGAATATGTGCCAATAAATACTTGCTATGTCACAGCTTTATTACATAAATATGATCCAAAAACTATTGCAGAAAAATCACCATTAAGATAAACTAGAGGGCTTCGAATGTGGCTCAGTGGTAGAGAGCTTGCCTAGCATGCATGAAGTTCTAGGTTCAATTCCTTGGTACCACATAAACAGAAGAAAGCATAAAGTGCTGCTGTGGCTCAAATGGTAGAGCACTAGCCTTGAGACAAAGAAGCTCAGAGACAGTGCCCAGGCCCTGAGTTCAAGCCCCATGATAGGCAAAAAATGAAAAAAAAAAAAAAAAAAAAGATAAATTAGAACAAAAACGGAATTGAGTTAAAAGTTACGAAAAGGTAGGTCAGAAATGGTCAAAATTACATAAATAATATTTAATAACACCTAGTTTCAGATATGGAGATGAAGCATATCGATGATGTAAATAAAATAACTAGTGACTGATTTGCTTTAATTTCCTGCTTTTGGGTGGGGGAAGGGGGGAGGCTGGGAAGGGAGGTGAAGGATAAACAAAGGAGGAGGCTGCAATGCTTGGTAAGAAATGTATGCATTATCCTGCCCATGTAATTGTAGCCCCTCTGTACAGTATGTTCTCAAATAAAATAAAATAATATTAAAAAAAATAATTTCCTGCTTTTATTTTTCTAGGGAATTAATAGTATCTTATATTAAAATTTTCCATTGTTAAGTTATGTACCTATTTTGATACTGAATATGTTAGAGCCTAAGATTATTGCTAAAGCTAGTCAAATTTCCTTTCTATAACACTAAATATTTCTTATGGTGAAGATAGGTAATATAAGCTTACATACTTATAATGAATGTATAATACAAAATTATTTACTAGCAATTTAAGTACACTCAAAAAAAAATTTTTTTTTTTGTTTTTGGGTCCGGTTGTAGGGTCTGAACTCTGGGCTTGGGTGCTGTCCCTCAGTTCTTCAGCTCAAGGCTAGCGCTCTACCACTTGAGTCACTGCACCATTTCCGGCTTTTTTCTGTTTATGTGGTGCTGAGGAATCGAACCCAGGGCCTCATGCATGCAAGGCAAGCACTCTACCACTGAGCCAACTTCCCAGCCCCTACACTCAAAATTTTTGTCTCCATCGCCAATTTTTATTTGGGGGGGGGGTCAGTCCTGGGGCATGAACTCTGGACCTGGTCGCTGTCCCTCAGGTTTTTCAGCTCAAGGCTAGCTCTCTACCACCTGAACCACAGTGCCACTTCTGGCTTTTTCTGCCTCTGTGGTGCTGAGGAATCGAACCCAGGGCCTCATGCATGCAAGGCAAGCACTCTACCACTACTGACCTACCTTCCCAGCCCCAACCATCACCAATTTTTATTTCATCACTTACAAAGAAATTCCCTTTTTTCCTTGTCACTACTATGGTTTGAATTAAAAACCTTGTGCTTATTCAGTCTGCTTGCTCACTTAAGCCACATGATCAGTCTGTCTTTTGCTGGAAATGAAGTTTCTTTTTTTAATTGGAGATGGAATCTTGCAGACTTGAACCTGGACTGGCTTCAAATCTCAATCCCCTAAACTCTACCTTCCTGTATAGTTAGAATCACCGGCATAAGCCACCAGTGCATAACTCCAAACAGACATCTTTTAGCCATTAAAGTCTCCTCTCAACTCAAAGTACTTTCTAATCTACTTTTGGTGTCTGGATTGGCAAATCCAGATTCAAGATAGCTTGTGTAATTAGAACCACATAATATTGTTCATTTGTGTCTATTTTCTCATTTGATATAATGTTTTCATTAAAGTGTAATCTTTAATGCAACACTCAGTCACCTACTGATGGATATGATTTGTTTCCATCCATGGCTACAGTAAGTAATAACATGTAAATATTGGTGTAAAGTATATGAGTCCCTGCTCATATGAATATGCCTATGAGTGAAACTTCTAAGTCATATGGCAAATCTACAATTAGCTTTTGGAAGATCTGACAAACTCTTTTCCAGAGCAGGTGTACCATATCACATTTCCATAAAGAATATGGAGGGCTTCAATTTCCCCATCACCATACCACACTATTCACATTCAATTGTTTATCCTGTTAGGTATAAAGTAGCATATAATTGTGGTTTAGAATTGCATTTTCCTAATGACTAATGATATTGAACATCTTTTGACATGCTTATTATTAGTCTTCGTATATCTTCTTTGCAGAAATGTCTATACAAATTCATTATCCATTTTTGAAATAGGTTCTTACTGTTGCTCAGTTTTAGCTGTTATTTGTGAAATCTGGAATATAACCCTCCTGCCCCAGGTATGTGATGCAATATATGCACTTTGCAACATCACCTATCCTATTCTACAGGTTCATTTCTACTTTCTTCAAATCCTCTGATGCACAAAAGCTTTTGGTTATGATGAAGTGTCCATGACCCATTTTTTTCTTTGGTTGTTCAATCCTTTGTTGTCATATCTAAAAACATCATTGCTAAATCCAAGTTCCCAAAGATTCTTATTGTTTCTTCTAAGAATTTTACAGACTTATGTCTTATACTTATATTATTTATCCACTTTAAGTACTTTTTTGTATATGATATAAAGTAGATAGCTATAGTATTTTGGAAATTGTTATATTCAGCCAAAAATAATAATATGGGCTAGAGATACAGCTCAAGTGACAAAGCATCTGCTTTGTAAGCACAAGGCCCTGAGTTCAAACACCAGTACCACTTTAAAAAACAAAAACAAAGCCAGGCACCAGTGGCTCACACCTGTAACTCTAGGTACTCAGGAGGCTGAGATCTGAGGATCACGGTTCAAAGCCAGCCTGGGCATGAAAGTCTGTGAGACTCCTATCTCCAATAAACCAATCAGAAAACTAGAAGTGATGCTGTGGCTCAAATGGTAGAGCACTTCTTGCCTTGAGCTGAAGGACAGTACCCAGGCCCAGAGTTCAAGCCCCATGACCGACCATAAAAAAAAAAAAAAAAAAAAAAAAAAGAACCTCAGTAAGTACTCAATAAAAAAAAAAATTTTTTTTAAATTTCCAATCATGGGACTTGGACTCTTGAGCCCGGATACTGACAGAGTTCTTTTGCTCAAGGCTAGTGTGCTACCACTTTGAGCCATAGCACTATTTCTCCAGTTTTGGTTAATTAGAGATAAGAGTCTCAAGGCCTTTCCTGCCTGGGCTGGTTGAACCACAATGCTCACAACTCCGGCTTCCTGAGTAGCTAGGATTTATAGGCATGAGCCACCAGTGCCTGGCAATAAAATCTTACATTATCTATATTATAGTCTCTCTCATTTTCGGTTCAGTCAAGATTTAAAAAAAATATGGGTTAGTACAATAGTAGTTTTCAATAGATATCCAAATCCTTTTATACTGATCAAATTTAAAGCAATGAGGAATGCTTTTAGGTTGCTACTTTAATGTAATTTCTTAAAAGGCGAAAGTTTTTCTTTTTTTTCCCGTCGGTCGTGGGGCTTGAACTCTAGGCCTGGGCGCTGTCCCTCAGCTCTTCAGCTCAAGGCGAGCGCTCTACCACTTGAGCTACAGCGCCACTTCCGGTTTTCTGGTGGTTTATTGGAGATAGGAGTCTCACAGTCTTTCTTGCCCGGGCTGGCTTTGAACCGCGATCCTCAGATCTCAGCCTCCTGAGTAGCTAGGATTACAGGCGTGAGCCACCAGTGCCCGGCTGTAATTTCTTTTAAAACACTGATATACTGGTAAGTATGCTTACTGAGCAAGTATCTGACTAAGAAAGAACTTTAAGACAATCTTATTATTATTAAATAGTTGTACAAAGGGGTTACAATTTCATAAAACTCTTAAGAGGAACAGGTTTCTGATGTCTATCTAAAGGGCAATCATTACATAAAAATTTTTCTGGCCATAATTAAGGTATTAGTACATCATTTTCTATGGGGAAGCTTTTAGATATGTTATAATACAATTCACTGGACTACTAGAAGTCACAGACATTCCATAGAAAACAAAAAAATAAATAAAATCAACATTTATAAACCCACAGTATAAACAATTTCAGCCAAGTTATTATCATTTTCTGAATGAGTTCCAGAAATTTTTTAGGGGGAAAAAAATGTCCCTGAAATTGTTCTGTGTGACTCAAGAAGTAGAATATGAGGCCCTGCATTCAAACTCCAGTACCATCAAATAAATAAATAAATAAAATAGATTACTAATTAAATAAATAAAAGCAATGTGCTAGTTCTATGGTAATTTAGTACTAATATTTAATATTGCTGAGTCCCAACAATTTGACAAGCATTATAATGAAGTTGCAGGAATTCTTAATATTGATACCTGGGTTCAAACAATGTTGAAACTGAGTGCTCAGGATGTAGAGTTTATAAACACAACTGAAGATAATATGAAACTGAGTGGTTCTCTGAGTGGTTTTTAACCACATTTGGTCAAAACTGTATATAATAAATCCACAAATAAGATAGACTTATTTAATTCACATATACCTTCATTAAAAAAAAAAAAGAGGGACTGGGAAGGTGGCTCAGTGTAGAGCACTTGCCTTGCATGCTTGAGGCCCTGGGTTCGACTCCTCAGCACCACATAAGCAGAAAAAAAAAGCCAGAAGTGGCACTGTGGCTCAAGTGGTAGTGTGCTAACCTTGAGCTGAAGAGCTGAGGGACAGCGCCCAGGCCCAGAGTTCAGGCCCCACAACAGGACCACCCACAAAAAAAAAAAAGAAAGAAAAGAAAGAAAGAAAGAAAGAAAGAAAAAAAGAAAGAAAGAAAGAAAGAAAGAAAGAAGAAAGAAAGAAAGGAAGAAAAGGGTTTCTCCTTGTGTGTGTCTGTATCTTTGTGTCCTGTCCCTCCATAGTACCCACACTCTGCTAGAGTATGCCCCTGCCCTTCTGTTTGTCTGCTTTTTTGTCTGTTTCCTTGCTTGTTTACTTAATAAGCTCTGCCAAGTTTTCTTATCCCTCCCCCCAAAAAAAAGGTTAGGAGTGCTGGGTGTGACACAAGTGGTAGACTACTGCCTAACAACCGGTGGGGGGAACAGAAGGGGAGGAGGGGAAGGGGGACGGGGGCGTGGGGAGAAGATCTGGGTCAAGAAAGTGTTTTAAATATGCTCTCCAAGAATCATTGAAGTCACAAGGATAGACATGAAAATAAAAGAATTATCTCAGCAACGCAAAATTTACTCCTGTGCAGAAATGTACACAATCAGCCCAAAATCTGGCAAGCAAGCACACAGAGCAGGCAGATCTGATACTTAATTCCTAATACAGCAGGTCCTGCTCCTCTGCTCAGATTGGTTGGGATCAGGTTCACAATCTGCTTACGATTGGCTACTGAATAGTTATAATGTATTTAAATGAGATGATTTTGAAATAGGATTAACAGTACAAAAGTAATCTCAAAATTTACCACGCCCTCTACTATTTTTTTTTTCTTTATTTGCTGATTGTGGGGCCTGAACTCTGGGCCTGGGCACTGTCCTTCAGCTCTTCAGCTCAAGGCTACTGCTCCACCACTTGAGCCACAGCACCACTTCTGGTTTTTTCTGCTTCTGTGGTGCTGAGGAATCAAACCCAGGGCCTCATGCATGCAAGGCAAGCACTCTACCACTGAGCCACCTTCCCAGCCCACTCTGCTATTTCTTGAATAGTCTGGGGCATGTCCTAATTCCATCTTAAAAAGAAATCATTTTAAGACAAAAACCTTACATTTCAAAAATCCTCTCTAATCCCAGAGCAGTTCCTCTTTTCCTAAACCAGAGCCAAGCTACCAGGCCAAAGCAGGAACTTTTAAGCAATACACTTTTGATAGACCAGATAATTTTTACCACAAAACTTAAATAATTTATATATCTAGTATAAAAATATTAAAAAAAGAATTAGCAGAGTCAGGTGCCTCTCCATTGCAAATTCAGTATTTGTTGTACACTACTACCTGTAATTCACTTATAAGCAGGGTCTTTTTTTTTGGGGGGGGGGTCAGTCATGGGGCTTGAACTCTGGGCCTGGGTGCTGTCCCTCAGCAATTAAGCTCAAGGAGAGCACTCTACCACTTGAGCCACAGTGCCACTTCCAGTTTTCTGAGTGCTTTATTGGAGATAAGAGTCTCTTGGAGGACTTGCTTGCCCGGGCTAGCTTTGAACTGTGATCCTCAGATCTCAGCTTCCTGAGTAGCTAGGAATATAGGTGTCAGCCACTGATGCCCAGCCAAAATTAGGGTTATTCTTATCCATAGAATAAATGGTGTTTGTTCTGTGTGCGTGTATGGCTTGAATTCAAAGCTTTTTTGCTCAAGGCTATCACTTTAGCCACAGCTCTACTTCTAACTTTTTTAAAAAATTAAGGTAGTTAATTAAAACTAAGAGTCTCACAGACTTTCCTGCCCAAGCTGGCTTCAAACCATGATCCTCAGATTTCAGCTTCCTGAATAACTAAGCTTACAGATGTGAACCACTGGCACTGGGCAAAATGGTGTTCTTTAAGAAATATTCTAGGGCTCGGAATGTGGCTTAAGTGGTAGAGTGCTTCCCTAACATGCATGAAGCTCTGGATTCAATTACTCAGTACTACATACAGAGAAAGAGCCAGAAGTAACTTCCTGTGGCTCAAGTGGTAGAGTGTAGCCTTGAGCAAAAGAAGCTCAGGGACAGTTCAAGCCCCAGGACTGGTCGAAAAGAAAAGAAAAGAAACATTCTACAAAGTAAAAAAGAATGTGAAAATGCTTCATAATAAAAAGAATTTAGCGCTTATGCTAATGCTATGGTATTACTTACTTTCAATTCTTACTTTCTTAATTTATAATCTATGTGACCCTGGACGTAACTTACCTGTCTATGATCCAGGTCACAGAGTAAAAGGTAATGCATGTAAAATGGCATGGTACCTAAAGTAAGTTTTCAAATATTAGCTTTTATCATTATTGATTTTAAAACATGAAGAAATTAGAATACTAAAAAATTTCTGGTAGACAATCTGATAGGTCCTCTAAAAGTTGAACACAGACTTCCCAATACTCAGCAACTAGATAAATACAGCAGAGTAAAGAAAAAACTTGTGTATAAATTTGCATAGCAATATTTTAAAGCAGCCAGAAAAGCTAGAAAATTATACAGAAGTCCAGAATACGCGAAGTAGAATAGTAAGTAGGATTGGAACTGACTAGTAATAGTTACTGGGTATCTTTTGGGGTAGATAGAAGTGTTCTAGAACTAGATGGTGGTTATGGTTGCATAACACAGTGAATATATTAAAAACCAATGACGTTTACAGTTTAAAATGTAAATTGTATCTCAATAAAAGGGAAAACCAGGACAGGTGCCAATGGTTTATGCCTATAATCTTAGCAACTCAGGAGGTAGAAATGTGAGCATCAAGGTCCAAAGCTAGCCCTGTAGACAGGCAAATACACAGGCTCTTATATCCCACTAAATATCAAAAAGCTAGAACTGGGGCAAGGCTCAAGTGGTAGAATGCTTGCTTATCAGGCTTGAGGACCTGAGTTTAGTCCCGGGTACTAACATGAACACACCCTCCACACACACACACACACACACACACACACACACACACACACACACACACACACACACACACACACACACACACACACACACACACACACACACACACACACACACACACACACACACACACACACACACACACACACACAGTATTTTAATGATAAAAAATAAAAATATCACTTTTAATTTATTATTGAGAAATGTAACAGTAAAGAAACATCTGAAGCTTGTCAAAATGTGACCAAATTAACAAATGACAAAAGATGACTGATGAGCCTTATTTATTTATTTATTTATTTTTTTGGTCCGGTCGTGGGGCCTGAACTCTGGGCCTGGGCACTGTCCCTCAGCTCTTCAGCTCAAGGCTAGTGTTCTACTACTTGAGCCACAGCGCCACTTCCGGCTTTTTTTCTTATGTGGTGCTGAGGAATCGAACCCAGGGCCTCATGCATGCAAGGCAAGCGCTCTACCACTGAGCCACCTTCCCAGCTCTGATGAGCCTTATTAAGGAATTAAAAAAATCAGCAAGACTAAAAGGAGGGAGAGTGGTATACAGTTTTTTTTAAAACCGTTGTTTTTTTGTTTTTTTTTTTGGTTCCGGTCATGGGGCCTGAACTCTGGGCCTGGGCGCTGTCCCTCAGCTCTTCAGCTCAAGGCTAGCGCTCTACCACTTGAGCCACAGCACCACTTCCGGCTTTTTTTTTTCTTTTTGCTTATGTGGTGCTGAGGAATCGAACCCAGGGCCTCAGGCATGCAAAGCAAGCGCTCTACCACTGAGCCACCTTCCCAGCCCCCAAACCATTGTTTTGATCAAAGCCATCTATTATCAATTTACTTATTTTCAAAGGATTTCTCAATCTGTTGCTAGCACCAAGTAGTAGAAATGACTCTGTCTTCCCTTTTCTTCTGAGGAACAAAGGAATGACATCAATTTCTGCTGAAATGCAAAATACACCCCAGAAGAGACACTTTAGGTTATTTCCTAGTAAATGTCACTCTAAGTATTAAGCCCTAGGAAATACTCCTTGCTTATTTGCAAAGAAGCATATTTGCTTGCATATTTAAACATTTCTTGGAATTGGGTCCTCTTAAAATCAACAACTTAGGAAGCGGTGCTGTGGCTCAAGTGGTAGAGCTCTTGCCTTGAGCTGAAAAGCTCAGGGACAGTGCCTAGGCCCAGAGTTCAAGCCCCACGACCGACCAAAAACAAAAAAAATCAACAACTGAACTAAAATGGATCATATTTCTTCTTTAAAAACCTCTAAATCACCTAAGGGGGCAAACACTGAAGAGACTAAACAGCAATAACCCACACCCCCTGTTTCTTAGAAATTGTTCTGAGGCTAAAGAACATCTACTGTTCTTTCTTTTTTAAAGGATATGCAATTAATAATTTTGTTTTCCTTATTATTTTTGAAAGTTTTCGTATGGCTTTGGGAAGAAGTAGGATGGCAGAAAGAAGTAGGATTGCAGGAAAAGAGAGGCACAGGTGCTTAATTTGTGAAGGCAAATTTATATGTATTAGTAAAGTAGTATTCATTAGTTAAGGTATCTGAAATTGCTTATCATTAACAACCAAAGGAAAGAGAAGCATTTCACGGAAGTATGAGAGTTCAAATGGAGAAATTTCTTTGTACCTTGCCAAGTAAAAGGAATGTGAAGTATTTAAGTCCACAGCCTACCTAACTAAACTAAAATGTAAATGCATGTAAAATGGCATGCTAAGAGGTCTTAGCAGGTCAGGTAGTTTAAATTTCCACTTACTGGGTTTATTTTTATGAGGTTAATTCTACCTTAAAAGTAAAAAGTCATTTGGGGATTCTGCATACTGCTCTCCAGAGTAGTTGAACAAGTTTATGTTCCCAATAACAGTGTAACAGTTGGCCACATTCTACCAGTATACATTATTGTTAGTTTTCTTGATAATGGCCATTCTTACTGGGTGGGGTAGAACTTCAATGCTGTTTTGATCTGCATTTCTTTTATGGCCAGAGATGTCTACTGGCCATAGAGGAGATAATCACAAAGGCTTTATAGCTATGTGCATACGACCATATAAAATGATGCTTATTGAGGGGCTGGGAAGGTGGCTCAGTAGTAGAGCGCTTGCCTTGCATGCTCGAGGCCCTGGGTTCGATTCCTCAGCCCCACATAAGCAAAAAGAAAAAAGCCGGAAGTGGCACTGTGGCTCAAGTGGTAGAGTGCTAGCCTTGAGCTGAAGAGCTGAAGGACAGCGCCCAGGCCCAGAGTTCAGGCCCCACGACCGGACCCAAAAAAAAAAAAAAAGAAAAAAAGAAAAAAAGAAAAAAAAAATGATGCTTATTGATATGCTGGGAAATGTGGCTTAGTGATAGAGTGCTTGCTTAGTATCCATGAAGCCCTGGGTACAATTCCTCAGTACCACATAAACAGAAAAAACAGGAAGTGGCACAGAGGCTCAAGTGGTAGAGCAAAAGAAGCTCAGGGATAGTCCTCAGGCCTTGAGATCAAGCCCCAGGACTTGCAGTTCTTTTCATTTTTTTTCTTTTCTTCTTTCCTTTTTCCTTTGGCTTATTCCCTTCTGCCACTGTTTTTTTTTTTTTTAATTTATTACTGTATCCTTTGTCTTGTATGTAAGTTTATCTGATTTGGGAAGTTCAACAATGAAACCCACCAGATACTATGTTGATATAAACTATATAACTTGGAGGAGAAGAAAGTCGGGAGGGGAAAAACTGGGAGAGAATGAGGGAAGGAACAATACTGTTCAAAAGGAAATGTACTTATTACCTGACTTATGTAACTGAAACCCCTCCGTACATCACCTTTACAATTTAAAAAAAAAAAAAAAAAAGGGTAGTCACCAGTCTAGATTTTTGAGTTCTAAGCCAATCTGGATAACACTGGATAATAGGTTTGCAAATACAAGATAGAAATCAATAATGAATGCCCTTAGTTGAGCTGAGTTGCTAGACATCTTACTTTGTTACTCTTATCAATCATCAAGAGTTACTGATTTCTACCTTCCAAATAGTTTGAACACCTAAACCTTAATTTTGGCCTCCTCTTTGCTCAGTTAGAGCATTTTTTCTCAACTGGCATTTTTTCACAACACGTTTCTTCAAAATGTGTTGCAGTAAGGCTGGGCTATTGGCAATTTCCTAGCAAATTCACCACTCTATAGGTCTTTAGCTATCTCATGGAGACACTAACAAGAGAGGATGAGTAGTCGCCAGTGCTAACTAATTTTGACAGTGGAGTCGTCTGGTTTAGTATGGAAGATTTAGATTGGTAATGTCCGCAATTAACAAAGAAAAAGAGCTAGTAGGTCCTGGACACTTTCTCTGGATCGAGTAGAATTTTCTATGCACATAAAGCAAAAATAATCAGCATTTCAAAGTAGAGACAACTCTTTAAAAAGCATTAAACATTGTCTACTACATACAGAATGAACATGAAATACAACAAAAAATCTGACAATATTTCCAATAATGAAGTTAAACTTAAGTCCACGAAGAAACATCTTCTGAGGAAAAGATAGATGTCAAGGAGACAGTGATACTTGAAACGGGATGAATGAGTCTGTCAAGAAAACAAGTTAGGGGCTGGGAAGGTGGCTCAGTGGTAGAGTGCTTTGCCTTTGCCCTGGGTTCGATTCCTCAGCACCACATTGGCAAAAAGAAAAAAAGCCCGAAGTGGCACTGTGGCTCAAGTGGTAGAGCTCTACCCTTGAGCTGAAGAGCTGAGGGACAGCACCCAGGCCCAGAGTTCAGGACCACGACTGGACCCCCACCAACAAAAAAAAGAAAAAAAAGAAAACAAGTTCGTGAGAAGACACAGTATGTGAAAGAACTAGGAAAGATGAAAAAGACGGTAAGCTCTGTACCATCTGTGTAGAATAAGTAGATCTGTAGGTGACAGGGAAATGCTTTTAAGTCTGAAGGTGCTATAGTGACTTTTTATTTTTCTTTTTAGTTTAAAGGAACACTTTCATAGCAGGAGATAACTCCAAGGTGAAAAGCTAGAAGACCAATTAGAAGGTAAAGGATCAAGCAAGAGAGGATAATAGCCTAAGTTAGACAGTGGTAACTCTGAAGAGAAACAATTAAGAAGGAAAAAAAACTTAACTACTGTGTATGCATGCACCCAAGTGTGTGTATATCTGATGTACTTAGAACTTAGTAATACCACGGTCAAAGAGGTAGATGCAGTCAGTACCACTTTCCAAAGCTCATGAATCAGCAGACAACATAAGAGATAAGAAAATAGATAAAAGCAGCTCCAGTTGCTGCTTCTTGCTGTGCTTTCTAGCAATCCAGCTGCCTAACATTATGTTTTTTATTTTGGCTTTAATTTTGAAAATAAGCTCAGAAAAATCAACAGTTTATGTGCTGTCTCAACCAGTTATCAGTAAATTTTATCAGTGGAGGGCCAACAGTAAGCATTTTAGACTTTAAGAGCCATGTATTCTGTTAAAGAGCCATGTATTCTGTTAAAAGCAGTCACAGATCACCTAAAAACCAATTTGGTTGTGTTTCAATATAATTTTATTTACAAAAACAGACAGTTAGTTAATTTGGATGAAGTTTGCCAGTTCCTGTTCTAGACTATTAATAACGCTTTTAATAATATAGAGATAAGAGGGGCTTAGAAAAAAAAAATACAGTCTCAGAAAAGTAAAACTTGTACCAAGGACTTCTAAATTTCTTTTTATTTTTGGTCCGGTCGTGGGGCCTGAACTCTGAGCCTCGGCACTGTCCTCAGCTCTTCAGCTCAAGGCTAGCGCTCTACTACTTGAGCCACAGTACCACTTCCAGTTTTTTCTTTTTTGCTTATGTGATGCTGAAGAATCAAACCCAGGGCTTCATGCATGCAAGGCAAGCACTCTACCACGAAGCCACCTTCCCAGCCCTTCAAAATATTAGAAAAGCCATGACTAACAACTTTATAAAAACAAAGCTTATTATCATGTTTATTAGCTATAACCAAGGTTCATACTACATCAAATATCACATAAAGTGACCACTCAGATTATTCAGAAAATAATATACAGTATGTGAGTAATAATTAAAAAAAACTTTTTAAAACAACTTAGGGATTTTTCTTTTATTGCAAAAAAGAAAACATCATTTTTTCAAGTTATACCATTAAAGATATGGATTGGCTTTGTGTATTTAACAAAGTTATTTAAATACAATCATTAATTCATTTAACAATTACTAAGTACACATGTTAAGCAGTGTTCCAGACACACTGGAGGTCAGCAAACTTTCTGAGTAAAGGGCCAGGTAGTAAATAATGTTGGGCTTTGAGATCTGAAAGGCTTTCACATGCCTTAACAATTAGCCACCATATAAACCTCAATAGTTTCTTCAATACTACACTACCTACAATAACTTTTCAGTCGGTTTTGTTCAGACAATTTGGAAATGTATTTCCTATTTAATTGAATTCTACTAACCCTTCAAGAAAAATGGCAGGCACTTAGCTTTATAGATGAAGCAACTCAGATTCAGATAAGTAAGGTCAGCTTTGCTGATATCAACTGTGCTAAGGTGTCAAGAATGAAGCCTAGATTTTCCAACACTCCATCTCTCCATTAACCACAAAATACATATTTGATTTGGTAAAACAAATTAGGTTTAGAGTTAATAATTATAACCACTAATTTAGGAATTTTAAAACTATGGTCACAGTTTTTATAGAAAAAGAATATGCTTTTCATTAAAAAAAGGAAAAATTTTGTAAGTAATTTTTGGAAACTTTCAGCCTTTGCTTTTCTCATTGCATTATAAATCTTCTATTAAAATAAGAAATCTATTTATTTTCTATTTCTACATACCAAATTGCCATAAACACAGCTTCTGAAAAACAATACCCTAGTCGGGTACCTGTGGCTCACACCTGTAGTCCTAACTACTCAGGAGACTGAGCTGAGGATCACTGTTCAAAGCCAACCTGGACAAGAAAGTCCATGAGACTTTTATCTCCAATAAACCATTAGAAAACCAGAAGTGGCGCTGTGGCTCAAGTGGTACAGCACTTGCTCTTGAGAAGAGCACAGGGACAGTGCCTAAGCCCAGAGTTCAAGTTCTACAATCAACAAAAAAGAAACAAAACAAAACACCCTTGTCAAGCACTGATGGCTCACACTTGTAATCCTAGCTACTCAGGAGGCAGAGATCTAAGGATTGTGGTTCAAAGCCAGCCTGGGGAAGGAAAGTCCAGGAAACTCTTATCTCTAATATAAACTACTCAGAAAAATACCAGAAGTGGCACTGTGGCTCAAGTGATAGAGCCTTAGCCTTGATTAAAAGAAGCTCAGAGACAGTATCCAGGCCTTGAGGTCAAGCCTCAGGACTGGCACAAAAATTAACTAAAGAAAATACCCTTTAAGATAGGCATCATGGTACAATACCAGCTACTCTTGGAATTCAAGCCAGCCTGTCTATAAAACCGATGAGAATCTCATAAGAAAGACAACAACAAAAACCCCAATTCATCACAATCATAGTGATTCTGTGGGTACTGCAGGTATTGCAAGGCTCAGCTGGGCTCTACCCTACTTCCCCACAAAATTAACATCAAATTGTGTTCCTTTTTGGAAGCTCTCAGAAAAACAAAGCAATGGGTTGAGGTTTGGCTCAGCTGTGGATCTCCTGCCAAGAAAGCACAAGGCTCCAAGTTCAAACCCCAGTACCACGAAAAACAAACAAAAAATGACTTCCAAAATCATTTAGATTATTTGCAAAATCCATTTCCTAACAATAGGACCATGTAACATATTCATCAGTGTTACATCAGAAAGCAGAGGCCAGAATGTTGAAATTTCAGACAATACAACCTGTAATGGCTGTTTTGAATGCCTTCTATAAAAGCCAATGAGCAACTACTACTATTCTTTTATCCTGAACACTTTCTAGACCTTACCACTTTGGACCACTTGTATCTTTCACATTATTACCTAAGCATTATTTTTTAGAAAGAAAGAGACCAATTCTTACTTTTTTCTATTAGTCATAATCTTTACCACGAATAGGGAAAAGGATACAGAAAATTTAAGGGTATTTTGCACACTCACAAACTACTTTATTCTTGCTACCACACTGCAACATTTACATTCTGCCTGGCATTATATTTATATGTGCACCTATTTTCTTTCTTTATTAGGTCTAGACTGAAGAACATCAATGTCTTATATACATCCCTGAGTCCCTATAGTAGCTACCTTCCTGATTCCCTTATAGAAGTTTTGCAAAAAATGTTTGTTGAATAGGTAGATAAAACACTGCTAGTTTTAACAGCTCGTTGGCTGACAGCATATATAGATGGATGATGTGGTTGAAGAAGTTATTTAGTACATATTCCAGCTTCTGACTATTCTGGTTTTGTCTTTTGGAATAAAATGTTACTGTAAAGTCCAGTGAAACACGAAACACCAAGGAAGCTGAGATCCCATAACTGAGGAAGAATTTAACACGTTTAGTAAAAAAAAAAGTGCAGTTAATGACATGGATGGCACAATCTCAAGCAAAGGCTACTGTGATAGTGCTAGTGGGGTATAAACCAGATGAGAAGGTGTCAGTACAAAGTGAAACCACAAACTGAGCACATGTGGACATTTTTTGAGAAACATGGCTATAATATGCAGTAAAAATTATACATTTTAAAAGAAATTGTATTGGGGCTGGGAAGGTGGGTCAGTGGTAGAGTGCTTGCCTTGCATTCATGAGGCCCTGGGTTCAATTCCTCAGCACCACATAAGCAGAAAAAGCCCGAGGTGGCACTGTGGCTCAAGTGGTAGAGTGCTAGCCTTGAGCTGAAGAACTGAGGCCCAAGTTCAAGGGCACCTAGGCCCAAGTTCCAGCCCCACAATTGAGACAGACAGACAGACAGACAGACAGACAGACAGACAGACAGACAGACAGACACAATTATACTTTTTTTTCTTTTTGAGACAGAGTTTTGCTATGTAATCTAGGCTAGCCTCGAACTCTTTTTTTTTTTTTTGTCAGTCGTGGGGCTTGAACTCTGGGCCTGGGCGCTGTCCCTCAGCTCTTCAGCTCAAGGCGAGCGCTCTACCACTTGAGCTACAGCGCCACTTCCGGTTTTCTGGTGGTTTATTGGAGATAGGAGTCTCACGGTCTCTCCTGCCCGGGCTGGCTTTGAACCGCGATTCTCAGATCTCAGCCTCCTGAGTAGCTAGGATTACAGGCGTGAGTCACCAGCACCTAGCTCTAGCCTCGAACTCTTGATCCTCCTGAACTCTAAAATTGCAGGAGTGGGGCTGGGAAGGTCGCTCAGTGGTAGAAAGCTTGCCTTGCATGCATGAAGCCCTGGGTTCGATTCCTCAGCACCACATAAGCAAAAAGAAAAAAGCCAGAAGTGGTGCTGTGGCTCAAGTGGTAGAGTGCTAGCCTTGAGCTGAAGAGCTGAGGGACAGCGCCCAGGCCCAGAGTTCAGGCCCTATAACTGGACCCAAAATAAATAAATAAATAAATACTACAAAATAAAAAAAAATAATAAAATTGCAGGAGTATGGGACACTTTGCCCAGCTGGCACTGCTATTTTTAAACAAAATGTTAGTCAAAAGTTTCCCAATGCACATTCTATAAGATGTAACAGACCTAAAAGACAAGGATAGAAACTGATGATATTACCACAACAACCATGATAGATGGAATTTCATATTATGCTAGAGTCAAAGTTATCTCAACAACTAGGAAAGAAAAAAAAGAGTGTATTCTATCTAACATTTTTATTTAGGAGCTGACACAAAAAAGCTAGCCAATGACAAATAAATACAGTTTCCCTTCTTAAGAGAGTTTGAACATAAATTCAAAATGAAATAGAACTATTTACTTGAGAAATTCAAGCAAATTACTGGTAAAATTGGCAATTTATATTCCTAAAAATTTAAATTTTCAGAATATGTTTGTAACTACCTAATAATTACTAAAACTAAACAGAATAAAAACTTCCTTCTTTCTTAACTTTTTGTCTTGTCACTACTCAACCAGACTAGCCTTGATCTTGAGATATTCCTAGGTCTTCCAACAAAGGAGCTGAGATTATAAGGATGTACCACAATGCCCAGCTTAATCTGGGCTCTCTAAGTTGTACAGACTGATCTCCAACCCCTGGACTCAAGCAATGCTTTTATCCAATCTCCAAACTAGCAAGAGACTATAGGTATTCCTAATATTCTTTGATATTGTAATTGGGAAGAAACAAATGCAAAACTTACTTAATCAGGATCAAAATTTAATTAGTAAGAAAGTTAAAATCCCAACTTAACTTGCTAATATACCTCAGGCTAACCTTGAAGTCCTGAGACTGCTGCCTTAGTGTACTGAGTACTGGTGCACGCAACCCGCATTTGGCAAACTCCTATTTTTTAACCCAATACTTGTTTTGTTTCATATCTAATGTTTTGAGGCAGGATATAAATACATGGCCTAGGCTGGCCTCAAACTCTTGATCTTTATGCTTTTGCCACTTGAGTGGAAGATTATATGAGTGGGTTACCATACCCAGCTTTTAATTCAATATTTGTTAGCATTCTCTTTTTTACAAAAGTGGGGACTGAACCCAAGGCTTTGTATATGCTAGGAAAGCAGTATGTCACTTAAGTCACAGCTCTATCCCTTGCTGTGTCTTTGACTGATTGTTGATTCAAATGATTACTTAGATGATTTGGTAGTACTAGAGTTTGAACCCTGGGCCCAGGGCTCAAGTTTGCTAAGCAAGTGTTCTACCACTTAAGCCATGTCCTCAGCCATATATTTTGTTTTGAGATAGGGTCTCATTAATTTTTCCTATCAAACTTGAGATATTTATCTAGCTGGGGTTGCAGGTGTGCAACAGCATGCCCAGCTAACAATTCTGATATTTAACCTAGAGATCATTATAGACTCTACAGTAATTTACTGAACCATACTATACTATAATAAACTGAACTATTCAGCAACTTACTGAACCATACTATACTATCAACATTTTAATGTCCCCAATGAACCCTAATGCCAATGATAATACCTGAAGTATTCAATTGATTCAGATACAATAAATGTAAATTACTAAGAGATTAAGCAAAATCTAGAATCCAAGGAAAGACACTTGACCAGGGCAAGTATCCATTTCACAAATAAACAGGGTTTTCTTTTTTTCTTTTTAAGTTGAATGCAACTTTAAGAAATTCTTACATTGAAGGAATCATGCAATTATGAAAGCAGTAATTTTCAATCTCTTCTTTCCTTTTGTTAATCCTTTTCGTTTAATTAAATCTTCATGTGTAGTTAGGAACTGAAATATATGTCCTCAAAACTTAAATGTTGAAGTTTTAACCCTGAATTTGGCTGTAATTAGAGACAGGGTCTCTGAGAAGTTAACAAAGGTTAAACGGGGCCTTAATCCAGTAGAACAGATGACTTTACATGAAGATAGAGATCTGCTGGGCACCAGTGGCCCTTGCCTGTTAATCCTAGCTACTCAGGAAGCTAGGATTTGAGAACTGCAGTTCGAAGCCAGCTGAGGCAGGAAAGTCCCTGAGACTCTTTATCTCCAATTAAGCCTCCGTTAAGCCAGGGCCATCGCTATGGCTCAAGTGGCAGAGCACTAGCCTTGAGCACAAAAGCTCAGGGATAGTACCCAGGCCTTGAGTTTAAGCCCCAGGACTATGCGCCTGTGAGTATGCATGCATGCATGCACGCACGCACGCATGCATGCGCGCGCGCACACACACATGCACACACACACACACGCGTGCACACACACACACACACACACACACACACACACACAGATCAGAGATAGATATCTCCCATTTGCATGAAGAGGAAATGCCACATGAAGACACACCAAGAAGGCACCTGTCTACAAGCTAAAGAAAGAGCCCACCCAAGACCAAATTCTCCAGAATTATAATCTTATGCTTTTAGGCTCTAAACCTCAGAGAATATAAATTTGTGTTGTTTAAGCTATGGGCTGGGATATTTTGTTATAGAAGCTCTAGAAGATTAATAATGCAGTGTTCCCAAAGGAATTCTAGAGAAACTCCTATAATGCTATCTACTCAGGGAGCTAAGATCTGAGGATCATGCTTCAAAGCCAGCCCAGGTAGAAATGTCTGTGAGAATGTCAGAAAACCAGAAGCGAGGGCTGGGAAGGTGGCTCAGTGGTAGAGCGCTTGCCTTGCATGCTTGAGGCTCTGGGTTCGATTCCTCAGCACCACATAAGCAAAATGAAAAAAGCCAGAAGTGGCGCTGTGGCTCAAGTGGTAGAGTGTGCTAGCCTTGAGCTGAAGAGCTGAGGGACAGTGCCCAGGCCCAGAGTTCAGGCCCCACAACCGGACCCCCCAAAAAAAAAAAAAAAAAAAAGAAAAGAAAAGAAAAGAAAACCAGAAGCGAAGCTGTGACTCAAAGTGACAGAGCACTAGCCTTGAACAAAAGAGATCAGGTGCAGTATCTAGGCTCTGAGTTCAAGCCCCAGGACCGACCCATCCCCTTGCTCCCTCCCAAATTTTATATACTGCAAACCAGCACAATCTAATTTTTATTTTATGATCACTTGTAAAAGATTGCCTGATACAATGATTCCTTTTTGAAATTTATTTTAATTAAGTACTTACACAAAGGGGTTTCAATTCCATAATTCAGGTTATGGGCACAGTGTATCTTTATCCATGTCATCCTTTTTACCATTCTCCCCTATCATTATTAACTGAATATATTAATTCTTAAACCAAGCTAAACATGGGCTGGGAAGGTGGCTCAGTGGTAAGAGTGCTTGCCTAGCACGCAAGAGGCCCTGGGTTCGATTCCTCAGCACCACATAAGCAGAAAAAGCTGGAAGTGGCGCTGTGGCTCAAGTGGTAAAGTGCTAGCCTTGAGCTGAAGAGCTGAGGGACAGCGCCCAGACACTGGATTCAAGTCCCCCACAAGTAACCAAAAAAAAAAAAAAGCAAGCCAAACATAAAACTTTCTGTATATTTGTTCCATAATCAAAAGGCATGATTCTGTATGTTAAGACTAAATTTTAAGTTAATTTATTCCAAGTATGATCAAATGTCTAATGAGTATTCATAATGACCAGCAAGACAGAAATTTATCATATAGTTGAGAAAACTGCTTAGAAGTGCTTAATGAATGAAAAGATAACACATTAATAGAGTATGTGCTTTCTGAATGCTGATCCTCAGCACTGAAAAAATTTTGCCTAAAAACAAGTGAAAAGCTGGGCACTGGGGGCTCACACTCATAATCCTAGCTACTTAGGAGGCTTAGATCTGAGGATCCTGGATCAAAGTCAGCTCAGGCAGGAAAGTCCCTGAGACTCTTATCTCCAATTAATTACTAAAAAGCTGGAAGTGAAGCTGGTACAGCACTAGCCTTGAGCACAGAAGCTCAGGGACAGTGCTCAGGCAGAAGAAGAAGGAAAAGGACAAGGAGAACAGAGAATATACAGGCTCACAGGTGTAATCCTAGCTATTTGAGGCTGAGCTCTGATGTGAGGATTAGGTTTCAAAGCCAGTCCAGGTTTACAAATTGGAGAGGTTTTAAATAAAATCTCCAATTAACTAACAAAAAGCTGGAAATGGGAGATATGGCTCAAGTAGCAAAGTGCCAGCCTAGAGACAAAAAAGCTAAGCAAGAGGGCAAGACACCCTTAGTTCAAAAAAAAATCTAAACAAAAGCAAGAAGCTCTAAGTGTAAGATCCCATACCATCAGGGAGCCGATGGCTCATGCCTGTCATCCTAGCTACTCAAGAGGCTGAGATCTTAGGATGGCAGTTCAAAGACAGCCCAGGAGGAAAGTCCAGGAGATTCTTATTTCCATTTAACCACCAGAAAACTGGAAGTGGTACTGTGGCTCAAGAGGTAGAGTACTCACCTTGACCTGAAGAGCTCAGGAACATCACCTAGGCACAGAGTTCAAGCCCCATAACCAATTAAAAAAGAAAAAGAAAGAAAGAAAGAAAGAAAGAAAGAAAGAAAGAAAGAAAGAAAAGAAAAGAAAAGATCTACTACTAGAACCGAAAGAAAGAAAAAAGTGTACTATGTTCACTAGCATGACTAAAATCTCAAGTATATGCCAAAAAAATAAAAAAGCCAGCACAGTGGTTCATTTCTGTAATCCCCGCTACTTAAGAGATAAGAGATCGGAAAGACTCAAGTGTGAGAACGGCATGGGCAAGAATTTAATATAATCTGATCTCTGCAATCTTAGTGTGGTGGCCTGCAAATGGATGGGAGGTGTAACTGAGGCCCTTAGTTCAGGCCTGCCCTGGCAGAACAGAACAAAACAAAACAAAGGCTAGATGCTACCTGAAGCATGAGGCCTTCAGCTCAAACCCAGTACTGCCCTCCATGCAAAACTGAAAAAGACTAATGAAACAGAAAAACATTTAATTAGGTGAGATAGAAATATAGACATTATTCCTTTTCTTTATTTTTGATGCAAGTTCTTAATATGTAGCCCAGGCTGGCCTGAAATTCACTAGTAGCATGGGCTGTTGGCATTCTGATTCCCATCACTGACTGACTTTGAACTCATGGCCTTCCTTTCATTGTCCTCCAAGTGTTTGGATTACAGGCCATAACCAGGTCATTACGGGCCATTTCCAGGGGGAAATAGGAAGGGATGGGAAGGGGAAACAAAGGAGGAGGCAACAATGCTTGATAAGAAATGTACTTATTACCTTGTCCATGTAATTGTAACGCCTCTGTATGGCATTTTCACAATAATAAAAATAACTAAATAAATAAACTGTTTCAGAATTAAGGGAAAAAATTTATATATTTTTTAATTTAAAAAAAAGAGGCTGAAGGAAACATTTCTCAACTTCATTCCCTTAGTACTGAGATATAATCATTGTAGCCTCTATAAACTATCTTATAGCCCTCACAGACAAATCATGAACTTATCTCCAATTAACCAGCAAAAAAAGCAGGAAATGGAATTGTGGCTCCAATAGTAGAATATCAGCCACGAGCAGAACAAAACCAATGGAGCACAGCTATGATTTCAAGCCCCAGAACACACACAACAGACAGCTAGTAGTTCATTAGATATAGACAGACAGACACTCAGACATTATTTAAAATGTTATAGGTTAGTAATAAAAGCTAAAATATCTAAGAACTTACTAGTAGAAAACCCTGAGTAGCTAGGCACAGGTAGCTCACACCTATAATCCTAGCTACTCAGGAGGCTGAGATCTGAGAATCAGGTTTGAAGCAACCTCAGGAAAGTCTTTAACATTCTTATCTCCAATTTAGTACCAAAAGCCAGAAGTGGAGATCTGGCTCAAGTGGAGATCTGGATCACTAACCTTGAGCAAAAATGCTTAGGGACAGCACTTAGGACAAGTTCAACCCCAAGAACTGCACCAAAAACAAAACAAAACAAAACAAAAAAACTCAAAATACTGAATACCAAAAATTGTCATCTGATAAAAATATGAACTTAATCTTTTTCAACATTTACAATGAGTATATAACATTTATTTTTGTATGTCATTTTTTAAGGTATAGCCTTTGATGGCAAAATATTGAAAACTATATTCCTTCCTAATCTCATAGAATTTGCAATTTTTGTATACAGGAGTGTGTAAGGTAAGGGGAAGATATAGAAAAATAAAAGAAAAATTATAAAACAATGTATATTATCTGATATTGCTGCTGTTACTAAAGGCACTTCCAGGAAACGCATTGTATATATTCATCTAGTAACAGAATTAGCAAAGATTTATTGAATGACAGCTATGTATGAGGCCCTTGGCTTAGGTCCTAAAAATGTTATGGAGACTGACAAAAATCCCATCACAGAGCTTTGATTCTTAAAAAGGAAACACAAACTATGCACTAGTGGCTGGCACCTATAACCCTAGCTACCCAGGAGGCTGGGATCTGAGGATTGTGGTTTAAAGCCAACCCAGACAGGAAAGTCTATGAGACTCTTTACTGCCAGTTAATCAGGAAAAGCTGCAAGTGGAGCTGTGGCTCAAGTGGGAAGCTGCTAGCTTTGACCAGAAAAGCTTAAGGACAGCACCCAGGCCCTGAGTTCAAGGCCAGGACCTTCATTTTAAAAGTAAACACAATTTCAGCCTAGACTCAGTGGTTCACACTTGTAATCTTAGCTACTCAGGAGACTGAGTTCTGAGCATCATAGTTCAAAGCCAGCCTAGGCAGAAAAGTCCGTAAGACTCTCCTCTCTAACCACCAAAAAGCTGGGAATGGAGTTAGACCTCAAGAGGCAGAGCTCTAGTGGTGAGCAGAAATGCTCAGGGAGGACTGGTAATGTGGCTTAGTGGTAGAGTGCTTGCCTAGCATGCATGAAGCCCTAGGTTCGATTCCTTGGTACCACATAAACAGAAAAAACCAGAAGAGGTGCTGTGGCTCAAGTAGTAGAGTGCTAGCTGTGAGCAAAAAGAAGCTCAGGAACAGCACTCAGCACCCGCATTGAAGACCCAGGATGACGACATGTATGTGCACATACACACACATACATACACACACACAAAGTAAACACAATTTTAGAGAATAAAATAATACTAGGGAGGAAATAAAAGTGAGGAAAAACTATAGGAAAAGAACTACTTTAACTTTATTCTTGTACAAAGAACCAAGGAACCAGCGACAGTAATTTGGTATGGTAGAATATGGTACACACTGATGAGGATGACTTCAGAAACACACCATCAAATATTTTTAAAATTTTATGAAGATGTCAAAGTAATTCAATAAGGGTAAAGAATTGTCTCGTCAACAAATGGTACTAGAACAACTGGATATCCCTATGTCAAGAATATAATTTGAGAGGCTGGGAAGGTGGCTCAGTGGTAGAGCACTTGCCTTGCATGCTTGAGGCTCTGGGTTTGATTCCTCAGCACCACATAAGCAAAAAGAAAAAAGCCGGAAGTGGCTCTGTGGCTCAAGTGGTAGAGCGCTAGCCCCATGACAGGACCACCCCTCCACACAAAAAAAGAATATAATTTGACTCCTATCTCACAGAATACATAAAAACAATCATAATTCTAAATTTAGGAGCCTGAACTAGAAAACTCAACAAAATAGAGAAGTTAATCTCACTGTAGGGGCCAGGGAATAGCCCAGTGGCAACGAAGACCTGGATTCAATACTTAGCACTACTAAAATAAATAAATAATAAATAAACTAAAACAAAACTTTCACTTAAGGCTAGGCAAGGCCTTAGACATGAAGTGATGGCAACATAACTTTGTGAACATAATAAAAACTAGAGTATTATAACTTGAAAAGAGCAAATTTGTGGTATGTGATTATGTCTCAATTCAAAAAATTGGAACTAGAAGCACAACCACAGAAGTGGAGAGTCTGTCTTATAAAAATCATGTCATCTCAATTTTCTTTTTTGGTTAGTCATGGGGCTTGAACTCTGGGCCTGGGCGCTGTCTCTGAGCTCTTCTGCTCAAGGCTAGCACTCTACCACTTGAGCCACACCTCTACTTTCAGTTTTCTGGTGGTTAATTGGAGATAAGAGTCTCAAGGTCTGTCCTGCCTTGGCTGGCTTTGAACTGCAGATCTCAGCTTAGATCTCAGCCTCCTGAGTAGCTAGGATTATAGGTGTGAGCCACCGGTGCCTAACTCCTCACAATTCTTAAAAAAAAAAAAAAAAAAAGTACTGTTATTATAAAAGTGAAATACAGAGAGGTTACAGTTACTTATGTCAGGTAATGAATATATTTCTTTTTGGACAATGTCACCGTTTCCCTTGCTCTCTACCACTTGACTCCTCCCATCCTCACCCACAAGCTATATGTTCATTTTCAACATAATCTAGTGAGTATCACTGATGCATTTGTTCTCCCTTTGTCCCTCCATTCTGTGCCCCTCTGTGCTCTCCCAAAGACAGATAACAAACCAACAGGACAAAAAGAAAAGATACAAAAACAACAAAGGAAAAAAAAAACTTGTTTCCATTTCCTAGAATTCATTTTGATGTTATTTTATATGATCAGATGTACATAAAGATTGCGTGCCTTTATGTTTTTTTCTTGACTATCCTCCTTTGGTCTCACTGTGGATGAATGCCTAGAGTTCTATATAATTTATCTTATCCCACTGTATTTTTAGATCTATGCTCACATAAGAGAAAACATGCTGTTTCTCTCTCTGAGCTTGACTTACCTCACTTAACATGATTTGTTCTAGGTCCATCCATTTCCCTGCAAGTGACATAATATTCTTTCTAATGGCTATATAAAATTATTGTGTATAGGTACCATATAATGCAGCAATGAACACAGATATCTTTGTGGTATCTGGGCTTGTCATCTCAATTCTACCTTACAAAAGAACTGAGGCCCAAATGGGCCTAACCTATTAGGAGAGCGATTAAAAAAGGAGCAGCCTGCTTGCTCTGTGTGCTTGCTTACCAGATTCCTGGCAGATGTCGTACCCTTCTGCTGAAGTAAAAGTTGCCTTGCCCAGTTCCTTTCCAGTTGGTGTCCCTATTCCTATTTGACAACCCAACATCCAGAGCTATGTCTAACAGTCATTCACAGTTTAATATATTTCAAAGATTCAATTATTACTTCTTTCAGAGAATCTCGTATCAAATATTTTAAATGCTAAGCCAACTTTGCAGTGCTTTAAATTTGTGCAAAATACATTTTTTAAAGTTAGACAATAATATTAATATTAGAAGCTACTTTCCCTTGACACTGGTAGGTCAACATATTATGATGGAACTGACCTAAGTTCCTGACCTAGAGAGCCACTGAACTGATTTAAATGATAGTGTGTTTGTGTGTGTGTGTGTGTGTGTGTGTGTGTGTGTGTGTGTGTGTGTGTGTGTGTGTGTGTGTGTGTGTGTGTGTGTGTGTGTGTGTGTGTGTGACAGAGAGAGAGAGAGTATGTGTGTGTGTGTACTGGTGCTTAAACTCAGGGCTTCTACCTTTGGCTTAGCTTGTTCATTCACAGCTGGCCCTGTACTTCATGAGACATGCTTCTACTTCTAGCTTTTTGCTGGTTAATTTAAGGTAAGTGGCTTCCCAGGCTGGCTTTGAATTTGAATCTTCAAATCTGAGCCTCCATAGTAGCTAGAATTATTGTCCTGAGCCACAATCAACCAGCTGAAAAATGATTGCTGTTTAATGTTATTTCATTTGTAGGGGTGTACAATACAAAAGAGATAACTGGGTGAGCACTTAGACTATTTATAATAAAAACTATTTTTGTCCCTGATGGTTTCTCTTTTCATACCATACTATATTCAGAACCTTCCCAAAAAGAACAGAAATGAAATATTAAGTATACATAAACATATTTTAAAGTAAACAAGAAAATTATATTTCAATCAGTTATGTGAGTTTTAGCATTTGGATACAACTCCAAATGCTGTCTGGTAATAGAGCCTAAACTAAAGATGATTACTCAGGTTATCCTCATTAACAAGTTTGGTGTTATGGATAACTTAGAAGAGTTTTAAATTGACCTAATGGATTTTGAATGTTTTATCTTTTTCTACCACTGCCTACTACATTGGGTGATCACAAACAAAAATGATAACATTCCTGTGTATCTGTATTTTATTCGATTGATAAAGATAATCCTAAAGATTAAATGGGAGAAGATATAAAAAATCCTGAGCAACATTTTAGGCAGAGCCAACTGTGGTGGTGTACAATTGTAATCCCAGAACTCAGAATACTGAGGCAGGAGGATTACAAGTTCAAGTAAGCTACATAGTGAAATCCTATCACAAAACACAGCCTGCACACAAGAGAGATATAACAATAAAACCTAACAGTAGGACTCAAGACTACTGCTTAGTAACAAGGAAAAGAAAAAGAATCACACACTTAAATTACAGTAGTAATATGAAGGAGTCATATTTTGTTAATTCAAGAAAACTATTTCAAAAGATATTATGAGATGTAAATGTCTATTTATACTAGGAGTAATATTATTTCACTGATAAAGTAGTTTATAAAGGGTTACCTTAATTAAGTATTTTTCCCATCTGTCTGCTGTAACAGATTTGCCAATCTTTCTCATCAACTTCAAATGCAGCTCCACCAATTCTTTTGGTACTTAAAGGGAAGAAGAAAAATTAGTCAGCATAATACAAGTATTATTTATAAACATTTAAGATTATAATAAAAGAGAACTTTTGCCGGTCACCAGTGGCTCACACATGTAAATCCTAGCTACTCAGAAGGCTGAAATCCGAGGATCATGGTTCAAAGCCAGCCCAGACAGTAAAGTCCATGAGACTCTTATCTCGCAATTAACCACCAGAAAACCAGAAGTGGCATTGTGGCTCAAGTGGTAAAGCACTTGCTTTGAACTGAAGAGCACAGGGTTAGCCCCCAGGCCCAGAGTTCAAGCCCAACAACTGACCAAAACAAAACAAAACAAAACAAAACAAAAAAACAGAGAACTTTTCCCTAATCCTTTCTCAAAATAGATGACATTAATTCTAATTTTTAGACCTCTGAATCAAAAAACAACAACAACATGAATTAGAGCAATAAATGACTGAAAACATATTCTTTAAGGTAAGAAGGAATATTCATATTTTCTTTCAACTACCATAAGTAATGACCTCTAATGTAAACTACAGACTACGGTGTCAACCACAGTCATTGTAGGTTCATTAGTTTTCACAAATGTACCACCATAGTATAGGTAGGGGAAGTTGTGCATTTATGAGAACAGCAGGTATATGTGAATACTAAGAATTTTCTGCCTAATTTTTCTGTGAACAGAAAACTGCTCCCCCTCCAAAAATTAAATCTATTTTAAAACAATAAAACATCAGGTTGGAGATGAGCTCAGCACTAGAGTACTTACTTGTCTAGCATATACAAAGTCTAATTCATTCCCTAGTAACACAATCAATCATTTAAACAGTAAATAACACTGTACATCCAAAACTTTTAATCTGCTTGTTTTTGATACCTCATATTGGTTTCAACACTGGTATTTCAGAAAATATATAGATTCATATAATTTAAAAGGAATCAAGAAATATAAATTTCTAAAGTTAGTATGTACCTGACAACTTGATTTTAATGTTTTTCAAAACTGTTTCAGAAAACTACTCTTCTAATTTGCTTTCTTTTGTTTTTGTTCTTTTGGTGCTAGTACTGAGGCTTGAACTCAGGGCCTTAGCTTTTCTGGCTCAAGGCTGGCATTCTACCATTTGAGACACAGCTTTACTTTCAGCTTTTTGCTAGTTAACTGGGATGAGGCACATAGACTTTCTTAGACAGGATATCTTCAAACTGCAATCCTCAGCTATCCGCCTCCAGAACAGCTAGGATTATAGGTGTGAGCCACTGCTCACTATTCTTTATTTGATATGCAAAACTTCTCTAAAGCATCTCTATAGATCATTGCCTGACAACCTTCATAGACAAAACTTACTTTACTTTTCTTCACTTTTTGGCCAGTCTGGAGCTTGAATTCGGGCCGGGGCACAGCCCCTAAGCTTCTTTTGCTCAAGGCTAGGACTCTATCACTTGAGCCTTAGTGCCACTTCCTGCTTTTTCTGTTTATGTGGTACTGAGGAATCAAACCCAGGGCTTCATGCATGTTAGGCAAGTACTCTACCTCTAAGCCACATTCCCAGCCAAAACTTACTTTTCTTCTAAAGCACAAGTTTCATTTTCTGGGGAGTTACCCTTACTCTATCTAAAAATCCACCTTTATAAACCTCTCCTGGGGCTGGGTGCTGGTGGCTCATGCCTGTAATCCTAGCTATTCAGGTTAAGATTTGAAGATCATGGTTCAAATCCAGTCCAGGCAGGAAAGTCTGTAAAGACTCTCATCTCCAATTAGCCACCAAAATGTTCAAAGTAGAATCGTGGTTCAAATGGCAGAGGGCTACTGGCCCTGAGCAAAGCAGCTCAGGGAATGTGCGCATGCATGTGCACGAGCACGTACACGCACTTGTTTATTTTCCAATTTTCTTGTTTAAAAGACTTCAATTTCTTTTCTATTGGACGCTTTAAATATTTGACGATTGCTTTATCTTCCCCCCAGATTCTCTACTGTGACTGCAAACTACCAGAGTTCCTCCAAATATCCATTAGGGAAGATCTGATTTTTTTCAATTATATTAACTAGATTGGAGGGAAATAAAGAACAAAAATGACCACCAAATTCTACATCCCTCAAATCCCAAAAGAAAGGTACCCTATCTAAAAAGTTTCCATAACTAAATATATTAGAAAAATGATAGGTTAAAAACAAAGTTTTCTACAATAGCCTTCTGCAAGTATACGTATTGATAGCCCTTATGTTATACTGTGACTTTCCAAAACTAAAATTTTGTCTGTAGCACTCACTAGTACATTTCATCCAATATCCAGGTGGATACAAATGCTCTGAGCAACACTCAGACATTGGGATGGATGACCTAATTGTTTTTCAATTACCCTTTCACTCTTCATTCTCCACTGAAGCCATATCTACCTCAAAATTCTACAGTATAAAAACATTCAGGGTGCTGGGAAGGTGGCTCAGTGGTAGAGTGCTTGCCTTGAGGACCTGGGTTCGATTCCTCAGCCCCACATAAGCCAAAAGAAAAAAAGCCAGAAGTGGCTCTGTGGCTCAAGTGGTAGAGCGCTCGCCTTGAGCTGAAGAGCTGAGGGACAGCGCCCAGGCCCAGAGTTCAGGCCCCATGACTGAACCCAAACATAAAAAAATAAAAAAATAAAAACATTCACTTGCTCAATTTCTGTGGGACTATTTGCAAGTAGAACATAGTTACTGTCCTCAATGAACCTGTGAGAACTGAGTCTTCTAGAGGTAGAGTGGTAGGATGGTGGGATGGAGGGAAAGGAGGAAAGGAAGAAAGGGAAGAGTGGTCAAAGACAATATAATAGACACCCTAAGCAAAAATATGAGGTTGAAGGTGGAGTAAAGTGTGACAAGAACACTGCTTGTAGAAACAACAGATATTAACAGGAAAAAAAAAAAAAAGTAATTATGGAACCAGAGGCCTCAACAGGATTGAGAAGAGCTCATGAGACCAGACTAAGAAGTTTTGATTTTTCAAGGTTTAAGTACTACATTATTCTGGATTTAGAAATACCTCAATGACTAAATTGGAGGAAGTCAGACTTTAAAAAAAATTTTTTTAAATGAAAACACAGAATATACTTAATTTTTTATTTTGAAATTTCCTATTCCCACTATACAAGAACCTTTGCTGAAACTTTCCACAAAGGTAGCAGTTAATTTTCAAAACATTTTACATTCCCCACCCCCTCAGCAAAAATATAAATCACAGTGTAAATTATGTTTTTCTGCTGTCATCTTTGGCTGGGGTTAGACCTAGAAGTTATTGACTAGCAAACAATTATAGCCAAATGTTGCTAGTGCTTCTCAGGCCTTTAAGCAAGGAATGTTTACAATTAATCTCTACTGAAGTACCACCCAGGGGATGACAGCATTAACAGACTTTTTTTCTTGCCAGTCCTGGGGCTTGAACTCAGGGACTGGGTACTGCCCTGAGCCTCTTTGTGCTCAAGACTAGTGCTCTACCACTTGAGCCACAGTGCCACTTTCAGCTTTTTTAAGTAGTTTATTGGGGATAAGAGTCTCCTGGGGACCTTTTTGCCCTGGCTGGCTTCAAATCACGATCATCAGATCTCAACCTCCTGAGTATCAAGGATTATAGGCATGAGCCACTGGTGCCCAGTAGATGTCAGACCTTTTCTTTTCTTTTTTTTTTTTTTTTGGGCCGGTTATGGGGCTTGAACTCTGGGCCTGGGCGCTGTCCTTGATCTCTTCTGCTCAAGATGAGGGCTCTACCACTTGAGCCACAACGCCACTTTGGAAGTCAGACTTAGAAAGTATGGTACAAGGTATAGATTAGATATAAATTCAGAAATACATTAATCCACAAAGACAGGAGTTCCTTGAACAAAGGCAGAGGTTCTATCGAGAACAGTAGGTAGATCTAAGAAATGTTTGGGAAATAAAATTAATAAAACAAGTGACTAATTGTGTAGTGATAGAGAGTCATGAAAAACTGAAGTGCTGGGTTAGACAACTGATTAGGATGTCAAGTTAAGAAGAAAGAAAACAAATTTTTGAGCTCAATTTCCAGCTCTATCACTTATACAAGTAGTCAAGTCCTTTAAACGTTCAATTTCGCTATCTGTAATAAAAGGAAGTGTTGGCTATCAATTATTTCAAGGAAGTTCCTAACAGAAAAACACTATTTAAAGCTAAAGCACTTGGTTTTTATTTCTGTTGTGATTTTTCAAAAACTAAGGTCACTTTCAACTTCTCCTTTCCGTGAATGCAGTGATCTTCATGGTTCTCCCTTCCTACATCTCAAACTCCCTCTTTCTCTAGGATATAACTATACTTCTTTCTCACTTTAGAAAAATAGCTAAGGCAAGTCTGAAACCAAATCAATCTTCCAAAATATTGTTGCTATTATTACTTTCCAGCTGATAAATATTTTATAGCTCCTAAATACCTGTTTAAACCCACCATTTCTCACCCCAGCTTTTTTTTTTTTTCTTTTTGCTTATGTGGTGCTGAGGAATTGAACCCAGGGCTTCAGGCATGCAAGGCAAGCGCTCTACCACTGAGCCAACTTCCCAGCCCCTCTCACCCCAGCTTTATAGTCCCAATATTGTCATTCTAACTCTCAATCCTGTTCTCTCACTTCTACAATGAAATCCTTGGTAGAAACTGTTTTGGACTATTCAGTGTCGGTCCATTTTACATCAGCCCTTTGTGAGCTTTATTTAAGCTTTCCAGCATACTGTCTTTTCTACTGTGAATCATATTCATCCTTCAACGCCTAGGAAGTACACGTCCCAAGTCTCTGTGGGACTGGCTTTCCAACACCAGTGACACCTTTGTTTTTGGAATGCCTGTCACCCACATTACCCATGTCTTTCACTTTCTAGTGGTTCTGACAGCAGTTTTTCACACATGCTCTCTACATCACAAAGAAGTCATGGAATACCTTTATATTCTTGGGACTTCTGGGGGTTTTTGGGTTGTTGTTTGTTGTTGTTGTTTTTGTTTTTGCCAATCCTAGGGCTTCATGCATGCTAGGCAAGTACTCTACTAAGCCACATTCCCATCCCTTGGAACTTCTTAAAAAGCTAATACAGGACATATTGAGGATTGTGGTTCACAATTTAATTAAATTTACTTATATTCTTTGTTATAAATAGAACTGAGAAGTTAATGAATTAAATCTCAGTCTCTTGAGTAGCTAAGATTATAGGCATAAACTACTAGCATGTGGCTAAAGTTAATGACCTTTAGGAGCACTAGTAACACAGAATTTATTAACTGATATAAAAAAGGCAAAAAATTCATTAGAAAAATTAATTAGAGTTTGAAGGGTAGTTCAATGATAGAGTACATGGTTCAGCATGTACTCAATCCTAGTACCACTGTCCCGACCCCCAGCCACTCCTCCACCCCCCCCCCAAAATCAAGGAACTAAGCTTCTACTTTATTCATTCTGAATTAATTTAAATTTAAAAAATTTAATACAATCAGGTGCTAGTGGCTCATGTCTGCAATCCTAGCTACTCAGGAGACTGAGATCTGAGGATCGCAGTTCAAAGCCAGTCTGGGCAGGAAGGTCCATGAGATTCTGATCTCCAATTAACCACCAGAATTGGTACTGTGGCTCTAGTGGTGGAGGACTAACCTTGAGTGAAGAGATGAGGGATAGTGCCCAGGCCCAAAGTTCAAGCCCCATGACCGACCAAAAAAAAAAAAAATTTATACAGAGATATAGTAAGAGGGTATAGTTTTGGATAGGGCAGCTGAAAAGTATTCATCTATGACCACATGATCAAATTGTATGGTTTTTGTTTTTGATTTTGAAGTACCAGGCTTCTATCCTCAACAATATTTAAAAACTTGAACATCACATTAAAAGATACCTTTATGATTCACTGCCATTATTTTAGGTATTATGAAGTCAGTTTAATATTTCTTTTACAGAAAATTCTACAGAATTATGAATTCTCACTAAATAAGCAAACAAGTGATCACTTAACACTTTTCTTTCAAACACAAAGAAGTGCTTGATAACTGATTACTATATCACTGTTAACTGAGATCTTGCTGAAATGAGCTATTTGTAATTTATAGATATTTCAATAAACAGGATTATGTGTATAAACACTTTATAGGCCACAAAGAATTATTCAAATCAATTACTGTTATTCACCACCAGATGGTGATCGTGTCTTAATTAAAGGAAAATTCTGACACCTTACATAGGAGCCAGTTAAGTAAATCAGGGTGTCAAAATAACATACTGATGTTAAAAAACAAAACAAAACAAGTACATGAAACATCAGCCAATCACAAGCAATAAAAACCAGGTTTATGCCATGAACACTTGATAATTCTGATAGTGAAGGAAAAACACAAATATGCATGTCTTTCGTGCAATCTTAGGTCATTAAGTCATTTATTACACTCTCAACTATGTGAACTACAGACAGAAAAACGAATCAAAACTGAGAGGTGAAACATTTTAGAAAAAATAGTTAGGAAAATGTGGCAATAAACTAAAAAACAGAGTAGGTGGGTATAGTTTTGCAGGCCTCTAATTCTAAAATCTCAGAAGGGGAGTCCAGGGCCAGCCTATCTTAAGCAAATAAACAATAAAGAGCCAAAACAAGCAATATAATGAGAATAGTATATATATATATATATATATATATATATATATATATATATATATATGCAGATATATATGTATACATATAATATAGTAGTGTGTATATATATATATATATATATATATATATATCACACAAGACGTTTTCCTAGTTCAATGTATTATTTTAAGCAAATTCCAGATATCATGATTTTATCCATAAATACTTCAGGACATATCTCCAAACAATGAAATAATCCCAGTACCATACTATCTCATTAAATATAGCCATACCCTTATGGTACTAACTAGAAATAATTACTTCAAAATAACCTTAATGCCATTGTTTCCATCTAAAATTTGGCTAACTCTTTAATGTCATACCATCTGTAGTCAACTGAAGAATTTTTAAAACCTTTCTTTAACCAAGAAATTAAAGTGTACTTTATTTGTCTGTGTAGCAGATGCCCCCAGCACCTCCCACTTAACCCTCAGTACCAAGGATTCCAGGCAGCATATCCAAATTTTCACAAAGACTTTTTTTGACCATACGGTAAGGAAGTTAAACCTTTCCTGGGACCAGCTCAGTAACCCACCAGAGATTCTATTTACACTGTCTCCTAGAGCTCAATGGAGCACTATCAGCTCCAGCTACCCAAACAGGTGATTTACAGGATACACATGCTGTATTGGCTTTTTTCCCTCCTCACCCTCACATTACTTCCCCCCACCATTGTTTCCTAACATCACTTCACAAATAAACTACTTGCACTAAAAATTTTGTCTCAAGGGTTTGTTTCTTGGGAAACCCAACACAGTATAACTTCTGAGTCTCACAAAAAAAGTAAACAAAAAAAATCTAAGAAAGTGTTCATGAGATTTTACACACATGTAATATCCAGAAGCATTCCAAGATACCAGTTTAAAGAGCTATCCTCTTGAGATTATGGTGTGTGTGTTTTTTTAAGTGTTCCATCAGGCTGGGTGTCGGTGGCTCCAGCCTGTAATCCTAGCTACTCAGGAAGCTGAGATCTAAGGATTGTGGTTCAAAGCCAGCCCAGGCAGGCAAAGTCCATGAGACTTTTATCTCCAATTAATCACCAGAAAACCAGAAGTAATGCTGTGGCTCAAGTGGTAGGGCATTCACCTTGGGCTCAGGGACAGCACCCAGGCTGAGAGTTCAAGCCCCATGACCAACAAAAAAGAAAAAAGTGTTCCATCAAAATTAAGGTTATGCTGGGTGCCATTATCTGACACCTAACTATTCAGGAGGTTGATCTGACGATCATGGCTTGAAGCCGGCCTAGACAGAAAAGTCCAAGAGACTCCATCTCCAAATAATCAGCAAAATGCTGAGCAAGTAGATAAGTACCAGCTATGAGCAAACAGAGCAAGTATGTGGCACTGAGTTCAAGCCCTAGTGCCAGGCAAGACCCCCCCAAAAAGTCTTCTTTTTCTGAAAGAGTTCTCTGCACCCACTATAATCTGACTTCACTAATTAAAAGAACTCTACTTTTCATCTTAACTCAGCAGTATGTTCTGTTGCTGACTGAATCTTTTTTCTCAAAACTTGGACATTATATTATGTGGCACCACTTCTCAGATTTTCTCTTCTTTATATACCCGTTTAAATACCTGTGCAAGCCTTATGGTCCTCGAAAGCTAGTCCTATTTGGATTTTTTTTTGGGGGGGGTGGCACTAGTGTTCTATGTTCAAATTCAGGCACTCATGCTTGCTAGGCAGGCATTCCACTACTTGAGCTATTCCTCCAGCTCTTTTGGTCTTCATTATTCTTTGAGTAGTGTCTCACTTTTTTTTAGTCAGGCCAGCCTGAACAGCAATCCTGTCTATAGGTGGGATGGTAGACATGCATCACTGTGCTTAGGTTTTTCTTATTGAAAGGAAGTTTTTGAACTTTTTGTTGAACCTCGATCTTCCAAATCTCAGCCTCTTAAATAGCTAGGATTCCAGGCATGAGCCATGGCATTGAACTAGAATTTCATTCCCTTTGTCTCAAATTAAATTCCTCTGCTTCATTATGAATATACTATTGTCACTGTGCTGGCTGAAGAATATGTTCAAACAATAGAACATCTTAACAGAATGGTTTTATAAGGCTGTTAATAAGAAGCTCAGAGTAATGAGTTGCTAGTTTTGGTTTAATGGCTCAACAACTCTTTCATACTCACTCTCCTGAATCCTGAAGCTGCTAAAGATACCACACTATTCCTAGCCTCCAAATCTTAAAATGTATAGTTTTCTCTATCCCTCATCTCCTTTTCTCCTGCTCAGACTGATTGCTACTTCATTAGGAAATGATCATTTTACTTTATCATGCAAGGCAAAATAAAGTGCCGTTCTTGAGAGTTATCCGAAAAAAAAAAAACGCTACTTGTCATGATAAATCATAATGCATTATAAATTGTGATTACATGTAACCTATACTAAATAAATCTGTGTCTTCAGCACCTAGGACAGTGCCAAGCACATAGAATGCTCATCAATCTAGTCTCTTAAAAAGATTAAAAAAAAAAAAAAACAGGGCTGGGAAGGTGGCTCAGTGGTAGAGCACTTGCCTTGCATGCCTGAGGCCCTGGGTTCGATTCCTCAGCACCACATAAGCAGAAAGAAAAGGCCAGAAGAGGTGCTGTGGCTCAAGTGGTAGAGCACTCACTAGCCTTGAGCTGAAGAGCTGAGGGATAGCACCCAGGCCCAGAGTTCAGGCCCCACCACCGGACCCCCCCCCAAAAAAAAAACCAACAATTCTCAAATCGGGTGTCAGTGGCTCATGCCTGTAATCCTAGTTACTCAGGAGGCTGAGATCTGAGTGAGGATCATTGTGCAAAGCCAGCCTGGGCAGGAAAAGTGCATGAGATTATTACTACAATTAACTATTCCTCAAAAAGCTGGAAGTGGAGTTCTAGCTCAAATGGTAGAATGCAAGCCTTGAGCAAAACACAGCTCAGGGAAAGCGCCCTGTCCCTGAGTTCAAGCGCCAGAATTGGCAAAAAACAAAAACAACAAAAATAATCTGATTTTTATAAACATGAACTTTCCTAATCAAAAAACTGATTGAGTAGCAAATGAATAAATAATAATACAAGTTTTTCTTTTATTTAGTGCTGGTCCAGGGGCTTGAACTCAGAGAATGGAGACTGGATGCTGGCCCTGAGCTTTTTTTGCTCAAGACTAATGTTCTACCACTTGAGCCACAACTCTACTTCCAAGTTTTTTGGTGGGTACTTGGAGGTAAGAGTCTTACAGAATTTCCAACCAGGGCTGGCTTGGAACCATAATCCTCAGATCTCAGCTTCTTGAATAGCAAGGATTATAGGCAGGTACTACAGAGCTCAGCAAAGAACCAGATGACTTCTAAGATTGTTTTCTTCCCTTTCATAATGGGCCTTGGTCACCTTCATGTCTTCAAATTTTCCTTTCTTTGTGGCAGACACAGTTCTCCACTTTAAGCATCTGGACACTTGTCCTCCTGGTGAATTTGCTCATGATGACATTTTGCCTCTGGGTTTCTTACGATCTTTTCTGCCCAAGTTTAGATGTTTTTCTTCTGAGACACCAAGGCACTGGAATCTCAACTGCCCTGGCATCAGCTCTATGGAGTTCAATGTGTTGCAATGGCTGTGAAAGCAGGAGCTAGACACTTATTTTTTTTTTTTAAATTTTGGATACATAGTAGTGGAACTGACAGTTTGTGTGACGTAGTTTTATTAACTTAAAATCCCAAACATTTTGCCAAAGCAGCTACTCCAGCCACTTACACTCATCATCAATATGTCAGGATTCCTACTGTTTCACAACCTCACCCAGGCAAGGTATTGTCAGTCACTTAAAAAAGAAAGTCATTTTCTACTTTGAATGAAGTGTCATTCATTGTTGATAACACATTCATGTCTTCTGTATGTTGACTGGTGTTCTGTCTAGATACACTATCACGAGGTCTGGAAACTTAGATAAAATGTGGATTGTATTGGATACTATAATCCTAGGTACTCAAGAGGCTGAAATCTGAGGACTGACAGTCAAGGCCAGCCCAGGAGGAAAGTCTGTGAGACTCTTATCCCCAATTAACCACCAAAAAGCTGGAAGTGGAGCTGGATCAAGTGGTAGAACGCTAGCCTTGAGCACAAAAGCTCAGGGATAGCACTGAGGCCCTGACTTTAAGCCCCAGGACAGGGACCAAAAATAAAAATAAAGTGAATGGAACATTATTTCTTAAGTAGTCAGTTTTTGCTTTATTTGAAAGCTCTGCTACTGGTGAAAGAGAATTATAGTATCAACTCTGGCATTATAAATATTCCATCTACTTCTATTAATATCCCTTTTGCTAGTGTCCATGCTCTGATATTAGTATAGTGACTCCAGATTTCCTATAATTAGTTTGGAATGGTGTCATTTCCTCTCCTCCTCTAACCTGTATCTTTATGTTTAAATGGAAGAAAATATAAACTTTGCTCTTGCTTTTGAATCCATTCTGACAACCTCCACCTTTCTTTAATTTTAACTAAATATAACCTAAACCTCATGTGGCTAGTGGTGCCATATTAGAGAAAAGGGGTTAGACTAAAGGTTAGCTACTATAAGCATAGCTTGCCTATGAGCCAATCCTGCCCATGAGCTAACAATATTTTTACATTTTTAAAGGGCTGGATGGGGTTGGGGGGAAGGAAGAATATTTTGTGACACATAAAAATTATATGAAGTTCAAATTTTAGTGTTGTAAAATTTTATTGGCACAGCTAGATTTATTCATTCATGTAATATTGAAAGATACATCTTCTGAGTTCTTTGTTTTTCTACATTTTCCATTTCCATTTGTTTTTCTAATTTTCCATTGTTTTAGAACAACTTTTTTTTTTGGGGGGGGGGGTCCAGTCATGGGGTCTGAACTCTGGCCCTGGGTGCTGTCCCTCAACTCTTCAGCTCAAGGCTAACGCTCTACCACTTGAGCCACAGCGCCACTTCCGGCTTTTTTTCTTTGCTTATGTGGTGTTGAGGAATCGAACCCAGGGCCTCAGGGATGCCAGGCAAATGCTCTACCACTGAGCCACTTTCCCAGTCCAACAACTTTTATTTTAAAAAATGCTATTTTTCATAACTATAGGTTTTATATCATTCTATTTTATACCATGATTTATCTTATACTCACTTTTTTCTTTAAGTACTTTTATAAAGACTAATAATATCTGCTAGATGAAACATTTCTGTCATATCTGAGTGTGCTCCTTTATACTGATTTTTTTCCAAGCTAGGGGTTATTCTGAGCCAGTTCCTTAATATATTTGGTCATTTCTGCTTGAAGGCTGAAAAATATCAATGTTACTCTGATATTGTTAAGTCTCAGTCTGCCTCTCAATCTCTCTCTACATATAACAGGACTGGTGTTTGAGCTCAGAGCATCCTACTTGGTATGGCAAATACTCTACCACTTGACGCACACTCCCAGCTCCTTTTTTAAACTTATTTTTCAGGTAGGGTCTTGCCCAGGCCAGTCTCAGGCCATGATCCTCTATTTCCATCTCAGGAGTAGCTGAGATTACAGGCATATGCTACCACACCTGGCTGGTTTTCTTTTGTAAATTTTAAAAATTACTACTTCAAAGATGATATACAGAGATGTTATAGTTACATAAATCAGGTAAAGAGTATATTTCATTTTGGACAATGTCACCCTTCCCTCATTCAGTTTTGCTCTCCCATCCTCACCCACAAGTTGTATAGTTCATTGTCAATTTACTGGCCAGTGAGTACCACTGCTGGATTTGTGTATCCTTTGTACTTGGATTGTCTCTTGAGTAGGGTCCCACCAAGTTTTTGTCTGGACTGGCCTCAAACTGTAATCCTCCTATCTCTGTCTCCTGAATAGCTGGCATTACAAATATAAACCAGTATGCCTAGCCTGAGTGTCTGGACTTTGTAATCATTCTGTAAAGAGAGTTGTGCTTTGTTTGGGCAATTAGCTATTTTCAGATCAATCTGATATTCTGAAGACTTTTCTGTAAGTTTTACTACATGATAACAAAGAGGCAGACAAAGAGGAACTTGTAATTATTGGAGGAATGCAGATTAATATAGCTGCATGGAAAAGAGCATGGAAGTGCTTCAACAAAGCACTAGAACTAGCTAAAGTATGAGCTAGCAATCTCACTACTGGGTATATATCCAAAGGAACCAAAATCAGTATTTGGGAAACTTATCTGAACTCCTACAACATACATTTTACTACTTTCTACAATAGCTAAGATACGGAATCAACACAGATGTCCATCAACAGATGAACGGATGAAGATAATAAAGTATATACACCAACAGAATATTTTCCAGCTATAAAGAAGAATAGAGGGCTGGGAAGGTGGCTTAGTGGTAGCGTGCTTGCCTGGCATTCATTGAAGCCCTGGGTTTGATTCCTCAGTAACCCATAAACAGAAAAGGCTGGAAGTGGTGCTGTGGCTCAAGTGGCAGAGTGGTAACCTTGAGCAAAGGAAGCTGGAAACAGTCAAGCCCAGGACCAGTCAAAAGAATGGAATTCTGTCATTTATAGCAACATGGATAAAAGTGGAGGACATTATACAATGAAATAAGTCATACAGTGAAATGCAAATTATCACATGCTCTATTATATATGGAAGCTAAATGATTGACCTCACAGAGACCAGGTATTAGGGTACATCTGTAATTTCAGCCTTAGGGAAGCTGAGACAGGAGGATCACTACTTAAAGGCCAACCTAGACTACATAGTAAGAACATGTCTCAAAAACAAAAGCTGAGCTTATAGAAGACCAGAGTGGTGGTTACTAGACCAGTGGGGTATAGGGGAACAGTATTTAAAATGAAATAAGTTGGAAGACATTCCGTTTTTGTCCACAAAGAACTAACTAGGCATACTTGTTATGAAAAAAAAAAAAAACACACATTTGGTGTCAGAAATGTTCTGTGGATACAGGAAAAATATTTTCTTTTGCTTTAATATGAAGGTATCACCAGAAAACTGTAAACGAGTATCCTTTATGAATGTGGACAACTACAGGTAAGTATCCTTTATAAATCTTCAACAAATTACCATCAAACTAAATTCAGCAGCATCTGGATGAGAATGCATGTCATAACCAAGTGAGCTTTATCAGGATTGGAACAATGTTTGTAAAAATGTTTGTAACAATGTTTGGAGCCACATACTAGCCCCAAGAGCTCCTACAGAGAGGGGCTAAAGAGTGAGTTCAATTACAGAGACAACCCCTTTAAGAGAATTATCATGCTGAAGCATATTGTTGTCTCCTGCTGACTAGTACAATGCTGTGCCAACAAGGTGACATACAGGTCTTGTCATCTCGCTAAACTGAAGTAACATTTTTGTTTTTGTTTCTTTGTTACTAATACTAGGGCTTGAACCCAGGGCCTACCATTGTACCTTAGCCCCCCCCCCCCCTTTTTTTTGGTTGGTCGTGGGGCCTGAACTCTGGGCCTGGGTGCTGTCCTTCAGTTCTTCAGTTCAAGGCTAGCACTCTATCACTTGAGCCACAGCGCCACTTGTGACTTTTTCTGCTTCAATGGTGCTGAGGAATCTAACCCAGGGCCTGGTGCATGAAAGGCAAGTGCTCTACCACTGAGCCAACTTCCCAGCCCCTAGTCCCGCTTTTTGGCTCAAAGCTGGCAGGTAACTGGAGATAAAAGTATCATTTTCTGACTGGGCTGACTTCTAATCACAATCCTGGTATTTCAGCCTAAGTAGCTAGGCTTACAGACATGAGCCACTGGCACCCAGCTTATGTTAGGTCTTTTATAAGAAAATCATAGTTGCAACAGTGGCCTTATGCCTGTAATCCTAGCTACTCAGAAGGTTGAGGTCTGAGGACTGCAGTTCAAAAATAGCCTCCAAAATTCGATTTGCCAGTGGCAAGGAATCAGAATAGGAACAGTATATGGGAAGTAGGACTTCAGTAACTTTTACACTTTTCAGAGTAAAAGCAAAAATAAGAAAAATTGAAAGAAAAAGACACATTCTAGGAAATTAGAATTCCAGGAGCTTCTGAAGAAAAAAGTCATAAAAATCGTTCAGGAAGGGGAAAAATAACTCATTTAACAAAGGAATCAGACTGAAGTTTATCTTTTAAGGTTTTTTTTGTTTTTTTTGGTCGGTCGTGGGGCCTGAACTCTGGGCCTGGGTGCTGTCCCTCAGCTCTTCAGCTCAAGACTAGCGCTCTATCACTTGAGCACCAGTTCTGGCTTTTTCTGTGGTACTGGGGAATCAAACTCAGGGCCTCATGCATGCAAGGCAAGCGCTCTACCACTGAGCCACCTTCCCAGCCCAGACTGAAGTTTCTCATCAGCAACAGTAGATGCTAGATGTAATACACAATATTGTTAAAGTTCTGGGCAGGGGAATTAGTTAAACAGAGGAATACTACATTCAGTCTAAACCAGCAGTCAGCACACAGGGCAATGCTGGGCACTGGTGGTTCATGTCTGTAATCCTAGCTACTCAAGAGGCTCAAATCTGATGATCATGGTGCAAAGTCAGCTCAGGCAGGCAAGTCCATGAGACTCTTAGCTCTAATTAACCATCAGAAAACCAGAAGTGGTACTGTGGCTTGAAGTGGTAGAGAGCTAGCCTTGAGTGCAAAAGCTCAGGGACAGCACCCAGGCCCTGAGTTCAACCCCATGATCGACCAAGGGGGAAAAAAAAAGAACAGAGAGCAAAATATACTTTGGACATGAAAAATTCAAAATTTTCACTTAGAGCCTTCATTGGAGAAGATAGACTACAACCAAAGAATGACTCTACTAGCAGCTGGAGGCATGACTCAGGTGGTGGAGTAGCAGCTAGTGAACAAAAAAGCATCAGATACAGAGTTCAAGTCCCAGTCTCAGGCCAAAGGGGAAAAAAAAAGGAAAGAAAAAGAAAGAATGAATCTAGCAGGGAAAATAGTGATCAAGAACAATGGTTAGCAAAGTAACAAGACATAATTAAATAATTTAGGAGAACATAAAAGTAAAAGACAATATGGAATTAAAAATCTGAACTAATTAAAACACAACAGCTAGAGAATAGGACTGAAAAGCAGGATAAGAGTGGGTACCTACTCTTATCCTGTGCTCTGGTATCAACTCTATAGAAAAAAAGAGAAAAATCTCATAATTTCCTAGTAGATACTTAGTTTAATTTTTGATAGTGCTAACTGAAGAATTATACATCTTTTTTTTTCTTCCTGTCGGTCGTGGGAACTCCAGGCCTGGGTGCTTTCCCTCAGGCTCTTCAGCTCAAGGCGAGCACTCTTCCACTTGAGCCATAGCACCACTTCCAGTTTTCTCGGGGCTAACTGCAGATGAGTCTCACAGGGACTTTCCTGCACAGGCTGGCTTTGAACTGAGATCCTTAGATCTCAGCCTCCTGAGTAGCTAGGATTACAGGCGTTGAGCCACCAGCACCTGGCTATACATAATTTTTAAGTGGTCACATTTTGTCTTTAACACAATGGAACTATCTTTCACTAATATAATGGTGTGGCATTAAACTTTAGAAATCTCTGCATGTGGTATTTTCTACATTTGTTGTGCTTTGGCTTTGGTAGTACTGGGGTTTGAACTCAGGGCCTTGTACTTACCTAGGGAAAAACTGCTAAGCCACCTACCCCCACTCTTGTCTTTCACTGGTTATTCTTAGGACCGAGATTTGCTTCTCACCTGTGTGCACCTGAGCTGTGACTTGCCTAATTTTAGGCTTCCCCTCATTGCTGGGACATCAAGTTTCCATTCTATGGAGACAGAATCTCTTGGACTTTTCTGCCTGGGCTGGCCCTAACATCATGATCCTCCTATCTCAGCCTCCCGTATTGCTTGAGATGACAGGTGCACACTACTGAGCCCAGCTATGAGTTAAGAAGAAATTTCATAAACTTTTCTGCCCACCCTGGTATTGAAACCATGATCCTACTGTCCTCAAACTCAAGAAGCTAGAATTACAGAAATGAGCCAGCCACCAGACTTCTTTTTTTCTAGTGTTTGTAATAGTTGGAGAAAACCACTCTCCACATGGACTTCAAACCAAATCTCTGCTGAAGAATCTTTCAAGATTCCTTTTAATTAACTGTCCCACACCCCCCTGCCCTGCTGTGATATTTCTTAATTTTTAATTGTTATTATAAAGGTGATGTACCCTTTAACTCTTCCAACTTTCTTTTCTATTTTTGGTGGTCCTAGGGATTGAACCCAGAGCCTTATGCTTCCTAGTCAAGCACTCTATCACTTGAGCTATATCCCAGGCTTTGGTTTTGTTTCTGCTTTTTGTGGCAGGGGACTTAGTAACTTTGCCCAGGTTGGTCTTCTACCATGATCTTCTTGCTCCCTCCTCCCAAAGAGCTGTGATTACAGAGGTATGCCACCAGGCCTAGTTCACTTCCTTATCAATTTCCAAGCCAACAATGTACAAATATAATTCTCATCTATATAGTGAACTCAATCTACACTACATGTTCAATATATATACTTGTCATTTCAATTTGTTGGAAGTTTCATGTGCTTCTTTGTAGGGAAAAGGGATCAAAAAAATGTGTGAAGACTATCAATTCTATACTCACAAAAAAGGCAACTATCAAAATTATAAGTGTTTTTTGCAAATAAAAATGGCATTATATTTCTGCTTAAGAAAGCTAACAGCAGGCACTGGTGGCTCATACTTGCAATCCTAGCTACCCAGGGGGCTAAGATCTGAGGATCACAGTTCCAAGCCAGCCCAGAAGGAAAGTCTATGAAACTCTTATCTTCAATTAACCATTAAAAAAGCCAGAAGTGGAGAAGTGGAGCTGTGGTTAAAGGCTAGAGTGCTAGCCTTGAGAAAAAAAAAACTTAGAGACAGCCCCCAGCCTCTGAGTTTAAGTCCCAGGACCTGCATACATATACATACACATATACAAAAAGGTAATAAACTGGGGGTGTAGGTCAAGTGGTAGAGCACTTGTCCAATAAGTCTGCAAACTTAAGTACAATCCCCAGTACAGAAAAAAAGAAAAGCTTTATAGCTGGGGTAGGGGGAATATCCACAGGCCTACAGACAACTGGATTAGATAGCAAGGCAGATACAGACAAAACAGACAAGCAAACAAACAAAAAAACATGAGCAAAAGCCAAAGTAGTTTATCAAAGCTAATTTCAATTACCTTAAATATACAAAGAATTCTAAAAACTATTCTTAAAGGTATAACAAAATAAGTTCTATATACTTAACAGGCATCGAATATACACATCTAACAGCTTAAATAATTTACAAAAGTCAAAAGAAATGAAGTAAGATATTTCTATAATCTCTCTATTCAAAGAAAGCTTTTAGAAAGCTATGAAATTAACACCTGAGTTCTTCAAACAGTACTTAAATGTAAATTAACAGATTCTGAGTTTTTGTATTTTTTTACTGTTATAAATGTATGTACAGAGAGGGGTTACAGTCACATAAGTCAGGTAATGAGCACATTTCTTTTTGGACAGTGTCACCCCTTCCCTTGCCTTCTCCCAGTTTCTCCCTCCTGTCACTACCTACAAGTTGTATAGTTCATTTTCAAAAAAGTGTCTAGTGAATACCACTTCATTAGAATTCTAATTTTTTTAAATTAGAAAATCATACTTTGGGGGGGGCGGAGGGGGAGAGATGTGATGGGAAGGGATGGGAAGGGGAAACAAAGAAGGCAACAATGCTTGATAAGAAATGTACTCATTACCTTGCTCATGTAATTGTAACCCCTCTGTACGGTATTTTCACAATAAAAACTTATTAATAATATTTAAAAAAAGGAAATCATACTTTTGCCCTATAAACGATACACCTTTTCAGCTATTTCCTTCCTTAGTCAATGGAACTATTACTTACAAGCCAGAAACCTAGAACTCATACCAAGCTCTTCCTGTGGTAAGAAATCTATTCACAAAGCCATTATTAAATTCTACCAGCAAGATCTTTCCAGTGGCAAAAAACTTCCTAACAACCAACATCCAAACTCACATTTCACAAATATATACAAATTATACACTCGCAAATTGTAACAACCTCTAGCTGCTTTCTCTATTCTCTACTTACCCACTGCCTTTCCAACAACTCTAAAAAATACTAGTTTTAGAAACGAGAATTTCAAATCACCCACTAGAGAGCATTAAAAAAAGAAGAAGAAACTGGAGTGGGAACTTTTTTAAAAGACAGTCTTGCTACACAGCCTAGGCTAGTCTCAAATTCACCATCCTCCTAGCTCTACCTCATGCCCATCTATTATTAATCTTAACCAAGCAAAGCTACTCAGGAAGCATGGTTCAAAGCCAGCCCAGGCAGGAAAGTCCATCTCCAACTAACTACCCAAAAAAGACAGAAGTGGAACTGTGGCTCAAGTAGTAGAGTGTTAGGCTTGAGCAAAAGCACAGGACCCAGGCCATGAGTTTAAGCCTCAGGACAGGCACACACATAAATCTCAGCTGGGTATATGTTGCACATTGTAATTCTAGCACTTGGGAGCAGGAGGACAAAGCAGGAGGAAGGCAAGTTCATTAGCTGGGGCTACAAAGCAAACCCCTGTCTCAAAAGAGAGAGGGGGGAGGAGATGAGAGAGAGAGAGGGAAGGAGAGAGAGGGAATAGAGAGAAGGAAGAAGGGAGAAAGGGGAAGAGAAGGGGAGAGAGAGGAGAGAAGAGAGAGAGGGAAGGAGAAAGGGAGGAGAGAGGGAAGAAGAATGGGAGGAGAGGTATACGTCTGAGTCGAGCAGAAAAGGTCAGATAAGGTGATGGATGATGTTAGGGAAATGAACCCTAAGATATGTATTCAAATGTTTTTTTTCTTTCATGCGATTGTTTCTAACACATTTATAAGATTATTTCTTTGTTGCTAGGTATGTCCCTCTCCCACAGTATAACCCCTGCTTTCACTGTATTTGATGTCGGTATAATTTGTGGAGGGGAAGGGGAAAAGCAAATCGTTTAAATAGGGATACAGGTGGACCCATTGCAACAATGAGATGTACAAGTTGTTATGTCGAAAACGAACTTTACAACTTTGGTGGGGGGGGGGGAGGATTGGGTGGAGTGGCGGGGGGGGGGGAGGATGGGAAGGGATGGGAAGGGGAAACAAAGGAGGCAACAATGCTTGATAAGAAATGTACTCATTATCTTGCCCATGTAATTGTAACCCCTCTGTACCATATTTTCATATTAAAAAGAAAAGAAAAGAAAAGAAAGGGAGGAAAGGAGGGGAGGGAATATCCCATCCTAAACCAGGCTTGGTTACATATACATGTAATCCCAGCTAGTCTGGAGGCTGAAGTAGAATTACAATTTCTAGTACAGCCTAGGCCACATAATAAGATGATGATTTAAATAAAAAAGTAAACATAAATAACACAAAGGAATAATGACATTTTGTCTAGGGAAAGATAAAAAAAACCCTGATTTTAAAACTGCTCTAAAGATTTCTGTACAAGGTAATATCCTTAGAAAGCAGGGCTCAACAACATGCACTTTGGCATTAAGTCACCATGTGATATTATCATATAATTCAGGAAAAACACTGAGAAAATTAACCAAAGATTTTCGTCTCAGGTTTGAAAGGTACTTCATTATAAAACTAAGGTAAGAAGGATCCAGGAAGACATATATGACTCATTTTTATCTTTCTTTATAAGAAATATCCAAAAAGAAAAGGGATATTACACCCTGAAAAATGTCATCCTTGTAAGCAAAGGATGACAGAAAACCTAAACACAACTGGGCACCAGTGGCTCAGGTGGGCACTCAGGTGGCTGAGATGCTCAGATCTCAGTTGAGATCTCAGTTGAGGGGGTGTAGTTCAAGTGATAGACTTCTAAACTAGCAAGGACAAGAGCACAAATTCAATCCCCAGCATTACCAAAAAAAAAAAAAAAGGAAGTAGGCTATGGAGTGCTGGTCTAGCATGCTCAAGGTCTTGGCTCAATCACCAGTACCAGAAAAAGAAGAAAGGCAAAAAAAAAAAAAAAAAAAAAAGAGAGAGAAGAAAGAAAGGTAGTGAAAGGAAAGGAAGTGAGGCGGCAAAGGAGGAAGGGGAACTTCTAAGACAGTTAACAACTCCTAATATAATTTTTTCCCACTTAACAGAATTTATTAGACAAGTGTACACACAAGAAATACCTCAGCCTTTTGAAAAATACATATCACACTGATTTATTGTTGACTAAATAGCCATACTAAAGAGTGTTGATTCCCAGTATAATTTTCTAACAGTCTTATATTCCTCAATCACAAATCTTATCAGAAATCCAATGCCTACAGTTTAGTTGCAATTTCCTGAATACACAGCATTATATATTATACTTAATATATAATATATAATAATTATATTATATATATATATATATATATATATATATATATATATAAACCAACTGTGCTTTTTTTTGATGCTGTTTCCTACTTGGAATGCTTTCCAATCTCTATTCAACCACTGAAATTACATAATTATTACAGTAATGTTTTGACTTTCCCCTGAGCAAAGCTAGATTCTTCTTCCTTCATATTTCCTTTAAATAGAAGTAATACTTCTGAATTATAAACTGCTTAATTAGAATCATGGAAACATGACCATGTAAACACAATATAAACATGCTGTCTACAAGAGACACATTTTAGAATTAAAGACACAAGAAGGATAAAAGAATAGAAAACTACATTCTGTGCAAAGCAGCAAGCAAAAGACAGCTGTAAGGGCTATCTAATGTTAAGACAAAACAGACTTTAAAGCAAAATTTGAAACAATGATGGGGATATACATTCCTCGCCCCACATTAGGATAAGTGAGGCAAAAGCCTCAAACTCTAGACATTTTGATTTTAACAATGCTGCAAAAGTCTCAAACACCTGCATTTTTTAAAAAGGATTTGAGTGACTGCAATGTCCAGGCAGACATAGTTAACTGGGTCATTTGACTATAAGGGTTGAAAGTCACTGAACTAGAAGGAAAAGTAAGACCATTATCTAATTAGGGTAAATTCCAGTAACTTCCAATAGAACACAACCTGGAGACTTCTTGTTCATCATGGGGTTTGAATTCCAAGCCTGGGTGCTGTCCCTAAGCTCTTTTCCTCAAGGCTAATACTCTACCACTTTGAGCCACAGTGCCACTTCCAGTTTTCTGGTGATTATTTGGAGGTAAGAGTGTCATGGGACTTTCCTGCCCTAGCTAGCTCTGAACTGCTATTGTCAGATCTTTCTCTCCTGAATAATTAGGATTACAAGCATGTGCCTGTCAACCTGGAGAACTTTATTTGACATCTGCACAAAAAATTTATAGCTACAAGAGATGGAAGTTTTATTTCAAAATATCTAAGAAGAAATGATCTCTAAATGGGAAGAAGTTTAAGACAATGGTTAAGCAATGATGAGCAGGTGAAAATGCATATACAAGAAATTCACTGCATCTATGAAGATTCATATACAAGAAATTCACTGTGTCTATGAACTTGTACTTATGTTTCAATATTTCATTCATGTATTACACCTTTTACAAAAGTAATGATCCCCTCTGTACATCACTGTTATAACAACAATAAAAGAGTAATGCTAATAGTAATAAAACTAGACTTTTTTTGGGGGGGTCTGGTCAGGGGGCCTGAACTCTGGGCCTGGACAGTGTCCCTCAGCTCTTCAGCACAAGGCTACCACTTGAGCAGTAACACCACTTCCGGCTTTTTTTTTCTGCTTATGTGGTGCTGAGGAATCGAACCCAGGGCCTCATGCATGCAAGGCAAGCGCACTACCACTGAGCCACCTTCTCAGCCCAACATTTTTATTTTTGTGTGTATACTGGTACTGGAGCTTAAACTCAGGACCTGAGCACTGTCCCTTAGCTTTCTCCCAATCAAAGCTCTATCAGTTGAGCCACATTTCTACCTCTGGCTTTTTTGGTGGTTAACTGGAGATAGGAATTTCACAGACTTCTCTGTTCTGACTGACTTGAAACCACAATCCTCAGGATTACAGGCTTGAACCACTGAAACCCAGCTTAAAATTGGAATTTTTTTTTTTTTTTTTTTTTTTTTTGTCGGTCGTGGGGCTTGAACTCTGGGCCTGGGCGCTGTCCCTCAGCTCTTCAGCTCAAGGCGAGCGCTCTACCACTTGAGCTACAGCGCCACTTCCGGTTTTCTGGTGGTTTATTGGAGATAGGAGTCTCACGGTCTCTCCTGCCCGGGCTGGCTTTGAACCGCGATCCTCAGATCTCAGCCTCCTGAGTAGCTAGGATTACAGGCGTGAGCCACCAGCGCCCGGCTAAAATTGGAATTTTTAACAGCAAAAAGTATGAATGAAAAAGAACACTATAAATAAAAACTCAAAAGCCTAAGTCAGAAGGGGAGAAGGCTTATGGTAATGTACCTGGTCTAGTATGTATGAGGAACTGATTTCCATCTCTAGTACCACAAATAGATAAAAGAGAAAATGGAGAATATGATTAATGATGAAAAAAGAGGTCCAAAGTACAGGCAGTAGGAAAAGATATAATTACCTTGGTGAATCAAACCACTTTCGGAAGGGAATACAGGCTATATCAAAAGAGAAAGATGAAGGAGGAAGAGGAGGAGGTGGGGGGCTGAAGAGCTGAGGGACAACGCCCAGGCCCAGAGTTCAGGCCCCATGACCGGACCCAAAAAAAAAAAAAAAAAAAGGGCTGGGAAGGTGGCTCAGTGGTAGAGCGCTTGCCTTGCATGCATGAGGCCTTGGGTTTGATTCCTCAGCACCACATAAGAAAAAAGAAAAAAGCCGAAGTGGCACTGTAGCTCAAGTGGTAGAGCGCTAGCCTTGAGCTGAAGAGCTGAGGGACAGTGCCCAGGCCCAGAGTTCAGGCCCCACAACCGGACCAAAAAACAAAAAACAAAAAAAACAAACAAAAAAAAAAAAGAGGAGGAGGTGGAAAAATGAGGTACAGCAAGGCCAATCAGTTGATTCAGTCAACATTTATAAGACAAATTTGCTTTAGAAAGTCAGAATGTTTGGGGCTGGGAAGGTGGCTCAGTGGTAGAGTGCTTGCCTTGCATTCATGAGGCCCTATGTTGTATTCCTCAGTACCACATAAACAGAAAATGCCAAAAGTGGGCGCTGTGGCTCAAGTAGTAGAGTACTAGCCTTGAGCTGAAGAGCTGAGCAACAGTGTCCTGGCCCAAAGTTCAAGCCCCACAACTGACTAAATAAATAAATAAATAAATAAATAAATAAATAAAATCTAGATGTCTTCTCATGTATGGACAGCTCTTTTATGTTTCTAATAGAGCTTAGAAACACTATAATAAAAATAATATAAATTAGAAAATATGAGTTAATATCTTCTAGATTTCTGATTAAACTATTTCAATATGTCACTATTTTGCTACATTCCAAACTCTAGACATCAAAACAAATGGGAACAAACCATTCTACCTAATAGCTTTCCTAAAAGGCTTTCAACATTTAAATAGTGAGAAAGTGGCAATTGCATTTATTTGTAGCACCCCTTGTAAGATTTCAGGACAAAAGAAACAGAAAAGATAGCAAAATGTATTTCCTGAGGCATAGAACATACTAAGTACCAGGACTTTTTTCTTTTTCTTTTTTTTTGGGGGGGGGAGGTGGGGGGGTCTGGTCGTGGGCCTGAACTCTGGGCCTGGGCGCTGTCCCTCAGCTCTTCAGCTCAAGGCTAGCGCTCTACCACTTGAGCCCCAGCGCCACTTCCGGCTTTTTTCTTTCTGCTTATGGGGTGCTGAGGAATCGAACCCAGGGCCTCTGGCATGCAAGGCAAGCACTCTACCACTGAGCCACCTTCCCAGCCCCAGTACCAGGACCTTATAACTAGCACACTATACTTTCTTGTAAAACACTGACTAGCCAAGTAGGCTGAAGCATGCCTGTAATCTAGCTATTATATAGGAGGATCACAATCTGAAGCAGGCTCAGGAAAAAAACATGAGACCTTAGCTGAAAAATAACTAAAGTGAAAAGGGCTGCAGTGTGGCTTAAGTGGCAGAGTGAGCAGTAGTACTGAGTCATGACAGATTAAGGAAAATGAGGCCCAATGAGGGCACCTCACAAACAGAAGTACTATCTTTACTTCTAAGAGAGACAACTGGATGAATTCCTTACCTCAAGAATTAGCATTTGTTTGGTAGCAGGATGCATTCCTGAGAGAAATGCCCAAGAATTAGAGTGCATAATTAGAGTGCATAATAAGTGCCAGGAATTTACCAAATGTAACACCAAGAATGATTAAGAGTAAAGATGAACACCTTTCTTTGAGTAACTTTGAGGTCAGACCCCCACACACACTGCCTTTAGCCTTTATCATACAAATAACCCTGAAGTAAAAGAGCTTAGTGTCTTTTTCCCTTTGAGAGCACCACACTGTTAGTGTGCCTCTGCCTTCCGGACTGCTGTCTGCTTCTTGTCCGTTTGTCTGCTTGCTCTGCCAAGTTTTCTTACCTTTATGACCTGTCCAGAAATTCTTACACTTCAAATGAAGTGATGGGCCCTAAGTGTAGAGTCCCAACTTGTAGAGGGAAACTTCACAAATCCTCACCTAGACTCAGTGACAGTACCACCAAAAACAAGGAAATACTGGCTGATCAGACACTTAATAATCCTACTACTACTAAGTAGTCTAAAATGTTCCCAACCTTCTGTCCTCTAAACTTTTGAAGTTTAAATAAATATTTTTCTGAGTGAATAGTATCATCGCTCATCTCACCAAGACTTGGAATCCACACAGCCAGATCAGATCTTCAATCAGCCCACTTGAATGAGACTTTGAGGCTAGATTAGAGCAAGACTACAACACCTGCCCTGAATACCAATCATTGTGCCAGTAGGCCCCCATCTTAGATTGTCTTATGACAGTTATGTAGAGAAACCCATGGCTACCTTTGAGTGGGAGAAATTAATATAATATTTCACACTGTTAACAGAAGTTTAAAAAGTCAACTCATGTAAGAAAGAAGAGTTGTGTGAAAAAGTACATAAGGAAATAACTGCTCTACCAATATTTTCATTCATAGAAAACGGTAGGCATTGAATCTGTGTTTTTAAAAACAGGGATAATCACCTGATACAATTTCTTGTTCATATACTGGAATAAGCATTAGCATTTTTCTTTTCTGGAAAGGGCTTTTACTTACAAGGCTTTGTTGGCTGTAAATTCTTTTTTTTGTCAGTCATAGGGCCTGAACTCTGGGCTTGGGCACTGTCCCTCAGCTCTTCAGCTCAAGGCTAGTGCTCTACCATTTGAACTACAGCACCACTTCTGGCTTTTTCTGCTTATGTGGTGCTGAGGAATTGAACCTAGGACCTCATGCATGCAAGGCAAGCACTCTCCCATTGAGCTGCCTTCCCAGCCCAGGCAGTAAGTTCTTTGGGACAATTACTCCACTCTGCTACAGTAGTATGAAAGCAAAGAGGACAATATATAAATGAACATGGCTGTGGGGCAACAGTTTTATTACAAAAATAAATGACAAGCCAGATTCAGGCCACAGGCTGTAGTTTGACCACCCCAGTAGTAAACTATCACAGATAAGCACTAACTTTCTATTACATGCATTTCTTTTAATTATAATGTCACATCTAAGAAAACATCATGAACTCTGCTTAATTCCAGTGGCAGCCAATATGTCTATTACTTCCAACGATTAATAAAAAGAATGCTTCTCTCATTTACTGGGCAAATGTTTAATATAAAAGTTCATTTTATGTAAAAGTTAATTTTTAAAAAAGGCTTTGATTCTGTATGAAATTAGGAAAAAGTTATTCATTCCATAGCATTTATCAAACACTATTACTCATTAGTCACTAGGGATAAATCAATAAACAAGAACCTTCAAGAACCTTCATTCTCAAGCAGCTTATTGTCTCCCAGGCTAGATGAATGATATATTATGATTTCTGTGTGTGTGTGTGTGTGTGTGTGTGTGTGTGTGTGTGTGTGTGTGTGTGTGTGTGTGTGTGTGTGTGTGTGTGTGTGTGTGTGTGTGTGTGTGTGTGTGTGTGTGTGTGTGTGTGTGTGTGTGTGTGTGTGTGTGTGTGTGTGTGTATAGAAGTGGCTATGGAATCTTCAAGACAAGGAACAAGAAAGAAATTCTTGGGGCTGGGATAGTGGCTCAGTGGTAGAGTGCTTGCCTTGCATGCATGAGGCCCTGGGTTCAATTCCTCAGCACCACATAAGCAGAAAAAGCTGGAAGTGGCGCTGTGGCTCAAGTGGTAGAGCACTAGTCTACAGCTGAAGAGCTGAGGGAAAGTGCCAAGGCCCAGAGTTCAGGCCCCACAACCACTAAAAAAAAAAATAAATAAATAAAATAAATAAAAAAGAAATTCTTCACAGAGCACACCAGATGGGTAAATGGTACAGTGTGCATGCAAAGGAGAAAAGGGAGCAAATATGCAACTCCAAGGGAAGAGGGGGAAAAGATGTGAAACTCTCTACATCTTCAGAGACCTGTTCGCAGTTCAACATAACTAAAACTGTAGTCATAACAATAGAAAAGTGAGGTTGAATATAGAGTAGGATAATGAAAACAGACTCAACAACCTTTGACAGCAGAATAGAAAGTACGTCAGTACCTAGAAGAGCTTGGTTGTAATCTAGGTGACTTTGAGTGGATGATGGCAACACTCAGTGTAAGAGGAGATTCAGGATTCAAAGTAAATAAAAGCCAGCTGGCTCATGCCTAAAATACTAGCTACACAAGAGGCTGAGATCTGAGGATGGAAATTGCAAGCTACCAAGCAGACAAACCTGAGAGACTCTTATCTCTATTAACCAGCAAAAAGCCAGAAATAAGAGTTGTGGCTCAAGTGGCAGAGTACCAGAGCAAAAATAAATAAATAAAACAACACAGGAGAACAGGCCCTTAGTTCAAGACCCATTACTACCAAACAATAAATATAGAAGTAAATAAAAACAGCAACTCAACTTACTTTATAAAGCTTCTATAGAAAACTACTTTAAAATAATTTTGGTAATTAATAAAAAGATACATAATATAGAAAATAAAATGTGAAGTATGAATGGGGAAAATAATCCTACTTCAGGAAAAATGATCAATATAAACAAGTACAAATATAGGAAAAAGTCTTAGAAACTACAATAAATACAAACAGCCTTTACTCTGAATGCTTTCTTGAATTTTGCTTAAGGAGCAATACACACTATACTGTCTATTCATTAAAGCCAACTTTCTTCAAGTATCTAAGTCTGCAATGCGGTCTGTCTGTTAGGAAGCATCTGTCAAGTTCACTTTTGTTTTCTTCCTAACTACTAACTTGGTGCAGTTTCTGCTTGATGTATTCTTTTCTTTTCCTTTTCTGCCAGTCCTGGGGCTTGAACTCAGGGCCTGGGGCACTGTCCCTAAGCCTCTTTTGTTCAAGGCTAGCACTCTACCTCTTGAGCCACAGCACCACTTCCACCTTTTTGTGTTTATGTGGTACTGAGGAATCAAACCAGGGCTTCATGCCTACAAGGAAAGCACTCTACCACTAAGCCACATACCCAACCTCAATATACTCTTAGAACCTCTGTTCTTACAGAGGTTACACTGGTTTAAGGAAAATACTTCCCAAGCATAGTTAGTTCTTATTAATTTGCCCAGCATTATGGTTTGGGTATGAAGTATCACCCAAAACAGTCCATGAGCTGAAGGCTTGTCCCCAGATGGTAATGCTATTAAGAGGTGACTAGATCATGAAGGTACTAACTTTATCAATGGATTAATCCATTCACCAGTTCATAGCTGAGAGGGGGGCCTGGTTGGAGGAAGTGGATCACTGGGACCATGGCTTTCAAAGGTATACCTTGTCCTGGATCCTCATAAACCCTTTACTGGCTACCAAGCACAGAACAGCATTTTTCTACTACATCCTTCTACAATGATGTTTTGCCTCACTAAAGGACCACAGCAATGGAACAAGCCTACCATGGATTGAAACCTCACCTACCAGGAACCAAAATAAATCTTCTATCCTTTTAAATTGTTTTCTGACATATTTTGTCACACTGAGTCAAAGTGACCAACCCACCAACCTCTAAACTAGTAAGATGACAAACACTGCAACTACCCCATTCCATCCCACTCCTACCCCCCACATTCTGCTCCTTCTCAAATGTTTAGCATTTTTAAACATAAAGGGCTGAGGATAACTTGCCTAGCCTGAGCAAGGCAGTCATGTTTCATTCCAGCACAGCAAAAATAAATTTTTGAGAAAATAAATACAATGCACAAATTTTGCAAAAATGGGCCCTCATAGACTTATTTTGGGAGAAATAAATTTTACATGGTAAATGCTTTTAAATGAGTATTAAGTAATCCTGAGCAATTTGAAAATAAAGGGTACTTAGGATCAGTGTCAAATGATTAATAGAAAAAAGGATGAGATCAAAGTTTGTCATTTAGAATCCATAAAAGGAAGATGATGAAGAAATGATATCAGAGCTTAATTGGTAGTCACACATCCCTAAACCCAGGAATAAAAGCAAGAAGTTTTTATAAACTGGACATTTACCTTAAAAAAAAATCATTCTTAGGGCTAAATGAAATATTATTTGATAATAGATCTCAGCCTCCAGAATAGCTAGGATTACAGGTATGAGCCACCAGCCCCCGGCCATTACTATTTTTTATAAAGTATGCATTATACTTAACTACATAATAAGCTTTTTTTTTTTCTGATGATTCTGGGATTTGAATTCTCAGGGCCTTATGCTTGGTAGGCAGGTCCTCTACCACTTGAGACATTCCATCAATCTACATTTTTAAAATCTTATTGCTTTAATGTCTACATTTACTACTAAACTGTAAGCTCCATGAAGGCAAGGGTATTATTTCTTTTACTATACCCCAAGAGTAACATACCTGGCATATACTATTGGTAAAAAAAATTTTTTTTAAATGAAGCCTCAGATTATTCTCTCATTCTACCACTTGATGGTAGAATGATGTCCTACCTGGCAAGCACAAGGTCTTGAGTTCAAACCCTAATACTGCCCCAAAGGAAGCTCAAGCAGTATTTGATATTATAAAACTTCTAGCATGGGAAAAAAAACCCCAAACATCCTTATATCATTTATAATAACACCTAGAGCCAGGCTCTAGTGGCTCACACCTGTAATCCTAGCTCTCAGAAGGCTTAGATCTGAGGATAACAGATCAAAGCCAGGGAAGAAAAGTCCATGAACCTCTTATCTCCAATAAAACAGCCCCCAAAAGTCAGAACTGGGGCTCAAGTGATAAGCCTGGAACAAAAGCTCAAGAATGGCACTCAGGTATTGAGTTCAAATCCCAGTACCAGCACTAATTTTAAAAACAACAACCAAAAGAAAATAAGCATAATATGACTATACAGAATCAAAAATTTTCCCTAACTCCAGCAACACACATAAATGCCTTTGCTTGAATACATGGTTCAAGTTAAAACATACTTCAATCTTTTCTACAGAGCATGTGATGATTCATGTTTACTTTACTAAGGATTTGTATAGATAATTTTAGTCTATGACAAAAAAAAATATATATATATATATACATATATATCACTTAATGAAACCAAAAGGAAAAAGTTAGTCTATGAAGGGTGACAACAGTTCAAACTTCAGTTTAGCTACTTCTTACCAGAAATCTTTTGTTTTGTGTTTTTGGGGGGTCCGGTCGTGGGGCCTGAACTCTGGGCCTGGGCACTGTCCCTCAGCTCTTCACCTCAAGGCTAGCACCCTACCACTTGAGCTACAGCGCCACTTCCATCTTATTTTTTCTGCTTATGTAGTGCTGAGTAATTGAACCCAGGGCCTGATGCATGCAAGGCAAGCGCTCTACCACTGAGCCACCTTCCCAGCCCACCAGAATTCTTTTGAAAGGGTTCATGTCTGTTATTTTTAAAATTTATAGTATTTACTAGACTTTATACACATTAAATGAAGTTGCCTAGGTGAGACTTTTTTTTTGGTCAGTCATTGGGCTTGAACTCTGGGCCTGGACACTGTCCCTCAGCTCTTCAGCTCAAGGCTAGCGCTCTACCATTTGAGCTACAGAGCCACTTCCAGTTTTTTATGCTTATGTGGTGCTGAGGAATCAAATCCAGGGCCTCCTGCATGCAAGGCAAGCACTCTACCACTGAGCCACCTTCCCAGCCCCTTTTAACATTATCTAAACATTAAAGTAAACTTCTAAGTAACTAGAAAAATTTAAAAGTAGGATAGTTTGCATTAACAAAAAGTGCCCCTGTCCTTTTTACCTCCTGTCCTAGTAGAATACTAACAACCACTCTGTAAACTTTTGGTTACTTTCACATTATGATAATCATTTAGTAATCTAATAAATGCCCTAAAGAACATTTTTTCTGGGCTGAAAATGTGGCTTAGTGGTAGAGTGCTTGTCTAGCATGCATGAAGCCCTGGGTTCGATTCCTCAGTACCACATAAACAGAAAAGGCCGGAAGTGGTGCTGTGGCTCAAGTAGTAGTGCTAGCCTTGAGGAAAAAAAGCAGCTCAAGAACAGTTCCCAGGCCCTGAGTTCATGCCCCAGGACTGGCAAAAAAAAAAAAAAAAAAAGAATATTTATTCTTTAAGGTCAAAGAGCCCGAACAAAATTTATCATTCTGGTTGTAGCAATGTTTCCACCAACAATCAACACTACAACAAAGCAATACAAACTATGACATATGCATCTTTTACTTAAATTAAGAGATAGTGAACCCAGTTATGGTAGCAATGTTTCCATTTTATCAGCCTAAAATATGTATTATCTCACAATTCAATTCCCTCCAGGAAAGAACAAAAAATTACTATTATATTCAAATATATCATTTAAATAAAGGTATATCCTTTATTGGGGGGACTATAGTTTTTTTGCTCAAGGTTAATACCATACTTTTTTTGGTGGTTAATTGTAGATAAGAATCTCACAGCTACCGGGTATGCCTGTAATCCTAGCTACTCAGTAGGCTGAGATCTGAGGATCACAGTTCAAAGTCAGCTCGGGCAAGGAAAGTCCGTGAGACTCTTATCTCCAATAAATCACTAGAAAACCAGAAGTGGCACTGTGGCTCAAGTGGTAGAGCACTCACCTTGAGCTGAACAGCTGAAGGACAGTGCCCAAGCCCAGAGCTCAAGCCCCACAACCGACCAAAAAAAAAAAAAAAAAAAAAAAAAAAAGATTCTGACAGTTGGATGCAGTGGCTCACACTTGTAATCCTAGCTACTCAGGAGGCTGAGATCCGAGGACTGTGGTTCAAAGCTAGCCTGAGCAGGAAAGTCTGTGAAACTCATCTCCAATTAACCACCAGAAAACAGGAAGTGGTGCTATGGCTCAAGTGGTAGAGCACTTACCTTAAGCTAAAGAGCTCAGGAACAGTGCCCAGGCCCAGAGTTCAAGCCTGGTGACCCCCCCCCCCCCACACACACACACCCACACCAACACACACACAAATTTGTCACAGACTTTCCTGCTCAGGCTGGCTTTGAATCGTGATCCTCAGATCTCAGCAGCCTGAGTAGCTAGGATTACAGGTGTGAGCCACTAGCATCCAGCAAAAGTTTTGTCCTTTTATACGTGACTATAAACTAAAGCTTTAAGTCATAAACATTAAATGTAAGAATAAATGAATATGCAGATAGTCCCAGCACTCAGGAGGCTGAGGCAGGAGGATCATCAGTTCAAGGTCAGCCTGATAAACAGTGTGGTTACTGAATATATATAACCTATATTATATATATACAAATATACATATTATATGCTACATATACTATATACTATGCATACTATATATACTACATAGTAATGCTGTATATAGTATACTATATACTATACTATATAGTAATACTATATATAGTATATATAGGTACATAAGATCATCTCAAAGAAAAATAATGAAATTAAAACACTCACAATTCAACTTATTTAATATGCAAATCATTCAGCCAAGTTGTATATCTATGAGAATCCATTCATCCATGTATACTTTGACAGACTTATTATTATATATATATGCTACTTTCACCAATATCACACCTACACACACACACACACACACACACACACACACACACACACACACACACACAGAGTATATTTTCTTTTTTAAGGAGAAAAAAAGAGATCTTGTGTATCAACACGCTCAGAGTCAATGTCCATCTTCATTTTTAATCTCTATTCCAAAATAATCTACCTCCAATGAGGGAGTATCAAACTCCACACCAAGTACAGAATTGGGAGAATTAAAATAGCATACATGTAAGTAAAGGAAGACAATATAATTCTTTTCATTTGAAATGTCTTTTTTTTTTTGGTGCCAGTACTGGGCTTGAACTCAGGGCCTGGGCTCTTCCACTTGAGCCACAGCTCCACTTCTGGCCTTTTGCTGATGAACTGCAGATAAGACTTTCATGGACTTTTCTACCATGGCTGGCTTTGTACTATGATGCTCAAACTATTTTAACATCAACTATGAATTTAATTTTTTTGTTGACAATTTGGCTTATAGGTGGAGTTCAAGTAACAGTGAATAACACCAACAGTTAGTTGTATGCACTAAAAATCTGTATATACCTTCATTTTCTTCCTTGAAAAATAAAAGCAAAAGTAATACATTAGTCCTTTCTGCTCCTAAAATTGCAATAAGTCCTCTAGAACACAAATCATCAAACTTTCTAGGCTTATGGTACTCAGTACTTCAGTAATTTTCTCACAGCAACCCCACATAACAGTTCTGTTGGGCACCAGTGGCCCACCTCTGTAATCCTAAACTATTCAGGAGACTGAGATCTGAGAATGGTGGTTCAAAGCCAGTTGGAGCAAAAAAAAAAACAAAAACAAAAAAACCCCCACGAGACTCTTATCTCCAATTAATCACCAAAAAGCCAGAAATAGAACTATGGATCAAGTGGTAGATCACAAGCCAAAACAAACAAACAAACAAAAAACCTCAAGGACAGCAACCAGGCCTTGAGTTCAAGCCCTAGCGCTAGCACCAAAATGAAGAAAGAAAGAAGAGAAGGAGGAAGAGGAGGAAGAAACAACAGTTCTACATATTAAATATTTGGCAGACATTTGAAAATCTCCTAAATAGAAAAAGACTCATGTTTTCATTTCATTCTTAAATAACCATAATAACATAATTAAATAACCATAATTGCTTATAGAACATTTATTATTGTTGGGTACTGTACAACTTCTCAAATTTTGAAATTCAGGGTGGATACTTCTCTCCCATTCTCTGTTCCACATTGATTTTCATGATTTCGAAGCTACAATATCAAATTTAAAACTTGTAAACAACTTTTTTAAGGAAAAAGATCACAAAGTGCTTAAACAAGGTCAAATCAGTAAATTAGTTTTCTCCACACATGTCAAAATGTGGATACATTTAATACAATATATGCTATGTAAAAAGTACTAATCTAGCAACACTGCAGAATATATATTAAAAGTATATTGTAAGGAAAAAAAGCAAAAGTTGAATACATTTTTTCCCTCCAATATTGGGACTTGAACTCAGAACATGAGCACTGTCCCTTAGCTTTTTCATTCAAGGATGGTGCTATACCACTTCAGCCACAGCTCCATGCCTATCTTTTTTAAAATGGTTAATTGGAGAGAAGAATCTCACAGACTTCCCTGCCTGGGCTGGCTTGGAATCATGATCCTCAGATCTCAAACTCCTGAGTAGCTAGGATTAAAGGCATGAGTCACTGGTGCCTGGCTTAAGAGTTTTCATTTTCTTTCTTTTTTTTTTTTAAGGCACTAGCATTGCCTCTTAAAAACAATTAAATTCAAAAAATAAAAACAAATTACAAAGTAAAAGTCATTTGATTGTAGTTAAGACTTTTAATGAGCATTCTTTGCAGAAAACATACATAAAATTTAACATTTTAATTCCAAATGCTTTAGTGTGCCTGTGCTGCCTTTTACTTGGAAGACATCGTTAATAAAATTTGTAATGCAAAAATAAATACTTGGCTTATGAAAGATTTTTAAAACATTATTTAATTTGATGCTCAGTTATAAACTTACATCCATATAAATTAAATGATCCAGTCTGCAATCTATATATTATACTACTCAACATTGAAGTCCACACCTTTTCTTCTATATCATAACTCCTCCGCAACAACACACAGTACAAGTCTTGTTAGTTGAACTAATAATGTTTTATCAACCAATATATACAGGCTGTCATCAAAGTTCTGAAAATCCTCTTCCTGGACAGTAAAGGCTTTCACCTACAGAGGTTTTATTTGCCAACTGTGAACTGTGTGACAATTAACAATTATTCTTAGGTTATCTTGACAGTATCTATTCTTTTCATTGCTCTTAGCAACTATACCAATGGTTAAAACCATGGCTCAGCTAAATGATTCCTCTTAACCCAGATAATTTCTCACTTTTACTTAGCTAGTGGCCCAGTACTCAACACTAACTCTAATATTTTTTGTCTTGTTTCTTCTGTTACTAATATAAACTGAATGCACTGGTCAAAATACCTAATAGAAATGGATAAACAACAAATCTTGTACACTATTCAAAATACAATTCCACCCCTCCCTCCCCAAGCCTATGCTTGTGCCTAGACTTGGTCCAAGCAAATTCCAAGAACAATTTACCAGCAGTTCATTCCCCAAACACCCTCTCTGAAAGATGCATTACTCTAATTATTCAATGCATTCTAAAAGTAACTTATTAAGGGATCCTATTTCACAATGGCCATTTCTTTTTAAAAAGGAATGTAAATCCAATTTGACAGTGAAATTACTACATTAGGAGCCTAATGCTTAAATAAATTCTGCAGAAAGTCTTTATGAAATCATGCTCCTATTTTATACTATTTTAAAAATATGTCACTGATAAGTCAGAGGAAATGGCCAGGTGAAGAGATACAGTCCTGTACTATAATTGCTGCATTAATCTGAGTCTTGGATATCCAAAGCATCATTCATATTCTCTATATAATACTTGGATCAACTTTCACACCTGGGCCCTTCCTTGCAAAATGCACACATTCTGTTAATCAGAAACTTCTTCACTTCCCTAGGAAATTAGAAGAACGATTCTTCTTGCTTGGCGAGGAAACAGCTATCTGTCTTGTACAATCCCCATTCCACTCTGGCCATCTAATACAAATCAAAAAAAAAAAAAAAAAAAAGAACGAGAGAAAAACCTCTTTGGAAACGTTTCTTCTCCAGCCAGGGGCTGTACCCAGATAAAAGCAATGCTCAGAGTACACAAGCCTTCTCTGAGGGAAGAAATGTGCCAGAAAAGGGAGAGGCACGGACGGGAATAAATGAGGGTGAGTGTTCAGCGCTCAGTGTGAGGGCTGGAGGCAGCAGGCACAACGCTGAGATGCTCCAGCAAAAGAATCACCGCCACCAGCAGCAGCAGCAGCAGCAGCAGCAGTAGCAGCAGCAGGAAGTTTCAATGGGGCCGGGCAGAGCATGCGCCCTGCACCGCGCGGTGGCCTTATGTGGAAGGAGCACCACTTGCGAACACCAATAATAGACCAGCGGCACCAGAGAGAGAAACATGAGCAACAAGCACCTTCTTCAACTGTTTCCCCCGTCGCCAGAGCCCCTCCTCCAGCTTACAGACTAACCACCCCACCCCACCCAGCAAATGGAAGGGCGACTTCTTCCCCTTGCCGCTGAGATGAAGGGGGGAAGGGATTGGAAAAGTGGGGAGATGCTTTTCTATTATTTTTTTGGGGGGGGAGGTGTCGAGAAGGAAGAAAACTATGGAGGAGAAATTAACCCTCTCCTCCCCAAAGTGGAGAAGCTGAACTGACTTCATCCTCTCCCCCCCCCCCCCCCCGGACGAGAATGGTGGAGAACCTCCCTCCTTTGGCTGGAGGAGCAGATCTCCCGACTGGGCAGAGGGAGTGGAGGGGGGGGGGGGGAGTTAAACCAGCCCTGGAGGGGAAGAGGAGAGGGGATGAGCTTACTCTCTCGGGGGAGTTCCCACCAGAGGGAGGGACAGTCGAGGGACCGCCGGCCCCCGCCCACTCAGGTGGAGGGAGATCAGGGGGCGCGGAGATGGGCCTAACCTCCCCCGAGAAGGTCTGGAGAATGGGTGGGAGGAGGGGAAGAGGAGAAAAGCGCAAAGCTGGCCGGAACCTGCGCTCCCCTTCCCCCGCCACCTAAAGAGAGGGGTGGGGGGGAGGCCGGCCCCGCCGCGGGGCCCGGAGGCACAATGAGCCCCCTTCCCGCCCCCAGCCCCCATCCAGCGACCGACGCCCCCACCTCTGCTCCCCGCGGGACACCGTGGCCCCAGGGGGCCACCGCCCCGCCTCCCCACAGCCCGGGACCCCGGGGGCCCGGCGGGGAAGACGGGCCCCGGCCAGGGGGGAAAGACCGAGGCGTCGCGGCCCGGGCTGTGGGCGAGGAGCGGGGCGGTGGAGCGAGCGCACCAGGGCCGCTTCCCGCCGGGCGTTCGGGCCCCAGGCTTACCTTCCCCGTTGCCGACGTCGGGCGGCGGCGCCTGCAGCACCCGCTCCAGCTCGGGGAACGGCAGCTCGGGAAGGTCCAGCAGCGTCCCGTAGCGCTCCAAGAAGGAGCAGACTACGGCGAAGTTGGGGCACGAACCCGGGCAGCCTGGAGGAGCCATCACCGCCGCTGCCGCCGCCGCCGCCGTCGCCATTTTGAACTGGAGGATGGAGGAGGCGGCGATGGGGGGGCGGGAGGAGTTGGGGTGCCGAGGAATGGCAGGACAACCTCACGGGCGACAGGAGGCGCTCTCGAGCGGGCCCTCCCCCTGAGGATCCGACCGACTCAGGGACGGCGCCGCGATCCCACAATACAACGGCGGCCCAGAGCAGTCGAGAGCGCAGCCAGACGAGGGACAGAGAGGCGCCCTGAGCCTTTCACTTTCCGCCCTCTTTCCACCGCCTGCCCCTCTTGGGCTTCTCCCCTCCCACTTCGGGTCCGCCACAGCCTCGTGTGACAGGGGGAATGAAAACAAGGGAAGCGGGGCGGGGAGGCGAGCTGCAATCCGGAGGGGCGGGACTTCTCGGGGACGACGGCCAATAGAATCGGAGGGGGCGGGGCTTGGAGTGTCCAGCCCGCTGCTGGCTGGTTCCCAGGCGGAGCGCTGGAGGAGCGCCCGCCGGCAGAGATCCCGGAGCCGGACCGCTGGGGAGAGAGGAAAACCTCGGAGCGGCCGGGAAGAGTATTTCTGAGACCAGCAGCTCCGCGTGAGTTTTCGGGGCGGCGGGGGGGAGGAGGGGGTGCGGGAATCTAGGAGCTAACTCGGTCCGGAGAAAGAGAAAGGGGGAAGTATGAGGAGACGAAGACGGGGGGCCTGGCGGGCGTGGGAGCGCGCCGGTGCGGGGAGGAAAGGGAAGGAGCTGCCCGCGGTTGGTCAGGCTGGGACTGAAGCGGTGCCGGAGATCTGCGAAAGTTATGCCGAGGGGTAGCAGCTCTCTGCTGGGGCCCGGGAATCGCGGCTGTGCTACCGGGCGGGCTCTGCCGGGGGGGGGGGGGACCCGAGCCCGGGAGAACGAGCCTCGCACCGTGGGGATCAGCAGGTGAGGGGGGGACCGCGGCACCGAGGCCGGGGGGGGGAGGGGGAGGGGGGCCGATCGAGGTTGCGGGCGTCTAGGGGGAGGAGGCCCTGTGGACGCCAGCGGCGAGGGCTGGAGCAGAGTTCCACTGAGGAGGAGAAGAACGTGGTCGGAGGCCGTGGAACAGCAAAAAACAAACAAACAAACAAAAAAGTTTGTCGGGAGACCGAGTTCCACTCCGTGGGGGGCGGGAGCGTGGGCTAGCCGGTGACATTCTCCCAGAGAGAATCCCCGAGGGAGGGGGGGGACCACTAACACCGGGAAATAGAATGTGCACCATGCTGAGGAGCCGCTGGAATTTCGGATTCAGCCACACTTGAATCCTGCTGGCATCACTGCATGACATCACTGCATGACATTTCTTGGAGCAAATAGGGTGTCAGTTGTACCTACCTCATGGTGGTGGTGGTGGGGGGACCCCTTAAGTGATTAGCACAATGTCGTGTTTTAAAATTGGTTCTTTGCCAGCAAAGGTGTGCCATTTCAGTAGAATGAAGGTAGGTATCCGAGGTCTACAGTTTATTACTTTGAGCCAAAATGTTCAGAGTACATTCGCAGCGTACTTCCTAAAAATAAAGGGATGTACAACTCAAATCATATGAAATAGTAAAATGTGGGACTAAAGGAAGATAAATAGTGGCTAATAATTATATCACGATTTCCGAATTCACATTGTGGGGTTTTGTTGTTGTTGTTGTTGTTCCATCTGCAGGTAAAAAAGGGAAGTGAGCAAGAAAAGAAAACCACACTTTTCCATATCATTTTTGTTATCTAAAGAAAGAATACTCAGGGCTGGGAAGGTGGCTCAGTGGTAGAGCGGTTGCCTTGCATGCCTGAGACCCTGGGTTCGATTCCTCAGCACCACATAAGCAAAAAGAAAAAAGCTGGAAGTGGCGCTGTGGCTCAAGTGGTAGAGCGCTAGCCTTGAGCTGAAGAGCTGAGGGACAGCGCCCAGGCCCAGAGTTCAGGCCCCACTACCGAACCCCCCCCAAAAAAAAAAAGAAAGAAAGAGAGAAAGAATATTCAGTTACCAAAAGAAAAAAAATTATGCAAGAGAACTTTATTACCTAAAACAGTGATTCTTAATCTGAGGAAAATGCAAGCCCTTTAAAGGAAAGACTGTTTTGAAACTTGGCAAAAATAGTTTTAGGGAAATAAGGTGTTCTTAAACAACCACTAAATTAAGACATCCAACATTTTGATAGAACTTTGTACTTATCTTTCACCCTTGGGGAACTAAAGAGCCCAATTTAAGAAAAATCTGACCCACATGCATCTCTAGCAACCACTATGTGACTAGAATTAAAGGAAAATTATATAATCATTAGTTAACAGCTCAACTTTAAAAGCCAAGTACACAACAGGTACAGATCTTTGTGAAGTAGTATGTATGGAAGGCCCTTCCAAACAAAAGGAAGATTTCATTACATATCATATAAACCTTAACCCAGATTTTTTTAGTTCTCAGCTTTTCTAGCACCTTGCCTTCCGCTCTCCCAAGAGATTGGAAAATAATATTTTAAAAAAAGAAATGAAAGCTTTAAAAAAAAGTAGTATTCAAAGGAGATTGACAATGAGTTTAGAATGTCTGCCTTTTCTAATCCAGATTGGCATGGGAACAAAATCTCTTGAGTATCAGAAAACTATATACACCCAGAAGATAAGACATGTTTTAGGACCAAGCAAGGTTCAGGTCATGCTTCACAAAGTCCATTCTTGAAAATAAGCAACACACACCCAGATACCACTTATCATATCAGGCTTTCTGGGCCAAGTGAAATTGTAGGTTATAACAGTCTAATCTGAGTTTTATATTTATACACACATACATATATAAATATAAGTATATACACACACATATATTCTCAGATTTAAGTGTGAAGGTAGTAAAAACAAGCTATTTTTAAAGCCTGTTATTAATTTACAGTATTGCTACTTTTACGAAGAGGCCTTTAAGCATTAAATTACACATAGTTTAACTTTGTAAGAAATTTCTTAAGGTAGTTGAAATTTCACATCTTCTTTGTTGTTGGTGGTGGTGGTGCTGGTGGTGGTGCTGGTGCTGGTGCTGGTGCTGGTGGTGGTGGTCATGGTCGTGGGGCTTGAACGCTGGGCCTGGGTGCTGTCCCTTGACTCTTCAGTTCAAGGCTACAGCACTCTACCACTTGAGCCACAGTGCCACTTCCAGCTTTTTCTTAAGTAGTTTATTGGAGATAACAGTCTCAAGGACTTTTCTGCCCATCTGCCCCATCTGGCTAGGAACCTCAATCCTCAGATCTCAGCCTTCTGAGTAGCTAGGATTATAGGCATGAGCCACTGGCGCCCAGCCTCATGTTTCTTAATTTTTAGGTTATATATTGAATTTTTGCCATTTAACAAAGCATTTTATTATACAATGTATCTTGATCTATGTCATCTTTCAACACCTTCACCCCCTCAGTGCACCCCTTCCACTATTTTTCTCAGTTCTGTGGCATATACAATGCATTCTTGCCTTCATTCTACTCATTCCCCCTTTATTCTTCTACCTCTCTCCCTTGTCCCCCTTTAGTACCCATTTCCTGGTACTTACTTTGTTGGGCTTTGACTTAGTCTTATATTATATTATATTAACTTATGTTAACTGCCTTGGTGTCACCCAGTGTGTTTACTTCTAGATTTATAGGCACATCCTAGCTCCTACAACCTGTATTTCTCTGGGTCTGGCTTACTTCACTGAATATAACTTTTTCCATATTGTTCCATTTCCTTACAAATAGTACCATATTATTCTTTCTGATGGATGAGTAAAATTCGAGTGTGTGTGTGCACGTGCACGTGTGTGCGTATTTTTTTTGATCCATATGTGCATTGAGGAACATCTGGACTGATTCCATATCTTGGCTGTGGTAAATAATGCTGTAATAAACATGGTTATGGTGAATGCTTTAGTGTTTCCTTGTTTGTGCTCTATTGGATAAATACCCACATCCTCTTACGAAAAGAATTAATTTGACAAGTTAGAATTAATGGCATATTTGCACACAATTCTAAAATAAATGTCAAAAATAACACTCTTCCGTACTACCCCTTAGTAATAACAATAAAATATTTTTTAATAATCCAAATATCCATCAACAGAATTGATAAGTTACAGAAGTGACTCTGATTGAGAAGTATTAGACACTTAAACAGATATATGAAATTCTAATCCCCTTTTACAACATTTCCATGTTCAGAAAATAAAAATGATTTATGAATTACTGTACTATAGTACCGTGCATACCTGTGCACACTATTGACAAAATATTGGTGATTCTTAAAACTATGTTGAGAGAGTCGGGCACTGGTGACTCAATCCTGTAACCCTAGCTATTCAAAAAAAGCAGAGATCTTAAGATCAAGCATCAAAGCCAGTATGTGTAAACAAATCTGAGAAACTCTTATCTCCAGTTAACCAGCAAAAAGCCAAAAGTGGTACAGTGCCAGGCTTGAGCGAATAAGCCAAGCAAGCATACAAGGCCCTGAATTCAAGCTCCAGTGGCAGTGGAAAAAAAAAGTGTTGAATAAAAGAAGGCAAAGCTGGGCGCCAGTGGATCACGCCTGTAATCCTAGCTACTCAGGAGGCTGAGATCTGAGGATCGAAATTCAAAGCCAGCCCTGGCAGGAAAGTCTGTGAGACTTTTATCAATAAACTACCAGAAAACCAGAAGTGGCTCTGTGGCTCAAGTGGTAGGATGCTAGCCTTGAGCTGAAGAGCTGAGGGACAACTTTCAGGCCCAGGGTTCAAGCCCCATGACCAACAACAACAAAGAAGGCAAACACAAAAGTACTACACAATTCCACTAATCTATGCAAATAGAAACAAAAATAATTGTTTCTTTTGAATTAGAAAAGGAGGAGAAGGAGTCTTTGTCGATGTATTTTGTATCTCAATTGTTAAGTCTGTCAAAACTAACCATAGGTAACATCTGTACATTTAAGCAAATATAATCATGCTGTATTAAATTTTTTTTTTTTTGGGTCCGGTCGTGGGACCTGAACTCTGGGCTTGGGCGCTGTCCCTCAGCTCTTCAGCTCAAGGCTAGCGCTCTACCACTTGAGCCACAGCGCCACTTCCGGCTTTTTTCTTATATGGTGCTGAAGAATCGAACCCAGGGCCTCGGGCATGCAAGGCAAGTGCTCTACCACTGAGCCAACTTCCCAGCCCATCTGTGTTAAAATTTTAATGGTTTATCTCTACGTATACGCAAATTGCATTGGCGGCAGTCTATTTTTTTTTTATCGTAAAATTTATATGTATTTTTCCATCTACCCTTTGGTGCTAAGGATTTAAACCACTGTCTTGCTTCGGTTAGCACTGAGTTGTAAGTTTATGCTTATTTCTTTCTTCCCCACATGTTATCCTTATACTTGTTATCAAAAAAAATTACTGCCAGGTGCCAGTGGCTCACGCCTGTAATCCTAGCTACTCTGGAGGCTGAGATCTGAGGATCATGGTTCAAAGCTAGCCCAGGAAGGAAAGTCCATGAAACTCTTAACTCCAATTAACTACCAGAAAATCGGAAGTGGCTCTGTGGCTCAAGCAGAGTGCTTGCCTTGAGCTGAAGAGCACAGGGACAGTGCCCAAGCCCAGAGTTCAAGCCCTATGACTGACAAAAAAAAATTACAGATAATATAGTCTTTATAAGTACGTATGTAAATGAACTTAGTTGTGAAGCCAGTGTAGGGATTTCTTTATCTTTGATGAGGAAATTGGCATATTGCTGATTTTATAAGAAGAATTGAACCCAGCATGGCAGTTTATGCCTATAATCCCAGCACTCAGGAGGCTGAAGCAGGAGGATGGCAAATTCTGGCTTAGAGGTCAGATATAGAACAACTTCAAAAACAAGAAGAGCTGGAAACATGACTCAAGTGGTAGAGCACCTACCTAAAAGTTACAGTCCTGAGCTCAAAGTGTTGCAAAAAAGAGGAAGGATTGAGAGAGTTTTTCCTTTCTCCACATTTATGTACCAAGAAATGGCTATCTGTAACCAAGGAGAGAGGCCTCACTACACCACATCCTGGGGCCACCTTGGACTTCCCAGCCTCCAGAATGAGAAATGAGATATAGTAGTTATAACAATTGAGTTAAGTTGGGTGTCGGTGCTCATGTCTGTAATCCTAGCTACTCAGAAGGCTGAGATCTGAAGGTCGCGGTTCAAAGCCAGCCTGGGCAGGAAAGTCTGTGAGACTCTTATCTCCAATTAACCACCAGAAAACCGGAAGTGGCACTGTGGCTCAAGTGGTAGAGTGTGGTAGCCTTGCTCAGGGGCAGCGCCCAGGCCCAGAGTTCAAGTCCCATGGCCAGGCACCAGTGGTTCACTCCTGTAATCCAAGCTACTCAGGAGGCTGAGATCTGAGGATCATGGTTCAAAGCCAGCCTGGGAAGGAAAGTCCATAAGATACTTATCTCCAATTAACCACCAGAAAACTGGAAGTAGCGCTGTGACTCAAGCGCTAGAGCGCTCACCTTGAGCTGAAATGCTGAGGGACAGCACCCAGACCCAGAATTCAAGCCCCATGATCGACCAAAGGAAAAAAACAACAACAAAAAAAAATTGAGTTGACTAATAAATGGAAGTAATAGAATAAAGAGTCAAGATTTAAATCCATACATATGGAGAAAATTAATTTTTAACAAGGAAACCAAGACCATCCAGCAAAGAAAGAGTAGTCTTCTTAACAAACAATACTGGCAAAACTGATGTGCCACATACAAAAGAATTAGGGTGAATTCCATCATTCACACCATACGCAGAACAATTCTAAATTGTTCAGACACATAAATGTATACCTAAAACTAAAATTGTTAGAAGAAAATACAAGCATCAATCTTTCTGGCTTTGGGTTAGACAGTGGTTTTATAGGTATGACATCAAGGACACAGCAATAAGAAAAAATGATAGGTAAAATATGCTTCACAAAATTTAAGAACTTTTGAATCAAAGGATACTGTAAACAATATGACAAAACATCCCTCATACCCACGCACTGGTGGCTCATGCCTGTAATCCCAGCTACTCAAGAGGCTGAGATGTCTAATATTATGAATTGGCCTGGCCAAAAAAGTCTGTGACACTCTTATCTTCAATTAACCACCAAAAAGCCAGAAGCAGAGGTGTAGCTCAAGTGATAGAGTACCAACCTGCCTTGAGTGAAAAAGCCAAATGAGAGTGAGGAGCCCTGAGTTCAAACCCCAATACTTGTACATACACACACACATACACACACATAAGCCCACATGAGTGAAGGTACACAAAGCATGTGTACCTAGAATACATAGATAATCATAATTCAAAAATAAAAATACAAATAACTAATTTCACAGTGGGCATAGAGTTCAGAATTGCCAAAGACATTCTGCAAAAGGTAAATTCCAGAGTTATACTAATCAAGATCATAGTTTTTCAAGAATGATAAATAAGTGGTTCAGTGAAATAAAATTAAGAGGCAAAACCAAACCCACATCTATATATGGTAAATTGTGTTTACGCCAGTGTGCCAAGAACTTTCAATGAAGTCCATAATAGGGAGCTTGGCTTAAGTGGTGGAGCTTCTGCCTAACAAGCTCAGGATCCTGAGTTCAAACCCTAGTACTATCAAAAAATAAAATTAAAATCTATAGTTGTCTTTTCCACGGTAGTAAATGTGCAGACTACTTGCAAACTAATGAATTTGGACTTTCATCTCATCACATTACATAAAAACTTAGCCAGCTCCCCAGGAAACACACTTGATTATAATTATAGTTTGAGCCAGCCCGAGCAGACAAGTCCATGTAGCTCCATCAATAACCATCTTGAGATACAGAGGAAAATAAAAAGAATTTACTGAACTAAGTCAGACTAGACCAAATAGTATCCATACTTTTTCAAATTAACCTGAGTTATTGGGATGAATAACTTATCAGATTCTGGTAGTTTCTCATGATATACTATTCATTCCCCCCACGTTCGAGTCCCTAATTTATAAGTGGGTACATTGACTCTTAGAATGAACAGTACATGAATCTCAGGGTGATTATCTCACCATATTCTAATAACAAACAAATATTACATGAAACTTCCAAGAAATTTTCTTAAAGGCATCTGGTATATGCCCTTTGCCCCTTCCTACTTTTTCTCTACATTCTGCTTGGCATGTGGATGTGCTAACAGCTTCCCATCTTCAAGACTGGGAAGCTGTAAGCAACTTTCATACTGCTTTTGTCAATAACTTTGCTGCCTGCCCTATTTAACGATTATCACAGGACTTTAAACTTCTTAACACACCATGCTTCAGGAATATTTAATTGATATGATTATGGTTTATTTTCTACTTCAGACCATCTTCCTTCATACTTATAAAAGCAGTAGCATTTTATCTCCAGGAAATTATTTTGCTACTACAAAATTCCTAGGTAGGGGCTGGGAAGGTGGCTCAGTGGTAGAGCGCTTGCCTTGCATGCATGAGGCCCTGGGTTCGATTCCTCAGCACCACATAAACAAGAAAAAAGCCGGAAGTGGCACTGTGGCTCAAGTGGTAGAGTGCTAGCCTTGAGCTGAAGAGCTGAGGGACAGCGCCCAGGCCCAGAGTTCAGGCCCCATGACCGGACCCAAAAAAAAAAAAAAAAATTCCTAGGTAATTAATTCTCAGTGCATCTCCTTATTTAATTGTTGAATGTGAAACAGCAAAGTAAGTTAAAGAGCACAAGCTGGATATTCTACAGGACTGGATTCAAATCTGGGTTGATCTATCTATTAACTATGTAATCTGGAGAAATTTTCTTCATTACTGTAATTGTGGAGGTGTCAAGAAAAAACTCTGACTTACTTGGCATATGTTGGTCCACAGTAAATATTAAATTCCTTCTTTTCCAGTTCCAACACTGTCCTGAATCTGGTTTCTTTTGTGCCCTACTTAGAAGTTGATATGGACTGGTCAGTACCCTTCACTTCCTATGTTGAACACTATCCTCAAATGTGACTATATTTGAGAAATTCTTTTAGGAAGTGTTGTTATGGTTAAAGGATGTCATAAGGGTGGGACCCGAATCCAATAGGACTGGTGTACTTACCAGAAGAAGAAGAAAACACCAAAAGTGTATCAAAGAAAAAGTGCTCGTAAGCCAGGAGCCGGTGGCTCACGCCTGTATTCCTAGTTACTCAGGAGGCTGAGATCTGAGGATCGTGGTTCAAAGCCAGCCTGGGCAGGAAAGGCCGTGAGACTCTTATCTCCAATAAACCACTAGAAAACTGGAAGTGGTGCTGTGGCTCAAGTGGTAGAGCACTCGCCTTGAGCTGAAGAGTGCCCAAGCCCAGAGTTAAAGCCCCATGACCAACAAAGAAAGAAAAAGTGCTAATAGAAAAGTCATGTAAGAACAGAATAAGCAAGCATTTATTTGCAAGCCAGAAAAAAAAAAAAAAAAAAAAAACCTCATCAGAAATTAACCATGCTGGCACCTTGATTTTTTTAACCTTGATCTTTTTGATATCTTGTGTTTTTGCCTGAAACTGCCCTCAGACCATGATCCTCTTTCCTATACTTCCTGCACTGCTAGATTACAAGTATACACCACTACACCTGGCTTATTTGTTGAAATTGAAGGGGGCCATTAATTTTTTTTTTTCTTAGTTGTGGGGCTTGAACTCTGGGCTTGAACTCTGTCCCTGCGCTCTTCAGGTCAAGGCGAGTACGCGATCACTTGATCCACAGCACCACTTGCGGTTTTCTAGTGGTTTATTGGAGCTAAGAGTCTCACAGACTTTCCTGCCGGGGCTGGCTTTGAACCCTGATTCTCAGATCTCAGCCTCCTGAGTAGCTAGGATTACAGGCGTGCACCACCAGCGCCTGGCTCTCTTTAACTTTTTACCCAGCTGGCCATCAAACCACCACAATATCTGTGTCTCCTAAGTAGCTGGGATTACAAGTGTGTACCACTGTGCCTGGCTTTGTTTTAAAAACCTTACCTTGCATTATAAGAATTTGTATATGTCTTCTTTAATGTAATATTAGTGCCTCAAAAAAAATCATGTAAGTTTTTTATCCTCCTCCCATAAATCCCAAACAGTGTGCTTACCTTCTTTGTTATATATTCTTTAAATGAATATTCCAAAGTTGAATTAGCAAAATTGTATTTGTTAGTATTGTTAGGTAAACAAAATCTGACTTTGTAATTATCATTATTGAAGATGAAGTATAGCTTAAGGAGACGGGTACCAAATTATCAAGGAATGGTTTACTATTAGTTTTATATATCAAATTGGCTAGCTGTAGTGTCTGGTTATTCCATCAAGCACTCATCTAGGTATTGCTGTGAAGTTATTTTGTATATATGGTTACCTTTTATAATCAATTGTAATGTATATATATATATATATATATATATATATATATATATAAAGATTATCCTTGATACATTGAGTAGACTTCAATCAGTTTAAAGGCCTTTTTCCTTGAGGAAAAAGAAATACTGGGGGCTGGGAAGGTTGCTCAGTAGTAGAGCGCTTGCCTTGCATGCATGAAGCCCTGGGTTCCATTCCTCAGCACCATATAAGCAGAAAAAGCTGGAAGTGGCGCTGTGGCTCAAGTGGAGAGCGCTAGCCTTGAGCTGAAGAGCTGAGGGACAGTGCCCAGGCCTGGAGTTAAGGCCCACAACCGACAAAAAGAAAGAGAAAGGAAGGAAGGAAGGAAAGAAGGAAGGAAGGAAGGAAGGAAGAGAGGGAGGTAAGGAAAAGAAAGGCGCTGGTGTCTCACGCCTATAATCCTATCTATTCTGGAGGCCGAGATCTGAGGATCATGGTTCAAAGCCAGCAGAAAAGTCTATGAGACTCTTATCTCCAATTACCACCAAAAAACTGGAAGTGGTACTGTGGCTCAAGTGATAGAATGCTCTCCTTGAGCTGAAGAGCGCAGGGACAGTGCCCAGGCCCAGAGCTCAAGTCCTATGATGGACAAAAAAATGAAGTACTACTCTCAACAACTCCTGCCCCTGTGATTAACGCCTACCAACATTTCCTACTCATTTTGGACTTGTCAGCCTCTACAATTGTGTTTGCCACTTTCTTGAGAAGCTAGTGTATGTATATGTTTGTAATATATGTCCCTACTTCTGATTCTGTGGAGAACTCCAAGTAATACAAGCACCTATTTGTTGCTGAGCTTTACCATCTGCCTTCCTCCATATTCTTTTTTTTTTTGGGGGGGGGGGGAGGGTCCAGTTGTGGAGCCTAAACTCTGGGCTTGGGTGCTGTCCCTCAGCTCTTCAGCTCAAGGCTAGCACTGTACCACTTGAGCCACAGCGCCACTTCCGGCTTTTTTTTTTTCTGCTTATGCGGTGCTGAGGAATTGAACCCAGGGCCTCATGCATGCAAGGCTAGTGCTCTACCACTTAAGCCACAGCACCACTTTCAGTTTTCTGGTGGTTTATTGGAGGTAAAAGTCTCACCGACTTTGCTGTCTGGGCTGGCTTTGAACCGTGACTCTCAGACCTCAGCCTCCTGAGTTGCTAGGATTACAGGTGTGAGCCAGCAGTGCCTGGCTCTTGTTCCATATTCTGTTGCCTTAATATAATAGCCTAGTCTAGATAATTTATAAAGCAAAGATGTCTGTTTGGGATTATGGTTCTGGAAGTCTGAAAGCATAGGACTGGCAACAGCTCAGTCCCACAGGATGCCCTATATATAGTGAAAAAGCAGACCCAGCAGCTAGCTTGTTAAGGAAGGAGGCAACAAAAGAGCTGATGTACTTTATAGCAACCTGCACTAATGAAAACTTAGTCAATCTCAGGACAAGGACGTTATTCACTTAAAGATTCTACTTTCCAACACCACTGCAAATTTTCTCCATGAGTTTAGACAAGGACCTGTCACAACTATCCCATAAACAATAATAGTGGAATTTCCATTTGATCCTTAGTTGAAATGTCTCTTTATTTGAGGTTATATACTTATCAAGTCATTGACATGATACTTACATTAAATGCTTTTTTTCATATATTTCTTTTTTTTTTTTTCTTTTTTTTTTTTTTGTCCGGTCGTGGGGCCTGAACTCTGGGCCTGGGCACTGTCCCTCAGCACTTCAGCTCAAGGCTAGTGCTCTACCACTTGAGCCACAGCACCACTTCCGGCTTTTTTCTTTTTGCTTATGTGGTGCTGAGGAATCGAACCCAGGGCCTTGAGCATGCAAGGCAAGCGCTCTACCACTGAGCCACCTTCCCAGCCCTTTTTCATATATTTCTGTAAAAATATTGTACAGAGGGGTTACAGTTACATGAGTAGGATAATGAGTACATTTCTTATCAAACATTGTTGCCTCCTCCTTTGTTTCCCCTTCCCATCCCTTCCCATCTTCCCTCCCCCAACCCCCATGCCAAAGTTGTAAAGTTCATTTTATCGACATAACGTCTTGTACATCTCATTGTTGCAATGGGTCCACCTGTATCCCTATTTAAACAATTGTTTTTTCCCTTCCCCTCCACAAATTATACCAACATCAAATACTATGAAAGAAGGGGTTATACTGTGGGGGAGGGACATACAAAGCAACAAAGAAATCATCTTATAAATATGTTAGAAACAAAATAGCATTGTTGTTTTGTTTTTGAGACAGAGTCTGGCTATGTAGCCTAGGCTGGTTGGCATTAGTCTTAATCCTCCTCTTAGCTTCCAAAATGGTGCAATTTGATGTTTGATGGAGATCTGCGTGTGTGCGTGTGTGTGTGTGTGTGTGTGTGTGTGTGTGTGTGTGTGTGTGTGTGTGTACACACTAGTCCTAGGCCTTGACCTCAGGGTCTGAGCACTGTCCCTGAGCTTTTGTGCTCAAGGCTAGCTCTACTTCTGGCGCGCGTGCGCGTGCGTGCGTGCGTGCGTGCATGCGTGCATGCGTGCGTGTGTGTGTGTGTGTGTGTGTGTGTGTGTGTGTGTGTGTGTGTGTGTGTGGTTAATTGGACATAAGAGTCACTCAGACTTTCCTGCCTCAACTCTTATAACCGTGATCCTCAGATCTCATCCTCAGGAGTTAGGATTGTAGGTATGAGCCACTGATGCCTGGCTAAACCTGGCTTTCATTAACCTCCTTATACATATTTCCTTTATAATAGCATCTATGAAACATTACATAAATGATACATCTGATAACGCATAGGGTTTCAAGTGATAGTATAGGCCACACTTTTTAGTTTCTTTACATATTTTATTGAAAATTGGACATCTTGTTTTTTTCTTTCATGCATGTGTTTCTAACGCATTTATAAGATTATCTCTTTGTTGCTTTGTATGTCCCTCCCCCACAGTATAACCCCTGCTTTCACTATATTTGATGTCAGTATAACTTGTGGAGGAGATGGGGAAAAACCAGTTGTTTAAGGATACAGGTGGACCTGTTGCAACAATGAGAAGTACAAGTTGTCATGTCCAAAACGAGCTTTACAACGTGGGGGGGGGGGGGAAGGGGGGGGAAGGAGAAGGATTGGGATTGGGGGGGAGGGGGGAGGCTGGGAAGGGATGTGAAGGGTAAACAAAGGAAGAGGCTGCAATGCTTGGTAAGAAATGTACGCATTATCCTGCCCATGTAATTGTAACTCCTTTGTACAGTATGTTCACAAATAAAATAAAATTAAATTAAAAAAAAAAAAGAAAATTGGACATCTGGGATAATATACTATAGGAGGATGTGGCTTAAGTGGTAGCATATCTGCCTAGCCAGAATGAGGCCCTGAATTCAAAATTCCAACTACTTCAGAATCAATAAATAAAACAAATAGAAAGTCTTGAAAGTTGTTCTTTGTGTGTAGTCACTTTCCTATATTATGTATCTTAGTCTATCTTGTGCTATTATAAGAAAATACCCAACACTGTGTAAGTTATAGTGAAAAGGAAGAAATGTATTTCTCACAGATAACTACAGCTGTGGAGTCCAAGGTCAAGGAACCAACATATAGCAGGCATCTTCTTGCTGCACCATCCTGTGGCCAAAGTGCCACATGGTGAAAGGTCAGAGAGGACAAGAGGAAGAGAGATGCAAGGGTACCTGAGGGTACCTCATCCTGAGGAGCTTACTCCTAAAGAATTCACTGAAGTAATGCCCTTCTTCCAGGTCCCACCTATGAAAGCTATTAAACATCTTGCAGTTACATTTCCATAGGATGCTGGAGGACAGACATCCAAACCATAGCACTAATCTGTGGATTTTGTCTCTCATGCACTGTGTGGCCACTGAAATCTATTGTTTTTGTTTGTTCTTGTTTGTATTAATCCTGTTTTTCCAGGGGTCTCCTCTGTGTTTACATAGCTTAGTGGTTCAACCAAAAATCCACTTAAGATTTTACTCAAACACCTTGAGCCAGCAAGACTTTCATGTTGTCCATGCCTTCTTTCATCAGTATGTGCTCTGGGGTGTATACTGAAAGTTCCACCTGCTTTCACTGGCTTTTACCTTTCATGGGCCCCTGTAAGCCCTTCCGTTTTGCCTCTGTGCACATGCTAAGGCATGTGCACAGGCACCAGCATGGAATATTTGGGTAAATTATAAGGTCTTGGATGCATAAGCTCTTAGCTTCTGGCCTATTGGGGATTTATAGAGAGCTTAGAAGGTCTATGAATGACTATGTTACCTCTGAGAAATTCTTAAGTCCCTGCCTGGTCTGCCAATCTTTTGTCTGCCAATAAGATCATTTTCAACTGATAATGGTCCAAATCTAGTGCACCTCTTCCCTCTGGCATTGGCAGCAAGGCTGTTCAGTCTCAAGCTGAACCTCACTGCACTTCAGTGCCAGCAAATCCAGGTGGGGCATTGGCATAGTCCCAGACAAGGACAATAAAAACACCTACTGTTCTTACCTGAAATTCACGGTTTACATAAATAAGCACTTCTCAGTTTATGTTGTGCCTTGAATTTTATTTCTAGAGCAACAAATCATTGTTTTTGACAGCTTTTCTCCCCAGCTGTACCAGTTCTTATGGGGGAGGATGTGTCAGCTTCTTCCCCCATCATGCTGAAGTAAATCTCCACCCTTGAATTTTATCTCAAACAATATCCTGAGGATTCTCTTGGGAGTATGAGAAGTGATTGGAGTGTCTGGCTTCCATGCTTGGATGATTCAGATCTCAAGATATAACAGATACTTTTTCCACTTCAAGGGGAAACGTGGCACCATTTAAATGAGAAAGATGCTTCTTGCATCATAGATAACTGCACTTACCAACTCTGTATCTTGGATCTGTTTTAACCCTGTTTTATAATTGATTTAGCATGTTTTTTCTTTTAATTTCAGATTTCAGTTCAGTTCCTTATGTCCTCCCCTGAAATAGCTTCCCTCTCATGGGGACAGATGAAAGTACAAGGCTCTACCAGAACCTATAAGGATTGCAAAGTATGGCCAGGTGGTAGCCGAGATTGGGATTGGAGAGAAACAGGAACTGAGGTAAGTTACTAGTGTTTGGTTGATAGCACATGAGTCTGACCAAGTGATTTCCACCAGCAAAGCAAAAAGTATGTTCTCTCTCTCTCTCTCTCTCTCTCCCCCCTTCTTCCCTCCTTCCCTCCCTTCCTCTCTCCACTCCCATCCCATGCTACTGAAATATAACATTACCATTAAACCATTAAACTTTCCCCTCCCTTTTTTTAATGCCAGTCTTGGAAACTTGAACTCAGGGCCTGGGCGCTGTCCCCATGTCTCTCTATGCTCAAGGCTCTCACTCTACCACTTGAGCCACAGTGTCACTTCCGGCTTCTCCTGAGTAGTTTATTAAAGCGTCTCACAGACTTTCCTGCACAGGTTGGCTTGGAACCATAATCCTCAGATCTCAGCCTCCTGAGTAGCTAGGATTACAGGTATGATCCACCAGTGCCCAGATTGATTTTTTTAAATAATTTTTATTTCTTTATGGATATATTTGGATTTTGTTTCCTTTAGTACTTTTGACATATTTATTTATTTATATTTATATATTTATTCATTTTTTTTTTTTTTGTCCGGTCATGGTGCCTGAATTCTCGGCCTGGGTGCTGTCCCTCAGCTCTTCAGCTCAAGGCTAGCGCTCTACCACTTGAGCCACAGCACCACTTCCGGTTTTTTTCTTTTTTGCTTATGTGGTGCTGAGGAATTGAACCTACGGCCTCATGCATGCAAGGCAAGCGCTCTACCACTGAACCATTTTTGACATATTTAAAATAGAATATTGGGCCAGGCACTAGTTGTTTATGATTGCAATCCTAACTACTCAGCAGGCTGAAATCTGAGGATCACAGTGCAAATTCAGTGGGAAAGTCTGTAAGACTCTGATCACCGATAAACTACCAAAAAGTGAAATAAAATTCCTATAAGTGGAGCTGTGGCTCAAGTGGTAGAACACTAGTCTTGAGCAAAAGGACTCAGAGACAGTTGCAGGTCCTGAGTTCAAGCCCCAGGACAGCCACAAAACATAAAATAATAAAAAACAAAACCGGACATTTGAAGTATCAGGGTTTGAGGCCAGTCCAGGTAAAATGTTATAGTCCATCTCAACCAGCAAGCTGGAATTCATGCCTGAAATCCCATCTATGCAAAAAGCATACTTAGGAGGACTGCAGTCCAGGGCTAGCCTTGGCAAAAGTGCAAGGCCTACCTGAAAAAACAAAGCAAAAAGGACCAGAGGAGCCAGGCGCTGGTAGCTCACGCCTGTAATCCTAGCTACTCAGGAGGCTGAGATCTGAGAATCTCGGTTCAAAGCCAGCCCGGGCAGGAAAGACTGTGAGACTCCTATCTCCAATAAACCACTAGAAAACCGGAAGTGGCGCTGTAGCTCAAGTGGTAGAGTGCTCGCCTTGAGCTGAAGAGCTGAGGGACAGCGCCCAGGCCCAGAGTTCAAGCCCCATGACCAACAAAAAAAAAAAAAAAAAAAGGACCAGAGGAATAGATCAAGTAGCAGTGCTTAACTACCAAGTACAAGACCCTGCGTTCAAAATCTAGAACTAACCAAAGAAATTGTAGAAAACATTAGAAGATGGAAAGACTTTTCGTATTAAGGGACTGGCAGAACGAATGTGCCTAAAATGGCCCTACTACTGAAAGAACATGTAATGGAACATTTAAAGGAAATTTAATTCAATTCCTCACCAAATTTCAGTGAAATTTTTCTCAGAAATAAAAAAAATCCTACAATTCATATGGAAACACAAAAGATGTTGAATAACCAAAGCTATCCTGAGCCATAGTAATAAAAACAGCTTGGTACTGGCACAAAAACAGACACATGGAAGAATAGAGAAAAGAAGAGCTAACTCGTCAGCTTAACATAGACGAGAGTAGAAGAATCCAGAAAAAAGCCAAAGCATGTACTGCTATGTGAACCTTGGCAAAGGTACCAAAACCATACCTCAGAATGAAGACAGCCTGTTTAACAAGTGTTGTTGGGAAAACGATATTTGCATGTAGAAACTAAAGCTAGATCCCTGTCATTCACTCTGTACAAGAACAGATCAACAACTTTAAGTCCCAAAATTTTGAAACTACTTGAGAAAAATATAAGGGAACACTTGAGATATAGGCATAGGCAAGGAAGCTATTGTGGAGGGTGGGAGCAAGGTTACAAATATTAAGGAGGAACTAATACGAGGTAAGAAAAAAAGGCAATGAGAGGAAGGGTGTATAAGATGATAAGAAAGAGTGATAGAGCCGGCCCTGGTGGCTCTCGTCTGTAATCCTAGCCACCCAGGAGGATGAGATCTGAGGATCTCGGTTCAAAGCCAGCCCGGGCAGGTTATCTCCAATAAACCACTAGAAAATGGGAAGTGGCATTGTGGCTGAAGTGGTAGAGCACTCACCTTGAGCTGAAGAGCTGAGGGACAGCACCCAGGCCCAGAGTTCAAGCCCCATGACTGACCAAAAAAAAAAAAAAAAAAAGATTGATAGAGGGAGGGAATACAATAATAGTATATATTCTACATGCATACAAGGAAATTTCATGATGAAACCCCCTGCTGTGATTAATTTAATTATGCTTATTTAAAAAGTAAGACAAGCTGGGCGCTGGTGGCTCACGCCTGTAATCCTAGCTACTCAGGAGGCTGAGATCTGAGGATCGTGGTTCAAAGCCAGCCCAGGCAGGAAAGACCGTGAGACTCCTATCTCCAATAAACCACCAGAAAACCGGAAGTGGCGCTGTAGCTCAAGTGGTAGAGTGCTGGCCTTGAGCTGAAGAGCTGAAGGACAACGCCCAGGCCCAGAGTTCAAGCCCCACGACCGACAAAAAAAAAAAGTAAGACTCAGGAGAGGAACATGAAGGCACAATGCCTATGTGCATCTAATCATACAACATAATATTTATTGAAATGAACTCCAGGAAATGGAAACAAGGTTTTTCTTTCTTGCTGTTTTTGTTTTCTCTTCCTTTTGTTGTTTGTTCGTTTATATGTCCTTGGGAGTATAAGAGGAGGCACAGAAATAGAGGGACAAAGGGTGAGCAAATGCAGCAGTCCTACTCACTAGATACTATGTTGAAAATGAACTATACAACTTGTAAGGATAGGTGTGGGGGGGGTGGGGGGGGGGAATGGGAGAGAAGGGATGACATTATCCAAAAAGAAATTACTCTTTACCTGACTTATATAACTATAATCCCCCAGTAGATCACCTTTATAATAACACTAAAAAATTTAAATGTAAGGCAGAGATTGACAAATGCCTGAAGGTAAACTTAGTATCAGTTTACAATTTTTATTTTAACTCTTTCTCCATTTGTGGCTCCTGGAAATTTCCCTTTCCTTTTTATGAGCTCAAGTTTATGTATTCCTTTTTATGAGCTCAAGTTATGTATTTCAAAGACATTCAGTTTAAAGAAACAGTACAGGTGTGTAATACCACATTGTTTTGTAAATATCACGTTGTTTTTCAAAGTAAACAATTGTGCCTATGTAAGCACATCCCACTATAAAGATGTCCATCAGGTATTCTTTGGAATGGTAAAAGGAATTAAAAAGGAATGGAGATGGGAAGCCTAAGGAAAAACTGGAGAGAGGGAGGGAAAGGGTGAGATCATCTAAAAAGACATGTACTTATTACCTGACTTGTGTAACCTTTACCATGACAATAAAATTCTTTTTTAAAAAAAGAAAGGAATGGAGATATAGCAGAGACAGAGTAAAAGAAGGCTAAGTAATAATAAGTCATATATTTTGTGACCTACTTGAACCAAATGGCTCCACTGAAGTAAACCTGAAGAGGTATAAGATCAGGTAATGTTATGGTTGGCCATGGGCCTAAACAAGTAGAGCTTAATTAATTAAGTGGAGCTTAATTAACTAATTAATATGGCAGTACTGGGGTTTGAATACAGGGCTTTGGGGTTGAATGCAACAGTTGAGCTACACTTCCAGTTCCTTTTTTTTTTTTTTTTTTTTCAATTGTTCAGATAGAGTTTTATACTTTTACCCTGGCCACTTTGGACTGTGATCCTCCTACTTCCACCTCCCCAATAGCTGAAATTAAAGGTGTGTACCATACCAGATTTGTTCTTTTTTTGTTTTTTTTCAGTTTTTAAAAACGTACCTGTAGAGGCTGGAAAGATTGCTCAGTGGTAGAGAGTTTGCCTAGCATGCATAAAGCCTTGGGTTCGATTCCTCAGAACCAGAAAAAGCTGGAAGTAGTGCTGTGGCCCAAGTGGTAAAGTACTAGCCTTGGGCAAGAGAAGCTTAGGGGACAGTTTGCTCAGGCCCTTAGTTCTAGCCCCAGGACTGACAAAAAAAAGAGAAAAAAAATCTTATCTTTAAAACTGTTTATTAATACAGTGCATTTTTTTTTGGTGCTCTGCCACTTGAGCCACACCTTCACTTCTAGTTTTTTAGTGGTTAATTGGAGATGAGAGTCTCATGTGTTTTACTGTCCTAGCTGGCTTAGAACTGAGAGATCCTCAGATCCCACCATCCTTGACTAGCTAGCAATCCCTGGCTTACAATGCATCTTGATTACTGTCACCCCTTTCAGCATTACCTGGCTTGTTCTTGAAATACGGTCTTACTAACTCATCTGAGTTGGCTTCAGATTGTGATCTTCCTGTCTGCCTCCTAAGTATCTAGGATTATGCCTTGCATCAACCAGACAGTTTTGAGGTGTCCAACCCAGTTATTTGTAAAATGTTCTATAATTTAGATTTCTCTGATTATTTGCCTCTCAATAATGTTTTGGAGTCTGGCACTGGTGACACATGCCTGTAATCCTAGCTATTCAGAGGCTGAGATCTGAGGATCATAGTTTGAAGACAGCCAGGGCAGGAAAGTCTATGTCACCCTTATCTTCAATTAACCACCAGAAAACCAGAAGCAGTACTGTGGCTCAAAGTGGTAAAGTGCTAGCCTTGAGCAAGAGAGCTCAAGGACAGCACCCAGGCTCTGAGTTCAAGCTCTATGACTGACTAAAAAAAAAAGTTTTTTTGAAATGGTGCAAGTCCTTTGATGCATTATATCAAGGAAACCTATAAAGTCAGTTTGTCTAGTTAATAATTTTATTTATTTTTATTTTTTATTTTATTGCCGGTTGTGGGGCCTGAACTCTGGGCCTGGGCGCTGTCCCTCAGCTCTTCAGCTCAAGGCTAGCACTCTACCACTTGATCCACAGCATCACTTCCGGCTTTTTTTTTTTTTTTTTTTTTGCTTATGTGGTGCTGAGGAATCAAATCCAGGGCTTCATGCATGCAGGGCAAGCACTCTACCACTGAGCCACCTTCCCAGCCCCAATAATGACTTTTTTTTTTTTTTTTTTGGTCGATCGTGGGACTTGAACTCTGGGCCTGGGCGCTGTCCTTCAGCTCTTCAGCTCAAGTGCTCTGCCACTTGAGCCACACCTTCACTTCTAGTTTTTTAGTGGTTTATTGGAGATAGGAGTCTCACAGTCTTTCCTGCCCGGGCTGGCTTTAAACCGTGATCCTCAGATCTCAGCCTCCTGAGTAGCTAGGATTACAGGCGTGAGCCACCAGCGCCCAGTCCCAATAATGACTTTTAAGTTCAATCACTTGGTTATGTTATCCAACAAATTTTCCCCATTATAAAGGTACATTTTTCTATCAGAAAATAATCTTAAGTAATTTTAGACTTTGTCAATATCTTATTCCTCAGCAATTTATTTTGAATTAATAATTTCAATAATAGTTGCAAAATGTTTTTGTACTTCTATGATTTCTTTACATTCATTAGCTAATATTCTTTTCCAAAGAAGAGCTTTCCCTTCTGCTACTCAGCATTTTACTATTACTGTGGACTCTGTTTCTTGTTCTAATTTGTTTGAATCCCTTACCATGATTGGTATTTTTGAGGTTTAAGTTGGCCAGTGTCCTTTAATCATGCTCCTGTCAGTTTTTGAGCATTTCCTTGCTTTCTGGCATAGCAAGACATATTTCCCTGAATCCAGCCATTTTTCAAGAATCCCTGCTAGTGGGAAAACCAGTCTGGATACTAGGTATACTAATTTCTGCTAGGAATCAATACATTTAAAGCTTTTCTGTATAAAGAGTCAGAAAATGAGTAGATGCACCCATGCCAAGAGAATATATGTATCAATAGATGATAGACAGATAGAGATATCACTAGTTAAACACCTCAAGATTTTATTTTTAATTACTCAGGACCTCATGCTCTTGCATAGCTTTTTTTGCACGTGGCTGGCATTCTACTTCCGGGGTCATGCTTCCCTACTTCTAGCTTTCTGCTATTAATTGGAGATAACAGTCTCTTAGATTTGTCCACCTGGACTAGCAGCGTGGAACCTCAGTCCTCAGATCTCAGCATCCTGACTAATTAGGATTACAAGTGTGAGCCACGAGTATCCAGTTTTCAATATTCTTATTCCCCCATCCCAATCTGTACCTTCCTTCTCCAACAGTGAGAACCCTCATTTATCAAACCATCAGTATGATTACTTATTTGCTGTCATTATATTTATGAAATATTTTTAATCATTTTACTAATACTGCTATATACACTAACCTCACACAATAAAAGTCAGGGTCATTATTTTTTTTTATCACACCTAGGTGTACAGTCAGTGCATTGTGTTAAAAAGTGACTTGAAGCTGGGCACCGGTGGCTCACACCTGTAATCCTAACTACTCAGGAGGCTGAGATCTGAGGATCATGGTTCAAAGCCAGCCCGGGTAGGAAAGTCCATGGGACACTTATCTCCAGTAAACCACCAAAAAACCTGTAGTGGCACCGTGGCCCAACTGGTAGAGCACTACACTTGAGTTGAAGGGCTGAGCAACAGTGCCCAGACCCAGGGTTCAAGCCCCATGACCGACAAAGTGACTTAAGGGAGAAGGCTAGGGAAAGGGTGACATTGTCCCCTGACTTATAGAACTGTAATCCCTCAGCATATCACCTTTATAATAACAATAAAAATAAAGTGTCATAGAAATGGTGAGACAAAAGGTGAACAAATGTAGCAGTGGTACTCACTAGACACTCTGTTGAAAATAAACTATATAATGTGGGTGGGAGAGAAGGAGGGCATGGATGACACTTTCTCAAAAGAAATGTACTCTACCTGAATTACGTTACTGTAATTGTAACTCTGTGTTGCTGTTCGCACAGCAAGACCCAGGAACACGGTGTCTGGTAGGTAGAAACGGACCACACCATGCGGGTATAGATAAAGTTTATTAAAACATATGCTTATATTGGGCATAGGGGCATAGAGGGTAAGGCTGTAGTCAGCGGCCAATCATCACAGGACAAAAAGATGATCTTAACCAATTCTTGGGGAATGTGGACGATCAGCAACCTTTAATCAGTGATTAGAGTCGTTCAAGGTAATAAAAGAGGAAGCAAGGTGCAGGTGGGGCTCCATTAAAAAACACAAAAGGGGGGCTGGGAAGGTGGCTCAGTGGTAGAGTGCTTGCCTTGCATGCATGAGGCCCTGGGTTCGATTCCTCAGCACCACATAAGCAAAAAGAAAAAAGCCAGAAGTGGTGCTGTGGCTCAAATGGTAGAGCGCTAGCCTTGAGCTGAAGAGCTGAGGGACAGCGCCCAGGCCCAGAGTAGGCCCCACGACCGGACCAAAAAATAAAAATAAAAATAAAAAAACACAAGAGGAATCTTGAGGCATAGTTTTACACAATTAACTAGGAGTAGCATGAATGGCACTTCCCGAAAGCTATCACCTGAGTCTGGCACTGGCACAGGACCTTTGCCGGGCCTGGAGGAAGGGGCGTCCCCCGGCATCCCCCAGAGGAATGCATGCTAGCATGTATGCTTGTGGCACACAGGAGCTCAGATGAGGTCTTGCGAGTCCATGCCTCCGACACCTCTGTACATCACCTTTATAATAACAATTTAAAAGATTTTAAAAAGTGTCTTAAAGCTGAGCACCAGTGGCTCACACCTGTTATTCTAGCTATTCAGAAGTCTGAGATTTGAGGACCTAAGTTCAGAGCCAGCCCAGGCAGGCAGGGGTTTGAGACTCTCTCTCCAATTAACCACCAAAAAGCTAGAAGTAGAATTGTGGCTAGCCTTCAGCATAAAAGCTCAGGTCCTGAGTTTAAGCCCCATCGCATGAAAGGCCAGAATAATTCACTCCAGGCTTCTTGGCCTACTTTGAACAGTCATCTGCCAATATTCTTACACCTCTAAAGCAGACCTAAGAGTGGTCTGTCCTAATAGGCAGCCTAGTATAGATCCTTGTGGAGCTCTCCTTGGCATTTTAGAACTTTCTGCAGGAGAATTAGTTGATGTTAATTAAGTTTCCACCAAAAATTTTCCCATTTTTATGACCTGTTAATTCTGGAGTACTTTACGAGCTGCCTATTGCTTTGGAAAATCAAGTAAGTTTTTGTTTTTCAAAAATTTAGACTGATACTAACAGTCAAAGTTAGATTACAGCCAACTTCACTAATGTTTTCAGTTACTTGTAATGACAGATACTTTTTCTTTTAAAAAATTTAAAAATTTTCATATGTCTTTATATCCCTGTGTTTCTATAAGCTTGTTATGATTCGAGAGGAAAAGTTGAATATTCTGAGAATCAGGGGGAAAGGACTTTGGTTATAGGATTTTTTGTTGTTGTTGTTGTTGTGGGGCTTGAACTTAGCCTGGGCATGACCCCTGAACTCTTCACCCCAAGGCTAGCACTCTGCCACTTGAGCCACAGTGCCACCTCCAGTTTTCTGGTAGTTAATTAGAGATAAGGGTTTCATGGACTTCCCTGCCCCAGCTGGCTTTGAACTGCGATCCTCAGATCTCAGCCTCCTGAGTAGCTAGGATTACAGGTGTGAGCCACCAGCGCCCGGCTGGTAGGACTTTTATAAATGTCCATCTGTGGTAGTGTAGAAAATATGTAAATTCACTGTTTCAAAAGTGCCAAGGTCATAAGTTCAAACCCTAGCCCCCTTCCCCCAAATACCCCACATAGATTACTAGACCTCACATTAATTTCATATATGTGGTACTGGGAAGGAATATAGGGCCACATGCTAGGAAAGTACTTAGGAGTAGCTCTAATAATGAAGTACTTCCCTAGCCTTAAAATAATTTCATTGCCAGGCACTGGTGGTTCATGTTTATAATCCTACTGCTCAGGAGGCTGAGATCCGAGGATTGTGGTTTGAAGCCAATCCAGGCAGAAAAGTCCCTGTGAGACTCTTATCTCCAATTAACTTAAAAACCAAAAGTGTCAATGTGGCCCCAAATGGTAGATCACTAGCTTTGAGCAAAAGAGCTCAGGGACAGTTCCCAAGCCAGAGTTCAAGCCTCACAACCGACCAAAAAAAGAGAATAAGAATTTCTTCAGTTCACCTGAATACAATAGCTCACACCTGTAATTCCATCTACTCAGGAAGCAGGGATAAGAATGCTTGTAGTCCAGCCCAGCTTAGGCACAAATTTAGTGAGAGTCCATCTAAACCAATAACCTAGGCACATGCCTTGATTTGAGCTACATCGGAGGTTTAAGTATAAGGTTTCCTGTTAGGTCAGACTGGATATACACTATCTGCAAAATAGCTAAATTTGAAATGGCTCAAGTGACAGAGCAGTTACCTAGTAAGAGTGAGGCCCTGAGTTCAAACCCCAGGACCACCAAAATAGTAAGAATTTGGTCATTTCTATAAAGTCAGTTTCCTTTCTAATCCTATATATTTTATTTTATGCATTTTAAAAACTACTTAGAGAAAGAAGCCAAAGGTCTTGTCAGGCTACTAGAAGGTCCTGTGGCACCAAAGGAGGCCACTACCCTGAGAGGCAGAGAGATCATTTAAGAGGCTGTTCATTCAGACAAATGAGAATGAGAATGTGACTCAGGCAGCATCACAGAGATCCTTTAACCTTCACTCTGCTTTTGTCAGCTAATGGTATTGCTTCTACTCATTTATGCTCCCTTAATTTTGGCAGAAGTAAATGCTTGTTTGAAATTTTAATTTAGGTAAGTTTTCTTTTCAAATTAATCATAAAATGGCTGAGCCCACAAGGGATGCAATCCTATGGTTTAGTGGATATAATGTATAGTAACTAGAAATGTTTCCACAAGGGAAAGAACAATAAGCTTTTATAACCTGAGGTTATATGACAGAAGAGGAACTGAATCTGACATTCAGTAGGACAGGAGCCTTAGTGGTGCCTTCCCAGATTGGAAGAAGCACAGGAGCAACCAGCAGGCAGAAGATGCCTCAGTCACAGTTGATGCTCCAATCATGGCCTCTGCACGAACTTGAGCATAATCACTGCTAGTGCCTGGCTCCACAGGCCATTGCAGTTTTCTTTCATTGCTCTGTCCATGACACCCTGCAGTACAGCAGCCATGGCCAAATTCATCACGTGACTTCCCATTGATCCAGCAACTCTGATGATCTGTGGCTGTCTCCAATCTCTGAATCTCCAGAGGATCATAGTTTTGCACTCTTAGGACCTTTCACTTGATTTCTAGTGTGGTGGCCTATTTCATTATACTAGAAAGTGAACTTGGAGTCTAGGGAACATAGTGGTGTTCAGAGAAGTTGCTATTCTTTATTAAAAGAAGAATCATTCAAAATTCATGTAAATGCATTTGTTTAAGGAAAGTGAAGCTCTCCAATCCTAATCTATTATTTTAATAACTATTAATTGTGATACTATCTCTAGAAAAATATTTAAGTTGTTTAAATCATATTTGTTTAGCTTAAGGTAATCCTAGATTTGATCACTTACTTTAGAATGAAAACTAAAGAGCATCTAATCCACCTTTCTTCCAGTCTTTAAGAGCTAGGTGTGACTGAGTGAAAACACCTCTGGTATTTTGCTTCTCCTTTTAAAAAGTGACAAGCTTAGGTAATTTGTGTGTGTGTAATTTGTGTGTGTATGTGTGTGTGTGTGTGTGTATGCTGGCACTGAGAGTTGAACTCAGGATATAACCACTCTTATTCAGTTTTTCTCTACTTAGAGCTGGCATGCTACCACTTGAACACCTTCCACTTCTGGATTTTAACTGATTAATTAGACGTGAGTCTCTTGGATTTGTCTACCTGGGATGAATTTAAACTACAATCATCAGATCTCAACCTCTTGAATAGCTAGGATTATAAGAGTGAACCACAGCTGGGTGCCTGTGGCTCACTCATGTAATCCTAGCTACTCAGAATGCTGAGATCTGAGGACCACGGTTCAAAGCCAGCCAGGGCAGGAAAGTCCATGAGGGCCTGCTCATTCCAGCTGGCTAATTGGAGATGAAGTCTTGTGGGCTGGCTTTAAAGCAAGATCTTTAGATCTCAGCCTCGGGTACAGATAGGATTATAGGCATGAGCCACTGGTACCTGGCAAGTTTAGAAAACATTTAAGAAAACAATCTAGAGCTATGGCATAGCTCAAATGCTGGCAAGTTCAATACCATGGGTTGTATCTAGCACTGACAAAAAATTTCTTTTAATTAATTCATTTCCCCAACTCTTCTTCTGATCTTTGTGGGAAACAGATAAAGCTAGAGCAGTGGCACTATATTCTTTACAAACACACTGGTAGCAGCTCTACACCTTGTCCCAAAATGTGGATGCCCTTTGACATGCAGGTGCTCTAACCTAGCTCACATTTCGATATTTAAACATGAGTGCAGACAGCCTTAGTGTAAACTCCTCAGGAAGATGCTAAGTCATGAAGCATGAATACAAAAGGCAAATTTGTTTTCTCAAACAACTGAATTAGTAAAGAACATCCCAGCAACTGCACACTCCACGAGGAACTGAGACTATAGGAAGCCCACAAAATGTACTCCTCCCTTCTGTTTTATGTAGCCACCTGACTTCTGTTCAGCTCAGTGTCCCTGGTGAAATAAATCAGGGAGTAGGTGGGTGTGTGCATATGCCTGATGTGGTCTCTTCTGGGTAATTTATAACTTGCATATACAGCTTACACACTAAGTTATATGTATTTCATTTTCAAATAATTTTAGGATTACAAAAAATTACAAGACTATACAAAGTTTCTGTTGTTGTTTTGGTTCATCATGGGCTTGAACTCCAGGACCTGGGAGCTGTCCCTGAGCTTTTTTGCTTCTACTACTTTGAGCCACAGTGCCACTTCCAGTTTTCTGGTAATTAATTGATGATAAGGGACTCCCGGACTTTTCTGCTGAGGCTTGCCTTGAACTATGGTCATCAGGTTTCAGCATCTTGAGTATCTAGGATTACAGGCATGAGCCACTGGCACCCAGCTCCAAGGGTTTTTATGTATCTTTCACCCAGATCCAGAAGTTGATATTTTATTTTTTAATCATTTTCTTCATTTATAGATAAAATGTTTATCTAAACTTTTTTCATAGCTGTAAGGAGTTTAGTAAAGAGAAAGTAAAGGCCACTCAGGAGAGTGACAAGTAGGACCTGGAAATCAATTTGCACCTCCTGGACCATCTGTTTTTTTTGTTTTTTTTGGGGGGGGGTCCAGTCGTGGGGCCTGAACTCTGGGCCTGGGCGCTGTCCCTCAGCTCTTCAGCTCAAGGCTAGCACTCTACCACTTGAGCCACAGCGCCACTTCCGGCTTTTTTCTTTTTGCTTATGTGGTGCTGAGGAATCGAACCCAGGGCCTCATGCATGCAAGGCAAGCACTCTACCTGGACCATCTGTTTTGTATTGTCCCTCCCCACCTTTTTCTCCTCCCTTTTGGCAAAACTCTAGAGAACATTGAAAATACTATAAGCCTTTACTTTTAAATATCTATGTATATCAAAAAAAGGACAGTATGGGCTGGGAAGGTAGCTCAGTGGTAGAGTGCTTGCCTTGCATGCTCAAGGCCCTGGGTTCGATTCCTCAGCACCACATAAGCAAAAAGAAAAAAGCCGGAAGTGGCGCTGTGGCTCAAGTGGTAGAGCACTAGCCTTGAGCTGAAGAGCTGAGGGACAGTGCCCAGGCCCAGAGTTCAGGCCCCACGACCGGACCCAAAAAAAAGGACAGTATCATAATCACAATGATCAAAATAAGGAAATTAACAGATACTATTATCTAATATAACTTATTTGGGTAATTATGTAACGTTTTCAGATTTGTGTTTTTCACTTGGTATATAGTTAGGTTCATCCATGTTTCCACATACATCCTTAGATTATTCATGTATACTGATGAGTACTATTCCACTATTGAATATAACAATCTACTTGCCTACTTACCAGTTGATGAGCATTTGAGTTATTTCCAGTTTTAGGTTATTATAAGTAAAGCTCCTGAGAACATTCACTTAAAAGCTTTTGTGTGAATACAAGTTTTAATTTCTTTAGGATAAATATCCAGGAGGTATGATTGCTGAGTTGCATGATAAATATGTTTATCTTTATGACACACTGCCAAACTATTTCCCAGGGTAGCTCTATATTTTTCACTACCACTAGCAGTATATGAGAGATTCCGTTTCTTAAGCAAATTCTTCTCTGGCACTTGATACCTCATTGTGCTTTTAATCTGCATTTCCATAGTGGTGAATGATATTGATTCTTTTCAAGTGTATATTAACCATCCATATAATCTTCTCTGATAAAGTGCTAAATATTTTGCCTATTTTAAAAACTATATTCTTAAGCTGGACGGCAGTAGCTCATGCCTGTAATCCCAGCTCCTTAGGAGGCTGAGATCTGAGTATCTCAGTTCAAAGCCAGTCTGGAGGGCTGGGAAGGTGGCTCAGTGGTACAGTAGTGCTTGCCTTGCATGCATGAGGCCCTGGGTTCGATTGCTCAGTACCACATAAGCAGAAAAAGCCGGAAGTGGCACTGTGGCTCAAGTGGTAGAGCGCTAGCCTTGAGCTGAAGAGCTGACAGTGCCCAGGCCCAGAGTTCAGGCCCGAGACCAAAACAGAAAGAAAAAAAAGAGGCTCAGAAACAGAATCCAGCCCAGAGTTCAAGCCCCAGGACATGTATAAAACAACAACAATGACAACAAAAACACCTAGATTGTTTCCTTGCTTTGATTTGAGACAATCAGAGACTACCTGGGGATCAAAGAGTACTCCTGAGGCCCTAGCTCGTAACCTCTTAGCCATTTGAAGCATGATACATTCTCTTCCCCACCCCCTCTCTCTTCCAATAGATCTAATCCATCACAGTAAATCAGGTGCACTATAAATCTAGGACACCACCCCTAGAACCTCTCCAAAAATAAACTAGAATGAGACTGTTAAAGGGTTCCCACAAAAGGACAGACGGCAAACAATCTCCTGAGCCCTTAAATGATAACAGGAATTTTCTTCTCTCACATGAATGTATTTTAGCAGCTACAGAGAATCCTTATCACATGACCGGGGTGTTTGTGTAGGATGGCAGAGTACTAACAAAAGGAATATAAAGGTGCCTGTTAAATCTGATAACTCATTCCTCAAGGCTAGAATCTTATTCCTCAAGGCTAGAATCTTACACAAAATAAAACACCTTTTAAAACTGTAGAGGACCAGCAAACATTCCCAGACTTTATCCTATCTGTGCACTTAAAAACCTTTACCTTTTTTTATGGGCAGCCTGATCACTCACTCATTCTCTCTCAGTTCATCTTTTTTTTTTTTTTTTTTTTTTCAGTTTTTTTTCAGTTGTGGGGCTTCAACTCAGGGCCTGGGCGCTGTCCCTCAGCTCTTCAGCTCAAAGCTAGTGCTCTACCACTTAAGCCACAGCACCACTTCCAGCTTTTTCTGCTTATGTGGTGCTGAGGAATCGAACCCAGGGCTTCATGCATGCAAGGCAAGCACTCTACCACTGAGCCACCTTCCCAGCCCCTCAGTTCATCTCTTCATTCAGACATGAAGCATCTATTAAAACCGTGCCAGTGTGATTATAATACATGGCTCAGTTTCAGTTCTGTTATCTCCAGCCAGAAGTTTCTGTCTGATACTGTGAGAGTTCTTCATATCTTCTGACGATAAGTCCACTGTCAGATATGTGATATACAAGCCGGGCGCTGGTGGCTCATGCCTGTAATCCTCGCTACTCAGGAGGCTGAGATCTGAGGATCGCGGTTCAAAGCCAGCCCGGGCAGGAGAGACCGTGAGACTCCTATCTCCAATAAACCACCAGAAAACCGGAAGTGGCACTGTAGCTCAAGTGGTAGAGTGCTAGCCTTGAGCTGAAGAGCTGAAGGACAGCGCCCAGGCCCAGAGTTCAAGCCCCACGACCGACAAAAAAATAAAAAGATATGTGATATACAGATATTTTCACCAATCTATAGATTTTTTCATCTTATTTTCTTTATAATTTATAGATTTTATTTTCATCTTATTTTCTTTATAATCTTTAATTGTACAAAAGGGATTCCAATCAACATGTCATTTTATGAATGCATTTGTCTTGCTCAGTATTTCCATCATCTTATCAGAGGTGAGGGAGGATGTGCCCTGACAGAAGCCAGTGTGATGCAGTTGGGACAGGAGAAAAGAATACAGAGAAACAGCTGGAATTTACAAAACAATTCAGGGATTTTGACATTTATTCAAAGGGCCACTTGTAAAACTATCGAATTCTGGCGGGGTGGGGAGGCGCGTGTGCACTGAAACTTGAACTCAAGCCTTGGGTACTGTCCCTTAGCTTTTTCAATCAAGGCTGGTATGCTACCACTTGAGTTACAGCTACATTTCCAGGGTCTGTCTTCCTGTCTTCCTTTCCTTTCTTTCTTTCCTGATGAATTGGAGATTGGAAAGTCTCATGGGCTTTCCTGTTTGGGCTGGCTTAAATCATGATCCTCAGGCATGAACCACCGGCACCCAGCTTCCTTTTTACCCTTCTATATTTTTTCACTTGGCTTGTATGTCCTTCAGGGCAGCTCTATATCCATCTTCTCTGTTATTCACAGGGCTCAGAAAAATAACTTGGTTACAGAGAAATTCAGTAAGCATGTCTTAAATGCATGAATCCCCTAAGAATGCCTATTGTGAAGAAAGATCAGTATTTTTGTTTTCTTTTTCCACATCTAGCACTCTCCTGGTGTGCAGCCCGCAGATGTAAAGGAAGTGGCTGAGAAGGGTGTACAGACCCTAGTGATTGGCAGAGGGATGAGTGAGGCCTTAAAGGTAGGTACCAGATAGTACCCGTGAGGACAGTGGTGATGTCCAGGGCCTGAACCTGTTCAGATCTGTCCTTTGTTGGAGTTCACCTCTCTACCTCATTTGCTGAACCAGTAGATGACCTAGAATGAAAGTTTACTTACTCTGCTTCATCAGGGTTAGACCCACCCCAACCAAGAATGTTGTTTTAGCTCTTAGAAATGCCTCAACCCCAGAGCTTCTCAGCTTCCACACTTACCAATAAAATCATTTCTTGCTTAATGGCAAGAATACATTCTGAACAGTGCATCATTAGTTTATTTCATCACTCTGTAAACAACCTAACGTACATACACACAGTGTCACAAGGTGATAAAATCTATAGAACCACCCTCGTGCATGGGGTCTTTGCTGACTGAAAAGGCCATCATGAGGCCCATGACTAGTTGGTCCTGTAAATTTTATTACTTGTTATTTTTATAACCTGTTTCAAAGAACCTTTTCCTTTTTTTTCTTAGACACATTCACATTATGCTTTTCCCTTTTTGGGGAAAGATTTTTTTTTTTTATAAATAACACATGTTCACTGTAAAGTAAGTTCTACAGTCAATGAAGAAATATGAAAGTAAAAAGGTGAAGATCTCACTTCCCAGTCTCCAATATTTGGTGTAAACTGCTCCAATTTTTTTTTCTGCATCTGCAGATACATTCGTGTGTGTGTGTGTGTGTGTGTGTGTGTGTGTGTGTGTGTGTGTGTGTGTGTGTGTGTGTGTGTGTGTGTGTGTGTGTGTGTGTGTGTGTGTGTGTGTGTGTGTGTGTGTGTGTGTGTACAGACATACATGTATAGACACTGTTTTGTTTTTCAGACAGGATCTTGCTATGGAGCCTAGTCTGGCATAAAATTCAGTATCTTTTTGCCTTGACCTCTCAAGTAGCTGAGATAATAGGTTGTATGTATACTTTCAACCACACCACATAAATACTACTAATACTGTATGTATTGTTTTTTTACTTTCCCCTCTACTTGTTACAGATGCCTTTTCACATAAGTATACAGAGCTCTACCTCATTCTTTTCTTTGTATAGATATCTTACAATCTTGTTTCCTACTGAAAAAGTGGTACTTAAAATTTTTAAATTCAAACTACTTTTTTCCATTACAGTAATTTTTTTTTTGGGGGGGGGTCCAGTTGTGAGGCCTAGGCGCTGTTCCTCAGCTCTTCAGCTCAAGGCTAGTGCTCTACCACTTGAGCCACAGCACTACTTCTGGCTTTTTTCTTTTTGCTTATGTGGTGCTGAGGAATAGAACCCAGGGCCTCGGGCATGCAAGGCAAGCACTCTACCACTGAGCCACCTTCCCAGCCCCCACATTCGTCCTTATTTACTCTACCCATTAGCTCTCCCAGATCCCATTGATACTCACCTCTGCCCCAGCAGAGCTGCTTTGATGGAAATCTTTTGTTTAAAATATTCAGGACAAGCCAGATCCAAGAAATTATCCAATAATAGCTGCCACTGTTGATATATCTCCTATATATGTTCATTTGTAACTAGCAAGCAAGGTCACACCATTCTAGGCACTGAAGACAGTGAAACAAGTGTATTCCACTCATGGATAATTAATGACTAGAAAATTTCAGAAAACAAATGCTACAAAAATAGTATTTAGGAGAGATAAGATGGCCATGAAAGGATTTTGAGAAAACAGTTGAACTACAGTATACATTCCATTAGATCATATCTTCCTATGCAGACCCTCTGATGTAAATATTACTCCTATTTTATTTGAGAAGTTGGGCTGAGTCACTTTTTTAAAAAGCACACTATACGGGCTGGGAAGGTGGCTCAGTGGTAAAGTTCTTGCCTTGCATGCTTGAGGCCCTGGGTTCGATTCCTCAGCACCACATAAGCAGAAAAAAAAAAAAGTTGGAAGTGGCACTGTGGCTCAAATGGTAGAGCGCTAGCCTTGAGCTGAAGAGCTGAGGGACAGCGCCCAGGCCCAGAGTTCAGGCCCCACGACTGGACCCCCCCCCAAAAAAAAAAAAAGCACACTATAAATAACCCTACTCTGGAGGGAGAGATCTTAGGATCTTAGTTTGAAACTAGCCAAAGCAGAAAAATCTGTGAGACTTTTTTTTTTTTTTGGTCAGTCATGGGGCCTGAGCACCGTCACTTAGTTTTTTTACTCAAGGCTAGCATTACCACTTTGAGCCACACCTCCACTTCTAGTTTTCTGGTGGTTAACTGGAGATAAGAATTTCCTCGAAGGGACTGGGAAGGTGGCTCAGTGGTAGAGCACTTGCCTTGCATGCATGAGGCCCTGGGTTCGATTCCTCAGTACCACATAAGCAAAAAGAAAAAAGCCAGAAGTGGCGCTGTGGCTCAAGTGGTAGAGCACTAGCCTTGAGCTGAAGAGCTGAGGGACAGTGCCCAGGCCCAGAGTTCAGGCCCCATGACCGGACCCCAAAATAAAAAAAATAAAAAGAATTTCCTCGAAGCGGGCACAGGTGGCTCACACCTGTAATCCTAGCTACTCAGGAGGCTGAGATCTGAGGATTGTGATTCAAAGCCAGCCTGGGCAGGAAAGTCCATGAAACTCTTTTCTCCAATAAACCCCTAGAAAACCGGAAGTGGCACTGTAGCTCAAGTGGTAGAGCACTAGCCTTGAGCTGAAGAACTGAGGGACAGTGCCCAGGACCAGAGTTCAAGCCCCACGACCGACCAAAAAAAAAAGAATTTCATCCAATTTCCTTCTTAGGCTGCCTTGAACCATGATCGTCAGATCTCAGCCTCCTGAGTAGCTAGGATTACAGGCATTAGCCACCAGCACAAGGCCCATGAGACTCTTATCTCCAATTAACTCCAAAGAAGTTGGATATGGCCAGGCACTGGTGGCTCACACCAATAATCTGAGCTACTTAAGAGGCTGAGATCTGAGGATTACAGTTCAAAGCTAGTCCAAGCAGGGAAGTCTGTATGACTCTTAACTACTAACAAGCTGGAAATGAAAGTGTGGCTCAAGTGGTAGAATCTAAAAAGCTCAAGGACTGTCCCCTGGTCCTCAGCTCAAGACCTAGGACTAGAAAAAAATGGAAGTGGAGGGGTGGCTCAAGTGGTAGAATGCTAGTCTTGAATGAAAAAGCCAAGTCAGAGTTTGAGGCCTTGAGTTCAAGCCCCCAGTATGGCACAATTTTTTTTAAAGCTGGTCAAAGTCTTTTGGTTGGTACCTGGCAACTAGTTGGCATCTAGATTTAGGTTGGACCAACTCAAACTTTACATGGTTTTAACTACGCATAATACTAGACATTTTCCATACTATTGCTTACTTAGTCTCATTAAACACTGTTTCTTGGTTTAGTACCCCTACTTTAATTATAGAAGACTCAGAACTCATCCAAGTTATACTGGAAGCAAGGACTTAAATACAAAACTTGCTCCAAGGGGTTGGGAAGGTGGCTCAGTAGTAGAGTGCTTGCCTTGCATGCATGAGGCCCTGGGTTCAATTCCTCAGCACCATATAAATAGAAAAAATGGGAAGTGGCTCTGTGGCTCAAGTGGTAGAGCACTAGCCTTGAGCTGAAGAGCTGAGGGACAGCGCCCAGGCCCAGAGTTCAAGCCCCATGACTGACAAAAAAAAAAACCTTGCTCCAAAAGACATGCTTTTCTCATTTCCATTTCACTTGAGCTTTATGCATAGATATTATGATTACAGCTGATATTATATATTATATATATATATTATTGTATTACAACTTTAGAAGGTCTTCCACACCCACATTGAGTGTTGGGGATTAAACACAGGGCCTCATATATTGCTACCACCTTGCCACTGTGTTAACATCCAGCTCCTCAGATGCCTTTTTCACTCATTTGGGTTCAGTGCCAAGTTAGGGACTGGTAACACACAAGGTGATTTAGGAGTGATAATTATTACTAATTTTATAGCATGTGCTTGCCTTACGGCAGGAAACTAAGCTGGGAGGGAGGGAAGGCTTGTTCTACGTAGTCATCTCTTTTCCTCCTTCCAGGTGCCCCCATCCACTGTGGAATACCTCGAGAAACAAGGCATTGATGTACGGGTCCTCCAGACAGAGCGGGCAGTGAAAGAGTACAATGCCTTGGCTGCCAAAGGGGTCAGGGTGGGAGGCGTCTTCCATTCCACCTGCTGATGAAGTCTTAAGAGGAGAATAAACCATGAAGCAATGATGCTTATGACTGTCACTCTGCACATTCTCCACACCAACTTCACCTCTTTTTTTTTTTTGGTCCTTGTCCTGGGGGTTGAACTCAGGGCTTGTGCACTGTCCTTAAGCTTTTATGTTCAAGGCTAGTGCTCTACCACCTGAGCCACAGCTTCACTATTGGCTTTTCTGGTGGCTAACTGGAGATGAGAATCTTATGGGCTTTCCCGTGCCAGCTGGCTTTGAACCATGATCCTCAGATTTCAGCCGCTTGAGTAGCTAGGATTACAGGTGTGAGCCACCAGCACCTAGCTTCCCCTTTGCATTTTTAAACTTTTATTTATTTTTGGTGCAGGTCCTGAGGCTTGAACTCAGGTTCTCCCACTTTCAATTGGCTTTTTCTTTTCAAGTCTGGTGCTTTCCCACCCCCTCCACTTCTAGCTTTTTGCTGGTTAACTGGAGATGAGTTTCATAGACTTTTCTGTCCAAGCTGGCTTCAAATTTTGGTCCTCAGATCTCAACCTCTTGAGTAGTTAGGGTTATAAGCATAAGCCATCTGAGCCCTGCTTCCCTTTGTGCTTTGTGTGTGTATGTGTGGTTTTCTGTTTTGTTTTTTAAACACCAGCTTGTGTCAAATCTTGTGTCAGGCTAATGAGATACATGAATGGCTAAGACAAGACCCCTGTCCTTGTAGTTACTAAAAATCAGCAAACACATATACCCCCTGAAACTTCTATACAGGCTGGCAAAATCAGAAATTTCAGACAAAAGTAAAGGCTATACCTTGAAGGCCAAAGAAAATTCAGTGCACTAAAATCACATGGTAGTTGACCATCAAGCCAACTAACTTTTTAGAATACTTTTATGCCAGAAAATGTTGTCTTGTTTTTAGGAAGCTTATATTTCTAGTAAGGAAGATAAGGCAACAAATAAAATGTGTGCTGTTTATTAAGTCAGTTAGGAAGGAAAATAGAGCAAGTAAGAAGGCAGAAGTGATAGAGGGTATTGAAAATGGCTTATGAAGAGTAAAATGAGGGAGCAGTTGAGCGACAGTGACAGTAGGAGTATATCCTCATTGGGTTCTAGGCATGCTCCTCTACTAACTATCCCTGAAACCTGAGCCACACAGTTCTGACATCCTGTGGTTGTGCAATGTTGGGCTGGACTGGATGTCCTTTAAAGGTCCCTGCTGACTCTGTGGTCTTCCTTCTATTATATACCCAAGTGGCCCATGTAAAGCCTTAGAAAAGATTGAGAGAAGGGCTGAGAAGGTGGCTTAGTGGTAGAGTGCTTGCCTTGCATGCATAAGGCCCTGGGTTTGATTCCTCAGCACCACATAAATAGGAAAAGGTGGAACTGGCACTGTGGCTCAAGTGGTAGAGCTATCACCTTGAACTGAAGAGCTGAGGGACAGCGCCCAGAGTTCAAGCCCCATGACCAAAAAAAAAAAAAAGACAGAGAACTTTTACACTGCCATCTATCACACTTTTATATTTTGCCTCTGAAGAGCGTTGAGTATGACTTTGATGTCTAATAGCCTTGAGTTTGAACTTTAGTTCTGTACTATTTCACTGCTTGGCCATTTATTTAACCTTTCAGATATATTAATATTAGTAACTGGAATCACTGCAGGTATTAATGAGGTAATTCAGTCTGAGCTCACAGTCTGGCCTATAGGACTCAATAAATGGAAAGCATTGTTGCTATTATGCTTCCATTAACAGTTACTGTATAAACTGACTAGTTTCATTTTATCGCTCTATTTATAGCATCTCATTATTTCACAGATTCATAGAAAGTTAGGGCCCAAAGGAATGATCACATTAGTTGATTCAGCAAGTCTCTTTCATGCTCATTTACCGAGACTGTATTGCTAATGTTCTTATCTGCTTGTTGCTGGATCTTGGGACTACAGGGTATTTTAAATTATAGTACCTGACCTTAGGAGTTATGTGGATGAAACAGACAATGACATAGTACTTTAATAATACTTACAAGGTTCAGTGGTGGTATAAATAAAAAGTAATGTATCCTTTCAGGATAGAAAGGTAATTAGGAAAGATACCAAGGATATGACACTTAGGCTGAGTCTTTAAAGAATGAAAATGTACACTCATTCACTGAACAAACATTTACTTGGAAACCACTTGAGGTAGACATTTACTTGGTATGATATCACAACTTTAACTAATTGTTCTACCCTTGCTGTTGTGGAAGCAACAGCCTTAGAAGGCTGGTTTTTCCTCTATGTGATCCTACCATCTGGTTGGCCCCGTTGACTGGGCCATAGACCAGACAGCAACTTAAGATGTGGCTTGGCAAGAAGGGAGGAACTAAGACAATCAGAATGGAAAGTGAAGGTATTTTCCACCTTCACCCAGCAAGCAGCAGAGCTAAACTTAGTACTCAACACTGTTTTGATCTCTTTCTAGCAATAGACCTGTTGGCTCCAAACCCCAGGAATGAGTTCTACACAGAGAATCTAAGGAAGTCTTGCTTAGTGCCCTTCATACAACTCTATCTGTATTAGTGAGATGACAAGCTCTTTCTAGATCTGTTCCCTCAAGCTCTTTTTTTCTTTTTGGGTCTGGTCGTGGGGCCTGAACGCTGGGCCTGGGCGCTGTCCCTCAGCTCTTCAGCTCAAGGCTAGCGCTCTACCACTTCAGCCACAGCACCACTTCCGGCTTTTTGCTTATGTGATGCTGAGGAATCGAACCCAGGGCCTCATGCAGGCAAGGAAAGCGCTGTACCACTGAGCCACCTTCCCAGCCCCTCCCTCAAGCTCTTAATGCCTATGTCCCTAGGACTATTTCTATATTACCTACATTGATATTTTATTTATTTAAAACATAAGGCAAGACAGCCCCAGTGGATGGTAACTCAGCAGTGTCGAGCCCTACATGAATGATAAATTAATCAGAGTAAAGTAATGCACAACCAATCTCCAGCATTCAGAAGCTGAGGGAGGAAGATCACAAATTCAAGGTCAGCCTGAGCTACATAAAAAGACCTGACTCAGAAAAGGGAGGGAGGCAGAGAGGAGGACAAGAAAAAAAATATGCACAAACTTCCTAGAATGAGAAATATCTGTCAGTGAGGTTACTTTGTATAAATGCTACTTCCTAATCGGGTTCACATGGTCAATGCCAGAAAGATGCAGAACCTGGAAAGAAGCTATTTTTTCCACACCAGACTATACTTAGTTCCATATATTATTAAATTGTTTGATTCAGCACAACCTTCAATCTGCCCACACTTAATTTCTTCTAGCCTGAATGGTTCCTAAGACAAGTCATCCCAGTGATATGCATGTACCTTTCTTCAGTCACGTGAAAGCCAAATATAAAGTCCCTTCAGAAACTGGGAAGGTTTGCTTTTGCAGGCATGTCATGACTAAGGTTGCTCTGAATTCATGCATTTATTCATTCTTTTCTTGATAGGGATGTGCCAGGACTGGGCCAGGGACATACTACATAAGCATTCTTAAAGCCGGGCGCTGGTGGCTCACGCCTGTAATCCTACCTACTCAGGAGGCTGAGATCTGAAGATCGCGGTTCAAAGCCAGCCCACGCAGGAAAGTCCGTGAGACTCTTAATGTCCAGTAAACCACTAGAAAACCGAAGTGGCGCTGTGGCTCAAGCTATAGAGCACTTGCCTTGAACTGAAGAGCAGAGGGACAGCGCCCCAGCCCAGAGTTCAGTCCCCACAACTGACCAAAAATAAATAAATAAATAAATAAGCATTCTTAATGCCCAGGTACTCAGATTAATAGGCATCAGTGAGGGTAATGTAAACATCAGTGATGGTGAGGGTGTAAATTTAGCTGGAGACATGTTTCAATAATTTTAACATTTGGTTACTAAGTTTTTTGTTTTTGCTTTGTCAGTCCTGGGGCTTGAACTCGGTCTGGATGCTGTCTCTGAGCTTCTGTTTGCTCAAGGCTAGCACTCTACCATTTGAGCTACAGCTCCACTTCCAGCTTTTTCTGTTTATGTAGTACTGAGGAGTGTGTGTGTGTGTGTGTGTGTGTGTGTGTGTGTGTGTGTGTGTGTGTGTGTGTGTGTGTGTGTGTGTGTGTGTGTGTGTGTGTGTGTGTGTGTGTGTGTGTGTGTGTGTGTGTGTGTGTGTGTGTGAGATACTGTACAGGGGAGTTACAGTGTGTGTATATATATACATATATATATATGTATATATATATGAGATACTGTCCAGGGGAGTTACAGTTACACGAACAAGGTAGAGTCCATTTCCTAGTGAGCATTGCTCTACCACATTGTTACCGCTTCGTTTTTCCCCTACCATCTCTTTCCTCCCCAACTCATCCCTCCCCCCCACCCCAAGTTGTAAAGTTCGTTTTCAACATAGTGTCTTGTACATCTTGTTGTTACAATGGGTTATCCTGTATCTTAATTCAGCAGTTTGTTATTTTGCTTCCCCTTCCCAAATTAGAAAAATGTATATACAAGATGCAGGACACAGGAATCAAATACATTATAAGTACATTTAAAAGAACAGCAAGAAAGATAAATCTCTGTGTCCCTATCTTAGGTTCATTTCGCTCAGCATCAGCTTATATGGTCATATGTACATAGATATTGACCTCTTTTGCTTGTCCTAGACATATACTAGTTATTGCAGATAAGGGAAACCATGGGACCTATGTTTCTTTGGGTCTGGCTTATTTCACTTAATATAACTTTTTCCCAAGTCTTTTCATTTCCTAACAAATGAGGACAATGTCATTCTTTCTGATGGAGGCATAGAATTCCACTGTATATTTATATACATTTTCTTGATCCATTCATCTATTGAGGGGCATCTGGGTTGGTTCCATATCTTAGCTATGGTGAATAATGCGATAAACATAGTTGTGTTGGTAGCTTTAGTATGGCCTTGTTTGTAATCATTTGGGTAATATCTAAAAGTAGGATTGCTGGGTCACAGGGGAGCTCTATGTGGAGTCTTTTGAGGAACCTCCATACTGTTTTCCAAAGTGGTTAAACAAGTTTACACTTCCACCAGCAATACAGTAGGGTTCCCGTTTGGCCTCCAGCATGTTACTAGATTTCTTTTTTTTTCTGGTCGGTTGTGGGGCTTGAACTCTGGGCTTGAGAGCTGTCCCTGCGCTCTTCAGCTCAAGGCGAGCGCTCTACTGCTTGAGCCACAGCGCCACTTCCAGTTTTCTAGTTTATTGGAGATAAGAGCTCACGGACTTTCCTGCACAGGCTGGCTTTGAACCACGATCCTCAGATCTCAGCCTCCTGAGTAGCTAGGACTAGAGTTCTTGATTATAGCTATTCTAACTGGGGTGAGGTGGTATCTCAATGTTGTTTTGATTTGCATTTCTTTTATGGCTAGAGAAGTTGAGCATTTTTTCATGTGTCTATTGGCCATTCTTATTTCTTCAGAGAAGTCTCTCTTTAATTAAGTCTTTAGTCCACTTATTATTCAGGCAGTTGTTACTTAATTTTTGAATATTTTATATAAAAATGCAAATAAAAGCTTGGTGCCAGTGGTTCACACCTGTAATCCTAGCTACTCAGGAGGCTGAGATCTGAGGATTGCAGTTCAAAGCCAGCCTAGGCAGGAAAGTCTGTGAAACTCTTATCTCCAATAAACCACCAGAAAACTGTTAAGTGGCACTGTGGCTCAAGTGATAGAGCGCTAGCTTTGAGCAAAAGAGCTCAGGGACAGCACTCAGGCCCTGAATTCAAGCCCCACAAGTGGCTAAAACAAAAGAAGAAGAAAATGCAAATATTTTGCTTTCCCAGTTGACCTCGCTTTGATATCACCAGGCCCTCATTTACAGACTGAAATAATTAAGCAGAATGGAACGGTAACAGCCTTTTGACAGAGAAGTTGCTCTCCAATTCTTCAATGTCTATTATCTTCCTCTAGGCCACACTTCCTTTACTTATCCTGCCTGCCTTCTTTAGGAGTTTGTAATCATGAATGTGCAGAACAATGATAGAATACTATGCATGTAGAAAGTACAGGAGGCCATGGGAACACAGGGACTGTTCCATGCCCCTAGAGAACATGGGTGGGTTCTAGAATGAGGCAAGAACTAGACAAAAGGATCCACTAGAGAGACCAAAGAGCACATTCCAAATCTCTTCAATGCCAAAGGCCTAGAGAGGAGAGAGGGAATGATACAGAGCAAGTGGGATGCAGCATGAGGCTGGGCACAAAGAAGAGGTGGGCAGCCATCCAGAACAGGATGCTCTTTACCCTAGGGTCAGTAGTGACACACTTAAAGGGTCAGACGCAGGAGAATAGTGTGATCAGACCTGGGTTTTGGAAAAGTTGCTCTTGATAGCTATGTGAAACATAGACTGGAAAGAGCAAGATTGAAGCAAGGAGACCATTAAGAGGAGACAAATGTCACACTTGAGAGGCAATGGTGGCTGCCTAAGAAAACAGTAAGTACAATGAGCAGAAAACTGAGCCAAGAAACATTACAGAAGCAGAGTCTAAAGGAGACAGGATGAGTGAGACATGGCAGCTTATATCTGTAATCCTAGCTATTCAGGAGGCTGAAATTTGAGGATCACAGTTCAAAGCCAGCCAAGACAGGAAAGCCCATGATACTTTATCTCCAATTAACCAGTAAAAGGCTAGAGCTATAGTTCAAGAGTCAAGACTTGAGTAAAAAAGCTAAGAGACATCACCCCAGGCCCTGAGTTTAAGCTCCAGGACTGACATTGGAAAAAAAGACAAAATGGCTGTTTGTGTGAAGAATGCAGAGAAACTCCAGTGCTCTCATGGCTAGTGTGTGCTAGACCACTTACTAGAACAGACCCTGGTTATGAAAACTGTACTACATTAGAAAGCAGGAGGCCTGGTTTATCACTAACCCCATCTCTGGGCTCACACCTCTTAGTGTCTCACTGGAGGATTCCTCATGTTCCTTTCAATAACACAAAGTGTAGAAACAAATGTAGAAAAAAGTAAAACTTACCATATTTTACAAAACTTTGAGAACAAGGAATTTAAAAGACAGCTTACCCCTCAGATGAGAAGTGAATTCCTCACCACAGACTTGTCAGGATTTGCTCCACCTCTGTTCAGATGCATCCAGCATGGCCAATTCCATAGCTCTTAGTGCAGTCCACTAGATTTGTAACTTTGAAAATTTTATTCTGATACCAAGTCAAAACCTGCCCCATAATGTAGAAAAAAAAAGTTTACTACATTTTAGGTTTTACCAAACAATGAAGTCTTGGCTTTGTCCCTGCAGAAAGAGGAAATTAGGGATACGGGTGCCGGTGGCTCATACCTGTAATCCTAGCTACTCAGGAAGCTGAGATCTGAGAATTGCATTTCAAAGCCATTCCGGGCAGGAAAGTCTGTAAGACTCTTTTTTTTTTTTTTTGGTCGGTCGTGGGGCTTGAACTCTGGGCCTTGGCGCTGTCCCTCAGCTCCAGCTCAAGGCGAGCGTTCTACCACTTGAGCTACAGCGCCACTTCCGGTTTTCTGGTGGCTTATTGGAGATAGGAGTCTCACGGTCTTTCCTGCCCCGGCTGGCTTTGAACCGCGATCCTCAGATCTCAGCCTCCTGAGTAGCTAGGATTACAGGCGTGAGCCACCAGCGCCCGGCTATGAGACTCTTATCTCCAGTAAACCACCAGAAAATCAGAAATGGTGCTTTTGGCTCAAATGGTGCTTTTTGGCTCAAATGGTGCTTTTGGAGTGCTAGCCTTGAGCTGAGGAGATGAGGGACAGCACCCAGGCCCAGAGTTCAAGTCCCATGACAGACCAAAAAAAAATTTTTTTTTCCAGCTTATCCCCAGTTTTACTATCTCCAATTTTTTATTTTATTTTTTTGTCGGTCATGGGTCTTGAACTCTGGGCCTGGGTGCTGTCCTTCATCTCTTCAGCTCAAGGCAAGTGCTCTACCACTTGAGCCACAGCACCACTTCTGGTTTTCTGGTGGTTAACTGGAGATAAGAGTCTCACTGGCTTTCCTGCCTGGGCTAGCTTTGAATGGCAATCCTCAGACCTTAGCCTCCTGAGTAGCTAGTATTACAGGCGTGAGCCACCAGCGCCCGGCTGGAAGGATTTTTATAAAAAGGGTACTGAATCTGAACCGTGCACAGGTTATTCTTCCCTTAAGGGTTTCCACAGTTACAGCATCATGGGTTCAGTCAGTAGGCAAGTCTGCATTAATGCTCCAGGCTGTCAGCAATGGCCGTTAGGTCAGAGCTGGGTTGTGATTCAGCCTGCTTCCAGCTTCCTTTATCTCTAAGGCTGGCACCTTTTGAGCATCTTGTTGCCCTGACACATGAGAACACATTAATGACCCATCCTTGAGATGCATTAAACTGAGCACACTAGAAAGCTCTGTTCTTTAGAGATGATTTTTCTCCTTGTCCTCTACAGCAGTTATAACCTCTTGGAGACAAGACTGCCTGTCTGGGTTCAGGTATCATTTCTCTAGACTTTGTTATATTTTTCAAATGAAGACAATGATGTGCAGTTCATAGAGTGGTTGTGAGGACTAAGTTAACTAATGTTATGGGCTTACATTGTCGTCACACAGTAAGCACATAGAATCAGAAGTTACAACCTGCTAGTATTTTTAAAAGCTCTCTAAATACCAAATATGATCAAGAATGGCTGCAAATTCAGATTCTAACAAGCACTGTTTAATCCTTCCCATTCAATAATCCTTAACATATACGCTTTACTTTATAGATGGGGAAACTGAGGCACAGAGAGCTGATGCCGGCTATTATCTTTATCTGCTGTTATAACAATACCTGAAAAGAGGCAGTTTATAATGAACAGAAATTTATTTGGCTTGCAATTCCAGAGGCTCGGTGGTTCAAGATCATGGCTCTGCTGGCATTTGACAAGGATCTTCATGCTCTATCATTCTATGGCAGAAGGCAGAAGGGCAAGAAAGGGCAAGAGCAAGTACCAGAAAGAGCCAAAATTGCTTTTACACCAAATCTGTTGTGACAAGTAGCCCACTCTCCTGATAATTACATTAATCCATTCCTGAGGCCAGACCCTCAGAATCTCTCCAGCTCTTCTAAAGTCTTATCTCCTAACATTGTTGCATTGGGAATGAAATTTGACACATGAACTTTGGGAGGTATTCAAATCATTGTACTCATATACTTCCTCTGTGGTGGCTTTTGCTTCAATTTGAATGAATACAGGCCTCATGACTTACTGTATAGTTTTCCCAGAGGTGATTTCATCTCAGCCTCATTTGCCTTCTGTAAAGATTAAATGACAGGAAAGCACACGGTGCAGCCTGCCACACAGTTCACCTCTGCAGCACTGTCATGGTTCCATCACACCTGCCCTTAACTCACGCACAGCTCCACACATCAGATATGTAGCCACAAATCACTTTATTTTTCTCACTGGCTCCCTCCTTCCCAGGACAGTGGGAAAATAGGATTCTTCTATATTACTTTAGTAAAGGGAGGAGGTTCTAATGATAATGGCAAACAAGATCAAGAATGTCCCTCAGGATAGAAATGATTCATTCTCAGGCTCTTCACTCAGTCCTTAACCCACCTGGGTTAGAGAAGAGACCTCTCAGCAAGGTAACGGCTGTCCAAGTTCCTGCAGGATCTTTCAGTGCTGAAAAAGTACAGCTATTAAGTCAGTTTTAAAGTTGCCCTTGCCAAACAGATGCTTGTCCTAAGAAACAAGATTGTGGCTCATATAACCAGTTCTTTGGAAATGGTAGAAATTTTGATCGTTGTGTTTCACACCTTAAAATTTACCTGTAAGCAAGCCTGTACTATAAATGCTGAAACTTTAGCCACACACAATTTTTAAGGATCAGAATAATAAGACCAATAAGAATAATAAGAACAACTTGGTGTTTTTTTCAGTTTTATTTCATGGGGAGGAGGTGTTGTAAAATTTAAAATTTTGGTTTTCTAATAAAAAAAATAATGTGTCCTGTGTGTGCTACCACGTTACTTATGGCTACACACCATTTCCAGGTGAAGTGCTCCAGGCTTCTGGCCCACTGTACCTAAGAAGGGCTTCTGGACCAAGGTGGTAAAGACTGCTTGTGAGTCAGCGCCTCGCAGGCTTCGGCATTATGTAAACCTTCACAGGCTTGCTGAAGGGGATGGTGCCTTCGATGCTGGTTTCCACCTGTGGTGACCCCTCACCACCCTCGATCCAGGGGGATTTTGGAATGCGAGCATTGGAGTTATAGGCCAGCAGCAGTCTCACTTCTACCTGGCATGGTTCTGAAACAAAAGACAAAAAAAATACCAAAACTGGGCAGCTGTTAGGAATTTACATAAAACAGCAAGTGAAAGCAGTATTAAACATGGAAGCTATGGAAGCTACAGTCAGGCACTGGTGGCTCATGCCTGTAATCCTAGCTACTCGGGAGGCTGAGATCAGAGGATAGCAGTTCAAAGCCAACAGACAGAAAAGTCCATGAGACTCTTATCTCCAAGTAACACCAGAAAACCATAAGTGGCGCTGTGGCTCAAGTGGTAGAGGACTAACCTTGAGCTGAAGAGCTGAGGGACAGTGCCCAGGTCCAGAGTTCAAGCCCCATGACCAAAAAAAAAAAAAGTTTCAGCAAGGCACTGGTGGCTCATATTTATAATCTTAACTACTCAAGAGGCTGAGATCTGAGGATTGATTAAGTACATGGCTTCCCCAGTGAAAGAGAAAAGAATTTCAGCCAAACCTATGAGCAAGTACAAAGGCCAAAATAGAATGAGCTTGGGATATCCTCACTATTTTAGTACAACTGAAGCAAAAAGTTCAAGAGTTAAAGATAAGTCTCAGGCTAAGAAGTTCAGACAGCAGGAGCTAGCTGGAGGGCTCTAAATGAATAAGTAAAGGCTCCAGGGCTCTTCCACAGACCAGTTTTATTCCTGGTCATTTCCAAACATCTTCCTAGAAAACAGTATAAGAATGAAAGGCTAGCCAGGCGCTGGTGGCTCATGCCTGTAATACTAGCTACTCAGGAGGCTGAGATCTGAGGACTGCGATTCAAAGCCAGCCCAGGCAGGAGCCTCTTATCTCCAATAAACCACTCAGAAAGCCAGGAGTGATGCTGTGGCTCAAGTAGTAGAGTGCTAGCCTTCAGCTGAAGAGCTGAGGGACAGCGCCCAGGCCCAGAGTTCAAGCCCCATGACCGACCAAAAAAAAGGAAGGCTAGGGTTGGGAATGTGGCTTAGTGGTAGAGTGCTTGCCTAGCATGCAAGAAGCCTGGGTTCAATTCCTCAGTACCATATACACAGAAAAAAACAGAAGGAGTGCTGAGCCTTAACTAGTAGAGTGCTAGCCTTGAACAAAAGAAGCTCAGGGACAGTGTCTAGGCCCTGAGTTCAAGCCCTAGGACTGGCAAAAAAAAAAAGAATGAAAGGCTAAGTCAGCTTTACCAATTCCAGCAATTTTAGATATCAGCAGGAGCCTGAGCAGACTCACCTTCCCATTTAGCAGCCATGTGGCATGCACACCCCATATCACATGGCCTGAAAGCAGCATGAGTGTAGCTGTTGTCAAACCTCCTACAGGGTGGACTCAGGGCAGGTACCAGCATCAGCTATCCCACCACACATTCTCAGCCCATCCCACACAGCCACAGGTATGGAACTCACAGCACTTTCAGGAGGGCCAAATCTTGGAGGGAGGTGATGGAGTAATCAGATCTACAGGGTCATTTTACCTTCTCTAATCAGCCTTTGGTAAGAAGGCCAATACCATAGAACAGAGGGCACACAACAAAGACTAATCAACTGGAGCAAATCATACAACCTTATTTATCAACCTTCTGGTTTATATTGTTTTTCCCACCATAAAGATTAAGAAAACATTGCTAAGCACCAGTGGCTCACATCTGTTATCCTAGCTAGGCAAGAGGCTGAGATCTGGAAGACCTCAGTTCAAGGCAGCCCTGGCAGAAAAGTTTGGTAGAATCCATCTCCAAAATAACCAGCAAAAAAATAGGACACATGGCTCAAGTGGTTGAGTGACAGCTAAGCTGACAATGAGTGAGTGTAAGGCCCTGAGTTCTAGTGAGTGAAAGGCCCTGTGTTTTCAAGTACTAGAGAAAAATAGATTAGGACAATGAGAAAGGTAAGATAATTTCCTCAGACTCATACAGAGGAAAGGAGAATGTGAAACCTGGCCTGTGTGACCCAGCTCTCTATATGCACCATCTAGCCTCTCAGAGGAACAAGAACAACCTTATCAGGAAGCTGCTGACAGACTACATAAACTCCAGGCTCCACTTCTGGGTTAGGAGAAAGAGGTGAAAGTGCATTTCAAATGAGAAGACTTTTTATTTTCTTATTCCAGGCCAAAAAGGAGTAAGTTGAGTGAAAAAAGGGATCTAGGAACCTGGCAGTCTGAGGGCTAGCTTAGTACTTTACTGGTCAGCTTATTTCTAAACTGTGAAATATAAGCTGCCACTACTCGGTCTAAAGATTAAATGAATTTTGATTACATAATCTTGTATTCCAATTTTTTTGGTGTGTGGCAGTACTGGGGTTTGAACTCAAGGCCTTGAGCTCTCAACTTAGCTTTTTCACTCAAGGCTTGCTTTCTTTCTTTTTTCTTTTTTTTTGTTGGTCATGGGGCTTGAACTCTGGGCTTGGGCACCATCCCTGAGCTCTTCAGCTCAAGGCTAGCACTCTACCACTTGAGCTCTACCACTTCCAGTTTTCTAGTGGTTTATTAAAGAATCTCACAGACTTTCCTGCCCAGGCTGGCTTTGAACCATGATCCTCAGATCTCAGCCTCCTGAGTAGCTAGGATTCGGGCATGAGCCACCAACACCCCGCTTCAAGGCTCTGATTTCTACCACTTGAGTCACACCTTCATTTCCAGTGTTTTACAGGTGAAGTGGAGATAGGATTAATTGGGATTAAAGTTAATTGAGATAAGAATCTCAAAGACTTTTTTGCTCAGTCTTTGAACTGTGATCTTCAGAACTCAGACTCTGAGAGGTTAAGATTACAGGCATGAACCACTGGTGCCTAGTTTCTACTATATGTTAAGCAATAGAAACATAGGCTAGGGATGGAGGGAGTGTAGTTGTAGATGTGAGAGGGAAGGGATGGTAGGGGAAAAACAAAGGAGGAGGCAACAATGCTTGATAGGAAATGTAATCATTACCTTGCTCATGTAACTAACTCCTCTACAGTATTTTTACAATTAAAAAGTATATATATAAAAAAAGATACATAGGCTACAGAAGTAAAGACAGCATAGGGGGGAGGCTGGGAAGGGATGGGAAGGGGAAACAAAGGAGGCAACAATGCTTGATAAGAAATGTACTCATTATCTTGCCCATGTAATTGTAACCCCTCTGTATAGTATTTTTACAATAAAAATAAAAAAAGAAGTAGAGACAGCATAATCTCTGCTCCAATGAAGCCTAAATTCTAATGAGAGAGAAGGTCAAGGAAACAATCAAATAAAACATCTAACATGAACAAATGTGATGCAGAGAATTAAAATGTTGGAATGTTGGAAGGGTGGCACTGATCAAGATGCACTGTACACATAGAAGGACATGTTAAAAACCCCTGGAGTAACTATTTGAGGATAAAAAAAATTTTTTTTGAGGATAAAAAATTTTAAATGAGAATAACAGTAACTGAAAAGCAAATTCTTGAAGACTACCTCCAATGAGAATAGCCTGGCAATATGTGGCCCTCCTCCCTGCATAAAGAAAGACTTGTAGTGAATTAAAATGCCTTAAGAAGAAACAGGGCCTACTAGAGAAAAATCTTGTGCTCAGAGGCAGACAGCTGAGATTCAGCTCTAGTTTGGGGAATGACTGACTGTGTAAACAAGAGGGTGTCAATATCCTTTATAAGGTTTAACATGCTTTGATTTCTTCCCTGAGCCAGCTCCTCCCCAAACAATATTGCCCCACAGCAAGACTTTATAACTAGGGTTCCTGAAGCAAAGATTTTAGAGGTTAGGGTATACCTGAGTGGCAGACCTCTTGCCTAGCATGTGAGAAGCCCTGATTTAATCATGAGTTCATTCTCAAACACACACACTTTGGAGTAATAATTTACTCTCGTGGTATTAATGCCAAGGAGTGTAAAAACATACTAAGAATCAAAGTCATGAAATGAGATGCTCAGGGAAGCAAATTCTGAGTAAAAGAACTGCACTTCCTCCTTCTGAAAGCACCATAGATTCATCAGGCATTAAATAGGTTTTGCTTTTTTGGTACTGGTCTTGGAGTTTGAACTCAAGGCATGGGCACTGTCTCTGACATTTTTTGCTCAAGACTACTGTTCTACCACTTGGGCCACAGTTCCACTTCTGGCTCTCCTGGTGGTTAATTTTAAGGGTCTCATGGACTTTTCTGCGCAGGCTGGCTTTGAACCACGATCCTCAGATCTCAGCCTCCTAAATAGCTAGGATTACAGAAGTGAGCCATTGGTGCTTCCCTTGAACTGTTCTTTATGTATTTTAAAACACACAAAGAATTCCCGAAAGGGAATTTGACCTCACAATTTTATTGTCTTCATAACAAAAGTTGGAATTTAGGCATCATGATTTTATTGTCTTTATAACAAAAGTTGGAGCTTAGAACTAGATCACTGCCCCTTTCTCTTTTTATCTCCACCCAATTCAAAATGTTTGCATCTCTTACTAGCTAGCATTCTCTTAGATCTGCAGTTGGGCTCAACACATTCAAGTCTCAGCACAATCTTCTTTGTAGTCTTAGGTTTTTTTTTTCCAGAAAATTGGCTTAGTCTGACTGCCATAGCCACTCTGCTTTCTGTCATAACCATGCTTTCCCCAGACATACAGAGAATCCTTGCCTTTTTGTTCCGCGTTACTTTGTGAGGTTGGTGCTTACCACACTTCTTACAGAAAGTTCAGTGGGTTTTAAGAACATTGACCATGATGGCAGGAAGCCTGCAGCCGTGCCAAAAAGAAGCGCATTCCCTATTTTTAAAACCAAAGTTCGTGGCACTGTACACTTTTTCTAGTAGAGTTCATGCTCCTAAACCAGCACCAGTGACTTAGGAAACACCACTGCCTGTAGGTTCTAAAGCCTGAGTCTCTAATTTTTCCAAAGACACTTTATAGGCTTAAAATATGTCTTTTGTACTTATATTCTCTCAATTTATTCTTACAGATTAAAAAAAAATAACCTTACTCTCCTTTCACAAACTGTTCTGTTGCTTTGTGAACATCTCCTTGTAAGGTTCTCTCCTGGATGGCTAGCAGACTCCACCCTCCTTGCAGCAAAGTCTCCACCCAGTACCTGCATTACCAAGGCAACTGGCACACCTGGAAGAGGTCACGTCTGAATTTGATGTGGCCACACCTTTCTCTGCCCATACCCTAGATAAGGCCTAGCCCAGGCCCCTCTCTAGGTTCTTTTCTAGCTTTTTCTTAGCTCTTTCCTACTCTTCCCTTCTCTTCTCTTTCCCAGCTCTCCCAGCTCTCTTTCCCAGGCCTCCCCCACCACGTGGAGGACCAAGATGGCCTAGTGCCAGCAGGAACGATGAATAAACCTATCCCTTACCTGAAAACCACGTGCGTGGTGTTGGTCTTATTCGTCTACCTCTTTTTAAAAACTTAACACTACTTACTTAACATTTTACTTGTTTCATGAGTATAAACTTAACTATGCATGCACGAAGAGACAGTGATTTTCAATTTTTTGTAAGAAATATGAAACTATAATTTCCAGAGGAATCTTCATTACAAATTTATAGTTTGAGAATTTTCTTCTTCATCCTCAAGATGGAGAAATAGACTCAGAAAGTTACTTGCTCAAGGGTACCCAACAAATCAGTGGCAGTTGGAAAAGGAGTGGCAGTTGGAAAAGGACCATCAGTGGCCTCCTGACATCGGTCTCATTACAACTTCCTGTATGTCTTCTAATGGGATCTTGTTCCTCATCCAGCCAGCACAGCACAGTTATCCTCATGTGCCCAGTTTTAGCTTATGAACCCCTTAAAGACTCAAGTTTAATTTTCAGCATTCATGATTCAATTATGTTTTGTTTTTATTCAACTGCAAAGAAAAAAGCTAAAAGTTATTGTGATCTCTAGGAAAATACTGTCCTGCCCACTCTGTTCTTCCGGCTCTTTACCTGTCCAGGCAGTATGGGAAAGGTACACCTGAGTGATGAGTCGGTACCGGCCTGGGCCAGGATTCCGGAAGTCTGCTGGCTTGGGGTGGATCATCTGAGCCTGGCCATCAGGATACAAAACCTAAGAAGTAAAATAAATAAAAGCAAAAGATAGATGAGCTAAGAAAATTGATGGTGGTGTCTAACGTGAACCTCCAAATCAGAGACTAAAGATGATATTTCATAAAAGACTACTTCTGGAGGGGACAGCAACAGTGCAGACACTCCAACACTCATCTCCCCAACCCAGCACAAACAGTGTCCAGTGAACGTTTTTTTCAACTGATGGTAAATGTGATAAAAACAGAATGTCTGGGGCTGGGAAGGTAGCTCAGTGGTAGAGCACTTGCCTTGCATGCTCGAGGCCCTAGGTTCGATTCCTCAGCACCACATAAGCAAAAAGAAAAAAGCCGGAAGTGGCACTGTGGTTCAAGTGGTAGAGTGCTAGCCTTGAGCTGAAGAGCTGAGGGACATCGCCCAGGCCCCACGACCAGACCCCCCCCCCCAAAAAAAAAGTCTGGGCTGGGAAGGTGGCTCAGTGGTCGAGTGCTTGCCTTGTATGCATGAGGCCCTGGGTTCCGATTCCTCAGTACCACATAAGCAGAAAAAGCCGGAAGTGGTGCTGTGGCTCAAGTGGTAGAGCTATCACCTTGAGCTGAAGAGCTGAGGGACATCGCCCACGCCCAGAGTTCAGGCTCCATGACCACCACCAACAACAACAAAAAAGTCTCATGTACTTCTCTGCTTGGTGTGGTTTTGAACTCTGATCTTCAGATCTCAATATCCTGATTAGCTAGGGTTTACAGGCATGAGCCACCTGCCTGTTTTATTTTTATTGTTGTTGTTGTTGTTTTGCTAGTCCTGGGGCTTTAACTCAGGGCTCAGGTACTGTGCTCAAGGTTAGAGCTCTACCACTTGAGCCACAGTGCCACTTCCAGCTTTTTCTGTTTATGTGGTACTGAGGAATCAAACCCAAGGCTTCTTCACACATAGTCACATTCCCAGTCTCTTTTTTTTTGGGGGGGGCGGGGGGAGATGGGGTCTTGCTATCTTAGACAGGCTAAAGTTCAGTGACTATTCACAGACATAGTCCACTTGGGATGTTTACTATAGACAGCCCCAATCTCAGATCAAGCAATCCTCCCACTTCAGCTTCATAAGCAGCGAGCACATGCATCATGCCTGGCTACCCTCTTCCTTTATACTGTTAGATAAAAAGTGCATATAACACAGTATAAAATGTTTGCATATGAAATGTCCCCCCGCAAAACTCATATGTTGCTAGGAGATAGAAAGATGACCCATGTTCATGAATCAGAATATTGTGAAAATAGCTAGATTACTAAAATTGAGTTACAAAGTCAATGCAACCTCTGGCAAAATTCCAATGACATTCTTCACAAAACAGAAAAAAAAAATCCTGTAATTCATTTGGAAACACAAAGACCAATTCTGAGCAAAAAAGAATAATGTTAGAAGTATCACAATCCAACTTCAAATTATACTATAGAAAGGCTGGGTACAGCGGCTTAATACTTATATTCCCAGATCCTTGAGAAGTGGAAGTGGAAAGATTTAAGTTTAAGGACAGTTCAGGAAAAAAACTTCATCAAGAAAAAAAGACTTCAGGGCTGGGAAGGTGGCTCAGTGGTAGAGCGCTTGCCTTGCATGCCTGAGGCCCTGGGTTCGATTCCTCCGCACCACATAAGCAAAAAGAAAAAAGCCGGAAGTGGTGCTGTGGCTCAAGTGGTAGAGTGCTAGCCTTGAGCTGAAGAGCTGAGGGACAGCGCTCAGGCCCAGAGTTCAGGCCCCACGACTGGACCAAAAAAAAAAGACTTCATCTCAAGAAATAAGCTAGCCATGGTATCACAAGCCTTGATCTGAGGTATGTGAAAGAATACAGGTAAAAGAATTCCAATCCGAGGTTGGTGCCAGGCATAAGTGTGAAACCCTACATTAAAAATAACTAAGGTGCTAGGTGCTGGTGGCTCATACCTGTAATCCTAGCTTCTCGGGAGACTAAAATCTGAGGATTATGATTAGAAGCCAGCCCAGATAGCAAAGTCTGTGAGACTCTTTTTTTTTTAATTGTGAAAATACGTACAGAAGGGTTACAATTACCTGGGAAAGGTAATGAGTACATTTCTTATCAAGCATTGTTGCCTCCTTTGTTTCACCTTCCCATCCCTTGCCATTTCCCACCCCTCCCATCTCCCCCTCTTCCTCCCCCACCAAAGCTGTAAAGTTCGTTTTTCTACATAATGACTTGTACATCTCATTGTTGCAATGGGTCCACCTGTATCCCTATTTAAACAATTTGTTTTTTCCCTTCCCCTCCACAAATTATACCAACATCAAATACAATGAAAGAAGGGGTTATACCATGGGGGAGGGACATACAAAGCAACAAAGAAATCATCTTATAAATATGTTAGAAACAATCGCAAGAAAGCAAAAACATTTGAATACTAATCTTGGGGTTCATTTCACCTAAAATCAACTTATCTGACCTTTTCTGCTTGTCTCAGACATATACTAGTTATTGCAAATAAGGGAAACCATGGGACCTATGTTTCTTTGGGCCTGGCTTACTTCACTTCATATAATTTTTTCCATTTCCTAACAAATGGGGCAATGTCATTCTTTTTGATAGAGGCATAGAATTCCATTGTGTATATATACTACATTTTCTTGATCCATTCATCTACTGAGGAGCATCTGGGTTGGTTCCATATCTTAGCTATGGTTAATAATGCTGCATTGAACATGGTTGTGCTGGTAGCTTTAGTATGGTCTTGTTTTTGATCATTTGGATAAATGCCCAAAAGTGGGATTGCTGGGTCATAGGGGAGCTCTATGTAGAGTCTTTTTTGTTGTTGTTTTGACCCAAAATGTTAAGATTTTATTTACAGAGCTTTTTTTGTTGTATATACTACTTTCCAAAGTGATTGAACTTCCCACCAACAATGCAGTAAGGTTCCCTTCTGTGAGACTTATCTCAATTAATTACCAAAATGTTGGAAGTGGTCCTTTGGCTCAAGAGGTAGAATGCCTGTTTTGAATAAAAAAAGCTAAGGGACAGTGCCCAGAATGTGAGTCCAAGTCTTAGAACTGGCGCACGCGCGCGCGCGCGCGCACACCCACACACACACACACACACACACACACACACACACACAGAAAAACCCCACTGAGGACATGGATCAAGTAGTAAAGCACCTGTCTAGCAAGTACAAAGCATTGAGTTCAAAGCCCTATTCTACACACACACACACACACACACACACAGAGAAAAAAACCCACTGAGGATATGGATCAAGTAGTAAAACACCTGTCTAGCAAGTACAAAGCATTGAGTTCAAAGCCCTATTCTACCAAAAAATTTTTACTACAGAACAAGCCCATTAAGACATAGCTATGCAATTCCCAACAAAGACACCCAAAACAAATATTGGAAAGAAAAACAGCCTCTTCAACTAATGGTGCTGGGAAAACTAGATATCCACATGTAGAGATTGAAGTTTGATCCCTATTTCTCATGCTGTGCAAAAACAATTACAAAATAGATCAAAGTAGTTAATGTAAGACCTGAAGCTTTAGGCAATGCCTTCCTGAATGGGATTCAGAAGCTCAGGAAATGATAGCAAGAACTAACATGACAAACGGGATTGCATCAACTTTAAAGACTTCAACATAGCAAAGAAAACAATTACCTGAGTGAAGAAATAGCCCACAGAAGGAGAAATCTTTGCCAACTATTTAATAGATAAAAGATTAATGTAAGGTGTATATTAAATATTTAGGTTTTATTAGGTAGCCGATTTAGAGACCACCACGTGCTATTCAGACAGGAAAAGAAGTTTATTTACGGAACTGCTGGCCCCAGTGTGCATGGTGGAGAGGCATGGCTAAAAAGGAAGAAGCAACCTACCCCTGAGCCATTACTTATCTAAGCCAGGGACAGGAAGAGGTGTGGCCAGGTGGGGGGAGGGGGGGAAGGTATGGCCACACTGGATCAGGTTGTGACCTCAAGGTCAGATGGGAGGCATGTGACCAGAGGTGGCCCAGGATGTGACCTAGCAGGAGGGGAAGGTGACAGCTTCCAGGTATGCCAGTTACTTAGGTAGTAGATACTGGGCTGAAACTTAGCCAAGAGTTAGGAAGGTATCCCTGTGCAGACCTTACAATTAATATCTAGAATATACAAAGAGCTACTAAGAAAGTTATACAAGACAAATAATCCAACCAATAAATGGGAAAATGAACTGAACAGTTCTCAAAAGAAGTACAAATGGCCTGGTACTGGTGGCTCACACCTGTAATCCTAGCTACTCAGGAAACTAAGATCTGAGGATTGCAGTTCAAAGCCAGCCTGGTCAGTAAAGTCTGTGAAACTCTTATCTCCAATAAACTCTCAGAAAACCAGAAGTGGTGCTGTAGCTCAAATGGTAAAGTGATAGCCTTGAGCTGAAGAGCTAACAGTGCCCTGGCCCGGAGTTCAAGCCCCACAACCAACAACAACAACAACAAAAAGTACAAATGGCCAATAAATACAGGAAAAAATGTTCAACATCTTTAGTCATCAGGGAAATTCAGTACATTAAAGGCTGAGGGTATGGCTCAAATAGTAAAGTAACTGGCTAGGAAATCCATAACCTCTGAGTACAAAGCCCAGTACTACCAAAAAAAAAAAAAATGCAATGAAGCTGGGTACCAGTGGGCTCATGCCTATAATCCTAGCTACTCAGGAAGCTGAGAACTGAGGATTTCAGTTTAAAGTGAATCCAGGCACTGTAAGTCCCTGTGAGATTTTTTGTTGTTGTTTTTGTTGTTGTTGTTGGTCGTTTGGCTTAAACTCTGGGCCTGGCCGGTGTCCCTCAGCTCTTCAGCTCAAGGTGAGCACTCTACCACTTGAACCACAGCCCACTTCTGATTTTCTAGTGGTTTATTGGAGATAAGAGTCTCATGGACTTTCCTGCCCGCTAGGGCTGGCTTTGAACTGTGATCCTCAGATCTCAGCCTAGTGAGTAGCTAGGATTACAGACGCCCAGCTTCTGTGAGATTCTTATCTTCAACTAACCATTCAAAAACTGGAAGTAGAGCTGTGGCTCAAGTGGTAAAGCACACAAAGAGGCTCAGAGACAGCTCCCAGGCCCTGAGTTCAAGCCCCACAACCACCACCAACAATAATAAAAAAAAAAACTACTGAGATTACATTTCATCCCAATCCAAATGGCTATCATAAAGAAAACAACAACAAAATGCTGACAAGGATGTGAGGGAAAATAAACCCTTATAACACTATTGGCAGGAATGTAAATTAGTGGAGCCAGTATGGAAGTTCCTAAAATACTAGGAATAGAACTACCATGTAATTCTAACTCACCAATATTGGGCATATATCAGAAGAAATCTGGGTCTGCACATAATAGATTTCTTCAGGTTTATAGCAGCACTATTTAGAACAGCCAAATTATAGAAGCAGTCTAAGTGCCATCAATTGATAAATGGATAAAAGAATATGGGGCATTTAAAAAGTGAGTATACAGCCCTTAAGAAGAATGTAATTATGCCATCTACAAGAAAATGGATGGAAACACATTTTCATGCTCAATCAAATACTTGAGACTCAGGCAATTGAATTGTTTTGTTTTGTTTTTGGTGTTGGTCCTGGTGCTTTAACTCATGGCCTGGGCACTGTCCCTGAGCTTTGTTGCTCAAGGCTACTGTTCTACCACTTGAGCTACAGCTCTACTTCTGGCTTTTTGGTGGTTAATTAGAGAAAAGAGTCTCACACTTTCCTGCACAGGCTGGCTTTGAACTGCAAGCTTCAGATCTCAGCCTCCTGAGTAGCTGTGATTATGGATGTGAAATAATGGCACCAGACTTCATGTTTTGTTTTATAAGTAGAATCTAGATTTTAAATAAAAACAATAAAGTTGAAGACGAACTATCTTGAAAGAGAAGAAGAATCAGTTGGAGAAAGAATAGGACAAGAGAAAGTAATGAAGAACTAGTATGATTAAAGTATATCATAAATATGTATGAAAATGTCATGATGGGGGCTGGGAAGGTGGCTCAGTGGTAGAGCACTTGCCTTGCATGCTCGAGGCCCTGGGTTCGATTCCTCAGCACCACATAAGCAAAAAGAAAAAAGCCGGAAGTGGCTCTGTGGCTCAAGTGGTAGAGCGCTAGCCTTGAGCTGAAGAGCTGAGGGACAGCGCCCAGGCCCAGAGTTCAGGCCCCATGACCGGGCCCAAAAAAAGAAAGAAAGAAAGAAAGAAAGAAAGAAAGAAAGAAAGAAAGAAAGGAAGGAAGGAAGGAAGGAAGGAAGGAAGGAAGGAAGGAAGGAAGGAAGGAAGGAAGGAAGAAAGAAAGGAAGAAAGGAAGAAAGGAAGAAAGGAAGAAAGGAAGAAAGGAAGAAAGAAAGAAAGAAAGAAAGGAAGGAAGGAAGGAAGGAAGGAAGGAAGGAAGGAAGAAAGGAAGAAAGAAAGAAAGAAAAGAAAGAAAGAAAGAAAGAAAGAAAGAAAGAAAGAAAGAAAGAAAGGAAGAAAGAAAGGAAGAAAGGAAGAAAGGAAGAAAGGAAGAAAGGAAGAAAGAAAGAAAGAAAGAAAGAAAGAAAGAAAGAAAGAAAGAAAGAAAGAAAGAAAGAAAGAAAGGAAAGAAAGAAAGAAAGAAAGAAAGAAAGAAAGAAAGAAAGAAAGAAAGAAAGAAAGAAAGAAAGAAAGAAAATGTCATGATGGAATCCATTAAGATGTACCAAAAAAAAAATGTGTGGAAGGTTTGGTTCCTTATGCAGTATTCAAATGTTGGAGCCTGGGGAAAAAATTGGATCTTGAGGCTCTGACCTAACCAATGGAATAATGCATTAAGAAGACTCATACTGGATTTTATTACTGGGAGGTATTAAATACCAGGAGGCGGGGCCTAGTTAGAGGAAGTAGTCCGTAGGGTGTGGCCTTATCTTCTGTTTCCCTCTCAGGGCTTCCTGGCTGTCAGAATAAGAGCAGCTTTGTTCTACCAGCACTCTTGTCATAATGCTTCAGCCACACCTCAGGCCCACAACAGAAGAACCAGCAGCCAATCTTGGACTGTAACCTCTGAAACTGAGCTGAAATAAGTCCTTCCTTCAATAAATAGTTTTTTTCAAGTATTCTGGCCTAGTGATAAAAATCAACTAATGCAAATTGTTCTCCTTACTCCACTCCAGGCTCTGTAGCCCAAACCTACTATATAGAAGGCCCAGCTTCCAAATCCTGTTTAAAGACAAGTACTTTGAGCATCATTTGTTAAAAAGGAGGGGCAGGAAAGGCTAAAGAAGAAGTTAGATGAGTTTGAGTTAGTTTGAGTTTGAGACCAGCCTGTCTTGAGACCAGCAAGACTGTCTCCAAAAAGGGTTCAGTGTGTGCTTCAAAAGAAAAGCACTGGACTCAAACCCCAGTACCAAATAATAATAAAAATTAAAAAATAATAATAGAAAAAAAAGGATTAAGGCAGCAGAGCCTCCCAGAATTCTCAACTTAACTGCCCTTGGTGAAAAGACTTACTTCTGAAATTGCTGCTGAAGCTTTCCTTTGTTCTTGTACCACCCCTAAGAAAGGGACTTAAGTGGCACTGTGGCTCAAATGGTAGAGCTCTAGCCTTGCCCAGAGTTCAAGCCCCACAACGGACAAAAGAATTTTTTATATATATTTTATATATATGTGCACATATATATGACCTAAATAGGTCAGAAAAGAAAGTGATCAACATAAATTATATTCTGAATTTCACAACAACTGAAAAATGCAACTCTTCTTATCACTAGGCATAATACAGATGCCTGAAACAGACTAACCGAAATGTCAATGAATGGAGTTCCTGCAGAGTCTACTTTAAAAAACATGGCCATCATTTTTCAGCAAACACAATCTCCTCACAATCTTTGCAGCATGCTTCCTAGTAAGCAGTGACCAGAACAGGGGAGGTAGGCAGGGTATAGGAGAGAACATTTTAAGTTATGCTACCTTCTATCTGCAGAAGCATCAAATAGGGCCGGGAGTGGAGGGACTTCACAGGGGACTGTTCAGCAGATGAACTGTGAATCACCTTTATGCTTAGTTGGTCAGGGAACTATTTCACACCACTGTGAAGTGGCTCTTACTAGAACCACCATCAGCACACTAGAATCATGTACAAGCTCTGAAAAAGAATACTGGTACTGGTAAACCCTACCATGAAGATTCTGATTTAACTGCTATAGGCTAAGGCTTCTCATCAACACTTTTGATCCCTGGGGCTTTGAACTCAGGGCACAGACACTGTTCTTGAGCTTTTTTACTCAAGGCTAGTGCTCTACCACTTAAACCACAGCTCCACCTCCAGCTTTTTGGTGGTTAATTGGAGATAACCGTTTCTAGGACTTTCTTGCCTGGGGTGGCTTCAAATTGTGGTCCTCCTATCTCAGCCTCCTGAGTAGCTCGCATTAGAGGCATAAGCTACTGGCACCCAGCTCATCAGTATGTCAGAATGCTGAGGAGAAAAGATCTATTATGAAAAAAAACAAAAACCCCAAACACATTAGCACTTCATAGCAAGCTTTGAATTACTTCTCTCTCTGAACTACAAAGGTGTGATCTGCATCTAGAACACTAGTCTGTTCTTCTACTGTCATCAATGACCAAAGGTACCATCTTCCAAACTTGATACATTTTACCTCTTCCAGGAAGCTTTCTCTGCCTGCTCCATATTATATTTCTGTCTTGCAGTTGTCCTTACTGCCAGTGCTCACATTTTACTTTTCCTCAAACCCTTTTGCCTAGAGGATCTCCTTTCCCTCTTTGCTTGTATTCATCCTTTCAGATCCTATCCATGCACCAGCAACCCCACCAAGCCTTCCTTTTCCTTGACCTCCACCACTCTTCACTTAGTCAAATCACTGATTTTCTACTTCTTAATTGCCTTTTCATTTGTCTGTCTCCCAAATGAGTGTGTACCTCCAAACTTAAGAGTAAGCAATGAATAAATATATGGTAGGATGTATAGAAGGATGAGTGGCAGATGAAGCTAAACTGTGGAGCTCAACTGACTACTGTCTCTTTTTTTCAAATATTTTAAATTAAAAACATTAGCTGGGCACTGGTGGCTCATGCCTGTAATCCTAGCTACTCAGGAACCTGAGATCTAAGGATCATGGTTCAAAGACAGCCTGGGAAGGAAAGTCTATGAGACTCTTATCTCCAATTAACCACAAAAAAAGCTGGAATTAGAGTTGTGGCTAAAGTGGAAGAATGCTAGCCTTGAGCACAAAAGTTAAGGGACAGCACCCAGGCACTGAGTTGAAGTCCCAGAACTGGTACGAAAAACAACTATTTTTTTAAATTGCCAGGTGGAGATATTCGTATCTATAATCCTAGCTACTTAGATTGCTAAGATCCAAGGATTGTGGTTTGAAACCAGCTGGGGCAGGAAAAGTCTGTGAGACTCTTATGTACAGCTAACCAGCAAGAAGCCAGAAGTGGAATGATAGCTCAAATGGTAGAGGACCAGGCTTGAACATAAAAGCTAAGGGACAGTGTCCTGACCCTGATTTCAAGCCCCAGTACCAGCACCAAAAAAACGCAAACATACACACATACACACTTGTATATGTGTGTGTATAGATATGTAAATACACATGCATGTAAATATATACAGTAGTTATACAAAGGACTTTCAATTCAACATATAAATTAATGAATACAATGCATTTGGGGGTGGGTATATGCTGGTACTAAGGCTTAAACTAAGGACTACATACTCTAGCTTGGCTTTTTCTGCTCAAGGTTGATGCTCTACAACTTGAGTTATACCTCCAGTTCCAGTTTTTGCTAGTTAACTGAAGATAGCTTCTCTATTTGTTTGCCCAACTGGCTTCAAAACAGGATCCTAAGATCTCAGCCTCCTGAATTGCCAGGATCACAAGCATGAGCTACTGATGCCTACAATTAAGTACAATGTATCTTGATCAATGTCATTCTATTATTCTGCCCCCAGCTATCCCAACTCCACTAGTGTCACTATTGCAATGTTATGTCTCTAACATATCTGACTTGGAAAAAAAATACTTTCTAGGGATCACTTCTATCCTGAAAACTTATGTGCCAGCTGACCTATCTACAGCCTGAAAAGGACTCCAATTAAAATCTGTATAATGGCTAGAGAAGTTGAGCATTTCTTCATGTGTCTATTGGCCATTCTTACTTCCTCTTCAGAGAAGCCTCTCTTTGAGTCTTTAGCCTACTTATTAATTGGGCAGTTGTTTCTTTGAGGATTTGTTGTTGGGGTATTTAATTTTTTGAGTTCTAATTATATATATTGGGGGTGGGGGGGAGAGAGATGTCAGTTGTGGGACCTGAACTCTGGGCCTGGGTACTGTTCCTTAGCTCTTCAGATCAAGGCTAGTGCTCTACAACTTGAGCCACAATACCACTTCTGGCTTATTCTGCTTATGTGGTGCTGAGGAATCAAACACAGTCATGCATGCAAGGCAAGCACTCTACCACTGAGCCACCTTACCAGCCCTCTAAGTATATTTCAGATATGAGGCTTGTCTGTTGTATGGCTAGTGAAGATCTCCCAATCCATGGGCTTTTGATTGATCTTGCTAGCTATGTCCCTTGCCATGCAGAAGCTCTGCAGTTTCAGGCAATGCCATTGTCCAACCTTTCTTTGATTTGTTGTTTCTGGGTCTTTATTAAGAAAATTTCAGCCTGTGCCAAGGAGCCCTAGAGTTTCTCCTATTCCTTCCTGTAATGTTTTCAGAGTGTCTGCTTTTACTTCAAGGTCTTTGATCCATTTGGAGTTGATTCTGGTACAGGGTGATATATAAGGATCTAGCTTTAGTTTTCTACAGGTGTTTAACCAATTTTGCCAGCACTGTTTACTGAAAAGGCTGGCTGTCTTCCATTATATTATTTTTAGCTCCCTCATCAGCCTATAGGTTTGTGGGTTCATTTCTAGGTCTTCAGTTCTATTCTACTGGTCCTCGGGTCTGTTCTTGTGCCAGTACCAAGCTGTTTTGATTTACTACGGTTTTGAAGTTGAGTTTGAAATTTGTTATTGATGTTCCTCTAGCACTGTTCTTTCTGATAAGGACTGTTCTCAGGGTCATTCATTGTTCCATATGAATTTTTGGATTGCTTCTTCTATTTCATTGAAGAATGAGGTTGTGATATTGATAGGTATCACACTGAATTTGTGGATAGCCTTTAGCAGTATTGCCATTTTAACGATGTTAATCCTCCCAATCCAGGAGCATGGGAGATTTTTCCACTTCCTCAGTTCTGCTTTAATTTCCTTTTTTAGGTTTTTAAAGTTTTCATCTATTGAGGTTCCACCTCACCCCAGTTAGAATGGCTATAATCAAGAAATTTACTAACAAAAGATGTTGGAGGTGATGTGGCCAAAAAGAAACACTACTGCATTGTTGGTGGGAGTATAACTTGTTCAACCACTCTGGAAAGCAGTATGGAGGTTCCTCAAAAGACTCCACATAGAGTTCCCCTATGACCCAGCAATCCCACTTTTGGGCATTTACCCAAACGATCACAAACAAGGCCATACTAAAGCTACCAACACAACTATGTTTATTGCAGTATTATTCACCATGGCTAAGATATGGAACCAACCAAGATGCCCCTCAGTAGATGAATGGATCAAGAAAATGTGATTATATATACATAATCCTATATATTATAACATAAATATATCAATATAATATATGTAATCACATTATGTGTATATATATATGTGTGTATGTGTAAATATATATAGTGGAATTCTATGCCTCTATCAGAAAGAATGACACCTCCCATTTGTTAGGAAATGGAAAAACTTCAAAAAAATTATATTAAGTGAAGTAAGCCAGACCCAAGGAAACATAGGTCCCATGGTTTCCCTTATTTGCAATAACTAGTATATGTCTAGGATAATCTTACCAGACAAGCAGAAAATGTCAAAAGCTAAGTACATATCACCATATAAGATGATGCTAAGTGAAATGAACCCCAAGATAGGGACACAAGAGGTTTTATCTTTATTGCTGTTGTTTTTAATGTACTATGTGATTTCTTTTGTTTCTTTTGTATGTTCTTCCCCCATGGTATAACCCGTTTTCACTGTATTTGATTCTGGTGTCCTGCATCTTGTATATACATTTTTCTAATTTGGGGAGTGGAAGGGAAATAAGAAAATGTTGAAACAATAATACAGGTTGACCCATTGTAACAATGAGATATACAAAACATTTTGTTGAATAGGAACTTTACAACTTGGGGGGGGAGGAGGTGGGGAGGGGGGGAGAGAAGGGATAGTGGGGAAAACCAAAGGAGGAGGTAACAATGCTCAAAAAGAAATGTACTCATTACCTTACTCATGTAACTGTAACCACTCTGTTCAGTATCTTTACAATAAAAAAAATAAAAAAAATTTGTGTAATGGAAGTTTTTTTTTTTCTGAGATGGGATCTTACTATGTTATCAAAATTGTTCTTGAGGGCTGGGATGTAGCTCAGTGGCAAAACGCTTGTCTAGCAAGTGCAACGTCCTGGGTTCGATCCCCAGTACCAAAAAAGAAAAGACAAAAAAAATACAGTTAAAAAAAAAAATTGTTCTTGAACTACTGGGTTTGGGATCCTCCCATTCTCAGCCTCCTGAATATGAAGAGAATAGGCACATGTCACCCTATCTAGAATATATGTGGCACATGTGTGTGTGTACATGCACACAAGCATACACACATGTTGCTAGAAAAGAATTAAGTCTTAACTTCCCTTTACACAAAAGGAAAGGGACTGTCATTTAGTAAACTCTTACTCTGAGAAACTTAATTATATAATTTCAGGATCAATTACTCTGATACGTCAAGCATAGACTCTAAGGCTAGGGGTTTTATCTACCTGATTCCATTCAAGTAGTACTAGTCAGTAGCAGAGCATGGAAGAGCTATGGAGGTTCATCTCTTCTCCTTTCCCAGTTTCAGTGCCTCAGACAGAGCTTAGAAGGGCAATAACACAAGGTCAATCTAAAAACTCTACACAGACCCAAATGTAACACACCTGGACCTTTACAGTGCTCTGTGGATCCTGCACATGTTCCAAGGTTGCATCGACATCTAAAGCCACCACCAACCCTGATGTAAACCGCAAAGGGTTGTCTGACTCGCCTGCTGGCTCAATGATAGTGGCTGAGGCTTTGTGGATCTGCAAGCAAGAAGAAAATGCATTGATTCTAAATGCAGGTCAAGTTTGAGCGACAAAACATAATCTTTACCCTTAAGTCTTCTTATCTAATATATAACCATGTAGGAGCCAAGCAGAGGAAGAGCTGCTCCACTGATCAAGAAGCTCACCAACGTAAGTGATTCTCAGACTTATACTGAAAAGGTACAACCTAGACTCCAACCTGCTCAGGAAGGGGGAGGTGCAGGAAAGTACTCTGCCTCAGCATGGTCTGCAGAATTTTGACCACTTCTGCAGGTTTGGATGTCATGAGTCGGGGCATAAGGTCCAGAAGTTTGTCCACAAAGCTGTCTTGCAAGTGGGGCAAATCAGCAATGAAACATCTGGAGGAATAAAAAGAACTAATTGAGTATGTATTCATTCACAATGGATTGACCCCCTAGAAATATGACAAACCCTGATTTAGGAGGAGTTCCCAATACTTGAACCACAGTCCCACTTCTGGCTTTGTACAGGTTAACTGGAAGTAAGAGTTTCATGAACCTTCCTGCCTAGACTGGTTTTGAACTGTGATCCTCTGATCTAAGTCTCATGAGTAGCTTGGATTACAAGTGTGAGCCACTGGCACCCAAGAAAGACATAGAAAAAGTCAATTAGCTTATTCCCTGTCTAGATTTGACTCCACAACACTTTGTCTCTGTAGAAGGTGGTAAGTTAACAAATCCTACACTTAAGAAGCAATACCTGCACAGGACCTCAGAGGATAAATGAAGAAAGAATATGTAACTCTACTTAACAACATACGAGGAACTTTGGCAACTAAGAGATGTCATCTAAAAAAACAAAAAACAAAAAAAACCTCTTGAACCCAACTATATAAAAAAAATGAACTCTCAGGCTGGGAAGGTGGCTCAGTGATAGAGTGCTTGCCTTGCATGCATAAGGCCCTGGGTTCGATTCCTCAGCACCACATAAGCAGAAAAAGCTGGAAATTGGCGCTGTGGCTCAAGTGGTAAAGCACTAGTCTTGAGCTGAAGAGCTAAGACAGTGCCCACTCCTAGAGTTCAGGCCCCACGACCAACAACAAAAAAATGAACTCTCCTAATCTGAAAGAATTCTAAAATAAAAAATGAAGTATAAATGTATTTTACATGTCCACAGGAACCCTTTGCTAAAGAGCATCACCTCCTGGTGAAGAATGGTAATGCAACCTAGCCCTACAGGAAGCTATGAAAAAGTCATAAAAACCTCAGTTTTGGTAAAAATTAATGAGTGCAGGGACAGTGGAGTAGAAATTATGATTATCAGACTTAGTAAGTATTTTAAAATCCTGTACTCCCAACATAACACTGGTCTAGTTACTAGTTGCATTTACTTTCAGTTTATTTCATGAACTCTAAAGGAGTATTTTTCTTTTGTGTTGGAATCTGACCTGATGTCAAGTTCATGGGCTCAAGTAATATTCCTGCCTCATCCTCCTAAGAGGTTGTGATTATAGGCATCTATGATGCCTGAATTGAGAAATACATTCATTTTACAGAATAAAAGTCACCTGAAGAATTAAAGAGAGCCAGGTCCTGGTGGCTCATTACTGTAATCCTAGCTACTCAGGAGGCTGAGATCTGAGGATCATGGTTCAAAGCCAGCCTGGGCAGGAAAGTCCCTGAAACTTTTATCTCCAACAAACCACAAGAAAACTGGAAGTGGCTCTGTGTCTCAAGTAGTAGAGCCTTGAGCTGAAGAGCTGAGGGACAGAGCCCAGAATTCAAGCCCCATGACTGGAGGGGGAGGAAAAAAATTAAAGACAAAGTTGAGCACTAGTTGTTCACACCTGTAACCTTAGCTACACAGGGGACTGGGATCTAAGGAACATAGTTCAAAACCAGCCCAAGCAAAGAAATCCTTGAGATTCTTTTTTTTTTTTTTTTAATTGTATTTTATTTTATTTGAGAACATACTGTACAGGGGGGCTACAATTACATGGGCAGGATAATGCATACATTTCTTACCAAGCATTGCAGCCTCCTCCTTTGTTTACCCTTCACTTCCCTTCCCCGCCTCCCCCCTCCCCCCACCCAATTTTACCCCCCTCCCCCCACCCAATTATACCCCCCTCCCCTCCTTGAGATTCTTAACTCAAGTGATACAATGTTAGCCTTGAGCAAAAAAGTTCAGGGACAAGGTTCAGCCCTGTAGCTCAAATGGTACAGTGCTATACTTAAGCAAAAAGCTCAGGGACCAAAAAAAAAAAAAAAAAGGGAAAATATTTTGTTGTTTACAGAGAAATAGGAAAGCATCTGAACAGCAATGAAAAGAAAAAAAGGTTGTAATTTTTTCCATTGTGAAAGCATGAGTTTTCTTTATAACTTATCTTTTTTTTTTTGCACCTAATTAAGTGGTGAAACCCAACTTCTGATGTTTTCATTATCCATTTGTGCATTTATTTTTGAAGTTCTAACTTCAAAGAAGTTTATACAGCACTAAAGAAAATACCAAATTAGGGCATACTGCCACAGATAGCTGCTTGGCTGCATAGACTAAATCAAATAATTTGGTTTGTGATCTTGGTACCTATTACATTACTCTCTGCATAACCAAGGTTTAATAAGCCCTGAGAATCATAAAATACTTACCTCTGAAAAAAGTCCACTTCCTGTAAAAACTTTTCACACATCTCAAATAAGGGATCAACTCTATAGAAAAGAAAACCAAAATAGTAAGCAACTTGTGAAATCTATCATCTAAGAAATGAGAGCCAGGTGCTGGTGGCTCACGCCTGTAATCCTAGCTTCTCAGGAGGGTGAGATCTGAGGATCTTGGTTCAAAGCCAGCCTGGGCAGGAAAGTCTGTGAGACTCCTATCTCCAATAAACCACTAGAAAACCGGAAGTGGCACTGTGGCTTAAGCGGTAGAGTGCTCGCCTTGGGCTGAAGAGAGCAAGGACAACGCCCAAGCCCAGAGTGCAAGCCCCATGACCAACCAAAAAAAAAAAAAGGTCCCCAAAACTTGAGCGAAACATTTGTCAGGGTCCCAAACCATGATTAAACCACTGCATGCTCATTTGGTCCAAGAATCATTAAAAACTGGGACTGGAAATTTCTAGTACTTATATGAATTACTAAGTTGTGTGTGTGTTGGTGTCTGTGTGTATCTGTATATAAATTGGAGCTAAGCACAGTAGCTAACACCCATAATCCAAGCTACAGGGAGGCAGAAATTGGGAGGATCACAGTTCAATGACAGCTTGGGCAAAAAGCTCATAGGATCCCATCTTCCAAAAGCTGGTCATGGTGGTGCATACCTGTCATCCCAGCTATACAAGAAACAAATCATGGTCCAGGCCAACCCAGGTGAAAATACAAGATCCCATCATCTCAAAATATAACTAAAGTAAAATGGGCTTGGGAGTGGCTGAAAGTGATAGAGTACCTGCCTACAAAGAACCTGAGTTCAAACCCAAATACCACCACCAAAAAAACCCGCAACCACACACTTGGCACCAGACTCACTGTGATACCCGAGAGAGGTATCAGAATTAGATACCTCTCTGCAGGATTAGAACAGTCTCTTTATCTATCTTACAGTATTTATTTGTTGGTTCATTTGCTTATTTCTATGCTAGGGATTGAATGCAGGGCCTTCCACAGCCCCGTCTTACAGTTTTAACCCTGTTGCTAAAGCTGGTTTTCAAGGAAGTCCACCACGGGCAGAGATGAAGACCATCCCAGTTTACCCACCTCAGAATGTCTAGATGTAATGTGGACATAGCTTCTAAAGTCCTCACAATGGATGTCCAGTTACAAGAATCACTGCACTCAATGAAGCTCACATCTATGGTATTTGCATCAGAAAATGTTAGCTGCTTTATACTCTCTTCTAACTACTCTGGGATCATTTTTTTCTATAGCAGTATGGCCTATTACTAAGGTGGGTACCATGAGGTTATCAGTAACAGAACTAGAAAGGAAGTCAAAGGTAAAGTCTTATGCAAAGGGCAAGTTTTGTTTCTACTTTGCCCATTGACACATACTGTGCTCCTGCTTTCTTGGATACTACAGTTTCATATACTTTAGACTATTTAATTTGAGTGAAATTCTTTTGATCTCTGTGCTTTTAAGATTTTTTTCTTGTATATAATTTCTGCATGATACTTCTTACTTTCATTATTATCTTATTCATTGGAGAAGTAAAATTCTAGTCAAGACAAAAACTCTTTCCTGATATAAAAATATGTAAGTATATAAGGTTCTCTTTTACTTTTTTTTTTTTTTTTTGGTCAGTCGTGGGGCTTAAACTCTGGGCCTGTCCCTCAGCTCTTCAAGCTAAAGAGTCTCACAGACTTTCCTGCCTGGGCTGGCTTTGAACCACAATCCTCAGATCTCAGCCTCCTGAGTTGCTAGGATTACAGGCATGAGCTATTGGCACCTGGCCTCTTTTACTTTTTTTTTTTTTTTTATTGTGAAAATACTGTACAGAGGGGTTACAATTACATGGGCAAGATAATGAGTACATTTCTTATCAAGCATTGTAGCCTCCTCCTTTGTTTCCCTTTCCCATCCTTTCTCATCCTCCCCCCCCCCCTCCCGCCCCACACCAAAGTTGTAAAGTTCGTTTTTCTCACTCAGCTTTTTCATTCACAGCTAGCTCTCTACCACTTGAGCTTATACCTCCAGTTCTGGCTTTTTGCCATAAGTAAAAGCATACACAAACTTTTTTTTTTGGTTAGTCATGGGGCTTGAACCCAGTGCCTGGGTGCTGTCTCTGAGCTCTGTTTGCTCAAGGCTAACAATCTACCATTCTGAGCCATAGCACCACTTCCAGTTTTCTGGTGGTTAATTGGTAGTAAGAATCTCACACACTTTCCTGCCCAGGCTGGCTTCAAACTGTATCCTCGATCTCAGCCTTCTAAGTAGCTAGGATTATGGGCATGAGCCACTGGCACCTGGCTATATACACAGACTTTTACTTGTATTTCTCCATTTATTTTTCATAGAAATCCCATGAAGTAGATGCTGTCATCCTTCTCCTATTGTAGACAGAGAAACAAGGCACAGAGAGGCTAAAACCAACTATTAAGTTTAAAAAGTCACAATTTGATTGATTACAGGTTGGCTGATTTTATAATACCTCTTCCTAATTCATCTTTTTTCCCTGACAAAAAGCTTCCTAATCCCTTTGGAGAGAAAAAGTTCCTGGCACAAGATTCTTAAAGAAATCTATCAAGGACAAGCCATACACAATGTCCTTGCTGCCAGATGAAGCCCTTTGTTGTGCTGTGGATAAGAGAGCCACTGTGGAGGGGGGCTGAGAGAATGACTGAGAGATACATGACTGGCTTTCCAAGAATCTAAAAGATCTAACTTTAAAATACCTGAGGAAAAACAGATTGTCCATCCACTAATATTCCTTAAATCTCATTTCACTTTGCAATAACTCTGGAGGGTCTCTGAACACATTTGAAGGTGTCTTTGAAAGGAAAATGCCCATCCTTTTTGCCCAGCTGACATCTTACCCTCGCGTTGTTCTTGCAGTCACTATAAGTTGCAATGCTTTGGCCTGCAGCCTCATGTGATGTATAATCACCACCTGCTTATTCTCCACACCACTGTACATGAACTCCATTTTGTAAGTCTCTTCCATGATCTACAGGGAGAAGGTAGCTAACAGTCAGCAAAACTATTACCTTCTTGAGAATAGTAAAGACTTCTGGTCAGACAATCTGAGTTTTTAAGTTCTAAGGCTACATATTTCTTTTTAATGCCGTTTTACTTCTAAATTGAGATTTTTTATAAATATTTTTTATTGTAAAGATGCTGTATAGAAGAGTTACAGTTACATGAGTAAGGTAATGAGTACCTTTTTTATCAAGCAGTTACCTCTTTTGTTTTTCCCCTACCCTGGGAAGGTGGCTCAGTGGTAGAGCGCTTGCCTTGCATGCATGAGGCCCTGGATTCGATTCCTCAGCACCATATAAGCAGAAAAAAAAGCCGGAAGTGGCATTGTGGCTCAAGTGGTAGAGTGCTAGCCTTGAGCTGAAGAGCTAAGGGACAGCGCCCAGGCCCAGAGTTTAGGCCCACGACTGGACCCCCCCCAAAAAAACTTGAATGTTTTTCCCCTACCATCCCTTCCCTCCCCACCTCCCAAACTCCTCCCTCCCCCCTCAAAGTTGTAAAGTTCGTTTTCAACATAGTGTCTTGTACTGAATTGAGATTTTTAAGTAGCCAGTGAGATCAATATAATATGTCTTGTAAAAAGAGCATTAGTTTATCAATGGAAGAAAAACACAAGTCTTTCACCTGGCAGTAAAACCATCTCCATTGATGTGAAGATATGAAAGTTTAACCACCAATGAAATTGCAAATCACTACATGTAACCCTAAACAAACTGACATTATGCTATGAAAAGACAATGGATACCAGGTGCTTACTGACTGGTTATCAGGTTACATTCCATTGAACTCATTTTAAGTTGAAAATACTGTTGTAAGTTCCAAATGTTTAAAAAAGAGTGAGGAGGAAGTTAAAAAAAGAGTAACGTAGCCAGAATCAATTTGACCAACGTATATTGTATTCCAGTTGCAAATATCATAATTGAAACCCCTCTGTGCAATTAATGTATACTAATAAAGATTTTTAAAATGAGAATACAGTAAGTAAAAATGTATTCCATATAACTAATTTAGCAACTATATAGTGTAGTACTACAGAATACTAGTTGTTGACCCTCCTGATCAGGTGACTGACAGGGGACTGCAACTCACTGCCACTACCAAACATAACAAAATAGCATTGTCTGTTCAAGAAAAGATAAAAATTCAAAATCCAAAGTAAAGTTCCTATGATATGAATGTATATTGTTTTTGAGGTTTCATATAAAGTTTGAAAATTGTAAGTTAAATCACTGTAAATCAGGGACTGTTTATATACACTCCATACCGAAACCCAATCCCCAGGAAGACTCTTCCAAGAATTAAGCCTCAGGAACCAATCATCCAGATCTATGGGCCTGGTCTGAGGGAGACTAGGGAATGACTGCAGAGAATAAGGTCTAGCACTTCAGGTCATGCCAAGTCCGTCTTAAACCCTTGGTCAATTCTACTTTTTTTTTTTTTTTGGTCGGTCGTGGGGCCTGAACTCTGGGTCTGGGCACTGTCCCTCAGCTCTTCAGCTCAAGGCTAGCGCTCTACCACTTGAGCCACAGTGCCACTTCCGGCTTTTTTTTTCTGCTTATGTGTTGCTGAGGAATTGAACCCACGGCCTCATGCATGCAAGGCAAGCGTTCTACCACTGAGCCACCTTCCCAGCCCTCTTGGTCAATTCTATACAAATCAGTTATTTCTACACAGATGCTTCTCTTTTCCTCCTGTGCTTGCCTCCCTTTGGAGGCTTTGGGTCTAGAGATATAACTCTAGGCTATCCTACAACTGACAGTAAGACAAGTAACTTAAGTACATAGTGCTTTGATCTGCTTAATGTGGGTACAGCACCCACATTATAGAACAGAATCACAGAATCAAATGAAGCATTAAAAAAAAGTACATATAGCATAGTAATCTGGTATATAGCAGTGATATTCTTTCCACTCTTCCTCTAAACTACAACTCTCTAGTCCCAACTTTCCCAACATGGCCATATTTTGTTCTGGTTATTAAGTTCTAGAACCTATGATAAGTCAGAAAAACAAATCTGAGAGGGTCTGCATCAGGGCAGGCACTGGCAGTCTAGAACTAGAGAACGAAGATACTGGATAGAACATCCTGACTCTAGCCAGAACTCTAAGAACTTAACCTTGTTGCCTTAACTGCCTCATCTAATAAAAGGGACTTCATATTTACTCTTATCAAATGTGACTGTGGTAATGGGTTCAGAACAGACTTGGAGTAATTTAGCGAAGTGTAATGTAATAATCATAGCCCTAATGAAGCATAATCAGTGGGTCTATACAGGCACAAGCAATTGCTACATTTTATAAAGGAATAACATGCTCAATATTACATAGTGACTCCAAGGCCAGTGCTGAGTCCCCTGTCTATACTGCTTCTCTTGTCACTAACTGCTCTCAGAACCTGCAAGTATGGAAGCCAGAACAGAGGCATGGAACTACAAGAAGACCTCTGGCTCTGCCTTGGACTAAACAATTAAACCTGTTTGAGATCTGAATATGCTCACCTGTTTTGCTGCTGCTGAAGCCAAATCACTTTGCTTTAGATACAAAGGGGCAGCCACATTCCACAGCTTTTCCTGTAAGGCCTACCCAGATGAATGAGGAGAGAACAGAACATAGCGGTCACAAATACATATTACTTGAGGTTTGCATTTTTGTTTTGCTTTGAAACTCTACAATGATTGGGATAACTTGTCAATGCATATTATTTTAAGCCAATGAGCCCTACCCATTTATTTAATTTGGGCACAATGAACTCCTGTCCAAATGCCCCTGTCTCACACTCAGATCAGTTTTAGAAACAGTATGTACCACTTCACTAGAATGCACAAGCAAGTAAGCTTCCTGCACTCGTTCCCAGAGTTACTGGACTAACCTGAGCCAGCCAGACCCTTGTTCTTTGACTGTGGATCTTTGGTCTTTGCTCCTAGTTCTATCACCTGAGCCACACCTCCAGCCCTATTCTCTGCTCTGATGTACATAGTTCTTTGAAGAGCTCACCTCATCATTATATACAAACTAGAAATCAAGCCTCACTTATTCATACACAATGACCCCCAACTACTTCCATTTAACTTCTGCTGTAGATTCTTTTTTTTTGAATGTATATGGTTTATTTCTGAAGTTAGATTATAAACCACTGACACACAATAAATAAATATTAAATGTCTTCATATTTCCTTTATATACATCCTCCATATAAGCTGGCATTATGATGTCATATATATATATATATATATATATATATATCATCTGATTAGCATGAAATCTTTTTTTTTATTCTTAAGTCTCAAAGACTTCCACTAGCAACTAAGGCAAGTATATAAATAAGAAGATGAGCGTTGTTTTTAACATGTATGTATGCTTGTTTCCACAAATGTCATTTTCTTGAGGACATTTCTTATTATTCATTGAGATCTTACTTATATGTAATCTTCACTGGCTGGTAGAAATGCCTTCTTCACCTGAGAAGTTAATATGCTGTCACTGGTAGCATAATAATTGAGCTCTAAGTGTTGTGTTGGGTTATAATTTTTATCATCTGCAATTGTAGATCAATTCCTTTGGAGGTTTCTTTTCAAATTCCAGTTGATCAACTGTTCAAGTTGATAACCACACTTGATATCCACCCCTGCTGTAGATTCTTATTTTCAAGGACTCTGTGTTATATGTATGTATTGGTACTGGGGCTTAAACCTAGGGCCTGAGCGCTGATCCTGGGATTTTTTTTTTTTTTTTTGCTTAAGGCTCATGCTCTACTGCTTGAGTCACAGCTCCACTTCCAGCTTTTTGGTGGATTTTCATTGGAGATCAGTGTTTCATGGACTTCCCTGGTCTAGCTGACTTAAAGCCATGATCCTCGGAACTAAGCCACCTGAGCAGCCTAAGATTACAGGCATGTGCCACTGATGCCCAGACCTTTTTTTTTTTTTTTTTTTTGAAGCTAGCCCAGGCTAGCTTCAAACTCATGATCCCTCTTACTCAGCCTACTGGGTACTGGGATTGCAAACATGCACTATCACATTTTAGCTTTCAAAGACTACTTTCTCCTTTTCTTCCTCCTCCTTTTCCATCTCCTCCTCCTCTTTTTTTCTTGGTATGGAGTTTAAGCTTAGAGCCTCATGTTGGTAGGCAAATGCTCTATACTTGAGCCACATAGACCTTGAACCACACACCTGGAGCTTCAAGGACCTTCTTTTTCTCTTTATGTGCAGGTCCTGGGACTTTGAACTCAAGACCTCATTTATTGCTGTTCTCCTCTCTATCCTTCTCCCTTTCCTCACAGCTTGAGCTACACCTCCAGTTCTGTTTTTTTCCTAACTGGCGATAAGAGTCTGGCAGATTTGTCTGCCCAGGCTGGCTTCAAACCCCCATCCTCAGATCTCAGCCTCCTGAGCAGCTAAGATTACAGGCATTAGCCACCAGTACCCAGCAACACTTCTTTAATTAGAGATAAATACAATCATTACAGAGAATACATTCTTCCATTGCTAAGTGGCTGCAAGGATTATAAATTTTTCCACTTAAGGTTTGAATACTGCTAGAACAACCAAAGTACATTCTTATCATCACAATTATAAAACCAATGGATCCAAACCAACCTTGATGAGAAGTAGTTGACACCGAAGATAGGTAGCAGAGAAGTCAGCAACACCTGCTAATTCAGACTGAAGTTCTCCAAGTCTTTGCAAGTCTCTACAGTAAATAAAAGCCCAAGTTAAATACAAGTTAAAGTTACTGCCACCAGCATAAAAATCAAGTCAATGATGGGTGTCGGTGGCTCACGCCTGTAATGCTAGCTACTCAGGAGGCTGAGATCTGAGGATTACAGTTTAAGGCCAGCCTGGACAGGAAAGTCCGTGAGACTCTTATCTCCAACTAAACATCAAAAAACCAGAAGTGGTGCTGTGGCCTAAGTGGTAGAGCACTTGCCTTGAGCTGAAGAGCTAAGGGATAGCACCTAGCCCCAGAGTTCAAGCCCTAAGACTGACAAAAATAAATAAATTAAAAAAATTTTAAATCAAGTCTAAAGCATTTTACCATTTTATTCCTAGTAAGTTAAATTACAATACCAAGTGCTGGATGGTTCACTCTATTTGATGGTACTTTCAGCTTATACAACACTTTAGGACATAAAACTGTATTGTTACAAAGTCAAATATACTATAAAATATTTTCATCAGAAGTTTTATTCTAAGAAGTGATCCTAAAGGAAAGATTCAACAGAAATAAGCAACTTTATTTCCCATAACCTTCATTGTTGTATGGCCCATTATAATAAAACAACCTCACTAACTACTATCTAATCATAAAGGAACTGCTAAGTAACTTATGATATAACCAGTTGATGAAATATTCTAGTTATTAAAGTATAAACTGACAATAAGGTGTATGATATTAACTATGAAAAAACTATAAATAAGAGAAAAACAGAGAAGTAGTTTTCTAAATGATAATATCATGTACTTTTTTAGTCCCTTCTTTCAGCTGTTCTGTATTTCTAAGATTTTTTTTTTTTGGGGGGGGGGACAGAGGGAATCAGTCATGGGGCTTGAACTCTGGGCTTGGGCACTGTCCCTGAGCTCTTTAGCTCAAGGCTAGTGTTCTACCACTTGAGCCACAGCACCACCTCTGGTTTTCTTGTGGTTAATTGGAGGTAAGGGTTTCATGGACGTTCCTGCCTGGGCTGGCTTTGAACTGGGATTCTCAGATCCCAGCCTCCTGGGTAGCTAGGATTACAGGCATGAGCCTCTGGCACCCAGCTTCCAAGATTTTTATATAATGAGTTTGGTTTTTTTTTTTTTTTTTGCTATCAGAAATAAATAAAAACCTTTTTAAAAAAGATATTATGGTAGAGATTAACTTGGCTGTGTACCACTTAACCATACTCCACTTCTTCACTAGCAACTAAATCCTAATTTTGTTCAAGGCAGCATGTCCCCAACCCAATTCCAAGTACAGTGTGATCAAACTAGGCAACTAGTACATATCACCCTATAGTCATATGACCTATATTGGCCTTATCAGTCCAAATAAAAAAAAATTTGTATGGTTTCAGCAGGCTGATCCTTCCCCGCTGCCCTCCCCTCCCCCCCTTTTTGTCAGTCATGGAGCTTGAACTCAGGCCTGGACACTGTCCCTGAGCTCTTTTGCTCAAGGCTAGTGCTCAACCACTTTGAGCCACTGCCACTTCCATTTTTTGAGAGGCTAATTGGAGGTAAGAGTTTCACAGGGACTTTTCTGCCTGGGCTGGCCTCGAACCATGATCCTCAGATCTCAGATTTCTGAGTAGCTAGGATTACAAGTGTGAGCCACCAGTGCTTGGCTCCTTGTCTCTTACTGGACTGAGTAAGAATACTTACAGCTTTGAATGTTGCTAGTAGCCACAAGAAATCTACAAGAAAAATGCTTTAGGATAAAGCTAATGTTGAGTACATGAAAAATCTAGACAGATATAAAGAAACTAGGTTAAGGGTCTAAATAAGCTACTTAATCATACCACATATCCAATTTCTAGTTACACAAAGGAAAGCCGTAGTCTCCTACGGCTCCAATAACAAAATGGCTACACACATTTTCTAAACAAGAAAATTTTCTTACCATTCTAGAGTCTAGGGGGCCCAAGAGGAAAGCACCGGCAGATTTAGTGACAACTTCCTTCCTCACGGACAGCAGCTTCTAGCCGCATCTTTACATTGTGGAATAGAAGACTAAACGCTATGACCTCTTTCCTAAGGCACTAAGGCTTCTGTCCTCACCACTTCACGGTCTCATGGCCTTCCTAAAGCACTTCCTCCTAATTCCATCACTTAGAGTTAGGATTTCAACACTTGAATTTTAGAAGGACATAAACGTTCAGATCATAGCAAGATTTAAGTAGTCTTTGTAAGCTAGTTTAAGATAAAGTTTTTCTGATAACTGGAATTTAAAACATTTTAACTGAATATATGAATATATACAATTACTGCAATCATATAAAAACATGCTTGCTTTGCTGGGCATGCTGGCATGTGCCTATATATAGTCTAGTCCCAGCTATCTAAGTGCTAAGGCAGGAGGATCACAAGCCTAGGAGTTCAAGACCTTTCCCAACAGCCTAGTAAAACTGCATCATCAAAGAAAGGAAGGAAGGAAGGAAGGAAGGAAGGAAGGAAGGAAGGAAGGAAGGAAGGAAGGAAGGAAGGAAGGAAGGAAGGAAGGAAGGAAGGAAGGAAGGAAGGAAGGAAGGAAGGAAGGAAGGAAGGAAGGAAGGAAGGAAGGAAGGAAGGGAAGGAAGGAAGGGAAGGAGGGAGGGAGGGAGGGAGGGAGGGAGGGAGGGAGGGAGGGAGGGAGGGAGGGAGGGAGGGAGGGAAAGGAAAAAGAACTAAGGAGAAAACAAAAAACCTGTGTTAGGAAATTAAAAAGTAGCACACACAAAAATATTAGTAATTTCAATATTTAGTGTTTGTACAATTAAATCAGTACCCCTTCCTGTATCTATCGCTGCTGCTCTACTGTGCTTCACACCTTGCAACACAAAACCACTGGGACCAGTTTCTTTGAATTGTTCTTTTGAATTTCTGTTGAGCATTTCCTTTAGGATCACTTCTTAGCATAAAGCTTCTGATAAAAATATTTTACAAGCTGGGCATCGGTGGCTCACGCCTGTAATCCTAGTTACTCAGGAGGCTGAAATCTGAGGATCCCAGTTCAAAAGTCAGCTCAGGCACGATCCGTGAGACTCTTATCTCCAATAAATCACTCAAAAAGCAGGAAGTGGTGCTGTGGCTCAAGTGGTAGAGCACTAGCCTTCAGCTGAAGAGCTGAGGGAGCACCCAGGCCCAGAGTTCAAAGCCCCATGATTGACAAAAAAAAGAAAAAAAAAAGAAAGAAAGAAAATATTTTACAATATATCTGACTTTACAACAATACAGTTTTATATCCTAATCAGCTAAAAGTACCATCAAATAGAGTGAAACAGTTTCTTTATAACCAATTCAGTACTTGGTATTATAATTTAACTTACTAGGTTTTGGTTTTCTTTGCTTTCTTCTTTTTTTTTTGAGATGTGTGAATACTCTGTGTGTTCATGTGTGCATATGTATGAGCATTCATAGAAGTCTGCCTCATTATTTTTTATGGCAACATCAAAATTTTGGATAGTGACTAAAGGCAGCCTGAAGATAAGGGGAACGTTTATAGTATCAGGTTTTAAAGCAAAACTGTACACTGGAAGAAGTCATTCACTCTAATCCTGTGCCAGTGGGCAACTTTCTCATAACTAGTGCTACCTCTAGGGACCCTGATACCAGGAAAGAAGTAACCCACAAAAGGCTCCAGGGTGAATTAGCCCCAAAGTGACTGAAAAAAAATTGGTGTTAAAGGCATATGGCCTATGAATCTGACTGACTTAAACTGGTCCTGAAGAACCTGCTCACATGTGGGAAACTAGTACAATAAAAGTCAAGACCACCAGGCGCCAGTGGCTCACGCCTGTAACCCTAGCTATTCAGGAGGCTGAGATCTGAGGATCACAGTTCAAAGCCAGCCCAGACAGGAAACTCCATGAGACTCTTATCTCCAATAAACCCTTAGAAAACTGGAAGAGGCACTGTGGCTCAGGCAATATAGAGTGCTCGCCTTGAGCTGAAGAGCTGAGGGACAGTGCCTAAGCCCAGAGTTCAAGCCCCACTACCACCAAAAAATAATAAATAAATAAATAAATAAATGTCAAAAATGAATAAATAAAAAATAAATAAAATGGACCAGGTAATCACAGCTGTGAAGGGATTTTGGTGTTTAGCTAGTCTCTTCTTTTACTTCTTTGAAGTTCCTCTACCAAAAGCACAGTCCAGAATCATTCTCCTTCTGAAGCATTTACAGTTAACACTGTGACTAGCTGATTAGACATTAACTGACTGCCTCTAGGTGTTAGGTTACTTTAGTGCTGGACTGAAGCAATGGTTCTCAATTTCACAGAGCAACCCAATCTAATTAGCTGTGAGAAACCTGACTTATACACAAACAAAAACAGAAATTTGCTAGCTCTGGGCAAAATCTTTCATGATCTAGTGTTTCTTCTCTGTGCCTTTTCTCATGCTTATAATTCTCAGGAAACCTTAGTCTAGATATCTCTCAGAAGACTAGACTCAAGGAAGAATGATAAAAACAGAGCCAGCGGGAGGCTGAGGCAGGACTATTAAGTTTGAGGACAACCTAAAGTGCATAATGTCACCTTCTCCTTCATTTACTCAAAAAAAAAAAAAAAGTTAAAAAAGTACCTTCTATTAATCCTCACAACATGAACTGCAATTAATCCCATTTCACTGAGCATGAAACACAAACTAGAATTTAAGTGGTTTACCCAAGGTCACAGAATCAATAAGTAGAAAAAAATAGGACACAAGCCAGGTCCCAGGTCCCCTACACTCCCAAAGATTTGTTTTTTTTTGGTCGGTCATGGTGCTTGAACTCTGGGCCTAGGCGCTATCCTTCAGCTCTTCAGCTCCAGGCAAGCGCTCTACCACTTGGGCCACAATGCCACTTCTGGTTTTTGGAGTGGTTTATTGGAGATAAGAGTCTCAAGAACTTTCCAGCCCAGGCTGGCTTTGAACTGCAATTCTCAGTTCTCAGCCTCCTGAGTAGCTAGGAGTAGCATGAGCCGCAGGCGCCCAGCTCCCAAAGATTTTTTTAAGTGATTATCATACTACATGTCATTTATCTGTTTGTTATTAACTTTTATTTATGAGCTACAGCAAGTGCAGAAAAGACAAAACTGCCCTAAAACCAGGTAATACTAAAGCACATTTCTACAGTGATCAATATAGCAGAAGAGCCTAGAGACATACCCTCTTCACCAATCCTCAGTCTATAATGCCTATAAATAGAATGTGTTAAACATCTTGGGAACGTAGCTTCTCTTTTGTTTATAATTCAAATTTTTTTTTTTTTTTTGTCTGTGGAGCTTGAACTCTGGGCCTAGCCACTGTCATTCGGCATTTCAGCTCAAGGCTAGCGCTCTACCACTTGAGCCACAGCGCCACTTCTGGTTTTCTGAGTGGTTTATTGGAGATAAGAGTCTCAGACTTTTCCTGCCCGGGCTGGCTTTGAACCTCGGTCATCAATAATATTTGTATCCATTGAGAAAACAAAACCACAATAAAAAAAATTTAAAAAAAAAAACACTGTGACTCAGTACTTGTGCTGCTGCCACAATTTCCCCTTCCGTATTATTACACATTAAACTGTGTAATAATAATTGGACAAGTGAGTTTCCCTGTGTAGCCCAGGCCAGCCTGAAACCTGCCATCTTCATGCCATAGCCTCCCTAGTGCTAGGATGATAAACTTGCACCACCATATACTGATTAACAATTTTGAAAGTTTACACAATAGACAGCACTGGTTAATTTTTAAATCACTGTTAAAAGATAGCGACAAAGACTCAAGATGTGAAAATAAAATGCTGCTTATGGGTAGAAGTTTTCTTTTAACCTCTTCCGATCTCTAAATAACAAGTTGACAACTAATATCTCTTGGTAGTAGCTCAGTAGAATCAAGAAATATTAGAAAATACAAAATATATACAAAGTCCTGGTAACTTTTCAAAGGCTATCTTCACCCTATAACTAGATGATTACAGATTTACAGATTTCTACTTCTTTAAGTTTGAAGACTGATTACCTCACTACAGAATATGTGTTATTCTTTTTATTCTTTTTATTTCTTTTTTGTTGGCCATGGGGCTTGAACTCTGGGCCTGGGCACTGTCCCTGAGTTCTTCAGCTCAAGGCTAGTACTCTTCCATTTGAACCACAGCGCCACTTGCAGCTTTTTCTGCTTATGTGGTGCTGATGAATCGAACCCAGGGCCTTATGCATGCAAGGCAAGCTCTCTACCACTGAGCCACCTTCCCAGCCCTATGTGTTATTCTTTAACAACATCAGCAGTTGCACATTAAAAGGAGCATTATGAAGTCCTCAGTGGTATCCCATATTATTTAGAACTGGTGTGTAAAAGAAATCCATTTCAGCCAGGCATGGGTATTCATACCTGTAATCCTAGTTATTCAGGAGGCTGAGATCTGAGGATCAAGGTTCAAAGGCAGCCCAGGCAGGAAAGTCTGTGAGACTCTTATCTCCACTTAACCACCAGAAAAACTGAATGTGATGTGGTGGCTCAAAGTGGTAGAGTGCTAGCCTTGAGCAAAAAGAGTTCAGAGACAGTGCACAAGTCCTGAATTCAAGCCTCACAACTGACCAAACAAACAACAACAACAAAAAAACCCAAGTATATTTGTAGTTTCCAGATAAATGAAGCCATATCTGTTTTGCAACGAAAGAAGCTGTTTTGCTCAAAAATCAAAACTCTATTATGGAATACATTCAAAGTGATAAAGTCCCTGCAAAATAATGTGTATTTCCAGAAACAGCACTATCCTAGATTTAGACAAAAATCCAAACTCTGAAAAATCAGAGGTCATTCATTTATTAGGCATCCTGAGAAACAGTAGATAAATGGCTGTAGAATTCCTTAAAAGGCAATAGCCTTATTCAAACATGATGGCAATGTTAGAAAATTTGGATTGGATTTACTTGTGAAACAGAAGAGTCTGCCCACTGTGTTAGACTTAATTTTTCCAGAAAATTTTCATAAGGGCCAAACTAATATCTATACAAACTGCTATTCTCTAAGTGCTTTCATACATACTGTTACAATGAACTCACGACAGTCCTACATAGTAGCTACATAGTAGCCTTGACTTACAAATCTGGGATTGACTAGGAAGTGGTTAGTGTTAAGGCTTGATCCAGTCTTTTGAACTGTTAATCAGCTAGCACAATCTATGTTCATATCCAAGCCATGTTATTACTTGTCCTTGCTAAGATTTTTTCCCCTTCTTTATGCATCATTCATTCTTCTATGCATTCTTCAGTTCGTGGCTCAGACCTCCTAAGGAAGGATCAAGTGTGCCTTTTCATTCTTCTAGAGACCTCCTATGCTTATTCTACCATAGCATTTATATATAATTTTGAATTCTTATTTACTGTTTTTCTCACACAAGGCTATAACAGTCCTCACTGCACATACTGTCTTGTTTATAATGTACCCTAGCACAGGCTTGCAATGAATACTCAAACACAGAGGGAAGCTGGGTATTGATGGCTCACATCTCTAATCATGGTTACTCAAGAAGCTGAGTTCTGAGAATTACAGTTCAAAAACAGCCCAAGTAGATAAATCCATGAGATGTTAATCTCAAATTAACCAGCAAAATGATAGAAATAGAGGTGTAGTTCAAGTGGTAAAGCACCAACCATGAGCAAAAAGCTGAGTAAGAACTTGAGGTCTAGAGTTCAAGCTCCAGTAACAGCACAAAAACTGTAAATAAATAAAAATAGAAATAAGTAAATAAAGAAGAAGAATGAATGAACCTCAGCTCTTTACCAGGAGGGCTCTCATTCTTTGTAAAATTGGGGTAATTCTAACTGGATTGTTTTCAATTTTAGTAAACTAAATAGCTATAAAGTATAAAATTTTACACTGTGGACATTTGACAGTAGCCAATTAAATCAAGGAGTGAAGAAAGAGCCTTACAAAGCATCAGTCTCTTCATGTAGAGATGAAATGTGGCCAGAGAAAATGTCTAACAAAACCTTAAGTATCTGGTTTCCTTTTTAAACCATCACAACTACACTTTGTAGCAAACATTTAGTGAGCCCTTATAAGGTATCCCATATACAGAGGTAAAGGCAAAATAGTTATGTCAACTTCTAGAAACAAATCATTTCCCAGAGCCCAGTAAACTACAGCAGACTTTCTATAGGTGATACTTCATTAGGCTAAACAGTTGTTTGAGGGACAATATATACATTCCTAGCTACTCAGGAGGCTGAGATCTGAGGCTCACGGTTCAAAGCCAGCATGGTCAGGAAAGTCCATGAAACTCTTATCTCCCAATTAACAACCAGAAAACAGGAAGTGGCTCTGTAGCTCAAGTGGTACAGTGCTCGCTTGAGCTGAGGGACAGTGTCCAGGCCCAGAGTTCAAGCCTCATGACAAGAAGGAGGAGGAGGAGGAGGAGGAATAAGAAGGAAGGAAGGAAGGAAGGAAGGAAGGAAGGAAGGAAGGAAGGAAGGAAGGAAGGAAGGAAGGAAGGAAGGAAGGAAGGAAGGAAGGAAGGAAGGAAGGGGAAAAAGAATAACAAGTAATTTGTAAAGTACCTTAGGGGTCATCAAACCTAATCTCCACCTGAAACAGAAAACCCCTTCCCTACTACATCAAATCCAGATCCTACCCCTTCCTAGTAAACTGTTTACCAACTGCAATGTTTGTGAAGCATACTAAGCCCTCATTAGCCACCATTCCACCGGCTTTTCTTTCTGGATTTGTCACCATCCCCATTACCCTCTGGAGAATGCACTCAAGCCAGAAACAACATGCCTAGGACTGGCCACAGCACTAAATTGGTGATCTCACAAACCCAAAGCTCAGCAGGCCTATCATCTTATAAAACCCAGATCATGAAGGCAACTCACACCAGCAAGTGCTAAGCACTTATTAACAGCCAGCATTGAGGCTAAAAATCAAACTCTTCCTGTTGTGCATTCTGTATTTGCTTAATGAGGATGGGATAAAACTATCAGGAAAAAAAACCAAAAGGTTTATTTAGTTAGGGATGACTCAGAGCTTATTATCCTGGGCTCAAGGCCAAAAACCTCATTTAGTGCCCTCCAAAACTAAGCACCATGGTGAAGGAGAAGAGAAAAAAACAACTATTGAGGACTCCCTTCACAGGAGATAGAACTAAACCTTGACTCACAGCCAGGGACAACCCACAGCTTACAGAAGGGTTAGCCAGCTCTTTCTAGAAAAGGTCACATGGTAAATATTTTAGGCTCTGCAGGCCAAATGGTCTCTGGGGTGAGTACATTTAACTATACTATTGTAGCATGACAGCATCTGCAGATGAGGCCTGAACAATAGAGTGTGGCTGTGTTTCAAATCTTTCTTTTCTATTTATTTTGGGATGAAGAGGAAGAAGGTGCTAGATATCAATGTGTCAGGCACATGTGCTCTGCCACTGAGCTACATCCCCAGCCCTCCATTGAATCTTATTTACAAAAGCAGGCAGCCAGCCAGATTTGATTTACACACTCCAGCTTGATGCCCACTGGCTTAGAGCATTGGCACATCACAGGAACTCAATAAGTATCAAGTATAGGACTGAATGTACATCTCTGAGAGAATTGTTGTGCTAAAGCCACTTCAACTTTTGAGGAATACATTCTATTTTCCTTGTCTTTTATTGTTGCCGATTACAGTGATGGTATTCACATGAATATCACTTAGCTTTAGCTTGTACAGCCTGTACAGTCTCCATTCTGCTAAGTTTCCTTTGCCAGATTTAGTCTGTAAGATCTGAGCTGCCCTACAACCTATTTGGCTGACACTATCACCACAAAGCAGGCAATCATTGTAAGTCTAGGCAATGTGTAGCAAACTTTCACTTGAATTTTGTTTTTTGCACCTTCTGTCATTTCTAACAAGATCTCCTACATGGATTTGCAAAGCCAAGACCACTGTAGGACTTTTTAAATAAGTGGTTTGAACTCAGGACTCTGCACTTGTGAGGCAGGTATTCTACCACTTAAGCCAAACATTCAGCTTTTTTTGTTTTACTTTTCAAATAAGGTCTTATCAGGTAAGGCTGGATTACAATCCTATTTATACTTCCCATGTATCTGAGCTGACTAGTGCATACAACTAAGCTCAACTTCTTATTAGTTAAGATGTTGTCTCAGGGGCTGGGAAGGTGGCTCAGTGGTAGAGCGCTTGCCTTGCATGCGTGAGGCCCTGGGTTCCATTCCTCAGCACCACATAAGCAAAAAGAAAAAAAAGCCGGAAGTGGTGCTGTGGCTCAAGTGGTAGAGCGCTAGCCTTGAGCTGAAGTGCTGAGGGACAGGGCCCAGGCCCAGAGTTCAGGCTCACGACCAGGACCCCCCCCCCCCAAAAAAAAAGATGTCTCAAATCCATATCACCCCAGGCTGACTTCCAACAGTGATCCTCCCAATTTTTGCTTCCCAATAAGTAGCTAGGATTACTAGTTAGGCTTACAGGCATGAGCCACATTACCCTGCTGGCTTCTTTTTTTTTTTTTTTTTTAACTGAACCTCCCAATCCTCCTTGCTTTGGTACTAGATTATAAAAATAAGTGACAATACTCAGCCACAGGACAATTTTCTTATCAAGTTGAGAGATTAGACCCTTTCCTCCTTGGGGCTCAGACCCACTGGAGGTCCTGTGGCTTGAGTCACTAGGAAACTTCAGAGCAAGAGAGTCCTTGTAGCTGGAGCAGCTGGGAAACCTCAGGGCAAGAGTCCCTATGAGCCCTGATAGAATTTTACTAGAGCAGTCTATGCACCTCAACATGCTGGGTTCTCATACCCACATTCAACTTGCATCCACCCACCACAGAGGTAAGCATTCTCTCCAACAGTGTACCTGTCCCATGGCACTCCCACGGGTTGGAACACCAGGTTTGTATAGGATTACTAGATTACTAAACCAACCATTTTCCTCTCCAGTTCTTTACTCTCATCCTGATACTAGCCAGTCCTAAGTCTTCGAGATGAGTGACCTAGAAGCCAAAACAGTTGGGGGGATGGGGCACAGACTAGTGCAGGCTCTCTTACAGATTCCATTTTTTTGTTTTGTTTTGTTTTGTTTTTGGCTGGCTCTGGGGCTTGAACTCTAAGCCTGGGTGCTGTCCTAGAGATTCTTTTTCTCAAGGCTAGGGTTCTACCACTTGAGCCACAGTGCCACTTCCAGCTTTTACTGAGTAGTTTATTGAAGGTAAGAGTCTCATGGACTTTCCTGCCCAGGCTAGCTTCAAATCATGATCCTCAGATCTCAGTCTCCTAAGTAGCTAGGACTACCTAGCCACCAGTACCTGGCCAGATTCCAATTTTTATCTTGGGCATCTTCCTACACTGTGCTGTCTGCTGAAAGCCGTACTTCCCACACTCTTGAGCTAGGTTCCAACATAAGTTAGTATTGGCCAATCAAACATACTTTGAAGTCTGCATGGAACAAAGTTTGTCCATCTTGCCTGTATGGGGATTTCCAAGGACAAGATCCTATCTAGCTAATGCACAACTAGCACAAAGTTTGCTTCTCAATGTATGGAATAAGAGTATCTATCAAGAATCATTGAGGGTTGTCAGTTGTCAGTGGTTCACACCTATAAACCTAGCTACTCAGAAAGCTGATATCTGAGGACTACAGCTCAAAGCCAGACCTGACAGGAAAGTCTCTGAAATTTTATCTTCAACTATCAAAAAACTGGAGATAGAGCTTTGGCTCAAGTGGTAGAGTGCTCACCTTGAGCACAGAAACTCAGGAACAACCAGGTGCTGGTGGCTCACACCTGTAATCCCAGCTATTCAGGAGGCTGAGATCTGAGGAATATGGTTAAAGTCAGCCCAAGCAGGAAAGTCCATGAGACTCTGATCTCCAAGAACCACCAGAAAAAACTGGAAGTGGCACTGTGGCTCAAGTGGTATAACGCTAGCCTTAAGATGAAGAGGGGAGGGACAGTGCCCAGGCCCTGGAACAACAACAACAAAATTCATTAAGGCCAAGTACCAATGCTTCATTCCTGTAATCCTAGCTATTTGGGAGGCTGATATTTGAGGACCAAAGTTCAAAGCCAGACTGAGCAGAAAAGTCTGAGCAATTCTGTCTCTAATTCTATCAACCAGCAAAATGCCTGACTGGAGGTATCGATCAAATGTGCTGGCTATGAGCGAAATAGCTGAGAAAAAGCCTGAGCTCAAGCCCTGGTACCAGGGGGAATAAAACAAAAACAAAAAAAGAATTGCTAAGGAATGGGATGCAGGCAAGAGGTTGAGCTTAAGCATATGTGGAGAGTGTGAGTTTGAATGGAAAAACTGCAAAAATAACTAAATAGTCATCAGTGGCTCACACTTGTAATCCTAGCTATTGAGAATACACAATTCAAAGCCAGCAAAGTCCATGAGAATCTTATCTTCAATTAACTACCAAAAGGCAGAAGTAGAGCTGTGCCTCAAGTGCTAGAACGCTGGCCTTTAGCAAAAAGAAGCTCAGAGACATAGCCCAGGCTCTGGGTTCAAGCCCCAGGTCTAGCATGTGCATGTGTGTGTGCCCACATGCATGCGCACACAACACACACACACACACACACACACACACACACACACACACACACACACACACACACACACACACACACACACACACACACACACACACACACACACACACAACTGCAAAATAAAAAAAAAGTCAGATATGAAAATTCATGCCCTTAATCCTACCGTTAGAAAAACTGGAGTCAGAAGTTCAAGGCCAGCCTGGGCTACATACCAAGATCCTATTTCAAAGAGAAAAAAAAATGCACAATACAGAGAATTATTAATTGAATGTGACAGATACACTGTCCCTCAGGGAAGGTTAGAAGAGAGCTCCACCAAGCTGATAAATAATATTTTTCTTCTTTTCTACTCTTTCTCTCTCAAACACACACACACACACACACACACACACACACACACACACACACACACAGAGAGAGAGAGAGAGAGAGAGAGAGAGAGAGAGAGAGAGAGAGAGAGAGAGAGAGAGAGAGGAGAGAGAGGAGAGAGAGGAGAGAGAGAGAGAGAGAGAATAAATAATACTGCTTTTTACTAAAGAAAAATGGGTTTCAATTCTTTTCAGGTGATTTTGATGTGGTCTGGCACAGCTTTGCTCACTCCCGGGTATTTTCTCTCCCCAACAACCTGAGTATAGAGTCATCAAATGTTAATTAGGCAGCAGTCATCACAGTGAAGACTGAATCTCCTGGTTCCCTGAAGCTAGATATGGTGAGGACTCTTATGCTCCAGTGAACAGGATGCAGGTAAATCTAGAAAGTGCAACTCTGGAATGAATCTTTACAAGTAAATGGAAATGGAAAAGCCCTACTCTTGTCTTTTCCTTTGTCCTACAGGCAAGAATAGAAAGGGAATAGTTAGATTTAAGACAGTCAGGCAGAGGCCACTTGATACCAAAGATGGAAACATATGTAAGAATGACCCCAGAGCCATTTATCATCCCAGCTCTGTCCCACTTATGTGAAAGAATTAAATTTGTCCTGTAAAGCCACTGTTACTTTACATTTTGTAACCTACTTAATAAACAAAGAAAAATTTAAATAGCTTTCTATAATTATTTCTATTTTTCTTTACTCATTGAGTCATGAACACAAAAAGCATTCTTTTCTCCCTTTCTTTTTTTATCTTGTGCCTGTTGGAGGGCTTGAACTCAGGGCCTGGATGCTGTCCTTGAGCTATTCTGCCCAAGAGTAGTACTCTACCACTTGAGTCACAGCTCCACTTCTAGCTTTTTGGGTTTTGTTTGTTTGTTTGTTTTGCCAGTCCTGGGGTTTGAATTCAGGACCTGGTCACTGTCCCTGAACTTTTATTGCTCAAGGATAGCTAGCAATCTACCACTTGAGCCACAGCACCACTTCCAGTCTTTTCTGCTTATATGGGACTGAGGAATTGAACCCAGGGCTTCATGCATGCTAGGCAAGCAACTCTTCCACTAAACCACATTCCCAGCCCCCACTTCTAGCTTTTTGGTTGATAACTAGAGATCAGAGTCTCACTGACTTTCCTGCCCGAGCCGGCTTTGAACTTTAATCCTCAGATCTCAGCCTCCTGAGTAGCTAGGATTATAGGCTTGAGTCAGCAGTGCCCAGCCTTTTTATTTGTCTTTAAAAAAAAATACAGTCTTGCTATGCAGTCCTCCAAGTTAGCCTTGCACAAGTAACCTAGGATAGCTCTGATCCCATCATCTTCCTCCAACATCAGCCTCACAAGTGCTTGGATTACAGGCATATTCCACCAAGCCCAACTCACAGATGCCACTTAAAAACAAACAACCCAAGCCACAATCTAATCCAAATAGAAACAGATCACAAAATCACACAACAGTGTAGGCCACGAGTCAGAAAATGAGGCCCAATAACCAACACAGGAACATAAGCAGTACTCTGAGCATGACAACAAAACAGATCAGAGTCTCCTTACCTGATAGTGAACTCCAGCAGTTCCTGGGCTCCCTGAGGGTCAAGATGCTGAAGACTATACACTCTTTCCAGGCTCTGCTGTAGGAACTGCTGGGAAGGATCTTCATGGGGCGTGATATTGGGGGAGACAGACGATGACACTAGTTTTCTACCTGGTAACTGAGCACACAGGTGAGATGATAGTACCCTCAAGGTCTGTGGCTCAGCTAGTGTGGTAACTCAAAGAAACTGGAAAAAAAATTGGAGCCAAACGAAGCAAGGAGAAAAAAGGCTAGGAGGGTCGGTAAGCAACCTAGTTTTCTCCTTCCTCAGCTACAGGGGATATGGTGGGGGGTGAGGGAGAAAGAGAAAGAAAGGGAGTGGGGAGAGGAAAGAGGAAACAAAAAAAGAGGGGTAGAAAGAAGAGGAGAGGGAAAGGAGAGGACAATGCAAACACAGTCTACCCAATGTACCCACAGTGCTCATGAAAAAGAGCGGCTAACTACAGAAATCGGACTAAAAGTTAATCTATTGTTATATATGTTTCTTTGTTTGTTTTTGCCAGTCGTGGGCCTGAACTCCGGGCCTGGGCTCTGTCCCTCAGCTCTTTAGCTCAAGGCTAGTGCTCTACTACTTGAGTCACAGCGCCACTTCCAGCTTTTTCTGCTTATATGGTGTTGAGGACTCAAACCCAGGGCCTCATGCATGCAAGGCAAGCACTCTACCACTGAGCTACCTTCCCAGGCCGTGTTATATGTTTTCAAGCTTTTATTTTCTCTTTAAATCCATGGGCAAGTGATCATATATTCCCACATAATTTTCTGTAATAAATTATAAACCTAGCTACTCAGAAGGCTAAGATCTGAGGATCACGGTTCAAAGCCAGCCCAGGCAGGAAAGTCCATGAGACTCTTATCTCCAATAAACCACTAGAAAACCGGAAGTGGCACTGTGGCTCAAGCGGTAGAGCACTCACCTTGAGCTGAAGAGCAGAGGGATAGCACCCAAGCCCAGAGTTCAAGCCCCACAACTGACCAAAAAAAAAAAAAATTTTTTTTTAATTAAAAAAAAATTTAACTGCACAAAACTAGGCAGGTGGCTCACACCTGTAATCCCAGCCACTCTCTCAAGGTAGGAATATTATGTTCTGAGGCCACAAGTAAAAACTCAAGACTCTATTTGAAAAACAACTATACTCCCCCCCCCTCAAAAAAAAGAGCTGGAAACATGGCTCAAGTAGTAGAGAGCCTGCCTAGCAGGCATTAGGTCCTGAGTTCAAGGCCCAGTACCATCAAAAGAAACAAAGAAAAGAAAAGTAAGGGCTGGGAATGTGGCTTAGTGGTAGAATGCTTGCCTAGCATGCCTGAAGCCCTGTGTTTGATTTCTCAGTACCACATAAACAGAAAAAGCTGGAAGTGGCTCTGTGGCTCAAGTGGTAGAGTGCTAGCCTTAAGCAAAAGAAGCTTGGAGATAGTGCCCAGGACCTGAGTTCAAAAAGAAAAGAAAAGAAAAGCACACAAAACACACATTTATTTTCTCATCAGTCCGTATTTCCCCACTACACAATGGAGACTACTTCTTCTGGCCTTGTCCAAAGGAATAATGTACCTCAGGAACTAAGAATGTGTTACCTTTTAAGAAAAAGAATGGGAATAAGCAAAAATTTCAGTTTATTTTGAACTTTCTATAATGTTGCAATTTACTAGCTATATATATACATATAAAACTTATATATAAATATATTATATATATATATAGTTTTGGTTTTCTAGTTTAAGAAGCTCCATGTGGGTACTGGTAACTCATGCTTGTAATCATAGCTATTTGGGAGGCTGAGATTACAAAACTGCAAATTGAGGCCAGCCAGGGCAGGAAAGTTTGGAAGACCCCCTACCCCCTCAAGCTAAGACACAGTGCTTAACATAGACAATCCATACCCAGGTGTATACCCAGGTAAAGAGTAAGACCTTATCTCAAAAATAACCAGCAAAAATGAGGGTTGGAGGTGTGGCTCAAGTGGTGGAGTGCCTGCCTAGTAAGCTCCAGGCTGAGTACAAACCCTAGTACCAATAAATAAACAAACACAGGGGCTGGGAAGGTGGCTCAGTGGTAGAGCGCTTGCCTTGCATGCATGAGGCCCTGGGTTCGATTCCTGAGTACCATATAAGCAAAAAGAAAAAAGCCGGAAGTGGCACTGTGGCTCAAGTGGTACAGCGCTAGCCTTGAGCTGAAGAGCTGAGGGACAGCGCCCAGGCCCAGAGTTTAAGCCCCACAACTGGGCCCAAAAAATAAATAAATAAATAAATAAATAAATAAATAAATAAATAAATAAATAAATAAATAAATAAATAAATAAATAAATAAAAATAAACACAAAGCACCAAAAAAAACCCCAAAACAAATAAAAACAAAAACTAGGACAACTGCTTTTAACATACCCTTAAGGCTGGAACAAGATGAGAAAGACTGTCTCGAAGGTAAGCATAGTGCCTGAAGGTATGATCTGAGAATAATGCTGGCATTGTTGGACAGGTTTTAGCAGCATTGAAAATAAGAACCAAAACCGCGATGTCTGATGGACAAGTAAGTTAAGAAAACATGGAAGTATAGAATGTTGAGCTTGACCAGAATTTGGCACCCCTACCTCCCTCTCCCAAAATTTCCATTTAGAAACTGTAATTTTCTAGCAATCACAGAAATGCAAATTTAAATGAGGAGTCAGCTCCTCCTATTCCACCTATATCTCTAATTGCCAAAGATTATTAAAAAGACTGTCCAGTGGTGCTGAGAGAATAGCAAAAGATTCTCAGAACACTGCCTATTACTGTACATATTAACATAATGCCCTTAGATAATTATTTCACAGCGAGCTGGAAGTCTTATGATTAACTTCACACTTCAAAATAGTCTAAATAAATAAATAGCTACTCAGGAGGCTTAGCTCTGAGATCACAGTTCAAAGCCAGCCTGGGCAGAAAAGAACTTGAGACTCTTATCTCCAATTAATCACAGAAAAAGCAGGATCACAGTTTGAAACCAGCCCATGCAGGAAAGTCCATGAGACTTCTATCTCCAATAAACTACTCAAAAAAGCTGGAAGAGGCTCAAGTGGTAGATTGCTAACCTTAAGCAAAAGGAGCTCAGGGACAGTGCCCAGGCCCAGAGTTCAAGCCTCAGGACTGACCAAAAAAAAGTCACTTGCACATTTCTATGCAGATCATAACATTGTTATTATGTATGTCTGTAGTACCAGAAGGCAAAAGTAAGGAGACAACTTAAGGCCAGGAGTTCAAATCCTATCCAGACAACACAGTAAGACCCTATTGCAGGGCTGTGAAGGTGGCTCAGTGGTAGAGTGCTTAACTTGCATGCGTGAGACCCTGGGTTCGATTCCTCAGCACCACATAAGCAAAAAGAAAAAAGCCAGAAGTGGTGCTGTGGCTCAAGTGGTAGAGTGCTAGCCTTGAGCTAGGGACAGTGCCCAGACCCAGAGTTCAGGCCCCATGACCGGACCCCCCCCCCACAAAAAAAAGACCCTATTGCAACCAACCAACCAACCAATCAATCAGTCAAACCATGGCTGTACAGAAAGAAGCAGAGATCACCAAGAATGAAGCCCTGCTAGAATTTGGAATAGCCCTAAATGAATTACCTGCAAACTTGTCTTGCACTGGAGAAAAATGAAATTTTTAACTTGTTTAAGTAACAATGAGGGTAATTTCTATTAATTTTATTCAAACTTAATTCATAAATACAATCCTTCAACTACTGAGAAAGTATCTTACCAAAGTGGACTTCCAAAAAAATTTAATACTTTTTTTTTTATGTGAAAGAACATTCAGGTTTCACAGCACTTCAAAATCTCTTCCAAGATTAGTAATAAGACCTAGCCCACACAAGTCCTTCAATGATTAGCTAAATTTCAGAAACATATGCTTTAACTGGAGCTGTGACATGTTTTTCATAGAAGTACAGAATTAGGGAAACCATTACCCAGAGATTTATATAAATATAAGCAACCACAAGCAACTATAACAGAGAATGTCAGAATCACCTGCATAGAACAGTCAGTTATTTGTCTGATCCTTGCATTTCAATAAATATCCTCCCTAAACCTCATGGAAAATATACCCATGGAGCACAAACAATAAGAACAGAGTACAAATGCACTGGTGGAAATGTATACACATTGCCAGAACACAAGCCAATTCCACAGCATGCTGTACAAGGTAATTACAGACTGGATGAACTTGTATTAGAAGCAGAGTAATGATACAGCCTACTTCAGGGCATTACCTCCCTCAGGCTGTAGATCAAATTAAACAGTGTTAAGACCCAGCAACGTGCACAGGCTTTACATCCAAGATCTGCTCCTCAAGTCACTTAAATTCTATAACCCTGACTTTCTTAATTTGTAAACTATAAAAATACCTCCTTCCAGATTTATTTGGTGGATCAAAGATAAAATGTATTTAATGAGGGCTGGGAAAGTGGCTCAGTGATAAGAGTGCTTGCCATGTATGCATGAGGCCCTGGGTTCAATTCCTCAGCACCACATAAGTAGAAAAACCAGAAGTGGCGCTATGGCTCAACTGGTAGAGTGCTAGCCTTGAGCTGAACAGCTGCAGGACAGCGCTCAGGCCCAGAGTTCAGGCCCCAGGACCAACAAAAAATAAAAATAAATAAATAAATATATTTAATGAGTATTAGAATGTAAGAAGTACCAACTAAATGGTAAACATAATTATCGGCATAAATAGCAAAGATAAATTACTGTGAAAACAACACTGAAAGGTGTGAATATTAACCATCAGACTCCCTGAGGCAAACTCTTACCTAAAGGAAATAAGGAAACAAAACTGAAACCATCATTACACTTCAGAAAGCAATTCCAGCTTTTTCTGCCGAGTGGGGCTCACCCTAGGTCCAAAGGATACAAGCTGGGTCATCCATGTCTGGTTCCGCTGTGTCAAAAAACGGGTGAATGCTCAAGAGCTCTGGCACCAAAGGAAGCACCAGGGTTGGATGTCGACTTCCTAGGTACTTCAAGCACCTGAAACAAACAAGTATGTACCCACTTCAGTAAATCAGTAAGTACCTTAAAAAGCATCAGGAATTAGAATCAGAAAACCTGAGTTTGAAGGTGACAGTAATAAAGATGCATTGTGATCCTAAACTGCTTTGCTGAATGACAACTTCCTTTGTACAACTAAATAAAAAAAATTATAGCAGGCACCAGTGGCTCACACCTATAATCCTAGCTACTCAGGAGGCTGAGATCTGAGGATTGTGGTTAAAAGCCAGTCCAAAAAAAAGGATTTTCTGCAGGGGCATGAGGGATGTTAGGTCAGTCATGGGGCTTGAACTCGGGGCCTGAGCACTGTCCCTGAGTTTTTGTGCTCAAGGCTAGTGCTCTACCATGTGAGCCACAGCTCTACTTCCAGGTTTTTGGAAGCTAACTGGAGATAAAGAGACTCATGGGCTTTCCTGCCCAGACTGGTATCAAACGGTGATCTTCAGCTCTCAGCCTCCTGAGTAAGATTTTAAAAAACAACAAAAAAAAAAAAAAACAGCTGGGCACGGGTGGGTCTGTAATCCTAGCTACTCAGGAGGCTGAAAGCTGAGGATCACGGTTCAAAGCCAGCCCGGGCAGAAAAAACTGTGAGACTCTTTTTTATTTGGGGGTTGGGGGTATGGTGGTGGGGCCTGTACTCTGGGCCTGGGTGCTGTCCCTCAGCTCTTCAGCTCAGACTAGCGCTCTACCACTTGAGCCATAGCGCCACTTCCAGCTTTTTTCTTTTTGCTTATGTGGTGCTGAGGAATTGAACCCAGGGCCTCATGCATGCAAGGCAAGCGCTCTACCATTGAGCCACCTTCCCAGCCCTCCCCCCCCCCCCCCCCGTGAGACTCTTATCTCCAATAAACCTCTATGGCTCAAGTGGTAGAGCACTTGCCTTGAGCTGAAGAGTACAGGAACAGAACCCAAACCCAGAGTTCAAGCTCCATGACTGACAAAAAAAAAAACAGTTTTCCTAACTCTTATTAATCAGATGAGTCATCCAATTATTCTAAAACTCAGTTAAAAATGTTTACTATGAAAAAAAAATGTTTACTATGAAGATAAAAGGGCAGATATACTGGCTGTTAAAGAAGCAGCCATTTCCCCCACCAATCTTGCTTTCCAAGTCAGTACTAATTTTCAGCTGGTAAGCAAAGTGCTTTGCAGGCAGCAAAGTGCTTATGGAAAGTAAGCCCATCCCAAGCATAGAACCAGGACTACTGGTTTAAAACCATTCTGGCAGCTCTTTCTCATTTTCCAGTGACTGGTTTGCTGGTAGTCAAGTAACACAGTTCTGATGAGTGGAATAAAAGAGAAGTCTGCTGGCAAGTTCTCAGGAATGTTTTACTAACCAAACAGAAAGAGAAATTCAGTCTGCATGGTAGCTCATGCTTGTCATCCCAGGTACTCAGGAAGCATAAATAGGATATTTCAAAGGCAGTTTGAGCAAAAAGTTCATGAGATCACTATCTTGAAAGAAAGAGCTTGGCATGGTTGTGTCATCCTAACTACCACAGAAAACAAAACAGGAGGTCTGGTGGGACAGTGGTGGCTCACTTCTGTATTCTAGCTACTCAGGAGGGTGAGATCTAAGGATCATGGTTGGAAGCCAGCCTACGTAGGAAAGCTTGTGATTCTTTTTTTTTTCTTTTCCAGTCCTGAGGTTTGAACTCAGGGCCTAGGCATGTCATTGAGCTTCTTTTACTCAAGGCTAGCTAGCACTCTACCACTTGAGCCACAGAGCAACTTCTGGCCTTTTCTGTTTATATGGTACTGAGGAATCGAACCCAGGGCTTCATATATGCTAGGCAAGCACTCTACCACTAAGCCACATTCCCAGCCAAGTCTGTGACTCTTATCTCCAAGTAACAACCAAAAAGCTGGAAGTGAAACCATGACTCAAGTGGAAGAGCACTGTCCTTGAGAGAAAAAGCTGAAGGGAGCACTCAGGCAAAGAAAGAAAGGAAAGAAAGAAAGGAAAGGAAAGGAAAGAAAGAAAGAAAGAAAGAAAGAAAGAAAGAAAGAAAGAAAGAAAGAAAGAAAGAAAGAAAGAAAGAAAGAAAGAAAGAAAGAAAGAAAGAAAGAAAGAAAGAAAGAAAGAAAGAAGAAAAGAAAAAATAAAGAACTATAGTCCAAACAAAAAGCAAGAGCGTATTTCAAAATAACCAAAGCAAATAAAGGGCTACAGTACCTGCTTGGCAAGTGCAAGACCCTAAGTTCAAATCGGAGAGACAGACAGACAGACAGACAGACAGACAGACAGACAGACAGACACACCACAGAAAGACAGAGTAAGGTATGAATGGGAATACCCTTATTTTATGACCTTATATATTGTTTAACAAAGCAGACATCCTGAAACTCTAAAAGGAAAGAAATAGAGAAATCAACTGGTACACTTACCATGTTAAGCTGTTAATGAACATTCCTAAAACCAACTTATCACTTCTTACTATGCAAAAAATTAGACTTTAGAAGAAGTTGGAGATGTGGCTCAGGTGGTAAGGTGTTAGCCAATGAGTGAAATCATCAAGCCAAGAGTTTGAATCCCAGTTGAACCAAAAAGAAAAAAAAAATAGACTTGATAGCCAGGTGCTGGGGCCATTGCCTGTAATCCTATCCTGTAATCCTAGAGAAGGCTGAGCTGTAAAGGTTGAGGTTCAAAACCAGATTAAGTAGATCAATCTGAGAAACATCTATAATTAACCAGCAAAAGACTAGAAGTGGAGGTATGGATCAAGTAGGAGAGTGCCTTGAGTGAAAAAGCCAAGCAAGAGCACAAGTCCCTGAGTTCAACCCCCAGTACCTGCATGCACGTGTGTGCGCGCGCACACACAGACATAGACACAGACAGACAGACAGACAGACAGACAGACAGACACACACACACACACACACACACACACGACTAAGCCAAGCATTGGTGGGTCGTGCCTATAATTCTAGCTACTCAGAAGTCTAAGATGTGATGATCAAGGTTCAAAGCCATTTAGGCCATACAAATCCAAGAAATTCTTATTTGCAATTACCCTGCAAAATGCCAGAAGTAGAGCTGTGGCTCAAGTGGTAAAACAAAAGCCATAATTGAAAAAGCTGAAAAGCATTTATTTTTGTACCAGCACAAAGAAAAAAAAAAAAAAAACAAGACTAAAGTCTTTATTAAGAGCCTCTTTAAAAGCTACCAAGAACTACCAGGTAACGTAATTGTGTACTTTTACTATTTTGTATTTGGTAAGTTCTGGGTTAGAAACCGAACTAAATGAACAGTCTTAACCTCTGCTGTCACTGAGTTTAAAATCCAGCTGAGGTAATGATGACCAGCACTATAAGGCAATGAACTACCAAACAAAAGACACTCTGGCAAAGGTAGACAAGATCATTAGAATCAAACAAAATATCACATTGTGGTTAAGACTTCACTAGGAACTGGAACATAGGCAGATCACCCAAAGAGATAAAAGGAACACTAAGAACTGAGTCATGAATACATGGGGTATGAAAGACCTCTCAACCTACAGCATTTGATCTAGTTAGAAACTACTTTTTCTCAATCTCATGTTTTCCCTTCCATGTGGAAAGAAATCCACTATAAATTCTCTGCCTCTCTCAGTCCTTTCAGTTACTGTGCTTCAGGGCACACTGTACAGGCTGCACTTTGGCCTCCAGTTGCCATTCCTTTTTCACCTTTGTTCTATTCGGAACGCAGGTGGGAAACCTGAGTGCTGCTAACTGGTCCCCTTGAAGATCTCTATCCCACTCAGTTTCACTGAACTAGACTTTCTGCCTTACTAATATGTTTTTGGTTTTTTTTCTTACTTTGTCCAACCTTCTCATATATATATTCTTTACTTCTTTTTCTTCCTCCTATTTGAGGGCTGAGTCTGCGAGTTGATCCATTTTTAAGTCTCCACACCACTTTAATATAGTTAGTTATTGGGTAATAACAAGTGCTCAGTGTGTGCTGAAATGATCAGATACGAACAAGGGCATGATGGGAGACATCTTGTAAACCCAAAACTGGGGAGACTAAAGCAGGAAGATAATGAGTTCCAGACCAGCCTGAGCTACAGAGTGATTTTTTATTTAAGATTTTTTGAGTTTTTATTATGCAGTAAGCTCTGTCCAAACAATTTACAGGCAGTTTCCTATTTGAATATTGTGATAAATCAAGTAGTGTCAGTTTATATTACATAGTGATTTAAAAAATAGAAAAGAAGGGCTGGGATGGTGGCTCAGTGGTAGAGCACTTGCCTTGCATGCCTAAGGCCCTGGGTTTAATTCCTCAGCACCACATAAGCAAAAAAGAAAAAAGCCAGAAGTGGCGCTGTGGCTCAAGTGGTAGAGTGCTCGCCTTGAGCTGAAAAGCTGAAGGACAGCGCCCAGGCCCAGAGATCAGGTGCCATGATCAGACCCCCCCCCCCCAAAAAAAAATAGAAAAGAAGCAGAACAAATAACTTCACATTTTTCATCTATGTATCCATCTTTAGCAACATTGTAAAAACACATCACTCTGGTAGGGTACTGGTGGCTCATGCCTATAATCCTAGCTACTCAGGAGACTGAAATCTGAGTGTCTTGGTTCAAAGCCAGCCCATCATGAAAGTCCATAAGACTCTTTATCTCCAAATAATTGCCAAAAAGCTGGAAGTGAAGTTGTGGCTTAAGTAGTAAAGCACTAAACCTGAGCAAAAAAGGTCAGGGACAGTGCCCAAGCCCCTGAGTTCAAGCCCCAGGACGGGCATAAAAACAAAACAAAAATCACTCTGAATATTCCTTTAACTCTTTTGTTATATTCATTAATATTTCTAAGTAAACACACAATTTGTGGGACTAAAGTGAAAAAAATTAAGTGATTATTAGAATAGGTAATTCTAAAATCTTTTAAGCACTATAACTTAATCAAGATAGCCTTATATAGATATTCTAGGAAATACCAAAAAAATCACCCCACAAATCTTACTTTCAGACAAGAAAATATTCTGCAATACGTTCCATAACAATACCTTTTATCAACCAGAATTAATCATTTCTTCTGTATCTTTGCAGACCTGCAATTACTAACAAGGGTGTTTCCCTACTCTATCACCACACCTCAAATGACCAAGTACTCCTTGAAGATGATCAATAAAGGCATGCTGAATTGAGCTCAACTGCATAAACATGAGCAAATGGCAAAACAGAATACTAGAAATTAAAGTATGACCCAGGGCTAAGGGTATGGCGCAAGAGGTAGATCACTTGACTAGCAAGCACAAGGTCCATAAAAGTTAAAACTTGCCTTAAAAAAAAAAATCAAAAATGTATTGTTAAATGAAACATAAAGCTGGGTTCTCCTGTCATTTTTAGTTTTTAATATTCTCCAGGGGCTGGAGATATAATATAGTAGAAGAGTTCTTGTTTACTATGTGAGTCATGTGATAAATCTATTTACATATTAGATAGGTAGGTAGAGAGGGAGGGGGAGAGAGGGAGGGAGAGGGAGAGAGAGAATGTATGTCTTCCAACCTGATTCAGCTCACAGTTTTTCTACATTTTTTTTTTTTTGGTGCCAATCCTGAAGCTGGAACTGGGCAATGTCCCTAAGCTTCTTTTGCTCAAAGCTAGTGCTTTATCACCTAATCCACAGCTCTGCTTCTGGCTTTTTCTGTGATTAACTGTAGATAAAGAGTCTCACAGCCAGCTGGTTTTGAACTACGATCCTATCTGATCTCAGCCTCCTGAGTAGCTAGGATTATAGGCATTAGCTACCAGCACCCAGTTTTGTTTTTACTTTTAGTAACTAATTTTCTTGAAAATCAATAAACAACACACAGATGGAATGATCTTGTCAGATAAGCTCATTTAAATAAGCAGAGAACCATAAGACATTGTATATTAAATATAGGCAAGTAGTTCTTCAAATAGAAAGAGGTTTGTAAACAGTGAATTTTAATACCTTGACTATAATCAGTAAAGCTAGAGGTAGTTAGGTGGGAGAATAATGGTGAGTTCCATCTATAGAACAAGAGCCCTGCCTCTAAGCTCAGTGATGATGGTTATACTTCATATAAACTGCAAAATAGACAAACAGCGGTTAACATTGTTCAGGAGATAAAAGGACATCTAGCAGACTCATTTCTATACCCCTAGAACCTACCACAGGGCACACAGTCAGTACACAGCAGGTACATACTTTTTAGGTGATGAAAGGACAAATGAGTAATACAAAATATGATATTTATCTTAGGAATTAGACTCCTGAGAGTCTGGTAAAGTTGAATCAGGTTTCTAAATTAAAGGCAAAAGGGACTTAATAAATGGGGTAGAAAGTCCTTACTTCCATATGGAGTCCCTATCAGTGGGGTATTTGCTTAAATTCTTCAGCAGTTCCACCAGTGCAAGATGAATGCCTTCTTTGGTTGAAACATTAGTGCAGCATAAGAGTTCATGAAGAGCTTCTCTAATATCTCTGGATGAATCCTTACAAAAAGAAAAAGATAATGATTAAAAATAATGATTGTTAATTAACAAACCTAGACTCTATCTACCACCCCTTCTTCCTAGGCGCCTTTGTATTTAGGATAGACACATGAGAAAGTACTCAACAGTTTGCTAGCTGAAATTCCTGGACAAGCTCTCATCTTACTAATTTAATGAAAAGGAAAAGGCTAGGTGTGCCAGGCTTGCCTCTTTATCTTAAACCTTCCTTTTTCTTTCTGTCTGGAGCTCAATCATAATGCCAAAGGAGTAAGAGTCTCCTCGCAACTCTGAAAAAGGACAGGTTGGTAAGCATGGAAATGTATGCCTGTAATCACAACTACTCAGGAGACAGTAGTAGAAAGATTGTGGTCCCAGACTGGCCTAGCAAAGCAAAAGTGTAAGACCTTATCTACAAAAGAAACTAAAACTACAGAAGGACTATGAGCAAGGCAAGAGTAGGGATAGGTCAGGTACTTTACACGGGACAATCAAAGGAACAGCAAGCACAAACAGGATGAGGTGGAAGCATGTTTAAAAACAACATGGAAGCCAGTACAGGCAGAGTAAAACATGAGAAATTAGAGATAGTTTTCAGACTTTGCATGGTGGTTTACATCTATAACATCAGCACTTGGGGAGGCACACAAGTTCAAAATCAACCTAGACTATACTAAGAGTTCCAGGCCAGTATGGATTATATAGTTAAGATATATTTGTTTGTTTAAAAAAAGACAAGATGAGGGGCTGGGAAGGTGGCTCAGTGGTAGAGCGTTGCCTTGCATGCAAGAGGCCCTGGGTTCGATTCCTCAGCACCACATAAGCAAAAAGAAAAAAGCCGGAAGTGGCGCTGTATCTCAAGTGCTAGAGCGCTAGCCTTGAGCTGAAGAGCTGAGGGACAGCGCCTAGCCCAGAGTTCAGGTCCCACGACCGGACCCAAAAAAAAAAGACAAGATGACAGTCAAGCTCTGTATGAGCTGGTTCCACTTCCCCTACCAATCTAATCTCATACCATATATGTATTATTCTTTCTTCCAGCCACTCAGCTCTCTTTTGGTCCTTCAACTGTGCCATGTTCCTATCCACCAAAGATATTCTATATCTACTCCCTTTCTGCCTGGAATGTTCCTCTACCTCACACTCCCACAAACTCATCCTAGCAATTTAGATGCCTAATTCCTTCTGTATTAAGCTCACCTTCAGAACCAATGCCTGGTTTTTAAAAAGGAGAAACCTCAATAGGTATCTGATGAGAAATGAGCAACAAACGAAATGCTTACCTCTAAAACAGCCAGTACAGTGTCAAGCTGATCCTCTCGAAGAGTGATATTGTTAGAGATTTTCCTCATGGTATGTATGGACTGCAGACGTACTTCCTCAATTTCATCATTAAACATATCGACCAGGAAATCAAGGCACTTTTCAGCAAAAGAGGGTGAAGACTGGGCCAGCATACAGAGAGCTTCTACAGCAGCAATGCGAACCTCTAGAGAAGAGGACAAATGAGGCTGCACATGCAATTAAGGAGCATGAGAAAAATGCAAGATGGAGCTCTTCTCATTCAGAATGTCTTTCAGCCTCTACTTCTCTCACAGCAAATTGTCCCTAGGGGATCTCCTCCAAGCCACCTTCATATTGTTGTAAGAACATGGTGTCACAAGGACTCATATTTAAATCTGACTTCATATACATATGACCAAATACCAAGTAATTTCTTGAACACTGTTTTGTTTTATTCCAGTATTCTAATTCCAAGAAAGAATTGATAAATGGAATTACAATCAAATTATCAAGCTTCTATATAAACTAGAGAACAATTACCATAGTGAAGAGACAGCCTACAGAAAGGGGAAAAGAAACTGCCAGCTATTCATTCTAGATTAATATCCAGAATATATCCAAAAAGAACCAAAAAAATTAAACATTAAAAGAATAAATAATTCAATCAGAAAGTGAAAAATGAGTTAACAGATAGGCTCAAAAAGATGTACAAATGGCCAATAAATACATTAAAAAATATACAACATCTTTAGCCACCATAGAAATGCAAATAAAAATAACAATGAGATTTCACCTCACTCCAATCAGAATGGCTACCACTGGGAAAACAAAAAATAGGAGAGAAAAAGCTAAGGGGCAATGAATGCCCAGGTCCTGAGTATAGGGGAAGTATCTGGGAAGAGGAAGGAGACCTACAGGAAGGGAAAGGAAGACAAAAGAGGGTAATGAGGGGGTGGCTATGATCGAAGTACATGCATGCACATCTCATAATGAGATCCATTATTCTTAACAATTCATAATAAAAAGGAGGGAGACAGAGGAGGGTAAAAGAGAGGAAAAGGCATGATGATTTTTCTTCCTTCAGTTTATGGTCCTCTGCATACTGCCACCACCATCTCTTAGGGATATAAGTGCAGATGACAGAGTCCTAGTATCTCTAAAGAACAGAAAGGGCTACCGAAATGGATGTTTCACTGCTTCCTGGTCCTTAGGCTCCTCAGAGACCACAGTACTAAAGTACATTGCATAATCTTTTTTTTGGGGGGAGAGGGGGTGGTTAGTAGAGCTAGGACAGTACCATTTATATCTTACCCCCAATCTATTTTGCTTTACTTTGTTTTCAGAAAGGATCTCAAGCTTTTGTACAGGTGGGCCTCCTTCTACCTCCTCTTTCTGAATAGCTGGTATTACAGGCATGAACCAACATGCCTAGCCATTATCACTGCATAATCTTCAAGTTAGAGTATATGAAAAACTTCTTAGATTTAATTGTCATTTCCCTTTTTTTCAGGTTTCCAATTCTCAAATGAAAAAAAAAATACCAATAGGAGATATGCCAAAAGCTTCCATCCTTCATATTTTAAGTAATATTATTTAAGTATAGCACATTTAGAAAAGTATACCAAGCCAGGCACTGGTGTTGCATACCGGTAATCTTAGCTATTTAGGAGGCTGAGATTTGAGGATGGCAGTTCAAAGCCAGCCTGGGCTGGAAAGTCCGTGAGACTCTTTATCTCCAACTAACCACCGAAAACTGAAGTAGCACTATGGCTCAAAGTGGTAGAGAGCTAGCCTTGAGAAAAAGCTCAGGGACAGCACCCAGGCCCCAGGTTCAAGCTCCATGGCCAACAACAACAAAAAATGAATTTTCAGTCAACACACTCATATAACTAACTTTCAGACAAGGAAATAGAATATTACTAGCTCTCCCTGAGGCTCCAACAACTTCTGTCCATCACCAAAATCCCTATTCTCAACTTAGATAATGTTACCTTAGCTTTCAAAATGACAAATTAGTTTTTCCTTAACATGAACTTGATTTATATGTATATTTTCAACTATGTCTGTCCTCCTTCACAATATATATGTGTGTATGTGTGTGTATATTTATATATCTATATATTCCCTCCTCTCCCCTTCTCATATATACATAGTGCTTTCATTTTAGCACTGTATAATATTTATCATATTAATATGCTGTAATCAACAATTGCTATTGATTCAACACTTGGCTACCATGCACATGTTTTGAGGGCAACATACAAGTCTTTTAGTTGTAGAAGTGCTAGGTGATAAAGCATATTCAACTTCATAGCTGTTAGAGAGTTTTGAAATGTGGGGAGTTGGGATATTCTTTTGTTCCACATCTTCACCAACCATTAGTATTACTGTTCTTTCAAATTTTAACAATTTTGGCGGCATGAAGTAATATCTATATAGTTTTAATTTACATTTTTCTAATGGATAAAGTTTATTGGCCATTTGGATTTTTTAAAAGTCAGTAAATAAATAATCTGATTATTAAAATTAAAATAGGCTAAATATCACTACTATTTTAGAAATAACATCTAGCAAAGTGAACCAAGTTCGGTTTTCAAAGTAACTGAAGACAAAGATAAAGCTAGCACCAGGTCTGTGAATTTCAGACTAGTGTCATGTGGTTAACAGTACATGCTTAGGATGACAGAGGTCTCAAAGCAAATTGTGAAATGTAACCCAATTTGAAGGTGGTCTTGTATAAGTAACTTGATTTCCTGGCACCTGAATTTTCTCATTTGTTAAGTGGAGTTAATACCTATTTCCTTCAGAGTTGTCCAGACTAATGAAAAAATGAAGGTAATGGATACAATACATTGGCTGGAATGTTAAAAGCAATATAAGCAAGGCCAAAAGCATGGGATTTGTGAGCACCTTGAAGACATAGGCATATCTTTACCTCTCTGTGGGCTCAGAACACCAACAGTAATGCCACTGAGCCCAGAAAGCCCTTTGTTCATTTATACAATATATGATAAATGTTCCCCAACAGGCAATGCCAACCCATGTGGTAATAGCAAGGAGACAGAGAAGAGAGATGAATGATATACAGACAATGTTCATAAGTAGTTCTCAAACGGTTCTACAACAGAATTGAAACCAACCAAACAAGCCAACTTCGTGGTTAAAACTCATAAATTGTGTGGTATCTATGTAAGAAAGGCTTTATGGACAATTTACAAGTAGAATTACTACATTAAGAGTAGATGATTCAGACTTCTTGGTAATTATGAATTGCACCTTTTCACCAGAGGGAAAGATTTTCTTCATAAGAGAGAAAGATTTTCTTCATAAGATGATTTAAGCATGAAATTGCTAGCATAAAGTAAGCCATATATACTGCTGGGTCTTCTTCCTAAGGTTTTATCCATTACATCACACTGACTCATGCATAACCTTTGAAGTCTACCAGGAGAATCACCAAGGAATTTCTGATCAACATGAGATAATGAGCATGGCCTGCACTGATGAAATTTCAAGCAGAAGCAAAGAAATCTGGTGTTTTAACTGCCTGTACAACCTAAATACAGATAAGTATAACATATTTTCTACTGGACTTTTTGGAATGTTGGAAATATATCACACATTCCTTAGAGGTTCAGGGAAGAGAAAGGGAATCTGCTACACTGGGGCTGGGAGAGGTGAGGGGTTTGATCCTGACTTAATTACTTACCCACCTGTGTGCTTAGTTTTGTTTGTTTGTTTGTTTTGTTGTTGTCAGTCATGGGGCTTGAACTCTGGGCCTGGGTGCTGTCCCTCAGCTCTTCAGCTCAAGGTTAGCACTCTACCACTTGAGCCACAGCACCACTTCCGGTTTTCTGAGTGGTTTATTGGAGAGAAGAGTCTCACGGACTTTCCTGCCCTGGCTGTCCTTGAATTGCGATCCTAAGATCTCAGCCTCCTGAGTAGCTAGGATTACAGGTGTGAGCCACCAATGCCCAGCTGTACACTATTTTTACAATAAAAAATAAAAGAAATCAGCCGGGCGCTGGTGGCTCACGCCTGTAATCCTAGCTACTCAGGAGGCTGAGATCTGAGGATCGCGGTTCAAAGCCAGCCCGGGCAGGAGAGCCGTGAGACTCCTATCTCCAATAAACCACCAGAAAACTGGAAGTGGCGCTGTAGCCGTGAGACTCCTATCTCCAATAAACCACCAGAAAACTGGAAGTGGCGCTGTAGCTCAAGTGGTAGAGCGCTCGCCTTGAGCTGAAGAGCTGAGGGACAGCACCCAGGCCCAGAGTTCAAGCCCCACAACCAACAAAAAAAAAAATAAAATAAAAATAAAAGAAATCTAGATGGTCAGATTAACAACTTGAAGTTGCTGGATGTAATCAAGAGACACAGGTAACACAAAATGAATGAGCATACCATGACAAACTATTTTTAATAAGCAGGAGTATGCTCTAAAATAATGATTACAAAGTACAACAAATAGATAAATGAGTAACCTATTTGTTTCTTACTGCTATCAGCGGATATATACACTGCACAAATTGCATGTGCCATAAATTCTTTTTTTTTGACTCAGTGCTGGGTGCTGGGTGCTTTTTCACTCAAGAATACCACTTGAGCCACAGCTCTATTTCCAGGTTTTTGGTTGTTGGCTGGCAGTAAGAGTCTCACAAACTTGCTATTGAACCCTGATCTTCAGATCTCAGCCTCCTGAGTAGCTAAGATTATAGATATGAATCATCGGTGATCAGCAACATGTGCTATATTGATTGGCAGTAAAGTAGGCAGTGCAAACCAGCATCATCACAAACACAAGAGTAATGAACTGTGCTGACATCATGATGGGTACAGCTCACTAACAGAAGTTTCTCAGCTCCACTGTAAACTTATGGGATACAATAACAATGTAGTCCATTGTGGGGCTTAACAATTACGTGGTGCATGAACATATATAAAGCAACAATATTCCAGACTTTGGACATTATATAATGAAAGACGTGATTCCTGAGAGATGAGAATTAGTAAGGTAAACTCTGTAATTATACCAGTTTAATGTTTAGAGAACTACCAGACTGCAGGTCTTCTTGACTTGAGAAGACAAAGCCAGGAGTGTAGAGAGGCCAATCTGGCTAGAATTCTTATGGCAAAGCATCAGAAAGAAGAGAAGTACATAGAAAGATAAAGTTTAGAAAACTGGCAGCAAGTTATACTTGGACCTCAGCTGAATTCTGATCTATGAGGAAACTAACACCTGGAATAGAACCACCCACAGGGATGAACAATCTCCAGAGCTCAGTTGGACATATAATAGTTTATTCAGATGAGTTTTGTTTCAATAGTACAGAAAAATAAATTCTAGATTAAATACTTTTGTTCTGCTTGACAAAGCTTAAAATTATGACCTGAGCAAACTGCATCCCAGAATGAGGCCCAAGAATATTTACAGGAATAAAACAATGGTCAGTATATTAAATAAAGTAAAATGCACAATGACTAACATCTAGTTAAAAACTACCAGGAAGCAGAACTTTCTAGAATGCTTGGTGAGAGGAGGAGGAGCAGTAGCTTCCCAAATCACACACAGCTATATACTCCTTCCTGCTCCCTCTCTGGCCGAGTCAACTTACCCACTATAAAAAGTGATACAAGAATCTCCTTAATATAATGCTATGGGAGTCAATCCTAATGCCACCCAGGAAGAACTAAAAAAGCTTACTTAGAAATGCACGTGGAATATCAAGGCCATGGGAAATGGATCAGTCCTACAGATAGATTATAAAAGCTGCAATGGAAAGAAAATAGTTTAGAAGAAGATTCTAGAAGCTCATAATGCAAAAGCATGGCCAACAGATAATAAGGAAGGAAGCCAAAAACCAGGATGAAGCCAGGAGATATTAACCCAATCATAGGTGATTCTATTCCAGGTCTTAATCAGAAAGACCACGTTGTTTTCACTAAGGAAAAGACTTTTTCACATACGTAGACATATGGCTTGTGGAAGCACTGAGTGACTCCCAAAAGCTAATATTCACTCTTGACAATAGAACTATAGCACTTGCCTTGACAACAGAACTGTAGTCCTCGCATCTCACCCAGGATAGACTGCTGGGAGTGGAAATGTCAAGTGTTTACTAAATGAAAACATATCAATTCACTGTCCACCATGTGAAAGGGTCATTTCACCATCAAGTTTAAAATAAGCTTCTCTGAAAATGGCTTTCTCTATCTTGATAAACTCTCTTTCTGGAAAAGCTCCTACCTGAGTACAAGAGACTGATAAAATGAATTCAGGTGGAACTGGTGACTGCTTCTTTCAGGGGAAGAATGGCTGTATTTTTTTTCCCCTAACTTATTTACACATAGGCCTTGCCTGTAATCCTGAAGCTAATCAGGAGGCCAAAATATAACAATTGAGGTTTGATGCCATCCCTTAAGACTTTTCTCTTTTTTTGGCGGGGGTTGGGGGGGGGGGGTAGGGGAGGAGCTTGAAGTCTGGGCCTGGGCACTATCCCTGAACTCTTAAGCTCAAGGGTTGCATTCTACCATTTGAGCCATAGCACCACTTCCGGTTTTCTGGTGGTTAATTGGATGTAAGAGTCTTACAGATTGTCCTGCCCAGGCTGGCTTTGAACTGTGATCCTCAGATCTCAGCCTCCAGAGTAGCTAGGATTACAGGCATGAGCCATCAACACCCAGCCCTGAAGACTCTTATCTCCACTTAACAAACAAAAAGTCAGAACTAGAAGTGTTGCTCAACTGGTAAAGCAAAAGATGTGATCGAAAAGGCCAATCAGGAGTTTGAAGTCCTGAGTTCAAGCCCTAGTACTAGCATATAAAAGAAAACTTGTCCTGGTTTCTCATCTCTTAGGACTATACTATAAGCCTTTGAGTAGTGACTTTCAGAACTTGGTAACCTAGAACTTACAGCACAGACCTATATATGAAGAACTAATTTGCATGTATGATAAAGAAAGGTGTTTCTCAGTTATATTATAGGCTTACTTGAAACCATTTGATTTATGCTACAAAGCAACTGTAATTTAATGTTGATAGTATAGAAAACTTGATGACAGCTTTATTTTTTTTGTCAGTCGTGGGGCTTGAACCCTGGGCCTGGGCACTGTCCCTCAGCTCTTCAGCTCAAGGCAAGCGCTCTACCACTTGAGCCACTTCCACTTTTCTGGTGGTTTATTGGAGTAACAGTCTCATGGACTTATCCTGCCCAGGCTGGCTTTGAACCATGATCCTCAGATCTCAGCTTCCTAAGTAGCTAGGATTATAGGCGTAAGCCACTGGCACCTGGCCTTGATGACAGCTTTCATAGTATATTAAAAGTTTAAAAGTTATCTAAGTTAGCTAAGTTAGCTACTAAGGAGGTTAAGAGTTAAGGATCACCATTTAAATCCAGACCATAAAAGTCCATGAGATGCATAAGTCTAATTAACCAGCAAAAAGCTGAAGCTATGGCTCAAGTGATAGAGCACAAGTCTTGAGGGAAAAAAAGGCATAGCACCCAAGTAGCACCCTGAGTTCAAACTTCCATTCTCATTCTCCCTCCCTCTCTCTTTCTCTCTATACACACACACACACACACACACACACACACACACACACACACACACACACACACACACACACACACACACACACACACACACACACACACACTTTTTTATATGTTCCTATGTTTAAATCTGGATATCCAAATATAAGCAATTTCTGAAATATGCATGTTCCTTATATGCTAATTACAAGCTAAATAATGTTGGGCATGGAGATATACACCTGTCATCACAGCATTGAGGACTCTAAGGCAGGAAGATCAGAAGTTCAATGCCAACCTGGGCTATTACATAGTAATACTGTCTTTAAAATAAATGAATACAAACTTAGAAATCACACAAATAAATAGACACAACAGAGAAGAAAAAATTGGGGGTTGGAGATTTAGCTCAAGTGGAAGAGCACTTGCCTGGCAAGTATAAGACCCTGAGTGCGGTCCACAGCTCTGGGGAAAAACAAAACAAAACAAAAACACTAAAAACTTGAATTTCTAAGGATTAAAAAGCTCAGCTGAGTCTGGCCTGATTGTACATGTGTCTAATAGTAGCACTTGGACACAGAGACAGGAAAAACACATGTAGCTTACATAGCCTACATAGATCTACATCTAGCCTAAATAAATCTCAACATTGATTTTTTTTTTTTTTTGGCTGGTCCTGGGACTTGAACTCTGGGCCTGGGGGGCTGTCCCTCAGCTTTTCAGCTCAAGGCTAGCGCTCTACCAGTTGAGCCATAGCACCACTTTCAGCTTTTTCTGCTTATGTGGTACTGAGGAATTGAACCCAGGGCCTCAGGCATACAAGGTAAGCACTTTATCACTGAGCCACCTTGCAGACCTCAACATTGATCTTAACTCAAAAAAGAGAAAAAAGAAAAAGAAAACTTTATCTGAAATAAAAAATACATTGAATGAGATGTAAACATCAGATTAGACACTGCAGAAGAAAAGTGTAAACTCAAACACAAAGCAAGAGTTACCACCCAAAATGAACCACAAAGGGAAAAAAAAACCTACAAGAAACAAAACACTGAAGGAAAAGTTCAGGACCTAAATGTATATGTGATTACAATAAGAAGGGCCATGAAACCAGAACAATATTTAAAGAATAGCTAAAAATTTTCCAAAATGCGATGATCCAAGAAGCACAACAAACTCTAAGCCTAAGAAACATGAAGAAAACTCCACCAAAGCATATTATAAAGAAGAAAACTTAGTATCACCTTTAGAGGAAAAAAAATAAGATCCATTATACAGAAAGTGGAACAGAGATAAAAATGACACCAAGTAGATGACAATACCTCCACATGTAATCCTAGCACTTTGGCAGGCAAAGATCAGAAAGATTATAGTTTAAGCTAGACTAGGCTAAAAGTTCGCAAGACCCCATCTCAACCAATAAAAAAAAAATCTGAACATGGTGGCATGAGCCTGTCATCCCAGTTATGCAGAAAGCATAAAAAGAAGAACTGTGGAGACTCTATTTAAAATGTAATTAAAGCGGGGCTGGGAAGGTGGCTCAGTGTTAGAGTGCTTGCCTTGCATGCCTGAGACCCTGGGTTTGATTCCTCAGCACCACATAAGCAAAAAGAAAAAAGCCAGAAGTGGCGCTGTGGCTCAAGTGGTAGAGTGCTAGCCTTGAGCTGAAGAGCTGAGGGACAGCGCCCAGGCCCAGAGTTCAGGCCCCACAACCGGACCCCTCCTCCCCCAAAAAAGTAATTAAAGCAAAATGGACTGGGGCATGCCTCAAGGGGTAGAGTGCTTTGCTAGCAATGGCAAGATGCTAAAAGAAAAAGAAAAAAAAATCAGAGAAGACACCAGGAAGTGAATGACCTCCCTCCCATGTTTAAGGATCAGCAGAATTAATATAGTGAAAATGGCCACACTGCCACAGGCAACCTACAAATTCAATGTAATACCCATCAAAATCTCAATGTCATTCTTGACCAATAAGGAAAACCATCAAAAAAAGTTCATATGCAACCACAAAAGGCCCCAAATAGGCAAAGAAAATCTAGTTTTAAAAAAAAAGCAATTCTGAAAGTATTACAATTACATACCTAAAACTTTACCAGAGAGCTATAACAAAAACAACTTGGTATTGGCACACCAATAGGCCTGAAGACCAGGAGACTATTAGAAAATCCAGAAATAAAATTCATTACTTACAGCCATCTGGTACTTGACAAGGAAGCCAAAACTTTACATTGGAATAAAGACAGCCTCCTCAACAAATGGTTTTGGGAAAACTGGACCCTTGTCTGGCACCTTGCACTAATATCAACTCAAAATGGATTATCTGGGCACCAGTGGCTCACACCTGTAATCCTAGCTACTCAACAGGCTGAGATCTGAGGATCACAGTTCAAAGCCAACCTGGGCAGGAAACCCTGTGAGACTCTTATAGGAAGTGGTACTGTAGCTCAAGTGATAGAGCACTAGCCTTGAGCTGAAGAGCTGAGGGACAGAGACCAGGCTTAAAGTTCAAGCCCTGTGACCAACACTCCCCCACCAAAAAAAAAAAAAAAAAAAAGGATCAAAGACCAACATTAGACCTGAAACTTTGAATTTACTACAGGAAAGAGTAGGAGAAACATTAGAACTTAATGGTGTAAAGCAGGGACTTTCTGAGTCCCAGAGGCTCAGCAAATTGGAGAATCAACAAATGGGATTGGAGGGGGGGACCAAGATGGCGACGGGGCAGTAGGGAAACGCCACAGCTCTCTCCAACCAAAAAGAGAGTTCGAGTTCCTACGCTTAATCTCCCCAAGAGACCTACAACAACAAAAAGACGAACACTCAGAGAAAAACCAGAGGCGGAGAATAACAAAAAAAGAAAGAGAGAAAAAGAAGAATTTCAAAACAGAGAAAAGCGAAGACCCCTCCCCCAACCTTTACTGGCCGCGCGGCAGTGCGCCAAGCCGCCGGCCAGCCGGCCCCGGCGGGGGCTGGGGGAGCCCCAGAGACACAGCAGAGACACAGGGGGCCGCTTTCAGAACATCAGGTACTGGTTTGCAGAACAGCAGATCGCCAGGAACAGAGAAACCTACCAGCCGGGAGTCTCCACGAGGATCCCACCCCCACCCCTCACTCTCCACCCGAGCAGAGAGGCTCCATCCCGCCAAAGCCGCTCGGCATCAGCAGAGTGACAAAAGGACCTGCCAGCAGACCACCCGGCCCGCCTGACCGCGATCGCAACGATCCAGCACTCTCCACCCGAGCAGAGAGGTTCCATCCCGCCAAAGCCGCTCGGCGCCAGCAGTGCAACAAAGGGTCCTGTCTGCAAACCACCTGCCCGCCCGATCACGATCGCAACGACCCGGCGGGGTCACTCGGGCCCCAGAGGTACCGAGAAGAAGCTGCCTGAGCGTGGACACTCTTGACCCGACAGCTTCGACAGAGGCAGAGACAGAAAAGAATCACACAGAGCCACCACCGCCCAACCCAGCCCGGATTGCAACAACAACTGACGACCTACACCACACAGAAACAACCAGCTCCAGGGTGAGTACCCCACAGGGGAAGTGTATCCCTCAAGGGAGACCAGAGCTGGAGGGAATCCCCAGACCCTGACCTAGACTCCCTACCCCAGCACCCGGACCACAGGACCCACTAAAACTGGGAACTGTTTGAGAGCTCCACCAGCCCGTGGAGCACACTCAGCTGGCCAGGCTAGAGCAAGAGCACCCCTGGAAGGGAGCTTAAATGCCCAAGCCAGGAACAGCGCCCCTGGGTCAAGACTACCAACAGTAGAAGAAATTCGAACTGTGTCCCCCAGGCTGCATAACCTAGGTGGTATACACATCAGCACAGGCCTAATGAGTGCGCTCCAGGCTGCATAACCTAGGTGGTATACACATCAGCACAGGCCTAACAAGCGCGCTCCAGGCTGGGGCCGGAACCAGGCCCGGGGATCCGGCGCCTGAACAACACAACCAACTCCTCCCAATTGAAGTAAAAAGCTGAGCATACGCCTCAACAGAGGGGAGAAAACCAGGAAACAACACTCCCCCGGGAAGCACGCCTGTGACAACAAAAGACCTGGAGGCCCAGGACAAGAGAAGCCCAAACCCCACCAAAACTCCACCCATATACCCTAGACTGAGAATTGGGCAACACAGGCTGCCAGCACCTGATAGTAAGCAGGAGCTCAGACTGTTAAGGCGGCTCAGCAATAGAGTGATAGTCTTGGATGTATGAGGCCCTGGATCTGATTCCTCAGCATCACAAAAGCAAAAAGGGTCAGAAGTGGTGCTGTGGCTCAAACGGTTGGGTGCCAGCCTTGAGCTGAAAAGCTGAGGGACAGCACCCAAACCTAGAGTTCAAGCCCACAACCAGCCCAAAACAAATAAACAAAAACACATCAGGAGCTCATAGCAGACTCCAGCATTTGGGAGAGTGCATCCAGAGCATCTGTTCTTCACAAGAGCACCCGTAGGAGCAAACACAAGCAGTCTAGGCTGCTCAACCCTTCCAAAGGCGGGAACTGCCAGCAATCTACAGCAGAGAGCTGAGAATCCTAAGTCAGAATAGCAGCTGGAAATAGGCTCCCAACAGAACCCAGATCAGGCACAGACTCTCTCTACCAATACAGAATCAGCAACCAAGCAAAGACAGACACACCAAAACAAAATTGAAGAGCAGTCTCCTGAACCTCCATGCGAAAATCACAGAGAAAAATCACAAGGTTTACTACCACCCAGGACAGCAAGCCCACCTCAAAAGCCAGCAGCCACACAGGGGAGAGCCCCAGTGGGAGCAAAGCAGGAATGGAAGACAAAGGCTACTTCCAAGGGTTGCTGGAGGCAATGACTCAAGAAATAAAGCGAGAAATTGATCAGAAATTGAAAGAGCACAAGGATGAACTATCCAAAGAGATACAGGGTATCAAACAAGAGATGCATGCAAAAATAGAAGCTGCACAAACCTCAGTAAGAAGTGAGATAAATGCCAAATTAGAGGTAATGCATACCTCATTGAGAGGTGAGATCAGTACTCTGAGAACCAACATTGAATCCATAAAGGGATCCATTTCCTCCATGCAAACCACAATAGAAGCCACTGTCAACAGAGTGAATGAAATGGAAGGTAGGGTGTCAGATACAGAAGACAGAATACACCAACTGGACCAAAAAGTGACAGATATGGAAAAAACACTCAAATTAAACCAAAGGGATATTCAAGAGCAAGCAGATAATGCTAAAAAATTTAACCTTCGCATAATTGGAGTGGACGAAGGTGAGGAATTCCAGAGCAAGGGAATGCAACACCTATTTAACAAGATAATCAATGAAAATTTTCCCCACCTCAAAAACGACCATCTTAACTACATCACAAAAGCTTATCGAACACCCAACAAGCAAGACCCCGGGAGAAACACTTCTAGACACATTATAGTAAAAATGATAGATCTGAATAATAAGGAAACAATCCTGCATGCAGCAAAAATGAAGAAGGAGCTATACTACAATGGGAAAAAATTAAGGATTACTGCAGATCTCTCCACACAAACAATGAATGCAAGAAAAGCCTGGGAAAGCACCATACGAGCCCTGAGAGCCAATAACTGCCAACCCAGACTGATCTACCCGGCAAAGCTAGCATTCACATTTGATGGAGAACTGAAAACTTTTAATAGCAAAGAAAAACTAAATGAATACATAAACATTAAGCCAGCATTACAAAGAATTCTAAGAGGGGGGACACAACCTGAAGAAAGCAGCCAGGAACTGGGGCCTGCCCCAAACAGGCGTTACTCAAAGTCTAACTGAGCAAGCACAGGAGGAAAGGAAAAAAGAAAAACTTAGGAAAACAGAATGGCAGGGACAACAATGCATCTCTCTATACTTTCTCTTAATATAAATGGGCTGAATTCGCCAATTAAAAGAAAACGAACTGAGGACGGGATAAGAAAACAAGACCCATCCATCTGTTGCCTTCAGGAGACCCACCTCTCAGCCAAACATACAAACAAACTCAGAGTGAAGGGGTGGAAAAGGATCTACCAATCAAATGCCCCCAGTAAGAAAGCAGGTGTAGCTATCCTGATATCTGACAAAATAAACTTTTCATTAAAATCAGTACAGAAAGACAAGGACGGACACTACATATTAATAAAGGGAACAATCCAAGAGGAGGATATAACCATCATCAACTTATATGCCCCAAATATTGGTGCACCCAGATATGTCAAACAAATGCTCTCAAACTTACAGAATAAAATAGATCCCAATACGATAATACTAGGAGACTTTAACACACCACTCTCACCAAAGGACAGGTCTACCAACCAGAGGATTGGCAAAGAAGCTACCGAATTAAGAGAGGCCATACTTCAAGCGGAATTAACTGACATCTACCGAGTATTTTACCCTAAAACAACACAGTACACATTCTTCTCAGCAGCTCACGGAACTTTCTCCAAAATAGACCATATCATAGTTCATGCAAGGAACTTAAGCAAATACAAAGGGATCGACATAATCCCCTGTATCCTATCTGACCACAGTGGAATCAAGCTAGCTCTCAATAACAAAGCATACCGCAGAAATTTCTCCAATACATGGAAATTGAACAGCACACTCCTTAACAATGCCTGGATAACAGAAGAGATCAGAGAAGAAATAAAGCATTTCCTACAATTCAATGAAAATGAAAACACCTCACAAAGAAACTTGTGGGACACAGCAAAAGCAGTCCTGAGGGGCAAATTTATTGCCCTCAGTGCCCACATCAAGAGAATGGAGACAGACCAAGTAAATAATCTCATGTTGCAATTAAAACAGCTAGAAAAACAGGAAAAAATGGGACCTAAAGCTACTAGAAGAAGCCAGATAACCAAATTAAAAGCAGAGATTAACCAATTAGAAAATCAGAAAACCATAACCAAAATAAACCAAACAAAAAGCTGGTTCTTTGAAAAAATAAACAAAATTGATGGCCCATTGGCTAGATTAATTAAAAAAAGAAGAGAGGAAACCCATATTAATAGGATTAGGGATGCCACGGGAAACATCACCACACGTACCCAAGATATCCAAACAATTCTAACAGACTACTTTCAAAAGCTATACTCTCTAAAGGAAGAAAATCGGGCAGAAATGGATGCATTTTTAGAGAAATACAAGTTGCCCAAACTGAGCAAAGAAGAAGTTAACCAATTAAATAAGCCAATATCCTATAATGAGATACAGGAAGCTATCAAAAGTCTTCCAACAAAAAAAAGCCCAGGACCAGATGGATTCACAGCAGAATTCTATAAGACCTTTAAACAAGAACTAATACCCATACTCCTCAAGCTCTTCAGAGAAACAGAGAAGGAAGGAGCTATCCCAAACTCATTCTACGAAGCCAATATCACACTCATCCCCAAACCAGGCAAAGACCCAACCAAAAAGGAGAATTACAGGCCAATCTCCTTGATGAACACAGATGCAAAGATCCTTAACAAGATTCTAGCTAACAGAATCCAGAAACACATAAAAAAAATAATTCATTATGACCAGGTAGGCTTCATCCCAGAGACACAGGGATGGTTTAACATACGTAAGTCAATAAATGTAATCCAACATATCAACAGAGCCAAGGTCAAGAATCACATGATTATCGCTACAGATGCAGAAAAGGCCTTTGACAAAATTCAACATTCATTCATGCTAAAAGCTCTGGAGAAAATAGGAATAGAAGGAACATTTCTAAAAACAATAAAAGCCATTTATGACAGACCAATAGCCAATATTATACTTAATGGGGAAAAGCTGCAACCAATTCTCCTAAAATCAGGAACAAGGCAAGGATGCCCACTGTCTCCACTCCTCTTCAATATAGTCCTAGAACCCTTAGCCAGGGCAATAAGGCAAGAAAAAGACATTAAAGGGATCCGCATAGGGAAAGAAGAAGTTAAACTATCCCTTTTTGCAGATGACATGATACTATACCTCCACGATCCCAAAAACTCCATCCCCAAACTCTTAGAAATCATAAATCACTTCGGCAAAATAGCAGGATACAAAATAAACCCACAAAAATCAGTTGCCTTCCTATACACTGATAATGTACAGGAAGAGAGGGAAATAAAGGGAGCAACCCCATTCACAATAACCTCCCGAAAAATAAAATATTTAGGAATTAACCTAACCAAAGATGTAAAAGAACTATTTAATGAGAACTATAAAAAGTTAAAGAAAGAAATTGCAGAAGACACTAGGAAATGGAAAGACCTCCCATGCTCCTGGATAGGCCGACTTAATATAGTAAAGATGGTAATACTTCCAAAACTAATATACAAATTCAACGCAATTCCTATTAAAATCCCAATGACGTACATCACTGAAATACAGAAAACAATCCAAAAATTCATATGGAACAACAAAAGACCTAGAATAGCCAAAACAATTCTAGGGGATAAAGACAATATGGGAGGGCTATCCATGCCGAACTTCAAACTCTACTACAGAGCTATAATAACAAAGACAGCATGGTACTGGCACAAAAACAGACCCGAAGACCAATGGAACAGAATAGAAGATCCAGAAATAAACCCACAGGCCTACAGCCAGCTGATATTCGACAAAGGAGCCAAAGACATACAATGGAAGAAACACAGCCTCTTCAACCGCTGGTGCTGGGAAAACTGGGCAGCCACATGCAGAAAACTAAAAGTGGACCCCAGCCTATCACCATGCACCAACATCAACTCAAAATGGATTAAAGACCTTAACATTAAACCTGAATCTCTGAAACTACTGCAGGACAGAGTAGGAGAGACACTTGAACTAATAGGCACAGGAAGGAACTTCCTGAACAGAGTCCCAGGGTCACAACAAATTGGAGAGAGACTCGACAAATGGGACTACCTTAAAATAAAAAGCTTCTGCACAGATAAAGCTATCGCAACCAAGCTAGAAAGACAACCAACTAATTGGGAAAAAATATTTACCAGCAATATATCAGACAAGGGGTTAACATCCTGTATATACAGGGAACTCAAGAAACTAATCCCTCCCAAACCCAACAAACCAATTACTAAATGGGCAAGGGAACTAAAGAGGGACTTCTCAAATGAAGAAATAAAAATGGCAAAGAAACACATGAGGAAATGTTCATCATCCCTGGTGGTGAAGGAAATGCAAATAAAGACAACCCTGAGATACCACCTTACCCCAGTCAGAATGTCCCACATCCACAAATCAGCCAACGACAAATGCTGGAGGGGATGTGGAGAACGAGGAACGCTATTACACTGCTGGTGGGAATGTACACTCATACAACCACTTTGGAAAGCAGTCTGGAGGGTCCTTAGAAAGCTAAAGATTGACCTCCCTTACGACCCAGTCATACCACTTCTAGGCATCTACCCTGAACAACAGGAACCAATATACAAGGACACGTGCACCTCCATGTTTATTGCAGCACTGTTCGCAATAGCTAGGATATGGAAACAACCTAGATGCCCCACCACAGATGAATGGATCCAAAAATTGTGGTATCTATACACAATGGAATATTATGCAGCCATTAGAAATGACAAAATAATGGCATTTGCAGGGAAATGGATGGAGCTAGAAGGAATCATGTTGAGCGAGGTAAGCCAAGAACGAAGAGACAAACAGTACATGGTCTCCCTGATAAGTGGATGATATTAGGTGATATGACAAAACTAACAGGACTTAAAAAACAAAGAACTCCCACTCATCTGGTTGAACCACTACCAAATATCCCCATGCTGCGGATCACATATATGGTATATAACATGTGAGCACCGTTATATATTACAGACTGTGATAGACAATTTGCTCCAGGAAAGTTAGAATGAACTTGTGACTTTAAATGAGCATCATTATTCCACAATACTGTGAATTTCCGGAAATTAAGTAATCACTTAATCACAATCAAAAAAAAAAAAAAAAAAAGAACCTTGGGGAAGGGAGGGAGGGAGGGGATGGTAGGGGGAAAACAATGGAGGGGGTAACAATGTTCAAGAGGAAGTGTACTCATTACCTCACTCATGTAACTGTAACCCTCTGTATAGTATCTTTACAATAAAAAAATTAAAAAAAAAACAAAAAACAAAAAACAAAAAAACAAATGGGATTGCATCAAACTAAAAAGTTTCTGTACGACAAAAGACACAGTTACTAAAGAAGTTACCAGAAGGCAATGTAAAGATTCCTCAAAAACACTAAACTTAGAACTGCTCTCTGAACTGGTGACAACACTCTTGGATATCTATCCAGGACATTACACAAGTCAGAATTCAGTAAAGACACTTGCACATCTATATAAAATTCTGCACTAGTCACAACAGCCAATTTACGGAAACAGTCCAGGTGCCCTACAATGAATAAGTGGATCAGAAAATGTGATACATATATACAACAGAATTTTACTTGTTTGTCAGAAAGAGTATTATGTCATTTGCAAGGAAATGGATGGACCTAGAACAAATCCTGTTAAGTGAAGTTAGGCTCAGAGAGACAAACAGTGCATATTTTTTCTCACATGTAGAAATTAGATGTAAAATACAAATATACATAGTAATATATACAGGGTCATATGTATAGACACACAAATTGATAAGGGATGGAATATGTAGGGGAAAAGTTAAATAGTGTAACTCCTCTGGATTAATGAACCATTTAACAAAACGCATACCAGGAAGCTAAAATATATTCTTGGTCAGGGGGAGAGAAATGAAGGGGTACACACAAATGGAGAGACAAAGGCTGAGAAAATGTAACCTGAGAGTAGGATGGAAGGGCGAAAGATAGAAGGGGTAACATGGATCAAGATACATTGTACTTGTAACCTGACTTATGGAATTAAAACACTTTTGTACAACTACTCTATATAAGTCAAAAAACTAACTAAAAGAAAAAGAATAGACTTTTTGACAGAAAACTACAAAACAACATCTTTAGAAGACTGCTGAGAAAGGCCTACTGATATAAAAATATCTTTTAAAAATAAAGGTGTGCTGGGCACAGGTGGCTCATGCTTATAATGCTAGCTACTCAGGAAGATGACATCTGAGAATCACTGTTCAAAGCCAACCAGGCAGGAAAGTTTGTGAGACTCTTACCTCTAATTAACCACCCAAAAGCCAAAAAGTAGATCTGTGGCTCAAGTGGTGGAATGCTAACTTTGAGCAAAAAGGCTCAAGGACAGTACCCAGACCCTGAGTTAAAGCCTCAGAACCAGTATTAAAAAATGCTAATAAAAGTTAAAGAAAAGCCTTTATCAGGACTGAGGTGTTGCTCAAGAGGAAGAGCATTTGCCTAGCAAATGCTACAAATTCTCATTACTACAAATAAGTAAGTAAATTAATAAATCCTTATTCTTCGTATAAAGGTTTGCTTGTCAGATACATCTGGGTTTAAATGTTGCTGACCATTTCTTAATATAGAGTGACTGAGTTATTATTTTTAATGAATTGTTTACTATAAATAAGTCATCTTATGTCAATTCTTTATGTCTATAGAACCTCATTTAATTCTCAACTCAAAGACACTTATTGATATTCCCATTTTATGAAAACACTAGAATATTAAGCCTGCTCTAAACCTCTTTCATACAGAATACTGGGAGGACTACATGAAACAATGTACATTTAGCACCTTATCCAGTGCCTCACACAGAGCAACCACTACACATTGGTACACAGGTCAGTACACAGGTACTGACTATTGTAGGGTCACACTTACCATACATCTCATCTTCCAGCCCATGAACAAAGGCTCCACAAGCTCCAGACTCGATCAAATTCACAGCCCCTGTATCTATTTCTTCCTTGGGAGCATCATCTCCCCATTTCCTGCCACTGGAAAATTCTCCTGAACTGTAAAGTTCCTTGGCACGTTCATGTGCAGTACGTTTCCTCTGCAGAAGACAACAATTAACACTTACAGGAGACTCTTAAGGGACCATTAAAAATAAAACTGCTGGGGCTGGGAAGGTGGCTCAGTGGTAGAGTGCTTGCCTTGCATACACGAAGACCTAGGTTCGATTCCTCAGGGCCATATAAGCAGAAAAAGCTGGAAGTGGCACTGTGACTCAAGTGATAGAGCGATAGCTTTGAGCTGAAGAGCTGAAGGATAGCGCCCAGGCCCAGAGTTCAGGCCCCACAACCAGGGGAAAAAAAAAAAAAAAAAACTGCTCTCTGAGAGAACTCAAAGTTCAGAGCAGAAAAATGCAAATTCAACTTAAAATGAGACCAAAGGTGGTGATATTTGTCATCACTATATAGGAGAGGGAGAACAAAGAAACAAACAGTGGCAATGTATTTCCAGTATCTTGGGTAGACAACACATCCACTCTAGGAAACAAGTTGTTCAGTCTCATTAAAATCAAAGCCTTTCCTGTACATATCCATGTTTTTGTTGTTCTTTTTTGTTGTTTTGTCTATTTGAGCAACACTTCACCAAATAACCCTAATAAGGTTCACCTTCACAGATTACAAAGAGGGAATATAACAGCTAGCAAAAGTAAATATACTTGACATTTATGATTTTTATCATAAAAACAAACTAGACCTCTGCTTCTGAGAACAGCTTTTAATGCATCTTTTCAGTATGAATCCGTAACTCTTTGACAATTAGCTCAGAAGCACTAAGGAAATGTAGAACCTGAGGAAAGAAGGTTTTGAGTCTCATCCAGTAATAAAGCCTGGACCTTGAGCATTCCCATTTATCTATTAACTAAGAATGTTTCCTTCTCTACACTTCTGCCATGCCATATCAAAAAAAATATTTAAGTACCAATCTCAAGTCAAATCAATGCCCTGTAGGAAAGCTATAGGAAAATGTTTCATATAGCATAAATACCAACTCCAAAACCATCCTGAAATTTTTAGTTTATGGGAAAATTCCAAGAAAAAAAGGGCTAATATGTATGAATGACATTCTTTATGTGATTTAAAGTAGAAAAATCAGAACTCAAGTTGCTAAAATAGTGAAAAAGATAAAAAGATGGTACAACTACTAAACAAAGTACCATAAACTTGTAAAAATGCCAAGTATGACGTTGGCAATAGAAAAATGTATAATATGGTTAGGTGCCAGTAACTCATGCCTATAATCCCAACTACTGAGGAGGCTAGGATCTGAGGATCACAGTTCAGATCCAACTCAGGCAGGAAAATCAAGAGTATCATCTCCAATTAATGAGCAAAACGCTAGATTGATAGCATCATTCAAGTGGTACAGTACTACAGTACCAACCATAAATAAAAAAGCTGAGCAAAACCACAAGACAGAGTTCAGCCCTAGTATCAGCACGAAAGGAAGGAAGGAAGGAAGGAAGGAAGGCAGGCAGAAAGAAAGAAAGAAAACAAAAGCCCATAATATAGAGAAAAACCTAAGTGGACTACAAAATTGCTTGCATAGAAAGATTCAATGTTTAAAGCATGCAGAAGAAACACAACTGGGAAAAATATGCCAAGGTCACTAAAGTTGTTGTTAGGATAGGAACTGTAAGTAAGCTGCTTTTCCCTTTTCCTCTGTTTATTTAAGACTGCAATTCCATTCTGACTTTTATAGCTAAAAACTAAGGTAATGATAGTAAATGTCCATCATAGCATTTTTCAGAGTCATATTTGATTCAGTAACCACATTAAAGAACTATCACAGTTAAAACCGGTGGCTTCCATGGAGGCATCTCTTTTACTCTTCAGAGAAAGGGTTTTCTCAACTCTTCCAGAGGAAAGGGGGAAAGCAGGAGTTTTTTTGCTTTATTTTGTTTTTTTTATTTTCAGTCATGGGCCTGAACTCTGGGCCTGGGCGCTGCCCCTCAGCTCTTCAGCTCAAGGCTAGTGTTCTACCACTTGAGCCATAGCGCCACTCCTGGCCTTTTCTGCTTATGTGGTGCTGAGGAATCAAACCCAGGGCCTCATGTGTGCAAAGCAAGCACTCTACCATTGAGCCACCTTCCCAGCCCAAAGCAGGAGTTGTAAGGTGTCACACTATAACACAAAACAAGACTAGGCCAGACTTTCAGAGTTTCTAACAAATACTAAGTTAATCTTGCTGCTTCTTTGCAAAATACAACCTACGCAAAGTATTTCATTACAACACAAAATTTAATGAAGTAGCTTGTAATTTGGTTCAAGTTACTAAGATTTTTAACTTATAGTCTAGTAACCCTACATTAATTTATGCATAAACTGCTAAATTAAATCAACTCAGCATACAGCTATACTAACATTTATTACAGAAACCAACAAAGAATTCAAGTTACCCTCAGGTCTGACATCAGCTTCTTATCAAGGGTCTGCTCCAAGAAATGAGAACTGACTTGTTCCATAGAGCCCTGAAAAGGAGCATAGTAAACAACTTTTATGACTTGAAAGTTTTATTATTCAAAGTTTGCAATCAATTTAAATGCATAAAGAAAACATTATTTTTTTATGTTTTGTTTTTTTTCATGCCAGTCCTGGAGCCTGAACTCAGGGCCTGGGCTAGTAGTAGTTTTCTGGTGGTTAAGTGTAGGTAAGAGTCCCATGGACTTTCCTGCCTGGGCTGGCTTCAAACCATAATCCTCAGATCTCAGCTTCCTGAATAGCTAGAATTACAAGTGTGAGCCACTAGCACCCAGTGACACTATTCTTAAGCCAGGTATGGTGATAGATGGCTATAGTTCCAGAATTTGGTAGGATGAGGTAAGAAGATCAATTTGAGGCAAGCTTAAGCTACCTGGTATATGCTGCTTAATCAAAATAAAAGGTGTCAGATGCCTGTGCCTTATGCCTGTAATCCGAGCTACTTGTGAGCTTGAGGATCAAGACCAGCACAGCAGAGATAATCAAGTTACCTCCTTCTCAACCAATAGCTGTCTGCCATGGAACCCGCCTGTTATCCTAGCTAAGAGAAACTTAAAATTGGTGGGTCACAGTCCAGGCACATTCCTGTTTAGGGACATGAGTCAAGATTCCATCTCAAAAATAACTAGCATTCAAAAGGGCTAGAGATGTAGCTCACTGTACCTAGCAAGTGCACGGCCCTGAGTTCAAACCTTGGTACCACCATCAAAAGGGGTGGGGAAAGAGTAACTTACCAATAGCTTTGCAGCTTGAACACGAACTACCCAAGAGCCATCGCTGACCATGTGACAAATTTTTCCAAATGCATCATCAACTAAGCGAATCTCTTCATTAGAAGAAGGGATTGGAACAATGCTAAATTAAAAGTGAAGAAACCACATATGACAAATATGAGTTTAATAAACTCAAAATGACTAATGAAAACTGGTGTACAAGGAAATTATAATTAAATAGATCAGATCCTAAGACGATAAAACACATTTCAGTGTAAACAAATCTGGGACTAGGACCCAATTGTTTCAGCTGCATGACAAATTTTCAGTGTCTTCAGTGAATGTATGTAATCCATCAAAGATACATCAATAAGTCAAAACCTCGAACCTAGAAGTATAGCTCAGTGGTAAAGCACATACTAGTTCTCGGTTCAGTTCCTAGCACAAAGAAATAAACAAGGAGGGAGGGAAGTAGGAAAACATTAGCAATGACAGAGTATTTTATAGTCTTAAGTTTATTATCTCCTATAATTGAACTATTATAAATATAAAAGACCTCAGAATAATATAAAACGTAATTGCAAATCTGCTTTGAAAAAAAGCAATTTTGAATTATTGTGCTAAAAATAAAACCTATAAATGGAGTCTATTCCTCTAGGTTAACTCATTCTGGCTTTTCGCTTCTGGAAGATAGTTAATGGAAAAGAAACAGCTATCTTTTTTTCCCCATAAGAGGAGCCTATCTACCAATAGATAAATATTTATATTATAATAGAGTCACCAAGAACCAACAATTTAATTTATTTTTATTTATTTATTTTTTTTTGTCGGTAGTGGGGCTTGAACTCTGGGCTTGGGCACTACCCCTCAGCTCTTCACCTCAAGGCAAACACTCTACTGCTTGAGCCACAGCGCCACTTCTGGTTTTCTAGTGGTTTTATTGGAGATAAGAGTCTCACGGAGTTTCCTGCCCGGGCTGGCTTTGAACCACAATCCTCAAATCTCAGCCTCCTGAGTAGCTAGGATTACAGCCGTGAGCCACCAGCACCCGGCTTGTAAAAATGTTTTTAAGCAAGGAAACCCTATAGAAGGGATCATTATTCTGAAATTGACTTAGTTATCTGTTATATGGCCCAAATCAAACTAAACTAAACTAAAATGGGTCCTGAACAATATTAATGACTAAGAAAAAAAAAAAGTGCTGAAAAATTCTAATAAAAAACAGCCCTAGTCGGATACTAGTGGCTCATGCCTGTAATCCTAGTTAGTAAGGAGGCTGAGATCTAAGGATTATGGTTGAAAGCCAGCCCGGGCAGGAAAATCCGTGAGACTCTTACCTCCAAAAAGAACACCAGAAAACCAGAAGTGGCAGTGTGGCTCAAGTGGTAGATGCTTGGCTTGAGCTGAAGAGTTCAGGACCAGTGCTCAGGCCCAGAGTTCAAGCGCCACAACCAACGAAAAAAAAAAAAAATGTCCAAGCGTTCTGATTGTCGGGTACTCTGCACTCTCTGTATTACACACCATCTTCCAAAAATTTACCCAAAACCTTCCTTTTCTAGAAGTAGCTTTTAGTGTGGTGGAATGAAAGAAAAATGGGTTAGCAATGACTAAAAGTTGGTTTATAACCACACTGACCTTTCAGGATACAGCTGACTGATAACCCAGATGAGCTGGACAGCAGCACTGCGCACTTGCTCATAGTCATCAGCGAGCAATTTACAGGCCTGCAAAGAATGATTCAAAAGTCTATTAGTTCTATGTCCTCCAAAATAATAGAAAGACAAAGACAGGGGTTCAAAATAGAGAGGGTATCTGGATAAGAATGTCAACCAAAATACTCTGAGAAGCTGGATACTGGTGGCTCATGCCTGTTAATACTAGCTACTCAGGAGACTGAGATCTGAGGATCATGGTTGGAAGCCAGCCCAGGCAGCAAAGTCCATGAGACCCTTATCCCCAATAAACTACTCAGACAAGGCCAGAAGTGGTGTTGTGGCTCAAGTGGTAGAGTTTAGCCTTGAGCACTAAAAGTCGCAGGGACATTGCCCAGGCCCTGACTGAGTTCAAGCCCCAGGATGGGCAAAGTAAAACAAAAAACTCCACAGTGCTGCTCTCTCATGCTCAAACACCCAACACAACATGTTTCCCCTGTCTGTGAAACCAAAGTACACATTTCTGTTCACTATGACCTGAAATCCCTGAACTCATTTCAACCTACTCACTCTTCCTGGATATTTTTCAACACATACCTTCTGGATATTGATGGCTCATGACACCCTTCTTCGACTTAGATTTCTCTGTGCTCAAGACCTTCATAACTAATAGTATGGCCTGGAGCTTCATTGGTATCCCACCAATCTTTCAATATAACATAACCAAAACTGAAGTCAGTACAGATCCCAATTTTAAAACCCTCACTCTCACTCCATCTCCATTACTGTTAGGCCCTAGAGATTACTGCTTCCCTATATTACTGACATTTTTATGCCACTGAACACGTGAATAAGCTATCTTTCTTCTGACTCCTACTTCTCCATATTTCCTTTAGCTATTTTGCTTAGCACATAGTATTCCTTTAGGGAAACAAAAATACAAGCACTCTGTACTCATTCTACTTCATCTTGTAACAGAATAAATTTGGTTTACACATAAAAAAAGCAGCTTGACAAGTAAACTCCCCTGAAAGAAAAGGTACTATTAATAAAGTAGCAAACTCTGATCTCTTGGTATAGATTTAGATTACCTACTAGTAGATTCATTTAATTATATTCCAAAATAAATACCACCCTCTAAGGCCTTTAAAGGGTTAGGCTGTCAAATGGCTTTTCTATAACTACCCAAGTCATTCTTTGACAATGATACATTCATGTGACATCTTTTCATATGATCTCCTGGTCTTGGTTACCCTTTGAAACAAGCTTAATTTACTAGTGTGATGTTCAAAATGTGCCCCATATATGGCCTACCAGAAGAGATAAAAAGACTACCACTTTTCTTTTTCCAAACACTGAATTTTTCTTCACGCAATCTACTATTCACATTGAGCTACCTAAATCTTCCTAATAGTTCTTTTCATAAGTGCTACTCAATAGCATCCTACACTCTCTTTCTGAAAATTATGTTCTGAATATGACTTTACATTCATCTCAACTAATGTGGCTGCCATTAGCCAGCCAAGGTCCTTATTGCTTTCAGGTTCTGAGAACTAGCATGCCACCATCTCCGCTTCATGAACCTCCTCCCCTACCAGACAAGAACCATTTAAAGTACCTGATTATAAATTGCTTGGTGTAATTTCAGTCCTCTTTCATGGAGCTGCAACTAGATAATAAAAGTATATCGTAAGTTAACTGTTAATAAGATCAGTATTTCCAATGTTCCTCAAAACTTCACATACACATTATATCACATTAATAAGGGTTCCCTTTAGCTAAAAGCTGTGCCACTATATATTATATAGTAATCCTCTGAGGTCAGAGGATTAGAAGTTCAAGGCCAATCTGGGCTATATTGTCTTTGATTTCAAAGACAGGAAGGAGAAGGGAAAGCAGGGGGGGAGGGGAAAGGAAATGAGGGCAAACAAGAGGAAAAGAGGAATATGAAATAAAAATAAGAAAGCTAAGATGAAGACTAAGGCATAGCCGGGCGCTGGTGGCTCACGCCTGTAATCCTAGCTACTCAGGAGGCTGAGATCTGAGGATCGCAGTTCAAAGCCACCCCAGGCAGGAGAGACCGTGAGACTCCTATCTCCAATAAACCACCAGAAAACCGGAAGTGGCGCTGTAGCTCAAGTGGTAGAGCGCTCGCCTTGAGCTGAAGAGCTGAGGGACAGCGCCCAGGCCCAGAGTTCAAGCCCCACGACCGACAAAAAAAAAAAAAAGACTAAGGCATAGATCAGTGGTAGATCCACTAGATAAGTATAGCATTTATAAGACCCTGGGCCTTCACCACTGAATATGATGTAGCATACAAAAAAAAAGCAAGGAATAAGGTAACTTCCTCCTTGAAAGCACTATTCTTGTAACTTTCATTTACATTTCTAAAACATGGAAGGTATACAAACTTTACCTGAAGTCATATCCTTCTATGATGGGACCAGATACCTGGAAGAGGGATGTGACTTGGTATTACAACAGGAACAAGCTATATCTCCCATGTTTCAGAGATACAGATGAAAGCTACTAGAGAAGCACAAAGAAAAATATACCATTAGATAGGAATGTGTGTTTTTCATTTTGATGAGGCTACCATGAAAACCTTCCTGAAAGTATACATAGGTATATGCTGGGGGAATTCAGAATGTATCCAAGGCAACACTAGGCATGAACTTAAAAGAGTGAGGTGAAAACTGCTAAGAAAAAAAAAAAGTCAGATGCAGTGATGCATGCCTAGAGTCTCAGCTACTTGAAAGACTGAGGCAGGGAAAATCCAAGTGTTTGGGATGTATCTTTAAATTGCCTCTCTCTCTCTCTCTCTCTCTCTCTCTCTCTCTCTCTCTCTCTCTTTCTTTCTTTCTTGTCGGTCGTGGGGCTTGAACTCTGGGCCTGAGCGCTGTCCCTCAACTCTTCAGCTCGAGGCGAGTACTCTACTATTTGAGCCACAGCGCCATTTCCGGTTTTCTGGTGGTTTATTGGAGATAAGTTTCACAGACATTCCTGCCCGGGCTGGCTTTGAACTGTGATCCACAGATCTCAGCCTCCTGAGTAGGTAGGATTACAGGTGTGAGCCACCAGCACCCGGCTTCTTTATTTTTTTGCAATTGTTTTGAAACATGGTCTTACTATGTAGCACAAGTTGGCCTAAAATTTTACATGTAACCTAGATTGGCCTTGAATTTACAGCTCTCCAGCTCCATTTCACAATGCTAGGTTCATAAGAAAGTTAAGAGACTCTTTTTTTTTAAATTGTGAAAACTGTACAGAGGGGTTACAATTATATGAGCAAGGTAATGAGTATATTTCTTATCAAGCATTGTTGTCTCCTCCTTTGTTTCCCCTTCCCATCCGTGCCCTCCCATCTCCCCCCTACCCATCCTCTCATCCCCCTTCTGTTCCCCTCTCCCCCACCATGCCAAAGTTGTAAAGTTCATTTTTCAACATAACATCTTGTACATCTCATTGTTGCAATGGATCCACCTGTATCCCTATTTAAACAATTTGTTTTTTCCCTTCCCCTTCACAAATTATACCAACATCAAATACAGTGAAAACAAGGGATATATCGTGGGGGAGGGATGTACAAAGCAACAAAGAAATCATCTTATAAAATGTTAGAAACAATAGCAAGAAAGAAAAAACATTTGAGTCCTTATCTTTGGGTTCATTTCACCTAACATCAACTTACCTGACCATTTCTGCTTGTCTCAGACATATACTAGTTATTACAAAAAAGGGAACCCATGGGACCTATGTTTCTTTGGGCCTGGCTTACTTTACTTAATATAATTATTTCCAAGTCTTTCTATTTCTTAACAAATGGGGCAATCATTCTTTCTGATGGAGACATAGAATTTCATTGTGTATAAATACTACATTGTTTTTTATCTATTCATCTACTGAGGGGCATCTGGGTTGGTTCCATATATTAGCTATGGTAAATAAAAATTCTGTCTCTTAAATTAAAAAAGAAAACCAAAAAAAAAAAAAGTGCTAGGGTACTTCTCAGTAGTAGAACTCTCATCTAAATCACAGGAGGCTCTGGGTCCAATCCCTTGCACAACAAAAACAACACAAAACTATCCCAATTTGTTTCCAAAAAATAAAATAATAATAATAATAATCACACTTACCATGGCTTTTATAGCTGCTGTTCTGACACGTGGGTCTTGATCACTGAAGTAATCCCCTATAATCTTCTGGACATCTCTGGCAGTTAGGCCTTCTGCATCTTTTGTAACACTTTTCTCCAGAGAGCCAAGGTTGCCAAGTAATTGCAGGCACTTGTTTCTTACACCGTGGGAGGTGTCTGTCAAGTGCTATTCAAAGGAAAATAGAAGCAGAAAGGCCCATGATTAAGTTACCTTGCAAAGCAAAAACCCAGAGACAGCACTACATCAACTCTAGGGCTCATTTCAATCACCACATTCTCACCAGTATTATAGGATTGGGTTGCTTGACTATTTACAGCCTCTCTGCCTTTAAAAAAAACATGAATCTTTAGAAAACAAGCATTCCACTTTTTTTACCTTTATATTTCCAATAGTCGGTACTTTGCGTAGTATAAAGCAGGCACTTTAAAATTTATCCCTAAATTTCATTGTTATTTGCTATCACATCTTCATACAAGACAAAAATGTATAAATTCTTAAAGTCTTAATATCCACACAGAAATTTTTATTTATTTTTTATTTATTTATTTATTTTTTTGTCGGTCGTGGGGCTTGAACTCTTGGCCTGGGCCCTGTCCCTCAGCTCTTCAGCTCAAGGCAAGTGTTCTACCACTTGAGCCACAGCACACTTCCAACACAGAAATCTCTCTCTCTATATATATATTTTTTTTTTTTAATTTTTTTGGGGGGCTTGAACTCTGGGCCTGGGCGCTGTCCCTCAGCTCTTCAGCTTAAGGCGAGTGCTCTACCACTTGAGCTACAGCGCCACTTCCGGTTTTCTGGTGGTTTATTGGAGATAGGAGTCTCACGGTCTCTCCTGCCCGGGCTGGCTTTGAACCGCAATCCTCAGATCTCAGCCTCCTGAGTAGCTAGGATTACAGGCGTGAGCCACCAGCGCCCGGCTTATATTTTTTAAAATCAATAAATACATACATGTAACAACCCAAATAAAAAGCAGAACATGACAAACACACAGCCCTCATGTCTTCTTCCAGGAACCCCACCTCCACATCACCAAAATGTTTACACAACTGGGCACCAGTGCTCATGCTTGTAACTAGCTACTCAGGGGGCTGAGATCTGAGAATCATGGTTTGAAGCCAGCCGAGGTAGGAAAGTCCAGGAGCCATTTACTTCTGATTAAGTACCAAAAAAGCCAGAAGTCGAGGTGTGGCTCAAATGGTAGAGTGTTAACCTTGAGCAAAAAAGCTCAGGGAAGCCAGGAGGCTGAGATCTGAGGATCGCGGGCAGCCCGGGCAGGAGAGACCGTGAGACTCCTATCTCCAATAAACCACCAGAAAACCGGAAGTGGCGCTGTAGCTCAAGTGGTAGAGCGCTCACCTTGATCTGAAGAGCTGAGGGACAGCGCCCAGGCCCAGAGTTCAAGCCCCACGACCGACCAAAAAAAAAGCTCAGGGATAGTTCAAACCTGACACAAAAAGATGTTGACACCGATTCTAACAACACCTAGATCCACTCTGATTCCTACTTTATAAATTATACTTGTCTGGCTTCATTTGCTTACAGTTACACATGTGAGATATATCCATGGTGTGTCACCTAGTAATATTACTTCATTCTCATTACTATATAGCGTTCTATTTATGAATATATCAAAATCTATTAATACGTTTTGTTGAGAGATACTTGAAATATTTCTAGTCTGACTATTTGAATAACAGCACAGTGATTATTCTTGTATGTGGCTTTTGGTTATATATGTTCACATTTTTGTTGGCTACATACTTACGACTGTAACTGTGGAGTCACATATAGAACCTAGCATTTAGCAAATTAAAAAAAAACAACCTACTTAAAGCTAGGCATGATGGTACACTACTGTAACTCCAATTATTTGAGAAACAGGAGAATCATAGTTTCAGATGAACCTGGGGAAAAAGTGTGAGGCCATATCTGATGAATAAAACTAAAGCAAAAAACTAAAGCAAGCATAAGGCCAATAGTTCAGATTCCAATATTGGGAGACAGGGAAAAAAAAAAAAAGCCTACCTAAAAGGGAAAAAAAAAAAGGAAGAAAAGCTTACTTAAGAGAAAGATTAAGCATGGTAATACATGCCTATAATTCCAACACTCTAGAAACTGAGGCAAGAAGATGGCAAGTTCAGTTATTCTGGGTTACAAAGTTACAAGCCAGTCTGGCTAAATGCAAGATCCTGTCTCAAAAAAGTAAAGAGAAAAGGAGGGGAGGAATGGAAGAGAGGAAGCATAGAAAGGAAGAGAAGAGGAGGGAAGAGGAGGGAAGAGAAAGAGACAGGAAACAAGAAAAGGATGAGCAAGTAAGTGAAGGCAAAGAACAGAAAATAAATCTGAAAGGAGCAGAAGTAAGCAATAGCATGAACTTTCTAGCAAACATGTCTAAAAACAGGATATTCTAACATGACAGGTAGTAAGCACATGTGAATGGTTCACCTTAGAGGGCTCCAGAGAAAAATTTGTGAACCAAGTAAACCAAGTGAGAAGTTAGAGTTGGTGAAAGCCATGCCTTAATGGGATAGTTAGATGGGTAGACTGGCTTAAATGGGACAGGAACAAACACAATCTCAGGAAAGAACTCCTATGCAGAGGGGGAAGGGAGGGTGACTCTCAAAGTGGGAATCTCCAATTATAAATTTGGCTCAATCAAGAAGCTTTACTGCAGGCCACTGTGGTTGCCTCCAAGTTGTTTAGGCTAAAAAATGTGAAACACATACTCTTACAATGACTTTCATGTAATAAGGGTTTAAAACTGAGAAATGAAGAGAAACTTTCAGATAATGAAGCAGACCACGATGGTGTTTGTCAACTGATAAAGTAACTGGTTAGTGGATTATCTATATTCAGTACAAATTGTTGACTGAATCATCAGCCCTGGAAAGTTGCTATCACAATTATAAATAATGTATTTGATTTTCAAATAAACTAAGCATCCTAGTTTCTACAGTCACCAGGCAACAATGACTCATAACCATGTACAACACAGGAATCTTAATCCCAAAAAGTCTAATTCACACCCTCAACAATTACAACTTGAACAATTAAATTTGATGATGTACTTCCCTTATGGGCCATTTCTTACATCATGGCCATCATCATTAAGAATTGCCAAATGTCTGAACATGCTATTTTGGTGTTGTACATTTTGTCAGACCAAAAAGTGCCACCACTCTTTACATTAATAGAGTGAGAGTAAGCAAACCACATCTACAATGTTACTAACAATCAAACTCAACCAAAACTAGAATAAAATTTAAAAATAAACTCAGACAACTAGTTGGAAACTTCCCCTATAGAGAAAAAAACTCAAGCATTACGTATATCAAGAAAAGTTGAAAACAGAGTTACAATGAAAATAATTGGACTGGGAAGGTGGCTCAGTGGTAGAGTGCTTGCCTTGCATGCATGAGGCCTTGGGTTCGATTACTCAGCACCACATAAGCAGAAAAGGCCAGAAGTGGCACTATGGCTCAAGTGGTAGAGCATTAGCCTTGAGCTCAAGAGCTAAGGGACAGAGCCCTTTGAGTTCAAGCCCCATGACCAACAACAACAACAAAAAAAAAAAATTTCTTGATTCATTCAGTTTCCTGCAAATTATTCTTTTTTCCAAGCAGTACCGGGGTTTTTAACTCAGGGCCTCCTGCTTGCTAGGCAGGCCCTCTAATACATGAGCCATACCTCCAGCCATTTTGGAGTTGATTGTTTTCATGGTAGGGGTCTCACTTTATGCCCAGGCCAACCTGGGCTACCACATTCCTATTAATGCTTCCTGTGTCAATGAGGGCCCAGCCACTGTGCTTTCCCATAGCTCAAATAACAGACCTATTCCATTGCACTCAGCCATTAAGTGAGATACAGCCTCCAGAACCACAGTCCTCTGAGCTCCATTTCCCAAGCAATTTATTCTTAAGGATAACCTCTTCTCACAAACCACACATAATATTTGTTTGGATAGAATTTTATGTGTCAGGGGCTGGGAAGGTGGCTCAGTGGTAGAGCACTTGCCTTGCATGCATAAGGCCCTGGGTTCGAATCCTCAGCACCACATAAGCAAAAAGAAAAAAGCCGGAAGTGGTGCTGTGGCTCAAATGGCAGAGCGCTGGCCTGGGCTGAAGAGCTGAGGGACAGCACCCAGGCCCCAGAGTTCAGGCCCCACGACCAGACCACCCCCCCAAAAAAAAAGAATTTTATGTGCCAAAAAGCTGCATGTTGGCTAGGGAGGTGGCTTAGTGGTAGAGTGCTAGCTTTGAGCAAAAGAAGTTCAGGGACAGTGCCCAGGCCTTGAGTTAAGCCCCAAGACTGGCCAAAAAAACCTGCATGTTTCTATCTAAGTTGCTCTTTTACCGGCTTAATGTATTTTTTTGTCATATTATTAAAGGAACAAAAAGAGACTGGAGGTGGGCACTGATGGCTCATGCCTATAATTTAAGCTATTCAGGAGGCTAGTATCTGAGGGTGTGCACCACTTCAAAGCTGGCCTGGGAAGACAATTCCCTGAGACTCTTTTTTTGGGGGGGTCAGTCTTGGGGCTTGAACTCTGGGCCTGGGCGCTGTCCCTCAGCTCTTCAGCTCAAGGCGAGCGCTCTACCACTTGAGCTACAGCGCCACTTCCGGTTTTCTGGTTGTTTATTGGAGATAGGAGTCTCACGGTCTTTCCTGCCCGGGCTGGCTTTGAACCGAGATCCTCAGATCTCAGCCTCCTGAATAGCTAGGATTACAGGTGTGAGCCACCAGCGCCCGGCTCCCTGAGACTCTTATCCCCAACTGACCAGCAATAAAAGCTGGAAGTGGAACTGTGACTCAAGTGGTAGAGCACCAGCCCTGGGGGGGGGGGGGGGGGAAACCAAGCAAGAGTAGATGGCACTGGATTCAAACCCTGGTACTAGCTAGCATTCACATATATACAAAAGAGAAAGAGAGAGGGAAAAAAAGAAGACAGAAAGAAACAAACTATAAGGAAGCCTTATAGGCAAAAAGAAGATCTTTGTTTTCCCAGTAAAATTTTATCACTGGAAGACCTCCCCAATTTCAGTGTATATCTGATGTGAAAGAGAATGGATTTCTTGGTCAAATATGTGAACTATGTCACTTCATCTTAAAAATAAAAATTAAGTGGAGAACCACCTAACAAAAATTAGATGGCTAAGAAAGTTGGATCACAAGTTCCAAGCCAGGCAAAGCTACACAGCAAGATCCAGTGTTAAAGCTAAGGTGTCCAACAACCAAAGAATCTCTCTCTCTCTCTCTCTCTCTCTCTCTCTCTCTCTCTCTCTCTCTCTCTCTCTCTCTCTCTCACACACACACACACACACACACACACACACATCATGGAATACTAATCAGTCATAAATATAAAATAATGTCATTAGTAGGAAAATGGATGAAATTAGGGATCATGTTGCAAGAAATAAGCCAATCTCTAAAAGCCAAATACCTTAAATTCTCATTTATTTATTTTTATTTATTTATTTTTTTTGGGTCCGGTCATGGAGCCTGAACTCTGGGCCTGGACGCTGTCCCTCAGCTCTTCAGCTCAAGGCTAGCACTCTACCACTTGAGCCACAGCGCCACTTCCGGCTTTTTTCTTTTAGCTTATGTGGTGCTGAGGAATCGAACCCAGGGCCTCATGCATGCAAGGCAAGTGCTCTACCACTGAGCCACCTTCCCAGCCCCCAATTCTCATTTATTTATAAACAGAGCACAGAGAAAAAATGATGGTGAGGGCAATGGAATATGGATGTAAAAGGGGGATCTGTCTAGGAGGAGAGCAGTAAGAGTAGGGCAGGGAAAGGAGGGATACTGGTATGTAAAGAGGACCAAAGAATACTACATATACAGAAAGATAGCAAAACAAAATCCATCAGATGCTGTTGATAAAGGATGCATGCACAAGGCCCTACATTCAGAGCATAGCACTGAAAAAGGATATTAAAACTAAAATTATAATCCAGCAATTCCATTTCTGGGTATATATCCGTATAAGGGTTGTAATAACAGAATGTTACAGGCTGTAGGACATTTAAATGAACAACAGAAGTTTATTTATTGAGGGTAGAAGTCCAAGATCAAGGTACACTCAAATACTATTTCTTATGAGAGCTCACTTCCTGCATTGCAGACACCTACCTGCTCTGTCTTTACTTGACCTATCCTCTATGCATCAGGAAACAGTTTTGGTCTCTCTCTTTCCTCATATTTCTTTGGAATGGAGGGTATTGAACACAGGGCCTCACACATGCTAAGCACATGCTCTACCAGTATGCCATACCCCCAGCCATTCTGTTTCTCTTCTTCCACAGATATCAGTCCCAATCTATTGAGATCTCACCTTTACAACTTCATTTAATCTTAATTTCCTCCTTAAAGGCCTTATACATTGGGAGTTAGGGACTCAGCATATGAATCCTGGAGGCACACTATTCAGTCAATAAAATACACGTAAGAATTAAAACCAAGACTTGAATAGATATCTGTACACCCACATTAATATCAGCATTATTTGCATTAGGCAAAAGGCAAAACAAATCTAGTACCCATCAACAGAAGAACAGGGTTAGTGGCACAGCCTGTGTAAGAGGCCCTGGGTTTAACACACACCACCACCCATGGAAAACACATGTATACAATAATGAATAAATAAAATATGGTACATACATGCAATGAAAGATACAAAATAACAAATATATGATTCCAGTATTCCAAGTAAGTGTAATCTAGAATAGCAGTATTCTAGAATAGTCAAATTTATAGTCAGGAAATAGAATGTTTAGTTGTAATAGACTGGAAAAGGATCACATTTCAAGGCCAGCACCAATAGAAAAGTTATGAGACCCCTTCTCAACCCATAGTTGTGTACCTGGCATCCCAAGTTACATTGGAAGCCTGAGATGAAAAGATTATGCCAGGCTAGACTGGGCAGAAAATTGTGCAAGACTCCATCTCCACAGAAGGGAAGATAGATACTGTGGCACATGCCTGTGATCCCAGCAATGGCAGAAAGCCTAAAGGAGGTAGATTTGGGTTTATATAAGCACTAGGAAAATAACCAGAGGTATAGCTTAGTGGTATCATAGCAGCATAACAAGCACAAGGCCCTGAGTTCAAACCCCTAGTACTGCCCACACATACACCAAAACAAAACAAAACCTAAGACACAAACACATAGACCTGCCTAGGACAACAATGGCAGGATCATCACTACTACCTTCTTAACAGTCATTAGGGAAATCTTTAGAAACAGCAATATGCAGAAAGCTGTCATCTCTTATAAAAGGTAACAATGCCTTCTGGAATATCTCCTGAAGAATCTGAAGCTGCTTAATGGCTACTATTTTAACCCAGTAATATAATCATTTATCAGCATTATCAATCATATATTAGACATAACTGTATATATAGCTGTCTTTTCATAGTATTGGCAGTACAGTTTATTTTATGGTAGCATTACTACAAACATGTGAGTAATGATGATGTAAAGTCACTGGGTGGTAAGTTTTTTCAGCTCCACTATAACAGCACTACATACATGGCCCATCACTGATCAAAACATCATTATGCAGTCCAGGACTATATGAAAGAGGGGGGAGAGGGGAGGGAAAGAAAGAGACAGAAAGAGACAGAGAGAGACAGAGAGAGACAGAGACAGAGAGACAGAGACAGACTATTTGTGTGTGTGTTGGTCCTGGGATGAAACTCATGGCCTAGGTGCTCTCCCTGAGCTTCTTTTGCTCAAGGCTAGCATGCTACCACTTGAACCACAGCTTTTTTTCCCCCAAAGATTTCTTTATTGAGATTAAGTAATTACATAAATTTCACGCTACTGTGGCATAGTTATACTTAGCTAAAGTCACAAACACCTTTTAACATTCACAATAAGCATCATCATTCTAATCTACAAAACTTATGAATAAAGAAAAATACAAAAACCTCAAGTTTTATATACAAAAAAATTTAACTCTTATAACATTAACAATAAACTATCTCTTCCAGATCAGGTGATATGTACATTTCTTTCCTTTTGCTTAGTATCAGCTGTTTCCTCCTTTTCTCTCATTCCCAGTCTGTATTCCCATATAGCCTGAAATTAAAGGCACATTCCAATCCCAACCCATTAGCTCAAAAAGCATCTTGTGAACTCCATGCTTGGCTAGCCTTTAACCGTGATTTCCCAATCTCCACTTCCTAAGTAGTTAGGATGACTGGCTTAAGATGTCAGGCCTGGCTTAATCTGCTCTTCGTTTTCTAGTGTTGTATGTCAGACGTTACAAATGTATAAACTTATAAACTATCCTTATCTTTTTCTTCTTTTTTTTTTTTTTTTCTGAAACAGAGTCACACTCATTAGTCTAGTTTAGGCTAGCCTTGAACTCAAAATCATTCTGCCTTGGCCTTCCAACTGCAGAGATTATAGGTGCAAGCTATCACACCTGGCTCCATTCTATTTTACTGTAGGCACTTAAATTATATCAAAATACTGTATTTACCATTCTTTTGTCTTTTTTCAACAAGGTCTCACTATATAGCCCAGGTTAGTAAAGAACTCTATGTAGCCTAGGCTAGTCTTGAACTTGCAATCATCTTGCCTCAGCCTCCTAAATGCTAATTACAGTGTGCAACACCAAATCCAGTTAAGCAGTACTTTAACTGCTTACATTTTCATTCAGCTCAAACTATTTCCTAATTTATCTTCTGATTTTTTTTTTCAGTCAATCGTGGGGCTTGAACTCTGGACCTGGATGCTGTCCCTCACCTCAAAGCAAGTGTTCTACCACTTGAGCCATAGCAACACTTTCAGTTTTCTCGTGGTTAACTGAAGATAAGAGTCTCACAGACTGTCTGACCCAGGCTGGTTTTGAAGTGAGATCCTCAGATCTCAGCCTCCTGAGTAGCTAGAATTACAGGCATGAGCCACTGGTGCCCGGCTCTTTTGATTTCTTTTTCAAAGAAGTATGTTATTTAATTTCCATATATTTGAGTTACTTAAATTTATTTCTGCTAATTGATTTTTAATTTCATCCCATTATGGTTAGAGACCTACTTTTCATTATTCCTATTAAAAGACTGAATGTTTTACATATAAATCACATCTCAACTTTTAAGAAAACACAAACATATAGGACTTGGGGTAAAACTCAGAGGTAAAACACATATTTAGCATGGATAATGACCTAGATTCAACCCTGGCACTAACACACAAACAAACAAAAGGGCCAGGCCTGATGCCAGATTCCTATAATCACAGTACTCAGGAAACAGAAGCTCCTGGACATAATCAGATAAAATCCCAGATTCTCAAGAGGATTGAGAGTTCAAAATCAGTATGGGCTATATAGAGAAACCCAAAACTAAAAACCATAAACAAAAAAGAACTCCAGTTACTAAACATAATATATTTGAATGTCTTTTTGTTGTTGTTGTTGTTTTGTTTTGTTTTGGTCGGGTGTAGGGCCTGAACTCTGGGCTTGGATACTGTCCCTCAGCTCTTCAGCTCAAGGCTAGCACTCTACCATGTGAGCTACAGCGCCACTTCCAGCTTTACTCTGCTTATCTGGTGCTGAGGAACCAAACCCAGGACCTCATGCATGCAAGGCAAGCACTCTACCACTGAGCCACCTTCCCAGCCCCCATTGTATTTCTTTTATAAATCAAAAAAAAAAAAAAAAAGGAAAAAAGAGAAGGCAACTTTTTCCCCTCCCCCCCCTCCCGCCCCAACAGTAGTGGGGCTTGAACTCAGGGCCTGGACATGTCCCTGAGCTTCTTTTGCCCAAAGCTTGCACTCTACCACTTGAGCCACAGCACTACTTCCGGCTTTTTTTGTTTATGTGGAATTGAACCCAGGGCTTAATGCATTCTAGGCAAGCACTCTATCACTAAGCCACATTCCCAGCCAAGAGGCAACTCTTAAAACAATAGTTCTGGGCTGGGATTTAGCTCAGTGGCAAAGTGCTTGCCTAGCAAGCACAACATCCTTGGTTCAATTCCAGTACCAAAAAAGAGAAGACCAAAAAAAAAAACCCAGTTAAAAAAAAAAGCAAACAACAAAAAACAATAGTTCTTGGCAAGCTTATTATAGGTTTAGGATGTAGCTGAGTGAATTTTACAGCACCAACCACCTTTCCAGTTGATGCAAAATTGTTCAGGGAAAAACATCATTCTCTTACCTTGCAAGCTACATCAACTAATCGTGATTGGATGGCTTGATTCTCTGGTAGTTTGGTGCCAATTGCAAGCAAAGTATCCAGCAATTGAGCTAGGACTTGATGAGACTCTAGAAAAGATGGAAAGCTAGGTTATACAATTTCCAAAGACCATTACAGAAACTAATTTACTTTGTCAAGAATTTCTGGCTGGGCCCCAGTGGGTCACACTTGTAATCCTAGCTATTCTGGAGGCTGAGATGTAAGGATTGTATGAGCTAGCCCAGACAGAAAAAGTTTGTGAGATTTTCATCTCTAATTACTACAAAAAGCCAGCAGTGGAACTGTAGCTCAAGTGGTAGATTGCTACCCTTGAGCACAAAAGCTCAGGGACAGTAAGGGCCCAAAGTTTAAGCCCCAGGACTGACAACAGAAAAATAAATTTTAAAAAATTATCAGCTGGGGGATGGGAAAGTGGCTCAGTGGTAGAGTGCTGTCTTGCATGCATGAGGCCCTGGGTTCGATTCCTCAGCACCATATAATCAGAAAAAGCTGGAAGTGGCACTGTAGCTCAAGTGGTAGAGTGCAAGCCTTGAGTTGAAGAGCTCAAGGACAAGGCCTAAGCCCAGAGTTCAGGCCCCACAACCAACCAAAAAAAAAAAAAAAAGTCAGCTGATTTCTACTATCTAATCCTAATGCTTTCAACTACAAGCTAAATTCCCAAAGTAACTGGATCTAAAATTTGAATCTTTCATAGGACTGGGCACAATTCTACTCACATATTAGGTGCTCAAAAATGTGGTGCTTGACTGATTTAAGATCCTTCTTTCAGCTCTTCCAGAACTTTCATGATGAAAGTCCAAATTCCTTAGCAGGGCATTTATACATACATACAAGGCCTTCACCACATGTAGCCTGCCTAACTTTTGTAGCTCATCTCTTTCACATCTCCTCTAGCACTTTTTCCCAACCACTCCTCATCTTTACACAAGCTAATTTCTCTACCTAGTATACCTCCCCTATCACCAACTAATTTAAAGTGTTACTTTCTGTGCACAGCTTATTCTAATCCTCAAGAATTGACCACTTCCTCCTCCTTGTTCCATAGCTCTCTCTCCAGCAGATATAACACTACTTATTTATTGCTATCAGACTACAGCTGAAGACTGAAATATTCCTAAAGATAATGACTTTTGCTGTTGTTTTGTGCCAGTCTTGAACTCAGGGATTAGGTGCTGTCCCTGAGCTTTTTCTGTGTGCTCAAAGCTAGTGCTCAACAAGTTGAACCACAGCTCTTTGAACTTCCAGCTTTTTGGAGCATAGAGATAGAAGTCTCATAGAGCTTCCTACCTGGGCTGGCTTCAAACTACAATCCTCAGATCTCACCTTCCTAAGTAGCTAGGGTTACAGGAATGAGCCACTGGCACCCAGAAAAAACTGTGTTTTATTTACCTTGGCATTCTCAGAATCTAGCACAACTCATTATGTGTTTAATGAATGTTTAGTATGGACAAAGAGCCAAATACAAATGAAGCTATGGCCATCTTCTCAACCTCATCATCTCTGTATAAAAGGATCTGTGTGTTCTAAGATATGGTTCTTACAATGCTGGTGGTATACAAGAGGAATTTGGTGGCATATTTTATATTAATAATTATGTATATATTTTAATGCATATAATAAAATACATATTGATGTTTAAACTGTATATTGGAACCTCTTTGTACAACTATTCAATAACACAATTAAAGAAGTAAAAAAAAGAGAAAATGAATTTGAGGATGATTTAATGACAGATGTGTATTTATTTGAAAATTAAAATCTATAATTTTTAAGAAACAAGTTTAATTTTCAAATTAAAGGCATGAATTATACGATTATTTCTTTGTTGCTTTGTATGTCCCTCCCCCACAGTATAACCCCTACTTTCACTGTATTTGATGTCTGTATAATTTGTGGAGGGGAAGGGGAAAAACAAGTCATTTAAATAAGGATACAGATGGACCTGTTGCAACAATGAGAAGTACAAGTTGTCATGTCAAAAACAAACTTTACAACTTGGGGGGGGAGGTTTTGGTGGGGAGAGAGGGAGAATGGGAAGGGTAAACAAAGGAGGAGGCTACAATGCTTGATAAGAAATGTACTCACTATCTTGCCCATGTAATTGTAACCCCTCTGTACAGTATTTTTACAATAAAAAAAAATTAAAATTAAAAAAAAAAGGCATGGCTCAAGCAGCAGATAGTATGCTTGTCTAGTAAGAAGCAAGCCCTGAGTTTAAACCTCAGTATTACCAAGATTAATTAATTAATTTTAAGGCAACTGAAGCACTAATGCTGTAAGTGAATTTTTTTTTTTTTTTTTGCCAATTGTGGAGCTTGAACTCTCGGCCTGAGTGCTGTCCTTCAGCTCTTCAGCTCAAGCCTAGCACTCTACCACTTGAGCCACAGCACCACTTCTGGCTATTTTTGCTTATGTGGTGCTGAGGAATCGAACCCAAGGCCTCATGCATGTGAGGCAAGCAGTCTACCACTGAGCTACTTTCCTAGCCCTGTAAGTGAATTTTTTTTTTTTTTTTGGTCCGGTCGTGGGGCCTGAACTCTGGGCCTGGGCGCTGTCCCTCAGCTCTTCAGCTCAAGGCTAGCTCTCTACCACTTGATCCACAGCGCCACTTCCGGCTTTTTTCTTTTTGCTTATGTGGTGCTGAGGAATCAAACCCAGGGCCTCAGGCAAAGGCAAGTACTCTACCACTGAGCCACCTTCCCAGACCCTGTAAGTGAATTTTTTTAAACACACAAAATTTAGATAACCCAAAATTTAAAAAGGTGAAATAATTTTCTGCTTCATCTAAACACTGAGAACATGATTTAGGGCATCCACAAGAAACTAATAGAAAAAAAAAAAAATCACGAGCTGGGAAGGTGATTCAGTGGTAGAGTGCTTGCCTCACATTTATGAGGCCCTGGGTTTGATTCCACATCACCACAAAAGCAGAAAAAAGCCAAAAGTAGCGCTATGGCTCAAGTGGTAGAGCACTAGCCTTGAGCTGAAGAGCTGAGGGACAGCGCCCAAGCCCAGAGTTCAAGCCCCATGACTGACTAAATAAATAAATAAATAAATAAATAAATAAATAAATAAATAAATATCTTTTTTAAAAAATCGCATGCATAGCCAGGCACCGATGGCTCATGCTTGTAATCCTAGCTACTCAGGAAGCTGAGAGCTGAGGGTGGCAGTTCAAAGCCAGCCCAGGAAAGAAAATCCGTGAGACTCTTATCTCCAATAAACCACTAGAAAACCAGAAGTGGTGTTGTGGCTCAAGTGGCAGACTGCTCGCTTTGAGCTGAAGAGCGCAGGGACAGTGCCCAAGCCCAGAGTTCAAACCCCATGACGGACCAAAAAAAAAAAAAAAATCACATGCATATGAGACATGGCAGTGTCACTTCCATGGGCTCCACATTGTGATGGACCACACAAACAGAAGCCGTTGGCTTCTGAGTCGGTGCAACACAGGGAAGAAAGCACAGGCTCTGCCACATAACTATATAACCCTAAACTAGTGAATTAAGTTGTCTCAACTTCAGTGTGTCTACCAGTAAGATAAGGGTAGCAAAATCTATCTTCTATCCTAAGTAAAGTACTTTAAACATAGGGCACTTGGCAGAGGTCAATACAGGAGAGCTATCAAGAAAGGAAAGTGTATTCACATTCCAATGTAAACCTACATAGATATGTTATTAAATCACCCTCAAACTCCTTTTCTTCTTTATATTTTTACTTCTTTAGTATTATTATTAATAGTTGTACAAAAAGGTTCCACTTCCAATGAGATGAGGGCTACAATGCTTCATGATCAATGTTATCCCTTCTCAAATTCATTTTAAATAACAACAAACACAAAGCTTTTTCTATACAAAAGGAATTTAAAGATTTTGGCTCTGACTACACAGTTTTAAAATTGCAACTTACTTTCATTCTGCAGTATGTTAATGGCATCATCCATAATGCAGTCTGGTGAGAAGCCTGCAGTCTTTGATAATAAACCCAACAATGACGCGATTTTCAGTCTCACAGATGGGTCATTTTCCTGGAACAAAAGAAGCAACTGTCATCTTGATGCTCTACTCTTAGTTAACCAATAAACAGGAAAATGTGAAAGTAGCTTCCTATAAGAGATTCAAAGATCCAGGTATTCTAAGGCTTCATTTTTGAAAACCTAACTTTATATATTTCTATAATTTTCTCAATCAGCATCTTCCACAATCAAGTACTGCAAAGTTAAAGTAAAAAAACATTCATGCCTTCCTGATATCATTAACTTCTAACCAAAAATGTGCAGTTGACATTACCTTTCCTTCTGCTGGAGACCCAGACACCTGTACCTACACTGCCAGCACTGAACACTCAACATGGCTGCCAGCTCCACTGCTCTCTGAATCCCTGGATAGTGGAGTTGCAGCTACCACTGCTATCACCAGAAACAACCTTTCCTTCTACCTACTTTTTTCCAATCACCAGATCTTGTTATAAGGTTGAAGTATAATGTAAATGTCTGAGTACAGGTCATGTACCTGAGCCCCAGATGCAAAGGAGACAGAGAAATGAATAGTCTTCCCATCGTAGTATCAATGGGGAGAGGTAACCCTGCAGATGATCTCTACCACACACCAAGATTGCTATGGTTAAAAAAAGAGAAGCACGGGCTGGGAAGGTGGCTCAGTGGTAGAGTGCTTGCCTTACATGCATGAGGCCCTGGGTTCCATTCCTGAGCACCACATAAGCAGGAAAAAAAAAAAGCCGGAAGTGGTGCTGTGGCTCAAGTGGTAGCTAGCCTTGAGCTGAAGGGCTGAGGGACAGCGCCCAGGCCCAGAGTTCAGCCCCCACGATCGGACCAAAAAAAAAAAAAAAAGAGAGAGAGAGAGCCGGGCGCTGGTGGCTCACGCCTGTAATCCTAGCTACTCAGGAGGCTGAGATCTGAGGATCGTGGTTCAAAGCCATCCTGGGCAGGAGAAACCGTGAGACTCCTATCTCCAATAAACCACCAGAAAACCGGACGTGGTGCTGTAGCTCAAGTGGTAGAGCGCTCGCCTTGAGCTGAAGAGCTGAGGGACAGCATCAGGCCCAGAGTTCAAGCCCCACGACCGACCAAAAAAAAAAAAAAAAAAAGAGGCTCACATCTCTTCATTTATCATCATACCCATCTGTAGCACAATGACCACCCCTAAACATGCTCAATAAATTCATGTGAAATAATGCAGGAAAAAAGCATTATGCTAGTGTGAAGATTAAGTAATCTTTCTATACTGAATACAAAACTATTTAAATATATGCTGAAAAAGGATGAAGTGCCTTCTAGATAGGATAGTTTCCAAGGATGCAGCCAGGCACAGCATGAGGGCTCACAATGGGGAAAGGAAAGCAGCTATGGAGTCAAGAGACCTAAGATCCCTTTATGAATTCATGTATATACTATGGGAACATTGTTTGCTTGGGAAAATAATTTTCATACAATGTGAGTGCAATATAAGAGCATGAACTTGAAATCAGTCAGGCCTAGATGCAAAGCCCAATTCATTACACGAGGTTTATGTATACATCTTTTGGTAGTGTTGATGATTTTACTGTTTTTGTTTTTAAACAGGATTCCACTATGTGACCCAGGCTGGACTCCAACTCACAATCCTTCTGCCTCAACCTCTTGAAAGCTGGGATTGTAGATATGCACCACTATACCTAGTTAAGTATATGTCTTGAACAGACAATTAACCTCTCTGACTCTCCTCTGTGAAGTGGAGCTAATAACTACCACAGGAGAGGAAAGTGGCTAGTAAAGAAATAAGCACACAGTGAACAGGTAGGTGCTCTACCTCTTTAGTTACATTCCAGTCTTGTTATTTTCTTGATTAGAGATTAATACCAGTATTTGTCTAAATATGTCTAAGTCCTAAAACTCGGCATCTAAAACAATCAAAACTAATTGGAAAAAGGACTTAGCCATTCCACCAAAGTAAATATACAAATAATCAAAAAGCACATGAAAAGCAACGCACTGGTGGCTCACCATCTATAATCCCAGCTGCTTGGGAAGCTGAGAGTTGAGGACTGCATTTCATAGCCCGCCCAGGCAGAAAAGTCTGTGATACTCTTATCCCCAACAAACTACTCAGAAAAAGCTGGAAGTGGTGCTATAGCTCAAGTGGTAGCACTCTATCCTTGAAAACAGAAAGGCTCAGGGACAGCACCAAGTCCCTGAATTCAAGCCCCATGACTGGGAAAAAAAAAAAAAGTATATGAAAAGATACTCAGAAATGCAAATCAATGAAATACTACCTCATAACCATCAGGATGGCTAGTTTAAAAAAAAAGAAAAAATCATGCTAGAACTTTCTGAGTAACGATCCAGAAGCATAGCAAATCAAAGAAATATTTGATAAATGAGATTACATCAAACTAGAAAGTTTCAAATAGGGATACAGGTAGACCCATTGCAACAATGAGATGTATGAAACATTATGTCAAAAAACGAACTTTACAACTTGGGGGGGGGGGTGGTGAGATGGGAAGGGATAGGAAGGGGAACAAAGGAGGAGGCAACAATGCTTGATAAGAAATATACTCATTGCCTTGCCCATGTAATTGTAACCCCTCTAAACGGTATTTTCACAATAAAAAAAAAAAAGAAAAAACAAACAAACTAGAAAGTTTCTACACAGCAAAGGACACTGTTAATAAGCTAAAAAGATAGCCAACAGAATGGGAGATTTTTGCTAGTTACACATAAGACAATGGCCTAAATATCCAGAATATAAAGAGCTAAAAACCTAAACCCTCAAAGAATCAACAACCCAATTAATAAATGGGCTAATGAGCTTTATAAAAAGAGACTTCTCAGAAAAAGAAGTAAAACCTGGCCAACAAACACATGAAGAAATGCTTGATATCTCTGGCCATAAAGAAAAATGCAAATCAAACCAACACTGAGATTCCACCTCACCCTAGTTAGAATGGCCATCATCAAGAATACAAACAATAACAGATGCTAATGTAGATGTGGGCAAAAAGGAACCCTAATACATTGTCAGAATGTAAGCTTGCTCAACCACTCTGGAAAGCAGTGTGAATGTTCCTCAAAAAACTAAACGTAGAACTACTCTATGATCCAGCAATTTCACCCTTGAGTGAAAAAGAATACAAACTAAGGGCTGGGAATGTGGCCTAGTGGCAGAGTGCTTGCCTAGCATACATGAAGCCCTGGGTTTGATTCCTCAGTACCACATAAATAGAAAAGGCCAGAGGTGGTGCTGCGGCTCAAGTGGCAGAGTGCTAGGCTTGAACTAAAGAAGCTCAGGGACAGTTCTCAGGCCCTAAGTTCAAGCCCCAGGTTTGGGGGGAGGAGGAGGTTTAAAGTTACCAACACAACTATGTTCACTGTAACACTATTCACCATAACCATGAAATAAAAACAGCCCAGATGCCTTGTGATAGTCAAATCAATTAAGAAAATGTAAGAATTTTACTCATCTATTAGAAAGAATGATAAGCCGGGCGCCGGTGGCTCACGCCTGTATTCCTAGCTACTCAGGAGGCTGAGATCTGAGGATCGAGGTTCAAAGCCAGCCTGGGCAGGAAAGTCCGTGAGACTCTTATCTCCAATAAATCACTAGAAAACCGGAAGTGGCACTGTGGCTCAAGTGGTAGAGCACTCATCTTGAGCTGAAGAGCTCAGGGAAGCACTCAGGCCCAGAGTTCAAGCCCCACGACCGACAAAAAGAAAAGAAAGAATGATAGTGTGCATCATTTGCAAAGAAATGGCAAGACCTAGAAAAAATTATGTTAAGTAAAGTAAGTCAGGCCCAGAGAAACAAAGGTTGCATGCTTTCTCTCTGTGGAAGCTAGAATTCACTCATAAATATGTAAGTAGTTTGGGCAGTATGCAAGTATACACAAATGTATTAACTGAAATATGGTAGATTCAGGGAGCACTAAAAACAGTCTGATTCCTTAGAAAGGCAAAATAAACCAGGTGCTGGTGGCTCACACCTGTAATCCTAGCTACAGGAGGCTAAGATCTAAGGATCACAGTTTGAAGCCAGCCCAGCCCAGGAGACTCTTACCTCCAATTAACCATAAAAAGTCAAAAGTGGAGCTGTGGTACAAGTGGTAGAGCACTAGTCTTGAACACAAAAGCTCAGGAACAGCGCTCAGGCCCAGAGAATTCAAGCCCCAAGACTAGCCAAAAACAAAAACAAAAACCCACAAAATCATAGTTCAGAAAATAAACACCAGGAAACAGGAATATGAAAGGAGTAGAGTGGGGTCATGGGGAAGGGAGTGGACAAATGAAGAGAAGGGAGTCACAACAAAATTAAGAAAAGTGAGGAAAGGGTGGGTTGAGGAGGGACAGGTAAGAATGTTGAAATGATTGACATTGAACAAGATGCATTCTATTCATAAACTGCTTTGTTGAATGACAACTCCTTTGTACAACTACTCGAAAACTATGTATATTATACATATATACACACACACACACGTACTTGAAGACTATGTATATTATATATATATATATATACAGATATATATATATATATATATATATATATATATATGGGGTCTGTCCCATTTCCTGCATGAAGAGCAGAAAATTATTCTCTTCATTTTTTTCCCAACTTTTATCCTATAATACTAAAGCTGACAGAAGCCCTCATTCATCTTCCAGTGACAGACAATTGAGAAAAAGCCAACAAAGAAAATCTCAGAGCTAAAGAGCAGCCAAAAGACAGTAAAAGTGGTGTTGTCCAAATGTAAGGAGACTAGAGAAACAGCAACTTGGCTACAGCATCCTGGGCTGAGAAGGCAGGAAGGAAAAATGATGACTACAAAAGGTAACAAAAAGCAACCAAAAGGTAGGAGGAGATGAATGAAGAGTTCACATGAAGGAATTTAAGATACCAGCCAGGCACCAGTAGCTCACACCTGTAATCCTAGCTACTCAGGAGGCTGAGATCTGAGGATCATGGTTCAAAGCTAGCCTAGGCCAGAAAGTCTATAAGACTCTTATCTCCAATAAAACACTCAGAAAACCAAAAGTGGTGCTGTGGCTCAAGTGGTAGAACGCTTGCCTTGAGATGAAGTGCTGAGGGACAGTGCCCAGGCCCAGAGTTCAAGCCACACAACCGGACAAAAAAAAAAAAATCAGCCTGGGCTGAAAGGTCTGGGAGACTCTTATCTTCAATTAACTACCAGGAAACCAGAAGTGGAGCTATCACTCAAGTGGTAGAGCACTCACTTTGAGCTTGTCCAGGCCGAGTTCAAGCTCCACAACTGACAAAAAGAAAGAGAGAAAAAAAGAAATTTAAGATACCAGATGTTCCACTGGCACAGAAGGGAAAAGAAAGTGGAGAAGAGCAGAAGGAAGAAGAGCAAGTGGCCAGGGTTCAGAGATGGGAGGTACTCCATCAGATGGTTTCTACTGTTTCTGTTACAAAAAGTGGAAGATCTGAGAGGCAAAGGAAGAGGTCCAGCCAGACAGTGGCCTTTCATTCTTCTCATCTGGAGGCAGAATAGATGAAAAGACAGGGGAATTATATCATTTTTAACAAATATCAAAAGGACCAAAGTCAGAAGTTAACTCTCCAATGCTCCAGGGATCCTCTTAAGTGTGAAGTCTGAAAAGGAGGACACTTAGATTAATAATGGTAACACAAAAGAGCTAATGGTTGTGTTAACAAGGCATTCCCCAGTATCTGGAACACTGCCCGGTGCATAACAAATATTTGTTAGCTGAGTAGAAACCATCTATTAGTCCATTCAATAAATACTTACCAGTGTTCTTGGTATTACAGATGCATCACTTTAAAAAATCAAGAATTGGAGCAACATAACAAATGAGATAATTACTAGCATACTAGAAAGTAGGTGCTATGAAAAAAAAAAATCAGAGAAGGAAGCCAGAAAGTACTGGGTAGGAAAGGCATGCTCAATATGAAACAAGAGTAAAGGAAGACTCCATGAGGAAAAACGGCATTTGGAAAGGATTTCCATGACATATAGAAAGTAGATATGAAGGGGCTGGGAAGGTGACTCAGTGGTAGAGCACTTGCCTTGCATGCCTGAGGCCCTGGGTTCGATTCCTCAGCACCACATAAGCAAAAAGAAAAAAGCCAAAGTGGCGCTGTGGCTCAAGTGGTAGAGCGCTAGCCTTGAGCTGAAGAGCTGAGGGACAGCGCCCAGGCCCAGAGTTCAAGCCCCATGACCAGACCCAAAAAAAAACAATTAAAAAAATAAAGTAGATATGGAAATATGAGAGAAAAATAAATGCGAAGACTTGTAGCAGACACAACTGAATGAGGGAGTCTTGCCATCCTCTGTACTGAGGAACAAATTTTTTTTGCTCTCCTGTTCAGCTGAACTGACCAAAGCAATGGTCATGGAGAAGCCTAGCACACTGCTGGCTGGGAAACAGTACTACATACTGTATAGACATATTGCACAGAGATTCTGGAAAGAACTCATTCTAGATTTGGAAAGACAGTAGATGCAAACTATGGACAGAAAAAAATTCACAAGAAAGTGATATCACAAAACTTAGTCAACTGCCATACATACATTTACTATGTTGATGCTCATGCTACTACTCAATGAGGCTGCTAATCTAACAATAACTAGGCTCTGCAGGGATTCATGCAGGTGTTTGTCCTTACTCTTGAGGGCTCTTGAGAGCCAACAAATTCCAAATTCATAATGGTATGTATATGCAGATAGCAAAGTGAGGTCTCTGGTGGCTTACTTAGTAAGCCTCAAGAGGAATCTGAAGAAGTGTAAGAACATGAAGGAAGACGACACATGGGATAGTACATGATGATTCTGGATTATGCTATAGTCAGACGGTCAGCAATGACTTAGAAGATCATTTAGAGGAGCATGCTGCTGAACCAGAGCAATCTGAAATCTAAGAGGAAAAGTTTGAGCCTGTGTCAGAAAAAACTACTGAAGATGCTCAGAAGAGTTCTTCCCCAGCACCTACAGACATACCTCAGTCAATACAGGAAGACTTGAGGACATTTTCCTTAGCATTGTAAGCAATAAGAGCTTTTCTCCAATGAAGTTGTTCCAATTACTAGAATAGCAACTAACACTGTTACAGGCCCAATTTCACAGCCCTGTCCAGAGTCTCTATTTAAATTTCAGATGACACCAGATGTGTAAGATTGATCAAAGAAGGAAAGAATAACGGATAAATAATCCTCTGTAGAGGGGACTCATGCCAATCTACCAGACTGATGAGCAAGACAGTGTTAAACTCCAAAGCATCATGAGACACTATGATGGTCATCAACTCTTCACTGTCAACCTACCTCATAAAGCTGACAAATCAAAAGTTAAAGTATTTATTTCAAAATTATAGGAATATGGAAATGAAGGTGTGATTCAAGTGACAGAACATAAGCTTTGAGAGGGAAAAAAAGCCAAGTTATCTATTACACCGTTAAAAAAAAAAAAAAAAAAAGAAAGCCAAGTGAAAAGTATGAGGTCCTGACTTCAAGCCCTAGCAATGGCACCAAAAATAAATAAATAAATAAATATTAAGAGAATGTGATGAAAGTGTGCACTAACAGTGGTAGGAAATAAGCCAATTTGATTTTATTGTGTTTAATGATTCTGAACCTTAGCAACAGGTCCATAATGTTCAAAAGTCCATCTGAATGAGAAGACTTGAGCCATCAAGAGACATCAAGAAACTTACCTGCCATGACTTATAAGCTCTCTAGGTGGACTGGATAGCAGAAAAAAAGGTCCTCTCCACAGAGGCATAGTCGAGAAACCAAGATTTGTAGTAGAAAAAGGGATTGCTCCAAGGTAGGGAATTGCTTTTCACTGATCTTCATGTATCATACAAATCCAAGATCCCTGTAAAATGGTGAATTTCTTCAAGCAGCCTTTGGTATTTTAGACTAAGATGATCCTAGTCTATTATACTTAGTATAACAAACTGATTACAGGTGTATAATTTTCCTATTTTGTGTTAATGGTGTCTACTTCCTTCTCTTCCCTCTCGTGACCTGCCAGTCCTTCATTACCAACTTTGCAGAACAATATTTTAGTAGTAACAAATTATTTATCTAAATATATACTTTGGGCTGGGAAGGTAGCTCAGTGGTAAAGTGCTTGCCTCACATGCATGAGGCCCTGGGATCAATTCCTCAGCACCACATAAACAGAAAAATCTGGAAGTGGTGCTGTGGCTCAAGTAGTAGAGCGCAAGCCTTGAGCTGAAGAGTTCAGGGACAGCGCCCAGGCCCAGCATTCAAGCCCCACAAACAACCAAAAATAAATAAATAAATAAAGTGTGTGTGTGTGTGTGTGTACAGCGCCCAGGCCCAGCATTCAAGCCCCACAAACAACCAAAAATAAATAAATAAATAAAGTGTGTGTGTGTGTGTGGTGTGTGTGTGTGTGTGTGTGTGTGTGTGTTCAGGGACAGCACCCAGGTGTGTGTGTGTGTGTGTGTGTGTGTGTGTGTGTGTGTGTGTGTGTGTGTGTGTGTGTGTGTGTGTGTGTGTGTGTGTGTGTGTGTGTGTGTGTGTGTGTGTGTGTGTGTGTGTGTGTGTGTGTGTGTGTGTGTGTGTTCAGGGACAGCACCCAGGCCCAGCATTCAAGCCCCACAAACAACCAAAAATAAATAAATAAATAAAGTGTGTGTGTGTGTGTGTGTGTGTATGTGCGTGCGTGCGTGCGCGTGTGTGTGTGTGTGTGTGTGTGTGTGTGTGTGTGTGTGTCCTGGGGCTTTTAGCACTCTACCACTGGAAGCACAGCTCTACTTCTGGCTCTTTGGTGGTTAATTGGAAATAAGAATCTCAAGGAGAGCTGGGAAGGTGGCTCAGTGGTAGAGTGCTTGCCTTGCATTCATGAGGCCCTGGGTTCGATTCCTCAGCACCACATAAGCAGAAAAAGCCGGAAGTGGCGCTGTGGCTCAAGTGGTAGAGCACTGGCCTTGAGCTGAAGAGCTGAGGGACAGCACCCAGGCCCAGAGTTCAGTCCCCCACAACTGGCAAAAAAAAAAAAAAAAAAAAAAAAAGACTCTCAAGGACTTTCCTGCTGAGGATGGCTTCCAGGCATGATCCTCAGATCTCAGCCTCTTGAGGACCTAGGATTACAGATGTTAGCCAGATTTTTAAAGAAAAAAAAGGGGGGAGTGGGAATTGGATTTCTTTGATTACTAAATATCTTTTAAAATAGTCATTTCCCAAAAATAATGTGTCTGGCTTATTACTGACATTTGGTATGGTTAGTTCTTATTTTTTACATGTTTCAAAAAAGCCTATGAAAAATACAGGATTTGATACACAAGTTTAGAAGAATAATCTAAATTGTTTCCTGAGACTCATGACTTCATTCGGATGTAGAAAAACTGCCATTTGGAAAATGTGACAAACTTAATTCTAAGTGGTATGGTAAGGTTAAGTAACTAAGAGGTGTTAACAGGCTTTCACCTGTAAACCTAGCTACTCAGAAGGCTAAGATCTGAGGACCACCTTTCAAAGCATGGAATTTCCCTGCCCAGGCTGGCTTTGAACCTCGATACTCAGATCTCAGCATCCTGAGTAGCTAGAATTACAGGCCACTGATGCCTGGCTCTCTCTTTTGAGGAGCTTTACTGATGGGAATGATATCCATACATTCCCCTAATACTCAGAGGCACTATGCAACGTAACTTTCTACACTAAGTAACTTGCTTTGTGTTCCTCTTTTTGAAGTAAAAATACAAATAAATCTCTTTTATCTAGCATAGTGAAAATAACTAGAATTATTCTGTTAAGAGTTAATTCCTGTTGGCCTTTCGGTATTCTTGTTCTGATTTCCTTTCTCTTAACTACCCTGAAAACAGTATATTGTTGATCCCTCTGAGGTTCAGTATTATACAATTGTACATTAGGTCATTTGGTGCAGTCTAATGGAGTCAAGTTGTATTAGATGTTCAAAACTTCTATTTGATGAAGAACCAGTTACCTTAGCTTTCCTGTGTATGTATCACATTGGACAGGTCAGCAAAGATCTACTGCAACCAAATCATATCTATAATGCTTTATTCAGCAGAGCTCTGCTTAAAATATTGTAAGAGTAAATTTAAGTCTTAAAAATGAGGCATGTAAGCTGGGTACTGCTGGGTCACCTGTAATCCTAGCTACTCAAGAGGCTGAGATCTGAGGATCGAGGTTCAAAGCCAGCCCGGGCAGGAAATCAATGAGACTCTTATCTCCAATAAAACCACCAGAAAACCGGAAGTGGCGCTGTGGCTCCAGTGAGAGAGAGCTCACCTTGAGCTGAAGAGGTCAGGGACAATATCTACGCCCAGAGTTCAAGCCCTACCACCAACAAAAGCAAACAAAAAACAAGCATTTAAGGTTTTGAAAATGTGGTTTCATAAAAATGCACATCCCTCCTAGTAATCTGACCAAAATGACAGACTTAGCTGTCAATTATTTTTAGCTGGTAATTTTCCACTCTTTCTAAATACTGTGTTTCGTTCTCAAAGTACCTGTATAGGAAGACAGGCTCTCTAAAACACTAGGGACTGCCAATCTCAAAAAGGGACTACCATCCACCCATTGAGCACAATATTAATGTTGACAAAACATAAGGTTTACTATTCTTTCATAAAAGAACCCGTAAAGTTTGTTTTTCTTTGTTGTATACCTTTGTTGTTCAACTAGATCTTCTGGTAGCTCTTATTTTTTATTTTATTTGATTCTACTTCTGTGATGCTTTTCAGTTATGTTATATGAGGGTCAACTGAAAAACTTAACCAATCATGATTTATATTCTAGAGGATCTGAATAATATATGAATAACCACCCAATTTTAACATTAAATAGTATTCTGGACACAGAATTTAGAGAACAATTATATCAAAACATAGGGAACGTGAATTACTGTCCACTTTGAAAGTATGAAATTATTAAAATATTCTAGCTGGAATGTCAGTATTCTCATCCTCTAATTTCACATAATTGGTTTGTGTTAATTTCTTGAGGTTTTAAAACAATACTTACATTTATTTGTATCTACTATATGGGGAAAATATTTTAAAAAGTGTAATATATTTTGCTACCAACTCTAACCACATAACTTTTAGAAAATACTCATTTTTGAAATTTTATGCTTAATCTGAGTTTAGAAGAATTATCAGAAAATGTTAAGCATGTCCTTTGTAAAAAGGAAAAAATATATATATATGGTTCCTAATTGTCTTATAACCATGGTAATTCAAGTGACTTAGAAGTATTTAATGGTGTCAGGTGCCAGTGGCTCACACTTATAATCCTAACTACTCAGGAGGCTAAAATTTGAGGATTTCAGTTCAAAGCCAGACCAGGGAGGAAAAGCCATGAAACTCTTAACTTCAATAAACCACTAGAAAACCGGAAGTGGCACTGTGGCTCAAGTGGTAGAGTGCTAGTCTTGAGCTGAAAAGCTCAGGGACAACACCCAGGCCCAGAGTTCAAGCTCCATGACCAACCAAAAAAAAGAAGTATTTAATGGTAATCTTGAATTGTAAGTTGAGGTATATATATCAGGATCTTAGTGAGCAGTTACCTGGCAGGTTGTTTTTTTTTTTTTAATAACTGGTTTAAACCATAAACCTGTAACAACCATAGTTTCACTTCAATATTAGTTATCTTCCTTATAATGAATGATCCAATAAAAAAAATGATAGGAAGTAGTTGAGACTTATTTTTTTTTTGTTTTTTTTTTTGGGGGGTCCGGTCATGGGGCCTGAACTCTGGGCCTGGGCGCTGTCCCTCAGCTCTTCAGCTCAAGGCTAGTGCTCTACCACTTGAGCCACAGCGCCACTTCCGGCTTTTTTCTCTTTGCTTATGTGGTACTGAGGAATCGAACCCAGGGCCTCAGGCATGCAAGGCAAGCACTCTACCACTGAGCCACCTTCCCAGCCCCTAGTTGAGACTTATTAAAGATTTTATTTTTTATTTTTTATTGATTTAAGAACACTAGTTTCTAGTGTCTTCAAGTGCTGGATTTGTCTTTTTTGTAGATGGCAGCTAAAAAAAAAAGAAAGTATATCACTTAAAATATTCAGGTTTAGGGGCTGGGAAGGTGGCTCAGTGGTAGAGTGCTTGCCTTGCATGTCTGAGGCCCTGGGTTCGATTCCTCAGCACCACATATGCAAAAAGAAAAAGGCAGGAAGTGGCGCTGTGGCTCAAGTGTTAGAGTGCTAGCCTTGAGCTAAAGAGCTGAGGGACAGCACCCAGGCCCAGAGTTCAGGCCCCACGACCGGACCCAAAAAAAAAAAATTCAGATTTACATGTTATGCTCTCTCTTACAGGAAGCCACCATACCTCACAGTTCAAAGTTTATTCCATGAATCAGTAACATTTACTGACATGTAATTGCAATTGACTATGCAATAAAATGATTTAAGGAGAAAAATAAAGCACATTTACCTTGTCTAGGCAACAAAGTGATTCAAGAAGAAAAATAACTCACATTTACCTTGCATAGGTAATTGCTTATGTTACTCTGCTTTTAACATTGTTCTTCAGTAAAATGCTCATATATGTGTAGAAATGTAACAGTTCAACATGTTGCTAGCCTAGGTACAAAGAATTACTTTGTGAAGATTTGTGGTTGTATTAAAAACTGCCATTGTACCTCAAAAAAAAAAGTTTTTACTACAAATAGCTAAATTTTAAAGTAAGTTTTAAATGTCTAGAATATAACTGACAGACTTTTTTTTTTTTTTTTTAAAGGCCTGGGAAAGAGAGCTGGGAAAGAGACAGAGCTGGGAAAGAGAGCTAAGAGAGCTAGAAAAGAGAAGAGAGAGGTGGGAGAGAGCTGGGAAAGAGCTAGAAAAGAGAGAAGTGGGAGAGAGAGAGCTGGGAAAGAGAGCTAAGAGAGCTAGAAAAGAGAGAGGTGGGAGAGAGCTGGGAAAGAGGTGGGAAAGAGCAGGGATAGAGAGAGAGCTAGGAAAAAGAGCTAAGAGAGCTGGGAAAGAGCTGAGAAGGAAAGGACTGACTGAGAAAGAGCATCTCCTGACAGACTTTTTTGAACTGCTAGTTTTTTTTGAAGTAAAGCTTTCTTGTGTTTCATTTGTCATTGTTAAAAAATAAAATAACAGAAAACAAAAATCCTCCAAATCTGAAAAGAAAAACCAAAGCCTTCTATTTATCTTTGATTCCTGTCCTGGAGATCTTGATTAAAGAAAAATAAAAATTCTGTATTTGTTTTATCAGGTTCAGAGTATAACAGGGAACTATAGAATCTCATTACCTAATATGCATAGAGTTTAGCATGTATATTAAGCTTTTTTTTTTTTTTTTTTTTTTGTCAGTCGTGGGGCCTGAACTCTGGGCCTGGGCCCTGTCCCTCAGCTCTTCAGCTGAAGGCTAGCACTCTACCACTTGAGCCTCAGCCCCACTTCCAGCTTTTTCTGCTTATGTGGTGCTGAGGAATCGAACCCAGGCCTCATACATGCAAGGCAAGCACTCTACCACTGAGCCACCTTCCCAGCCCCATATTAAGCTTTATTTTGGTATCTAATCAAGATTTCTAACCACAGTCCATAAGAAGAAATGTGAGCGGGGCGCTGGTGGCTCACGCCTATAATCCTAGTTACTCAGGAGGCTGAGATCTGAGGATCGTGGTTCAAAGCCAGCCCAGGCAGGAAAGACTGTGAGTCACCTATCTCCAATAAACCACCAGAAAACCAGAAGTAGCGCTGTAGCTCAAGTGGTAGAGCACTCGCCTTGAGCTGAAGAGCTGAGGGACAGCGCCCAGGCCCAGAGTTCAAGCCCCATGACCTACAAAAAAAAAAAGGAATGTGACTTTAACATTGGATGCAGCTGATGAGCTTGAGTGTCTTTCTTCTTTTTCTAAATAGGTCATGGGATTTGAACTCAGGGCCCAGGTACTATCCCTGAGCTACCCCTTGAGTTCTTTTGCTCAAGGCTAGCCCATTACCACTTTGAGTCACTGCTCCACTTCCAATTTTTGATGGTTAACTGGAGATAAAGAGTTTCATGGGGAATTTTTTGCCAGGGCTGGCTTTAAACCACAATCCTCAGATCTCAACCTCCTGAGTAGCTAGGATTACAGGCAAGAGTCACCAGCAGGCAGCTTCCAACTTCTTTTCCTTTCAATTATATGATACATTTTCTTTTGTTATGGTTCTGTTTGAGTAACAGGCATGCAGTGGGTATTTCTTGGACATATTTGATTTTTTTTTTTTTTTGGTCGGTCGTGGGGCTTGAACTCTGGGCCTGGGCGCTGTCCCTCAGCTCTTCAGCTTAAGGCGAGCGCTCTACCACTTGAGCTACAGCGCCACTTCCGGTTTTCTGGTGGTTTATTGGAGCTAGGAGTCTCACGGTCTCTCCTGACCGGGCTGGCTTTGAACCGCGATCCTCAGATCTCACCCTCCTGAGTAGCTAGGATTACAGGCGTGAGCCACCAGCGCCCGGCTGACATATTTGATTTTTATTAAAATGTATCTGGGAGAAAATTTTAAAAAGGAAGAAGGAAGGGGAAGAAGGAGAGAAGGTGGGAGAGAGGAAGGCAGAAAGGTGATATGCTTTGGGAAAATGGCTGACCAGACCTCAGGGTAGTGGCAGAATAAATATCATGTGAAAAGCTACAGTTGGAAAAGTCTGCCCATTCTGATTAAAATAGAACATTACATATATAAGGGAGATTTTTTATGTTAGAAATTAAAGATAAAGTGAATGAATATATTCAAATATCACTTATAGAGACTGAGTTTTACAAGACAAGACATCAAGATATTATCTTAACAGGTTCACTATGAAATACAAATAAACATCATAATTTTTTTTTCTTAATGTACTAGTCCTGGGGCTTGAATTCAAGGCCTGTGCCCTGTCCTTGGACTTTTTTTTTTTTTTTTTTTTTTTTTTTGCTCAAGGTTACATGGACTTTCCTGCCCAGGCTGGCTTCAAACCTCAGGTCTCAGCCTCCTAAGTAGCTAAGATTACAGACATGAGCCACCAGTGCCCAGTCTCATAAAATACCCTTACAATTCTCAAAAATATGCTTAACTTGAATTTAACAAAATCTATACATCTAACTTTCCAGTTTGTAGCAAATATAGGGGTCAAAGAAGCAAGTTAACCTCCAACAAATAAACATATCCAGAAAACGAGACATTTTACAGAACTACTGACTCTGCTTCATAATATCGATGCCATTAAACAGGCCTGATTTGCATTCTAAGTTGACACATCAACAATAAGAAGAATCCAGGTATGGTGGCACACACTAGACTTCCCAGCAATTTGGGAAACAAAGGCAGAAGGGTTGACTTTAAGCCCCACCCAAGTAAAGTCACCCTATCTCAAAATAAAACAAAAACAAAAGGTCTGGGGAAAGTGGTAGAGACTGCCTAGCAATTGAAGAGACCCTGGATACAATCTCCAGTACCACTTTTTTTTTTTTTAATTTTGAGAACCAGAGAAGTCTCATTACTTTACTTTACTATATTTTATTTTTGGCAGTACTGGGGTTCAAACCCAGTTTGCTTCCTCCCCTGGTACTTTGCCACTTATGCCCTATCTCCAGCCCTAGTTTTTGCTGATTATTTTGGAGATAGAGTCTAGTGGATTTTTCTGACTAGGCTGGCCTCAAACAGTAATCTTCCAGATCTCAGCTTCCTGAGTAGCTAGGATAATAAGAGTGAACCACCAATACCTAGCTCAATATGGACTAAGATGACATATTATTTTGTTTTATTCTAGTGGTTAGGTAGTAATGGGTTTTTTTTCAAAAAGATGTTTCTTTTTTATATATATAATCGTGGGCCTAGTGAGAGAAAAAATTAATAATCTTAATTTTTCTAGCAGAAAAAAAAGAATAAATTTGGCAAAATGAGAGGAAAAAGAGAAGAGTAAGGAAGGGGAAGTGAGGGGTGGAGAGGGAAAAGTAGAAGAGAAGAGGAGAGAAAGGAAAGGAGAGAAACAGAGAAGGAAGGGTGCGAATGAAGGAGAAGATGAAGGAGGGAGGGAGGAAGGGACGGAAGAAGGAAGAGAAGGAAGGGAAGGAAGGGAAGGAGGGAAGGGAGGGAAGGGAAAGGAGGGAAGGAGGGAGGGAGGGAGGGAGGGAGGGAGGGAGGGAGGGAGGGAGGGGAAAGGGAAGGCAGAAGGGAAGGGAAAGGGAAAAGGGGAAAGAAGGGACAGGAAGGGGTGAGCCAACCTAGTTACTTGGGACATAGAAATTGAAGGATGAAGTTCTCAGCCTAAGCAAAAAAGTTTACCTTGGGTAAAACTACATCTCAACAAAGGGAAGCTAGACATGGTGGTACATGACTGTCATTCCAGCAATTAGGAATCTGAGGCAGAAGAATTCCAAATTTGAAAGTATCCTAGACTACATGGCAAGGCTATTTCAACGAAAAAAGAGGGCTACTACCATTAGGTACATAATTAGTTCCTCATATTACAACAGAAACAGCAAGCTAAAATACATTCTAGAAAAGAATCTGGCTACAGTGGCATCTAGTCTGATTTAACTCCTCTTTTGAGCTCCCACTGCACTCAGTACATACTGAGCTCACAGTACTGAGATACACGTTTGTCACCATCTGGTATATCATAGGTTTCTCAGGACAGCATTTTCATGTTTTACCTCTATATTGGCGAATCTCAAGGAAAACAATCATTGTAAAAGTCTGTTAAATATTCTTTAATATTTATTTATAACATTAACCCCTTCAGCAAATCCAACACAGTTCTTACACACAATCCCATCAGGTCCTTAAGATCTTCTTACCTTGTAATAATGTTCCAAGAGAATCCTGACTACTCCCTCCACACTTTCTGCCTCCACAGGCTTTCTGGCAAACTGAAGAAGGTACTGCAGAGCATCGGCCGGGGAGGTTGCTTTACAGAGGTCTATGTGCAGTGCTGCTGATTTACTTGGTTTTGTAAGTCGAAGTTTCTTAGTAGCAATTTCCTCTTGCTGCTGCTGTAACACAATACAAAAGGTAAGACATGTCAACCTGAAAACAGACTCTGCCGATTTACGTCTGCCTCATTTGCTGAAAATAATTTTTCTGTATAACAAAAATATATTCCAGCTGTTTCTCTATATTCTTTTCTCCTGTCCCAACTGCATCACACTGGCTTCTGTCAGGGCACATCCTCCCTCACCTCAGATAAGATGATGGAAATACTGAGCAAGATGAATGTATTCATCAAATGACATGTTGATTGGAATCCCTTTTGTACAATTAAAGATTATAAAGAAAATAAGATAAAGCCGGGCGCCAGTGGCTCATGCCTGTAATCCTAGCTATTCAAGAAGCTGAGATCTGAGGATCGCGGTTCAAAGCCAGCCCAGGCAGGAAAGTCCATGAGACTCTTATCTCCAATAAACCACTTGAAAACCGGAAGCGGCGCTGTGGCTCAAGCGGTAGAACACTCGCCTTGAGCTGAAGAGCACAGGGACAGCGCTCAAGCCCAGAGTTCAAGCCCCATGACAGAAAGGAAGGAAGGAAGGAAGGAAGGAAGGAAGGAAGGAAGGAAGGAAGGAAGGAAGGAAGGAAGGAAGGAAGGAAGGAAGGAAGGGACGATGAAAAGAAAATCTATAGATTGGGAAAAATATCTGCATATCACATATGACAGTGGACTTATCGTCAGAAGATATGAAGAACTCTCACAGTATCAGACAAAAACTTCTGGCTGGAGATAACAGAACTGAAACTGAGCCATGTATTATAATCACACTGGCAAGGTTCATGTCTGAGATGAAGAGATGAACTGAGGGGCTAGGAAGGTGGCTCAGTGGTAGAGCGCTTGCCTTGCATGCGTGAAGCCCTGGGTTCAATTCCTCAGCACCACATAAGCAGAAAAAGCTGGAAGTAGCACTGTGGCTTAAGTGGTAGAGTGCTTGCTTTGAGCTGAAGAGCTGAGGGACAGTGCCCAGGCCCAGAGTTCAAGCCCCATGACCGACAAAGAAAGCAAGAAAGCAAGAAAGAAAGCAAGCAAGAAAGAAAGAAAGCAAGAAAGAAAGCGAGAAAGAGAGAGAGAAAGAGAAAGAGAAAGAAAGAGAGGGAGGGAGGGAGGGAGGGAGGGAGGGAGGGAAGAAAGAAGAAAGCAAGAAATGCAGCTGACTACTTTGACCCCAAGCCCCATACTGCACTACCTTGTACCTAGGAAACATGTACAGTAATGAGTTTTTACCTAGCTACTTAATGTTTACTGAATGAATGCCTGAACTGGAATTCATAGTCATCTTTGAATTCCAACTCTACAGCTCTGTTCTAAGACATACACCTCACTTTTAGCATTTGTAAAATAGGAATGATGATAGCACTTTTACCACTAGGGATCATCTGAATCAGAGCACACAGAAAATAGAGTGATTATGTTCTTCCAAGGATAACTAGAACTATTCCAAATAATTTGTGCCAAAAAGTTCATATAAAAGAGTCCAGAAATTAAATCAGCTAATGATGGGCACATACAGAAAAGATCCTCCCAGGCAAGATCCTGATGAGCATGGTAATGCACATCTGTAATCTCAGCATTCAGGAAGCTAAGGCAGGAGGACCATGAATTCAAGGCTAGCCTTGGCTATAAAACATACACAAAGAAGAAAGAAAGAAACAAAAAAAGAAGAGATAACGAGGAGATCCTAATATAAGATAAATGCATATTCAATAAATTCCCTTATCAGTTAATATATCATATTGGTGTGCTAGGCAGTTATCTCCCTATAAATTCACTTTTGTCTGTAGAAGAGATTAGGATTATTCTAGCCAGGAATATTGTATGGCATCACTAAAAAACAATAATGCCAGGCACTGGTGACTCAGTACCTAGTTACTCAGGAGATCTGAGATCTGAGATCTGAAGATCCAGGTTCAAAGCCAGCTCAAGCAGAAAAGTCCTTGAGAGTCTTATCGCCAATAAACTACTCAGAAGTAGTCCTGTGGCTCAAGTAGTAGAGCACTAGCCTTGAGCAAAAAGAAGCTCAGGGATGGCACCAACACCCTGAGTTCAAGACACACACACACACACACACACACACACACACACACACACACACACACACACACACACACACACACACACACACACACACACACACACACACACACACACACACACACACACACACACACACACACACACACACACACACACAAAAACAACCAAGGCCAAGTTTAAACCCTAGTACTGTTAAAAGAAGGGTCTGAAGAATAATATTCAAAAACAACTTAGTAGCTAAGAGTAGGCCTTCTTTTCTTCTACAAAATAGCATACCAATACTATATCAAATAGGCATTTGAGCTGGGTACTGGTGGCTCATGTCTGTAGTCCTAGCTACTCAGGAGGCTGAGATCTGAGGATAGTGATTCAAAGCCAGCCCAGGCAGGAAGATTCTTATCTCCAATTAACCAACAGAAAGCTGAAAGTGGCACTGTAGCTCAAAGTGGTAGAGTGTTAGCCTTGAGCAGAAGAGCTCAGGGATAGTGCCCAGACCCCAAGTTCAAGCCCCATGACCAACAACAAAAAAGGGGGTGGGGAGGATTTGAGAAGCCTGAATCACATCTATCATGTCTTTATCATATGTATACATAATAGGCACTAAATACACACAAGTTCTCATCAGTTCTCTCTCATTTGTCTGTATAGCAGAGGTTTCAGTTGGGACTTTTTCTATTTTTTTGTTTGATCTGATTTGGGTTTTGGCAGTGTACTAAGCTTAGAACTCAGGCCTTGTACACACTAGGTATTCTACCACTTGAACCCCACCAGCAGCCCTACCACTTTTTTTTTTGGGGGGGGGGTCCGGTCATGGGGCCTGAACTCTGGGCCTGGGCGCTGTCCCTCAGCTCTTCAGCTCAAGGCTAGCGCTCTACCACTTGAGCCACAGCGCCACTTCCAGCTTTTTTCTTTTTTGCTTATGTGGTGCTGAGGAATTGAACCCAGGGCCTCAGGCATGCAAGGCAAGCGCTCTACCACTGAGCCACCTTCCCAGCCCCGTTCCAGCAGCCCTTAATTAGGTCTTAAAGTAGAACTGTAAGTCCCCCAAACTTTAAAAAAAAAAAAAAAGTTAGCCGGGCGCTGGTGGCTCACGCCTGTAATCCTAGCTACTCAGGAGGCTGAGATCTGAGGATCGCAGTTCAAAGCCAGCCCAGGCAGGAAAGACCGTAAAACTCCTATCTCCAATAAACCACCAGAAAACTGGAAGTGGCGTTGTGGCTCCAGTGGTAGAGCGCTCGCCTTGAGCTGAAGAGCTGAGGGACAGCGCCCAGGCCCAGAGTTCAACCCCACGACCGACCCCCCCCCAAAAAAAAAAAACAGCTAGATGCTAGTGGCTTGCACCTAGTTACTCAGGAAGTTGAGACCTGAGGATTGCAGTTTGAAGCTAGCCTAGGCAAACAAACTCAAGAGACAAGTCTTATTTCAAATTAATAAGCAAAAAGCCAAAATTGGAGGCATAGCTCAAGTGGCAGAGCCCCAGCCATGAGTGGAAAATGTCAAGCAAAAGCCCCTGAATTCAAGCCCCAACACCATTTAAAAAAAAGAGAGAGAGAGAGAGAGAAAGAGAAAGGGAAAGAAGTAGAGGAGAGGGAAGAATAAAGAGGAGGAAGAAAGAGAAGGAAAGAAGAAAGGAAAAGGAAAAGGGAAGGAAAAAATTATATGTAAAGAGAAAATAGGTATAGAAATTTTGAAGTTTTATTTATTTTTTTTTGGGGGGGGGGTCCAATCATGGGGCCTGAACTCTGGGCCTGGGCGCTGTCCCTCAACTACTCTTCAGCTCAAGGCTAGCGCTCTACCACTTGAGCCACAGCGCCACTTCCGGCTTTTTCCTTATGTGGTGCTGAGGAATCGAACCCAGGGCTTCAGGCATGCAAGGCAAACGCTCTACCACTGAGCCACCTTCCCAGCCACAAATTTCGAAGTTTTAGAGATGTGAAAAGCTTGATATCCAGAAAGAAAGAACAATAATGCTGGACAGAAAGGAAGTGACAGTAAACAACAATATCAAGTATATCAAGGCCAGCTTGCTTTCTTTTCTTTCCCTTCCTTTCTTCCTTTCTTTCTTTCCTTCTTTCCTTCCTTCCTTCTTTCTTTCTTTCTTTTTGTCGGTTGTGGGGCCTGAACCCTGGGCCTAGGCACTTTCCCTCAGCTCTTTAGCTCAAGGCTAGTGCTCTACCACTTGAGCCACAGTGCCACTTCTGGGTTTTTTTCTGCTTATGTGGTGCTGAGGAATCGAACCCAGGGCCTCATACATGCAAGGCAAGCACTCTACCACTGAGCCACCTTCCCACCCCCTCAAGGCCAGATTTCAATCAAAGCTATTATATACACAAATTTATACACATAAATCCTAACTTAGGTAGATGAGGGGAAGGGGAGAAAAAAAAAGACAGAGCATGAATATACTGCAACGGTCTATGAAGATAATATAATCGCAATGGAAGCCGTTAATAAATAGTAGCTTCAGCACATAGGGAAGCAGGCTCTGTTGAGGTAGTGGGTACCACAGGGAGGAGGTTGGGCTAACAAGTGGGGTAAAGGATGATGAATATGATGGAAATAGGTTGCCTGTACATATGAAACAGAACAATAAAACTTGGTAGAATTCTTTTTTGGGGAGGAGGAGCAGGAGTTGTCCTGCACTGATAGCTAATCAGGAGACTGAGAGCTGAGGAGTGAAGTTTGAAATCAGCCAGGAAAATCAATGACACTCTTTTTTGTTTGTTTTGGTTGGTCATGGGGCCTGAAGGCTGTCCCTCAGCTCAAGGCTCAAGGCTAGAGCTTTACTACTCGAGCCACAGCTCAACTTCTGGCTTTTTCTGCTTATGAAGTGCTAAGGTATCGAACCCAGGACCTCATGCATGCAAGGTGAGCACTCCACCACTGAGCAACCTTCCCAGCCCCATCAATGATACTCTTATCTCCAATTAAATATTTAAAAAGCTAGAAGTGGAGCTGTGGCTCAAGTGGTAGAGCGCTAGCCTTGAGCATAAAAGCTCAGGGTGATGTCCCTGGACAGCACCCAGGCCTTGAGTTCAAGCTCCAGAACTGGCACACAAAAAAAAAGGGAGGTGGGGGGTAAAGGAGACTGATGGGCAGGTTGAGATTGACTATAATATTTGTATGGAAATGTCACAATGAAAGCCCGCCTTATATAACTAAAATGTGAAGGAGAGGAGAGGAAGAGAAGGGAAAAAAGGGAAAGAAGGCAAGGAGGGACAATGAGGCTGGAGAGGGAAATGGTCATATCACAAAAGGCTGAGAAATTGTTTTTAGGACAAGGACTTTCAAAGGAACAGAAGACTTGTGTTGTCGATGCAATACTCTATAATCATAGATGCACTGTTCTGGCTTCCCTATTACCAGTGAGCACCCAAAATACAGAGACCCTAATGTGTGTTGGATTTTTATAACCCAACACTTTTCATTGTGCCGATACACAGTAACCTTTTTTTTTATTCATATCTTGCTGAATTAAGGAAGGAGGTGTTTAAGGATCTTTTTTCCTGGCTGAATGGGTTTAAGCTTCACTACTCTACATGTCTAAGGATCTAAGGGCAGATGAACTAGGAAGAATCTTGCCTCAATCCCCCCACCTGATACGTTAGCATCTACAGTCTAACCAAATCTCCCAAGTGGTCTGAATACAAAGGCTAGGAAGCAGAACACAAGAATGATTTCGAGAGCCGCCTCTTCTTCAGCAACACTCAGGAGTACTGATTATTCTGACAGGGGCTTGGCCTTGGGTCTTTAAGTTCACTCCAACGGAGGAGAGCACTGCTCTCTTTTCTAGGTGTGCCACCAACCCTGGGACGCCTGTGACCCTCGCCAGTTTGGACAGGACCTTGAGTTTTCCAGAGTCCTCTCCCAGCACCACGACGCTCGGCAGACATCCCAACTTGTCCCTGGAAGTTTGGAGCACTGGAGCCTGGAGGATGCAAACCTACCCGGGCCTGGCGTGGTGGCAGGTGGTGTGCAAACTGGAAAGGACTGTGTATCTCTTCCCAGTATTGGCTTTTAAAGTGGGGCGGGTGCAGAACGGCTGCCCAGCATGCGTGAGGCCCTGGAGGCGAGGCCCAGGAGTCCCCAAAAGTGAAAGGGAAGAGGAAAATCACAGAGAAGTTAGCGGCGGCCGCCACCGAACACGCCCACCCGCGAGCCGCCTCCACGGAGCTCCGCGGAACTCCACGCGGGACAGCGACGCCTTCCCTGGTAAAATGCCCGGACACCCCGCCCCTAAATGGGTCCTGGCGTCTTCCCGGTCGACGCTTACCTGAACCACTTTAGTGAACTCCTCATACACCCGCTTCTTCAGGTGCGCCGCCATGGTTGCCACCGAACCCTCGCGGCTTCCGTACTCCAGGAAGGCGGGGTGAAGAGATGCCGGAACAACACGCCGAGATCCCACGAGGCAGCGCGGGTTTCCGGGAAAGAGAGGCCCACCCCCAGCACCTGACTCCTGACGCATGCGCAGTCCGAAGGGGGCGGGGCCTCTGGCGAGCCAACCCGGTGGGAGGAAAGGGAAGAGTGGAAGGAGCCGTGCGGCCCAGAGTTACAGGCAAAACCTGGAATGGCTTTCGGGACCGGCTCGAGAAATAACGGAGGGAGGCCGAGGTGAGATTCCCCACACTCTGTGCTATTCCCAGCGGTTGTTGCTTGGAACTCCGCTGAGCACGGCTTTAGTGTAAGCCCCTCCAAGGGTTACCTTTTCCTGTTCCCTGATTGTACGTATTCAGAATCTTTAAGGAAGCAAACCGTTGATAGCTGCCAGGTCGTGGAAAGAAGAATCCACCCACCCGAGGCACCAAGCTTCCGACCACTGCTCTTCAGCTTGAATAGGTGACATCACCTTCAAATGCGCAGGTAATGCCTAAAGGTGACAAAGTCAGGACCACAATGGAATGAAACCGCGCAGAAAAGCAAGCTACAACCAGGCCCCGGTGTCTCACACCTGCAATCAAGCGTAGCTAATCAGGAGGCTGAGGTCTGAGCATCGGGATTCAAAGCCAGCCTGGGCAGGAAAGCCTGTGAAACTCTTATCTCCAGTTTATTACTGAAAAAGCCGGACGTGGTGCTGTAGCTCAAGAGGTAGAGTGCTTGAGCAAAAGATGCTTCGGGACAGCACCCAGACCCAGAATTCAAGGCCTAGGGAACTACAGGAAAAAAAAGGAAGAAGAAAAGAAAGAGAAATAAAGAGCTAAAGGACACTCTCTGAGTTCAAGCCCCAGTAAAAGTACAAAAAAAATTTTTTTAAGTCTGTATACATGTTGTGTTAATAAATCTAAGGTCATTTTACAACCTACAAGAATAAAATGAGGGGCTGGGAAAGTGGCTCAGTGGTAGAGCGCTTGCCTTGCATGCAAGAGGCCCTGGGTTCGATTCCTCAGCACCACATAAGCAGAAGAAAAACAAAAGTTGGAAGTGGTGCTGTGGCTCAAGTGGTAGAGTGCTAGCCTTGAGCTGAAGAGCTGAGGGACAGCGCCCAGGCCCAGAGTTCAGGCCCCACGACCGGACCCCAAAAAAAAAGAATAAAATGAAGAAAATGTTAATTATCTATTGTTCCTTTTTCCCCCAGCTCCCTGCCCCCCCAAAAATGGGGAAAAGCATCACAGAAACCCCAAATTGCTTAAGAGACCCATCTTTTATCCTCAGGTTCCCACAGTCTAACTGGGAAGACAGACACCCAAATTGCTAGTCACAGACAAAGAAAGCAGGATAAAGGTATATGATCCAAATAGGCTAGATTTCCTCAGGGTGCATCAGGGAATCCTTCTAAAATAATTGTTTTTAATCTGACCTTAAAAGAGTAACTTTTCAGACAGGCCTGTAATCCTAGTCCCTCAGAAAACTGACATCTTGAAGATCAACTTATAAAACCAGACCAGTCGGGGAGTTGGTGGCTCATGCCAGTAATCCTAGCTATTCAGGAGGCTGAGATCTGAGAATCACAGTTCAAGGCCAGACCAGGCAGGAAACTCAGACTCTTCTCTCCAATAAACCACTCAGAAAACCGGAAGTGGCACTGTGGCTCAAGTGGTAGAGCGCTTGCCTTGAGTTGAAGAGCTGAGGGATACTGCCCAGGCACAGAGTTCAAGCCCCATGACCTACCAAAAAAAAAAAAAAAACAGCCCAGGCAGAAAGTTTAGGGGATCTTATCTCCAATTAACCAGCCAAAGCTGCAAATGCCAACCTTGAGAGGAAAAAAAAAAGAAAGCCAAGCAAGAGCAAAAGACCCTGAGTTTAAGCCCCAGTACTAGCTTAAAGTAAGTTTTCAAAAAACAAAGGCTCCCAGACCTCACAGAAAATGAAAAATGAAAAATAATTAGCAAACAGTGCCCTCAATAAATGGTAGCTACTATTACCATTGCCATATTACATCACTAGTCACTATTACTATACACTAGTCTGAGAGCAACTGTAAAACAAACCATTAGCTGGGTATGGTTGTACACCACATCTGTAATGCCAGCAGTCAGGAGACACAGGCCCTGAGTTCAAGCTCTAGTACCAGCACAAACAAAGACTTTTCATTTCAAATTATAGCATAATGTCTTTGGAAATACTAAATAACAAATAAGACAACTCATGTAGTATTATATAGAGAGCTATATAGTTGCTATTAGTCAAGTTGAACACATTAGCAATTGTCCAAGAGCAATTTTAAGACATATTCCTTTTTAAGAGATGTTAAGTGTATATTATAGCATCAGTGATATAAAGAAGCTAATAGCACTTGGAGAGTTGGAGAACTCAGGTTTATCAAGACAACAGGCCCAAACTCTTGAGTCCCAACTGACAGGAATACAATCCTTTGATCAGGTAGAACACAGTCATTTTGAGTTTCAGTTTACCCCAGTGGTTAGTTTCTTGAAAATTACTTGGAATCTGGTCCTGGCATTATCAGGTTAAGATAGCTCTGATAGTGGCTGAGATAGATAGGTAGGTAAGTAGGTACATAGATATGCATATATACATATGTATGTATATACATACATCATCTTGTACCAAACTATGAGGGTCAGTACATATCAAATGATTACACACCCTGCTGTCAAGCCTATAATTCTTGAGCTCTCCTGGTCTTGAGAACTATCCTATCCTTCAAATAGCTCCTGATGGGTAGGTCTGAGGAAACTGCTAACAGAGGCCCCAACTGCCCTGGCCCTCAGTTCAAACCATATTTCCTCAAGGGAATCTTGGGGGCAAAATATGCAGTTTTCATCTCACAGAGTGAGGACCATCGTTTATTATGCTGGCATTAGGTTGTCTTTATAGGACAAGAATCATATGTACAATCATCATCCATCCTACAGTTCTTTCTTAGTTTATTTGTGCCAGTCCTGAGGCTTGAACTCAGGGCTTAGGTACTGTCCCTGAGCTTTTTTTCACTCCAGGCTAGCACCTACCACTTAAGCCATAGCTCTACTTCAAGACTTTTTTTTTTTTTTTGGTCGGTCGTGGGGCTTGAACTCTGGGCCTGGGCGCTGTCCCTCAGCTCTTCAGCTCAAGGTGAGCGCTCTACCACTTGAGCTACAGCACCACTTCCGGTTTTCTGGTGGTTTATTGGAGATAGGAGTCTCACGGTCTCTCCTGCCCGGGCTGGCTTTGAACCGCGATCCTCAGATCTCAGCCTCCTGAGTAGCTAGGATTACAGGCGTGAGCCACCAGCGCCCGGTGAAGACTTTTTTTTTTTTTTAAGTTAATTGGAGATAAGATTCTCACAGACTTTCCAGTCCAGGCTGGCTTTGAATAGTGATCCTCAGATACCAGCAATCTGACTATGTGTGATTTCAGGCACTGGTGAACAGCAGGAAAGTCACAATCATAAAGGACTACAGGTGAATGTGTTCTCTGGAGGAAAATTTTATTATACTTATCAGGGAACAGATCTGTCTTATCAGTCACAGGAGAAGTTTTGTGTGTGTGTGTGTGTGTGTGTGTGTGTGTGTGTGTGTGTGTGTGTGTGTGTGTGTGTGTGTGTGTGTGTGTGTGTGTGTGGCAGTCCTGAGGCTTGAACTCAGAGCCTGGTGCTGTCCCTTAGTTTTTTTGCTCAAGGATAGCACTCTACCACTTGAGTTACAACTCCACTTCTGGCCCTTGGGTGGAATTGGAGATAAGAGTCTCATTAACTTTTCCTGCCTTGGCTGTCTTTGAACCTCGATCCTCAGATCCCAGTTTGCTGAGTAGCCAGGATTACAGGCAAGAGTCACCAGCACCTGCCTGGCAGACACTTTTGTCACTCTGATCTCCAGTGTAGAAAGATGTGCTATCTTGATTACCCCAGAATGTAAGTAAATCTGCTCCCTGCTCCTAAGCAGCTTTGTAAACATCTTTAAACAAAGCTGTCAATGCCATTTGCTCAGAAATACCAGAATTTCTCCCAGCAGTTTGTTGCATAGCAGCGTAGTTATCTGTTTTGCAATGGAATCATTTGCCACTAAAAATGCCTCCAGAATGACACCACATCAGGAACTCAGTATTGATCCTTGCTGTTGGCAAGTTAGACATATGACAGTGGCTCCAGGGTAGAGCACCTTATTATAGTGAAGTATTTGGGGATGGGACATAGTCTCCTTCCCTGTCACTGTGGCCATTTTGTTCATAATTCCATTGAGCAGGCACTGGGGATCTAGAAGAAGAGGCTGACACCCATCCACAGGTTCAACCTTTGTGTCCATTTGTTTTTTGAGATCCTCTTCAAGAAAGGATGCCCTCTGGTGGGCATCTGTAAGAAGAACAAATATTTTCTTCCATACTAATTCCCCAGGTCTACTTGTCACTCATCTTGGTTTCTGACCAGGAGTAAACATGGGGATCAGCTGTGCAGGAAACTAGGCACAGCAGAGAAAGCTGGACACTGGTGGCTCATGCCTGTAATCCTAGCTACTCAGGAGACTGAAATCTGAGAATTGAAGTTCAAAGCTAGCCTGGGCAAGAAAGTCCATGAAACTCTTATCAAATATAAAAGAAGCTGTCACTCAAGTGATAGAGCACTAGCCTCAAGCACAAAAGCACAGGAACAGTGTTCAGGCTCTGAGTTCAAGCCCCAGGAGAAGCACACACACACACACACACACACACACACACACACACGGAAAGAAAGAAGGGGAAAAGGAAGGAAAAAAGTAGCAGTGAAGAATACAGAGTGAGGAAACTTACTTAGAATAAGCACACCATAGGAAGGGGCAAAAGGAAGCATTTCAGTTCGTGCTTTAAATAGAGAAAGAAATGGGGCAGCAAGGGGAGAGAGATATGTATAATTGAATAGGCAAAATATGGTCTGGTTGATCATTATTTCAGTTCTGGTTCTAAAAGAGGTTCTGAGAAGTTGTTATAGTTGTTAGCACTTGAGGGGAGCAGTCTGGTTCCAGTGAGAGGATTACTCCAGCTCCAGGGACAGGTGGCAGTCCTGAAAGCTCTGCTGTTCCTTCCTTGAGCAGGTGGGTGGGGAGTTTTGGTCAATCAGTCCTATCACTCCTAGAACTCAAGGTGATTGTAGGAGATACTCCGTTGAAAGGAAACAGATGCAAAATGGAGTCAGGGATGGCAAGTTTTATTTAGCTTTCAATTAACATGTGAATCCAAGAAAGGAGTATAGGCTTTAATTTAGCAAAAACAATTTCTAACTATTTGTTATCTCCATGAAGGTAATCTACCATGATTTTAATCTTCCCTTTGCAAGAAATGAGAGGTGAGCAACCCATACAGGCTTAAGGTTTTATTGGAGGACAGACCAGCTGGGCTGCTCCAAGCAGGAATGGAGGCAGCAGCAATGGACAGGTGTGGATGAAGTTTAAGCAAAATTTTAGGGGGCAGTTACATGGGCCATATTTCATGGACCATGGGAACTGTGGGGGGAGGGGAATCAATGCAATGACTGGCACGAGAGTTTGTATGTCACACCTGGAAAATAGTACAACGTTGGGGAAATAGAAACTTAACAGATTTTTGTAAACAGGTAGGAGCACAGGAAGGAACTTAATCTGCAAGGTGATTCAGAGACCTTAGACCCTTGTGTTCTTAGACCCTTGGATTATAATGGCAGGTTTAGCATTCTGTCTTGTTTTCCTTGTCTGACTCTATAATTTCCTTAAGTAAATTCCAACAGACCTGAGGAGTGTCACATAGAAATGAAATAAAGTATTTTAAACATTATTAAAACTTTTGCTATATTGCTTTTTCTGTTAAGACAGAGGAAAGGAAGAGAGAGTGTTAATGATTTAGGCAACTTATGGTGTTCATTTAACTTACATACCTACAATCTTTTTTTTTTTTTTTTTTGGCAGTTATGGGGTTTTTAAAATTCTGGGCCTGGCAGCTATCCCTGAGCTCTTCAGCTCAAGGCGAGCACTCTACCAGTTGAGCCACAGCACCATTTTGGTTTTTTCTGGTGGTTAATTGGAGATGAGTCTCATGGACTTTCCTGCTCTGGCTGGCTTTGAACCACAATTCTCAGATCTCAGCCTCCTTAGTAGCTAGGATTATAGGTGTGAGCCACCCATGCCCATCTAATCTTATCTTTTTGAATATTTCTTCATAGTCCTTATAAGGCTCATCATGTTAAATCCTTTTTGAGCAGATGATTCATTAAAGTACATTGAACTATATGATTGAATGAGCATCTTCCACTGCAATAATTCTTTTTTTTCTTTTTTCTTTTTCTTTCTTTCTTTCTTTTCTTTTCTTTCCTTTTTTTTTTTTTTTTTTGTGCCTGTCCTGGGGCTTGAACTTAGAGCCTGAATGCTGTTCCTGAGTCTTTTTACTTAAGACTAGCACTCTACCACTTGAGCCACAGCTCCACTTCTGGCTGGTTTTGGTGCTTAATTGGCAAGAAAAGGCTTATGCACTTTCCTGCTTGGTGTGGCTTTGAACCACAATCCTCAGCTCTCAGCCTCCTGAGTATCTAGGATTATAGTTGTGATCTACCAGCGCCCAGTTCCACTTCAATATTTCTAAAGTATTCATTAAATATAATTTTAGGGAAATTTTATTTACCAAAACAAAAATCAACTATCATGTGTTCTAACACATATGGTGTCTTAAAACAACCTTAATTTATGATATCATAACTGGAGGCTAGAAATTCAAAATTGGCAGTATTGGCAGGACTTGATCCTTTCATCCAGAGACAAATTGTGAAGGCTCTGACACCATCAGTGAATTAATACCTTGATGAATTAATAAAATGATAGTGTTATTGGGAAATGTGTTCTTAGGGCTATATCTTGCTTTGGACCCTTTCTGTATCCTCTTTTCTCTGATTCCTATCTACCAGTAGTATAGAAAGGCCTCACTACATGTTCCCAAACCACCATCTCCTGCTCAAGTGTATGAGACCAAGCATCCATTGGACTGATCCCTCTGAAACTGCAAATCAAAATAAAATCTTTCCTCCCTTAAGTTGTTTCTATCAGGTATTTGGTTACATTGTTGAAGGAGAAAACAAACAAATACAAAATAGAACCTTTGTGGGCTACCACTGAGCTACATCCCAACCAAGATAACTTCTTCTTCTTCTCCCTCCTCCTCCTCCTCCTCCTCCTCCTCCTCCTCTCCTCCTCCTCCTCCTCCTCCTCCTCCTCCTCCTCCTCCTCCTCCTCCTCCTCCAACTCAGAACTCATTATGGATGCTTTTGCTCAATGCCTGGCACTCTACCACCGAAGCCACACTCCTAACCCCAATAGCTTCTTAATATATACGTGCCTTAGTCCTCTTTCCATGAATATAACATACTTTAGCTAATCAACTTATAAAGGGAAAAGGTTTATTCTGGCTTACAGTTTTAGAGGTTTCAATACATGACTCCATTGCTTGGGTGAAGCACCAATTCTCGACAGGCATGTGTAAAACAGAAAAACTGCTTACTCCATGGTGGGGAAGAAAGAGAGAAAGAATAGACTTGGGGGCTGGGAAGGTGGCTCAGTGGTAGAGCGCTTGCCTTGCATGCATGAGGCCCTGGGTTCAATTCCTCAGCACCACCTAAGCAAAAAGAAAAAAAGCCGGAAGTGGTGCTGTGGCTCAAGTGGTAGAGTGCTAGCCTTGAGCTGAAGAGCTGAGGGACAGTGTCCAGGCCCAGAGTTCAGGCTCCATGACCGGACCACCCCCCCCCCAAAAAAAAAGAATAGACTTGGGTTGCACAGCTCCTTTTGAGGACTTACTTTTAATGACCTTCCTCTTTAAGCCCCACCCCTAAAGCTGTACACTGTCTACTAACAGGGTCAAGCTTGGGACCAAGACTTTATCACTTGGGGTCTTCATGGGGCTCTGCAAATTCAAATGATAACAATAAACAAATATTGTCTCTCCTTATGATCATGAGTTTAAAAAAAAAAACATAGGGGCTGGGAATGTGGGAATGTGGCTTAGTGGTAGAGTGCTTGCCTAGCATGCAAGAAGCCCTGAGTTCGATTCCTCAGTACCACATAAACAGAAAAAGCTGGAAATGACACTGTTGCTTAAGTGGTAGAACATTAGACTTGAGCAAATGAAGCTCAGGGACAGTTTAAGTTTAAGCCTCAAGTTTAAGCCCTGGGACTGGCAAAAAAAGAAAGAAAGAAAGAAGAAGATATTGGTGATGTAATAAGCAATTTTTGCCATATATATAAGTTCCATATACTGGGACTTCTGCCTTATACAGAAATTCCAATCTGCTATTTTCTTTTTCTCAAGGAATGAAAATATGTTAGGGATTTGTAATGTGTACACATTTGTGCTAGAGAGCACACACACATACATACATATATACAAAAGGTGTGGCCATCTGGTGAAAAGAATGTAAACACATGTCATAGAGTGGGACTCCTGGGAAAGTTTCCTGAAATGATGTATATTAGTCATCTATTACTGAATAACAAACCACTACAAAACACAGAGGTTTAAGACATAGTTATTTATTCATAATTCTGTATTTGGATTGGATTCAGGTGTCCAGTCATGGTATCACTTAATTCAGCTGGATTGGCTAGTCCAAGGTGGCTTCCTCAGATCCCCTTCTCATAACCTATCCAAAGAAAGAGCCTGCCTGCTTGCCTGTCTTCTTCCTTTCCTTCCTTCCTTCCTTCCTTCCTTCCTTCCTTCCTTCCTTCCTTCCTTCCTTCCTTCCTTCCTTCCTTCCTCCTTTCCTTCCTTCCTTCCTTTCCCTTTCGTCCTTTCACTCTTTGGTTCTTCCTTTCACCTCCCCCCCTCTTTCTTTCACATACCACACAGGGTCTCACTATGTTCCCTAGCCTACTCTCATTCCTGGGCTCAAATGCTCCTCCCACCTCAGTGTGCATAGCTGGGACTTACCAATGTGTACTTGCACACTCTGCTAACCTGGCTATCTTTGAGAACCGTAGAACTATTCTAAGAGAACAATCCTCATTTACAAAATGATTATCAAGTCTTCACTTAACCCACATTGGTTGATATTCCCTTGGTAAACAATTTATATTGCCAAGTCCAATGTCATTGTAAGAGAGGACTTTGCAATACTTACTTTCCCTGATGAGAAATAGCTAGACTGGAAAGCATCATAGTTCCCAGGCATAGAGACAGCCCTGCAAATCTGGTCAAGGAGGTAGCTATAACACTAATTGCTCAGTACAAGACCCCTTCAAGACATACCAAAGTTCTGCTCAGATAATAGTCACATGTAGTAGCTAGTTGGGAACTTACCTATCTATCTATCTATCTATCTATCTATCTATCTATCTATCTATCTATCTATCTATCTATCTGTCTATCTATCTATCTATTCCTCAAGCATTAAGTGTTGACAATTATTACATCTGGTATTAGCATGGAGCATCTGTCATGAAGTATCCATCATGACCTGGCAGAGTAAAAAAGAAATAAAATTTCCACCAATAAAATCTATTGGTTGTAGTTCCCCATGGACCCTAGGAAAATTATAGCCTCAAATATTCAACAACAATTTGAGCCATGATCCAGAGTTCTGATTAGCTTGGAGCAGGGTGATGACGTGGGTAGGAGAGAGGGGGGTGGCTGGGACAGCAAGGATTTATACTACCAGTGTAACACCCTCAATCCTAATGACTCCTAGAAGCCTCTGGAGAAGACATTGATGGCACAAGGAATCTGAAAAATCCTTAGGTCAGGGCTGGGAAGGTGGTTCAGTGGTAGAGTGCTTGCATTGCATGCATGAGGCCTGGGTTCAGTTCCTCAGCACCACATAAGCAGTGGTAGAGCACTAGCCTTAAGCTGAAGAGCTGAGGGACAGTGCCCAGGCCCAGAGTTCAGGCCCCACGATGGACCAAAAAAAAAAAAATCCTTAGGTCAAGTAAACAGGGAATTAATGTCTCAAATGATTTTGGATCAAAATTAAGGGGGAAAGGAAAGGGAATGTTGTAGACTAAGAGAGAATGCTAAATAGAATACTTGAGCAGGGCTTGGATGAATTTTAGAAATACCTAGTGGAATTCTTAAAGCCTCAGGATCAAGCCACATGCCAAAGCAGTTAAATTAGACTCTCTAGGAATGTAACCTAGACATCTTGTGTGTGTGTGTGCACGCGCGCGCCAGAGCTAGAGCTTGAACTCAGGCCTGGACATTGTCCCTGAGCTTTTTTTGCTCGACTAGCATTCTACCACTTGAGCCACACTCCACTTCTAGCTCTTAAGTGGTTAATTGGCAATAAGTCTCACCGACTTTCCTGTCTAGGCTGGCTTTGAACCTTGATTCTTAGATCTCAGTCTCCTGAGTAGCTAGAATTAAAGACATGAGCCGCTAACACCAGGCTTAAGCATCCTGTTGGGTTTATTGTTGTTTGTTTGTTTTAAGCTATTTGATAATAGCCTGGCACTGGTGGCTTACAAAGCACTATCCTTGAGTACAAAAAACTCAGGGATAGCTCCCAGGCTTTGAAGTCAAGCCCCAGTACAGGAGGAGAGAAAAGGAGGGAGAGGAGAGAGGGGGATAGAAAAGGAGAAGGAAGAAGGGATGGGAGGGGAAGGGAGGGGAGGGGAGGGGAGGGGAGGGGAGGAGGTCTAATAATGGACCTGAGGTTTTGAAGAAGGAGCAGCTGAGGCTTGCTAGGAAAGCAGAGTGGGGTCAGTTACAGTGAGCTGAAAGTCCTGAAGGAAGGGAGTAAAGATTTGAGGACAAGGCTGTAAATCAACCTTGGAAGATGTTTTATTTTTGAAATAAAAGAAAAATGGATTTTGATGGCAGCTTTTTGACTTCCCCAAGTCCCACTAGAGCCCCTAACAGAGACACTTGTGCCCGCCCCCCTCCCCCCCCCACACCCGGGTTCACCACCAGGTGAAAGTGAACATACGGAAATATCCCTGGAGCTTAGTCCAGGATGCTTTCTCTAGGAAGTACTTTTGGCTATATACCTGGTACCCCTGAGCCTTAATGTCCTTCTCCACACAGTACAGGAGGTCTTCAATGTCGGGGCCCACATTCCAGGGCCCAAACCTAACAACCGGTATCTTTTTGACCTCTAAGTTATTCAGGGCGTCCCCACATTGGGCCGCCTCCTCGTCCGTGCGCACCACGCACACCACCACGCGCGAGGTGCGCATGCCCACGGCCTCGGCGCGCGCCAGGCGCAGCAGCACCTCCAGGTTCTCCCCGTAGCCCGGCACTCGCAGCAAGAACTGCTTCCGAGCCACCTGCTCCCCGAAGATCTGCGGCGTGTCCTCCAGGAGCTTGACCAGAGGCTGGATCTCATAGAACTGAGCCTCGTGGTACACCTCCAGGATGTTTTCCGTGGGCATGTGCCCCGTGCGCAGGTAGTCTAGGATGGGACTGAAGTAGGTGCCGGGACGATCGATGAAGAAGCGCCCTTCCGCATCTAAGTACACCTTGGCTGAGCTGGAAAACATCTCCGCCAGCTTTGAGCCCGGGAATTTTCTCAGGGTGCTCATGGTGGTGGTGTAGAACTGCCCTCCAACATTCAGCTCCACAACAGCGGATATCTGGGGAGAGCAGTGGGGGGAGGGGGGGAGAGGGGGAGACAGGGACAAACATCAGGGTGAACCAATAGTGCCACCTCCATGATACATAACTCATCTCAAAAGGATTCGGTTTGAGCTACACAGCTCCATAATGGAGGCATTTTAAGGAGGAAAAAAAAAAAAAAGAGGTTTCAGTTTGATTCAAGATCTGTCCAGAGCTGGGCTTACATCTTTAATCCTAGCTGCTCAGGAATCTGAGATCTGAGGATTGCAGTTGGAAGCAGATGGGGCAGAAAAGTCCACAAGACTTTTATCCCCAATTAACCAAATAAAAAACAACAAACCACCACCACCACAACAACAAAAATGTTAAGTGCTGCCACACATATTTCAAGCCGTGGTTCAATGTCTAGCACTGAAAAGAAACATCAGATCATAGGAAGATTATTACATATGAAGTGATCTCTGTCATTATTCTTACAAACTTCCACTCACTCGTTGTATAAAATATGGATGTGCTTACTTTGTACAGTGTGTCAGGTTCCTGGGACCCAGAGATAGGTCACACACCCAGAGTGGGGCACACACCCCACTTATACAGTCTAATAACTGTGCACAGTATCTTAAGTGCATTTAAATTGATCCTCTTCACATGCCTAGTAGAATGCATGAAATGCCAATTTATCAATGAGGAAACGAAAGGTGAAGAAAGTTATCCAAGACCAACCAGCAATTAAAGGGATAACATCTGAATTTGAACTCAGATCCCTTGACCTCCAAAGCTTGGCCATTTTACAAATTACCTTTTTATTTCCTTGCTGGCTTATTCACTGTGGAAAATGTAAGGACACCTCTGCCTTCTAAGAGCTCACAGGAGCAGAAACAATGGGTGGCTTACATATGTGGGTGTTGCAAAGGAAGATTCAAGGGTAGGTAGGACATGTTGGCTGTCTCTATGGATGTGTTGAAAGTTGTCAGGTTTCCTAGGGGATGTGATGGCTGCTGCTGCAGGAAAAATAATAAAAATCTGTGCAGTGGTACTGGGAAGGCTGGACTTCTGATCTGGAGATCTACCACAAGTCATTGCAAGGTAAGCGATGGCAACAGGGCTTCGGAGTGTTATCTAGGCTGATGATGTAGGTATGACCCCATTCTCAACTGGTCTGTGAGCTCTACTGCTACCATTAAAGTGCTGCACTGAAATGAAAAGAGACAAATGCAACCAAACTGCTAGGGAAAGGGGGGGGGGGGGGGAGAAGAGGGCTGAGTTGCCATGACAACAGCTTCTCCCAGGGGACAGATTGGCTGGATGAAGGGGAGAAAGCAGAGGAGAAGATGCATCCTGACAGCAGCCAAATAATACAGCTGAGAAAAACAAGCCTGAAACCTATGACTCCTTCCATCTCTCACAAACTTCACAGCCCCTTAGTAGGACTGGTTGATTAACCCTGAGGTCGCCTCCATAAAGCAGGCAGTTAAATGTGAAGCTGGCAACTTTAAAAGAACCAATGTGTTCTCCATGCTCCCATTCTGCCCAAAGCCCACATGTCCTTATCTGTTTGTTTACCAGTACTGGAGCTTTAACTTAGTACCACACTTAGGTTTTCTCCCTCACGGTTGGTGCTCTACTACTTGAACCTTAGCTCACTTCCAAGCCTTTTAGTGATTAACGAGATAAAAGTCTCTTGGATTTGTCTGCCTGGGCAGGCTTTGAACCATAATCCTCAGATCTCAACCTCCTCAGTAGCCAGGATTACAGGGGTGAGCTACCAGCAACTGGCAGAGTTGTTCTAAAATAAATAAATAAATAAATCTTGGTCTGGGAAGGTGGCTCAGTGGTAGAGTGGCTGCCTCTAGAGTGCTTTCATGAGGCCCTGAGTTCAATTCCTCAGCACCACATACGCAGAAAAAGCCAGAAGTAGCACTGTGGCTCAAGTGGTAGAGCAGTACTCTTGAGCTGAAGAGCTGAGGGACAGCGCCCAGAGTTCAGGTGCCACGAAAAAAAAGAAAAAAATCTGGGTGCTGGTGACTCACACCTGTAATCCTGGCTACTCAGGAGGCTGAGATCTGAGGATCATGGTTCAAAGCCAGCCCGGGCAAGAAAGTCCCTATGAGACTCTTCAGTTAACCACCAGAAAACTGGAAGTGGGGCTATGGCTCAAAGTGGTAGAGCACTAGCCTTGAGCAAAAGAGCTCAGGGGATAGCACCCAATCCCTGAGTTCAAGCCCCATGACAGACCAGAAAAAAAATTGTTTTTTAAGCTAAAATTCTGCATGAAGTAGTGAGAAGCCCACCAGAGTTAATTAGGCCCTCTGACTCATTCTTTTTGGTAATTGGAATAAACTGACTCATTACAATACTGAACTAAACATGCCCAGAAATGTATTCTCCATTCATCCTTTTAGACCTATGAGCTATGACTTTAAACTGAGCATGCTCAAAAATGTGCCCTTCCTTAACACCTGCTTTCTTATATGAATAGCATCAGCTCCCTAAGTAAAAATGTCATAGTTCTTTTGTTGAGGGAGAGGATTGCTCTGCAGATAACTTCAGTGTTCCATTCACCTGCGGCAGATAAATCTATCCACTACTCCTTTTCCTCCTGGCTGTGCTTATTGGCTTTGTATTCACCAGATGTGAACCCAGTGGGTTTGGTGACATCCCCAATTCCACTCACCCCAACCATGGGAGGGGGGTAACCAGGACTCAGGCCCACTGTGGGCAAGAGCGGGCTGGAAAGGGAATGATGGGATCGTAGTTTGGCCGGGCTAGTTGGATTGGCTTCTCTCAGTGCGGGCAGGAAAAAGGAACAGGCTGAGATAGAGCCCTGGACAATACCCAGTCAGGTGGAGAGAGAGGACAGACAGACACGTAGGAACTAAACAGGCCAAGAGGAGAAGGAGGAGCCAAAGGCGGCCAAGTAAGAAAAAGGGCAAATTAAGAGTTTGCACGGAGCAGACTGGAGATCGAGGGGCGGGGAGCAGAGCCGTGCAAGCAGGAGGGTCGGTGAAGACAAAATGGGCCCCCAGCCCAGGCGGAGGAGGGAAGAGCGCGCCGGGAGCAGCGCCCGGGGCGCGCGCAGATGAAAGCGAGGAGCGCAGGCAGCGTGGGGCAGGGCAGCGCGCACTCACGGTGTGCGGGCCCGGCCTCGGGCTCCGGGGCTGCGGGCTGGGCGGCTTGCTGCGGGGCGCTGGGGTCAGGCTCATCCTGGGAGCGGCTCCACCTGCCAGCCCTGCCACCTGGAGGGAGCTCAAGGCCAGGCAGCGAGCGGAAATGTACCTGCCTTCCTGCCCCTGGGCCAACCCCAGGCACTGACCTGGGCGGGGCGGGGTTTGCGGGGAGACCCTAGGCCAGGCACTGCCCCGCTCTGCCTCTCTGGCTCTTGATTGTCAAATAAGGAAGGACGACATTAACCATCAGAGACTTTCTATACCTCAAAGCCAGCCTCCAGAAGATAGGGAGGCCAACGTAGGCTTGATCCACCTCTGAGAAGTTGTTGGGGGGGGGGGGGGAGTACCAAGTTCGACCAGTGTAGGTATTTATTTTGTAATCCCAGTACTGAGAGGCCCAGGAGAGGGAATCATGAATCAGAGACCAGCCTGAACTAAATACTGAGAATTGGTCTCAACAGTAAGTGAACAAATCAATAAGTGCTTGATGTGGGCTGTGCTTAGCGATTTCTTTGGAACGCACCAAATGAAAAGGAAAAAGGAGAAGTAAGGTTGCAGTAGAGAAACTGATGAATTCTAGTTTAGAAACTGACAAACTGGGCTCTCTGTGGCTCATGTCTGTAATCCTAGCTACTCAGGAGGCTGAGATCTGAGGACTATGATTTGAAGCTAGCCTGGGCAAAGTTCTTGAGGCTCTTATCTCCAATTAACCAGCAAAAAACCGGAAGTAGAGCTGTGGCTCAAGTGGCAGAATGCAAGCCTTGAGCAAAAAAGCTAAAGGACAGTGCCCAGGCCCTGAATTCAAACCCCAGTTTCTACACACACACACACACACACACACACACACACACAAATACTATTCAGCCCAAGTGACTGAGATCAACATGAACAGGTGTGAAGGCTGTTAACTATGTACATTTGAGAGCTTGTAATAAAACTAATATCTTTACAAGCTGGGTGTGGTTATGCATGCCTGTAATTCCAGCTACTCTGGCAGCTGAGGCAGGAAGATAACCAGTTTGGGCACAATAAAGCCTTATCTCAAAAAAAAAAAAGTCTTTATTTCAAAATCTATACCTGAATGTTGAAGGGGTGACACTGATCAAGATACACTATACACATAAACTCCTTTGGTGAATGGGAGCACCCTTGTACAACTACATAAACGTCATTAAAATCTTACTCTGGTAAGAAAGATACCTACTGACCATTACTCCAGAAACAAGGCCATCAAAAATGGGGAATTGAAGGTAAGGTCATAGCCTTGAGTAGTCTACAGAAACTTGAAGACTAGAAGTAATGTAGTGTCCTAGATAGGATCCTGGAAAAGAAAACAGACATTGTACAACAGGAAATATTAATTAGCTATTGACTTCAATTAATAATAATGTACTGATATGGTAAGGAATATGATAACCCTCTGTACAATCTTCCCAATTTCTTTGTAAATCAAAAATTGCTAAAAAACAAAAGTAAAAAAAATTTGACATCATTAAAAAAAAAACCAAGCTGGTCACTGGTGGCTCATTGTGGTTCAAAGCCAGTCTGGGTAAACAAATCCAAGAGACTCTTATCTCCAACCCCCGCCCCCCCCCCCCCCGCAAAAAAAATCTAAAGCAAAGCCAAAAATGAGAAGTGGAATTGTGAACCTTGAACCAAAAAACTAAGGGACAGTGCCTTGGCCCTGGATTCAAACCCCAGAACTAGCATAAAAAAAAAAGAAACAAAGAGATCTAGGACTCAGTATTCTAGCAATGACAACAATGAGGGATTTAATTTAAATTGACTTGAGTTGGCAGGGCCCTCAATGCTAGACAAAGAAAATAAAACCTGAGCCAGGCACCGGTGGCTCATGCCTGTAATTCTAGCTACTCAGGAGGCTGAGATCTGAGGATCGCAATTCAAAGCCAGCTCAGACAGGAAAGTCCATGAGACTCTCATCTCCAATAAACCACTAGAAACCGGAAGTGGCGCTGTGGCTTAAGCAATACAACGCTCACCTTGAGCTGAAGAGCTGAGGGACAGTGCCCAGGCCCAGAATTCAAGCCCCAAGACCAACCAAAAAGAAAGGAAAGAAAGAAAGGAAGAAAGATAGAAAGAAAGAAAGGAAGGAAGGAAGAAAGAAAGAAAGAAAGAAAGAAAGAAAGAAAGAAAGAAAGAAAGAAAGAAAGAGAAAGAAAGGAAGGAAGAAAGAAAGAAAGAAAGAAAGTGAAAAGAAAAGAAAGAAAACCTGAGACTGGTAGCTCAGTGGTAGAACACTTGCCTAGCAAGATGGAACCCTAGCACCACAAAAGGGAAGAAAGGAAAGGAGGGAGGATGGGAGGATGGGAGGATGGGAGGATGGGAGGATGGGAGGATGGAGAGTGAGTCAGGTATGATGGTTCATACATGTAATACTCAGTACTTGGAAATCAGTGGCAAGAGGATTGAGAGTTCAAGGCCAACCAAGGCAAAGAAACCATCAAGACTGTCTCAAAAGAGAAATAAGAGCAAATGGGGAGGGGGCGAGGGTGGAGTAGCTGAGGTTGTAGAACATTTGCCTAACATGTACAAGGTCTGAATTCAATACCTAAAAAAGAAGAGAAGGAGAAAAGAAGAAAAAGAAGAAAGACGATGAAACCCAAGCTTGGAAAAGCCAATGTCACCTCACAGTCTAAGGTCATGAACCACAAAAGGAAACAAGGCAAAGTTTCCTCACTATGAGCAAGAGTCAACAGACACAGATGCACGAGCATCTCAGATACTGATGGTATACAATGTAGAATGCAAATGTATTTAATGTGCTTAAATAAATAAAAGGGTATAGTTAAAACTGAGTAACAGGGCTGGTAGTATAGCTTAGTAGTAGAACACTTGCTTAGCTAGGATAAGGCCTTGAGTTTTAAAGCCAGCAGCTTCCCGCCCCAATACACACACATGGGGGGGGGGGGGAGCCCAGTGTGGTGGTACATGCCTGTAATCCAAGTACTCAAAAGGCTGAGACAGGATGTCAAGAGTTCAAAGCAGTCTGGGCTCAAAAATAAATAAATATGAAGCCGGATGCTGTTGGCTCATGCCTGCAATCCTAGCTACTAAGGAAGCTGAGATCTGAAGATCACTGTTCAAAGCCAGCCCAGGCAGGAAAGTCCTTGAGACTCTTATCTCCAGTTAACAACCAGAAAATCAAAAGTGGCGCTGTGGCTCAAGTGATAGGTAGAGCACTAGCCTTGAGCTGAAGAGCTCAGGGACAGTGCCCAGGGCAGGAGTTCAAGTCCCTCAACCAACAAATAAATAAATAAATAAATAAATAAATAAATAAATAAATAAATAAATAAATAAATAAATGTGTTATGTTAATTATAACAGATATCCACTAGAGAAGAGAAGCATAACAAAATGCCTCTTTAAGTCGTATCTGTTTATGATAGCATATAAAGGTGAAAATGACAAATATCAGCTGTTAACATTCATAATTCAGCAGTGTAGTAGAAGAAATGGAGATTGTTTTCTTTTTATAAAATTTTAAATTAGTATTATAAAGGTGATGTACAGAGGGTTATAGTTACATAGGTAAGTTTAAAAAGTATATTTTTCTTCTCTCTCTTGCTCTTTCTTTCTCTTTCTCTTTCTCTCTTTCTCTTTCTCTCTCTTTCTCTTTCTCTCTCTTTCTCTTTCTCTCTTTCTTTCTCTCTTTCTTTCTCTCTTTCTTTCTCTCTTTCTTTCTCTCTTTCTTTCTCTCTTTCTTTCTTTCTTTCTTTCATTGTTGGGTAGTTGTGGGGCTTGAACTCAGGGCCTAGCACTGTCCTTGAGCTCTTTTTGCTCATGGCTACCACTCTATCACTGTAGCTCAAAGCCAGCCTTGAGTGGTTAGTTGGAAATAAGAGTCTCACAGGGACTTTTCTGCCTGGACTGGCTTTGAACCACAATCCTCAGATCTCAGCCTCCTGATTAGCTAGGATTACTGGTGTGAGCCACTGGTACCTAGCAATAGTACATTTCTTTTTAGACAATGTCACTTCTTCCCTTTGCTCAAGAATATTTTCTTTTTCTTTCTTTCTTTCTTTCTTTCTTTCTTTCTTTCTTTCTTTCTTTCTTTCTATCTTTCTTTCTTTCTTTCTTTTTTTTTGTTGTTGCGAGGCTTGAACTCTGGGCCTGGGCACTGTTCCTTAGCTCTTCAGCTCAAGGCAAGCACTCTACTATTTGAGCCACAGCTCCACTTCTGGTTTTCTGAGTGGCTTATGGGAGATAGGAGTCTCATGGAGGCTGGGAAGGTGGCTCAGTGGTAGAGTGCTTGCCTTGCATGCATGAGGCCCTGGGTTCAATTCCTCAGCACCACATAAGCAGAAAAAGCTGGCAGTGGTGCTGTGGCTCAAGTGGTAGAGCACTAGCCTTGAGCTGAAGAGCCTGAGGGACAATGCCCAGGCCTAGAGTTCAGGCCCACAACCAACAAAACAAACCCCCTCCCCTCAAAAAAAAAAAAAGTTTCATGGACTTCCCTGCCGGGGCTGACTTTGAACCACAATCCTCAGATCTCAGCCTCTTTAGTAGCTAGGATTACAGGCATTCGGCTAAGAAAGTTTTGTTAATACTTTGCACATTATGTCATTAGCTGCAATGAATATGAAACAGTATAAGAAAGAAAAAAGAACTCCATAAGACAAGCAGAAGGAAGTCAGCTTTTCAATTTGAGAAACCTGGGAAGGCTTCATGGACAAGATGGTATGTAAGCTGAGTCTTGAAGGAAGAAGAGGTTTGTTTGAGCCAAGCCTGGGAGGAGGGTCTTCCCAACGAAGGGAAAGTTGTACAAAGCAAAGGAAGGAAATAAAAGAAAAATGACCGGCACTAAGTAGTGGCAGTGAGTGCAAACTCTCTATACCTTCCACATACAACTACTCTACAGATGAGGAAACTGAGGCTTGGAGAAGTTAAATGAATGTTTCAAAGGCCACAACTGGTAATTTGCAAAGTCACATTTGAACTCTTTCTCACTGAAAAGTCATCTCTAACCAGGCTCCAGTGGCTTACAACTGCAATCATAGGTATTTGGGAGGCTGAGTATGGGGAGATCAAAGTTTAGGCCAACATGGGCAGAAAAGTTCATGAGATCCCCTTCTCAACCCATAGCTGAGTACAGTAGTGCACACCTGACAGATTGGGAGAATTGTGGTTCTGGGCCTGCTCAGGTTTTTTTTTTTTTAAGTCTTCAAGATAGCATTGTTATATGTGCCTATCATCCCAGCAACCATAAAAGCCTAAAATAGGCAGATCCTGGTCCAAGTGTGCACCCAAGCAGAATATGAGATCCTATCGCAAAATTACCAGCACAGAGCCAGGTACCCGTGGCCCACATATTTAATCCTAGCTACTTAGGAGGCTGAGACCTGGAGGATCTCTGCTTGAAATCCCATCCCAGGCAGAAAACTCAGAGACTCCTATCTCCAAAATAATCAGCAAAAAACAGGAGGCATGGCTCAAGTGAAAGAGTTCCAGCTGAGCAAGCAAGCCAAGCAAGGGCAAGGCCCTGAGTTAAAACTTTGGTACCAGCTAAGTAAATAAATATCCAGCATGAAAAAAGGATTGGCAGTATGGCACAGTAGAAGAGTAACTGCCTAGCAAGCATGAAACCCTGAATTTAAACACTAATCCTGAAAAAAAAAAACACCTTTTTTTTCTCTTTGACCATGCAGCATTGTTTTGTATCTACGTGTATTAGTTCATTTTCTGTTACAATAACACAATTCCTGAGGCTGTGTACTTTAAAAAGAAAAGAGATTTATTTACTCACAGTTTTGAAGGCTAAAAGTTCAAGATCAGGTAAAGACCACCTTGACTAGATTATGCAGATGTTGGGAACTTGTGAGAGACAGAGAGATCACATTGAGACTAGAAGTCAGAGTGAGACCAGGGAGGGGCCGGCATCACCTCCCACTAGGACTTCTTAAAAGGCCCCCTCCTTTAAACATCAACACACAAGCTTTAGGGAGTACACACAAACCATTCCAATCCACCACACTGGGCAAAATATGTGCCTTGAACCAAAGGACCCAGGCCATGGGGCAGGGCCTAGGATGTTCTCAAAGCTGGCTTCTTTGCCTGCTATGTGGGTGAGGAGCTCCCATGGGTTCTCCAGGGCACGAGTGCCCACTGTGCTTTGCACAATCTGATTTCTCCTATTGGATTGACCAGTTGCATGGGCCAAGATTGAACCTGATTCTAGGTGAAGGTTTGTGAAGTTTCCCTCTAGAAGTAAGGACCTTCCATTTAGGGTGTTTAGTCCCAGGTCCTTTACTTCAATCATAGAATAAGAAATTCTGTACAATCACAATGGTAAGAAAACTTGGCAGAGCTTTATTGAATAAGCAAGCAAGAAGACAAACAGGCAAGCAGAAAGCAGAAGCCCAAGGTTTGGATGCTCAAAGGGAGACACACAAGCTCTTTGGTATCAGGGCTCTCTGTGATAAAGGCAGGCTCTGATTTAAAGTTAAAGTGTTTTTCTTTGTTCTCACACCTGGCACATGTAATCACTCTTGGACTTAGAGTCTCTAAGACTGACTTGCTAGTTAAACTTTAATCATTATGTTTGGGCATCCCTTCAAAGAAAAGATACATTCTGCCATTTTTCAAGACAGATGTCCCTTGAGATAAGTAAGAAGGAATCCTTTTCCTAAGTATTTGCCTTTCCAGTATACATTTTTCTTTAGGATGTCTTTGCTCAGTTTTCAGAGCACACTAATTATTTTGGTCCAGCAGGCCAGGGCAGATGGAAAAAGCTGTTCTTGCTCTTTTCCTTTTCCTTGTAGTAACACTGCAGCTTACGAAGGAGTGTATGGCTTAAAACAAAGATAATGCTTGTATAGTTCTAAATACAGTATTTGTTTCTGAACTCCTGGCTGCTCTTTGCCACACTTCATGTGTTAATCTATTTCTAATCTATTTCCTGGCTGTTATTTATCATGTCTCATTTTCTAATCTATCTATTTCTACATATTTTGTGATTTATACTGCCTCAGGATGAGTCAGCAGAGGTTTAAAGATCTCCTCCGACCCCCCAAAGAAAGAAAGAAAGAAAGAAAGAAAGAAAGAAAGAAAGAAAGAAAGAAAGAAAGAAAGAAAGAAAGAAAGAAAGAAAGAAAGAAAGAAAGAAAAAGAAAGAAAGAAAGAAAGAAAGGCTGGATGCTCCAAAGGATGGTGGGCAAACACACCACTTGACACTTTAGCTCCATTTCCTCCTTCTTCCTCAATCTCAGTACAACCTGCTTTCTCATGCATTGAAGCCTTTGTTCCTTGTGTTTATGCCCTTCCCTGCTCTGCTTAGAAAACTCCAGTACAACCCTCAGAACCCAATTCAGATGACTCTCTTCCTTTTTGCATCCATTCATACATTTGTCCTTCAGGGGAATTGGCACCTCATTTTTTTTTTTAATAGCTGAACACCTTAGGCTCTTGGCCCTCTTTCAAACTGAGCATGAGCAGACAAAAGATCCAGGTTTCTGCTCTGGCTGAGCCATTTATTCACGACTCACCTTGGGCCAATCCCTGCCTTGGGGGCCAGCTCTCCACCTGTAATATGGTGGAGGCTGGGGTAGCTGAGAAAGTACTTGTGAACCTGTCTGGCTTGCTACTTTGGCAACAAAAGAATTCGGAGAGCCCCTTGATGTTGTCTATGACTGTATCTTATTTCCCTTTGGCCTGCTTCCAAGAGCAAGCTGCTTCCCCTGACTCCTGAGCATGCCCACCCCCTTCTTTGTTCTTCCTGAGACAAAACCACCAGCCCCTCTGCTCTCCAGGCAGCTGGGCATTGGGCCAGCCAGTCAAATGGCAGCTGGGACCTGGATGAAAGGGCGCTCAGAAGGCTTCCTATGGCAGAATGCCCAGCCCAGACCTGGCAGCCCTGGGCCTTGCTGCTCCCCCCATCACTGGCTCCCCCCATCCCACCCACCCCTCACACAAGGCTCCTTTTGTGAGCTCTGCAGAGGGGGATTCTCCCTCCCTTTGTTGCTACTGGTGGAGGAATAGTATTTAAGGAATGTTCCAAGCCTGAACCAAACTGGCCTGACTTTGTGCCAAGCAGTTTGGAGAGTTTTAGTCCAATTTATCTTCAGAACAATGCTGGTAGCAAGTATTGCTTCTCTCTCTCTCTCTCTCTCTCTCTCTCTCTCTCTCTCTCTCTCTCTCTCTCTCTCTCTCTCTCTCTCTCTCTCTCTCTCTCTGCATGTGTCTGTGCCTGCACCAATACTAGAAATTGAACTCAAGACCTCTCTCTCTTGCTTGATTTTTATGCTCATGGCTGGCCCTCTGCCTCTTGAGCCACACCTCCAGTTCCAGTTTTGTCTGTCTCTGTGCTCACACAGATTCAGAGATCTCTGATCTCAGCCTCCTAAGTAGCTAGGATTGAAGGCATGAGCCACTACTGGCACCTGACCTCTTTCTTTCTTTTGACAGTGTCTTGCTATGTAGCCTCAATCTAGCAATCCTCCTTCCTCAGCCTCCTTTCTTTCTTGCTTGCTTGCTTCTTTTCTTTCTTTCTTTCTTTCTTTTTTTTTTTTTTTTTGGTCAGTCATGGGGCCTGAACTCTGGGTCTGGGCACTGTCCCTCAGCAATTCAGCTCAAGGCTAGCACTCTACCACTTGAGCCACAGCGCCACTTCTGGCTTTTTCTGTTTATGTGGTACTGAGGAATTGAACCCAGGGCCTCATTCATGCTAGGCAAGCTCTCTACCACTGAGCCACCTTCCCAGCCCTCTTCCTCAGCCCCTTGAGTGCTAGGTTTACAGGCATGCATCACTATGCCTGGGCACCATTCTCTCTTGAGAGATGAAGAACATTCTTGTGAGCTTCCTGTGTGTAAATCTTGGATCCAGGAACTGGGAAAAGAGCCAAGAGCCAGGAGACAAGGGCTGACCTCCTGGGGTTCTCTGTTAGTAAGGACGCACACAGACTGTAATTACAAAACAACAACAAACAAACAAAAGCCTCCCAAGTGAATATCAAGGGCCTATAGCTATAGTTAGGTACTGATGAATGTACAGATAATGGTGAATATATTAGTGGGCAGGCAGGGCAATGAGGGCTTTTCTGAAGTGAGATATTAAGAATGAAAAGGAGTTAAATGAAAGTAGTAGACGAGGCTACACAGGCCTTGGAGGCCTGAGTCAGGAGGGAGCTATCTAGATAGAACTCTGTGAAAAAAGAGCAAGGAAAAGCAATCCTCTTCAACCCATTCCCCCCCCCTCCCCCATCATCTTTGGCTCAGGCAGCCTCTGTTAGAAAAGCCACATTCTAAAATCTTATAGTGACTCAGTGAATCAACTTCTCAAACAATGTGTCTTCCTTCCTTTCTCCCTACCCCTTCTTTTGGCAGTGCTGGGTTTTGAACTCAGGGATTCTCACCCAGTTTGAGCAATACCTCCAAGTCCTGTTCAGTGTTGATTATTCTAGAAATGGGTTCTCGTGAACTTTTCTACCAAGGCTGGTCTAGAACCACAATCTTCCTGTTCTCAGCCTCCTTCATAACTAGAATTACAAGTGTGAGCCACCAGCTAGGAATTCTTTACTCATAAGCATGTCTATGAGCTCTGGAGCCTCACAGCCTTTATGCTTCCTTGAGAGCTGTGACACACAGAGTTTCTAGGAGGGATCTGGGGGGTAATGCGGGGGCATGCACTGTCGGCTGCCAGAGATAGGCAGTCATGGGCTGCATAGACAGATAGGAAAAATGGCTGAACTTTCTTTCGAAGCTCATCACTTGCTTGAACCCTAGGTCTACCAAGCTACTTTCTGAAGTGGCTTACCAAAACAGCAAGCAGCCAGAGCCTGTGAAAAGTGGTTTAGAACTGGGGATGGAGCTCAGTGGTAGTGTAATAACCAGTATGGCCTTGTGGCCCGGCCTGCTGGAGAGGGCGGGGCATAGGCAAGCCTCACTGCTCCACTGGACAGAGCAGGGCATTGAGAGGCTGATGTCACTACCCACGGGGCGTGTCATGCCGCCGAAAAGGGCGGAGCAAGCCGCCGAAAGGGGCGGGGCATGCGGCTGGAGGAGGTGGGTGATTGAGCCCCACATGCTGAGCTGCCTATTGGGATTGGACAGGGGGCAGCTTGGGGGAGGAGCATGAATGGCAGTTTGAAACCATTAGTGGGGGAGGGACTCAGCCTATCTGGCTATATATAGGGGAGTAGGGGAAAAACCAGGGGCCTAAGGGGAGTAGGGTAGAGAGTAGGGGAAAGACAGAGTCCTGAGGGAGGAAGGGAGAGCAACAAGGAGAGTGGTAGGAGTGGAGGGAGAGACTGCAGGGCAGGGCAGAGCAGGCCTGTGGAGAGTGGAGAGGCCTGCAGGAAAGGAGGAAGGGAAGAAGGGGAAAAGCTTTCCCTTTTGGAGGTTTTGAACTTTAGAGCTTTGGAGGTCTGAGGTTTGGAGGTTTGCAGACCCACTAATTTGGTGGTTTGCAGACCAACTAATAAAGGTGTGTGTGTGGGGGGGTGTCAGGGCTGCCTACTGGAGGCTTGGAGGTTTGGTGGTTGAGGCTGCTCTTGGTTCTGGGTATCTAGCCCAGGACAAGGTAGGCTCAGGACCCCTTTCTGGTGTAAATAGTGTAAATAAACTTTTGTCCATCTTTGACTGTGCCTCGATGGAGTGTCTCGCTCTCTGGAAGTCATAAGTGTAGAGGGCTTGCCTGGTAGGTAGCTACGTACAAGGCCCTGGGTACAGTTCCTGACACTGAAGAAAAGGTTTCTTCCATATGATCTAAGGTTCTTCCATATGGAGAACCTTAGACGATGGCTGGAAAGTCCAGGTGTGCCCCTAGTTTACCCCATGGGTCCTTTAAGAAGACCAGAAGAAGTCAGGACTCTCTGAGGGGAGGATGATGAAAGTAGCTTGTTTCCTTTAATATGCCTGCATTATTTTGCCTTGTTTGTTCAAAGGCATTATCACATTTAATCTCCACAACAACCCAATAAGGATGTTTAAAAGAAAATGAACAGCCTCCTTGTTACTGATCCTGAGCTGCTTGGTCCTTCTTACAATATGGTCGACAACTGAAGCCAGTTTTGCAAATGAGTGAGAATTTCTTTGCAAGGCAGCAGGGACTTGGGAGACTCAAGTCTCCAATTTGCCTTCTTAAGGATTTGGAGATACTTAGGGTAAAGAAGCAAGGTGAAGCCGGGCACCCGTGGCTCATGCCTGTAATCCTAGCAACTCAGGAGGCTGGAGGGTGGAGGTTCAAAACCAGCCGGGCAAGAAAAGTCCCTCTGAGTTTTTTTTTTTTGGGGTCCGGTCGTGGGGCCTGAACTCTGGGCCTGGGCGCTGTCCCTCAGCTCTTCAGCTCAAGGCTAGCGCTCTACCACTTGAGCCACAGCGCCACTTCTGGCTTTTTTCTTTTTGCTTATGTGGTGCTGAGGAATCGAACCCAGGGCCTCATGCATGCAAGGCAAGTGCTCTACCACTGAGCCACCTTCCCAGCCCAAAAAGTCCCTCTGAGACTCTTATCTCCAATTAACCACTCTAAAACCAGGAGTGGCGCTGTGGCTCAGGTGGCAGAGCAGTAGCCTTGAGCACAAAAGCTCAGGGACAGCTTCCAGGCCCTAACTTCAAGCCCCAAGACTAACACACACACACACACACACACACACACACACACACACACACACACACAAAGAAGCAGCAAGATGAGTTAAGGAATGGGGAATGATGACTGGAAGTGACATAACCATTGGCCTGAGCATGTGTGGTCCCTCTTCCTGCTCTTCAAGGGTCTCATATTCACAAAGTGTAGGCTAAGTATGATCTGAGGATCATACTTAGCTTCCTGAGGTCAAAAGGTCATCCAGTAGACACCTGTGCAGGCCCACATGAGAGTCAGAGTCTCAACAAAAACAGCCTTCCAGTCCCTGAAAGGTAACCTAGCAACTGTTCCCATCCTCACAACCCATTGGTCATCAGAGGTGTCCATGGCAACACTAGTGGGACACTGATAATGGACAGCTCTACTGTGTGACCTCCAGAATTAGTGATTTTTTAAAAGACAACTAAAAGCAAAAGGAACATGGGAGCTCCCAGTCAGAGAAGTAAAGGCCAGCTGTATTTGTCAACTGGTAATTAGCAAAGATAGAATTGTATCTTCTCATGGAGTCTTAGAGACTGAGTCTGATTCTTTGGATGGCTCTCAAGTTCTGTACTAAAAGAGAGAGAAAGAAAGAAAAAGAAAGAAAGAAAAGAAAGAAAGAAAGAAAGAAAGAAAGAAAGAAAGAAAGAAAGAAAGAAAGAAAGAAAGAAAGAAAGAGGAAGGAAGGAAGGAAGGATATTCATCATCATTGTGAGACTTTCTTTTAGTAAATACCCAGCAGGGGGTTTTGTCCTATTGAGCATTTCCAGGGGAAGAAACTGAAGCTTCTAGAGTGGTTATTTTTCTTTCTTTCTCTCTCTCCTTTATTTCCTTTCTTCCTTTCTCTGTCTTTCTCTTTCTCTTCCTCTTTTTCTTTTTCTTTTTTTTTGGGTCCAGTCATGGGGCCTTAACTCTGGGCCTGGGCCCTGTCCCTCAGCTCTTCAGCTCAAGGCTAGCGCTCTACCACTTGGGCCACAGCGCCACTTCTGGCTTTTTTCTTTTTGCTTATGTTGTGCTGAGGAATCGAACCCAGGGCCTCAGGCATGCAAGGCAAGCGCTCTACCACTGAGCCATCTTCTCAGCCCTCTCTCTCTCTTTCTTTCTTTCTTTCCTTCCCTCTTTCTGCCTTCCTTCCTTTTTCTTTCCTTTCTTTCTTTCTTTCTTTCTTTCTTTTCTTTCTCTTTCCTTTCTTCTTCCTTCCTCAGTTCCTTCCTTCCCTTTCTTTCTCTCTCTTTTTCTTCCTCTTTTGCTCTCTTTCTCTCTCTGTCTTTCTCTTTTTTTGTGTGTGTGAGTGATTGTACTAGGGATTGAACTCAGAGCCAAGGCTTCTACTTCTGGCCTTTTGCTGGCTAATTGGAGATAGGAGTCTCATGGACCTTCCTATTTAGGCTGGCTTTAAACTGCAATCCTCAGATAGGATTATAGACATGAATCACTGCCATCTGACAGTACAATACTTTTTGAACATTGTTACCCCTCCTACCATCTCCCTATCTCCCCCCACATAAACATAAACTTTAAAAGAGGGAATTCTTATTTTGGCTCTCAGTTTCAAATTTCAGGGATTTCAATTTACAGTCAGTAACTCTATTCCTGGGTCTCCAGTGAGGCTTTAGTTATTTTTTAGGCAGGGGCTCAAGTCAGCCCATAGCTGATTTCAAACAGTGATCCTCCTACCTATAGACTCCAGAGTAGCTGTGATGGCAAAGGAAAAGAAGAAATAGTCATTAAAAGCCTCCCCAATAGCAGGCATTGTGCAGGATTTGTCTTATTTCCTTCTTAAAATGATTCCACAGGAAGCACTGGTGTCCCATTTTGTTGATGAGGATATCGAGACCAGAGAGGGGTGTTGACTTCCCCCCAAATCCCTGCACTAGGGTTCAATCATTGCATCCTCTGTTGTCACAGTTTATGCTCACTCCTCTGGCCGTCCCTCCAGTGTTCAAGGTTGGGTAAGAAGAGTGGTGCAGGGCTGCTCTGTAGAACTCACATGACTCATTCCTGGTCAAACAGAAACTTGGAGGAGCAAACTGTACAACCACTCCCAGACCCTTATGGGCACAGACCCTCCCAGTCTTGCCAGGAAGCCTTCCCTCCCCTGTTTGCTCTCAGGCTCTCAGCCCAGCTCCACCTGATCTGTGATCTACAAATAGTGTTTCTCCCTTTTCTTTGTATGACTGTCCATGGTCAACAAACTGTTCTCTGAGTGCCCAGGGCCGATGGGGATGCGGCAAGCCCCTACACTCTGCATGCATGCCAGGTCACCCCAGGTTTATATATCAGTCTAAGGTAGTGCCTAGAACATCTTTTCTTTCCTCCCAGCTCCCACCTTTTTGGCTCTCAGACCCCGCCTCCCTAATCTTTGCCTGTTTGGGGAGTTCCTGAAATGCTGAGTTTGCTGGCTAACTGCTACTGTCCACTTCCTTTGATTGAGAAATACATAGGAGAGTACCACTGCCCCTTTGCCCCTCCATTTCTGTGCCCCCTTCCCCTCCCAAAGACAGATAAATGAACAAACAAGACCACAAGAAAACACACCAAAAAAACCCTCTTATTTCCATTTCCTAGAGTTCATTTCCATAAATACTATTTTATATGGTCTCAGGCACATAGGCATTTGTGCTTTGTGTTCCTCCCTAAGACTATCCTCCTTTGGCCTCACTGGGTGTGATTGCCTGGAGTCCTATATAAAAATTTATCCCCAGTTGTGGGTGTGGAAGGGAGGAAAAAACTGGAAGAGAATGAAGGAAGGAGTGATATTGTCCAAAAAGAAAGGTACTCATTACCTGACTTATGAAATTATAAGCCCTCTCTGTACATCATCTTTATAATAACAACAACAAAAAGTGCCAGGCACTTGTGATTCATACCTATAATCCTAGCTATTCAAGAGGCTGAGATCTGAGGATCATGATTCAAAGCCAGCCAAGGCAAGAAAGTCTGTGAGACTCTTATCTCCAATTAACCATCAGAAAACCAGAAGCGACACTGTGGCTCAAAATGGTAGAGCACTATCTTTGAGCAAAAAATCTTAGAGACAGATCCCAGGCCCTGAGTTCAAGCCACACTGAAATAAAGAATACTGAGTCTAAGTAACATGCCTTGTCCTCACTGCCATCTTGGTATCTTGCTGAGTTTGTGGGGGCTTTTCACTCCCCAAAGCCTAGAGGTGAGATAGGCCATTCTTTGAACTGCAGATGACATGATGTTTAGCCCCAAGAGAGTTTTGCTACAGAGAATGTTCACCACTATCTGGTTTGCTTTGCCTCACACTTTTGTTAAGGCTTTGTTTTTTGTCTTTAAAAGCTTTGTGCTAGCTGTATTCTTGGCTGCAAATCTTTGGGCAGGAGTCTACATGCAGTCATTAACTTTCTAATAACGATGCTCAATTCAACCTTTCAAGATATGGCTTCTATGTTGCTTGTGATTGAATTCCCCTATAACACCACGACAGACAAAAAAGAAGAAAAAAAAAGAAAGAAAAGCCTAGGAGATTAGTAAGGCATAGTGTATTTCTAAACAGGATTAGGTAATAAGGGCTCTGGCCTAAGCAATGGGCTCATTTCTTGAAGATTCATAATATTATTGGGAGGTGGTAAAAGGTGGGAGGTAGGGCCTAGTGGGAGGAAGCAGGTCATTGGGGTATATCCCCAAGGGGCTCTATCTTCCCTAGCCCCTTCATGTATGTCCTTTTATCTTCTTCTTGTCTGCCATGAGATGAAGTTAACCAGTCTCTTTACCCCCACACACCTTCTACCACCATACTCAACCAAGCACAAGGAGCTAAACAACTATGGATGGAACTTTCTGAAAATAGGAGCCAAAATAAACCCTTCTGCCTTTGTTGTTTCTGCCAGATATTTTGTCATTGCAAAGAGAAAGATAATACACTCAGTGGTATGGGGATAGAGGGTGTGGGGTGTGTGTGTGTGTGCTGGGAACACCATGGAACCCAGGGCCCTGCCCACATAAAGCAAACACTCTGCCCCAGAGCTATACCCCGTGGGCCAATGTTCTCATGTGTAGGCTGAGTTCTGATTACATAGATGTGCTTTTACTGTGAAAATTGAGTACATACCTCATATGTAAACTATATTTCAATAAAAGCTTGGCAAAAATTAGCTAGGCACTCATGGGTCATGCCTGTAATCCTAGCTACTCAGGAGGCTGAGATCTGAGCATTGTGGCTCAAAGTCAGCCTAGGCAGAAAAATCTGTGAACTATATAGTAAGACCCTGTCGCAACAACAAGAAGCCCTGAGTTGTTTCATCTACTTTTCTTCAGGGCTGATTTTGAGTAAACCTGCTTTCTTCCACCAAGCAAGAACTGGTAACCAAATGAGCAGCAGCTCCTCATTCTTGGCTGTCCAGGCTAAGTGTGTAGGAGGTACCAGATTGGCCCCAGGCACTTTAGACCCTCAAAGGGACAAGAACCCTGCATACCTAGATGCTGGTAGGGGTGGGTAGCATCCTTACTTGCAGTCCAATGCAGCAGGAGTGTCAGCCAGGGCTCATGGGGGTAAGTAACCAAGGTCAAATTCAGCTCCTTAAACAAAAGGAATTTCTGAGACTCTCCACGTTCACAGAGGGGGGAGGTAGGGTATGGGCCAGAGCCAGGCTAGGATCACACAATGAAGATACCTACTCCTTCTGCCATTGTCACAGGCAGACTGCTAGTGATCCTAGGGGCTGGAGAAGAACCCAGTCCTTTGTGCTTCTGTACTTTGTTCAGGGGCCAGGAATTGGCCCTCTGCCATAAACTTTAGCAGAGATTTTTTTTCCCCCAAAAGGTAGAAGGGGGCAGGGAGGGTGTAGAGAGGGGGAGGGACCAGAGTCTGGCCTTCCATAGCCTAAAACAACTCTGCCTTAACCAAAGATGAACTGAACTGAACTTCAAAATGATCTTGAGAGGGGGAGACAGCTGGCAGGGTTCATGCTACCCATTACAGACTTACTTAATTAAATAATATCTTTTTGTTATTGGTGGTGGTGGTCATGGGGCCTGGGCACTGTACCTCAGCTCTTCAGCTCAAGGCTAGTGCTCTACCACTTTGCTACAGCGCCACTTTCGGCTTTTTTCTGTTTATGTGGTGCTGAGGAATAGAACCTAGGGCCTCATGCATGCAAGGCAAGCACTCTACCACTTGTGCTCCAGGCTAGCACTCTACCAGTTGAGCCACAGCGTCACCTCCAGCTTTTTCTGTGTATGTGCTGCTGAGGAATCAAATCCAGGGCTTCATGCATGCTAGACAAGCACTCTGCCACTGAGCCATATTCCCAGCCTGGCTCCTTCCTTTTGGTCTCTTCTCTTTTTCCTTCTCCATTTGATATTGTTCTCCCTGGCATCTAGCTTTTTCTGCATCTTCCCTCTTCCTTTTCTGTCCTGCTCCCTGCACTCCTGTGTGAGTCATTATTCTCTCGGGAGACAAGCCAGCCTTTCCCTTTCAGGACTTGATTGGAGTCAAGGTGAGCTAGCCTCAAAGGGCAAAGCTAACAGATCACAGACCTGTGAGCTGCCTGGTAAACCGGGGTGACTCAGGTAGGGGGCTTCTGGCATGGGAGACACACAGAGCACCAAGATTCCCTTTGAGGTAGCTATTGTCACTGCAGGGGTTGGCACATTGTGCCGATTACTCACCAGGGCATCCCTGACACTGATGGCAATGGGGTATAAGGGAGGGAACTGGAATATATGATGTTGCCATGGGTAGAAAACCTACTCTGTATGGGTAGACCCAGGGCTGGGGACAGGAGACCCAAGAACTGAGCAGTTACAGATGCCATAATCGTGTTTCCAATTGTGCAGCCTCGAGTCACAAAGCTCAGTGAGGACATCAAAATCCAGATTTCTGGGCCTTGTCTTTACATGGGATGGGACTCCATGGTCTTCACGTTAAAAGTAATTGTGAGAGTTAGGCACTAGTGATTCATGCCTGTAATTCTAGCTTCTCAGAAGGCTGAGATCGAAAGATCACAGTTCAAAGCCAGCTTAGGCGGGAGTCTGTGAGACTCTTAATTCCAATTAACCTCCAAGAAGCTAGAAGTAGAGCTGTGATTCAAGTGGTAGAGTACAAGCCTTGAGTGAAAAAGCTAAGGGACAATGCCCAGGGCCTCAGTACCAGCACATACACACACACATACACACACACACACACAAGTGTGAAAGAAAAAGCTGGGTTTAGAGTAATGAGTCTGGAGTATCAGTTGTGAGTTTAAAAGCTGCATGAAGCCAGGTGCTGGTGGCTCACACCTGTAATCCTAGGAGGCTGAGATCTGAGGATCCCAGTCCAAAGCTAGCCCGTGCAGGAAAATCCATGAGACTTTTATCTCCAATCAACCATTCAGAAAACTGGAAGTGGTGCTGTGGCTCAAGTGGTAGAGTGCTAGCCTTGAGGTGAAGAGCTGAGGGACAGTGCCCAGGCCCAGAGATCAAGCCCCATGACCGACAAAAAAAAAAAAAAAAAAAAAAAGCTGGGGCTGGCAAGGTGGCTCAGTGGTAGAGCGCTTACCTTGCATGCATGAGGCCTTGGGTTCGATTCCTCGAACCACATAAGCAGAAAAAAAAAAAGCCAGAAGTAGCGCTGTGGCTCAAGTGGTAGAGCACTAGCCATGAGCTGAAGAGCTGAGGGACAGTGCCCAGGCCCAGAGTTCAGGCCCACGACCGGACTAAAAAAAAAAAAAAGCTGCCTGAATGTGAGATCCTGCATTCAAGTCCAAGTATAGAAAAAAAAAAAGTCATTATGATGCTCAGGACCTGCCACTTTTTAGGTGCTCACAGCTGGATCCCAACAGCCCAACTCTCTTGACATGTCCCCATGTGCATCAGGTAGGACAGGATTTGTCCCAGCTCTGTTTGTAAGGGGACCTCAATGTCTGTTAGTAGAAAATAGCTAAGTATATGATTGATGTCTTATTATGTGAATAATACTAATCCATTACAAGAAAATGAGCTATGTAGCCAAGTGCCCATGGCTCATGCTTATAGTTTTTGCTATTCAGGAGGCTGATATCTGAGGATTGTGGTTCAAAGCCAGCCCAGGAAGGAAAGTCCATGAGGCTTTTTACCTCCAATTAACCACCAAAAAAACTGGAATTGGAGGTGTGCCTCAAATGGTAGATCAACTAGCCTTGAGCAAAAAAGCTTAGGGACAGTGTGAAGGGCCTGAGTTCAAGCCCCAGTACAGTACACACACAACAAAATGGATTGAATCATGTGTGGCTACAGAAGACAGATTAGAAAACCCGGGGGGGATGTAAAGAGAGGAAAATGGATTGTTTAATGGGTACAAAGTATCTTTTTCTGTTCTTGTCTTTTATTTACTTGTTTGTTTGTTTATTTTAGACAAGGTCTTCCTATGTAGCTGACTTTTGCATCAGATTCAGACTCCTTTTGCCTCTAAAGGGCTTAGGTCACAGGCGTGCGTCACCACTCTTGGCTTAAGGACAGAGTCACTGTTTGGGAGGATGGAAAAGTTTTGGAAAACAGATAGTGCTGACAGTTGCACAATATTCTGATGCAGTTAATATCACTGAAGTGTACACTTATGTCATTTAGATAGATAGATAAATAGATACATACATACATATACACACATACATATATACACACATACATACAAACACACAAGGTTAAAATCATGTACATTAACATGAAAGATGCCCAGGGTAGACCGTTAAGTGAAAGTGGATATTGACACCAGAATGGAAGGTATGGATTATAAAAGTATATGGGTGCATGTGTGAATGTGTGCATGCACACTAGGAAAAGCAGCAATGATTCACAGTCCCCTCTTAGCTGTACTAAAAGGATAGGATTGACTTAAAGTAGGATTGGCTGAGCGGGCAAAAAAGGGAGATTCTTAGTTTTTTAAAAAATTTGGTCCAACATCATGACTCAAACTCTGTAGCTGATGATTTTGCTCACTGTCTAGCGCTCTACCAACTGAACCATGCCTCCAACTCCTTCTTGGTCTTTTTGTTACCAGAATCCAAGGTTTATACTGCTTACTGCTCTACCAAAAACCCAGAAGACAGAAATTAGTAGATGAAAAGTAGGTTTGAATAGGTTAGAGACTGGCTATAATACAGGAACTGTTGACATGGAATTCAAAGCAAGCCAGAATCAGGAGTTGGAGCACAGAAATCCCAGTGCATGTGTCTTACATCTGTAATCTGACTACTTGGGAGGACCAGATTTCAAGGCCAGTTCTAGGGCAGAAAAGAAAATTCATGAGGCCTATTCTCAATGAAGAACTACACATGGTGGTATGTACCTGTTTTCCTAGCTACTGAGAAACCTAATATGGGTCCATTGTACCCAAGCAGTGAACAAGAGCCTGTCTTAAAAGTAACCAGCAAAAAGCAGGGATTGGAAATGTAAGTGTTACAACTTAGGCAGAGTGAGGCCCTGAGTTCAAACCTTAGCACCACCCCAAAACTTAAGTTAGGCCAGGTGCCGGTGGCTCATGCCTGTAATCCTAGCTACTCAGGAGGCTGATATATGAGGATCAGGTTTCAAAGCCAGCCCAGGCAGGAAAGTCCGTGAGACTCTTATCTCCAATAAACTAATAGAAAACCAGAAGTGGCACTGTGGCTCAAGCGGTAGAGCGCTCACCTTGAGCTGAAGAGCAGAGGGATAGCACCCAAGCCCAGAGTTCAAGCCCCACAACTGACCAAAAAAAAAAATTAAAAATTAAATTAAAAAAAATTTTAAGTGCACAAAACCAGGCAGGTGGCTCACACCAGTAATCCCAGCCACTCTCAAGGTAGGAATATTATGGTCTGAGGCCGCAAGTAAAAACTCAAGACTCTATTTGAAAAACAACTATGCTACCACCCCTCAAAAAAAAAAAAAAGAGCTGGAAACATGGCTCAAGTAGTAGAGAGCCTGCCTAGCAGGCATGAGGTCCTGAGTTCAAGGCCCAGTACCATCAAAAGAAACAAAGAAAAGAAAAGCAAGGGCTGGGAATGTGGCTTAGTGGTAGAATGCTTGCCTAGCATGCCTGAAGCCCTGGGTTTGATTCCTCGGTACCACATAAACAGAAAAAGCTGGAAGTGGCTCTGTGGCTCAAGTGGTAGAGTGCTAGCCTTGAGCAAAAGAAGCTTGGGGATAGTGCCCAGGACCTGAAGGTGGCTCAGTGGTAGAGCGCTTGCCTTGCATGCTCAAGGTCCTGGGTTCAATTCCTCAGCACCACATAAGAAAAAAGCCGGAAGTGGCGCTGTGGCTCAAGTGGTAGAGTGCTAGCCTTAAGCTGAAGAGCTGAGGGACAGCGCCCAGGCCCAGAGTTCAGGCTCCACGACCGGACCCCCCCCCCAAAAAAAAAAAAAAGAAAAGAAAAGTACACAAAACACACATTTATTTTCTCATCAGTCCGTATTTCCCCACTACACAATGGAGACTACTTCTTCTGGCCTTGTCCAAATGAATAATGTACCTCAGGAACTAAGAATGCTTGGTATAGTCATTCATTCATCCATTGGCAGTATTGGGTTCTGAACTCAGGGCTTGTGTTAGGTAGGTTTTCTTACCTGCTAAGCCATGCCTCCAGCCTTAGTTTTCATTGATTAGTTTCAGACTGGGCACATGAACGAACCCATACTTGTTGGGATCACAGGCTTGTGCCATCATTTCCAGTTTCCTTCCATCAAGACAAAGTCTCCTGCCTCATCTGCCCTGGAACCACAACCTCAGCCTTCACCAGAGCTTGGGATGACAGGCAAGGGACATTGCCTCCAGCTGAAGTTTGAACTCAGGGCCTAGACTTGCTGGGCATTTGATTGTTTAAGCCACCCCTCAATCCTTTTTTGCTTTTGTTCTTCTCTGAAGGCTCTGGATTGAGGAATCTTCCCATTTACACTTCTTGTATAGCTGGGATGACAGGTGCATGCTTCTATGCCTTGCTTGTATTAGTGAGATAGGGTCTTGTGATATTTTTGTTCTAGCTGGCCTTGAACCATATTCCTCTAGATCTCAGCCTCCTCAGTAGCTAGAGTTATAGGCATGAGCCATCTTACTGACACCTCATAGAGTTTTCTCTTGCTCAATATTCTACTTACTGATGAGGTATGGTTATGAAGACAGGACAAGAAAACTCTAACAAAGCTCCAAGCTCCTGGGGCTTTCAGATTGTCTTTGGCTGGGAGGTAGGTGAGCATTGGGTTTTAACTCTGCCCTCATTTCTGTGGAATATTGCACTGGTGGTCCAGCATCCCTGTTCAGAGGGAACAGCTCTGCAATTGTTTCTGTCTTTGGGGCCTCAGCTGGAAAGTCTTGGTTTGCACCCTATTTATTTTGGAGATAAGTTAAAATGAGAAAAGGTGACAAGGACTACAGTACCTCTGCCAGGAATCAAGGAACAGACAGGTTTGCCTCTGTTTTAAAAGTGCCATCTTGGTTGGTGAATCTTCTGGCCAGTACTGGAAGGGGGAATGCTATTTATTTTTTTATTTGTGTATATTTTGTCGTGGTCTGCTGATTCCCTGTTTCACTGAGAGCGACACTTACCTCAATAGTTAGTTCAATATTGTGTGTTGGATAATTTTTTAAAAGAACTTTTTAAAAAGCTTTTTGATCCTCGGAGGTCTGTAGATTTATTTCCATATGAACTGGTTATTTTGTATAAAGTACATTCTTAAAAAAAATAAATAAATAAAAGTGCCATCTTGGGAGCAAACCATTGTATTCATGCAGTGTGATACAAGACTTATTTGGGTTTTTTCATTTGTCTTTCTCAAACAGTAATGTGTGATCAAGTAGTATGAACACAAGCATTGTTCTTTCTTTTAGCTTCATTGAACTGTAACCTGATAAAGATGATGACCTTATTCCCTAACCTTGCCCCACATGATTAAACTAACTAGGCAAATCTTAAAGTAAAACACTCACTTAAAAATCAAAATACCAGGGCTGGGAAGGTGGCTCAGTGGTAGAGCGCTTGCCTTGCATGCATGCAGCCCTGGGTTCGATTCCTCAGCACCACATAAGCAAAAAGAAAAAAAGCTGGAAGTGGCGCTGTGGCTCAAGTGGTAGAGCGTTAGCCTTGAGCTGAAGAGCTGAGGGACAGCGACCAGGCCTAGAGTTCAGGCCCCACGACCGGAACCACCACCCCCCCCCAAAATCAAAATACCAAGCTGGGCGCCAGTGGCTCAAGCCTGTACTCCTAGCTACTCAGGAGGCTGAGATCTGAGGATCGCCGTTCAAAGCCAACCCGGGCAGGAAAGTCCTTGAAACTATCTCCAATAAGCCACCAGAAAACCGGAAGTGGCGCTGTAGCTCAAGTGGTAGAACGCTAGCCTTGAGCTGAAGAGCTGAGGGACAGCGGTCGGGCCCAGAGTTCAAGGCCCACGACCGACAAAAAATAAAAAATAAAAATGCACCAATGGCTCACGCCTGTAATCCTAGCTATTCAGGAGGCTGACAATTAAGGATTCAGGTTCTAAGAAAGCCTGGGCAGGAAAGTCTATGAGACTCTTACCTCCAATTAACTACAAAAAAAAAAAAAAAAAAAGAAAGGAAGGAAGGAAGGAAGAAAGGAAGGAAGAAAGAAAGAGAAAGAGAGAAGAAAGAAAGAACAGAACTCAGGGACAGCAGCCAGGCCTGACAAAATGAAAGAAAGAAAAAAAGCTCAGGAAACTGTCTAAGCTGGCTTCAAACCATGATCCTCAGATCTCAGCCTCCTGTGTAGCAATGATTACAGGCATGAGCCACCCGTGCCCAGCAACACTGCTCTTTTTTTAAAAAAATAAGAGGTTACCTGGCTTGTGCAACTGAAACCTCTCTGTACATCACCTTTATAATACCTATTTTAAAAATTAACTAATTAATTTAAAAGAAAGAGTTCATTGAAGTGCTCTACTTGTAGGCCTGGGAATTTGCCATGCCCAAAGGCTCTGAGGATTTAGACATACCTGTCCCCGGGATCAGCAGAAGTTGCAATTGAGCTAGGACAAGGAGAAGCCAAAGTGTCTCATTTGGGTAGTTCTGCGGGAACACTGGCTTCCATGTGGATTATTCTTGAGTTGGAATTACCTAACAATAAATGGGACTCAAAACAGCTTCCAGCCAGGCACCAGTAGCTCACATCTGTAATCCTAGCAACTCAGGAGGCTGAGAGCTGAGGATTGTGGTTCAAAGCCAGCCTGGGAAGGCAAGTACATGAGATTTTATCTCCAAATTAATCACCAAAAAGCCAGAAGTGGAACTGTGACTCAAGAGGTAGGGCACTAGCCTTGAGCAAAAAAGCTCTGTGTTTAAGACAGACAGACAGACAGACAGACAGACAGACAGACAGACAGACAGACAGACACACACACACACACACACACACACACACACACACACACACACACACACACACCTTCCAGATCTGCAAGGATTTCACTCAAGAACAGCAAAGAAGGAGTCCACTGAAGGAGTTCAAAAGCACAGTTGCAGAAAAGAAAAATCAGATGAGTGCTTGTCCCTAAAATCAAGCTCCTTAAATAAATCGGCTACAGAACACTAGGTGTCATGTACAGTGTCTTAGAACAGAGGAACAGGTGCATGAGCATGGTGGTGCACACCTATAATTCCAGCTCTCAGCAGGCTGAGACAGAAGGATCTCAAGTTCAAAGCCAAGTGGGACTTTGAACCATCCCCTATTGGTTAAAGTTGCTAACAATTATGAGGCTGGAAAGATGCTTCTTGCATGGGCTTTATTGCACAGACCAGGGTCCAGGATCTCTTGGCTTGTGGCTGAGCTGCGCCGCGATGTGGGAGGAGCCCTGGGCCTGGGCCTATCCAGCAGCGCCCTCTGCAGGCAGGATGTTATGCTGCAGCCGCCCTGCCTCGCGGCCCACCTCTCTGCACGTGGTTCAGCTCTCCCCAAATCATCAGTCTCAGGGGTAAAGGCCCAGGGACGTGAATTGAGCCATCAGACAAGACGACAGGATGAGAGCCTGTCTTACAATGGGAAGAGGGCAGATCTGATGTTAAGCAAATAAACAACATACCCAGCCATCTTGGGTGAGGCTGAACCCCAGACGGTGGGCGTAGCAAGAGGGAGGGAGCAGATATGAACAGGTTCCTGTAGCATTTGAGAAGATGTGGGCATGTTAATCAATCCTCAGTGTTCATTCTTGATGTTTCATGCGTTTTAACTTGTTTTTGTCTTTTTGTATTTCAGATGAGCATATGTTGTATTTTGTTTCAAATAACCCTCTATTGTTTTCTCTTTCCCCACCCCCTGGGAGTATTTGTTTAGGCTAGTATATCTAGATATCTATTTTTCTGTCCTTTACAGCACTGCAGATCAAACTCAAGGCTTTGGGCCTCTAGGTATGTTCCAACATTGAGCCACATCTTAAACCTTAGACTGGTATTTCTGCCTGGAAAACATTTGCTACTTTCCCTTTGGTGATATTGAGGTTTGAATTCAGGGTCTCTTGTTTACTAGACAGGTGCTTTACCATGTGAGCCATGCCTCCAGTCTCTTTGGCATTGGTTATTATTATTATTATTATTATTATTATTATTATTATTTTTAGTTAGGGTCCTGCTTTTTGCCCAGGCTGCCCTGGTCTGGGATCCTCCTAGGAGCCATGTGCTTCCCTTTATCATTGAAGATGACAGGCACCAGCCACTGCAGGTAGCTCTGATAGGCTGGGGCATGACTCCAACATAAAGGAGATCAAAGGGGGCTGGGAAGGTGGCTCAGTGGTAGAGCGCTTGCCTTGCATGCCTGAGGCCCTGGGTTTGATTCCTCAGCATCACAAAAGCAAAAAGAAAAAAAGCTGGAAGTGGCGCTGTGGCTCAAGTGGTAGAGTGCTCGCCTTGAGCTGAAGAGCTGAGGGACAGCGCCCAGGCCCAGAGTTCAGGCCCCACAACCGGACCCAAAAAAAAAAAGAGATCAAAGATATTAATATATACCTGTAATCCCAGCTCTCAGCAGGCCAAGGGAGAAGGATATCAAGTTCAAAGCCAGCTGGAACTATACAGTGAAATTGTCTCAAAATACCAAAGGGGGAAAAAAAAATAAAGAGAAGATCCATCCCTTCCGATTCTCAGTTTGAGACATAAGACCAAAAAAAAAAAAAAACTAAGATGTTTCTGTACTCTCTCCTTATCCCTCCCTCCCTCTTTAGAGATGGCTCCATATATATATATATATATGTACATATATATATATATATATTTTTTTTTTAAGGATACAGAAGTTGTACAATAGGGGTTTCACTGGGTCATTTCTACACAACCTCAATCACTTTATCACCATCCTTCTTCTCCTTTTTTTTTTTTTTTTTGTCAGTCATGAGGCTTGAACTCAGGGCCTGGGCACTGGGCACTGTCCTTGAGCTTTTTCTCTCAAAGCTAGTCCTCTACCACTTGAAGCCACAGCACCATGTCTGGTTTTCTGATGGTTAATCAGAGATAAGAGTCTCATGGACTTTCCTGCCCAGTCTGGCTTTGAACCTTGATCATCAGATTCCAACCTCCTAAGTTGCTAGGATTATATGTATGAGTCACTCCACCCAGTTCCTCTACAACACCCTCCTCCTCCTCCTCCTCCTCCTCCTCCTCTTCCTCCTTCTCCTCCTCCTCCTCCTCCTTCTCCTCCTCCTCCTCTTCCTCCTCCTCCTTCTCCTCCTCCTCCTCTTCCTCCTCCTCCTCCTCCTCTTCCTCTTCTTCTTCTTCTTCTTCTTCTTCTTCTTCTTCTTCTTCTTCTTCTTCTTCTTCTTCTTCTTCTTCTTCTTCTTCTTCTTCTCCTTCTCCTTCTTCTTCTTTCCTTTCCTTTCCTTCCTTCCTTCCTTCATCCTTCCTTCCTTCCTTCCTTCTTCCTTCCTTCCTTCCTCTTTTTTCTTTCTTTCCCTCCCTTCCTTCCTTCCCTCCCTCACTGTTTCTTTCTTTCTTTTTTCTTCCTTCTTTTTCTTTCTTTCTTCCTTCCTTCCTTTCTTTTTCTTTCTCTTTTCTTTCTTTCTTTCTTTCCTTCTTTCTTCCTTTCTTCCTTTCTTTCTCTTTTTTCTGTGTCATTTGTGCCAGTACGAGGGCTTGAACTTAGCTCACAGCTGGCACAAATTGCATTTGAACTATGCTTCCACTTCTGGCCTTTTGTGCTGGTTGATTGGCAATAAGAGTCTCAAGGATTTGTCTACCCAGACTGTCTATGAAAACAATCCTCAGATCTCAGTCTTCTGACTAGATAGGATTACAGGTGTGAACCACTGGTACCTAGCTCCTGCCCCATTTTTATTCTATTTTATTTTTATTTATTTTTTGTGCCAGTACTAGGGCTCAAACTCAGGGCCTGGGTTATGTAATAGTCTATGTACATTTATAATATATAGTGTGTGGTATGTTTTTGTGTGTATTGTATGTGTACATATATACATATGCATAATATATAGATAGATATATGGGAAAGAGAGAAAAACCATTTCTCCTTTAATGTCCTTCATTTAATTTTTTTGTTTTGTTTTTGGTTGTGGGGCTTGACCTCTGGGCCTGGGCAATGTTCCTCAGCTCTTCCACTCAAGATAAGTGCTCTACCACTTGAGCCAGAGTGCCACTTCTGGTTTTCTGGTGGTTAATTGGAGATAAGAGTCTCACGGACTTTCCTGCCTGGTCTGGCTTTGAACTGTGATCCTCAGATCTCGGCCTCCTGAGTAGCTGGGATTACAGCCGTGAGCCACCGGTGCCTGGCTCCTTCATTTAACTTTTTTTTTGTTTTTTTGGGTCCGGTTGTGGGGCCTGAACTCTGGGTGTGGGCGCTGTCCCTCAGCTCTTCAGCTCAAGGCTAGTGCTCTACCACTTGAGCCACAGTGCCACTTCCGGCTTTTTTCTTTTTGCTTATGTGGTGCTGAGGAATCAAACTCAGGCATGCAAGGCAAGCGCTCTACCACTGAGCCACCTTCCCAGTTCCTTCATTTAACTTTATCCTCATCTTTCTCTGTCTTGTTTATTTCACAGCTATTATTCCTTTGGAAGCTTCCCAAGCTCCCAGGTTGGATCAGACACCTCTTTTCTCCCTCGTGTTTGCTTCTGGATTTATAACGTGTGGTTTAAATGGTGTATTTAGTCCTGTAATTGTCCTTTCCCTCCCCCCTCCCACTGCCCCCAGCAGTCTTTGAGCTTCCTGGAGACCTGGAACATGCATTTGAGGTTTGGGTGTCCATCTGTTGAGACCTCGTGCAGACCAGTGCAGACCTTGGCATAGAGGTAGAGTTTGGGTTAGTTCACCTGCCATCAGGGACCAAGTCCAGAAAGAGCAGTGAGGTCAAGATAAGTCTTTGTACTTTGTCCTGGCAGGTGGAGCTCTAGCTGTGCTTTGTGAGTCTCTTCTGTTGCCGGGAGGTAACCCGAGGATTAAAGACAGATGGTGAAGAAACAGATAGGGCGGGCCATTCTCATCTTGCTTTAGCCAAGTCACTTTCTTCTTTCTCTCTCTTAAATTACTGGGCATTGGAGCCCAGCTAGGATTATGTCTGTAATCTTGTCTACTCAGCAGGCTGAGATCTGAGAATCACAGTTTGAAGCCAGCCTAGGAAGGTTTGTGTAACTCTTACCTGTAATAAACCAGGGAAAAAAAAAACAACCCCACCAAAAGTGGTGGTGTAGGTCAAGTAGTAGAGTTCCAGCCTTGAGCAAAAAAACTAAGCAAGAGCACAAGGCCCTGAGTTCAAGCCCCAGTATACACATATACATACATACATACATACATACATACCAGGGAATATAATATCAACCTTGAAAGTGACAAGATCTGTAGTCCGCACTATAATAGCTCTCACAGAGGTCCACATCCCAAACCTAGGGACTTGTTAAAGTGTTCGGTTACATGTCAAGGGGAATGCAGTTTTCAGATGAACGAAGATTGCCAATCGGCTGACCTGGAGATAGGAAGAATATCTTGGATTGTCCAGCTGTGCTTGGAGGAAAGGAAGGCAGAAAACAGAGAGCAAGACAGAGGCTGCAAAGCAGTGGGAAAGAGGCAAGCCTTCCTGACTTTGAAGGTTTACAGGTATGAGCCTCAAGTACCTGGCAGAGTCTCTGTCTTCTTACCAGTAAATGGTAGGCCCAATCACTATACTCTTGCAGCTGTGACAGCCAATACTGACAGCTGTGAGCACTTGGCCACGTAGGCCCTTCTACTCAGCAAATTTAGAAAGCCTGCCACAGGCTTGGAAGCTCACTGTAGCAGTTGGAGACAGGCCTGGCTTTCCCCTGAACTGGAGGAATGGGGACAGGGGGAAGTAGGGAGAGGAGTTGGAGGGAAGACCTGCCAGCTTCCTGGGTCCACTGTGGTCGGCCCTTCACCCAGAGCCTGTTACAGCAGACATGGCAGCACACGCTAAACTGCAGACCTGCAAGACTTGCATGCCTTCTTTTTTCCTGGTGCCAGTACTGGAGCATGAACTCAAGACCTGTAAGCTGGCCCTGAGCTTTTGTGCTCAAGGCTAGCATCCTACCACTTTGAGCCACATAGCTTACTTCTAGCTTTTTGGTGTCTAATTGGAGATAGGAGGATCATAGACTTTTCTGCCAAGGTTTTGAATTGAGATCCTCAGATTTCAGCTTCCTGTGTAGCTAGAATTACAGGTGTAAGCCATTGGCACCCAGAAGCTTCTGACTCTTAAGCTCATGCGTTCCCTGATGGGACTGGAGTAACAGTTTGAAGAAAAACAGGCTAAGGGGTTGAGATCAAAATCTAGTGGTAGATCATTTGCCTAGGTTGTCCAAGGACCTGGGTTTGATCCCCAGCTCTGAAAAACAAAACCCAACCAAATAGCTGAGGCTAATAGATAATCAGATGATCTGTGTATGTAAAAGCTATTTTTAAACTGGGCATAGTGGCATACACCTGTAATCTCAGCACTCCAGAGTCTGACGTAGTAGGATTGCATGTTTGAGGCTAGCCTGGGTGACATAAAGCGTCTCAAAAAACAAAACTCAAGGTATGGCTCAGGTGATAGAACAGTTGCCTAGCAAGCATAAGGCCCTGAGTTCAATCCCCAGTGCCACCAAACCAAACAAAATGAAATTTTGTCCTAACCTTGATCTAAGTCCATTCTGCAACCACCTGGGCTCAAGCCCAGGTAGGGTTATTTGGGGCCTGGCAGCTCTGGGCACCACTTGATCATCTTACAAGGGTAAGATTCACATGATGTTTCTGTCCTGGCAGTGAGGGCCTTGACCCCAGTCCCTCTGGGGCTAGCTTAGTTTTTCCATCTTAGGGCATTCGGGGGAAGGTCATTCCAAGAGATGTCTCACTCAGATGCAGTTCTCAGGACAGTGAGCATTGCACCCTAAAATAGGTTGTCCCTTAATTTAATTTTTTTTTAAGTTGAAGGCCTAGCAGCCACAAGGCCCTGAGTTCAATCCCCAGTACTACCCAATTATACTCCCCAGTTCTCCCTTAGTTGTGAAAACCTAAATGAAGTTTGAATCTAGTCTAGTTTCTGCAACTTTCCTCCTTTCCTTTGTTGGACTTTCCCGTTTGTCTTGGCCCAGCTGGACCCGATGTGGCATTTTTGAAAGGAGGAACAACGCTGAACCCCCTGAAAAGGTCCTATGCCTCTCTCCCTGCTCCACTCCCAGAACTCGTCCAGCCTGACCCCTTACAACCCCTTGTCTTTTGATCTGGCTCAAGACTGGTGACATTTTACCCAGGGCCTTCTGTCTGTGAAGGAGACCTGGAGTCAGTCTCAGTCTAGAGTCACTGGTGGGTAATGCTAGTCGTGCAGGCCCATCTCAGATTTTCCTCATGTACTCTGCATTCATTCATGCTCACAGCTCTTATTCCAACTGCTGATTCACTCAGGTTCAAGCCCAGGGTCATGTCTAGGAATAGACCAACCTCAGATAAGATTAAAATATGTGTGTCAGAAGCAGAGTAATGTGATAAGACAATGTGTTTGAGAGGAACCTGCAAATTCAGAGGCCATAACTAATTGCTGCAGGCCCTTTTAGTATTATGGATGAGACAGGGGAGGTTCAGGGCTGCTCCAGGCAACTGGGCCAAAGAGGCAGAGGGCAGCTGCTCCTGGGGCTCTCCTGGCCTGTCTCCATGCTGCAATCAGCTCTCCTAGTCCTGACCACCACAGAACATGCTGTTTGCCAATTTCCAACCAGTGACCCTGGGCCTGGGTTAAAATCACAGGAACTAAGGCAGAGTTAATTGCCCCCAGGGGCCTGGCTATAGATCCAAATGGAGTTACACAATCAGAGCTGGAAAGGTTTTCTTTTCAAAAGTTTCCAAGCCTTTCCATTTATATTGGGGATACTGGAGCCCTGAAATCTGTTTGCAGTGCAAGTTGGTTGGTGGAAAAAACTAGAACCCAAATGACAAGGTCCAGGCTTAAGGTCTCTGGCTGTGACTACTGTTCAGAGATCCTGGATATCCTAATATAAGAGGAATCCATTTTATTTATTCATTTTATCTTCTCTTTTTTTGTGTGTGTGGGGGGGTCTGGTCGTGGGGCTTGAACTCAGCCTGGGCACTGTCCCTTAGCTCTTCAGCTCAAGGCTAGCGCTCTATCACTTGAGCCACAGCGCCACTTCTGGCTTTTTTCTTTTTGCTATGTGGTGCTGAGGAATCGAACCCAGGGCCTCAAGCATGCAAGGCAAGCGCTCTACCACTGAGCCACCTTCCCAGCTCTCTTCTCTTTTTTACTTCTTTATTTTATGCTGGTATGAGGGCTTGAATGCAGGGCCTGGGTGCTATCCCTTAGCCTTTTTTTTTTTTGCTCAAGGTTGGTACTCTACCACTTGAGCCACAGATTCACATTTGGAATTTTGTTGATTAGTTGGAGATAAAGGTTCTCAGGGACCTTCTTGTTTGGGTTGGCTTTGAATCTCAGTTCTCAAATCATAGCCTCCTGGAAGTGGCGCTGTGGCTCAAGTGGTAGAGCGCTAGCCTTGAGCTGAAGAGCTGAGGGACAGCGCCCAGGCCCAGAGTTCAGGCCCCATGACGAACCAAAAAAAAAAAAAAAAATCAAATCATAGCCTCCTAAGAAGCTAGGATTATAGGCCTGAGCCACCAGCATCTAGTTCCCCATTTTCTTGAGGAGAAAATATTTGAGAATTTCTTTTTTCCTAGTAAAGGTCAAAAGCAATGTTTGAGGGCTCCAAGTGGATTATTCAAATGTTTACTTAAGTAATCTGTTGAAGTTATTTTTTATTTTGCTGGAAACCAAACTCATAGCCTCCTGTATGTTAGACAAATACCAGGTATCTAACTACTAAACCACATAATCAGACCTTAAAAAAAATTAAATTGGGGGCTGGGAAGATGGCTCAGTGGTAGAGCGCTTGCCTTGCATGCCAGAGGCCCTGGGTTCGATTCCTCAGCACCACATAAGCAAAAAGAAAAAAGCCAGAAGTGGCGCTGTGGCTCAAGTCGTAGAGTGCTAGCCTTGAGCTGAAGAGCTGAGGGACAGCACCCAGGCCCAGAGTTCAGGCCCCACGACCGGACCCCAAAAAAAAAAAATTAAATTGTTTTCCTTCATGTATGTGTGCGTGCTTGCATGCGTGTGTGTGTGTGTGTGTGTGTGTGTGTGTGTGTGTGTGTGTGTGTGTGTGTGTGTGCGCATGCCCCCCAGTACTGGGACTTTAACTGAGGATCTTGAGCTCTTGCTTAGCTTTTCTCTCAAGACTGGTACTCTACCACTTGTGCCATACCTCTACTTCTGCCTTTTGCTGGTTCACTGGAGATAAGTGTCTCAGAACTTTCTACCCAGGCTGGCTTTAAACTGGAATCCTTCTAAGTAACTCCTAAGTCTCCTAAGTAGCTAAGATTCCAGGGATCAGAAAGGTTAGATTCTTTAACCTTACATATTGATTTTGAAAAAAAAAAGACTTTTCTATTCATTAGGAAGCAATTTTATATAATTTTTTAACCCTGCTGGCTGATTGAGGTCATACCCGGCTACTGTGTCTTGCAAAGAGATTTGTTCATAATAGAACACATGGTGAAAATCATTCTCTACAAGAAAGCCCATCAGAACCTGAGCATGGCCTAGATCCCTTTCTGGTGGATATCTAAGCCCTGACTTCAGTGTTCTTTGTCCACATGTATGCGGTTTTATTTCAGGACTCTCCTTCCTTGTTCATTTCACAATGAGGCACCCAGATTGAGGAAGTGAACTCTGAGCATTCAGAGGCTACCCTTGGCAGGCAGCAAAGAGGCCTGACCGCAAGTGACCTGGAAGAACTATCGCTTGCCCTGCTGTCCAATGAACCAGTTGGCAAGGGGAAAAGCTTTCTTCTATCTGGCATTGCATGATCCTAAAGGAAGAACTGGGCTCTTGCTGAGGTAATCATGCAGCATTGAAATGGCAAGCAGAAGGCTGGCAGGTCTACCCCTGGGCAGATGGATCACCTGATGCAGACGTTGGATCCCATACTCTGGGATTGGCTTAAAATGGGGCTGTGTTCAACCAGCCTCCAGGTCTTGGCATCCTGTCAAGCTGCCATTAGATCCAAAGCCTAGAAATAGTGCTGAAACCGTCTGCCGGACTCAGATTGTGGAAGCAGGCAACCATGCAGGTGCTAAACAAACGCTACCCTAACAACTGCCTGCTGACTGTCATGGATCGGTACTCAGCTGTGGTACACAATATGGAGCAGGTGGTGATGATACCCAGCCTCCTGCAGGATGTACAGCTGAATGGGCCTGGGGACCGGGCACAGGACACCCCTGATCTCTATACCTACTTCACCATGCTCAAGACCATCTGCCTGGAAGTGGAACATGGGATGCTCCCCAAGGAAGAGTGGCTGGCCAAGGTGGCAGGTGTCCACACTGACAAGGCTGAGAATGAAATTGCCGAGAGAGTGGAGGCCCAGGAAGAGAGAGTCTCAGAGTTGGACCTGGAGGCCCGGTTCCACCTGCACTTCTCCAGCCTTCATCACATCCTGACCCACCTTACCCTGAAAGCCCAGGAGGTGACAAGGAAGTACCAGGAATTGACAGGCCAGATCCTGTAGGCTGAGAACTCTAGGGTAGGTAATGGTGGCCATGCTAGAGTCCTCTGAGAGATATTTAGGGGAGGGGGAGAGGAAGTAGTGGTATCACCTAATGGGAAGGGGACAGCTTGGCTCAGTGATAGCTGTCTTTACATCAAGGTATTCAGAGCATCACTGGGGAGCACCTGAGACTGGGGCAGCCCTACCAGTTAGCTAACCCAGTATGCATGAATATGATGAGCCTTAATGGAACCATTATGTGTTTGTGTGTGTGTGCATTTATTTGTAAGTATGAATACATGTAAATGTGTGAATTGAGCAAACATTCTCTCAGCTGACTTCTTTAAAAAGCTGATTAGAAGCTGGGTACCACTGGCTCACATCTGTAATTCTAGCTACTTAAGAGGCTGAGATTTGAGGCTTATGATTTGAAGCCAGCACCATCAGGAAAGTCTGAGACTCTTATCTCCAACTAAGCACAAATAAGCCAGAAGTGGAGGTGTGCTGAAGTGGTGGAATGATAGCCTTAAGTGCAAAATTAAGAAACAGTACCCAGGACCTGAGCTCAAGCCCCCAGTATTGGCATGGGCATGTGCACGCGTGCGCGCGCGCGCACACACACACACACACACACACACACACACAGAATCTGATGAAAGCTATGGGCTCTAGTTTAGGTATACAGATAACTGTATATAATTCAGGGAATGTGCCATACCACTAAGGCCCATCCAGGCATCCGTAGCTTCTCTTTAAGCACAAGCGAAGTGCCAATGCAGCCATCACACACTCAACATAGAAACATTTTATTTATTCCTCACAGTCATCCTACAAAGATGGTATTTTTTGTTTTGTTTTTGAGGCAGGGTCTCTTTATGTAGTCTGGCCTGGCCTCTAACACATGATCCTCCTGCCTCAGCCTCCCAAGTGCTGGGAAGAAAAGATGTGTGCCATCATCCTTCACCATCAAAGATGAGTTTAAGGGGCTGGGAAGGTGGCTTGGTGGTAGAGTGCTTGCCTAGCATGCATGAAGCGCTGGGTTCAATTCCTCAGTACCCCATAAACAGAAAAAGTCAGAAGTGGCGCTGTGGCTCACATGGTAGAGTGCTAGCCTTGAGCCAAAGAAGCTCAGGGACAGTGCCCAGGCCCTGAGTTCAAGCCCCAAGACTAGCAAAAAAAAAAAAAAAAAAAAGGAATAAAGATGAGTTTGCCGGGCGCCGGTGGCTCACGCCTGTAATCCTAGCTACTCAGGAGGCTGAGATCTGAGAATCGCGGTTCAAAGCCAGCCCGGGCAGGAGAGACCGTGAGACTCCTATCTCCAATAAACCACCAGAAAACCGGAAGTGGTGCTGTAGCTCAAGTGGTAGAGCGCTCGCCTTGAGCTGAAGAGCTGAGGGACAGTGCCCAGGCCGAGTTCAAGCCCCCCAACCGACAAAAAAAAAAAAAAAAAAAAAAAAAAGAAAAAAGAAAGAAAGATGAGTTTAATTCCATTTTGCAAATGAAGACACTTAACCCAAGGGAGGTGTATTGGCTTAGGTGTACGTTGTGAAATCTGTGTGTGTGGCAGTGCGTTCCAGTGTCTAATCAAGTCATAGAACTTGCAAAAGTGTACTTATGAGGCATGCTGTTGAGGCTGCTTATGGTACCCCCTTTGCAATGGGCAGGGGTGCACTTGCCTTTCCAGGTTGCAACCAGCCTAAAGGAAAGCCAAGGGACTGGACACTGAGACTTGAACTGCCCCATACTCACTCAGTGTGGAAGCACCAAGGTGCTGGGAAGCCCTGCTGTGTGCTCACATGCGTGTGCGCTGGAGTCTGAGCCCAGATATCCCCACAGGGGTTGGGTTGTCAGGTGCGAGTGGGCAGCTACCCAAGCTGGCGGTGGCACAGGAGGCAAGTGGGCTTGGTCCATTTGTGAGTGTCCCTCATGAGTAACGAATGGGAGAAACTGGACCATGGCACTTGCCAGGTCTGGTTTATTGTTTTGTTTGTAGCACTGGGGATTCAGACCCAGGACCTTGTGCAAGTAGGTTATGGCTCTACCACTGCGTCACATCCCCAGCCTACTTGCCACCCATGCTTCATGATAAACTAGCTTCATCAGTTATAAACCACATCCATATCCATCAGAACCTCAAAGGTTCCTAAGGTCGGTAATATGGAACAGGATTTTTATCTCATTTACTAGTAAAGGAATTAAAGCCAGAGAGGCTACATGACTCAAATGTATATAGGAAGAGAACAAAACCAAGACTAGATCCAAGTACAGTGATACATGCCTGTAATCCCAGTACTTAGGAGGCTAAGGCAAAAGGATTTCAAGTTCAAGGCCAGCTTGGGCAAAAAACAAAACAAAACAAAAAAAAAAAAACAAAAAACAAGGTAGGCTCCATCTTTGAACTGAGTGTTCTGTCCATCATACCACTCTGCTATTCTGGGTTAATGAAATGGCCACTTCCCCCACAGGGCCTACAGAAAAATAATTTCAGGTACTTTCTTCAGCTCAAAGCCAAACTGAACTTCAACCCTGTTTTTGGCTCCCCTTGAGGCTTCCTGGACTGCCTTCCAATTTTTTTTTTTTTTGTCGGTCCTGGGGCTTGAACTCTGGGCCTGGTCGCTGTCCTTCAGCTTTTCAGCTCAAGGTGAGTACTCTACCACTTGAGCCACAGCGCCATTTCTGGTTTTCTGGTGGTTTATTGGAGATAAGAGTCTCATGGACTTTCCTGCCTGGACTGGCTTTGAACTGTGATCCTCAGATCTCAGTCTCCTGAGTAGCTAGGATTACAGGAATGAGCCACCCGTGACCAGCCCAAAGGTTTTTTGTTTTGGTTGGCCGTAGGGCTTGAACTCTGGGCTTGGGCGCTGTTCCTGGGCTCTTCAGCTCAAGGTGAGCACTCTACCGCTTGAGCCACAGCACCACTTCCCCCAAAGGTTCTTGAATTAAGCCAGGGGCCTCAGGGGAGCTGAGTCTTGTCTTGATTCCAGCACTAATGAGCTGTGAGGCCTTGGCTTTGGGTTCGTCTCCTCACTGCAGGATAATGGCCGTAAAAATAACAACTAGCATTGAGTAGTGTGTAAATCACTTGCCTATTAATTATCTAATGAACTATTACCTTTAACAGATTAAAAAAAATAAAAACAAAAACCCTGGAGTTCTGAGAAGTAAAGCAAACTACAGATTGAGTAAATTGCAAAATCTTGGTCTAACTCTAATCTCACTCCCTATGTCCACACGGCGGATTTTCTGATCCTTACAGTCTCAGAATTCTGCAGTCTTAGCTGGGAGCAGGATTGGGAATTAGCATTATCTAATACTGTGGCAATAATTCCGCAAGGTGCTGCTGGTGGCTCACGCCTGTAATCCTAGCTACTCAGGAGACTGAGATCTAAGGATCACAGTTTGAAACCAGCCTGGGCAAGAAAGATCATGAAACTTTCTCCAATTAAACACCCCAAAAAGCCAGAAGTGGAGCTGTGGCTCAAAGTGGTAGAGTGCTAACCTCGAACAAAGCTCAATGAAAATGCATAGGCCCTGAGTTCAAGCCCCAGGATTGGCACAAAAATAAATGTGAAGAAGTCAAACAAGTGATCCTAGGATAGTTTGACTTTCCAGAAGTGCTGCCAAATTTCCAAAAGCAATGTCAACATTTGTTTTTCATTGCACTTTCTACTTCAGTAGGCATGTGACAGCACTTCAGTTGTTTGCATTTGTACTGATCTGGCTTTTAAAATTTTTATGCTCTCCACAGGTCACTCTCCCCGAGTGGGGATGACTCACAGCAAGCAGTTCATCAGCCTGGAGAGCAGCAAGACTGGGATTGGCAGCTGGAAGTGAAGGCGGCTTGTGTCTCAGGGATGCTTCTGGACCTTCTTCCAAGAACCAATTTTTGGAATCCAATCACTGGCCCATCTGAGGATGTTTGTTGCAATTTTTAACTCCCTCATGCAGCTCAGGATGGTGGCCAGTGTGGTTCAAGAGGGACTGGATGTTAGTCTGATGTCTAGTGTGGAACAGTAGAAAGAGCCAACGTGTTGGCCATGAGCAATGCTTACATCCCTCCTCTTGGCAGTTATCCACTCTGTGATCTCAGACAAGTTATTCACACAGGAGTCTAGATTCCTGCAGGTGTAGAATAGGAATACGGTTACCTACCTCACCAAGTACAAAAATAACGCAAGACAAATCAAAAGCACCTGACTTATGAGAGCCATTAATGGGCTATTTTTCTCACACTGTCCTCCGTATTTTCTCTGTTCCTTCCCTTTTATCTTCTAGAACTAAGAGGTGAGTGGCTCACCTGATACCTGCTGATCACTGAAGTGTCCCGGTGAACCATAAACCTATTTATTGCAGTAACAAATAAAAAAATCTAAAACCAACCACCTGTTTTTACACATTTCATTATTTCTCAAGCCCTTTCTCTGACAGTTATAGTTTCACTTTTTTTTTTTTTTAACAAGTGGCAGAATTCTTTGGATTTTGGCCAGAAACCATTTGGCACTATACATACTGCCACCCAATTTAGAATCATTGTGTAAGTTTGTGTATGTATGTTTTCCTAATCTCTAAAACCTGATTACAAAATCTAAACTTGAAAATAAAAATTTGGGGGATAAGCCTTTGGATTTGATTAAGCAATAAATAATAGCTTTGGAATAGGGGTATGGCTCAAGTGAATAAGAATGCTTCAATCCAATCACCTGCAGTAAATGTCACAGACGGAAGAAGTCAGTTATCTATATATATAATCCTAGCCATTCAGGAAGCTGAGATCTGAGGATCATGGTTCAAAGCCAGGCCAAGCAGGAGTCTGTGAGACTCTTATCTCCAAGTTATAAGCAATAAAGCTGAGTGAGGTGGCTTGAGTCTGTCATCTTAAACTATGTAGGAGGCTGAGACTGAGAGGACTGACATTCCAGGCCAGTGTATGCAGAAACGTCTATGATTCCATCTCAAATGAAGCTGTGGGGAGAGTGGTCGCATCAACCTGTCATCCCAGCTAAAACCTGTAAACCTAAAACAAGTGGTACACAGTCCAGGCATGAAACAAGACCCAATCTCAAAAATAATCAGCAGAGCTGGGTGTTGATAACTCACACCTGTAATCCTAGCTATTCAGAAGGCTAGGATCTAAGGACTGTGGTTTGAAGCCAGCCTGGGAAAGTCCGAAAAACTAATCTCCAATTAAGTACCAGAAAAGCCGGAAGTGGAACTGTTACTCAAGGGCAGAGAGTGAAAATGCTCAAGGATAGCTCCTTAGCCCTGAGTTCAAGTCCCAGGATCAGCACCCTCCCCGGTCCCCACCCCCCTCAAACCTGCATGATAAAGAGCTGGATGAATGGCTGAGAAGTAGTACCTGCCTATGAAAAGTGAGGCCCAAATTCAAACTCTAGTAATGCCAAACAAACAAACAACAAAAAACCCCGAGTCAGAGTAGTCATAACTATTTTAATTATAGGTATTAACATCTAGATTAACACAAACCAGTTGTCATGGAAACATGTTCCATAAAATTAAGAAATAAGAGGAAATAGAAGCAAGTTTTTGAAGACTTCAACGTACTGGATGGAATTCTTCAAGAATTTCACTGTAGGTTTTCTTTTCTATAAAAGAGCATGAAAATTTTATTTTCAAAATTATGTTTTAAAAATTGTATTTTTTGTTGGGGGTCAGTGGCTCACACCTATAATCCTAGCTACTCAGGAGGCTGAGATCTGAGGATTGAAGTTCAAAGACAGCCCAAACATGAAACTCCATGAGACTCTTATTTCCAATTAGCACCAAAAAAGTTGGAAGTGGAGCTGTGGCTCAAGTGGTAAAGTGCTAGCCTTGAGCAATAAAGCTCAGGGACAGTGCCCAGGCCCTGAGTTCAAGCCCCAGAACTGACACACTGACACACACAAAATAAATTACATTCTTAATCTTACCTGTTATGGTCTCAATGTTTGTGTCCCCCAAAGAATTCACATGTTGAAACCTAGTTTCCAAGCTACAGTGTTAAGAGGTGAGGCCTTTGGGAGGTGACTTGGTCATCCTGTTACAAATGGGATTAATTCCCTTCTAAAATACACGAGAGCTTGTCTTTGTACTTTTTTCCCCGTATACTAGGGACTGAACTCGTGATTTCATACATACTAGGCAAGCATTCTGCCGCTTGAGCAATGGTCCCAGCCCTTCTTTGTCCCTTCAAATATGAAAACAGAGCAAGAAGGTGCCACCCAGGAAGCCCAGTAAACCAGATAGTGAACTCTTGGTTCCTTGATTTGAACTTCCCAGCAGCCTCCAGAATTGTGACAACAATTTCCTATTGTTTATAAATTACCTACTCTAATGTAGATCTAACGGATAAATACAGACCCCTAAGAATTTCTTTGTTTACTTGTCCTAAACAAGAATTTGTTAATTATTGGTATGTTCTTTATGAATCTGTGGTGATAACATGGTTGGCAGGATAGACAAGGTGCTGCTGGGGGTATTCTGGTTGAAGGGTATAGGAGGAATAAACAGATCAGCAGGGATAAGCTAGGGGAGACCAGTAGCTGAGGTGGCCAAGGCCTCTGTGGCCCTGCTGTCAGTGCAGGGGGCGCCTGGCACACGTGCCAGGGCTCTGCTACTCCAGAGACAGGAGGAGGCTGTGAGGCTATCTAGACATTAGTTCCCTCCTGCTTATGGAGGGGATTAGAAATACCTAGGCAAAGATCCAGAAGTCTTGGGGCTAAAGACTCTCAGCCACTGGGCTGGGAAGGTGGCTCGGTGGTAGAGCGCTTGCCTTGCATGCCTGAGGCCCTGGGTTTGATTCCTCAGCACCACATAAGCAAAAAGAAAAAAGCCAGAAGTGGCGCTGTGGCTCAAGTGGTAGAGTGCTAGCCTTGAGCTGAAGAGCTGAGGGACAGCGCCCAGGCCCAGAGTTCAGGCCCCAAGACTGGACCAAAAAAAAAAAAAAAAGACTCTCAGCCACTAGGCCTCACTTCTAGGAAACAATATTTCCCAAAGATTCCTTCCAGCCCTAATATCTGAGTACTCCCCATTCCTGATACATCCCTCTACATGGCTTTCTACTGGCAAAAAAACAAACAAAATTGTATCTCCCATCAAACCTAGAGCCTTGCACATTTTAGACAAGTGCTCTACAACATCCCTAGCTCAAAGTTGTATTTTTTTTGTCAGTCCTGTGGCTTGAACTCAGGGGATGGGGGCACTGTCCCTGAGGTTTTTTGCAAGGTTAGCACTCTATCACTTTGACCCACAGCTGTACTTCCAGTTTTCTAGTTGTTAATTGGAGATGAGTCCCATGGACTTTCCTGCACAGGGTGGCTTCAAACTGTGGTTCTCTCGGATGTGAGGGCGATCTGGCTGCGACATCTGTCACCCCATTGATCGCCAGGGTTGATTCGGCTCATCTGGCTGGCTAGGCGGGTGTCCCCTTCCTCCCTCACCGCTCCATGTGCGTCCCTCCCGAAGCTGCGCGCTTGGTCGAAGAGGACGACCATCCCCGATAGAGGAGGACCGGTCTTCGGTCAAGGGTATACGAGTAGCTGCGCTCCCCTGCTAGAACCTCCAAACAAGCTCTCAAACTGTGGTTCTCTTATCTCAGCCACCTGGGTGGCTAGTATTATAGGTGTGAGCCACCAGTGCCTGGCTTCCCAAGCTGTATTTTTTTTTTAATCTATCAAATATCAAAAATGTCACTTCTGTTACTGAAATATTCATTCATGTATTTAATAAGAATCTGTGTCAAAACACTGGAAACTCTGGTAAGACAAACTGTCCTAGTTAAAGCTAGATATGGTGGTACACACCTGTAATCTTTTTTTTTTTTTTTTTTTGGGTCAGTTGTGGGGCTTGAACTCTGGGCCTGGGCACTGTCCCTCAGCTCTTCAGCTCAAGGCTAGTGCTCTACCACAGTGCCACTTCCAGGCTTTTCTGCTTATGTGGTGCAGAGGAATTGAACCCAGGGCCTCATGCATGCAAGGCAAGCACTCTACCACTGAGCCACCTTCCCAGTCCCCTACACCTGTAATTTTAGCAAGTGGTAGATGGAGGCAGAAGGATCTTTAGTTCAATGAAAGCCCAAGCTATACAGTAAGTCACTGTCTCAAAAAATTTTTTTTAAAAAGCCTGGCAGGTTAAATACAAAGAGTTTACAAAGAGTATATATATATATACTCACCTGTGTGTACACATAGATAACAACAAGCAATAAAACTCATCCTACTGCTGGGTGCTGGTGGCTCACACCTGTCCTAGCTACTCAGGAGGCTGAGATCTGAGAATCATGGTTCAAAGCCATCTGGGGCAGGATAGTGCCTAAGACTTCTGTCTCCAATTAACCACCAAAAAAGCCAGAATAGAGATATGATTCAAGTGGTAGAACACTAGCTTCAAGCACATGAGCTCAGGGACAGCACCCAGGCCCTGAGTTCAAGTCCCAGGACAAGCACAAAAACAGATTAAAAATCTGATCCTACAATGTATGATGAGGGAAATTCAGTGGCAGAAGGCTTCACTGATGATAAATCTTGAAGAGGAATTTGCTTTGCGCATGGAGCCAGAGGAGGAAGAATGTATCAGGAGGAAGGTATAACACAGTCTAAGTAATACAGGGCAGACTGAGGACAAACATTTCCCAAGCTTCCTGCACTGAGAAAGAAGAATACAAAGAGCTTGGCTACATCAACTGCTGGCCTCCTAGCTTATCCCTGTTCTCTGTTTAAGCCTTCACCTTTCAGCTAGGATTTTCCTGGTAGCACCCTGGAAGAGATGAATGATGGGAGAAGAGACAGGGTTACTTGCTCTGTGAAAGCTCTGTGCTAGAAGCTGGGGAAATAAAGATGAGGCAATAGTCTAGAGAGGAAGACATAGTATGGCAGTATTTCTACCAGAGAATAGGAAATGTGCCACCCTAAGAAGTCTATTCTATGGGGCAATCAATAGCTTTATTATCTCTCTATTATCTATCTATCTATCTATCTATCTATCTATCTATCTATCTATCTATCTATCTTTGTGCAAGTCCTGGGGCTTGAATTCAGGGCCTGGGCCCCATCCCTGAGCTTTTGTGCTCAAGGATAGTACTCTACCACTTTGAGCCATAGCACCATATCTGGCTTTTTGGTACTTAAGTGGAGATAAAGAGTTTCATGGGTTTTCCTGCCTGGGCTAGTTTTGAACCTTGATCCTCAGATCTCGGCCTCTTGAGTAGCTAGGGTTACAGATATGAACCACCAGTGTCCAACTTCAATAGCTATTTTAAACAGAGGTGTGATCAGACCTGTTGTTAGCAAAAGTAAGGCCAAAGGCAGAAATGAACTAGAGTTAAGCTCAGCATCCAATCAAGAGATTATCACCAGGGGAATAGCCATGGGAAGAGAGGAGAGTTCAAACTTGAGCAGATGGTTTGGGAAGACAGAGGGAACATGAATTTCATTTACTGTCCAAGGGAAAACAAGAGGTACAAAGAATTAGTCAGAAACTGGACAAATTAATTCAAGGAGAAGCTGTGCATGGTAGTACAGGCAGAGGTGGAAAGATCACAAGTTCAAGGGCTACAGGGTGACTTCTAGTCCAGTCTGGGACACATGAGCTCAAGAGAAAGATGGGGAGCCAGTATAGGAAAGAAGTACCAGAGGCCACATCACCGATACGATTAACCAGGGAAAATGATGCAGAATAAAGAAAGGTTTTTCACAATTAACTTGAAATACCTTTTTTAGGAAAATCTTCTGGATGTGATTTTATATATGCAAACATGTCGTGGTCCCTCAAAGCAAAAATATACTCTTGACGTCTTAAAAGATAATATCCAACAAAAAAAAAGGAAGTAACATATAGAAGCTGGCGATGCAAACCTAAAATTAAAAAGTAAAAATTAGTCATTGTACATAAAGGATTACATTTTTTAAACAGTTCAGGTGTATCATCAACTCTTATGCTACCTTTTCCAAGATTTTTTTTCTTTGTGTGTGTGTGTGCCAGAACTAGGGCTTGAACTCAGGGTCTGGGTGCCATCCCTTAGCTTTTTTGCTCAAGGCTGGCATTCTACCATGAGAGACACAGTTCCATTTCTGGCTTCTCTGTGGTTAAATGGGTTTTCTTGCTCAGGTTGTCTTTGAACCATGATCCCCAGATATCAGCCTGTTGGTTTGTTTTTTTTTTAGCAGGACTCAGGACTGGTGGTATATGGCTGAGTTACACATTCTACACTGGCTATCTACCTATCCATGCAAATATCAGGGCTTGAACTCAGGACTCTGTGCTCTCACCTGGCTTTTTCAGTGCATGGCTGGTGCTCTATTGTAAACTATACTTACAGTCCAACATTTTTGCTGGTTAACTGGAAACAAAAGTCTCAGGGACTTTTCTGCCCAGGCTTCAAATTGTAATCCTCGCATCTCAGCCTCCTGAGTAGCCAAGATTACAGGACTAATCAACAATGGGACCAAGGGTTTTTTGTTTGTTTGGTTTTGGTACTTGGGAACTGAATTCACGATCTCATACACTGAGCTAAGCAGACATGATATGCAACCAATAAATGCTGCTGAGGAGAATGCTTTCAATAAAGTCTTCAAAATCTACAATTTCCAAGACCATCTAGGGAAATTGAAGGAACTCAGGACACTGACTTACATTCCTCAGGATTAGAAAACATCCCTAGAACCACATGGCTACTCTGCTCTTCTCTCAGAAATGCTAAACTGACAACAATGAAATGAGAGTAAGTGGTATATATTTCATATTTTGGTCAACTTTTACTTTCTCTGGAATGTTCTTCCTCCCATCTGTACCACTTTCTTGCTCTCAAAGCACTCTACTCACTCTGTCTCTATCAAAGTATGTACCTTCACACAGAGATCAGTAATGGATTATTTACTTATTTGCCTCCTTGACTTCACTAGAAGCTACTTAAGGACAAGAGTGCTGTTTCTCATCCCACACACCCAGTAACCTAGAGAAAAGTTAAGTCAATGTTGAACAAATAAATGGTTAACTGTCTGTGTAACAATTCATCATAAAGAAAAGGAACTTGCTTAGGACCTTCTGTGTATTAGACATTTTATCTATAGAACCTCATTCACTCCCACAACAAACATGTACAAATTAATGTTTTGTAGATGGGAAAACTTTGGCTCTGAACACCTAAAATGACTGCTGGAAAGCAGTGGAACACAGCTATATCGCTCCCAAGTGGAGTTCTTTTCATTATACCTATGACAGGTTGGCCAAGTGTGGGGTGAAAAGGGAGACAACCTCATGTTCCCAGAGATGGAAATGGACAAAGGTCATTCTGTACTGAGGGGTCAGGTACAAAGAGATGGGATTTCACTATTTAAGCATGGCAGCTTCATAGGCTCAGAGCTGACCTCCAGGTATGACATAGAAAGAGGCTCAAATGGGGTGATTTCTAGTTGCCTGAGCCTCTGAATTCATTCTCTTTCTCTCTGTGCTGCTTAGCTCAGATTCATGTTTCGTACTGCTGACAAAGTGACTTTACAGCACAGCTTTGATCACTGCACTCCTCCAGCTCTCAGAAGCTCGTAAGCTTGCCTATCTAGAGAATTGTCACCCACCTACCTAATCTTTGTAGCCTCTTTTCATTACCCTACCTGTACACTAAAATCAAATGCTCCTCAATCATAGGTCCTTACCTCTACTTGCTTCTACTATTCCCAAAGACCTAGAATGCTTGCTCATTTTCTAAGTTCTGCCTAATAATCAAAGCTGAGTTAAAAAAATATCTTTTCCAAAAAGATCCATTGTTCTCAGCACAGGTACTGTATCAATCATTATCAACAGAATTCTGACAGAAGGCCAAGACATAATAGGAAATACACGTTGCTCAGTGTTGAGCCTCCTATTCTAAGTATGGTCCCTAGACTAAGAGCAGTAACAACATTGTGAAAATGTGGGTATGCAGGTACCAGGGCTTGAATGCTGCGCCTCAATCTCTGCTTGGCTTTTTTTCCTTTTCATGCTGGTGCTTTACCATTTGAGCCATGCCTTCAGCCCTGTTCTTTATTGGTTATTTTGGAGATGGAGTCACAGGCATTTTTCTACTCAGATTGGCTTTGAACCACAATCCTCAGATCTCAATCTCCTAAATAGCTAGGATTACAGGCCACAGCCCCAGGCTAGTACCTGGAAGATCATAACATCAGGCTCCTCCTCTAAACCTTATGAAATCAGAATCTGCATGTTAACAAAAATCCCTAGAATACTGTCATATCCAGGAAGTCTGAGAAGCATACACACCGAGCTTTACAAACAGGCTCTGCTATGTTTAGCCATGTGACCTTGGGCAGGCTGCTTTAACCTCTCTTGTATTATTTGTGGGTAACCCCTCCCCACGCTGTTTTTGAGATCTCCATGTTAGGATACCCACTAAGTGTGAGCAGTGCCATGGCTTAAAGAAGGACGCTCATTTTTGCCCTCAGCAAATTGACAGGGGGCAGTCCAGGGTCCTTCTGAGATTCGCTTCTTAGTTTCCTCAAGCAAAAAAACGAATAAGGTAGACCGAGCGTGGAGCGCACAGCGCGAGACAGGTGGAACTTAGAGCCTCCAGGCGCCTCTTCCTAGCAGCCCCCCGCCCCCCGATCGCCTCCCCTCCCCCGCCCCGCTAGGGCGCCCCACGGCGCCGGCCGAGGCCCAGACGCCCTGCGACCCCGCGGCCCCGCGCGGGCTCACCGCTGGTCAAAACAGGCCTCTGCCGGAGCGCGTTGTCCAACAGGCCGGCGCCGTAACCCAGAAGGCCCGAGAAGAGAAGCCGCGGGTCGGTCAGCTTGGGCGGAGGCAGGTTCCGAGCCTCATCCGGTAAGAACCTTAAGGGCTCTCGGCCCGGCCGTCCGTCCATCATGGTGACGTCGTTTTCCCTGGAGGCCTGGCCTCACACCTCTAGTGACAAGAAGACCACCTCGACCTCCGCCCGGGCCGGAGACGCCTGCGCTCTCCTTCCCAGTTCCCCGCTGAAGGGCAGCGAGCGCGGCAGTGCAGCGCCCAAACGCTTCCCCCAGCGTGCTTCCGCCGGAAGCCGCTTCCCGAAATTCCGCACTGCGGAAGGGCCCGCGCGGCTCACCTGTTGGGTTGCACGGACGGGCGGGAGGGTGGAGATTTGGACGTCTGCCACCACCAGGTGAAGTACGTGGAAGGAGCCAAACTGGGCAAAATCATTTTTTTTTTTAACCCTTTAATTTGTTATTATGGAGGTGATGTACAGAGGGGCTGCAGTTTCGTAAGTCAGTACATTTCTTTTTGGACAATGTCAGCTTTGTCCTAGTCTTTCCCTTCCGTCCCTACCCGCAAGTTGTATAGTTCATTTTCCACGTACTGTCTAGTGAGTACTACTGCTGCATGTTTACCCTTTTTCCAGACCAGTTCCTTTATCTAGAATTACCTCTTCCTCGGGATCCTTCAGCAAAGATTTACCTTTCACCCAACACAAAAAGTGTGCATGAAGGGTATCTTCTTGAAAATCATAAATTGATACCCCACAAAAGCTAGTTTTTCACCTGTAATCTAGATACTCAGGGGGCTGAGATCTGAGGATTGTGGTTTAAAGCCAGTTCAGGCAGTAAAGTTCCTGAGACTCTTATCTCCAATTAATCACCAAAAACCAGAGCCAGAAGTAGAGCTGTGGCTCAAATGCTAGCCCTGAGCATAAGAGCTAGGCACAATGCCTAAGCCCCAAGTTCAAGCCCCACTACAAGCACAAAACAAAAAAAACTGTAAGGAAAAGCATGAGAAGGAAGAAGTCCTATAAGATAGCAACACTCAAATTTGAAGTTGTGTGGTGGATACATAGATGTATCCATTTTATTTTTTTGTGCCAGTCCTGGAGCTTGAACTCAGGGCCTTGAGCTGTCTTTGAGCTTTTTTTTTTTTTTTTGCTTATGCTTTACCAAATTGAGTTACATTCTTATCTCCAGTGAGCAATCAAAAAGCTGGAAGTAGATAAGGCTAAAGTGACAGAGCACCCCCCCCCCCAATAAAAAAAGCTAGAGTGAAGCTCTGAGTTCAAAGACCAGTACTAACACAAAAACTAAGCACTAATTTCCTCTTCCTTCACCTCCCAGACATTGGCAACTAATCCTTATTACTGTATTTTGAGTATGTTAGATACATCTCACATATAGAATGCTATAACATTTCTCTTCTTGTGGCTGGCTTATTTCACTCAGTTCATTCAGGTATAGTTTGTGACAGAATTTCCTTCCTTTTTAAGGCTGAATAGTATTTCATAATATGTATAAAGCACATTTCCATTTGTCCACTGATGTTTAAGTTGCTTTCACTTTTTAGCTATTGTGAATAATGCCAGTTGTGAACACAGGTGTACAAATATCGAGACCCTGCTTTGAATACCTTGGAGTAAACATTAGAAATAGGATTACATGGGATCACTGGATTATGTGAGAATTCTTATTTTCTTTCTTTTGGGTGGGATAAGTTGGGGTCAGTGATTGTGGTGCGAGGGATCAAACCCTATGGTAATTTTATTGTTGGTGGTGGTGGTCATAGGGCTTGAACTCTGGGCCTGGATGCTGTCCCTCAGCTCTTCAGCTCAAGGCGAGCACTCTACCACTTGAGCCACAGTGCCACTTCTGGTTTCTAGGGGTTTATTGGAGATAAGAGTCTCATGGACTTTGCTGCCTGGGCTGGCTTTGATCCATGATCCTCAAATCTCAGCCTCTTGGGTAGCTAGAATTACAGTCATGAGCCACCAGCACCCAGCTTTCTGTTCTTTTGATGCTGGCTATCCTAAGGGGTATGAGGTTATGATATCTCATTATAGTTGTGATGATCAGTTCAGCATTTTTCATTTGTTTATGGGCCACTTGTCTATCTTCTTTGGAGAAATGCTTATTTTTCTATTTGTTTGTACAGAGATGTCTACAATCGATGGATCTTGTCCTTTAAGGAGCTGTTTAACATACAAGTATGGTTTTTGTTGTTGTTGTTGATTGTGGAGCTTTTCTGTTTAAGGCTAGCACTCTACCAACTTGAGCCATCGCTGCACATTTGATTTTCTGGTGGTTAATTGGAAATAAGAGTTTCAAGGACTTCCCTGTCAGGGCTGGCTTTAAACTGTGATTCTCAGATCTAAGCCTCCTAAGTAGCTAGGATTACAGGCATGAGCCACCAGTACCTGGATAAACATATTATTTTTGAGTCTTGAGTTTGGAAAACAAAAACAAAAACAAAAACATCCTAGCACTGTTATCAACCTTTCTGCAAAACAGAGATAGTGTATATGAGACTTCTATGAGAGAAACTGTATTGATTCAAGTTTCTGAGGCTTAGAAAATCATTCTTAGCTGCCATTAGCACAAAAGTCTGACTTTTTGGAGCACAAGAGGATAGATGAGTCAAAGCATTTTTTTTTAACTGTCATGCAGTAAGTATAATTCCATGGACTACTGAAGAACAAAAAGTCATATTTGAATGGAATTTTTTTTCCTCCCATTAACTGCAAACAGAAGCTGCATGGATTGTAAAGGGTGTAGATCCCTCATACTTAAGTGCGTCTTTCAGTCTCCTGGTGCAAGTCATTTGCGGCGAACGCCTTCTCGGCCAGCGAGGAAGAACGACCACCACACCAGGAGTCTTCTCAGATCACACTTTATTGGAGAGCCTTCTTGTTTGTAGGAGAGCTTGAGCGCGAGAGAGCGCGCACAAAAAACATGGCCGCTTATACAGGGAATAGGAACACGTGTCGTTTTATCATTGGTCGTCTGCCTCTCACCGTCACCAGGTGCCACGGGATTGGCTGGGGAATCTACGTGGCTCGCGCATGCGCAAAGCCCAGGACCCACCGTCCCGCCAAGCACTGCCTAATATGGAGTTGTTTACCTCAAAACTGCAAGGAAGTGGGTGGCGCCTTGTAATGGCGTTCGCCCCGGCTCCCCGCAGTTCCCCCTTTTTGTTTTTGGCAACAGGTAAGAGTAGAGGTTGGGCCTCTGTCTAAAACATTAATGAGAGGACCTTGCACTGATCTTCGCCTGAGGGGTGCCTTCCCCAGTGATGACCAGGCCCGTCCGATGCCTTTTTTGCAGAGGTGGGATCTTGGGCATCAACCCACTTGCAACCCAGCATGCTCTTCTTGAGGAGATGGTCCCCCTCAAGTGCAGTGCACTTGCCTCGCACCCTGTCCCAAATTGCAAGTTGCATACCTGTCCCGGTGCAATGGGATCCCCTGATCCCTCGGGGTGCTAAGGCTATGCAGAATGGTAAGGCTTAACTGCCTCTCAGGGCCGACAGCCAGATCTGGGGTGAGGATCCACTCTCCAAGGCGGCTAATGCTTGCGAGATAACAACCTTGTCCCTTCTGGTTTGGGCTCGAAGGCGACAGACCAACCATAGGCAGACCACGCATCCTCCCAGGCAGCAGGCTAAAAACATTCGGACTCCCACCCACTCTTTGAAAAAGGACACCGCAGAGGCAATCCAGTCAGTAAATTGTCCCAGAGTTACAGGGTGAACCCGAGTATAGGTACCATGGCCTCTGTAAGTGTGAGGGTGTAATTACCGGGGACCCAGGATACGTTACTTGGATGACTTAAGCGTGATAATGCCTGAATCAAAACCTCAGGGTCCTCTGTAAAAAAGCTGTTCTGGCCCTCTACGTAGGTCACATTCCGTCGCCTTAATTGCAGGCAGGAATGATTCCCCTGAAGGGAGAAACAAAAGGTCCCTTTAAGAAATATACTGGTGTGGTTAAGTCGTGCTGTTGACTGATCCCCAGGCGACATACATGGAGCTTCCATCCCACAATCTGCGGAAAATAAGGTGGGGAGAAAAAGGGAGTCTGCATGCAGGGGCATAGGAACTGGCCACGCCCTGGTAACAGCCCACAGCATCATTGGTTTAGCTATCACAGGGGTTGCTATTAGCACTGTTGCTAACAGCAGGAGGATCAGCTGCATCAGGAGACGAGTGGATGGCATCTTCATTTTGCGGGTCTTCTTTTTCAAGAGGGGGTTCTTCTGCAGTCTCCACCAGCCTGGTCAGTCTCGTTGGCACCCAGTGAGGTACTTCTTGACTCGACGTCTCCTCTCCGTGTGTAGAGTTCTGGCTCCTGTTCGGCCTCTCGCGTGGGTCCCGGGTTTCGGCACCACTTGCGGCGAACGCCTTCTTGGCCAGCGAGGAAGAACGACCACCACACCAGGAGTCTTCTCAGATCACACTTTATTGGAGAGCCTTCTTGTTTGTAGGAGAGCTTGAGCGCGAGAGAGCGCGCACAAAAACATGGCCGCTTATATAGGGAATAGGAACACGTGTCGTTTTATCATTGGTCGTCTGCCTCTCACCGTCACCAGGTGCCACGGGATTGGCTGGGGACTCTACGTGGCTCGCGCATGCGCAAAGCCCAGGACCCACCGTCCCGCCAAGCACTGCCTAATATGGAGTTGTTTACCTCAAAACTGCAAGGAAGTGGGCGGCGCCTTGTAATGGCGTTTGCCCCGGTTCCCCGCAGTCATTCATAAGAAAAACCATTCCACCAGCAATACGTTTATTCCTCCTGGGGAAAGAAACAGTGAACAAGTCTGATTCACCTTTCTTTCTCAAAATATTAGACAGGTAAGAAATGGGTTATGCATCTTTAAATTCTGTTAATACTTTTTCTTTTTTTGCAGTACTGGAGTTGGAACTCAGGGCCCTGAACTTGCTAGGCTGGTGTTTTATCACTAGATCCAACAACACCAGCCCTTTTTGCTTTATTTTTTCAGACATAGTATTGCATTTTTTTTTGCGGGGGCGGGGGGGGGGGGTCCGGTCGTGGGGCCTGCAATCTGGGCCTGGGTGCTGTCCCTCAGCTCTTCAGCTCAAGGCTAGCGCTCTACCACCTGAGCCACAGTGCCACTTCCGGCTTTTTTTCTTTTTGCTTATGTAGTGCTGGGGAATGAAACCCAGGGCCTCATGCATGCAAGGCAAGCGCTCTACCACTGAGCCACCTTCCCAGCCCCAGAGTATTGCATTTTTGCCCATGCTAGCCTAGACTGCAATCCTTTTACCTATTCCCACCCAGCAAGGATTACAGTGTGTGTCATCAACTTATTTGTTAAGAAAGGATCTAACTCTTTACAAGAACTGGCCTCAACCTGTCATCTTTGGAATCTCTGTCTCCTGAATAGCTGGGACTACCATCATTAGTCACTGTGCCAAGCCTTAATCTTGTTTTTGACTGCTTAATTCTAGATTTCAAAATATTTTGAACAGGTCCAACTAGTTTTATCTTCTAAAATTTGTTGACAACCACCTACAGCTCTGTAAACCTTAAAAAATATGAATATTGAGTAGAAAAATGGGTATCAGGCCAGAAGTCTGGGATCTACTTAAGTGTTGGCATCAGTGTGATACCTCTTAGTCTCTGGAATCATTTTCCTTCTGGACATATATTGGACTTTGACCTGAAGTCAAAGAAACACAAATAGCTGGGCACTGGTGGCTCACACCTGTAATCCTAGCTACTCAGGAGGCTGAGATCTGAGGATCATGGTTCAAAGCCAGCCCAGGCAGGAAAGTCCGTGAGACTCTTATCTCCAATAAACCACTAGAAAACCGGAAGTGGCGCTGTGGCTCAAGCAGTAGAGACTTGCCTTGAGCTGTAGAGCGCAGGGACAGCACCCAAGCCCAGAGTTCAAGTCCCACGACTGACCAAAAAAGAAGCCCATAAAACAAAAAAACCCAAAAGAAACACAAATGAGGTCTAATATGTGAAATATATCAAAGCATATTTGCTTTGGTGGAAAGTGGGCAGAACCCAGAGCCTTTAGGGAAACTCTGAAAAACTTTGAGAGTACTACAGAACATTCTGTAGCATTCTGAGCACTTCCACTTTTGCCATTGTCACTTTCACAGTAACAACCTGCAAAGTGTAATCAAGTTTGGTCTTACTGAAATGCGTATTAAATTTTTTGGCTTGTCACAACTGACAAACACGAAGAACTACACAGAGTTCTTTGTGTTAGCATTCTGTACCAGTAACACTTGCATTTTTTTTGGGGGGGGGGGTCCGGTTGTGGGGCCTGAACTCGGCCTGGGTGCTGTCCCTCAGCTTTTCAGCTCAAGGCTAGCGCTCTACCACTTGAGCCACAGTGCCACTTCCGGCTTTTCCTGCTTTATGTGGTGCTGAGGAATTGAACACAAGTCCTCATGCATGCAAAGCAAGCACTCTACCACTGAGCCACCTTCCAAGCCCAAACACTTGCATTTTTAATGCTTATTTTTGTTGGTATTGGGTTTTGAACTCAGAGAACAACAATTGCTAGATAGGCACTGTAGCCTTGAGCCATGCCCCTAGCTAACAACTGGATTTTAATCAAGGCCTGGGTGGGCTGCTTCACTTACTCAACTATGTCAAAGACAGGACTTCTCCAGGTAAGTGTGATCTTCTGAGGAAAACATAGTCCATTTTTGTGTTACAGCTGTTTATGGCCGTAGGAATGTACATGTGATGGGGTGCAAAATTTCAAGGGAGGGAAAAAGAAAGGGAGATGGAAGAATGCATATAAATAGCAACCTCTATATACTGAATACAAGCTGTTTCTGGTAGCAAGGTTCTAAATCTTTTACATATTCATTTGCGACATTAAGGACACTGAGGTAAAGGTTGCTAAGATAATTTGCCTACAGATTCCAGCCAGGCTGACTCTGTTACTAGGCAGTGCTACCTTCACTTGGAGGAAATGGCACTCCCTCCCATGCTGTGACCTGAGCACAGGATGCAGAGGAGACGTGAGGGACTAGAGGAGGCATACTTCCCTTTCCTTTTGTCAGATTCCCATATTTACCTGTGCAACAAACAACTTGATTTTTGAGATGGGATAAGTGTGGGTGTTTTTGACATGGGGTAACTGGGATTTGAACTTAGGTTCTCTACCACTTGAGCCATGCCCCTAGCAAAAGATGCAATAGCTAGATTAGCATCCAGAATGCCATGGACCTTGAACTGCCTCTTCTTAGGGGAAGAGTAAATAAAATGTGTCTAGAAATATATTGGCTTTTTTTTTTGGCTGGGGAGCCTGAACTCTGGGCCTAGGCGCTGTCCCTCAGCTCTTCAGTTCAAGGCTAGCATTCTACCACTTGAGCCACAGTGCCACTTCCAGCTTTTTCTGCTTATGTGGTGCTGAGGAATCGAACCCAGGGCCTCATACATGCAAGACAGCACTCTACCACTGAGCCACCTTGCCAGCCCGGAAATATATTGGCTTTTGAACACACAGCAGGCATTAGATAAACTGAGGTTAAAAAAATGCATAAAGTACTCTCAAGGAAGGGAGGGAAAACAAATCTGCAAAAACCATGTCATTTGCTCATAGGAGGAAGTTTTAATGGCAGCCTTATCCAAACTTGCAATGCTTGCTGTTAGAATAAATGAGGCTGAACAAGATGTCCTTAACTCAATGTAAGAACAGTTGTGGTTTGAAGTCTCTGTTGCTTGGCTCAAACAGTGCATTAAATATTCCCCCTGGCTTTGTTGATGATTATTATCATTTCAATGGAAACAAACAAACCTTCCTGGAACAAGGTGTACAGACCGGGGGCCAGCACACCATCTGCCAGCACACACTCCAATAGGAAAATGTAGGAGCTGATAATGATCCATAAGTATTTTGTGCAGAAATACAAAATGGCATTTTATTTACATTTCTCTCTGAACAGAGGAAATATTTCTCTCAGTATTGAAATCTAATTAAGCTTTATATCCTGACATTGCTGATACATATCGTGACCTATCAGCGTAGGCTATGAACAATTATGCTGCTAATCAGATTCCATTTGCCTTCAGTGAGCTCGACAGTCTGAATGATCTCAGAGAACTTTCACAAGGAAAGGTGAAGTTTTTTTCAGATGTGTTCCAGTGCGTGTAGAGGGCAAATGGCTTCTCACCATGGCAACAATCAGGTTGCTAGGCTGGGCAAGGCCAAATGTGGAAAAATGGTCCTCTGAACATATCTACTGAAATGAATGGCTCATGCCACTGGCAACTTTCTTCAGGTTCTGATTAATTTCCCATGAAGTAATTGCTTGGCGTACATCCAAGCAGTTCCTTTATTTAGTGCTTCTTTGTCTTGCTGATGAAAGGGCCAATCAACACTGAGCAGTACAGCCTAAACCATGCATATGTGATGCCCACTGCACAGTATCCTGAGGTCAGTAACAAAGGGATAAAAGGATACCTCAGCTTCCAAGAGGTAAAAGGGAACAGGAATTCACAACAGACTTCCAGCGGCACTAGGCCAAGGAGGTACAAAGTTTCAGTCCAGTTTAAGAGAGCTTTTTCTTTTCTGAAGGAAAAGAGAAAAGGGCTGGTTTTAGATAAGCCATTTTGGTTTAGTAAACATTCCCTAGCTAAAGCTTCCCATTGCCACATTGTGATGTGAACTGCAGCCAAGGCTGGAGTCAGAAGACTGAACAAACCTCACAAGTAGCAAAAATACTAATGATCTATTATAGTACCTTGGCAATCCAAATTTTCCCAGTCATCTACATATGGTATCACTTAGCTGAATCTACTCACACAAAATTAGCCCTGCATATGGAATAGAGAAAGGGACGGGGTGCTAGCTAGCATAGTAGATAAGACCATATGTACATAATTGAGGATTCAAAGTCATTTTTAAATTTGGTAAAGTATAAATAACACAAAATTTACTACTTTATATTTTATTTTTTAAATATTTTTGTAAGCATACATCAATAATAGTTTAACCTTTTTTTTTTTTTTTTTTTGCCAGTCCTGAACTTAGGCCCTGGGCACTGACCCTGAGCTTCTTTTGCTCAAGGCTAGCACTCTACCACTTGAGCTACAGTGCCACTTCTGGCCTTTTCTATTTATGTGGTACTGAGGAATCGAACACAGGGCTTCATGCATGCTAGGCCAGCACTCTACCACTAAGCCATATTCTCAGCCCCAATAGTTTAACCTTTCTTTGGCCAATACTAAAGTTTAAACACAGAGCTTTGTGCTTGCTTGGCTGGTCCTACAACTTTAGCAATGCCTCCAGCCTGGCTTTTTGCTGGGTATTTTAGAGATGGAGTTTCAGACTTTCCTTCCCTGGCTGGCTTTAAACTATAATCATCCAATCTCAGCTTCTTAAGTAGGAATTAAAAGTCTCATGGAATTTTCTGTCATGAAGTTTTTTGTTTCAAACCATGATCCTCAGATCACAACCTCCTGAGTAGCTAAAATTATAGGGGGGAGTTACCAGCTCCCAGCCCCATGAGACTCTTATCTCCAGTTTACCAGCAAAAAGCCAAAAGTGGAGGTGTGGCTCAATTGGTAGTGCCATCATTGAGCGAAAAAGGTAACCAAGAGTTCAAGCCCCAGTAAAAGAAAAAAAAATAGTCCTAATATTAGTTAGAAAAGCAAAAACTTATTCTCATAATTCTGTACTAATTTTTAATAATTTTAGTTTTTTCCATTTTTTCTGTATTTTGTAATTTTACCCATAATTTTTTTTTTTTTTTTTTTTGGTCCGGTCGTGGGGCCTGAACTCTGGGCCTGGGTGCTGTTCCTCAGCTCTTCAGCTCAAGGCTAGCACTCTACCACTTGAGCCACAGTGCCACTTCCGGCTTTTTTCTTTTTGCTTATGTGGTGCTGAGGAATCGAACCCAGGGCCTTGAGCATGCAAGGCAAGCGCTCTACCACTGAGCCACCTTCCCAGCCCCTAATTTTCATATTTTATTTTATTATTATTTTTTTGGGTCTGGTCATGGGGCCTGAACTCTGGGCCTGGGCGCTGTCCCTCCGCTCTTCAGCTCAAGGCTAGCGCTCTACCACTTGAGCCACAGCGCCACTTCCGGCTTTTTTCTTTTTTCTTATGTGGTGCTGAGGAATCGAACCCAGGGCCTCATGCATGCAAGGCAAGCACCACTGAGCCACCTTCCCAGCCCCTTATTTTATTTTTTTTGAGACAGGCTCTCACTATGTAGCCTATGCTGGTCTTAAACTCTCCATCTTCCTGTCTGTGCTTCCGAAAGTATCTATGTGTGACCTACACCTGGCTTTCAAAGAGGTCTTTCTCCAATACTCCCCCAAACTAAAGATACAATCAATGCTGTCCTGATAAATGTATTATATGGGTAATTTAGCCTTCTACTTAGCAAATTTAACAAAAAAAATTAAATTATTATTTTTATTTAATTTTTTATTGTTACTAAAAGGAGATGTACAGGGAGATTACAGTTATATAAATCAGGTGAAGAGTACATTTACTTTGGACAATGTCACCCCTTCCCTAACTCTACGAGTTTTTCTCTCCCATCCTGACCCACAAGTTGTACAGTTCATTTTCAACATAGTGTCTAATGAGTATTACTGCTGCATTTAGCAATTTTTTAAAAAAGGTAATGCTGTTATACTATTGTTATAATGTGAAACAAAACTTCAAAGGCTTATCTGACTCTTCAAGGAGTATTTTACAAGAGTAAATATAACTTTAAATTTACTTTTTTAATTACCTGAATAGTGTCTTCAGTGAATAAACACTGTAAATGGTGAACAGTACCATGAGTAAGATTTTAATGGGAAGCTCTGTCAAAAGAAAATACAGATGATAGTTTAGTTGACAGATAAAAGGTCTCTAACAATTAAGGGAATATAAGCACACTGACACAGTAATATGTCAAATTAATGAACTTGACCACACTTTTTTGTGACATCTAAGTATACTTAAAATTAGGGGCAAAATGAGAGAACACATGAGCTTTCTCCTTTTGAGAGATTATAGTGTTGATTGGTTAAGTCAGAGAGTCCTAATGTGTAGCCCTGGGTGAAAAGGGAATGCTAGTCAAAAGTCAAAAGAAGCTGCTTTACCTGGTGCAGTGAAGAGCAGAGGGAAGAGGGAGTAATGTCCTGTTGTGGTCAGAATCAAAAAAATTGAAGCATCTCCTGCTTTTTCCACGGACAAGAGGCTAAAAATACAAAAATTTTTATAATAATTTCTTTTTTTTTTTTTTGTCAGTCATGGGGTTTGAACTTGGAGCTTGAACTCTGGGCTTGGGCACTGTCCCTGCACTCTTCAGCTCAAGGCTAGAGCCCTACCACTTGAGTCATAGAGCCCTACCACTTGAGTCACACAGCCATGTTGGGTTTTCTGGTGGTTAATTGGGGAGAAGAGTCTCATGGACTTCCCTTGCCTGGGCTGGCTTTGAACTGCGATCCTCAGATCTCAGCCTCCTGAGTAGCTACGAACACAGGCATGAGCCACCAGTGCCTGGCTTATGATAATTTCTTAAAACAACTTAAACTACACTTGCAAAAAGCTTGAATACAGCATCTATTAATATTCTTAGAACTGGCTTATGCATAAAATAAATATTGATTCTGCTACAAGTCCAGTTCAACTGAAAATATCCATTTGGTAAGCAATTGATAATATTGTACCATGTTGAATCTGGGAATACAAACAGTGCAGCTCACTTTCCTGACTAATTGCCTTCTCCAAAAAAAAGGGATATTGTGGGGCTGGGAGGTGCCTGGAGGGAGCAGTCAGGGAAACAGGACTCAAATTCATTCCCAAACCTGTAGTTTGTCTTGTACACAAAGCCCTGCACCTGTACAAAGATATTAAAAACTGCCGGGCACTTATAGCTCATGCGTATAATCCTAGCTATTCAGGAGGCTGAGATCTGAGGATCACGGTTCAAAGCCAGCTTGGGCAAGGAAAGTCCCTGAGACTCTTATCTCCAATAACTACCAGAAAACCAGAAGTGGTGCTGTGGCTCAAGTGGTAGAGAGCTGCATTGAGCTGAACAACTGAGGAACAGTGCCCAGACCCAGAGTTAAAGCCCCACAACACACTCTCTCTCTCTTTCTTTTCTCTTCTCTCTCTCTCTCTCACACACACACAGATATTAAAACCTCTGCTCTCCTTTTATTTGGAAATTCCATGTTGCTAAATAAACCCAGAGAAACAGGGACTGACCTGAAAATTTTGCTTAATGTTTTTTTAGAGCTTAAGTGATTCCTTAAGCTTTGAGACAAACTTCCAGAAAAAAGGCTGATTCCATTACCATCTATCTACTGAGTTCCAATTATGAGCACTGCATTTACAATGCCTTTTCCCTCTCTCCCCCACCCTAGAATAGCAGAGTGAAAACACCACAGAATTTAACATCAAAAGATCAGGCTAGGCACTGACTGCTATTTGCTAGTTGTGTGACTTTGTTTTGTTTTGTATTGCTGTGTAGCCCAGGTTATCTACCATCTCTATCTTCCTGACTCTAACTCTCTAGTGCTGAGATTACAGGTATATACTGCTATGCCAAGCTTGGGAGTGTTTTTGCTAGGCATAGAAAGTGCATGCTTTATTTTTTCTGTGATTCTAGACTGGAATCCAAGGCCTCATGCAAGGCAAGTGTTCTTCCACTAAGCAACAGCCCCAGATGGCATCTATTACACAGGTGTCTACACATAGGAGTAAGTTGCCATGTCTGGCTTAACAGTGTTACTTTGGATCAGTCATGAACTCTCCAAGCCAGAGTACCTGCTGATGCTAAGATAGGAATGATACAAATGTATGCTAAGTACCTTAAAGATTGTTGAGGCTCAAAAGAAAACAAAAACAAAACAGTTCTGGAAAATCTATGGTGCAGTATAAATGTTATAGAATTATTCCAGAATGGAGTCAGACCTTACTTGACTGACAATTAATAAGAAACCATGGAACTTTATTTTCACAGATGTAGTAATGCCAAAGTCCATGCTTTCCAAATGATGCTGCACTCACTATCCAGACCTATCATGCTAATCTAATACAAAAAGCACATGCATTTTTATATACTTTACAGGAAGGAGAACTTTTTTTCCCCCCAACAGCCATTTGGATATTTATAACATCATTCAAAAGCCACACAAAATTCAATATATGCAGATGGATGTAGGCAGCCCACAAGAAGTATAATGTATCTATCTTGTCATGTACCAAATGATTTTGTGGCCTTTATATGGTTCTCTGGATAGACATTCCTCACCCCTAGGAACCTTCATGGGCCTAAGTTAAACATTCCTGTCCTGTCCTATTGGAAATCTGTCCTTTGCCTTTGCCTATCAAATCCCACTGAACAAGATAAGAGAGAAGCAGAGCAGTTGGAAAACAGTGAAATTGGTCAGCAATGCTGATTGCCAAGTTATGAGCTTACCTCATTGGGAGAACTGCAAGGAGAATTGCTTTTTCATGGACATGCCACCCAAACATGAAGGAGCTCAAGGCACAGAGAATTAGGCATCGAAGGAAGCCTCTGGGCCCTTGGGGTTTAAACCAAAGACAGAAAATAGAGGGCTAGAAACAATAGGCAAAGATAAAATTTCAGTATCATTTCTAGTTGGCTTTATAAAGTATTTAGGAAAGTACAGTTTGCATCATCTCTGAAAAACAGGAGATTCTAGACAATGCTTCATTGAACTGGGTAATTTATCCCTTTGTGCACAGTCCACTTAAAGTTAACTAACTTTTAAAGGGAAAAGCAGGTATTTAGAAGCATGACTCTAACTTACTACAATTAATCCCAGTTATTAAATAAGTTGAAATGATAAGTTCTGGGCTATACAATATAATAATTTATGACAGATTTATTATTAGTCATCTATATTATTAATTGATATTTACTGAACTTCTTTTTTTTTTTTTTGTCGGTCATGGGGCCTGAACTCTGGGCCTGAGCACTGTCCCTCAGCTCTTCAGCTCAAGGATAGCACTCTACCACTTGAGCCAAAGCACCACTTCCAGCTTTTTCTGCTTATATGGTGCTCAGGAATCGAACCCAGGGCCTCATGCATGCAAGGCAGTCACTCTACCACTGAGCCACCTTCCCAGCCCCTTACTAAACCTCTTAAGTCAAACTACCCAAGTTCACACATTTATGGACTATAAATTAGATTTCACACTATTAATAAATAAGTATCTGGTTCTGTGAGCTTGAGTGTGATTTACAGTAAAACTATTACCTTTTGTATAAAGCTTACGGTTTGAGATTTTGAGAAAAACAAAAACAAAAAAACACGTCTGCTTTGGTTAAAATATGAGCTTAGTTACCTACATACTAGTTCTGCCACATAATTAAGAAGTCAGGTATCTTTGCTAGTAGGTTCCATCATTTGGAAACAAAAATTAAAACTGCATCAACTATCAACAGAGCTGAGCTTACAGCCAACTCTTAGTTCATTAAGACATAATATCCATGCACCAGCCAGATGTATTCTGATCATTTTGCCAAGGCTGACAAACAAAACAAAGTGTAGATATTCCTGCCATAAAGATTACCTTTTTCGGGGAGTGGGAAGGTGGCTCAGTGGTAGAGCACTTGCCTTGCATGCATGAGGCCCTGGGTTCGACTCTTAAGCACCACATAAGCAAAAAAATCCAGAAGTGGTGTTGTGGCTCAAGTGGTAGAGCACTAGCCTTGATCTGAAGAGCTGAGGGATAGCCCCAGGCCCAGAGTTCAGGCCCCACGACTGGCACAAAAAAAAATTTCCTTTTTCTCAACCATGTGGTCTATACCTTCTCCTCACTGGCCTCCCCATGCCAGACTAGACAGATGGTCTCATAACCAGTGGCAAGAATCTCTGACAGAGAGGCTTTACGATAATTCTTTACTGTGTTCAAAGTTCCTTTAAGAATTGCTAGGCGGGGCTGGGAAGGTGGCTCAGTGGTAGAGCGCTTGCCTTGCATTCCTGAGGCCCTGGGTTTGATTCCTCAGCACCATATAAGCAAAAAGAAAAAAGCTGGAGGTGACGTTGTGGCTCAAGTGGTAGAGTGCTATCCTTGAGCTGAAGAGCTGAGGGACAGCGCCCAGGCCCAGAGTTCAGGCCACACGGACCGGACCCCCCCCAAAAAAAAAAAAAAAAAAAAAAAAGAATTGTTAGGCAATATTTCAGTCTGTAGGATTTCAGCCATGGAATTTATCCTGCAGTTGGAAAAGCCTGAAAGGTGAAATTCAATCAGCCAGGCAGTAAGCAAAGCAGAGCAACACACTGGAGAAATGAGTACCACTTGCTGAGGTCTTACCAGCATGGCAATCAGGGTGCAGATGAGGGTTGCCAAGGGTGTGACTGAGGGCAGGACCGTGTGCTGAAACTGCTGAACCAAGCCACTAGTCATTGAGGCCTTGGGGATCTTATTGGGGTTGAGAAGATTCAATTCCAAACCTACACAGAAAGTAGACATTGTAATGTGCTTTATTTTTATTAATGGAACTCCACATTTTGTTAGTCAATTCCTTGAGAAAAATAAATGAGTAAATCTTATTGCTGTTCAAACCAAGCTTTTATGAACTCATCTGTACTATCTTACCTCTTCCAGAATGTGGCTTTTACAATTATAATCAGTTGTAAGTTAAGACTGGAATGGAGAATCTGTGCAGCCTACAAGGTTTGGCTTATCAAGTCTTCCATGATCTAGTCCCTTCTTACCTCTCCAGCCTCAACTCTACAGTGTTAAGTGTGGCCTGGCCATAATAAAACTAACTGTATCCCCAACACATAACACTATGTCTCTTTCTGAGGCTTTGCTTAAAATGACCTCATTTTGCCAAAATAACTCCTTCTTTACTCACCAAGAAAGCTGAGTTTCTTGTGAGCTCTGTATTTTAGTGATCACTGCACACTGTTTTTATGTACTCATTTCCTTTCATGTGTTTCTTAGAGACAAATGATGAATTCATTTCTATCTCCAGACATGGGAACTCAATAAATTCTTATCAAATGATCTAAGTCTAGCTCCATCCCAAAAAGCTCCAGGGCAACAGGATAGTCTCAGCCGGAGCACCTATGCAATTGTGACTAATGCCATTCAAAGTCAGTGCAGTGTAGGAAAGATGAAGACTATCAAAGTATTTTCTACTTATTTACCTCTTTTCCTTTCCCTTCAGCTTTTGATTTTCTTTTTTATTTTTTTTTAATTTTTTTTTGGGTCCGGTCGTGGAGCCTGAACTCTGGGCCTGGGCGCTGTCCCTCAGCTCTTCAGCTCAAGGCTAGCGCTCTACCACTTGAGCCACAGCGCCACTTCCGGCTTTTTTCTTTTTGCTTATGTGGTGCTGAGGAATCGAACCCAGGGCCTCGAGCATGCAAGGCAAGTGCTCTACCACTGAGCCACCTTCCCAGCCCAGCTTTTGATTTTCTTTTAAAGCTAACAACTATTTCTTTGAAACACAGTTGCTTGTGCTTTATAAGTAGGTGCTCCAGGGGAGGCATAGCAGTTTCTTATAGCAGTTTCAGCCCTGGATCTCAATCTGGCTCAAGCTGGCTGTTCAAAGTTTTTTTGAAATATTGTTCAAAATTACTTTTCAAGAGCGCCTTGTATATTAAGGCTGGATTCACAGTGAGTGACAATGTTGCTACCAAATTACAAGTTCCAGTAAGTACATGACAAGCAGTTAATACCAGCTACCATACAGGAGCTACCTGCCATGTGCCAAGAGTAGACATTACTTTTAACTCCTTAAGGCAGACAGATGGGCAAATTTGTTGAAAGCCACATGACTAATAGGTGGTAGGACTGAACTTGAGTATGTCTAGCTCCAAAGTCTCTGGTATTGACAATCCAGCATTTTTTTTTTTTTTTTTTTGCTTTTGTTCCTTATATCACACTGTGTGGGAACAGTTTCAGCAGTAGACTCCCTGCAGTAATAAGTAAGACTACAGGAATGTAATGACTTGGTAAGGTGCACAGCAGCAATTTACACCAAGTCTTGTAAAATCTAGATTAGAAGTCAACAAATCTGGGCTGGGAAGGTGGCTCAGTGGTAGAGCGCTTGCCTTGCATGCTTGAGGCCCTGGGTTCGATTCCTCAGCACCACATAAGCAAAAAAAGAAAAAAGCCGGAAGTGGTGCTCTGGCTCAAGTGGTAGAGCGCTAGCCTTGAGCTGAAGAGCTGAGGGACAGGGCCCAGGCCCAGAGTTCAGGCCCCACAACTGGACCAAAAAAAAAAAAAAAAAAAAGAAGTCAACAAATCTATAGACTAAGGGCTAAATACAGCCTTCAGAGCCATTTTTCCATAGCAGTGAAGGTATATAAATGGTTTTTACATTTTTACTTTTTTTTTTTTTAAAGCAGGGCTACTCTTGAATTCTTGGGCTCAAGTGATCCTCCTGCTTCAGCTACTCAAGTAGTTGGGCCTATACACATGGGTCATCATACCAGTTTTTCACATTTTTTAAAGGACAAAACAAAACAAACAAAAATACTATATATGTGACTATGTGATACACTACAGAAAAACTTTGCTAACCATGGCTCCTGGTCCTGCATTTTCCCACAATGCTCAGCTGGATTCACAAATGAGAGGCTGAGGCTGAGGGTGGGGCTCAAACAGCAAGCATGAGGCTACAAGTTCAAATTATAGTACCACCAAAAAAAACCCCAAAATAAATAAAACAATGACAGACTAAACTATTTCACTGTGAATTACTGTTAGCAGAGCCAGATTAAGGCCTGTATTTAACTTAAAAAGCCAGACTTAAAAAGCCTAGCTCAGGCATTCTATTTCTGTTCCTCTCATGCATAAATGCAGGGATATCACTTTATTGATTTGAAACTCACAGTCACAAATTACACATTCTTCTTTCCTTGCTTCTTCATATATTTAAGCTTAAATGTGGGTTAAATTCTGCTGAATAATGTTTTCCTTTAGGCAAAAGTTACCTTTAAAAAGTGTTTAAATATTTAGTTTTTTTTTTCCCCCTCAGAGACCCACATCTCATTGCCACAAGGAGCTTTTATGAGGAATGCAGTCTATTTACTGCTTTAAAGCCTCAGCTCCAAAAACTGCTGCCTTGTTCTTCCTGATAACTGATGTTCAAGACTACAGAACAAACAGTTCTGCCACATTCAAAACACAGCAGGCTGTCCATTTCTCCCAGTGACCAGTCCTTTCAGCATTCACAGGCTAGGAGAAGACCTGCTACCATACCGATGATGGACAGCACTTTGTCCAAAGCATTGTAAAGAGCCCAGAAGTTTGGAGCCCAGTATGCATGGCAGAGGCCTCTCTTGAAAGGAAAGAGTCGGGAAAACAATTGAGGCAGCTGGTTCTGTTGAAAAGAGAAATGAAACTGATTAAATAGTCATCAAACACTTCCAAGCTCAAAAATAGAACTGGCTAGAGCACAATGTGGCCCACATTAGGAAGTCTTTGTTCCTTTGGGCAAGTGGTTGTCTGATGCTGTGCAGTTCAGAAACCACTTTTGTGAACTGACCACTGGGACAAGACGCATAGAAATACTCTGAATCTCAGTCCATGATGTTCTGGAGTAAATACAATAATGAAGGTCTTTCAGATGCAAAGGAGATTACAGAATGCACCTGATCTGGGTCTCCTGGAGTGAAGGGAGAGTAGGGCAGAGAACATGAAGGTTCTTCTGTTTCAGTAGGATTAAAACCCATTTCAGGGTGGGAAAGGAAAAATGAACATCTATTATATTATAGGCACTTGAAAATACTTGCTGACCAGTAAAGAATGCAAAATACTGATTTGGGGGGGGGGGAGTTAAATATAAATTTTGGAAAGTAAGTGAATTTTGAAATATGCAATCCACAAATAATGAAGATCAATTTTGTGAGTAACATTTCAGTTAACCTATACAAAGGTGAATATGCACAAAAATGTCTGAGAGAACACTACCTTTGAGAGGTCATAAGAGGTACATGAAGTAAGAAAGGACTAGTTTTTACTTATTTCATACATTCTTGGCTTCGTTGTTTTTTCTAAACAAAACAAAAACATGTATTACTTTATTTTATGTCAGTTGTGAGGCTTGAACTCAGGGCCTGGGTGCTATCCCTGAGCTCTTTTGCTCAAGGCTAGCACTCTACCACTTTGAGCCACAGTGCCACTTCCAGCTTTCTGGGGGTTAATTGGATATAGAAGTCTCACACAGTTTCCTGCCAAGGCTGGCTTTGAACTGCGACCCTCAGATCTCAGCCTTCTGGGAAGTTAGGATTTACAGGCATGAGCCACCAGTACATGGTATATTGCTTTGTTTTTAAAAAAAATAAGAAGAAAGAAAGAAAAAGGTTAGACGGTATTATGCTTGTGGGGAGGATAAAAGAGGTTGAATATTATCAAACTAAATTATTTGCAACCATGAAAATGGAATAAAGAAACTTGTTGGGGATGCTATGTTTAAGGGGAGGGGATGAAATTGATTAGAATAATATAAACATGTGTAGAGATGTAACAATAACCCCTCCCCCTACAATAGAAACCAATACTACTACTACTACTACTACTACTACTAAACTTACCAAAGCTAGGAAAGGACCCAATGAAAGAGCAGACACTAGGAAGACAATCAGTCCCAGGGAAAAAACACGGACAAAACTGAAACTGTTCCACTGGACAGAGCCATCTGCAGAAAGGGAACACTCATTATCAAGCGCATGGACAAGTGTCCCCCAACAGTAACTACAAGATACCCCCAACAGGACACTGATCTTCCTCATTTTTTGATAGTGGCTTATATACAGCCCAGACTGGCCTCAAATTCAAGATCTTTCTGCTCTAGCCCCTTGAAAGATGGGATTATATGCCATTCCACGCAGCTGTACACTAGACCATATGGAAAGAGCAGAGAAGTCAGGATGGTAGAGGGTTTACAGGGTCTAAAACTGAGAGGTACATGCTGTGTTTCATAATACTCTATTAATAAGCCACTAAGTCAATACAGTGAATGAAGGAAAAAAAAAAAAAAGATTTTTCTATCATCACTGACACTCGCCTGGTTTGCTTGAAATGAAACAGTAAGATCGCAGCAGATATACACCATAGGCCGGTGCTACATAGAGGTAGATGTGCTTGAAGTGGAGAAGGGTGGCAAAGAGAAATGCTCCTTCCATATGCCTTTTCTAGGACAGTGAGAAGGGAAACAGTGCTTTAAAATTCAAAGTAATTGAAATGCAATTATGAAGTATTCTGGACTGGACTCTGAAACAGAAAAAGAACATTAGTTAAAAAGCTGGCAAAATGAACATAAACCAGGGTTGGTTTCTTAATCTTGAATGCCCAGTTATGTAATACGGTACCCTTAGGGGAAAATGAATAAGGGATTCAAGAACTCCAACTCTGAACTACTTTTGCAACATTCCCATAAAGCTAAAGTTATTCTAAAAAACAATGAATAGAAAGTAGAAAACGACTTAGAAGGCTGAGGGAGGAGAATTTCAAGTTTGAGGACAGCTTAAACCATGCAATAAGATTCTGTCTCAAAATCAAAGAGCAAAAAGAAAGAAGAAAAAAGTTTTTTTTTTTTTTTTGTTTGTTTTTTTAAGTTGAGGTCTTGTTATGTTGTCCAGGCTGGCCTAGAATTTCTGGGCTCAAAAACTCCTCTTGTCAGCTGGGTGCCGGTGGCTCACTCCTGTAATCCTAGCTACTCAGGAAGCTGAGATCTGAGGGTCATGGTTCAAAGCCAGCCCAGGCAGGAAAGTCTGTGAGACTCTTATCTCCAATAAACCACTAGAAAACCAGAAGTGGTGCTGTGGCTCAAGCGGTAGAGCCTTCACCTTGAGCTGAAGAGCGCAGGGACAGCACCCAAGTGGAGTTCAAGCCCCACAAACAATCCAAAAGACCAAAAAAACAAAACAAAAAACCCCTCTTGTCTCAGCCTTCCTAGTGACAGGACTATAGGCATGAAACACCACACCTGAAATAGAAGCTATTTTTTTAGAAGATATATTCTAAAACACAAATGAAATATGCTTACGTTATATATAAAAATATTCCTCCTACATGTAGATCACTGTACTACTCTTCCCTTCTATATGATTTAAATTTTCTTTTCTTTTTTTTTTCGGTTGTGGAGCCTGAACTCTGGGCTGGTGGTTCATGCCTGAAATACTACTCAGGTTGAGATGAGGATAGTGGTTCAAAGACAGCACAGGCAGAAAAGTGTGTAAGACTCTTACCTTCAACTAATTACCAAAAAGCCAGAAATGGAGCTGTGTCTCAAGTGGTAGAACACTAGCCTTGAGTAGTACAAAAGCTGAGTACAAAAGCTCAGGGACAGTACCCAGCCCACGTTCAAGCCCTAGGACCAACACACACACACACACACACATGCATGCACGCACGCACACACACAGTAGAGCACTAACTTTGAGCACAAAAGCTCAGGGATAACACTCAGCCTAAGTTCAAGCCCTAGGACCAACATACACACACACACACAACACACACACACACACACACACACACACACACACACACACACACACACACACACACACACACACACACACACACACACACACACACACACACACACACACACAGTCTCTACATGGTGTTATGCTAAATACCCCCCCCTTTTTTAAAAAGGTAGACCTGGGGTACTCAAGGCCTTCAGCTATCTAGGCAGGCACTTTACCACTTGAGCCACATTGCCAGCAGTTTGAAGCCAGCCCAGGCAGGAAAGTCTGTAAGACTCATTATCTCCCATTAAATTACCCCCAAGCAGGGGGGTGGGAGTCAAGCAGGCCACCAGTGGCTCACGCCTGTAATTCTAGCTACTCTGGAGGCTGAGATAGGAGGGTTGAGATTCAAAGCCAGGAAAGTCAGTGAGACTCTTTATCTCCAATTAACTACCAGAAAACTGGAAGTGGCACTGTGGCTCAAAGTGGTTGAGTGCTAGCCTTGAGCGAAAAAGCTCAGGAACAGTGCCTAGGGCCCTAGAGTTCAAGTCCCAGCATTGGCACATAAAACAGTTAGTGAGAGCTGGGAAGGTGGCTCAGTGGTGTGAGTGCTTGCCTTGCATGCATGAGGCCCTGGGTTCGATTCCTCAGCACCACATAAGCAGAAAAAGCTAGAAGTGGTGCTGTGGCTCAAGTGGTAGAGCGCTAGCCTTGAGCTGAAGAGCTGAGGGACAGTGTCCAGGCCCAGAGTTCAGGCCCCATGACTGGCAAAAAAAAAAAAAAAAAAAAGTTAGTGAAACCTTGTTTGATAAGTAAATTGATTGTGGCATTCCTAGCCATGCCTAAGGGCAGTTGGATCAGGGTCTGAGTCCTATAAAAAATACAAGAACCTATCTGAAAAATAACTAAAGCAGGGAAGGGAAAAAACAAATAGTTTACATAGGAATGGGGAGGGGTAGGGGTTGGGGGAGGGGGAGTGTAGTTGTAGAGATGGGAGGGAAGGGATGGTAGGGGAAAAACAAAGGAGGAGGCAACAATGCTTGATAAGAAATGTACTCATTACCTTGTCTCAGCTCATGTAATTGTAACCCCTCTGTACAGTATTTTCACAATAAAAAACTTATTAAAAAGAAAAAAACTAAAGCAAAGAAGGGCTGGGGTGTTGTACAATTGGTAGAGTGCTTGCCTAGCAAGCTGAGGACCCAAGTTTAAATCCTAGAACTGCAAACAAAACCCCCTAGAGTAAACTAAAAAAGCCTGAATTTTATCTATATCAAAGGAATTTTAGAAGGCTCAAATGTGGTAGGGTCCTGATAGTCCATGAGGGAAACTGCCAAAGACCCACAAAGGCCAAGTTCCTTTTCTCACTATCTCATCATGGGTGGTCTAGAATAGGTATGGCTCCAATTTTACAACTTAACCAGGTCTAGCTGAACCATCCAACAATCATTCATGGTACACCAATTATGTTCTATGTACAAAGTGACTTTTTCCACAGTGTTCTTTTTTGAAACAAGATTTCACTATATATAGTCTTAAATTTATAATCCTCCTGCCTCATGATTCTCCTATTTCTTATTGGAATTACAGAAATGCACCATCACACTTGGCTACTATGTGGCCTTTTGTGGCTAAGAGAAGTTTATCAAGACATTTATAGTCAACAAAAAACTTTCATTTATTTGTTTACAGTGTGGGGTAATGAATCCATGGTGTCAGGCATGCTAGGCAAGTCCTCTACCACTGAGCCATACTTTGAGCCCCTATAGCTAATAAAGAACTTTAAAACAGACTATTAAACTTGATCTTCTCAAAGTATCTATGATAGGTTTTGCATTACAAAAAAGAATGCAGGAGTAAATTTTATGTATGATATAAAGTCATTCCCAATGACTTGTCTTTGGTCAAAGACTTCCAAACTTGTTGCATGAGATATTAAAATCCCTTAGGAAATTCCTAAAACCCTACCCAGGAAATTCTGATTCAGATTAAGGAGGAGTGGCCCAGATACCTGAAATTTTTATTTTCTCCCCTATAAAAGGACGGCAATTATTAAGACAATTTCATAGACTGTTTATAAGGTTTATTCAGTAAGACATTCCATGCAATTACTCCAACGCAGCAAATATATGTGTGCAGCCCTTGACTGAGTGACTCAGCGTTACTCAGGATTTTAATTTTTTTATTTTTTTTATTTTTTTGGTTGGCCGTGGGGCTTGAACTCTGGGCCTGGGTGCTGTCCCTCAGCTCTTCAGCTCAAGGCAAGCGCTCTACCACTTGAGCTACAGCGCCACTTCCGGTTTTCTGGTGGTTTATTGGAGATAGGAGTCTCACGGTCTCTCCTGCCCGGGCTGGCTTTGAACCTCGATCCTCAGATCTCAGCCTCCTGAGTAGCTAGGATTATAGGCGTGAGCCACCAGTGCCCGACCTGTTAGTCAGGATTTTAACCCAACTTTTTCTGCTTCCTTATTTTCTATTTCCCATTCTACTTCTCTACTAGCATTTGATGGCAAAGCACCAGCAGAGGTACTATGCTATAAAAATTGCCAGAAATTTCCACCTACAGAAATGGCCCCCACCAAACACAAAACTCAAGCTTAATTCAGGCCTGCCACACTCTATTAAGTTCTTTAAATATAATTTTTCTCATCTGTAAAAGGAAGAAAACTTGTCAAAAGAAAAGACAGAATTTTTGAGACTACCCTGTGTCTATAAAACTTAAGACTAATCCATCACCCACTGCAATGTTGCCTTTACAAGTTAAACATCAAAGGGTTCAAATCGAATTAGGCGCTTTGTATTTACCTGAAACAACCGTGCAATGGAGAGTAGCATTAATCCAAATAAAAACCCATTGTACTGGAAATGGATATCTGGGGAAATGTCAAGGACAAACAACAGGGGATAAAAATTTCTAAAAGAACTATGTTAGTTAAGTATAGAAAATGTAAATGCCTTCTTAATATGCTAAAATTAGACAAAAATATTACTATTAATTTGGCTTTCCATAAACATTTTTTTTTTGTTTGTTTATTTGGGTCCGGTCATGGGGCCTGAACTCTGGGCCTGGGTGCTGTTCCTCAGCTCTTCAGCTAAGGCTAGCGCTCTACCACTTGAGCCACAGTACCACTTCTGGCTTTTTTTCTTTTTGCTTATGTGGTGCTGGGGAATCGAACCCAGGGCCTCATGCATGCAAGGCAAACGCTCTACTACTGAGCCACCTTCCCAGCCCCCCCATAAACATTTTCTATAAAGAGTCAAATCCTAGAATTAGAATTTATGTTTAAGAAGAAAAGCAAAAAATGTTTCCATGTGTTTTCCTACCTTAAGGGCCCAGGCAGCGAAGAGCCAAGAAGTTTTTTTTAGAATTAGGGATTAAGAGGGAAGGGACCCCACAGCCACTGAAAGTCAGTGAGCAGGACTCCCATTTGTTCTTTTGTTTTTTGAAACATGATTTCTCTATACAATTTAGGCTAGCCTCAAACTCATTATCCTCTTGTTTTAGCCTCCCAAGTACTAGGATTACAAGCATATACTATTACAACTGGCTGTTCTATTGTTTGAAGCACAGATAATTTTTTTTTTTGGGGGGGGGGTTTCCTGTGGCTTGAACTCAGGGCCTGGAGGCTGTCCCAGAGCTTCCTTTGCTTAAGGCTAGCACTCTACCCCTTGACCCACAGCTCCACTTCCAGATTTTTCCTGAATGGGCTAGCTATGAACCACAATCCTCAGATCTTAGCCTCCTAAGTAGCTAAGATTTCAGGCCTGAGCCACCAGTGCCTGGCTACTTGATCTCATTATTAAGCATCACAATATCTGTGAGGTTGTTAGAATCATACTTTCTACAGCTAAATAAAATAAGGCTAAGAGACATTAATTTACTAAACTGTATGACAACATATCTATGACTACAGTCAGATCAGACTGAAACAAAACCTGGGTGTTTTCCTCCACACCAGTTACTTTTATGGAGACTGAAAAATATTAGGCTTCTTTCATTAGGATTTTAATTACATTCAGACCCTTTGTGTTTAAGAACTTCATTAAAGCCGGGCGCTGGTGGCTCACGCCTGTAATCCTAGCTACTCAGGAGGCTGAGATCTGAGGATCGCGGTTCAAAGCCAGCCCGGGCAGGAGAGACCGTGAGACTCCTATCTCCAATAAAACCACCAGAAAACCGGAAGTGGCGCTGTAGCTCAAGTGGTAGAGCGCTCGCCTTGAGCTGAAGAGCTAAGGGACAACGCCCAGGCCCAGAGTTCAAGCCCCACGACCGACAAAAAAAAAAAAAAAAGAACTTCATTAATATGTGGTAAGCTGAGATAGTGGCAAAACATGAAGTCCTGAATGTTCCCATAAGCACACTATGTCTTTCCTATGAAAGGTATTTACAACAATGTGTTATAACATTTGTTAGATAAATCTAAAGACAAGCTACAAATTGCAATATGCACACATATAGTACAGAAAATTTAACTGATTCTTACATGTTACTATTAACTTTCCAGGAACAAAGTATCCTAACAACCAGAGTCCAGTAAACCTGTGCAGAAAGCAAGGTGACAGGAGCCCAGTAGCCTATTTTCTAAAGCAGCTTACATTTGATAATCATCACTATAAAAAGTTAATTATTAAAGTACAGCAGAATAAGTAGGGGACTAGTACACAGACTATCAAGGATACGGTCCACAATTAACAACCCGAAGTTCCATAGTAGTAACACTGACAGAATAAACTTCGGCTTCTCCATAAGTTCTTTACTTGCTCTTTTTCCATTAATGCATTTACAGCACCTAGGTTGACACATCAGAAAATAAACAGACACAACTTCATCTTCACTAGAATACAACAGTGCTTTCTGTGGAGTACACTATGGTCCATTTTGGGAGCCATTCTTGACAAACTATCTATGCTATCTTGTTGCTTGAAAAACTGGAAGCTAAGAGATGATCTCAGAGTATATTTAATAAACCAAAAAAATTTAAGAAAAAAATTCAAAAATAAGGATTTTTAAAAAATCAAGAAGATACACATTATTTCAGTTCTTAAGAGTAAAAATGCAGCCAGGCCCTGGTGGCTCATAAGCTCAGGAGACCCTGAGTTAAAGCCCTATGACCTCTCCCCCCCCCTCAGCAAATGCAGGAGCAGGGGTATAGGTCATGGTAGAGTACATGCTTACCAAGGCCTTGTGTTCAATTCCAGCCCTCTCCCCCACAAAAAAAGAAGGGTAGTGAAAAATGAGGACCAAGGCATTTAGTATTCTGAACTAGAGAGCATATCGGCCAAATTAAGAACAAGCCATATAAAAAAGTATGTTACTGCTGAGACAGTGGCAGCAATAGGTGAAAGGACAAAATAATCCCATTTTTATTTTATACTAAGTATGTTTCAAAATATTCTAGTGTAATATGCACCAAAATGTTAGTGGTGATGATTATAAAAGAGCAAGTATGAGTCTTTTGTGTGTGTGTATATGTGTGCCTATCTTGGGGCTTGCCTGAGTGCTATCTTTGTTGTTTTTTTTTTTTTTTTTTTTTTTGCTCAAGGGTAGTGCTCTACCACTTGAACCACAGCTCCATTTCTGGCTTTTTGGTAATTTATTGATGATAAGAGTTCATGGAAAGCCAGGTGCTAGTGGCTCACATCTGTAATCCTAGCTAGTTAGGAGGGCTGAGATCTGAGGATTATGGTTCAAAGCCAGCCCAGGCAGGAAAAGCTGTGAGACTTTTTTTGGTCAGTCATGGGGCTTGAACTCTGGGCCTGGGTGCTGTACCTCAGCTCTTCAGCTCAAGCCTAGTGCGCTACCACTTGAGCCACAGCACCACTTCTGGTTTTCTAGTGGTTTATTGGAGATAAGTGTCTCATAGATTTTCCTGGCAGAGCTGGCTTTGAACCGCAATCCTCAGATCTCAGCCTCCTGAGTAGCTAAGATTATAGGCGTGAGCCACCAGTGCCTGGCTATGAGACTGTTATAGTATGAATAATAAAAGCAATTAAAGAGGGACTGGAAAAGGTGGTCTCAGGAAACTTGTTTTCTTTTTTTTTTTGGGTCCGGTCGTGGAGCCTGAACTCTGGGCCTGGGCGCTGTCCCTCAGCTCTTCAGCTCAAGGCTAGCACTCTACCACTTGAGCCACAGTGCCACTTCCGGCTTTTTTCTTTTTGCTTATGTGGTGCTGAGGAATCGAACCCAGGGCCTCATGCATGCAAGGCAAGCGCTCTACCACTGAGCCACCTTCCCAGCCCCATTCAGTTTTCTAAAAAATGAATAACTTTACAGAATAATTAAGAAAACTAAACAAATTAATAATCTAGCTGGGTGGCACATTCCTGTAATCTCAGTTACTTGGTAGGTGGAACAGTCTGAGGCCAGCCCAAGCAAAAGCATGAAAGCAAAAGGACCAGGGGGTAGGGCTCAGGTTGTGGAGTACTTGACTAGCAAGCTCAAAACTCTGGGTTCAATTTTTAGTACTGTACAAAAAGTAAATATAGTAAATATAGATAAATAAGTAAAAACAAATCTGAACACATTGTCTAGTTTGGGGAACCAGTACCCAGATTTTAACCATTTCATTTAACTGCTTCCTCTACTTCGCTGATGAAAATAATTCCTGCCTGTCTGTCTGTCTACTGGAGAGTCTGAACCCAAAAACATTTTTATTTGAAAGGACTATACTACAAAGCACTTTCTTTTCCAACTATGGCAAGGTCATAAACATTGAAAGTTGTGCAGTTAAACACAAGTTACTCAATAAGAACAAGCAGGGTTAAAACATTCCCAAGGGACTATTTCCTGACTTGGACAAGGGTTGAGTCCAGAGGGCCTCACAAATAGAAATGATATATTTATGACAAGGGTCACTGAAGGGACAGTCACTGCTGTCAAAAATCACACCCATCACCTTAAGTACTATGATCAAACAGAAGCCAATATTAACTAAAAGCATTAGCTGAAAGTCAATGTACAAGACATGTATTTTATTTGTTTTCTTTTGGTAGTTGTGGGGCTTGAACTCAGGGCCTGGGGACTGTGCCTTGGCTCTTCTGCTCAAAACTAGTGCTCTATCACTTTGAGCCACAGCTCCACTTCCAGTTTTTGGGCAGTTAATCAGAGGTAAGTCTCACAGGGATTTCTCTCTCTGTGAGAAGCCTTTGCTGGCTTCAAATTTCGACCCTCAGATCTTAGCCTTCTGAATAGCTAAGGTTACAGGCGTGAGTTGTACCCAAATGACACCTGTGTTTTTAGATGCTTAAAGTTAAGTTATAAGTACAAGATGCAAAACATAAAATGGTATTAGCAGGAGCAAGTAAATGCGGATGATAATGGCTGAAGTAGTTTGTATGCATATGTGAACAGAACAATGAAACCTGTTGAAAGTGTTTTAAGCGGGAAGGGAGATAAGGGAGACTAATAAGGGTGTTAATTGAAATACATTGTATGCAAGGATGGAAATGTCACAATAAAACCCCTTTTATATAGCTAATGTATGCTAATAAAATATAATTTTAAAAAACTAAAAAAATAAATATGATACAAACACAGTTAAGGACAGGGAATGTGGCTTAGTGGTTGAGTGCTTGACTAGCATGCATGAGACGCTGGGTTTGATTCCTTAGTACCACATAAACAATAAATAAATAAAATTAATAAAATAAAAGGAAAAATAACCATTAAAATTTTTAAAAAAGGAACGCAGTTAAAATAAGAGTCTTCATGAGGATGGGAATGTGGCTTGGTGGTAGAGTGCTTGTCTAGCACGCATGGAGTCCTGGGTTCCATTCCTAAGTACCATATAAACACAAAAAGCCAGAAGTGTTGCTGTGACTCAAGTGGTAGAGAGCCAACCTTGAGTAAAAGTTCAGGGACAGTACCCAGGCCCTAAGAGTTCAAGCCCCAGGACTGGGGTTGGGAGGGGGGGGAGGGCGGCGGCGGGGGGAGAAGGTGGGTGCCGGTAGCTCACGCCTGTAATCCTAGCTACTCAGAAGGCTGAGATCTGAGGATCACGGTTCAAAGCCAGCCCAGGCAGTAAAGTCCATGAGACTCATCTTCAGTTAACCACCAGAAAACTGGAAGTGGCGCTGTGGCTCAAGCAGTAGAGTGCTCCCGTTGAGCTGAAGAGTGCAGGGACAGCCCCAAGCCGAGTTCAAGCCCCAGGACTGACAAAAAAAAAAAAAGCTCAGGGACAGTGCCTAGGCCCTGAGTGCAAGCCCTATGACTAGCAAAAATAAAAAATAAAAATAAATGAAAGGTTCAAACTTTAAAAAAAAAAAAAAAAGAAAAGAATCTTCATAAAGAATCCAGAAACAACAAAAAGCATTCGGTAAGATTTCCCAAGTTCTATTAAGAATAGACTTTGGGGGCTGGGAAGTTGGCTCAGTGGTAGAGCGCTTGCCTTGCATGCCTGAGGCACTGGGTTCGATTCCTCAGCACCACATAAGCAAAAAGAAAAAAGCCGGAAGTGGCGCTGTGGCTCAAGTGGTAGAGCACTAGCCTTGAGCTGAAGAGCTGAGGGACAGTGCTCAGGCCCAGAGTTCAGGCCCCACAACCGGACAAAAAAAAAATAATTAAAAAAAAAAAAAAAAAAGAATAGACTTTGGTGGTTAACACCATGGACACATGTACAAGTTTGCATGTACTACATGCATGTGTGGGTCCCAAACAACAGGGCAGATCACAGAAGCTCCTGAAGGGCTTTCCACAAGGAGGGAAAGAAAAGCAGGTGGAGATATTCTGGTGAGAAAAACTACTTCTTTATAGAACACTCACAATCTCTTTGAAGATCTCTGAAACTTCTCCTTATGCCTATTTGTTCCACAAGACTCTGCCAGAACTGCTCACTGTAAATATTCATGGTTTAAGATACAACTCAGTTTTTCATTGTAGCATTTGCAATAATATGAATTTGGTTCCTCTAAGTTGGGAATAAGTCAGTACTAAATACTATGCTCCTTCAGTCCCCTCCATACAAACAAATATCTCCACAGATACTTTCTGGACTTACTCGTGAACAGCATACACAAAGAGTGCATCTGTAAAGATGACAGAAAATCTCTGGAAGAGTAAGGTCCTTGAGTTGAAGTAGTTCAGATTATATACATTAAGCATCTCTTCATCAAAATATTTGGCAACATGTGACAGGACATACTCAAACCAAGCAAAAAAGGGAGGATAATCCAAGGTCCACTCTGAAGTTGACTGGATAAAAATCAAAGGAAAAATACATCATAAACAACAAAATAAACAATTAAAAAATTTCATTTTTCTAGAGTCTTTAAATGTTTATAATTAGGAAACATTCAGTGGATGAAATCAATGTTATTGCAAGCTAATTTGAAAAACTGATAGCATATGGAGATTGAAGTAGGCATTTTTCCTTGTAGGTTAAATTCTCAATCTGCTGATTAATCTATTAGTCCTGGTGAAAATAGCAAAGCTCTCAAAATATGGAAGGTCTGTTCTTGAGGCTAAAGCTCTCATTTACTTTCCTGATTCTGAACATCTATCCCTATTTCCTTTCTTTTGGAATTATATTTTCTTTACCATGGAATGAAATTAAATTGGACAATAAATTCAAAAAATAAAGTGTATTAAAATTGAGAATAAACAATTGGTCATCTAAAAAAATTTCATTACCTGGTCTTTAATGTCCTAAAGTGATTACTATGTAAAAAAGTCCAGAACACCATGGGTATGGCACATGCATATAAGCCACACACTTGAGAAGTTGAGGCAGAAGGCTGATCTCCTGCTTGGGAAGCTGGAGTTTGAGAGCAGCCTGGACTATGTTGCAAGACCTTGTCTTCACACACACATACACATATACACACTTCTCTCACTGCAGAATGCCTGAAAAATTAAAGACAGGCCTTGAACCTACAAAAACTGACACCAGTATAATGTGCCTACTTTGCAGTTTTTACTCTAGAGTAAAAAAATCTTCCTCTACAGGTATACTAGAGGTTTAATCATAGGGTCTCTCAGTGATTAAAAAAATAAAGAGAGGTGAAAAAGACTTAGGCAAAAATACTTGTTAGCTCTCTGTTCATTTTATTTATTTCTTTTTTGCAATGCTGGGGAAAGAACTCAGGGCTTTATACATTCTAAGCAAGTGATCTGACATTCACCTATATTCTTAGCCCAATCTTCTGTTTATGAGGATGAATTTACTCTCCCTGCAGTATAAGTAACAGAAGCCTCATATGAGGCAAACCCAGAGGCTCTTGTCAGGGCACTGAGGTTATGAATTGACTTACTAAATTCTACACCTTGAAAAATTCCTTCTCTAACCCCAAATTGCCAACAAAACAGAACAATGAACTGTGGAAAGAGAAGTTAAAAATTACATTTTTTATTATCAACATTTTAACATTACTACTTTAATTAATTAATTGTGTGATGGTACTGAGGCTTGAATGCAGGGCCTTGCCCTCTGGCTTGGCTTTGTTGCTTATAGCTGCCACTCTATCATTTGAGCCACACCTCCAATTACAGCATTTTGCTGGTTAACTGGAGATAAGAATCTTTCCCAGCTGCCTTCAAACTGAGATTCTCAAGTCTTAGCCTTCTGAATAGATAGGATGATAGGCATGAGCCACCAGTGCCTAGTTCTTCTTTTATATAGTTGATATATGTTTATAAAAAAAAGACAGTGATGATTATGGCTCATGCTTGCAATCCTAACTACTCAAGACACTGAGATCTGGAGGATAATTGTTTAAGGCCGGCAAAAAAATTTCCTAGACTTTACCTCCAAAATAACAAGCAGAAAGCCAGATGGATATGAGGTTCAATGATAATGTACCAACCAAGCATGTGTGAGATCCTGGGTTCAAGCCCCTATACCACCATTAAAAAAAAAAAAAGATACTAAATCAGGTGCTGGTGGCTCACACCTTACCTAAAAAATAACTAAAAGCTGGGCACAAGTGACTCATGCCTGTAATCCTACTAAGGAGGCTGAGATCTGAGGGTCACACTTCAAAGCTAGCCTGGGCAGAAAAGTCCCTGTGAGACTCTTATCTCCAATAAACTACTCAAAAAAGCCAGAAGTGGTGCTGTGGCTCAAGTGCTAATCTTGAGCACAAAGAGGCTCAGGAACAGTGCTCAGGTTCTGAGTTCAAGCCCCAGGACCATTAAAAAAAAAAAAGCCTAAAGCAAAAAAGGGCTAAGGGGCACAGTTCAAGTGATTAAGCACCTGCTTAGCAAGCACAAGGTACAAACCTTAGTGCCAAAAAAAGTTTTGTTTTGTTTTGTCGGTCGTGGGCCTGAACTCTGGGACTGGGCACTGTCCCTCTACCACTTGAGCCACAGCGCCACTTCTGGCTTTTTCTGCTTATGTGGTGCTGAACAATCGAACCCAGGGCCTCATGCGTGCAGGGCAAGCACTCTATCACTGAGCTACCTTCCCAGCCCGCCCCCCCCAAATTTAAATAAAATAAAAATTAAAAAAAATTTAACTTACCTCATAATACCACTGGGATATTGGCAAACTGTGAGTGATAGCAAGCCAGTTTCGGTGTACTTCAAAATCTGTGGAATGGCTACGCAATGAGAAAAATAAAATGGAGATTAAAAAAAAGATCAACTTCTAATTTAGTCAGAAAGACTGACATGCCCATAAACAATCACAGCTCACTATCCTATGAAGACACAAACATGCATTAGAAAATCCTGAAGCAGGGGCTGGGAAGGTGGCTCAGTGGTAGAGCGCTTGCCTTGCATGCTTGAGGCCCTGGGTTCGATTCCTCAGCACCACATAAGCAAAAAGAAAAAAGCCGGAAGTGGTGCTGTGGCTCAAGTGGAGCTGAAGAGCTGAGGGACAGCGCCCAGACCCAGAATTCAGGCTCCACAACCGGACCCAAAAGAAAAGAAAAGAAAAGAAAAGAAAATCCTGAAGCAGCTCGCTTATCTGGAGGTTGGAAGGTCAAAGTTCCTCTTTAAGTTGTTTAAGTCAGTTAAAAGGGCTGCAGAGGGGGCTGGGAAGGTGGCTCAGTGGTAGAGTGCTTGCCTTGCATGAATGAGGCCCTGGGTTCGATTCCTCAGCACCACATAAGAAAAAAGAAAAAAGCCAGAAGTGGAACTGTGGTTCAAGTGGTAGAGCGCTAGCCTTGAGCTGAAGAGCTGAGGGACAGTGCCCAGGCCCAGAGTTCTGGCCCCATGACCAGATCCCCTTCTTCCCCCCCCCCCCCAAAAAAAAAAGGGCTGCAGAGCTATCTGGCTATCTGAAGAGCTAACTAAAAGCTTAAAGTCCTCAGGCTATTACTTAGAAGTGATGTTCTCTAGCTGACAACCAATTATAATCCTACATACTCAGGAGTCTGAGATCTGAGAAAAGGTCTTCCATGGTAAGCAAAGGAAGAAAAAGGCTTCTGCTCTGCTTTCCATGTGTCCAAATTTTTCTTTCTTTTCTTTTTTTTCTCTCTCTCTCTATCCCTCCATCCAAGTATCTTCTCTCTTTAGAGTAATATTTGTCTATACTGTGGCTCCTCTCCTATTGGACACAGGATGGGCTCAATCTTGTCAACAGGTTACACAACACTTCCCGGTACATTTGACACATTTCCATGGTGACAACTTTCTCCTAAGAATCTCGGTCTCATTCCTGAATTTCCCTCCCTGTATGCATCAGAAAGATGCTGACATTCTTCTAATTTAAGATCTTGTAACTTATTCTACTTTGGACAGTGTTATTCACTTCTTGGTTTCACTGTCAACTATGTAATACTTTGTTTTGTATTTCTGTATTCTGGATGTATCTTTTTCTAGGAGAACATTTAGAATATTTGAAGAAGCTTAGGAATATTTTCCTAGTTGCACTGTATCAATTTCCTTCAGTGCTTTTAGTTTCCTCTTGGAAACTTCACTTTGTGATAACCAGGTACATAATTGAGTTTCACTAGTCTTTTCTCTGGGGTTGTTTTAGTTTCCCTAGAAAACAAACCTCTGATTTTCTGCTTTTGGAACTGAGCTGAAGAAACATGGTAAAGAAGAAGGCAAGGGGAATGAGCCATTCTGTACAAATTTCCAATTAATTTCCATTTTCTGCCCTTTGCCTCATTTGCTCCTTCCACGTACCTTGTACTTCTGGATCTAGAGAATCTTCTACTTCATTGCTTCAGAAAAGAAGGGGAACAGATATGATGGCCAACATTATGGGACTGCAAGTACAGTGACTTGGGTTGGGGATACAGTTCAGTGTGCCTGTCTAGCATGTGTAAACACTGTCTAATTCCCTAGCACTGAAAAAAGCAAATAAATGAAACTTGACTTTTAACCAGTTTCCCAGTTTTCAGCCCACATATCCAAGTCTTGAGCTCTTTAAATTCTGCAAGGAAAATAAACTCTTGTCTACTGTCCTCTAGATTAAAAAGGATATGGGGGAGACTGAAGAGTCAGAAAGCATGAAAGGCAAAAACTGTTATTGATATTAACATCAATATCAATATTGTAAACACTACCTACCACTTGGTTTCTGGTTTCCATACTTTCAGTTATAGCCTTGCAGCTGTTTTTCACACAACTGTCCTAAACATGATTCTTTTTTTTTTTTTTTTTTTCCCTTTTGGTCGTGGGGCCTGAACTCTGGGCCTGGGCACTGTCCCTCAGCTCTTCAGCTCAAAGATAGAGCTCTACCACTTGAGCCACAGCACCACTTCTGGCTTTTTCTGCTTATGTGGTGCTGAGGAATCAAACCCAGGGCCTCATGCATGCAAGGCAAACACTCTACCACTGAACCATCTTTTCAGCCCTTAAATATGATCTTAATAGTCCAGTGTCATCTTGCCACTGCTTATATTAACCCGTGTCACTTTTCCTCCTTTATTGCTCTTCACCCACAGTGAGTACATTCTACAATTAGAATGCTCCGAGTTCTTTCCACCACGGGACTTTTGCACTTTACTTTCATTATTCTTGAACTGATTTTTTTTATATTGCTTAGTTTTTCATTCTCTGGGTTTTAACTCTTAAAACATCACCTCCTACAAGAGGAGTCAAGGCCCTGCCACCTAGTCACTATCTCCTTCACGGACCTTATCACACTCTGAAGCGTCCCTGTTTTGTCTTATTTGCTGCCATCAACTCCACGGAGGGGAAGATCTGGAAATGTTTCGCCCTCCACTGCATGTGGGCGATTGAGAGCACTGAGTGGCTGGTGCCATGGGCAGAAGCCGACCCTGGCGGTGTCGGCGAGTGATCTTAAACCCGCCAATTAGGATGAGGACCCAGGAGCCCACAGACTCTAAGGTGACTCACGAGCCCTTACCAGCCGCAGCTGTTACAGCAGTTCTCCACCCGCACGGCGGGGCTCCCGACAAAGGCGGACTGCTGAGCGCAGGGCCTGACGCTCTCCTTCCCTGGCATCCCCAGGATTACCACTGGCTTCACTCCCGCGCCGACCCACCGCGGGGCCTTCCCGCCCAGCCCCTGGCCGTGCAGGTCCTTACTAGGTAGGAATGAGAAGGCATTTGAGGAAGGTGACCCCGAGCGCCAAAGCCGAAAACCAATGGCCACCACCCGCAGCGACTCCGGGCGCCGCCATTCCTTCAGCACCACTCACTTTCAAACCGCGTGGATCCACATCCGGGTTCCCGCGCAAGCGCAGAAAGCCCTCGGAGGGGCCAGCTCGGGAGCTGTGCGCATGCGGCACGCAGGAGGCGGGGACTCGGGGATTTAAACTCTCCCGCCCTCGGTCTTTCCCGAGGCGCGCCTCCCTTCCGAGGTACGCGGAGTGTGAGAGGTCGTTTAGAGGGTGGCCAAAGGCCTTAATCCCCGCCCCCCTAATTCATACCTGCATCCATATACTAGCTGGTCGTCTGACTGGGGTTGTGATTTTTATTTTACCCGGAGTTTGGCATACCTGCGTGAGAAGAAGAAAAACCAGCTGTTTTACCTTATCAATGTCCGCAGTGCTAGTGGAGGGGACAGACCCCTTGTCACCCGCTAATGACTGCGGATGACTGAACCGGAATGGTAAGTCCCAAGTGGCGACAAGACAAGAAAGCGGGTCAAAACCATTCGGTTTCTAGAACTTACTCTGAAGTAGGCTCTGGGCGCCGTCTGCTGAGTGCCCTGGTTCCCGCCACCAGGACGGGAGGCACCCGCAGCGGGGTTTGTAGACCTGTCTCTGCTGGGTACTGAGTGGGCTTAGACAAACTAAGCATCAGCTTTTCCTTTTTTATACTTCACGGTAGTAATAATAATAATAACAACATCACAAAGTGGCCGTGAGGTTGAGGAGAATGCGTATAAATCGCGTGATGTGCCCGGACAGGATTGATTGCTCAGGTCCTGGTGTGTGGCTCAGAATTAAGTGATCAGACACTGGGGGGCGTGGCCCAAATGGTAGAGTACCTACCCAGCAAGCCAGGAAAAGCCAAAACCTTGAGTTTACACCCCAGCATCCTTCCCCAAAGCTTGTTGAGCTACGCACAGCTCGTAGGTGTACTATAACTATGCCCCGCCTCCCCCTTTATCTGCCCTCCACTTGTATTTGATGTTCAAAGTTATATTTTAAGTTCATCCCTCTTACCACATGAGGATCTTTTGGGGGAGGTGGGGAACTCCAAGCTCTGAGACAGACAGGCAATGATGTTATAAATATCCTGTAATGATGCTATAAACATCCTAATGGCCCTGGGAAGAAAAAGTTCCCCACCCCTGATAGGTGGTTTTTATTTATTTTTCTTTTTTTCTCTTATTTTTATAGTGCTGAGGATTAAACCCAGGGCACCATGCTTGCTAGCTAAACGCTCTATCTTGGAACAGATGTCTCCCCAAGATTTTTTTAAAAATTATTATTAAAGGTCTTTTTGAGACAGAGTATAGATGTGTAGTTTAGGCTGGCCTGGAACTCTTGAAACTCTGAGACCTTTCTGCTTCCCAAGGCAGGGATTACAGAGGCATACTACCACACTTTGATCTCTTAGATGTTTCCAGCTACTGTAAATTACAAAATTGGCTGAAGGCGTGGATCATGCCATAGAATACCAAGTACATGGCCTTGAATTGAATTCAAACCTCAGCACTGCAAAAAAATAAAAAAAAAAAAAGAAGAGAAAGAAAAAGAAAAGAAAGAAAAATCACTTCAAAGTTAGTAGCTTGAAACAACACAAATTGAGCTAGGTGCCATTGGCTTACACCTGTAATTCTAATTTCTCAGGAGACTGAGAACCAGAGGGTCACAGTTTATAGCTGACTCAACAGAAAAATTTGTGACTCTGACAAGACCCCAGTACCAGCCAATAAAACAGTGCCAAGGGCTCCACATTTATTCTCCTAGTTCTGTAGACCAAAAGTCTGAAACGTTTGAAAGTCTGACTGGTCCAAAGTCAAGGTGTCACCAGCTTCCTTCTGGAAGCTGAGAGAAGAATCTCTTTGGTTTCTAAGAATCTAGTTATCTATTACAACTTTCACTATCATATCTTCTATTGCTTCTTTCTCATGATAATCCATCTTCTCAGTGTCTTCCCATTCTGTAACCAGATCTTCTGGGAGCAAAATCTCCCTCTGTTGCTTCCTTCTTAAGAGGATAATTGTGACATATAGGGTCTATCTGGATATCCAAGTAATCTTCATTTCACAACCCTTAATTTAATCACAACTACTAAATCTCTTTCCACATAAAATGACACTATAGGTTCTAGGGATTAGGATGTGGATATCTTTTGAAGGCCATTGTTAAGTTTAACATACATCTCAAACTCAGTATATCTAAAATGGAACACCTGATTTTCAATATTATCTTTTTTTAAAATTATTATTATTATTTTTTGTGGCTCGTGGGGCTTGAACTCGGGGCCTGGGCGCTGTCCCTGCGCTCTTCAGCTCAAGGTGAGTGCTCTACCAGTTGAGCCACAGTTCCACTTCCTGATTTTCAATATTATCTACTCAGATAATGATACCAACTATCAAGTTGTTTGCTTCCTTCCTATATTTGCTGATTATGCTACTTAATATATCACTTACTGTGGGGGGTTTTGGTCTCTTTATTTTGTTTTGGGTGGTGTTTGTGTGTGTGTGTGTGTGTGTGTGTGTGTGTGTGTGCGTGCGTGCGCACGAGTGCATGCACATGTGCATGCCCACACTTGTGCATGCCAATATTGGGACTTGAACTCTCTCTCACTTGGCTTTTTCTACTCAGAACTGGTATTCTATCACTCAAGGTATGATTGTAGAGCTGGGAAGATGGCTCAGTGGTAGAGTGCTTGCTTTACATGCATGGGGCCCTGGGTTCAATTCCTCAGCACCACATAAGCAGAAAAAGCCAGAAGTGGTGCTATGGCTCAAGTGGCAGAGTGCTAGCTTTGAGCTGAAGAGCTGAGGGACAGCGCCCAGGCCCAGAGTTCAGGCTCCACCACCAAAAAGAAAAAAAAAGTGTGATTCTACCCATATCTTCAGCTTCTGGCTTTTTGCTGATTAATTGAAGAGTTTCATGAACTTTTCTTCCCAGGCTAGCTTGGAACCTCAAGCCTTAGATCTCTGCCTCCTTAGTAGTTAGGATTGTAGGTGTGAGGCACTGGTGCCCAGCTCTACCAAACTTCTTTTTTTCTTTTCTTTTTTTTTTTTTTTTTGGGTCCGGTCATGAGGCCTTGACTCTGGGCCTAGGCCTTGACTCTGGGCCTAGGCGCTGTCCCTCAGCTCTTCAGCTCAAGGCTAGTGCTCTACCACTTGAGCCACAGCGCCATCTCCGGCTTTTTTCTTTTTGCTTATGTGGTGCTGAGGAATTGAACCCAGGGCCTCAGGCATGCAAGGCAAGCGTTCTACCACTGAGCCACCTTCCCAGCCCCCAAACTTCTTATTAAGTGAAGATTCAGAATACACATTTATATATTTAAGACTATTGACTAGGTTGTCTGTTATTTCAGCTAGAAGCATTTTTTTTGTTTTTTCATTTTTGGTTATGTTGTATCAAGAAATTGAACCCGTGGCCTTGTGCATGTTAATCAAGCACTCTACCACAAGACCACATTCCCTGCCCGAGAAGAATTTCTAACTACTATTGCCAAGTCCTGCTTAGACGGCCTCCTAGCTACCTCTCACTTGCATCCAGTTCTTTCCATTGCTCTGGCTGCACTCACCTGTTTTCAGCTCAGCCACAAGCTTATCTCTCTTGTCACTGTTTATAGATGCTGTTCCTTTTGTCTAGAAAGTTCTTCCTTCTACTCTTAGGTTAATTAGTTCTTCCTTTTAGCTCTCTTCCCCAGCATAACTTTCCTTGATCTCCCCTAATCCACTCTCATACCCTTAACAGCTAAGTAAAGTTGTTTGTTTTGTTTTGTTGTTGTTTTTTTTGGTTCCGGTCGTGGGGCCTGAACTCTGGGCCTGGGCGCTGTCCCTCAGCTCTTCAGCTCAAGGCTAGTGCTCTACCACTTGAGCCACAGCGCCACTTCTGGCTTTTTTCTTTTTGCTTATGTGGTGCTGAGGAATTGAACCCAGGGCCTCAGGCATGCAAGGCAAGCACTCTACCACTGAGCCACCTTCCCAGCCCAAGTTGTTGTTGTTGTTTTTTTTTTGGTGAAAATACTGTACAGAGGGGTTACAATTACATGGGCAAGATAATGAGTACATTTCTTATCAAGCATTGTAGCCTCCTCCTTTGTTTCCCCTTCCCATCCCTTCCCATCCTCCTCCTGCCCCTCCACCCAATTCTCCCCGCTCTCCCCTCCACCCAATTCTCCCCGCTCTCCCCTCCACCCCCACACCCGCACCAAAGTTGTAAAGTTCGTTTTTCGACATAACGACTTGTACATCTCATTGTTGCAATGGGTCCACCTGTATCCCTATTTAAATGATTTGTTTTTCCCCTTCCCCTCCACAAATTATACCAACATCAAATACAGTGGGTTATACTGTTGGGGAGGGACATACAAAGTAAAGTTTTACATTTATATTTGTGGTTATCTAGTCCCCTTGTTTTGATCTAACATTGTAGGGGCTGCAGCAGGCCCAACAACTGGCACAACATTACCTGTTGAATTCATATCTGAAACAGGATTCTAACCCCATCTCTCCTATCCCCAAGTCCTCACATTTTCCTTCACAGTATCCTGCCAGGATGAACAGAATTGAGATGTGGGGGAAAATTGCAGAATAGGGCCAATGTCAGTTCATAGGGTTGTCAAGCTGGGAAATCTGAGCAGATGGAACAGTATGTAATTTGGAGACATTTCTCAGAAACCATGAGATCTGGCCTCTTTCCTTTCCAAGAAGCTGATCCTTCTGCTCCAGTTCCTAGGCATGGATGGTGCCTGGAAAACTCTCCTGACCACTAACAAGCTTCTTTTTCAGAGGAAGATTGCTTTGATTTTGATGATCTCACACACTGCACCTGGGTTTTTTTAAATTTGTTTGTTTTGGGGCTTGTACTGAGACTTGAACTCAGGGCCTGGGTACTGTCCCTTGGCTTTAGTCTACCTCTTGAGCCACACCTCCATTTCCAGCTTTTTAGTGTTAATTGGAGATAAGAATCTCAAGGACTTTTCTTCCCCTGCTGCTTTGAATCAGAATCCTCAGATCTCAGCTTCCTAAGTAGCTAGAACTACAGCCACTAGCTCCTGACCACTGCAGCTGTGTTGTGGGTTCTGAGCACTTAGTTTTCATTTATTGTTATAATTTTATTTTATTTTTGAAGCCATCTTATATAGCCCAGGTTGGTCTAGAACTCACTGTGTAACCATGCTGGTCTCAAACTGGTGAAAATCCTGCCTTGTCTTCCTGAGTACTGGGAGGACATAAGAACTATAATCAGGGGCTGGGAAGGTGGCTCAGTGGTAGAGCGCTTGCCTTGCATGTCTGAAGCCCTGGGTTCTATTCCTCAGCACCACATAAGCAAAAAGAAAAAAGCTGAAAGTGGTGCTGTGGCTTAAGTGGTAGAGTGCTGAAGAGCTGAGGGACAGCGCCCAGGCCCAGAGTTCAGGCCCCACCACCGGACCCCCCAAAAAAAGAACTATAATCAACTAAAGCAAGAAGAACCACCTCCAGAGAGAAGTCTTGTTCTTATCCACACAGGCTTTTCTTTGTGCAAGTTGCTCATCCTCAGGACATGTCTGTTGGCTATGTGACCCAATTGTATTGCTTTTCATGACATAGAGTCTGAAGGAACACACCACTATTTCTGCTTTATTTGTTAAAAGCTACTTATAAGATCCCAGCCTGCCTTCAATGAAAAAGTGACAAGACTTCACTTTTTTTTTTTTTTTGTCAATTGTGGGGCTTGAACTTAGGGCCTGGGTGCTGTCCTTGAGCCTCTTTGTGTTCAAGGCACTGCACCATTTCCAGTTTTTTTTTTTTTTGGGTCCGGTCGTGGGGCCTGAACTCTGGGCCTGGGCGCTGTCCCTCAGTTCTTCAGCTCAAGGCTAGCGCTCTACCACTTGAGTCACAGCGCCACTTCTGGCTTTTTTCTTTTTTGCTTATGTGGTGCTGAGGAATCGAACCCAGGGCCTCAAGCATGCAAGGCAAGCGCTCTACCACTGAGCCGCCTTCCCAGCCCCACTTCCAGTTTTTGAGTGGTTAATTGGAAATTAGAGTCTCAAGGGGAACTTTTTGCCCAGGCTGGCTTTGAACCATGATCCTCAGATCTCAGCCTTCTCAGCAGATAGAATTACAAGTGTGAGTGACTGGCACCTGGCAAGACTTCACTTCTTGATGGCAGGAATTAGCAGTTGGTTCATATATATGTTTTTTTTTTTTTGGGGGGGGGGTCCGGTTGTGAGGCCTGAACTCTGGGCCTGGTTGCTGTCCCTCAGCTCTTCAGCTCCAGGCTAGCACTCTACCACTTGAGCCACAGTGCCACTTCTGGCTTTTTTCTTTTTGCTTATGTGGTACTGAGGAATCGAACCCAGGGCCTCATGCTTGCAAGGCAAGCGCTCTACCACTGAGCCACCTTCTCAGCCCTGTTCATATATTTTAAAGTTAACACAGATGTCTAAGCTGCCTTCTTGGGCTATCAGGAATATGATTATCTAGTTATCCCTAGATCATTATCAAAGATTATTTTTCCCATTCTGTATTTCAACAGAGCTCTCAAGCTGAGCTGGGCCCTGAGAATTTGAGGATGAATGAAAACAAGAGCTGCATTACCTGAGCCCTTCTTTTTCTTTTATTTTTTTTTACAACTGTCCTTTGAGGTAGTACTGTGATTTCCTCCACTTTGCAGATGAGAAAGTACTCAGTAACATGAGGAGCTAAGATTTTAATCTGAGACTGTCTAGTTTACATTTTCCCTATAATCTCACTGGCTTCTTGGAGCTCAGAGTCTGCTACAACACAATCAGTTGTTAATTGACTGTGATGAGTGCAGCAATTACAGATATTAACAAAGTAGAAGGAAAGGCCTGCTGCTACATCCTGACAGAATGAGCTTCTACAACTTGAATCTTCCTCTGACTATGCAGCAGGTTCACATCCTCTACAGGGAACAACTGTCATTCAGGCCTCTGTGACCCAGCCCCCTGCCCCTGCTTGTGTCTCCAGCAAAGTAAACCTGTCCTAGCCACAAGGTGACTTTTGCTATTCTCTGAACATACCATGTTCCTCATATATACATGCCTTGCATGGACTGGTCCCTTTCCCCCAAATACCATTGTCTTCTATCTTGTGACAAGCTCCCATATATCCTTCATGAGACAGACTAAAGGATAGAAATTTTCCAAAGCACTTTCTATAGGCTTCTTTTAATAAATTGTAGAGTGGTTGTTGGAAGTGTAACCTAAATGACAGCCAGATCCTCTGTGACTCATTTGGGGCTTGAACGCAGGCACTGTTCCTGAGCTTTTACACTCAAGGATAGCAATGTGGTAACATTGAGCCACAGTGGTTAATTGGAGATAAGAGACTCATGGACTTTCCTGTGCGGGCTGGCTTCAAACCCTGATCCTCAGCTCTCAGCCTCCTGAGTAGCTAGGATTACAGACATGAGCCACCAGGGCCCTGCTCATCTAGGACTTTTTTCAATGACTTCCTTGCAACTTTATGCCTGAAGAAGTGAAATCCCTGTTTTATATTTGTTATTTTTGTGTGTGTGCCAATCCTGGGTCTTAAACTCAGGGCCTGGGTACTGTCCCTTAGGGCTAGCACTCTACCACTTGAACCACAGGTTACTTTCCTTTGTTGTTGTTGTTGTTGTTTTTCTGAATAGTTTATTGGAGATAAGAGTCTTATGGACTTTCCTGCCCAGCCTGGCTTCAAACTTTGATTCTCCTCAGTAACTAAGATTATAGTTGTGAGTCACCAATGCTGTTCTGTGTGATATTTTTTGGCAGATTCTCAACATTTTCATATCTCTTTTCTCCTGATATCCTGTTCTTCTCACCTGGGGCATCTGTAATCCAAGGAGAGCATTCCGTGCTTTCACTGAAATCTCACACGGTATTTACTAAATTTTGCTGAAGAGCCAGGTTCACTTAGCAAATACTTTAGAATCTTAGGAGTCAGTCTGGTGGTTTTTTGTGCCTTTTGGCTACTTGTCCACATGATGTCTGTACTTTGCCCTTTGCTCCTTTCCCCATCTCTCCTAGCAGCTCACACTCCCAAGTGACAAACCTCTCCTACAGCTTTTCTCATGTTTAGTCACTCCAGAGTACCTTCTGCTCTTGGGCTCTCTTTCTGCCCAAGATCTAAACAATGTGGTATGCTAAACAAAAGTAGTTCCTTTCCAAAGACAAGTTCTAGGACAAGCAGTTAGTATAATAATTTTTCTCATCTTAACCTGTTCATAAGCATGTTTTAGAACTGCTATAACAAATTACCATAGATGAGGTGGCTTATAAATAGCAACTATTTACTTTTCAGAGTTAAAGACTGGAATTGAGGAAGAGGGTTTTGGCAAGGGCCGTTTATCCAGGTTGTAGCCTGCCAACTTCTTGTTTTACCTTCCCATGGTGGAAAACCAGTGAGAGCTCTCTGGAGTCCCTTAGAGAGACCTCTAAGTTCATTCATGAGTTCTCCACTCTCATGACCTAATTACCACATAAAGGTCCCTCTCCTATATCTTCACATTAATGGTTAGGATTGCAATATATGCATGGGAGGTGAGACGTGGGATCACAGACATCCAGTCTGTAACAGAGTATTTCACCCATGGGTCTAAATCAGATCCCACACAAATCATTTTGATTGCTCCAGCTCCCTGCACAACTTGGGCTATGGTAGGATCTCAGTAAGCACTTGTTGAACAAATGATTTATGATGATAAGAATGATAGATTGAAAAAAAACTGATTAAAAAATAGGAGCCTGTAATTGCAGTACTTGGGAGGCTGAAATGGGAGGGGTTTGAGTTCAGTACCAGACCCTGTCAAAAGAATGAAAGAACAAGGAAGGAAAGGGGAAGAAAGAGAGAGAGAGAGAGAGAAAGACAGAGAGAGACAGAGACACACAGAGAGACAGAAAGAGACAGAGAAAGAGAGAGAGAGAAGGGGGGAGGGAGGGAGGGAGGAAAGGATAAGAAATTGGGGGTGTAACTCAATGGTAGCCGGCCTAAGGCCCTGGGTGGAAACCCCAACACTGTAAAAGAGCCAACAAATAGGTTGATGTTGACTGGCCTGGTGGTTTCTAAGGAGTTTTGTATACAAAAGAAAGAAGCTGACTAAGAGTCCAGCTCTAATTCTCCCAATCTATCTCTAATTTGCTATATAATAGCAGGCCACTTTCCTGTTACTTTTGTTATTCATTGCTATTCCACAAACCAAACCTCTTTCCAAACCCCCATCTGTAAGATGACACTTCCCAGTGGGAACTGGTTTTAGTATTAAAAGCCTACCTGCCTGGATAAGAAGTATACACTCCTCATCCTGGTTTGGTAAAGCCAAGGTTGAATGAATTCTTTTCTATTTTATTTTCTCCTCTTCCATATATCTAGATAGATAGATAGATAGATAGATAGATAGATAGATAGATAGATAGATAGATCTGTTACTAGGGCTTGAACTCAGGGCCTGGATATTGTCCCTTAGCTTTTTTGCTCAAGGCAGGTGCCCTACCACTTGAGTCACACCCCCACTTCTGACTTTTTGCTGGTTAACTGGAGATAAGAGTCTCATGGACTTTCCTGCTGAGCTGTCTTTGAAACTTGATCCTCAGCTCTCAGCCTCCTGAGTAGCTAGGGTTACAAACATGAGCCACTGGCACTCTGCTGTATGCTCAGTTTTTATTTATTTACTTATTTATTTATTTGGTCAGTCATGAGGCTTGAACTCTGGGCTTGAGTGCTGTCCCTGCGTTCTTCAGCTCAAGGTAAGCACTCTACTGCTTAAGCCACTGCGCCACTTCCAGTTTTCTAGTGGTTTATTGGAGATAAGAATCTCATGGACTTTTCTGCCCGGGCTGGCTTTGAACTGTGATCCTCAGATCTCAGCCTCCTGAGTAGCTAGGATTACAGGCGTGAGCCACCGGCACCCGGTATATGCTCAGCTTTTAAGCCCCATATACCATGACTTTTAAAATTGTGTTTGTTTTTCAGTATTGGGAGTTCAATCCAGGTTTTCATGCATGGTAGGTCAATGCTTTACTACTAGCTACATATCCACTAGCTACATCCCTTTTTAGTTTTTTTTTTTTTTTGGAGGGTGATACTAGGAATTGAATTGAAGACCTCATGTATATGAGATAAGTCCTCTACCACTGAGCTAGATTCCCTCTTTCTTTTTTAATTTAGTAGTAAATATGTCTTCAAGAGTGACTTATTTTAACATGTGAAAATCTATTCCTTTTTTTTTTTAAATCCAAATGGATCAAGTATATTTCTATTCCTTTTTTATAAATGACTGCATAGAGTTCCACTGTGTGATTAAAGAATTATTTATTTGGCAAGTCTCCAACTGATGCTCATTTAGATTAAGTAACATCTTGCTGTTAGAAATAATAAAAGAGCAAACATAGTTATACATACAGCTTTGCATAATATCAGCATATCTATATGATAATTTTCTTCTTTCATCCTTTCAGCATACATTAGTTATACATAATATGAGATGCATTTCTAGAACTGAAAGTGCTCCATTAAAGTGTTGTATACTTGAAAAGTCAATAAATAACACCAATTTGTCTTTTAGAGAGACTGCATTACTTTATTTGCCATCAGTCATATAAGAGTGCTTGCTTTAGCCCTCCCTATTGTACTGCTTGCTCGATTTAAAACTGCTTGTTTTCCTCTAAACTACCAAAATGTGCATTTAAAAAAGAGCATACTAAGAATTCTTTCTCTAGACAAGAGCTATAGTTTTGTTTGAGTTTAATCTTCTTGATAGCAAAGCTGGGTCTTCTGTCTGGTCCTGTGGTTCCACTCTGAGAGATGAGGCAGGTGACCTGACCACAGAACTCAAGCAGAATAGCTTTCAGGTCACCAGGAAAAAAGGGTAAGCCAGACCCAGGCCTGTGCCCTGCCTGGTGATGGAAATGTAGGCAAGCCAAGGTCTATAATAGAACACAGAGCCATTGTCGGGAAACCACAAATTGCTGACTTGCTCCTGCAAACAATCGATATTCAGAGGCTGAGTCCAGGAATTCTAAAGATGCATAAAAAGGTTGAATTATGGGGAGACTTGCTTTTAGAAAAGAACAGAGCACCAGAGGCCTTGGTGGCACTTCCTAGAGAGCCAATGGACCCTTTGTAACTCCCTTCAATGATCCTAAAACCATAAGCTGCCAGAACTGGAGTGCACATGGAAATTATCCCTCCCTAAGAGAGTCCAGGTAAAGGGCCAAGGGAATTTCAAGAGGCAAGTGCTCACTTTCCATGGTAAGTTCAGGGCAGTAGTAAGTGGCAGCCCCTGTGCTTAAATCCTGATTCACTCACTAACTAGCTCTATGACTTTAGCACATTGTTTCATTGCTTTCAGCTTTTCCTGCTTCTGTAGGATACAGATAATTACTCCTATTTCAAAAGGTCATTGTAAGAATAATTGAAGATATTTTTACGAATAATTAGCATGGTACTTGGCTCGTTGAATGGCTTAATGAATAATATTTTTCTTTACTACTCATAATAGGAGCTCAGAGAGGGAACTATAGAAAGCAGTGGCTAGAGGAGGGGCTGTTTAGGCTAGATCATAAAGAATTGTGAAGAACTAACACATTGGAATTAATAAAGGGAGTGAATGATGTTTCTGTGTCAAGGTTTTCTTGTTCCTTCCTGGGCCTGAGCAGCAGACATTAATGGACCTCAGAGGTTGACCAGTGCGGAAAGTAGGCATTGAAATAATGATAATGTTGATAATTATCATCATTGAGTATCTAATAGACACCACCCTTTATATGCATGGATTCATGTAAATATATTTATGATCAGTTAAATATATCTCTTTCTTTTTTTTTTGTTGGTCATGGGGTCTGAACTCTGGGCCTGGGCACTGTCCCTCAGCTCTTCAGCTCAAGGCTAGCACTCTACCACTTGAGCCACAGTGCCACTTCTGGCTTTCGCAGTGCTGACGAATTGAACCCAGGGCCTCATACATGCAAGGCAAGCACTCTACCACTGAGCCACCTTCTTGGCCTAGGTAAATATATTTCTTATCCCTATTTGTCTGATGAGGAAATAAGGCTCAGAGAAGTAAAATAACTTGCTAAAGGTCACATAGCCAGCAAGTGGTAGATCCAGGACTGTAGCCAGGCAGTCTTAAATTTTTATTCGTGTGTGTGTGTGTGTGTGTGTGTGTGTGTGTGTGTGTGTGTGTGTGTGTGTGTGTGTGTGTGTGTGTGTGTGTGTGTGTGTGTGTGTGTGTGTGTGTGTGTGTGTGTGTGTGTGTGTGTGTGTGTGTGTGTGTGTGTCCTAGGGCTTGAACTCATTTCTTGGGTACTGTCCCTGAGCAAAAAAGCTCAAGGCTAATGTTTCACCAGTTGAGCCACAGCTCCACTTCTGGATTTTGGGTGGTTAATTGGAGCTAAAAAATTTCATGGACTTTCCTGGCTGGCTTTGAACTGCTATCCTCAGATCTCAGCTGGCCATGTAGCCAGGATTATAGGCATGAGCCACCAGCACCAGACTCTTATTCTTATCTTCCTTCTCCTCTCATCTTTCTCCCCATTTTCCTTCTCTTCCTTTCTTATTTTTCTGATGGTAATGGGGTTTGAGCTCATAGCCTCATGTTTGCTAGGCAGCCACTCTACCACTTGAACCACTTCTCAACATTTGTTTTTCTTTATTTTGCAGACAGAATCTTGCTTTTTGTCTGGGCTGGTCTTGGACCCTGGTCTTCCTGGTCTTCCTACCTATGTCTTCTGTGTAGCTGAGATGACAGGCAAGGCCATGCCTGGCCTGTGTGACTGGGGTCTTGCTAACTTTTTCCCCAGCTGGCCTCAAACATTGGTCCTCCTGCTCTCTGACTCCTGAGTACCTTGCTCTTTAAAGTCACTTAGCTTTTGTTCTCCTGGGAAGCCTTCCCCAAGTCTCAGCTCTAGCAAACTCCTTTTGGTTTTCAAAGGCCAGCCCAAATGTTGCCTTCCTATTCATCCCCATCTCTAACCAGGAAGGGAGATTGCTCTCCTGCCACACTTTGTTCTTTTTAACTAGTTATTGCTGGTCCTGGACTAGAAGCTGTCCAAAAATATATGCTTTAGTATCCCCAGTCCTTGATACAGTACGTGTCCATGGAAAGCCCTTGGCTTATGTTTGTAAATGGGTAACTGACCCCACTGCTTCACAGAGTGAGAAAAGGCCAGACTCCAAGACTGAGGTATATCATACCACCCCAACTGGGCTTGAAACTTTGGCCAGTTTTTTTTTTTTGTCGGTCGTGGGCCTTGAACTCTGGGCTTGGGTGCTGTCCCTGTGCTCTTCAGCTCAAGGGGAGCGCTCTACCGCTTGAGCCACAGTGCCACTTCCTGGGCATGAAACTTTTAGGGAAACCATCATACTCTAGGTGCAGTGGCTCATGCCTGTCAATCCTATTTCAGAGGCTGAGATCAGGAAGATCACTATTTGAGGCCAGCCAGGGAAAAAAGTTCATAAGATCCCTGTCTCCACCAATAAGTGGGCCTAGTAGCATGTACCTATCATTCCAGATCTTTGGGAGGCTGAGATTAGGAGGATTACAATCCAGATTCAGGCCCCAGCAGAAAGTGAGACCTTATCTCAAAATAACCAATGTAAAAAGATCTGTAACAGCCAGGTGTTGGTGGCTCACACCTGTAATCCTAGCTACTCAGGAGGCTGAGATCTGAGGATCATGGTTCAAAGCCAGCCCAGGCTGGAAAGTCCCCATGAGACTCTTATCTCCAATTAACCAACAGAAAACCAGAAGTATAGCTGTGGCTCAAAGTTGTAGAATGCAAGCCTTGAGCAAAAGAGCTCAAGGACAGCATCCAGACCCTGAGTTCAAGCCCCACGACCACCACCACCAACAAAAGAGCTAGAGTTATATCTTAGTAGTAGAGCACCTGCCTAGACTTTAAATGCCCAAAACTGCCAAAGAGAAAAAGAAAGAAAACCCTCATGCATCATTCAGCCTTTCTTAGTCATGTCTTACATTTCACCTCAAAGTGTACATCTTTGATAGTTGTAGTGTGTGGAAGTCATGAGGTAACAGAGGAAAATAGACAAACAACCCTGGGATATTTTGCTGACCCAGTCCTCAAAAACAGCAGAACAAAACACTCCAAACTCAAGCTGGGGCTTCGGCCAGCAGGGCAGCAAGTCAACTTGGACTGAATTCAATGAATGGATCCTCCTCCCTTTTTTTTAGAGAGGAAATGTTTTTTGATTTGTCTGCACGAATTTCATCAGGTCCTAGAAGATTAAATATGTAAGTGGGCTCCAGACATATGTTTTGCTCTGTCTCTCTGCCACATGTGATCTGCAGGTTGTACCAAAGCATGGTTTATGGTGCTGACAGCCAGGGTACAAGGCTCTTGTCTTCCTAGCTGTTGTCCTTGTGTATCTCAGCTGCTTCACTGTGTTCAACTGCAGGACTTCTGTAATGAAGAAACTCTGGTGGGTGGCAGAAGCAATATAAATTTCTTTTTTCTCTGCCTGAAGGCTGGCAGACTGGGATCAAGGTGAGCAGGGTTGTTTTTTCCAGAGGGCCTCTCTTCTTGGCTTGTGGATGGCCAGCTCTGTGGTGTTGGCTACCTTCCCTATCAGTGAGTTAGGGACAGTGAGTTCAGAAGGAAGTGAGCCTAAGTAGTCCAGGGGAAACAGCTCACAAATTTGCAGTGGCGTGGCTTCAGATGGCCAGGGCTGGCTTTTGTTTTATCCACGATAACTTCAAAACACAATTTTATTTTATGTTGTACCACACAAGAATAGAAGCTAACAATTATAAGCTGCTGTCAATTAAGTCTCATTCTGACCTTAGAGATGCTGGAATTTGAAAAACTATGTGTTTTAGGATTGACAAGATAGAGCATCCTGTTTCCTGGCTTTTGGAAGCAAGGATGTATTAAAGGAGGAACAGCAGGGCCATGTGGCTGGGGCCTGATACTGGCAACTACACAGTATCACATGTCTAATAGAGAAGTAGAGTGGTGGAGGGTCAAGCTAAATGAGGGTTATCCTTGGCCAAATTAAATCTATTACTAAATAGATAGCTAAATCTAAGAGCCAAAAGGCTCCTTAGGCCTTTCTCCAAAGCTGCTTTGCACCGACCAAGCGACAGAAAGAACTCTGAAGTAAAAGGGGGCTTTGCATACATGACACAGAGTATGGGAGAGAGAGGACTGGGAGTCAGGGCCTGGGCCTGACCTTGCTTCCTCTCTCCCTGACTGTGGCTTGGGCTGGTTGTCATGGGTGAAGCAGTAGAGCTCAGTCACTCACGTATATAGGTGAGCTGAGGGGCTCCCTTCCTTTGAAGGTAGTATGCTCAAGGCTGGCAATAGAGTTTTCTGCATCAAGAGAGCTCTGTTCAGTGTGGAGAGGAGTGAAGATGGCAGAGGGGGCACCCAGAACTCATGCACTTTCTCCTCCCATATTTATTTATTTATTTGCTGGTCCTGGGGCTTGAACTCAGGGCCTGGGCTCTGTCCCTGAGCTTCTCTGTGCCCAAGGTTAGTGCTCTACCACTTGAGCCACAGTGCCTCTTCTGGCTTTTTCTGAGTAGTTTATTGGAGATAAGACTCTCACGGACTTTCCTGTCCAGGCTGGTTTTGAATTGCGATCCTCAGATCTCAGCCTCCTGAGTAGTTAGGATTACATGCATGAGCCAACTGTGCTTCAAAGCCTTTCCTTATCTTCACTGTCTCAGATAGGTAATGCAAGGGTTCTTTGGTTCTTCTTCTTCTTTTTTTTTTTTTTTTTGTTATGTACTCTAGGTTGGACTTGAATTTGCAGTCTACCTGTCTCCGCCTCCTGAGTTATTTTTACCCCTCTGGGGTAAAATGCAAGGAATCATTGACATTGAGAAAGATGGCCTTGCCTGCTAATACTTCATGGCAGAGCCAGGGTCTGGACCTGTACTGCTTGACTCAAATCCAGTTCTCTTTCCTCTCCACATTTGATGGTGAATCATAAGTTTTCTTTTAGCACATCACCCTCAGATTCTGTGACACAAAATAGCCAACAAATGACACATCTTGATAGTCTCCAGTAGATTCCCCTCTCCTTTCGCAGTTAAACATGGGAGAACCTAGAATAAGAGGCAGGGAATTCAAATTCTCTCCCCTGGCTTTTCTTCTAAAGAGATGGGAGCATTGTGCTTCAGTGGCGTATGCCTCTATCACCAAAGCTTCTTGATTATACTCACAGGAAGGTTAGCAGTCTGACTTGCCAAGAGTGAGTCCATTTACCTGGTCTCTTGATCCCTAGTAGCAATTAACAGAGTCCAGTATTTCACACTGGAAAATAGAGACCATAGGACCCCTCAGTTACTTAGTATCATATTAAAAGGTTCATATCCCAAGATGGGTGACAGCCTGAAGCCTTCATGACAGTCCCTTCATGGGCTCTCTAGTCTTTTTTTTTTTTTTTTTGGATGGGATGGTGATTCTTCTAATCCAGCTCTGCCTGGAAGAACTCTCTCATGCTGCATTTTCTCAAGTTCTAACATCAATGGCAGAGTCCTGGCACTTGGAGGCCTAGCCCTATCTTTGGCCCAAATTGAATAGAATGAATCCTAAAGGACGATTTAGTTTGGGCTCTTGCCTCAGTTTGATTGCTTAAATTAATGACATTTAATTTAATATTAGCCAAGGGCCCACTATGTGCTAGAAACTACACTTACATGCAGTATAAGCATAGCCAAAGCATCTCACCTCAGTTTCCTAGGTACTTTCTACCTAGGCATGGCAGAACATGCCTGTAATCTCAGCATTCCATAGGCTGAGGCAGGAGGATAGTGAGTTTGGGGACAACTTGGGGTGCGTGCGTGTGTGTATGTGTGTGTGTGTGTGTGTGTGTGTGTGTGTGTGTGTGTCTTAAAAAATACTTTAAAAAGAAAATAAAGCACTTTCTGTGCAGCTTGTGTGCACAGAACTCTGTCGAGGGATTAAATGAAGAAAAGGAAGTTAAATGCGTTGTAAACTATGAAATGGTATGGGCATTATGGGCTGTTGATGTGACCCACTCTGCCTGGAGACACAATAGCTCTGGCTAAAATATTAGAATTTGTTCATCTGTTTCTCTTCTCTATTAGCCTCCCCAAGGGAGGAAGGTTTAGGTTTCATCTGTACTAAGTGCTGCTGGGGATTATTATTATGATTGTTATTATCATGACTTTCTGTGATTATGTTGAGGGGACATCCTTCATGAAGGATTAATGGTTTTACTGGTGTTTTTTTTGGTTGGTTGTAGAGCTTGAACTCAGGGCCTGGTGCTGTCCCTGAGCCTCTTTGTGCTCAAGGCCAGTGCTCTACCATTTGAGCCACAGCACCACTTCCAGGATTAATGCCCTTAAAAGGAGGGCTTCCTTTCCCTTTCTACTGTGTGGACGCAGGGAAGATGGCCTTGCACAGACAAGAAAATGAGCTGTGATAGCTTAGATACAGAATGTGCTCCAAGGTCTGTGTATTAAAGACTTGGGCTTTTTCCAAGGGGAGGGCTTTTTAAAAGGAAGTTTTTAGGTCATTGAGGACATGTCCTTGAAGGAGACTGTAGGGCCCTGATCTCCTCTCTCTCCCTCCTGGCTTAAGATGCTCTGATATGCACGCCTGCCAAGAAGTGTCACCCTCATATCACCCAAACCCATGGAGCTGCCCAATATTCAAGCTCAAGAACCATGAGCAGAAGTAAACCTTTCATCATAAGTAGTCCATATCAGGTATTTCATTACAGTGATGTAAAGCTGGTTAATGCATAATTTTCAAAGGATACTAAAATCTACTTGTTATCTGATCTTGGATTTAGCAGCCTCCAGAACTGAGGGGAATACATTTTGATTGTTCAGGGACTGGAGTTGTAACTCATTGGCCCAATAAGAGCATGGTCTTGGATTTAGTTCCCCTAGCATGTAACTCATCTGCCTAATAAGTGCATAGTCTTGGACTTAGTTCCCCTAGCAACAACAGAAGCTTTTATAATTATTTTAAAGATCAGTTTATTATGTCCCACCCAAACTAAGGTATTTACAAACCTTATTAAGCAATATGCCAGGATCAGAGGTATGCTCTATGATCAGGTACCATTCAAAAGCTATATATAGAATATTAATTTAGCAAATCCTTGCAGCAACCTTATGTGGTAGCTACTATTATCTCTACAGATAAGGAAATTGTGAAGGTAGGTAATTGGTCTAAAGCTGCCTAGCCATTAAGTGGCAATGCCAGATTGGGTCCTAATCATTATGATTCCAGTATCTTTAATGTACTTTTAGAAGGCTGGCATGTCTGCAGAGAGCTAGGAATTTTGGGTCTTTTCTAGTGCTATAGAAGAAAGTTGAAGTGAGACTTTGGAGCAAGAGAGAACATCATGGGGCTAGAAATGTCTTACTTCTAAAGAGGATCTCAAATGGATATCAAGCACTGAGTGCTGAGCATTGGTGACATAAAGAGCCCCTGCATTCACAAACATGCAAGTCAGTAACAGAGATGGAGGTGTTTTGGGTGTTGGTGGCTCATGCCCATACTCCTAACTATTTAGAAATTAAGAGATCTGAGGCTCCTGAGATTAGGCAGACAAATCCAGAGACTCATCTCTAATTAACTAGTGAAAAGCTGGAAGTGGAGGTAGGGCTTGAGTGGTAGAGTGCCAGCTGTGAGCAAATAAAGGCAAGCTACAAATGGAGGCCCTGGGTTTAAGCCCCAATACGGGCAATGGAAAATAGAGAGGAAAAGAGGGAGACAGACAGATGGACAGAGCAAGAGGGAGGTGTTGCAGATGGCTCACTTTCTCTGCAAAGCCCATTGTATGCCTCTCTTCCCAGCGTGTCAGTGATATTGATGGCCTGAAATCAACCATATGAGTATAATCACCCCATGAAAACTGGCCTGGGTTCCAAACCAGGCCTATCCCTCGGGAGTTGGTTGTGGACTTCTTACCAGTACCACACTGCCTGTGAACACTGCAAGTTGATGAGAACTATTTCCTCTGGTATAGGATAGCGCTAGGTAGTTTGGACTGACTGTCTGGTGGAGTCAAGAAGGGGGGCTTATGCAAAATGCTGAAGGACACACTGATGCTCTGAAGGCAAGGCAGTGAAATGCAGTGTGTGCTGTGATTCTGTGAAACCATGGATGTGATGGAGTGTGGCAATCTGCAAGTTTTTGAAGAGTTTATCAAGCAAATTCAATACAAGATTTATAAAGAGAATTCATTGGGGGGAGAGAGAGAGGACTCTTTGTTCTTTAGCTGGGGACCAATTCCTAGAGGATTTCAAAGGTGGCTCAACTGGGACTTTACCCAATTACCAGCAAAAGGGAACACAGGCTTTCAGAGGGACCTGGCATAAGGAAAAGAATGGACTAATCTAGCACTGCCAGCTAATGTTGACAAAGGTTTTGAAATGCCCTGCTTATTGGGTAGCAAGGGTCATATACTTTCCATGATAATCAGTCACTACCTCAAAGCCTATTTTATCTCCCTTTGTGTCAGGTAGGCTTTAGGCGCTCCATGATTGTCTGGCTTCCACAGACTGCCTTTTTCTCCTCAGAGGCTTTTGGTCCCTGTGCTGTAGACTGGGTGTCACTAGATTGTCTCTTCAATTCTGCTGATAATATACAGTCCCAAAGATTCTGCAGACAGGGTTTTGAGAGAGGGCAGTAGGCTGTCCATGTAGATGGAGCTCTAGAGCAAGGACCACAGGGCCTGGAAACAAGCCTGGGCCTGTTATGAAGGTTGTTTTGCTCCAGGAGAGGATCATAGCTCCTTGTTTCCCTGCCAACTGCCATCATCAGTCCTGAGCCTCCTGGGACCCAGAAAGATGCAGATGGTCCATATGGAGAGACTGTGGTCTAAGAAAGGGATAGGCTGCTGCTTTGGCCACAGCTGACCTTGGCTGAGCCCCCATCCACACAGATGGAGTGTCAGGAATAATTTGTAACAGGAATCTGGAATTGGGGTGCTATGTTTAGGCTGCACAGTGGTTTACAAAATGGGGAAAGGGGCTGTGTGGACACTGAGGTGTAGGGTACAGGTTGGGTGGGGACTCTGGCCCAAAGACAGACCAGAGATCATAGAGTGGTGCTTGCGGTGGCATTTGAACTGGCCTTCACACACAGAAGGGCCTTGTTAGGCTGGGCCCCATAGTGGTCATACCTAGGTGCCTAGAAGTTTCCTGTGGCATCCTTTCTGGTCATTCCTTTGCATGGTTGGGACTACACCCAGGGCAGAAACAGTCAAGTAGCTGATGCAAGCCTAGAGTTGCCCCCTGGGCTGGGATAGAGTCCTTGTAATATGGATGAGATAGCACAGGGAGGGAGGGGTTTTACAGTGATACAACCCTGCCCCCAGTACCCCACTTTGGCTCCCTTCTCCACTGGGAAGGCACCCCTGCCTCTCTTACAGTTTTGCTAAGCTGAACCAACCTAAGTCACATGTGGACCAGATGGGATTAGGTTGGATGTACTCCTGTCCTAATCCATTCCTCATGCCACATCCAAGTGACAGTGCACACCTACCCTCGGTTGTTTTTCCTGCCTGGCTGCCAAATCTCTTGTGCTTTCTGTATAACTGTGTTCCTAGCTTATCCTGTCAGTATCTAACCTACACTCAAGGGCCTAGCTCCACCATCCAGACAGCCCTTTTGAGAACTGTGTTCTTTTAGCATTTTCCAGACTGCCTCATTCTCTGGGCCACACAAGAAGTGCCCTGTTAAGGGCTTGTTAGCTGTACTCTCTTGGGGCTCTTAAAATGTACAGTAGAGCCCCATAACTAACTCCTGAAAGACCTTGTGCTCTGTGTGCTAGGGCTGGTTGGGATTTCCAATAACTTTCTTAAGGCTCATAATCCAGGAAGGTGTGAGTTGTTACCCAATGAGGAAAACAATCAGAGAAGCTCAGTAACTTGGCCAAAGTTACATAGCAAGTGAGGGAGCCAGGATTTAAATCTGAGTCTCTCTGATTCAAGACTAGGGTTTCTTCCCCATGGAAAACAGATACACAATACTAATCATTTGTCTTTATTCTCACATACATTATTTCATTTGATCCTCACAACATCCCTGTGAGGTAGGTAGGGTTATGTATTACTGTTACGCCCATTTCACAGATGCAGAATCAGAGGTGGCTCAGTGAGGTGCATAGTCACACAACATGTTAGTGGCTTTACAGGTTCCATACTTTCTCTAAAGTCAAGTTGCCTGAATTAGGAAGCACCAAAAATATGGAGAAAGCAGTTTTATGGAGAGAAAACAGGGCAGTAGTGATTTACTAGACTTCATTGAATTATTTTGCTGTAGTTACAATTTCTACTGTTTAAATCTGGCCTACTTTGAGGGGTTTTCTGAGTACCACTGGCCTGGTGGCCCAGGAGAGCTGTTAGAGATTCATGGGTTCAGCTGTTCAAGGGACAAGCCTTGTTGTCTAAAGGACCTGGCTTTGACTATGGCCCACTATTCAAGCTTCCTATGCACAAAGTGTAAGTATGCAAAGCCCTCTGCTTGGTCCACCTCATATGGATGTCTGGGTCAAGCCCCTCCCCTATGTGGACTTCAAAAGCCACTTTTACTACAAGGATGAATCATGATGTGCGGTTTGTGGGCCCGCAAGGCTCATCATCCACAGGGAAGTGGTAGCTTGGGGTTTCTTACTCTTCATGAATCCCAAGGAGGTCTACGGGACAGTTAGGACTAGACAGGACTATATGGAAGGTTGCCTCTTTCAGAGTAGTATTGTGGGCCAGACACTTACTCTAAAGGCAGTGTGAAGGTTTCGATCACTCCTGGTTTCTTTGCAGGACCTCATCTCCTTCCTCTGGATGGTCCTGGCAGTGATATTTCAGCTCCCAAATGAAAATGGTGAGGAGGGTGGAGGAAGTGGGGGGTCACAAGCAAGGTAGAGCAATAACAAAGGGGGATTGATTTGCAAGGTATGGAAGTGGCCAACTTTGGTTCCAAATATCCCAAGGGCAATTCAAATTCTGAGTAATAGTATTTTCGAGTAAGTGTCTGGCTTCTTGCTTCTTGAGGTGACTGGAAAGTTACACAAATAGGTGAGAAGGAAGGGCTGGAACCGAGATCTAGCACACGGCAATGGCAGGACTGATTTTGGTTCAATATAGGAAAGTTTTCTAACAGCCAGAACCATCCAACTGTGGCAGGAGCTGCCTTAGGAATAGTAAGCTTCCTGACACCGGGAATATGTAAGCAGGCCTATGTGATGCTCATCCTCAAATGTGCTGGCATGTCCTGGAGACAGGGGAGAACTAAACAACTACTAGATTATTTTCTAACCCTGAGAATCATAATGTTTGTTTAAACTGACATGTTTCCATGACACTTCCAATTTAGGGGAAAAGGATTACAGAAGTGAAGCAGTAGGCTGGATCATGAAGTGCCTTTCATTATATTGGCTCCAGGGGCTTTCACAACTTTGCAAGGACAGTGGTTCCTTTCTGAAGCCAGAAATCACTAGATTCAGCCTCAAGCAGAACATCCTCACTGTCTGAACCTTGCCCAGTTACTCACTCCTTTAGGCCATACTCAACTTTCTCCCTGAGTGGGGGCCACAAAAGAGCTCTTTGAACACACTACATTCCAGGCCAGCCAAACATGGTCACCCTGGGAAAATGAGTCTAAGATCATGGCGCATCCTAAAGAAGGAAGAGCAGGCATGATTGGATCTGCTGAGCCCTCTACATCCTGAGAATCCAAAAGGAACCTCTTATTCTCACTTCACACTGTCTTCTCCCAGAGGCTCTTTGTACAGATGGGTAGATGAGGCACTGGCTAATGGTACAGAGATGAGTCCATGACAAAATGGCTTCTCCTTTGTCCTGGCCACCTGTGGACTCCTCTTGTACATATCTGCTGACACTTGTCATAATAAACTGCCCATTTCCAGCTCAAAATGGCAAGGAAAAGATGGTTCTGTTCAAAGGACAAGTGGACTCCAAAAGGTGGATTTCATTATGAGGGAATCAAGTCCTGCTACGCAATGAATGCACATTAGTATAGTCCCCTGCCTCATACCACTGAAGAGACACTCTCCAAGGCCTTGGCTGATGTGGAGCTTCTTGGGAAACCCACCCCTATGTGGCTCCTTGTTTTTTTTTTTTTTCTATTTTATCTGTACCGTATTAATCGAATAATCTTGTTGTTCATAAAATCTAGAGCATGGGGGTGAGAAGAATCTATGCAGAAACCATCGCTCAGAGCAATTTTCAACACCTCCTCCACGAAGACTTGGAAACTGTTGATCTGTTTATTGGCGGGTACTACCCAGAGCCTCTTGAGATTCTGCTTGGTGTACTCCTCCTCAGGCAGGCCCTCTACATTGGCCACCCAGTCCAGAGTCAGGTGGTTAGGGTCCTGTAAGTGGCTGGTGATGGACGAAAGGTTGCCATTGGAACAGTAGAAGAGCTTGGAGCCCAGGAGTTTGAGGAAGAGGCAGGATGTGCTGAAGATGTTGGCATTGAAGACCTCCATGCTGGAGGATGACAGGCTATAGATCTGAGGTGCCTCCCGCACAGTGAAGTGTACCGTCTGCACACGCTGCTTCAGTGTGATATTAAGCATGGCATTCTTCTCGGCCTTGGAGAGCTCCACCTCCTTCTCCTGCAAGGCCTCAATCAAGGGCTGTACCTGGTAGAAGTCAGCCTCCCTCCGGAGCAGGCCCATCTCCTGGAAATCCTCAGGCAGGTCTAGGTGGGAGGTCCGTAGGAAGTTGAGGATGTAGCGGAACACTTTGCCATCGCGGTCAATGAAGCAGTTGCCTTGGCTGTCCCTCTTGGTGGGCATCTTCCCACTGAACATGGCGCCGAGCATGGAGTCAGGGAAGCTGGTTAGGGTTGCCAGTGAAGTTGTGTACAACTTCCCCCCAACATTCAGTGTAATGGGGTCAGACATGGCAGGAGACTGAGATACTGGAATATACTACTGGAAAGGGAAAAAATGAGAAATGATTATTGTCTAACTAGATTTGGGTATCCATATTTCTTAACTCCTCTTGGTATACAACAACTACAATTAACTACTCCTTAGAGTTGAAATGACTTAATATTTGATGAGTGGCTGTTAGAATCACAAGGGAATTATCACACATATATTAACACACACACACACACACACACACACACACACACACACACACACACACACACACACACACACACACACACACACACACACACACACACACACACACACACACACACACACACGCTTGGGTCCTGCTTCCTGGAGATTAATGGATTCAGCAATAGTTTTGAATAGCTTCCTTGGTGACTAAATGTTTAGCGAGCTAGCCATTGCTGGTCTGAAGGAAAAGAGGAATATGTGTGTAGACTGCAGGCTACATAAGCATATTCTTTTTTTTTTTTTTTTTTTTTTTTTTGGGTCCGGTCGTGGGGCCTGAACTCTGGGCCTGGGCGCTGTCCCTCAGCTCTTCAGCTCAAGGCTAGCGCTCTACCACTTGAGCCACAGCGCCACTTCCGGCTTTTTTCTTTTTGCTTAATGTGGTGCTGAGGAATCGAACCCAGGGCCTCAGGCATGCAAGGCAAGCACTCTACCACTGAGCCACCTTCCCAGCCCCCATACATAAGCATATTCTCACCTAACAGTCCTCTCATCTCTTGACACAGACAGTACTACCATCCATCACTATTGTATGAATGAGGAAGACCCAGCCAGAACCCATTCCCCCATTTCAGGGAGGTGAAGGACCCACAGGACTCAGACTCAGACTCCTTTCTATGAAAGATATATAAATACCCACTAGCTAAAGATTGGTATGCTCAAGGAACAAATTATTTTGAGATTTAAGACTCCAGACCTAGTTACTATACCAGTGCTGCCCTATGAGTTGAATTCTTTTTTTACAAGTTTTTATTTTTGTCAGTCATGGGGCCTGAACTCTGGGCCTGGGCGCTGTCTCTCAGCTCTTCAGCTCAAGGCTAGCACTCTACTACTTGAGCCACAGCACCACTTCCGGATTTTTCTGCCTATGTGGTGCTGAGGAATCAACCCAGGCCCTCATGCATGCAGGGTAAGCACTCTACCACTGAGCCACCTTCCCAGCCCTTTCCAAGGGTTTTATGAATGGCTGTGACCATGCCATTTCTCTCTACCTACCACACTTACATTGGGCACTCAGCCCTCTGGCATGATTTTCTTTTCACGTTCCCATGCTCCTGGACCAAGCTGCCTTGTGAAGAAGATGCTCTTGGCTCTTGGTAGTCTAACCTTTCCCACCAAGATCCAGTTCCCAGCCTTCTCTGTAACTGACTATAGGATCACTGCTAATGTGTGAGTCTGTGCACCCTCTTCCTGAGGGTGCCCTTTCTTCCCCTTTGATCTAACAGCCTCTAGCATCTAGAACTGCTGAGTTTCCTTCTACCTCATGTCGGATTTTAACTTCTCTTTAAAGTTCTAGAAAGCATGGATGCCCCCTCTTACACCCTTCCAGCTTCTAACATGACCCTTCCTCAGAGCCAGCTTCTGGAATGAATGCATCAGTCTCCCCAACACTGAGGGTAGGGTACCAAGAGGAATTGGCCCCTGTACTGCCCTTCAGAAAAGCCCAGGCTGCATGTAGAAAGACCTTGCTAAGCACATTTATGGTCTACATGGACAAAAAGGCCCATGGAGGCCCTCCCAAAGTTGCAAGTACTTCTCACAAGGTGTCTGCCTTCTGAGGAGGCTGACTGTAACGAGACTCACTTTCTTGAGTAGGAAGTTGGGCTGCATGTGGGAGATGCTCAGCTGCCTTGCCTGAGGAGACAGTTCTCTTTTGATTCTTCCCCAGTCTAATGGGGCAATTTGATATTGCAGAAAAGGATTAACCATCTGGAGTGTCTGAAGAGAAGCCCATGATGAAATTACAAATGTGTTGGCAAAAGCTTGGAGCAGATGGGCTGTGAGACAGTGGGGAGGCTCAACAGAAAGGCGTGGATGGCCGCCATGGAAGGGGAGGAGTCTGCCTTTTGGAAGCAGCATCTGGGGAGGATACTAGGGGATTAGGGCCAAGGCAGGCAGATGCTTAGTGCAGCTAAGCATATACTCATTCCAAAATCTGTTTTAATCTCCCTATTTTCTTTTTCCCAGGACCCTAGTCTCTTCCACCTCTTTTTTTTCCTATGTAATAATTTGCACAATTTTTAACGCCTCTGTCATTGAAAAAAAGGCCAAATTAGTCCTCCTCTTCAAAATACTAGGTTTCATACCCAGGCTCTGTGAAAGCTCCATGGAAGGAGCTGGCTTAGGAATCAAAGGCTACCTTTCCAGACCACCCTGCAGACCACGGGCTCTCACCTCCTGTAGGCATTGGTACAGAAGTACTCAGGACACTGGGGATCAGGGCAGTCAGCGGCCCCAAGCACTCCTGAGGATCTTTGGTCAGTGCCCCGATCTCTATGTCTTTGCTTGAAAAAGCAATAGACTACCTGTTTTTCTCCCACTGTGGTGTGACTCCAGCCATCTGTCTGGAGAGGGCAAGAGTCAAAGGCAGTAGGGACAGAGGATGGCTAAAAGGCAGGCCTCTTGTTCCCTCTCCAAGTTGTGTTCTGTGGGGTTTACTCCATACCTACTAACTCACAGTCTTTCAAGGCCGTGCAAGGCCTTCACTGGGCTATCATTACAAGTCCACAGGCTGTACTGTAACAGGTCCAATGATGTGAAATGAAAGAGCAGAAACTGGCACCTTGGGACTGGGGGAGGGACATAGGGGAGGAGCTTGGTACACAAACCACCTTCAGTCTGGTGGTGTTGAATTAACATCATTGGAGCTACTGCCTATCATGTGCACCCAGTTGTGTCCTCGTCAACTCCAAATCGGATCTTCCACATGAATCAGTCTAGCAGAATTCCCCTGTCTTTAGCCCTGCTGTGAATATTTCTTAGCCATCAACTGCCCAAGACCTGGGAGGCATCCCAGATTCTTCTGTATCTTCTGTTTCTAGAATTACTGCAGGAACTCAGGTCTCATCCCTGCTCCCTCCATATTCTATATCCTTTCTCTATTCTGGTCTTCAGATTGAGCATGTACAGCACTACTCCTTGCCCCAAGCACCTTGTTCCTTCACATTCATTCTAGGTTCTGGTACTGTACAACCTCACAGAGTCACCTGTCCTATCCTTGCATCATCCTTTTCTACTTTCTCTTCTTCCTGTTAAGGCCTAATAGAGGAGCCTCACTCTGTAAGGCTGTCCCAAATCTCCTTTACATTAACAGCTTTCCTAAGACCTTGCACAAATAAATATTGTAACTCATTAATAAGTCATTAAATCAATATAGTCAGTGGGTGATAACCAGTCATAGATAGTGCTTTTCTCAACTGGTCTTTTTCTTACCTACTTTTGATCTTTATCATTAGTAGAGCAGGCTGAGCTTGTAACCCAAAGGTAGGACAGCTGTAGTAGCTGTAGCAGAGGCTGAGGTGAAAATGTTATCTGTGATTGAAAATGTTTTTTTTTTGTTTTGTTTTGTTTTTTTGCCAGTCTTGGGGCTTGAACTCAGGGCTTACTTGACACCTGTTGAGCAATACTTGATAGCAGTTTATTTTAGTTTTGTGCTGGGAACTGAACCTAGGACCTCGTGCATGCTAAGCATGCATTCTGTCACTGAGCTACAGCTCCAACCTGGTTACATTTACTTATTTACTTTTTCAGTGCTGGAGATGAAACCAAGGGTCTTAAACATGCTAGGCACACGTTTTCCAAAGAGCTCCCTTCCCAGTTGTGTCCCCTACGTTATCTCCCAGAGTATGCCACCCCTCCTCTCCGTTTAGCATATTTCTTTTTTCAAGCTGATTATTATTTTTTGTTTTTGTTTTTTTCTGCCAGTCATCGGGCTTGAACTCAGGGTCTGGGCATGCTCCATGAGCTTCTTTTGCTCAAGGCTAGCACTCTACCATTTGAGCCACACTGCCACTTCCAGCTTTTTGTGTTTGTGGTACTGGGGAATTGAACTTGTGGCTTCATGCATGCTAGGCAAGCAGTCTACCACTAAACCACATTCCCAGCCCTCAAGTTGATTGTTTGGAGAAACTGTAGATACATAAGCAGCTCTTTTTATAAAGGAAATTTTGACATAAAGAACACTTTCATTAGCAAACCTATTTATACCAAGAAGTTATTCTGAGACAATCTTTATCACTAGAGAGACTTTTAGCTGTACAAGGCATATATTTATATATTACCTCCCTTCAGTCTTTTCCAAATTCCCTGATACCAACTCCCACCTACCACCTCCCTGCCCCTCTTTCTGTATTCAGAAGTCTGGGTAAAATCTGATCCCCATATAGTATGTGTGCACATGGTTAAAATAAGTTTGCTCCTGTTAATGTGTTTTACATCAACTTAATTTGTAGCAAAGAATCTAGGACAAGAAAGCTTTATTTTCCTTCCCAACTACTATTGTCTCCATTTTGCAGATGAGGAAACTGAGGCTCAGAAAGGACAGGAGCTGGCTCAAGGTGACATACCTAGTTTGGGCAAGATCTAGGATCTGAATCTAGGACAGTTTACACTTCTGTTCATTTTCACACTACAGGAACCTGTTGTGAAAGTGAGTAGAGATGCATACAGCCCTTACTCTCTCTAAGGCCAGACTGAAGTCACCCACTGCAAGCCTGGGACTCTGCCCACCTGCATCTGGGGCCAGGCCACCAGGATCCCCTCCCCAACCCCCGTTCCCTGCCAACTGACACAGGGCATGTTCACAGGATGGTCTAAACCTCTACTTCATAGCAGCCTGTAAGGTCTAAAGATAAATCAGCAAACCACAAAAAGGCAGGTTTTAAAAAGCCAGATTCAAAAAGGCAGAGGGGAATGTAAACTGAACCAGGAAACAGAAGTTCAAAGAAACCCAGTGTGGATGAATAAATACTTTTCCTTAAAGAGGAGGCTTTCCAAGAGGTAAATCTAGTTTTAATCTGCCTGTCTACTTGAGAACCAGGAAAACGAACAGTCCATTTACCTTCCCAAGAAAGCCAAGGGTGTGGTGTCAGACCAGGTAACAATACACAGTTTCTTTAAGCATGAGGCAGGGTGGGGGGTAGGGGGGAGGGCATAGTGGAGGGGGGAGGAACCTGGGTTTGGAGTTGTGGCTGCAATTACAGGGTATCCAGCTTGGTACAATAGGAAGGTGCAGTTCTAGTCTAGGGCTAAAAATCACCCTGTGTGCAGCCTCTAATTATGACATAGAAAATAGCATTTTTGAGGTCCTATAAGGAGAGTCATGACACAATCTTGAGAGTCCTACATTAAAACTTTGTCAAGGTGGGGATCAATTGCTCACTCCTGTAATACTAGCTACTCAGGAGGCCACGATCTTAGGATCATGGTTTGAAATTAACCCAGGCAGAAAAGTTCCTGAGGCTCTTACCTCTAATTAACCAGAAACAAAGCCAGAAGTGGAGGTATGCTCAAGTGGTAGAGTACCAGCCTTGAGCTGAAAAAGCCAAGCAAGGGCATGAGACCTTGAGTTCAAACCCTACACCTGGCACAAGACAACAAAAACAAAAACTGTCCTGATACCCTCAATTTGTCCCCAAAGACTTGGTGAGGAAAATAGCTAATGTACTGAGTACTTTCTTTGTAGCAAATTTGGCTAGGTATAAGTCTTAACACTGCTTCAAAGAAAGTATCACCTCTATTTTCGAAGGAGAGAGAAGCTGACTCAGGCTAGAAGTTAGGTAACTACTTCTATTCGGTCTCCCTTTTGTGTACTATCAGTGATACCAGCTGTTATAAAAACAATGACTCTACTAAGTAATGTTAATTCATCCCCCAGTCCACTTTCTGGATCTGCTCACTCATGGTGTCTAGAGATGATGCTATAAGTATATCTGGCCTGGAGCTTCCTGGAGAAATGACAACTGATGATCTTCATTAGGAAAAGGATGCAGATGCTGGCCTAAAGGTGGAATTTAGGCTAATTTTGAGTACCACAAAGAATGATGAGAATGGATTTCAGCACATTGAATTAAAAATAAAAAGCATGGTCCATATAAGTATAGAAGGAATGGTAAATCAGAAAATTCCCCTTTTGTAACTCTCCACATTAAGGCAAAGACTATCAGTGGCTATGCCGTATAAGGAACACACACTTCCTACAATCTAGAGATCTCTTCACAGATGCTTTGATTATGAGGACATTCTTCAATGGACATCAACTTGTCACAATCTTACCAATAGTCAAACTTGACAGTCCTAAGTCCATGCAACCAAGGACACGTTATAAAAACAAACAAAAACAATAACAAAGCTCTTCACTGGTGGCTCAGGTCTATAATCCTAGCTACTCAGGAGGCTGAGATCTGGCAATCATGGTTTGAAGCCAGTCCTGGCAGGAAAGTCTGTGAGACTCTTATTTTCAATTAACCACCAAAAAGCTGGAGCTGTGGCTCAAGTGGTAGAGTGGTAGCCTTTAGCCAAAAAAAAAAAAAAAAAAAGAAAAAGAAAAAGAGAAAAGCTTAAGGGACAGTGCCAAGATCCTGAGTTCAAACCCCAGAACTGGCATACCCACCCACTCACCCACCTGTACCCACCCCCAAACCCCCACACAAAGAACCTAAATTTAACTAATGATGAACAAATTAAACACAAGTAGTTGAATAGGGTTTAGATTAAAGGGTTACCCAAAGAGGTATAATCAAATGCAATGTGTCAATGGTTATTCTCCCTAGGCAAGTGCTCTAACGTGAGCTAAGTCACCTCCTTTTAGTTTTTCAAATAGGGTCCAGGTCTTGTGTTTTCTTTCCCCCAGCCAACCTTGGGCCTGGAGCTTTCTGCCTCTGCTTGCTGAGTAGCTGGGATTATAGGTGTATATCACCTCACCCATCCAATATGTGTATCTTGATGCTTCTAGTTAAAACCAATATGAATATCAAAGTTTTTCTTTGTTCTTTTTTGTTTTGGCAATTGGAAAATGTTAATTTTAGGTGCTTAATAGGCAATACTAACGTCTTGCATTTTTATTTTTATACATAATGTATTTGTGGCTATATAGGAGATGAGTATATACTTTCAATTTAGGAGCTCCTGGGCACTGGTGGCTCACGCTGGTAATTCTAGCTACTCAGGAGGCTGAGATCTGAATATCACCTTTCAAAGCAGCCCAGGCAGTAATGTCCTTCAGACTCTTATCTCCAATAAACTACCAAAAAAGCTGAAAGTGGAGCTGTGGCTCAAGTGGTAGAGGGCTAGCCTCGAGCAAAAGATGCTCAAGGACAGTGCCCAGGCCTTGAGTTCAAGATCTAGGACTGGCAAAAAACCAAACCAAACCAACTTAGCAGCCAATATCAAGATGTCTTTTCTGGGCAGGCCTGAAACAGCAATTTTCCCAGTCTCAGCTCTCAAGCAGCTAGGACTATAGGCATGAGTCACCCAGCCCACTTTCTCTGCAGAGCACTTTATCCACACTTCTTACAACTTAGATAAATGAGTGCCTGACTCTTTTGGGGTTAGGAATATCCACTCGATCCCCACAAAAGGGTTAGTTGAAACAAAGGAGGAAGAAATCTCTTCCCCTGTTTACTCAGATCCATTCTCACCCATCCTAGGCTAATGTCATCTATCAATGGGAAGCTTTACCATTCTCTCTGCCATGCTTAAAGTTTTCATTTTGAAATCTTCTCATGAATTTTCAATTGGCAATCTAAGGCTTAGGGCAAGGTCTAGGTGATCAGTTGGAAAGACATGCAAGGAAGGCTGCCACGGTGCAGGTGGATGGACAAAGCATGCTCAGCCTGAGTAATGTGTGCTCCCATAGACTAGAGATCCTACCTTCCCACCCCATGCCCACCTTTCAGTTAGCCCACAGGATAAGGACTCTGACTCACAGCCCCAAGTACAATGTAGACAAATGACCTTCACCTTCACCTCTTCACCATGTAGGTTCTCACTATACAGCCCAGACTGGCTTCAAACTCCCCATCCTCCTGTCTCTACCTCTGGAGTGCTGGGGTTACAGGTGTGTCCCATGATGCCTGGCTCCCAGTAGCTCTGTGTGTGTGTGTGCACGCACGTGCATGCGCATGCACACACTTGCATGCACCAGTACCAGGCAGCTCTCAATAGCTGTTTCTTTGTGTGCATGTGTGCATGAGTACCAGGGGTTAAACCCAGGTCCTCAGGCACTTACTTGGCTTTGTCAGTGGAGGCTAGTGCTTTACTACTTTAGCCATACTTTCAATCCACTTTCTAGCTTTTTGGTGATTAATTGGAGGTAAGAGACAGATTTTTTTTCTACCTAGAAAGGCTTTGAACCTTGATCTCAGCTTCTTGAGAAACAGAATTACAGGTGTGAGCGTCCAGAGCTTGACTAGAGCAGCTGTATCTTTAGTTTTATCTGGTCCAGGCCTTATCTCTAAGAAGCCCACAAGCTGTGTATCATCTCAACTAACCTGGTAGGGGTGTGTCTTTTCCATACAGTTGACAAAAGGTACTCTGGAGTGAGGACCTGCCACTCCACACAGAAGCCAGGTCTGAGGTAAGGCTCGAGGAGGTCTGAGAGGTAAGGGGTTGTGGGTTGTGGGTGTGAGTGCGGGGGCTATTAGGGGGGAAGGGTAAGGTGGATTGGAGGAGGAAAGCCACCTGACCAGGCAAGATTTTCCTGCTAGCACAGCAAAGTATTCTAGCTGGTGCAGACTCCCAACAGCCACCATCACCCAATCTCCACTGGCATCTTCCTGGCCTTCTTAGCTCTTTCTGCTTCACTTTGTGGTTTTCCTCTGCCCAACCACTTCATCTGAAGCATTCTGTTCCTATGGCCTTTCTTTTCCTCCCAGCTATGATAAATTCGTACACAAAGGGTTTTCAAATCAGTGTCCTCAATTCAGTCTCGCAAGGCCATAGGAGGGCTGACATTCACAGGAGCAGAGTCCCACGGCACTAACCTGGGAAGGGACAGGGTATCAGAAACCCTGTTTCTCAGACTAAAACCTTTGCCTTCCTGGAGCTCAGGGAGAAGCAGGGGTTTCGAAGCAAGGAGTGCCGAGGGTTGAGGGCGAGTTACTTCCCTTCTGCCCTGTGTTCCGCACCTGTGGACAGCGACACCCTCACAGTGTTGAGTTGTGTGAGATTTCGTGTGTGACGCACTGAGATCAGGGGATGGGCTGTTGATGGCTAGTGTCAAGACAAGGAAGGGGGGTTGTGCGCATCCACAGGCCCCTTGCTCACATCTCTACAGCAGCGCTGAGCTCCCCCCCCCAGCCCCGTCCGTTCTCGGGGGGGGGGGGGTCCCTTCTATTTTTGGATCTCGGTGCGTACTCCTCCAAGCACCATTATTCAATCCAACCCAGGGGTGCGCACTCAGCTCTGACCTCGGAGGCGCCAGGAACCCTCGGGTCTCACCTTCAGACCCCTCCCGCCCGAGGCTCCGCCCACAGTACCGACACCCCCCCCGGGCCCCGCCCGCCGGCCCTGCCCCCCAGCAGCGCCCCCTCCCCCGCAGCCGCGAGCCAGGCCGCCCCATTTCACAGATGACAACGCTGAGGCTGGGGCGGATGATGACCTCTCCTGGCAGGACGGGTGCCCAGTGGGCCCGCGTCTCCTCACCGGTAGGTCCCAAGTCCCCCTGCTCCGGCCCGCGCCGCACCCACCTCCTGCCCCGGCTCTGCAGCCTCTCCCCTCCGCGGGCGGCCAGCGCAGCTTCGCGAGGGGGCGGTGGGCCGGAGCCCAGACTAGGGGCGGGGCGGCGTGGGGCCGCGCGCTGCATTCTGGGTCTGGTAGTCCTCTCCGGGATCCGTGCGGCCCCGAATCACCCCTCGCATAAACTCCACCTCCCAGGAAGCATTGCGAGAACCGTCCAGCTCCGGCCCCCGCCCCTCCAGCGCGCAGGCCAGCTGGTCTTAAAGGGGACGCGGCCCGAGTAGCGGCTCGCCCCGGTGGCCCCCACTCCGGCTCCGCCCCGTTTCCCGCACCTCGTCCCTCCCCCTCGCTTCGTCCCGCAGCTCCTCGGCTGCACCACAGTCGGGCTTCCTGGGTCCGTACAGGGTTGTGCAAAGCGAGCTAGGTAAATTGGACTTTGCAGTGGGAGCAGCATCCCTGCCGTCTGGGACTGGAGGAGGGCGACCCCTCCCTAGTGGGAGCTGAGGACCCGCCCTGACCTAACCCAGCCCAGCTTGGTCCACACTGGCCTGAGTACCCCGTCCAGAAGCCAGGTCTGAGGTAAGGCCCACTGAGGTCTGAGAGGTAAGGGGACTGGGGGTTGTTCGAGTTGGGGAGCTGTCTGCATCTTGACATCTTGAGTGCCCCATACTTGCCCATAGGGCTCTGAGAGCCCGAGGCTAGGAGTCCGGAGGTCTGGAGGTGCTTGCTGGGCCTTGCTGTGTGACCTTGGGCGAGTAGCTACCCCTCTCTGGGCCTCAGCCTCCTTCATCATCAATTGTATGTATCTAGTTGGTACAGCTCTTGCCCCTCTCAGGGTTGAGAGCATCCTCTTCTAGTACCAAGAAGCTTCTAGTCTTTAGTGCGGGCATCAGCTCACTGGGCTGGGCATCATTGCATTGGTGGGAGGGAGGGGGCCACCATTGTTCGGAGTAGGCCTCTGCTATTCCAGCATCTTGGACCTGAGCACTTCACCTATCAAGGCTTTTAGATTGCAGACCTGACTTGTCAACTTGGTCCCTTCCCTTCCAGAAACCCTGGAGGGGGAGGGGGAATCTCCCCTATAGAGGTTCTTGAGGGGTGACCTGCAGGGTGGGGGTGTGTGCTGTGCCCCTGAGGATGGAACAGCCACTCCCCTGTTCTCACTTTCAAAAGACAGTGTCGTGCCACAGGCAAGGGCCTCCCAGAGTAGGAGGAAAGTACCTTCCCAGGGCTGTCCTGGCTCGAAATTCAGCTAAAAATAGCGATGCAGTTGCCAAGACCCCAGGAGCCAGAGATGGAGGGAGGGAACTTAATGGTGGGAGGGACAGCTAGCCACCCTTCAAGCAGCTCTGGCATCCAAGGGAGTCCGAGAAGGGAGGCTGAGTATGAGGATCCAAGAGGGAGCAAATGAGCTCCTTTGCTCTATGTGCTGAGCAGGGGCTGGGAACTACTGCCCATTACTAGTGAGTGAGTGAGACCTTGGGAGACCCTCTCTCCTACTGATGAGACTCAGAGAGCTTCTGACCTGTGGGTTAAACAGGAACAAGGTTTTTGTTTTGCTGTTCCAGGATGGGTAAGGCTTTTTTTCAATGCTGTTCAGTGACCTTTGTGTGTGATGCTTAGATTGTCAGAGTCGTGACTGTCAAGACCAGGCCTGGGCAGTGAAGGGGTAGGGTTCAGCTGCTTCTAGAAGGGACTTTTCTGGCTGCATCCTTGATTTTACGTTATCACTAGGCACACCTTCATGACATCTCTGTGTTTGGCCACTCTCCTGCCTTGGGCACAGAGGTGGGGATTGGACCCACACTGGACTCTTGGGGTGATGAAGACAAGCCAGAATCTCCCATGAAGGAGCAAGGATTTGTCAGCACACAGCAGAGAGACCAAGGATCATTGGAGAGGGGCAGCTGATAGGATCTGGGCCTTCCGGGGGAGGGATCATGATTCTTCTATGTGGCCTGGGCTGTGTTGCTGGGATTCCACTGGCTATCTTGCCAGTGGAGCTAGGGTTTAAGTTTAGGGTTGGGGTGGGCATTGCTGCTGTGCTGGCTGGGAAAGGGCAAAGGAAGAGCAGGAAGTGATTTTTCCCTTTGGAGTTGGGATGCTCAGAGGCGTGGAGGAGCACTTCTATCATGGGTTTGCCCACTGTGGTGGGTGGTACTGGTTTCTTCTGGGACGTGCACTGCTATTGGAAGATGGATGATGGGAGGGCAGGCTGAGGTTGGGTAGGAGACTACTGCCCTAGTCCAGGCCAGAAGTAAGAAGAGCTAATTCTTTGTAGAAACAGCTAGATCCTTAGTATGTTTTATCTCTTTCCCCTGACTGTTTCTTTTCTCAATGCCACATGGCCCAAGAATAAACCCACCACTACCCTGCTCCTACCTTTTTTATGCCTTTTCCCAATCTTGAGAGTGGCAGGCCCAGCATGGCCCCACTCTCTAGGGAGAAGGCTGAGGAGTCAGGCAGGAGCTCCCCTCTACCAGGTCACCTGGGGATTCTGAGGCAGACAGCTTGGGTCCCCTGCTCTGGACACGGGCTCTTCTGGGGCAGGAGGGCTGCTGTCCGCAGCTGTGCTTGGCACAGGAAGCTCTGTCTTGGGTCAGAGCCAGTGTAGACTGGCTGTCTCCACATCCGGGGCCTTAGTGAAGTGACCTAGCCTCCTGTGAGGAGTGCTAGTGGCCAACGGCTTCTCCTCCCGGACGGAGAGATTGCAGGTTCTAATCCTGCTGTCACCTACCCTCTTGTCTTTGCTTCTCAGCTTCCCTCCCCTTTGCCTCCCTGCCCCAGCTTGTGATGGGGTTAGGTGAGGTTGAAGCCTTTAAAACCCTTTTTCATGAATGCATCCAAGAGATGATTGAGTGGGTTTGTTGGTGACCATGGTGACCGCTGACTTGACTGCTGGCGTAGGAGTGGGGGCAGGAAGCAGGGCCCTGTGGTATGACCAGGCCACAGACCCAGCAGGGCTGGCCTTGGGCACGGGAGCCTTCCCAGAACACTGCTGCTGCTGGGGTTCCCAGAAGCTTGGTCACAGCCCATGGCAGGTGGTGAGTGTTAGGCAGGATGATAGGAAATCGTCAGTGTTTGATCACATGGTTTCAAGCCACATCAACTTTCATGTCATTTATCTGCATATTTCAGATGAGAAAAGAGGACCATGGATATTTCTTATGTCAGGTCCATGTCTATTCTGTTTTTTTCTTCTTCTTCTAGAACCTTTCCTGGCCCTAGAACTCTAATTTCACCTCTGTTCTGTAATGTTCCACAAAAGATATCAGGTCCTCTCTGACTAGGTGTCTCCTTAGTGGCCTGAGGACTAGGCTTTCTTGACACCCTGGGTTGAAAGCATGTCACACTAATTAGTCTATAAGGCTGGGAGAGCATCCTCCCAGGATGGAGTGAGGTTGGCCCGAGCTACTTGCCTGTTAAAGACACTGTCAGCCATCAATAGAGGGGAGATCACACAGCTGACTGGCAAGAAAAGAAGAAAAACTTGACCTTCGAGCACTAGTGCCTGTGGCTCACACCTGTAATCTTACCTACTTTGGAGACTGAGATCTGAGGATGGTGGTTTGAAGCCAGCTTGGGCAGGAAAGTCCATGAGACTCTTATCTTCAATTAACCACCAAAAAGCTGGAAGTGGAACTATGGCTCAAGTGGTAGAATGCTAGCCTTGAGCAAAAAAGCTCAGGAACAGTGCCCAGGCCTTGAATACAAGTTCGGGGACCAGCACAGGAGAAAAAAAGGCACTGCTTTAGCAAGAGAGGTCAGAGCTGAAGGAGGCAAGTTAGTTCTCTCTTTTCTTCTAGTACTGGGGATTGAACCCAGAGCTGAGAATGCTGGGAAAATGCTCTATTCAGCTACACCATCAACCTGGTGACCAATCCATTCTACACCCCCCCCCCACCTTTCTTTGGCAGTTCTGGGATTTGCACTCAGAGCAAACACTCTCCCACTTGAGCCATGTCTCCAGCCCTGTGATTCTGTTGTTGTTTGGACTTAGCTATGTTTCCAGTCCTGATTTTTGCAGGTTATTTGTTAGGTAAGATTCCTACCCAATATGCCTGGATGTGATCCAGTCTTATTAGGCTTACTGCTGTTGCAATGTGTCCTGCTCCTTGAAGAGAAAGGATCCTGTGGACTTTTTTTCATGGCCTTGAACCATGATCTCAACAATCTTAGCCTTCCAAGTAGTTATGCCTACAGGTATGAGCCACTGGCACCCACGAAACATAGTTTTGTTTTTGCTGGTACCAGGCCTTGGAATCAAGGCCTTGTGCTCTTGCATGGCTTTTCTGTTCAATCATTGAATAGTGCCTATACTTCTAGTTTTGCTAGTTAAGTGGAGATGAGTCTCATGGATTTTTCTGCCTGAGCTGGCTTTGAACCTTGCTCCTCAGATCTCAGCCTCTTGAGTGGGTAGGATTATAGGCGAGAGCCGCAGGCACTTGACCAAAGATGGTTTTTAAAGGACTTTGACCTTATGTCTTGTGTAGGCATCTTTTGAAATCTATCTGCCTCCACCATCCGACTGGAAACTTCTTAAAGTGCTTGAACTTTGCTTCGAAAGCCACAGGAATTGACATTTTCTGAGAACTTCATTGTGCCCACCACTATGCTGTGGACTTTATGTTTGTCATCATGATTGTGCAAGGAAAAAACAGGGTGCATAAGTAACCTTTAGGTAACTAGAGTGTATCCCGGCTGAGGCAGCCAGGACATGGATCCTGTATCATAGCTGCTCCCGTTAACCACAGTGAAGTCTGGCAATACCAGGGTTTGAAATGAAGACCTTATGCTTGTTTAGGTAGGTGCTCTAATGCTGGAGGGATATCCCAGTCCTTTTGCTTTTAGGTTTTTTGGTTTGTTTTTTTTTAAAGATAGGATCTTGTACTTTTGCCTGGGATGACATTGGGTCTTGATCCTCCAACCTCTTCCTCCCTCTTGAGTAGTTGGGACCACAGACATGTGACACTATCTTGTTTTGAGATAGTCTTTTTTATTTTATTTTATTTTTTTGTGCCAGTCCTGGGGGTTGAACTCAGGGCCTTGGCACTGTTCCTGAGCTACTCTTGCTCAAGGCCTAGTGAATTATCACTTGGCCATAGCTCCACTTCTGGCATTTTGAGGGGGAGGTGGTGGGGAAAGTTCATTGGATATAGTCTGATGGACTTTCTTGCCGGGCTGGCTTCCAACCACGATCCTCAGATCTCAGCCTCCTGAGTAGCTGGGATTACAGGTGTGAGCCACTAGTGCCTGGCTGAGATAGTCTACTAATGCTGGGGATGGCCTGGAACTTGATCTCACCTCCCAAATAGCTGGGTTTACAGTTGTGAGCCATGGTGCCCAGTGTAATTACAATGAACTCTTAAGAGGAGCTACTCAGATTGGGATATGGCCCTGCCCCCAGGAGTTCACAACCTGGTGATACATAAAGCAAAGTGGCCCATGTGTATAACCTTTGTTCATAGCCAAGAACTAAGACACATAGGAGCATCTTCACAGGGTCTGGCACATAGCTGGGCCCCCCAAAGATCTAGAGCTATAAATACAGAACTTTTCTGGCCAGACTTTACTCCAGTAAGTTGTAGGTAGGAGGCTCCAGCAGTTTTCATTGAGCTGGTGCATTTGGTTAAATATTGCATGCTGAGTTTTCTATCCAGTCCTGCTTAGAACAAGATGATCTCTCTGATGGCCCTGCCTTCTAGTTGCTGAGCATTGGGTATGAAGAGAGCAAGCTGTACCCATCAGAACTAGAGTGAGAATCAGAGTGGGGCAGTCGGAGCCAAAGCTTTCTAGAAAATAGCCTAGGTGAGAGGCTCTTAGCTCTCAGAGGAGTGAGGTTGAGTCACTCACTCTGTGTGCACTTCTCATTCACAAATGTCACATCTGTGCTAGGTTCTGTGCTCACTTTGGTGAGCAAAACTTGACCAGACACAGTATTGTGCAGCAGGCTGACCGTAGTCACGTAGTTGCAAGTGCTCTGAAGGAGAGGGACAGGCTGTTTGGGGTTTTAACTAGGAGCCAGGGAGGTCAGGGAAGGCTTCCTTGAAGAAGTGAGGTTCAGCTGGGGTGTGAAGAGCTAGTCAAGCCAGGACGGGAGGGAGGAGCATGCACAAAGGCCTAGTGGCGAGGAAAAGCTCAGCGCAGACTGTGTGAGGTGAGGCTGGAGTACTGGGTGTACAGGGCTGTGGAATCGTGCCCGTGTGGGGAGGGGGTTGAACACAGAGCTGTTCCGCTTCTGTGGCAGTTAGAGGACCCATCTTTCCCCAGCTCTAAGTAGTGGCAGCTGTCATGGAGGAACAGGCTACATACAGGTGGGTTATAGGAATCACCAGTGGCTGAATTTATGCCCACAGGCCCTGACTGACTCACCTAGAACAGGTGTTTTGGAAAAGATGTTTGCCTAGTGTGAGTGTGGTCATTGGGGCTTAGAGATAAGATAGGTCAGGCAAACATGCCACCCTTGGAAAAGTAGAGTCTTACAAAGAAATAAGTTATTTGGGAGGAGGGAGCAGAATAAAGTGTGAAGGATGGTGGGAAGCCCCTTCTGCTGGCCTGTTACCCCTCTCTTCCTGGTGGCTGTGTGTGTGTGTGTGTGTGTGTGTTCGTTCTCTATCCTGTTTTCCCTATAGGAGGTGGCTTGAAGAAGACTGCACTACAGATTCCGGATCCTGCCTTTGCTTGTCCTTGGAGTGATGGAGCCCCACCTCCCCTCTATGGAGAGGCCTCAGAGCGGGCAGAACTGTGACTCTTGTTTTTCTTTTTCTTTTTCTTTTCTCTTTGTGGGAACTGGGCCTCAAGCTCTTGCTTTAGCATTTTCACCCAAGGATAATGTTCTACTACTTGAACCACACCACCGATGCCTGCATTTCGCTGGTTAACTAGAGATAAGAGCCTTTGGGCTTTGTCTGCTCAGTCTGGTTTTCAATGCTCAAGCATAAGTCACTGGCGAAAATTTCACCCCCCTCGTGTGTGTGTGTGTGTGTGCGTGTGTGTGTGTGCTTTGGTACTGGGGATCAAACTCAGGACACTGGAATTGCTAGGCAAGTGCTTTGTCCACTGACCTACATCCCAGCTGGTTTTGTTTTTAACGTGGCCAGATGTGCACTTCCAGCCAGGTAGGTTTCCTTACCCCATTTCACAAAAGACCAAACCAAGGCCCGGAAAGGTCCAGGTGCTCCACCCAAGGGCTAGCCCTCAGGTGATCCTACTCCCCAGGAATTGGCCACGGGCTCCCCCGGTCTCTGGATCCCCACAGCTGCAGGACAGGGTGTGACCTCCCGCCTCCTGTCCCTCCCCTCCCGCAGCGGCCAGCCGTCATGGACAAGATCCTGGAGGCGGTGGTGACTTCGTCGTACCCGGCAAGTGTGAAGCAGGGGCTGGTGCGGCGCGTGCTGGAGGCGGCCCGGCAGCCGCTGGAGCGGGAGCAGTGCCTGGCGCTGCTGGCCCTGGGCGCGCGCCTCTACGTGGGAGGCGCCGACGAGTTGCCGCGCCGCGTGGGCTGCCAGCTGCTGCACGTGGCCGGGCGCCACCACCCCGACGTCTTCGCCGAGTTCTTCAGCGCGCGTCGCGTGCTGCGCCTGCTGCAGGGGGGCGCGGGGCCCCCGGGCGCGCGCGCGCTGGCCTGCGTGCAGCTGGGGCTGCAGCTGCTGCCCGAGGGGCCCGCGGCCGAGGAGGTGTTCGCGCTGCTGCGGCGCGAGGTGCTGCGCGCCGTGTGCGAGCGCGCGGGGCCCGCCGCCTGCGCGCAGGTCGCCCGGCTGCTCGCGCGGCACCCGCGCTGTGTGCCCGACGGCCCGCACCGCCTGCTCTTCTGCCAGCAGCTGGTGCGCTGCCTCGGCCGTTTCCGCTGCCCCGCCGAGGGCGAGGAGGGCGCCGTGGAGTTCCTGGAGCAGGCCCAGCAGGTGAGCGGGCTCCTGGCGCAGCTGTGGCGCGCCCAGCCCGCCGCCATTCTGCCCTGCCTCAAGGAGCTGTTTGCTGTCATCTCCTGCACAGGTGCGTGTGCGCCCGGAGCAGGGCTTGCCAAGGCCCTGTCTGGTCCGCAGGTATCTCCGTGGGCCCCTGGGTGAAGGGTGAACGCACAGGTGGGGGGGGGGGAGAGGAGGAGGATGCTACCACACATCTTTGTTTTTAGCAGAGCTATAGCCTGCTGTGAGTCCTGGCCCGTGGTCAGTGCTGCAGCTGCAGGCGTGCAGTGCCTGGTGTGGGAGGAAGGACTAAGGGTCTGAGCAAGCCTACAAGATAGTGGGTTAAGTGGCCAGGTTGTGTGTATTTCTTTGGTTGTCCTCTTCCCGTGCTGGGGCTTGAGCCCAGGGCATCTTCACTCACTGAGACTTGAACCACACTTACAGCCATATTTGTATTTTGGTTTTTGAGTTAGGGTCTATGCTGATAACTTTGCCCCGGTTGGCCTCAGAACTCTCAATTCTGCTTATATTCCAAGTAGTTGGGATTACAGGTGCGCACCACCACACCAGAAGAAGTTGGACTCTTAAGAGTTACCCTGGACTCCTCCTTTTTTATTTTTTATTTTTATTTTTTTGTTGGTCGTGGGACTTAAACTCTGGGCTTGGGCACTGTCCCTGCGCTCTTCAGCTCAAGGCGAGCGCTCTACCACTTGAGCTACAGCGCCACTTCCGGTTTTCTAGTGGTTTACTGGAGATAAGAGTCTCATGGACTTTCCTGCGGGGGGCTGGCTTTGAACCACGATCCTCAGATCTCAGCCTACCGAGTAGGTAGGATTAGAGGCGTAAGCCACTGGCACCCAGCTTGGACCCCTCCTTTTGAGAGTTCCTTTGGAAGGAGATGCTGTGTTAGATTTAGTCAGAGGCCTGGTCCTCAAACTTACTGATTTGTCCATTAAGCCCTGGCTCTGTATGTGGCCTTGGGCTAGATGTGGGGACGAATCAGCTACATGACCCTCTCAAGTTGAGTAGCAGAATTCAAGCCTTTAAGGAGCTTGCAGGTGTTAACTGTAGACTTATTTTGTGTGTGTGCTGGTCCTGGGGCTTGAACTCAGGGTCAGAGAACTTTCTCTGACCTTTTTTGCTCAAGGCTATCTCTCTCTCACTTGAGCCACAGCTCTACGTTTGGCTTTTTTTTTTGTTGGCTAATTGGAGATAAGAATCTCATGGCCTTTTCTGCCCAAGCTGGCTTTGAACCACCATCCTTGGATCTGAGCCTCCTAAGTGGCTAGGATTATAGGCATGAGCCACAAGTGCTTGGCTTATTGTAGACTTTTGAACCTCTGTTGACAGTGTTGGATTCGGATTCTAGTGTAAATGACTAAGCTGAGATCTGGGCCGTTCCTGAGCATAGGTAGGGAATGTGTTTGACAGGAAGAAGTTCAAAGGCTGTGTATATAAGGTTTTGGGTCCTCACAATTGAACAACAAAGTTTTATAGCAAGTGTACTTGCTGGTCTCTGCCTCTGTGTGATCAGTTGCACCCAGCGTGTCCCTTCCTACAAATTCACCCACCCCTCCTACTTTTCCAATCAGCTGCAGTGTCATCTCTCCTAAAGAATTTTCAGGTCCAGCACTCACACTTAGAGGTTGTGCCCAGGACTGGGTCCATAGGAGTGCCACTGAAGGGTTGTTGAGTGAGTTCATATGTGGTGCTGCAGGGAACGATGAGGTGGCCCTCCTTTGCAGGGGCCCAGCCTAGCTTGGTGTAGCATGAGGGCACAGAGAACTCAGTGTAAGTCCATGTTTCAGAGGAGGAGCCACCGTCCAGCGCCCTGGCCAGTGTGGTCCAGCATCTCCCATTGGAGCTCATGGATGGTGTTGTCCGGAACCTCAGCAATGATGACAGTGTGACAGACTCCCAGATGCTGACTGCCATCAGCAGGTGGGTGCTAAGGGCCAGGTGGTGGGAGGGGCCAACTCCCTCCTCCTCTTCTGAGTGTTCCTTTCAGATGGCTAGATGAGATTTAGGTTCGGGGCCAGGCCCTTTTTACTTGTTGACTGGTGGTAGCATGTGTTTTCAATTCCTGATCTGCATTTGGCCTGAGTAAGATGTGAGAGACACAGAGCTCTGCCCTCATGAGGCCATCAGGTAAAGTACCAGCTACATGACCCAGGAAATGCCAGTGAATTTGCAGCCTCAGTTTCTCCATCTGTAAAAATGGAGGTGGGTGGTGGTAAGAAAAGATGAAAGTCTTTATAATGTGCTTTCTGAGTTTGGAAAATACTTTAAACAAGACCTGGGTGCTTTTCAGCTCACAGAGCCCATGTACATCCTACCTCCCTCATGTAAATGTTGTCACACCTGTGTTCTAACCAACCTGCCTGTCTTGTGACCCCAGAATATGCCACCTATCCTCCCTTCAGTCCTTGGCCTGCACAGTCCTTACCCATGCCTCCTGCCATTGCTGCCATCCTTATGTGCAGATCAGCCGTCTTAGGGGCTCTTCTGAAATGCACATATTGTGCCTGAGGGCAAATCCTGCCTCCACTTCTCACCTCTGGGATTTTTTTTTTTTTTTTTTTTTTTTTTGTTGGTCGTGGGGCCTGAACTCTGGGCCTGGGTGCTGTCCCTCAGTTCTTCAGCTCAAGGCGAGTTCTCTACCACTTGAGCCACAGTGCCACTTCCAGCTTTTTCTGCTTATGTGATGCTGAGGAATCGAACCCAGAGCCTCATGCATGCAAGGCAAGCATACTGAGCCACCTTTCCAGCCCTCACCTCTGGGATTATTAAACCTTTGTGTTTGACTTTCCTCAGCTCTAAAGTGGTATCATTGAGCCCACTATATAGGAGGATTCAGTTAGATTGAGGTGAACCACATAACGTGCCTAGAACAGGCCATGGGAGCCATTGCTACTGCAATGATCATTACTTTACTCTTGTTTTCCCTCTTTGTAGTAATGAACATACAGATGATGCCAATGGTTATGTTTTCTTGAACAATGAGTTAATTCACATGAAGCAGAGCAGTCACTGCATAGGCTGGTTATTGCTGCCATTTAAAAAAAAATTAAAGAACTACTTGAAGTTAGCCTGGCGTTGGTGGTTCACGCCTGTAATCCTAGCTACTCAGCAGGCTGAGATCTGAGGATCATGGTTCAAAGCCAGCCTGGGCCAGAATGTCTGTGAGACTCTTATATCCAAAAGACTACTCCTAAAATGTCAGAAGTGGCACTGTGGCTCAAGTGGTAGAGCACTAGCCTTGATCACAGAGAGGCTCGGGAACAGAGCCCAGGCCCTGAGTTCAAGCTCCAAGGCTGGCATAAAAAACAAAAAAACAAAAAACAACAAACCCTTGAACTTGGGGACTCAATCAACTATATTGCTCATGGATGGCACTCTACCACTTGAACCATACGTTTAACCAGCATTTTGCTGGTTAATTTGAGACTCAGTCTCATGATTTATCTATCCAGGCTGGTTTTGAACCACCATCCTTTAGTTGTTTGCCTCTGGGTTAAACCACTGGCACCTAACTATCCTACCTTCTTTCAGTCAATATGACAACGCTGGGAAGGAGCTATCCTCAGGAAGGGGAAGTGGCTTGCTCTAGGTCATAGGGTATCCCAAGCTCTTCAGACCTAGGGCAATGCTGTCTTCTGGGCAGAGACAACCAGAAGCCAGTGTGAGTGCCTGGGTGCCTTCTGGCTTCCCTCCTCTGCCAGGTTTTGGGCTCATTTACATTTTCCAGAAATGTCTTCATTCCATGGACCCAGGGACTGCCCTGTGCAAATGTGTGAGGCAGTTTGGGGATGCAAATCTTCATGGCTGGTCCTTGGGCTGCCCTCGGCCCTGTGTCACTGTCACTCCCCTCACCAGGATGATCGACTGGGTGTCCTGGCCCCTGGGGAAGAACATTGACAAGTGGATCATTGCCCTGCTGAAGGGCCTGGCCGCTGTTAAGAAGTTCAGCATCTTGATCGAGGTTTCACTCGCCAAAATTGAAAAGGTTGGTGGCCCCTGTCCCAGCCCGAGCTGGTAGCCTTTCCTGCTAGTCTCTTGCTAGGGGAATGCAGGGCTGGGAGGCAGAGAACTCCTCCCCCCCTCCCTGCCAAGCTCTGCTGTGTGATCTAGGCAAATTCATTGTCTCTTTCTAGGCTTTAGGCTACCCACCTTCATTCTGTTAACCCTATTGGTCCATTCATCCATCCATCCATCCATCCATCAGCTGTCTTGCTGCCCATTTTGGTCTACTTGGCTCTGTGAGCACTCTCTTGTTCTTGCTTTCACATAGGACTGTTGTTCCAGCTCTGCTGTGTCTGACTCCCTCAGGGTATCTACTGAAGCTGTATTCAGCTATGAGTGGTCCAGGTGTTGGGGTGAGTGGGGGGGGATTCCTGACCAGCGACTATTTTTTAGGTCTTCTCCAAGCTGCTGTACCCCATCGTCCGGGGAGCCGCCTTATCTGTTCTCAAGTATATGCTTCTGACTTTCCAGCATTCACATGAAGCCTTCCATCTGGTAAGTGCCTCTCTGGCCTTGGAAGCCAGCGTCTCTGCTTCGGTCAAGGTTAGGGCTTGAATTCTGGATGTCAGTACAAGAAGAGGACTGAGACTCCATTGTACAGATGTGAAACTGAGGCCTAAGAAGTCGTGTGGCCCTCCTGGAACACACAGTAAGGTCAAAGTATAGGCTGATAACAGCTAGTGTTCATCAGGGTCGGCCATGTGCCAGGCCCAGGGCTACGGATGCGTATTTGTTCTTCTCACTCTTGGACTCTTTCTCTGTGAGATGAAGAAACTGCACTGGGAGGATCAAGTCACTCATTCTGGGTTTATAGCTGGTGTGTGGAAGTGGGGAAGGGAGAAAGGTCAAGCCACATTAGTGTGAACTTAAAGCCCCAACCCCTGTATGCCCCATTCCCTCCAGCAGCTTAGCCTGTAGCTCAGGCCTTTATATTGTCTCTGGGGCCTCTCACTTTGCCTGCCCGCTTCCCCTGGGATCTGCACGTGGGGCCCTTGATTCAGATCAGGGCAGTGAAACCTCATATTTCCCAGCTTGTTTAAGAAAAACCCAGAGCCAGGGATTGGGGTTTACTTGCTCAATATGGGGACCTTGTATGAAGGAGAAGGGGTTGCACTCTAGTATGGTGGGAAGAGATTAGATGATGTGATAATTTGTCTGAAGTCTGCCACAGGTCAGGGGCTTGATGCTACTACCATCCTTTTCCTTGTTCCTTTGTCCTGGCTGCCTGTTGTGACATTATGATATGCACCTCATGGGGTTTGAAAATTGAAACTCCATAGGACAGGGGAAGAAACGTGCTTTAGACCCAAGTGGATCTGGTTCGGGCACCATCCTCTTCTAACCTCCCCAGATGAAACCCTGGCACATTACATGACCTTTCTGGGTAGGAGGTATGGCTTGGTCCTAGTGTGCTTGCCTGATCCTGAGCATGGCCAGAAAACTAAAATTTACACAACCTTTGTAACTTCAGCCTCTTCTTCTATAACAGGAGGGCTGCAGCTACTGTTTAGGCCATGGAGAGGATGCTGTGCTTGACCTGCAAATGTGGGCTAGGAGAGTGATGGTGTTTGTCTCTAGATGCCGTGCTCATCTTCCATTGCCTCTGTTTTTTTGTTTTTGTTTTTGTCAGTCATGGGGCCTGAACTCTGGGTCTGGGCGCTGTCTCTCAGCTCTTCAGCTCAAGGCTAGCCACTCTACCACTTGAGCCACAGCACCACTTCCGGGTTTTTCTGCTTATGTGGTGCTGAGGAATCGAACCCAGGGCCTTATGCATGCAAGGCAAGCACTCTACCACTGAGCCACCTTCCCAGTCCCCTCCATTGCCTCTGATGGACAGAGTAGCTGTGGTCATTCAGACCTTGTGGCTTTTGGATATGGTCAGCTGGTTGAGGCTGAATAGCTGCACTGAGGCCTCTTTTCAGCTGTGAGGAGGCGTTAATTTTCCTGCTTTGCAAATGAAGAAACCGAGGCAGGGAGTCTTAGGTGCTATGTCTTGCTAAGGAAATCATGTCGCGCAGGGCTCAGCCCATTTGGGCCCAGGCGGGGGCGGGGAGGGGGTGCCCAGGTAATGGCCAGTGTGCGGACCTTGCTGTCTCAGAACCCTCCAGTGCTTCCAGCCATGACCTCATCCCATGTTTCTGCTCCCACCCCTGCTCTTGCAGCTCCTCCCTCACATCCCCCCTATGGTGACCTCTCTGGTCAAGGAGGACTCGAACTCGGGGACCAGCTGCTTGGAGCAGCTGGCGGAGCTGGTCCACTGCATGGTGTTCCGATTCCCTGGCTTCCCAGACCTGTATGAGCCTGTCATGGAGGCCATCAAGGTGAGTGACTGTCCCCTGCTTGTCCCTTACACTGCTGTAGCACAGGTGCCAGTTAAGGGCCTTCTTTAAGGCCGGTGGCAGCCTCCCAATATTTGCTCCCCTGATTCCCTCCTTATCACCTCCCCAGTGACATTTGTGCTTCAGGCACGCTGAGCTGCCCATCCCTGGAGTGGTCATACTCTGTCATGACTGCCTTGAGCCTTCGTGCATGCTCATCCTTCTCACCGTTCAACTGCCCCCGCAAGAAGCCTTCCTTGATAACTCTCAGTCTATCCTCTCAGGGCTCCCACAGCTCTCCCTGTTACATACTCTTAACACATTATCATGATTTATGCTCGTTCATGGGACTGCTGATGTTCTTCTCTGTGCCAGGTGGGGGCTAGGGACCGGGGACACAGACATGAAGAAAACAGAGCTATCTCCATCTGGGAACTTGCTGCCTAGTGGGGTGTGTATCACAGACCTGCATACAAAAGGAAGTCTGATCTCTATATAATAGCGCATACTTGTAATCCCAACTATTAGGGAGGTGGAGGCAAGATCGTAAGATCAATGTCAATCCAGGCAAAGTTACCAAGACTGTATTGCCAAAGGGGAAAAAAAAGGCTGGGATGTGATTCATGTGGTAGAACTTTTGCCTAGCATCTATGAAGCACTGGGTACAGTCCCAGGATAGCAAAAACCAAAACCAAACAAAAAAAACAAAGGAAAACAAAATCTGATTTAACCAGCTTATAAAATTGTGGGGGTTGTCCCCAAATCAGTAAAGTACTGAGGAGGAAAGGCCCTCAGTTAGGAGGAGGCTACAAGAAGGAAGTTTGAGTATGTCCATAGATTGCTAGGATCTGACAACCACAAACACCTACAGATAGCGGGACTTTTTTTGATAGCCCTTGTTCATGCTTTATATTTTTTCAAAATAATTTTTTTATTGACATTAAGTGATTATATAAATTTCACAAATTTCACAGTATTGTGGGCTAGTGATACTGAGTTACAGTCACAAACACATTTTTAGCCTTCACAAGTCAAATTGTTATTATCATGGTCTATAAAGTTTGTGGATTCTATAAGCTTTGACAGTACAAACTATTTCTTCCAGATTGGATGATATGTACATTTCTTTCCTTTTGCTCTTAGTGCAAGCTGTTCCCTCGTTCTCTCTCATTCCCTCCCTCCCATCGCTGCCCTTGAGTTGCTTAGTTCATTTTCATCAGTGTCCAGTGCAGCTGACGGCACGGTTTATCTTTTAAGGTCCACAAGAAACATAAAAGCAGATGCCACCTCACTTTCGTGCATGAACTGAGGCTTAGTGATGTTTGGTTCCTGGATCAAGGTGTGGGAGGCTAGGCATTGGCCTTCCCCATACCTGTGCAGGGGAAGATCTGATTTTCACTTCTGCAGCATGGCAGCCAGCCAGACTCTTGCCAAGCACGCCCCTAGGAAACTTCTGGGAATGCTTGTGAAGGTACAACAAAGGTCTCAGCTGAGCCTTCAAGAAAGTCAGGAGGATCCCCAGGGGCAGAAAAGGAAAACAATTCCAGGATGAGCTTTGTGAAAAGTGCTCTTTTTGCCTTGGGTTTGGGGTGAGGGACAGACAAGATGGCCATCTTCAGTCCCCAGTGCTTGAGCTGGCAGGAACAGGGCTGGAGGCTTAGGGCTTGTTCCCTGCAGAGCAGCCATAGGAAGCCACTGGAATGCCAAAGCCAAGGAAGGCTTCACCGAAAAGTAAGCTGGGAGAAATAATGCATGTGGTCCAAAATAGACATGATGGAAACTGCCCCGCTTTGTTTGGGCTCTGGACCGGGGAGAGAGAAATGGTAACCAGCATCTTGCTGTCAGGTGTACTTGGGGGTTTAAATTCCTATCACTTTTTGGGTTGGAAGGGCAACCTATGCCTTTGCATTAAAAGTATCCATAAGTTTCTGATATCCATGGATTGCCCTGTAGACACAAATCAAGCCGCCATAACAATACTTAGATTACTGGGTCCTGATGGCTCATGTCTGTAATATTAGCTACTTAGGAGGCTGAGATCTGAGGATCCATGTTTGAAACCAGTCTGGGAAGGAATGTCCATGAGTCTTTCTTATCTCTAACCAGAAAAACCAGAAATGGAGCTGTGGCTCAAGCAATAGAGTGCCATCCTTGAGCAGAAAAGCTGAGATAGCACCCAGGCCCTGAGTTGAAGCCCCAGTACTGTCACACACAAGATAACATATTGAAGACAGTTTTATAATGCGAATATTGCAAAATTCAGTCTACCATGACTGAACATATACCCAATAAGCCAAACCTCTGGCAATGTGTTGGATTTTCTGTTTTTCAAATATGACAAGAGTTTACAAAGGCACAGCAGGAGGGGTCCACAGCCGAGTTTGAGCTCCCTGGTAGTGTGTGAGCAGAGGAGACACTGTCCAGTATGTTGGTATCGTTGGGACTGTTTTCCTGCTAGGTTGCGAGCTGCTATTCTGTCCTCTGTGCCCAGCGATGAGGTAGATGAGTAGATTGTCATCAGTGGCAGCTGTGGGAACATACTGTAAAATGGGCAAGAATGGAGGAAGGAGAGTGGTTCTGCATGGAATGTGAGGGAAACCTTTGTATGCTGGTCCAGGGGGCAAAGTTGAGTCACAGGAAGTGACTAAGGAAGGTCGAGATAGCATAGGGGCCCACTGGAGAAGCTCTTTAGAAATCCCAGTAGGCATAGTAGGGTCTGACTGTTAGGGACTCCCAGCAGGAGGAGGCTGCAAATGAGTCAGAGGCAAAGATACCCGGGTGGGAAGGTGAGGTCCGGTATGCTGGTAATGCGAGCTTAGTGATTGGAAACTGGGCCGTGTCACATTTCTTAGTCTAGTTAAATCTGCGCTTTTCAACTATTCCTATCAGGGTACACCTGATGGCAGAGGAACGGCTTACCAGAGAATTTCTCTACAGTCCATTTTATCTCAAAGCCTTGGATATGTGCTGCAGAAGTATAAGCATTTGCCTTTATGTAGGCATCATTTATATATTAGAAATGTGGCACCAGAAATACGTGTCACATTTGCCCCGGGACTTTGAAATCATAATCCTTGGTACAAGCCAGTTTGATAGGCAAGGCAGCAAGTGACAGGAAATTCTTTCACATGTATAGTGTACCCATATCCTTACATACATGACCTTTTGTAAGTAAATTTTGGAAAATGCTCACCAGGATATACAAAGTTATGACAGTCACTTGGGGAGCTGTAGTTGTTTGCTTAGGCCATCATGTATGTTTCCAGTAGCATTAGGAGTTTGAAAGTTATCTGAAAGCTTGTCTTACTTTCCTAGAGTACAGAGTTACTTCTTCAGGAAGGATGGTATTTGATTTTTTTTCCCTAACATGGATATTTTTGCATCTCCTATGAGGTATGTCCTCTCTCTCTCTCTCTGTGTGGGTCTGTCTATCTGTTTTTTGTCCCAAATATTGTGTGTAGGAGGGGCTAGATAGGACATAAAAGGAAGAGGGAAAAAAAAGGTACTGAGCCCATGTCTCCTCCTGTCTGTCATCTTGAATTATTTTGAATCATTGGAGAGAGGTGACTGATGAATCTGGTAAATGATTGTTCTGTGAGATGAGTTTGTGAAAGTGTTGAAGCACAGCCTGAGTAAGCCCTGTGTTAGCATGAGGGTGTGCCCTGGGGAGAGAGGGTTTGGATGTTAAGCTGCAGGGGGGCTCTGGCTCCTGGGCACACCTAGGCAGGTGTGATCGGCAGCCAGAAATGGAGTACGGATGGAGGAGCTGTCAGGAGTGCGGCCCAGACCTAGTAAGTAGCACACATTGTGCTCAGGCAGTTTTCTATACATATCTCCTTATGAAAACTAGAGCCTGGTAATGGTCAGAAGTTGTTGTTTTGTGTGATACAAGATGCCAAGTGCTTCGGAAGGTGTGCTGATCCTGAGCTTGGGACTAACAAACCCCATCCTCAGCCCCTCAGTCCTCCAGCCACCCTGACCTCCGGTGCCAGACTGGATTCTGAATTCTGACTGCTTCTCCTGAGATCTGGTTCTGCACACCTAAAAAGGAGGCAGTGAAGTGGGAGCAACTGTGTACAAGCTCCGTGCAAGTACAGAATGCCAAACTGAGGTCCAGTCAGCTGAGGAAGCTGAGCAGAGAGATGTCAAGAGTGACTCAGAGGCATGCTTGCTGAGCAGGGCTGGGTGGCCAGGGAATGTGACAGTTCACACAGAATGGACACAGTGCTGGATTTGGCTGGTGGCAGGTTTTGTCAGTGCTTAGAATCTGGTACCCTGGGCTCTGCTGAGGACATGCACCAACTCTCCACTTACGCTCACGTGACCCAGGACAATTCTGTCTGAATCCTCTCTAAGCTGGGGTATACGCCACCTCAGACATTAGTGACCTGAAAAGTGAGGTAGAGAGCCCACATGTCAAACGGAGTCCCTGGAATAGTTCTAAGTGGGCTGTGTTCACACCCCTCTCCCCACACCTCTCAGCATGTGGTGGGGAGAATATGGGGTACGTCTAGGAAGGCTTTCCGAGGAAGGGGATACTTTTTGAGTTGACTATGGTACCCTTTGTCCTACCTCCTTGTTCCCTCCTCAGGACCTCCACGTTCCCAATGAGGACCGCATCAAGCAGCTGTTGGGGCAGGATGCCTGGACCTCACAGAAGAGTGATCTGGCTGGCTTCTACCCCCGGCTCATGGCCAAGTCAGACACAGGCAAGATTGGTTTAATCAACCTGGGCAACACGTGCTACGTGAACAGCATCCTGCAGGCCTTGTTCATGGCTTCCGAGTAGGTGCTGCCTGTTTTTGTTGTTGTTGTTGTTGTTGTTTTGTTTTTTGGGAAATGGGTTTCTTTGTGTAGGCCAGGCTGACCTTAAGTTCTCACTCCTCCTGCCTCACTCAGAATCCTGAGTTCTGGGATGTTAGTTTTGCACTATCATGCCTGCTTTGGCTTCTGTCTTAATGAAACAGAGTCATTATTCTCTATGGCTATGGATAGACTTCATAACTTGCTATAGAACACTCCTAGTAGCCGGGCTCAGATGGCTCACACTTGTAATCCTAGCTACTCAGGCGTCTGAGATCTGAGGATTGAAGTTCATAGCCAGCTTGGGCAGGGAATTCCATGAGACTTTTAGCTTCAATTAACCTCCGAAAAAGCTAGAAGTGAAGCTGTGGCTGAGGTGGTTGAACACTAGCTTTGAACATGACTCAGGGACAGCGCTCAGGCCCTGAGTTCAAGCACCAAGGCTGGTGCAAAAACAAAAATCACTCATAGTTTCAGCTTTGGTTTCTGGAAAAAAGCAGCTGTGGCTTAATCAACTGAAGCTGGGTTTTTCTCTTGTCCATTTTAGTTGGGGAAGTTTTGCTGCTGCTCCTCCTTCTTCCTTCCTAGGGAAGTTCTAGCTTCATTTGGTTTTTGATTTGTGTGTGTGTGTGTGTGTGTGTGTGCGTGCATGCATGCGCATGTGTGTGCACCTGTGCATGCATGTACGTGTGCCAGTACTAGGGCTTGAACTCAGGACCTTGTGGTCTTGCTAACTTTTTCACTTGACACTCTACAACTTCAGCTACCACTCCACTTCTGGCTTTTTGCTGCTTAATTGGAGATTAAGGTCTCATGGACTTTGCTGTGTGGGCTGGCTTTGAACCTTGATCTTCAGATCTCAGTCTCCTAAGTAGCTAGGATGACTGGCATGCGCCACCAGTGTCTATTTTTCTATTTTCAATATATGTGGACCAAGACGTATGTAAAATACAGCAAAATGAGTGTCCAGAAAAATGATCATGTAATTTTGTGCTTACAGTGAACATGAACACATCCATAAGTTCTAGATGCTTATGCATGTTCTGTACTTCCTGGCCCAAGACCAACTATGTGGGCCCTACTTTGAGTGGTGGCTGTGTGGAGAAATTCAGGACTGGCCAGTCCAGAGCAGTTTGTGAGAACAGGAGCTCAGCTGCGGCTCCAGAGACAGCGGCTACCCCGAAGGTTCCACTGTCCTTGTAGGATCAGACCTTTCTGCCCCTGCAGTGTTTCTCATGTTAACCCTGTCTGCCTCGTGTGAGGGCAGTGGGGAGCTGGGGGTGGTTCTGGGGCAGGGACAGCATGAGTGGGTGAAGGCCGAAGTCTGGATAGTCTTGGTGTTGTGGTGGGGGTGGTGGGGGTTTGTTCCCCAAAGAAGCAATGAGCAGGATGCGAGTGAGTGCAATGATGTCTGCACTGACTCGTGGTGTGTCAGAGTCCCACTCTTAAATCACTTGAATATTGGGGTTCTGTAGTCATGGGCTATCATAACTGGACCGTTGGGGTCACTTTGTTGTTCCTTTTATTGGCATAGCAAGGCCATTGCTATGCTCCTGACTTGGGTCAGTACAGGCCAATAGTTCACTGTCTTCTGTCCCCTGACCCTGCAGTACTGGGTGGTGTCTGGTGGAGAGGCTTCTGAGGGCCCTGCTGACCCTGGGTACACTGTTTTACTTCAAAGCTTTCGACACTGTGTACTTCGGCTGACTGAGAACAATTCTCAGCCCTTGATGACCAAGCTGCAGTGGCTCTTCGCCTTCCTGGAGCACAGCCAGGTATGGGGGCGGAGGAGGGGAAGGCTGTGTCACCAGGCGGTGATGACATGGTCTCTGGGACCTGCCTGCCCCTGGTTAGAAGCTCTTGCTCTGGAGTGAGCTTCTGGCTGACAAAGGTTTACAGCCAAAACGCCTGGGTCTGTTCAGTGCCCCTCCGACAGGGTAGATGGCTCCCAGTGTCCCCCCCCCCCCGGGGCCCGTTGCCCGCACCTCCCCTTGGCAGTGAATCCTATCACCTTGGGGCCCCTCCACTTGTCCAAGCTGCTGCCGAGCACACATGCCACCAGGCACCTGAGGGTTGTTGAGTGCAGGGGTGAAATACTGTCTCTACCATCGTGGCCGGGGATTTGGCAGAGCCCCACGTGGGCCCGAGGATGAGTGTGATAAAAGGCCTGTGAAGACAAAGGGGGCAGAGAAGGTGGCAAGGGAACCTTGGCAAGTAGGAGCGTGCTGGGGAGAGAGCAGCACACTGCCCTGGGGCCTGTGGCAACAGAGGGCAGCAGTGCTTTAGGCAGACAGGAAGGCAGCCAGGGGCAGAGCTTTCTGAAAAGCGTGAAGTGTGTGAGGGGAGAGCAGCATTGCCGCCAGGACCTCAGTGCCCATGCCCTGATCGGGGGCTGCAGGGACATGGGTCGTGCCGTGGAAGGGGGACTTGGTGAGGAAGCCGACTTGGTTGGGAGTGCAGCCCTAGGTAGATCCAAAGGCCTGGCAAGCGCTGGTGGAGGTGGCTCCTGACCCTGCCTTTTACCTGCCTTGTTTTAGAGGCCTGCTATCTCCCCCGAGAACTTCCTGTCTGCATCCTGGACGCCCTGGTTCAGCCCCGGAACCCAGCAGGACTGTTCGGAGTATCTGAAGTATCTGCTAGATCGGTAAGAGGCGCTGAGGCCCTGGCCCTACACACGTATGTACGTGTGTACACTTGTGTGCTGTGCGTGCTTGTGCGAATCCCTGGCCTGGGCCACAAACCAGTCTTTATGTCATGTATGCATGAAGGGTGGTCTGTAGCATGTGTGCTGACTCTGTGGACTTGTGCATGGATGTGTCTTCCCTGTGCGGACTCCTGCACATGTCTAGATGTTGGCTACTGAACAAAGTAGGCAGCAGGTGGGTGCACTGGAAGCAGGCCTGCTGTATATACATAAAACCCCGTGTTCCCTGCTTGCTCCAGGCTGCATGAAGAGGAGAAAACCGGGACAAGAATTTGCCAAAAGCTGAAGCAGTCCAGCTTGCCCTCCCCACCCGAGGAACCCCCTAGCCCCAGCCCAACCTCTGTGGAGAAAATGTTTGGAGGCAAGATTGTGACTCGGATATGCTGTCTCCACTGCCTCAATGTCTCTTCCCGTGAGGAGGCCTTCACGGACCTCTCCCTGGCCTTCCCTCCCCCTGAGCGCTGTCGGCGCAGGCGGCTGGGCTCTGTGATGCTCCCTGCCGCTGAGGATGGCAGTGCCCAGGAACTGCCACCGGCTCAGGCTGCCGGCAGGGTGGGGCCTCAGAGGCAGAGGAAACAGTGCATCACCGGGGCTGCGCCCCCTGCGGTTTTGGACATGGAAGGCCTGGGCTCCATCGCAACAGGGCAGAGCCTGCAGGAGAAGAAGGTGGAGAGGGAGGAGGCAGGGAAGGAGAAAGCAGAGGAGGAGGAAGAGGAAGTGAGAAAGGAAGAAGAGGAGGAAGAGACTCAGGAAAAGGAAGAAGAGGAGAATGAGAAAAGAGAGAAGGAAGAGGAGGAGAAGGAGGTGAATGACAAGAAGGAAGAGAGCGGCCTGGGGCCAGGGGCTCTCCAGGATGCCGCCACCTCCACCAGGGAGCAGGTGTGTGGCCCCGAAGGTTCTCGCTCGGTCCTGGATCTGGTCAACTACTTCCTGTCCCCTGAGAGGCTGACGGCAGAGAACCGCTACTACTGCGAGCCTTGTGCCTCCCTGCAGGACGCCGAGAAGGTGGTTGAGCTGAGCCAGGGCCCTCGCTACCTCATCCTCACCCTACTGCGCTTCTCCTTTGACCTGCGCACCATGCGGCGCCGCAAGATCCTGGACGATGTCAGCATTCCCCTCCTGCTGCGGCTGCCCCTGTCTGGAGGACGGGGCCAGGCCTACGACCTCTGTAGTGTGGTGGTACACTCAGGAGTGTCCTCAGAGAGCGGGCACTACTACTGCTATGCCCGAGAGGGTGCTGCGCGCCCCGCCCCCGCTCTGGGGGCCACCAACAGGCCAGAGCCTGAGAACCAGTGGTATCTGTTCAACGACACCCGGGTGTCCTTCTCCTCCTTCGAGTCTGTCAGCAATGTCACCTCCTTCTTTCCCAAGGACACGGCCTATGTGCTCTTCTACCGCCAGCGGCCTGGGGAGGGGTATGAAGCCGAATCGGGGTCTCCCCGAGTCCGAGCAGAGCCCACCCTCCACAAGGACCTGATGGAAGCAATTTCCAAAGACAATATCCTCTACCTGCAGGTGAGCAGGGCTGCCGTCTCTGATTGTACTTCTGGGGAGGGGGTTGTCCCCAGCACATCCCAACACTTACATCAGTTCTCTTCTGAGCCTCTTCCATTTATTTTTTATTTTTTTGTGCTGGTCCTGGGGCTTGAACTCAGGGCCTGGGCACTCTTCCTGAGCTTTTTTTTTGCTCAAGGCTAGTGCTCTACCACTTGAGCCACAGCTCCACTTCTAGCTTTTTTTGGTGCTTAATTGGAGATAAGTGTCTTATGGACTTTTCTGCCTAGGCTGGCTTTGAACTTTGGTCCTCAAATATCAGCCTCCTCCTGAGTAGCTAGGATTACAGGTGTGAGCCACTGGCTAGCTTACATTTTTTAAGTCCATTCATCCTGTCATTGCTCAGGACTTGGAACATGCTGTACAGTTGCAAGCATGCTGCAGGGGCAGGCTGGGCTCTAATAGAGCAATTTGTGGAGTCGGTGGTTAGGACACCTGTCAGGGCCGCCTTACCCAGTGACCTGCTTGCCCCACCGCTTCTGTTGGTCAGGCGTGGCACTAAAGTGTTTAGCAATGGGCACAGCAGGGTTTTTGTGGGTGGTGGGTTTCAGCTGTGGCCAACTGGAGCAGCCAGACTTGCCTGTAGACTTGGCCTTGTATTTGGTGTAGGACAGAGAAAGGTTGGGTCCCCAGGCCGGTTTTGGATTTTCTTTTGGGTTGTGCAGGTGAGGCAGGAAGTCTCTTTGAAGCTGATTTCATTTCAGCAGGAGGAATAGCTTGCTCACAGGCAGAGGCTGCTCCTTGTGCCTGGAGAGGGCCATGGGGTGGGTGACGAGTCGAGTCCCCTCAAGGTCCCTAAACCATCTGCTTTCCTTATCAAGTCCTTGACAGCCAGTCACAGTCCAATATGAATGAGATCCTTTCCTCCAAGGGACTGAATTGTCACCGAGAGGAGGGTTTGAAGACTAGACCTGGGGTGGAAGAATGGATCTGTCTTGTCATGTGGCCATGGAGGTGGGGTGCCTCAGGAACACACTGTGCCTTCTCTGAGCCCTGGCCCTGGGCTCCTGGAAGAGCTGGATGGCACTAGGGGAGGGCTTTGGCTTTAGGGGTGTGGATTCTAAACTTTCTCTCCACCCTGTCTGCTTCCAGGAGCAAGAGAAGGAGGCCCGGAGCAGGGCGGCATACATCTCTGCCCTCCCTGCCTCTCCACACTGGGGGAGGGGCTATGATGAAGACAAGGATGAGGATGAAGGCTCCCCGGGAGGCTGCAGTCCTGCAGGTGGCAATGGTGGTGACTTCCACAGACTGGTCTTCTAATACGAACCCTCTCCTATCCTGATTCCACCCATGGGAACACCACAGTCAACTTTAGGGGACAAAAATTACCTCTTCCTTCTGGGAGCCAGATCAGACTGTCTGGGAGAGAGGAAGGTCCAGGTAGGGGCTTGGGCCCAGGCAGAGCCTCTCTTGAAGATAGAGCCTGGGTGGGCTATGGAGAGGCCTAGGATGGAGTAGCGTGAGAATGAGAAGATGGAAAAGCATCTGGGACTTTGGTCCTCAGCCTGAAGGGCACACGGAAACCCAGATGTGGACCTTAGGGTGGTCCTCAGGGTCTGGTACTGGGCTCAGTCTCATTAAGGTTTTACACCCAAGTGACCTAACTTGAAGCTTCTTGGATAGACATGTTCTGTGTTTTGCCTCCCCACCTTCCCTGCACAGGCCCAGTCCTGGAGAAATGAGCTCTGCTGGCTCAAGAACCTGGGCTGAGCTGCTTCTGCTCAGTGTCCTCGTACCTCGCTCCAGTTCCCTTCCCATAGTTCCTGCTCCATAGGAGAAAAAGCACAGTGGGCCCAAGCCCTTGCACCAAGAAGGTGACTTGAAGGTGTCGCCTCGGCCTGCCTTTGTTTCTCTGAGGGGGTTCAGAGGCAAGGTATGTGGGTGCCATAGGTGGGAAGCCTTGTGGCATAGGATCAGGGATGAAGGTTCTCACCTGCCCCTCCCCTGTACCAAGCAGAGTTCCTCACCTCCACCCCCCTCACCTGCCTCAGTGCCTCAGATGACACCAATTGCATCCCCTTTGGTTAAGGTTGAGAGTTCTTAGTTTACTGCAGAGCTGCCCGTTTGTTGGGAAGCATCATCTGTGCTCAGGAAACTGGCTCTCTTGGCTGTTCTGGGGAGGGGCGGGATGGACCAGATTGCACAGATGACTTCATTGCACCCTGACATTGCTATAGCCCTTTCTCAGTGGAAAGAGCCTTGTGTTCTTAAACAGGAATAAAACTAGGTTCTCTGCAGCCTGTGAAGGATGCATCGTTCTTCCCATCTCAGGGGCTGTGGGGCTGTGTGCTTGGTTTTCTTCCTGGGTTCTGGCAATCTGAGGGTGAGCTGGGCTCCTGGCTGGTCAGGTGAGGCTGTGTGCCTGTCTCTGGGGGGCTTTCAAGTGCAGTGTGCAGGTGAGCATGTGGTGCTGGATGAGGAGGACCCGGGGGCAGACTGGGGGGACAACAGGATGAGGCGCTGGGAGATCTCCCATGGGATATGACATGAGCCCTGAGGTAAGCATGGAACCCCACAGCTGAGGCACTCCAGAGCCAAAGAACGCTAGGCTGGCCAGGAATATCTGCCCCACCCCTGTCCCTCCTCTGAGAATTGGGCATGGAGTGAGGGGAGGTCAGGGCCTTTTCTGACCTTCACACAGCAGCCCCTGCCATTCCAGGCTCCACGCACAATTCTCCTCAGGCCTCAGCCGGTTCTTGGAGCTAGAATGGGACCCACAAGTGGCCATGTGCAGGGCCCAGGACCTGCCCTTAGCATAGGGTCCCCTTTCCACTGAGCCTGTCCATCCACCCCTTTTAAGGTAAGACGTGGGAAAGCAGGGACAGAGATGGTGGCAGTCATGGGACAAGGGGTTACAAGGGTTGCTGAATCTTGGCTTGTGGTATCACAGACTCGAGCTGTCGAGCTGTCAGACAGGACACAGTGCTCAGAGCCAGGGAAACTCCCCCTCCCACACCGGCTTCCACATGCCCTGAACTGGCAGATGCTAGTTGGGTGCGATAGCTCAATTCGTTCCTGTGAGAATGGAGCAGACTGGCCCATCAGCACTCCAGGGGTCATTTGGGAAATGATTTCCTCTGAGATAGGTGTTTATGCATAGCTGCCCCAGGCTGGGTCCCTGCAGCCCTCTCAGAGACTCCAGTGGCCCTTTAGGTTGCATTTCTAAAGGACTTTATTTTTGTTGTCCTGTTCTAACACCACAGTAAAAAGGGACCTGCAAGCTCCAGGCCTGTACCATGTGTCACCACGGCAAAAACATGACCCACTCCAACACATTTCCCGTCCCACCCCGACTACTCACAGATAAATACGGGTTACAAAGTTTTTGAAAACAGAATAAATTAATAACTTAAGTGATTAGGCACCAACAGTGATTTGAAAAATTAAATGTCAATTTTTAAATGGTATTAAGACAACCTAAGACTAGGTTGCGCCTAGCCCATTTTTCTCTTCCCAACAGCCACAGTTCTGTGAATTCTAACTTTGAAAACACAATAATCAACAAATTACACAAAACAAACACCACCAGTTACCACATGACAGCACAAAATCTTCCATCAGGCCCCTGGCCACAGGGAGGCCTCTGGTCCCAGACCCCAAAGAATTGGACAAGTCCCAGAAAGATGGCCCCATGAAGTCAGCTTCACTTCCCCACAGTCTACAGCGGAAGGCCCGGGTAGACAGGAAGGCAGCGCTAATTCTCTCTAGTCTTGCACTCATATGGAGTTCCGTCGGAGGCGGGGAAAGGAGAAGAGGGGAAGGGCAGGGTAGCTAGAACACAGTTTGCGCAGGTAAAGGGCCCCCGGCCAGGCTGGAATTGATCCCCAGCTCCAGTAACTTCAGAGTGGTGGGTGCTTCTGTTAAGAACAGGGTAAGTGTAGAAGTCACTAAAAATCAAGCTAGGGCAGGACAGACAACGCTGGGGGCTGCTGGACCCCGTATGAGAAATTACAGAGCAGGGAGTTCCCCTTAAAGCAGCTGGGGGGAGGGCAGGAGCCTCAGTCTACCCATCCTGGATCCCAGGGAGTCGCCAACTTTTCTGTAACCCTGTAGAGGTGAAGGCTCTTAGGTGAACCCAGGAAGGATGAGCTGTGAGCTATGCTAGGTGAGAGTGTATGTCCATTCTGGGGTCTCAGTCCTTGTCAGGCTACCAGGAGAGGACTTTGAGCCATGTGGATAGGCCAAAGGGTGTGCTTCTTAAACTGAGTCGACACTTGTTTTGGTGGGCACGTGATACATGGTTGGTAGTTTGGGGCTTGTGAGCTCTGCTTTCCATAGCCATCGGCTCCTGTCCATCTTTCCACCTTCACGCCTGCTTCCACCCTAGCTTTGCAAAGTGGTAGGGACTGATTGTAAGATGGAGGCCTCCCCTCAGACCTTGAACTTTCCACATGGCGCACACACAACATGGTACACACAGAGTAAACCAGCAACCTGCAAAAACCTGCCCAGTGCAGCCACAGTTAGCCTTTCACCCATAGGAAGTCAGACACTTGAGCGAGCCCATGCCAGGGTTTGTCCAGTGTCTCCTTCCTTCTTGTGGGGACGCAGCCCCTGGCTGCCTGTTCTGTGGAACTCGCGCTCTGCTTCTCTAAGGCTTAGAGTTCAAGCTCCTCTTCCTAGGTTGCCTTCCCTGTCTCCACCCCTCACTCGCCTTGGCCTCCCCACCTCAACACTCCATCAGCATTTTATCCTTTTCTTTCTGACCTCCAGGGACAAAGTGTGAGATTAACCTCGTAGCCTTGGGGTCCAAACCTAGAGCTTAGCTATAGGGGGAAAAAAACCCCAAACCAACACAACAAAATGGCTCTTGATTGGCACTGAACTACTGCTAAAGGGCTAGTTGAGGAAAGATACTGAAGATGGAGCTTCCCAGAGGGCCATGCGTGTGCTCCTAGGAGCAAAGAAAAAAATAAAATCTCTGGTCTGCCCCACTGCCTCTGAAACTTGATAATTTGGTCCAGAACTTTGAATGACAACAACATCATATTCCCCGTCATAACTCAGGAGCACCCCTCCTCCTCCTCTTCGCCCATCTCATGAACTCTGAAGCTCGGGGGAAGAGGAAAGAGACTTCTTCCATCCATGTAGCCAAGTCTAAGTCTAGCACTGACCTTCTTGGGAGCACAGAGGTGCGAGGAGCTGAGAAAACACCGGGGCTGGCAGAGGCCAGTTATGCTCCAGTTTTGAGACCTGTCGTGTGCTATCAGCCATACCCCATATGTCTCTGTTCGGAAGGGTCCTGTTTTCCAGCCATCCTCAGTGCTGGGTGTGTGTGTGTGTGTGACCTCAGGTCCCTCTTTCACTTTGTTTCTTCCAGCAGCCCCATGTCCTGACTGCCTCAGGCTCTTTACCATGCCCTCACTTGTTCCGTGGGCCCTGTGTCCCTGTCTTAGGTCACCTCTGTATCTTACACCTCCCAGAAACTTTACTTGCTGCCTGGCCCTGCACATCCTATCCATGTCCCCCAGCTCCTGTGTCGCCTCTAACACTCCTCCCTCCCTGCTACTTCTCCCATTTTCCCAACCCACTCACCCTGCTACTGTCCCAGAGCGGTCCTATAGCACCAGTTCTGGGGCCCTGATTGTGTAGCACCCTTGTCACGCCACGCCTGGTACCTCATTCTTTATAGCTTATCAGTCCTGTCCTTCATCCTTCTGCTGCCCATTCATTCCACAGCAGTGGCCCCGCCATAGCCTTGGCCTGAAAGCAGGGGAACCCTGCAGGTAGCCACTGTCCTTGTGCATCTGAGATCAAATTCCTTGGTCCCTCAACACTACCTCTGACCTTCACTCTTATCTACTTCATCTTCTGGTGACCTGCCCTGCCTATAACCATACAGACAAAAGTCCATGTCCACTTTGATTGGGTCCTTGGTTCCCTGGATTGTCCTCTGGGACTGGAGAGACAGCCCTGAGGGAAGGGAAAGGGTGGAGGGCTGTGACCAAATGTGAGGTGTGTGGAGTCTGGCTCAGAGCCCTGCTCCTTCCCTCCAAGGCTCCAGGCAGTAGACAGGCAGGCCCTGAGAACAGGAGGAGGCTTTTTGGCAACAGCTCCTAACTAAGGTGGGTGGAGGCACTGCCAGGATTGACAGAAGTCACTGTGGGTCTGCCCTACGTGCCTCCATCAGGCCCTCACCTCCAAGGGTCTGGGTCCCTGATGTCAAATGCTTGAAGGCTGAGGTTGGTGGGGTGGAGGGGGGTAGGAGAGGGGTGGGAGCGGAAGTGGGGGGAGGAGCCAGCTTCCAGTTGCTTCTTGGCCCCTCATCACAGCTTGGCGCCCTTGGAAGGCTCTGAGGACTGCCGCACATCTGTCCACTCCTGCATGGTGTTCTGCAGTGCCTGGGTCTTCTCTTTATCCACTTGGACATAGTCTACCTTCTCGTCTGAAGTGACAGATGACGTGGAGGGCTGAGGAGACAGAGTGAGTGAGTGGGATAAGGAAGAAAATGAGGTCTATGCCAGCAGGCCAACAACAGCCCCTGACCAGCCTCCAGGGCCTGCCATCTTTCCTAAGTGTGGGCTTCCAAATGAGATCCAAACCATCAGCCTATAGGAGACAGCCCTGAGTTCCAGTTCTGAGGATCTTCCTTAGCCTGGACAGATCACGCTCTCCCGGTCACCTCCCTCTGGCCACTCTTCCCAACAGAACACCAGGCTTTAGATGTGGGGATGAGCTCTAGGTGTTCTCCCTCAGATACACCCCAGAGGGGAGCTATATTGGGGCAGAACCTCACACCCTACAGTCTAGACAGGCTGGCTCTCCAGGGAAGGCTGGAAGTACCTAGAAAGCGTTTATGCCCCATCTAGATAATGAATTCACAGGAGAATGGGATAGGCCAGATCTCCATGTTTTGGGCATGTACACTCTTCGTAAGCTCAAGTAGACAAACTGCTGCTGCGCACACATTTGCCCGTTTCTGATGCATGTATTTCTGATGGGCTGAGCTATGGCCCAAGGAAAACTATGCTCAGAGAAAGGAGGATCCCCACAGGCCCACCCGCCCCAGGCACCTTGCGGTGAGGGCTCGGGGAGCCCGGCTGGAAGTCCAGGGCCAGGTAATCAACACTGCCAGTGCTCTTCTTAGGGGCTGGACTGTTGGTGCCACTGGGAACAGGGGATGCAGACACTGGGTTTTGCTATATCACAAAGAAGAAAAACAGGTCAGAAACAGAGCAGCCAGCAGCAGCAAATCAGCTCTTGGGAGGAAGAGCTGCTGTTCTGTGTCCTGCTCTGTGCCAGCCACTATGACTCCACGTTCTCACCACAGTCTTGAGAGGCAGGGGTTACTGCTTACCTGGCTAAAAGCAGTGGCTCTGAGAAGCACAGTGCTGTCCAGGAATGATCATAACTCCCAGACCCACGTTAATCCCATGCACTGTGCTGCCTTGCGTTTCCAGCCTCTGGCCAAGCCCCATGCATGGGTCTCTCCCTGAGACCCAGCTGTGGCTTCTGAGAAGGGGTCTTGGCTCTGGCACTGGAGGCAGGCAAGCTTCCTGGAGCTGCCCCTGTCCTCTGAAATGCTCCTCACGAAGAGCAACTTGTTGGAACACTCCATCGAGTGCTGCGGAGGCCTCAGTCTCTAGGGGTCCTGTGTTCAGACCTAGTCCTGCTCTACAAAAGAACTCCCACACAGAGCTTTCTCACAGTCTGATTCTAACGAGAAAGGTGACAGTCCTGTGTTCTAGCTTTTGGGAAGTGGTGGGGTTTGAGCTTAGCCTTCCTCTTGCTAGCCAAGTGCTCTACCACATGAGCCAGCCCATTTTGCGTTAGGTTATTGTTAAGGTAGGCTCTTCCTTTAGGCCTTGGCTTCTGTCTATTCCTCCTAAGTAGGCACAAGTAGCTCTATGAACACCCCATGCCACCCCACTCATATTATTAGTTGAAATTAGGGTTTCACCTTTCACCCAAACTGTAATCCTTAAAACAGCTGCCTCCTCCAGAGGAACTGGGATTACAGGCAAACCAGGTATTGGGTAGCTTTGCCTATTTCAGTGAAAAATCTCTCAGAGGAACCTTAAACTGTACCCTGCCTGGGTCTGTCACCAGAGGGAGGTGTGCGCGCATCTCCCAACACCGCTTCTCTAAGAACATCCCTCATGCCACCAGCCCTTTAAGGGCTGTGTCTTCCAGCTGATGACAAGACGCACAAACTCTGGAAGGTCTGCAGCAGAGGGTAAGCAGGCAGTTCCCGAGATGAGGGGAAGCCTCAGGATTGTTAGTGCTTCCAGCAAAAGCCAGAGGACTCACCATGGGGACATAGTTCTCCTCGCTGTCTCCCGAGTCCGTGCTGGTGATGCTCTGTGTGGAGATGGGGCGGCAGTACTGGGAAGAGCTGGAGTTAAAGGTGTGGCTGTTGTGGGAAGAAGACAGCATGAGCCTTGGGGTGCCCTGACCCTCATGTTCTTAGATCTAGGCCATGGTGGACATAAGCGTTCCCCCTTATAGATAAGGAAACCAATTCTCAACACGAGCTAAGAGGAGCTGAAGTGATGGTGAATGTTGAGATTTCATCTTGGTTGGAATGAGAGATGTCTAGGGGATTGTAAAGCAGGCTTCTGGATACTGCCCAAAGATGCTTGGCATGTGGGTCAGCAACTGGGTGGCAAAGACCCACCCTACTTTGGGTAGCACTCTCCAGTGGAGTGGAAGAAAGAGGAAGCCTGCCTACGCAGGGTCACCCTCTTCCACACTCTTCCCACCATGAAGTTTCTGCCTTGCCACAAGTTTAGAAGCAAAAGAGCCAGGTGACCATGGACTGAAACCACGAGCTTAAAATCTGCCTCCCTTTTACTGTTGTCAGAAAACCTAACACTGCTGAAATCATTAGCATCGAAATCTAGTTGTCCCCAAGAGACCTTCCCACGCTTTAATGCTTCACTCCAAGGTCCTGCTTCCACAGACACTTACTTAACTCTGGACCAAGACTTGGTGACAGGTGACTTGAATGGGAGCTCATCGATGACAGCATTGTTTCTCAGGTCAAGGGGTGTTGGCTTTGCTGGAACAGGAACAGAGCCAGTGATCATGCCACATAGGCATATAATACTTACCACATACAGGTATATATTATAGAAACGTCTTTACAATCACTCAATTTGCTTAAGGAAATGAAGGACATAAAGGTGTCATTTAGTATCTGCTGGGGACTGCTTCCAGGACCATATATGATACCTAATACAACGTGAACAGTTGTCTTATTTATGGAATAAGAAAAATCTATACACGGTAGTTCAAAGATATTTTTGATCTGCCTTGGTTGAATGTGCAGGACCTGCAGATGGATGACTACATAATTATTTCCCATGTGGAAGCTATGGCTTTGGATTTCACATAGACTTTCAGCATACAAAATTGGACAGTCTGAGAACAGATTTTTCTCTACAGGATTTTGACTGTATATAAAAACAAGAGACTATTTGAAATGGAGATGGTCACCATGACTACTCCCTGCTGTTTTTGGACAGAGCTGGGCAAACTACAGTGGAGGAAGGTAAATAGCAAAAGGCCCTGAAGGCTTCAGGCTCAGATGTGAATTTCCTGTTGGCTCGATTGATCCGATTCTTCCCTTTGAATCCCTGCTGTTTAGCCAAGGCCAGGCCTGCACTGGCAGACCTGGAATGTGGACTCCAGCACTCCTTTCTGGTCTGCATACAGGCGCACACACACATGTAACCACTGTGTTATCTGCTGTGGATGAGACACACTCTCCTAGATGCTGTCTTTCTAAACAAACGCTCATTTCGTACATAAGAAAACTGAGGCTCAAAGAATTCACATTATTTGCATAGACTCACACCTTCCAAGTCCAGTCTCTACCTGACCTTTAAGCTCCTGTATGTCGTTCACGGATGGGACTTACCTTTGCGGTCAGGCTTGAGGTTCCGGTTGACAGGGGGTGGCTGGATTTCACTTCCTCGGCTGGGGCCTCTGTGCAGAGGAAGGGATGTAGATGGGTAGGCCAGTGGGTCAAAGTGATGGGGCCCTGGGCTCATGGGGATGTAGACACTCTGGGAATTGTCGCCTGCCCGCTCCATGGCTAGCAGGGAGGAAGAACCCGGGTTCATGGGCACATAGTTGTCTTCGGAACTGGCACTGTCTGAGCGGCCCACCATAGTTTTCCCGGGCTAGAGAGAGGGAACATGAGAGAAACAACTGTCACCAGAAAGAAGAAATAAAGGTGAGACTCTGTACAAAGCAAGCTGCCCCAGTGGGTTAGCTATACTCTGATACTATAGTGGAGACGGTGGGAGGGATGGGGAAATGAGGTCTCGTGAGCTTTCCACGACCTCTTGGGACCCACCTCTACTTCATGATAAATCTGAAGTCAGCCTAGCCTCCATTCATCCTTGGTTGCTCCAGATTCACCACTGGCAGATGAGTAGTGAGACCCTCAGTAGGATCCGGGGCATACTTGGCCCTGGTGTGGAGCCAGGTGTGCTTGCCCTGTCCAGCCTGCAGTGGGTGTGGTTCCCTCCAGACATCGTGCTGACCACCAACCTGTGCAGTGCTACAGCCATTCTCTTGTCCTGGTCATCCAATGGAGCTGCACCTGTCTCAAGACCTAACTTCTTGTCTTTCTAGTGGGCTTAAAATGAAGCTTACCTGTCCTTCTTTCTGCACAGAATCTCTCCTCTACCTGAGCTCCACTGAGCCCAATGTATTCTGTGTCCCCTCTGCTTATTCACAGGCCTTGTAGGACGGGGAATGCAGCTGACCTTAGGGCATACCTGGCATGCTGACCAGGGTCCCTGTTTTACTTGTCAAACTCAACCTAAGCTTCTGAACTTAGGCAGGGTCCCCAGGGAGATGCCCCCTCCTCACTCGGCCGTGTTCTCAGTTCCATGGGCTCCAGCCTCTTCCCTCTCTAGCTTATGAATGGCCCCATCCCACTCACCAGGAAAGGACTGATGCCTTCGCTCATGGACTCTGCAGACCGGCCTGCACATTCCCCACCTCGGGAGGGGTACTCGTAGGTCTCACAGGAAGAAGCTGTGACAGAGGAAAGAAGATGGGATGTCTCATGTCAGTCCATGTGCTGACGCTTCCTGTTCCCTCCTGCATGGCTCTGATGCTCCAGGAGGTACTCCTCCCCCACCTGAGGACACGGCGATGCTTTGAATCCTGCCTTCCTTAGCTCCTAGACTCTTCCTAGGCTTAGGTCTACTGCAGCGTGGGGTCCCTCCTGGGCGCTGGCCTCAAGTGCACCCCTTCCGGGGACTCCCACTTCTCAGCTCTGTGAACACTATAGCAATGAGACTTGTGCTTATTTATACGTTTGTTTCCCCCAGTCAGATTTATGAACTAAAGGGCAGACGCAAGTTTTCTATGTCTTATCCTGGTTCCAAAACACACAGTACTGCTCAAAATATAGATGGAATGGCAGACCCTAGGCCCGAGTCCCATCTTGGTTGCTGTTCACTCTGTAATTGTGAGTCACGGCAGGCTTTGTGTGAAACAGAGATGACAAGTCTCTGTCCTGCCACACGCTGCATGGCTCACACCACAGGATGGGTGAGCAGGCTGCGCAAGCCCAAAGCAAGCTGCAGAGTGAGAGGAATGAGCAGCATTCTGTTTTTAACCAAATGGAAGATATGTGCAGAGCTGGAACACACCCTGTGAAACAGTAGAATTTCAGGACTTCCACCAGAGATTTTAGTGTGGCTGTGCAATATTCTAAACATCTCATTTTGTTTCGTTAGTCTGTCAGTCCGCACGGATTTATTTGGCTCAAGCTTTGGAATGGTCTTCTAAATTTACTTTTTAAATCTCTGCTTGTGAGTTTTAAATGAATAAAGTACTATGATTTGGATTTCTAAACCCATATGTATTGCAGTTAAAAATATTCCGTGACCCTTAGAATATCACATTCTTCATGACAGTCGGCTACAGTCTTGCTGCTGTGGGTATCACAATAATAGCTGGAGGACCAATGGGCAAGGGACTGTGTCGATGGCTAAACTTGAATCAGGACCTCGGTGGTCCTTGTTTCTCTGGGCTATGGATGACCAAGGGCTAGCATGCACTGGGGCCGCCTGGGCCAGAATCTGTCCCCCTCCCTCTGGTCACGGAAGGCTCACACTTACCTCGGTGGAGTCTGCTGTTGTCCATGGCAGGGAGGGTGTTGCGCCTGGGGATAGTGGCCGCAACAGACCTGCTGTTTTCACTGACTGGAGGTCTCTGCTGAGGACTGCCCCATCGAGGAGTTTCTGCCTGACTGGGTTTTGGGGGCCGGGGTGGAGGAGCTATGGCTGAGTCCCCAGGAGTGGCCACTGCCATGGTGTTGTGGTTCTTGTCCAGCGTGAATGTCCTGGGGATCTGGTAGGCTGAGAGTGGGGTGGTTGGAACATCCATATTGTCCACTAGGAGGTCCCCAAACTCCCGGCACAGGGTGTTGCTGGGCGTCTTAAAGGTGTACACCTCCTCATTATCTGTCTCCGACCCGGTGAGGCTGCCCTTGGTGTGACCATGGGAAGCCAGGCTCCGAGGGAGGTCATAAGTACTGTCTCTGAATTCTGCATTGTGCCGACTCGGCTTGGGAAGGCTGTAGAAGCCATGGACTTGCCCACTGACCCCATTGACACAGTGTCCATTACCCTGGGCAAGCTTCTGCACAGCTGTGTCACTCTTCTGCCGGGTGCCTTGAGAGAAGCTGGCACTCCTAAAAGAGAAGAGGAAGTCAGGGTTGCCCTTGGGATGTTCACAGCCAGCACAGTCAGTTAGATATGGGAAATACAGACCATAGATCCAAGGTTTTCCTACGATCTGCCATGAGCTAGCCGTGTGACCTGGGGCAAGACACTTTTATTGTGGAACTGCAGCTTAGACATCTGCAGCTGCAGCATGGTGATTAAAAACACACTACAAAGGCTGTCTGGAAACTAGACTCGAGTGTATGTGCTGGCAGTATCAGCCTTTATCCCGGGCTGTACATGGCTGTCATTAGCAGGATTAGTCTCATTGCTGATCCTCCTCCCCCCAGCCCCTGATCAAGAAGCCAGTTACACTACCTGCTCATATTTTTAACTACCATAGAACACATATTTTAATAGAATGGCTATTCAAATAGAACACTTCAGTTGGTGACAAAAAAAAAAATCAAGCAAGTCATTTTCTCTCTTTGAGTCTCAAGTTTTCCCTCTGTAATATAAACCAGCTCCTGGGTGTTAATGTCTATGTTATAAAGAACTTTAGATTCATCTTCTACCATTTATTATGGCTATTGCCAAGCATTTAGGTCTTTTCAGAACTCTAAAAATAATGTGGGAGTTCCTGTTTGGGAACTATATTCAAGACAGAAAAGATTTGATCATTAAAAAATAATCGAGGCCAGCAGTGAAGACAGGAGCAGTCAGACTGTAACTGTGTTATAACATGGACCTGTTCCTCCTAGGTGTGGCCTGGTCCATCTCCATCACTTCTGAAGGTCCTCTGGCTCTGAGACTCTAAACTGTGGTTTCCCACACTGGATTCTGTGTCCTGCATAAATACTCTGTGGAACTGGTGAGGATCGAACAGCGGGGATCCAGGTACGTTTCTCTGTCATCCAGAGGATTTTACCTGGCCAGAATCACTCTCCCTTTAAAAATAATTATTTTTATTGTAAAGGTGATAGAGGGTTACAGTCACATAGGTCAGGTAATGAGTACATATCTTTTTGAACAGTGTTACCTCTTCCCTTGTTTTTCTCTCAGTTTTTCCCATCTGAATCCATCCCTTAATAGCAGTGATCCTCAGCTTTTGAAAGCCAGATTTTTTCTTTAAAAAAAGGAATGCTGTAAGATACTTCTATACACACACAGATCTTTATTCTCCCTGAGGGTAAGGGTGGGGTAGGATAAGGAGGAGGGCAGTAATGACCAAGTCTTCCAAAGTTGCTTGGTAGAACTGCCTTCCAGGAGCTCCTTCAGCTCATGCTAGAGCTTGTTATTTACAGATGGTGCCACCAGGTGGTGGTAGAAAACAGACCCAGAAATTTAGAAAGCGGAAGACTACTAGGTATGCAGGCCAGGCTCCCCCCTCTTAGGACTCTTGAACCTCCATGGCTAGGAGTTCATGTTAGCCTCCAAACCTTCACCAGCTTTCCACTCTAGGCCTCCATATTCCTTCTCCCTTTCTAGTCCATTTTCCTCATACATAACCAAGCCAACAGCTGAGTTCTTACGTAAGGTACTTAGTGTATTGTCCAATGCTCCTGGATGGCAAGCAGACTCCATCCTCCTCACAGCAAAGTCTCCACCCAGTACCTGTGTTAACCTAGGCAACTGGGACACCTGGAAGAGGTCACATCTGCATCCGCTGAGGTCACATCTGAATTTGATGTGGCCACACCTTTCTCCACCCATACCCTAGATAAGGCCTAGCCCAGGCCCAGACGCCCTCTCTCTCCTTTTTTCTAGCTCTTTTCTAGCTCTTCTCTTTTCTAGCTATTTTCTCTCTTTTCTAGCTCTCTCTTAGCTCTTTTCTCCAGCTCTCTCTCTTACTCTCTCTCTTTCCCAGCTCTCTCTCTTTCCCAGGCCTTTCCCCACCACGTGGAGGACCAAGATGGCCTGGTGCCAGCCGGAACGATGAATAAACCTTCCCCTTACCTGAATACCACGTGTGTGGTGCTGTTCTTACTCGGCTACCTCTTTTTAAAAACCTAACACTTAGAAAAGGACAAGGGAGTCAATGGTAGACATAAACTATTCACATTGTTCACCTTGTCTTTAGTGCTTTTCATTTTGTATTGGAATTTCCAGCTCTGTTCTAGATGTGCTGCTTTGGATCCATTTATTGCATAAACATCTACTGATGCTCCCCTTCTATCAAGGTACAACAGACACAGAGATGCTACCATCCCTGTGTGGGGATGTCACAGCAATGTATGAGGTGACATGTCTGTATATCATTTCAGTGACATGGGGGCGAACATGTGGCCGCTGACAGATTGACACTAATCCTCCCTGGTGGCAGTGGTGAATGGCAGGGAAAGCTTCTTTAGAGATGTAAACTCTGAGTATTCCTGACAGGAAGAGCAGCAGGACAAGGAAAAAGCATTCTGGTTGGAGGCACAAGGATGTAGAACACAGCCAGACAAGTTCAAGGATTTGCAGGCTGCTCAGGATGGAGGAAGTGTGTTAGAAGGTAAGGCTGAGAGAAAGACAAAGGCGGTGTGATCTCACTCATGTGGAATCTAGACAAGATGATCTCACAGACGCAGAGTATAATGGTGGTTACTAGAAGCTGGGACGGGCACAGGAAGGGGGAGATGTTGGACGTATGATTACAGTCAGGAGGGATAAATTTTTCCAGAGATCGTGAGGGGTCATGAGGTGGCTATAGTTAATGAAAACAGAGCAAATTCTCGAGAAATGCAGAATGATGTTACACACCAACCACAAAATGATAACATGCACTGTGATTATTAAGTACCTAGATTTAACCACTCAGCAATGTAGTTATACTTCAAAACATAATGACAATAAAATCACACAATGGTAGCTTTTCAATTAAGAAAGTTAAATGAACCTGGGATGTAGAGTGGTAGAGCGCTTGCCTGCATGGTGAGACACTGGGATTGATCTTCAGCTCTTTCAGGGCTGAGAGATGGGAGTGGGGGGCGGGGCTAGGCAGGAAACCTCTGAAGGATTTTAGAGGTGGGAATAGGAGTGGGGAGAGGATTACAGGTCCTGTAGTAACTAACCCTGCATATAGTCCTGAACAGACCCATCGTTGATCTCCTGAAGTCCCTCCCTCCCTGCCTGCTTCCTTCCTTTCCCTTCCCTTTCTTTCTCTCCTTCCTTTCCTTTCTCCTTTTTCCCTTCTCTCTTCCTTTCCCTTCCCTTTCTGTGCCAGTGCTGGGGCTTTCTTTTTCACTCAAGGCTAGGGCTCTATCACTTGAGCCACAGCTTCATTTCTGGCTTTTTGGTGGCTAATTGGAGATAAGAGTCTCATGGGCTTTCTTGCCTGAGCTGGCTTTGAACTACAATCATCAAATCTCAGCGCAGTAGTTAGTATTACAAATGCGAGACGCCAGCACCCAGCTCTGAAGTCTATTTTTGCTCTTGATTCTCCTACTTTGGGAAGCCAGAAATGGAGGAGTTACCACATTCTTATTTCTCACTAATTGATCAAGTCGCATCGAATCTATTCTAATCCAGTTCCTTCTGAGTTTTCTTCTGGATCAATGATGGGGCTACTCATTAATCTCCTTTCCATCTTCCTGGGACCTCTCTGCTCCTCTATACCCTGTTGATTCTTTCCCACCCTCCCCATCAAACATCTTCAATACTGTCATTTTCTCCCTGGAACCCGCCACTACTCTAGAATGCATCCGTCTACAATGCTTCCAGAAGGCCCCACTGAGTCCAGCTTTGGCTCTGTTGTGCTGTTACGTTTGCTGTGTGCAGGAGGTTTTGGTTTGAGACAGGGTCTCACTCTGTTTAGCTCAGGCTGGCCTCAAACTCAAACTCAAGATCTGCCTGCCTCATCTTGCTAGTGCTGGGATTACAGGTTGGCCTGGGAGCCTCTTACTCCAGCCTGGCTTCAGCTCTTGATCCGTCAAACTCAGCTCCCTGGCCACATCTCTTGTAGCTATTCCTTACATGCTCAACCTCTGTGTATAACTAATCACTTGCTGAATCACTTGCATAACTAATCACGTGGACAGGTAGCAGCTGTGATCTGTATTTTGTACCATCATTACTTGTCTCTTCCACAGCTGTGACTTCCTTGAGAAACAAAACATGTCTAATTTTTTTTCTCCTCAGCACATAGTTTGTCACAAAGTAAATAATGAACATTTATTGAGTGAACAAGTGTGTAAAGAAAGTACATTGGCACTTTTCTTTCCCTGAACTTGGTCCAAACTCTTTAACCAGAAGACTAACACCTTTTCTGTTTAGGACAGTTAGGTTCCAGCCTCCCTCTACTCTAACCTCTCTTCTAGCTCACAGAACTACTCATTCATCCCCTAAGATGTACCATGTCGTCTGTGCTCTGTCCCTGGTCTTACATTACTCATTTTTCTCTGCAATGCTCCCTGATTCTGCAAAACTTTATACCAAGTCTTAAGTACAAAGGCACAACAGATTCCCAGTGCCCCTTCCTGCTTTGATTTCCGCTTCCTTCATGTTCTAGCACGCGAGGGTTCTGACATAACACCCACTCTGCCTTGTGCTCATCATTTTTGCCTGTGCCTCAGACCATGTGTTCTAGAAGGCATACTGCAGATGATACAGATGTAGAGCAGGGGATGGGGATGAGGCGGGGTGGTTGAACCATTACTTCAAAAGCCAGGAAAAAGGAGCTGAGCAATGGAACCTCTGATTTTGCACTTCAATTCTCCTTATGGGAAAGAATCAAAAGAGGGAAGCCTTGTGACTTTTCCTACTTTCCTTGAGATATGAACTGAGGCCTGTTACCATGATATGATGAGATGCTTCTGTGGATAACAGGGCTGTGGGCTGCTGATGGGGGCATCATAAAATAATCAAGATACAATTCTGGGTACATCAGTTGGAATGTCTCTTTCAATCCTCCAACAAATCTCCTCAAATGTCTGTTGAGGAAAATGGTAAATAATGGCTGTGCTGGTATAGGAAGATCCTAGGGTGCAGGGGAACTCACTGGACATGGAAAGAAGCTGGGGAGGAAACAGTCCCTCAAGCCAGAAGTGCAGTGCATCTTTCCTGCCTATTCCTGCTGCTGGTTGCTGGCTCAGTGAGACGGGCATACCAATACCTCTCTTGCATTTATGCTTGGGCTTTAGTACCATTCTCAAACATTCCGATGGCTTTTAAATGGGTTCCTAAGTCAATATATATACATATTCACACATACAAATATACGTATACATACATACGTGTGTGTGTGTGTGTGTGTGTGTGTGTGTGTGTGTGTGTGTATGCTGGTACTAAGGCTTGAACTCAGGGTTTGGGCACTGTCCTTGAGTTTTTTGCTCAATTGGCTAGTACCAATTGAGCTACATCTGTATTTCTGGCATTTTTTGGTGACGTAAGTGTCTCATGGGCTTTCTTGCCCAGGCTGGCTTTGAATTGCAATTTTCAGATCTCAGCCTCCTGAGCAGCTAGGATTACAGGTGTGAGCCACTAGTGCCTGGCTTCCAGTTTTATTTTTAATGGATCAATTTCCTACTTAAGGGAAATCTAATATATAAGTGCTTTCAAGTAGATTAACTGACATTTATCACTTTGTGACACCATTTTCCTGCCTTTGGCCCACCCCAAACCTGTCCTTTTTGTGAGGCTAGAAAATCAGTGTCACAATTTTTTTTTTTTTTTTGGCCAGTTCTGGGGCTTGAACACAGGGCCCAGACACTGTCCCTGAGCTTCTTTTGCTCTAGGCTAGCACTCTACCACTTGCAGCCTTTTCTTTTATGTGGTACTGAGCAATCAAAATCAGGGTTTTCATGCATGCTAGGCAAGCACTGTACCACTAAGCCACCTTCCCAGCCCATGGTGTCACAATCTTTAAGAGACTGAGAGGATCTTGTCTCTATCTCATTGGCTGCAGTTGTGAGCCTCACTTTCCCTTACCATTACAGAGCAGTGTTGCATTTGTGAAATTAAGTGAAACTAAAAAAGTTGTATATTCTGCCTTTGGTCAATTAAAGCACTGGACGAATGAGTCAGGGGAAACCATGGGTAAATTCTCCACTCACATTTTTGACCCACCATCTTGCTGTAGAATATTGTTGCAGGGTCAGTAATGTGGGAATATCATCACTTGAAATTTCACTTCCTTCAGCTTTCACAAAAAGCATCAACCAGAGTGAACTCTTATGGAAGTTTGACACATGCTCTACTTTTCTCCTAAGCTGCTTAACGCAGTTAAATCCTTCCTCACCTCCTATTCTGAAAACCATATGGAGATAATGGGGTTAAGCAAGGTCAATCAATTAAACTATTAGGTAAAACTGACAGGGAACTATTGATGGTTCCAGAATTACGGCTTCTCAAGGTATGTGCACAGCCTTAGTATGTCACCTATAACAGGTCAAACAGCTTCCTTGAAATAAGCTGTCAGACACTAGCTGCAATATGGAATAAAGCCCCAAGGCTGGAAGGCAAAAATAAATACAGCAAAGCCAATTTGTCTGCAATGACAAAAATAACTCTATTTTCCCCCCCTTCAGTTCAAAACTACTTATTTTGGAGAAAAAACCTTTCTGAACAGTGACTTATTTAGCTTAGTGGGACACCTGAATTTTGTAAACAAGTTAGTTATCAGGAGTATGCATTATCTAGTAAGTGAAGGACAGTGATCTTACTTCAGTAAAAGTAGTGATAGCTTATACTTTTATGTAAGTTACTTCAGGTCCCCTCATAAATGAAAGAGAGATGTACAGATGTACAGATGTACACACACACACACACACACACACACACACACAGCATTCATAAAGAATACTTCAATCTGGTATTTTTATATTTAATGTAGCTATATATTTTTATATTTAATGTTCCTATACAAAAGGAAATTCAGGAATTACTTTGGAGATAATATGAGATAAGCAACATAAAAAAGTGCTTTGTAAATTGTACAGTGGCATTGTTTTTCTGGAGCACCTAGTATGTTCTGCAATGTCAGAGTGAAAGATGAAAGCTAGTATACAACGTCACCAACACTTGGCATTATTAGACTTTTGAGAGTTAAAAAGTATTTTTTATTTATTTATTTTTGTTTTGGTATTGAGGTTTGAACGAAGGGCCTTGTACTTTCATTTGACCCTTTTGCTCAAGGCTGGCTCTCTACCACTTGAGCCACAGCTTCACATCTGGCTTTTTGATGGTTAACTGGAATAAATGTCTCATGGACTTTCCTGTCCAGGCTGGCTTTGACTTGGGATCATCAGATCTTAGCTTCCTGACTAGGTTTACAGGCATAACCCTCTGGTGCCTGGCTTAGAATTAGGATTTTAGGATTTCATATTCTCTGCTCCCATACCTGTAGCAGTGGGGTAGGCCCACAGGGAACTGGTACTGATACCAATACTGGCTACTTAATATTTTCTGCTTATTAACTTGTGATTTCCATTTTAGAGCTGAGGAAATTAGAAGTCAAAGAGATTAATCAGAGCTGGATACTGGTGGCTCATGCCTGTAACACTAGCTACTCAGGAGGCTGAGATCTGAGGCCAGCCCGGACAAGAAAGTCTATGAGACTCTTATCTTTAATTAACCACCAGAAAATTTGAAGTGGTGCTGTGGTTCAAAGTGGTAGAGCACTCACCTTGAGCAAAAGAGTAAGGGACAGCACCCAGGCCTGGAGTTCAAGCCCTACAACTGCCAAAAGAAACAAACAAAACAAAGACCATTCTTCTAGAGTTATTACTCTAGTATGTTCTGTGATGATGGAATTAAAACAAAATCAATACTGTCCAGTCCTAGTCATATGCCACAGGAGACTACTGAGCATCTAACTCAGGCTGGCACAAGAACTGATGTTAACTTTATTAAATTTAATTTGCCACAAATGCAACAGCGGATAGGGTAGTACCAGCACCAAGTGAGAGATGGATTTGCTCAGTGGTGTTAAGGTTCTGTAGCTATACTTGTATGGCTAACAAATATTTGACTCTTATTCAGGAGTTCTGAAATTCTAGCTCTTAATGCCTTTTACCCTCAAATCAATTTTTTATGGCATGACATGCTTGTATCGAGAGGTTTCTCTGGAAGCCAGTTATCACTTTGTAGCAATACAGATGATAAAATGTGAAGGTTAAAGAGACAATAGTGGTTTTGTTATACATGTGTTTGTTTACCTGCAAAGATGTAGTATCTTCCTCACTTGTCTTTAAAACTGAAAAAAGGACTGAAAAGTAGTGGGCCCTGTAGGTAGTCATTTACCCAAACAGTGATCATGCCTTTCCTACCTTGCGTTTTCTGTTCTCCGGCTGAGGCACTGGTGCAAGTAGAGATACTCTTGAGGTGCACTGGTGGACAGAGCAGGCTGCATGTGGTTTGACATGGGGGACTCAAACGTGAACAGAGTGGGCTGGCTGGAGTGCGAGGGGGCTGAGGACTTCCGTTCTCGGAGCAGATGCTGGCTGGAGCTGCTGAGTTCGGCTGGAGAAGAGCGTGGGCCATGACTGGCTGAGGAAATGTTTCTCAGGGAGTCTGTGAGAGGAAGGAGTCATCTTGTGAGTTAAGAAGGAAAGACAGGTTTGTCAAAGGAAGAAAAACTATTTGGGGCAGAGGCATGGCTAGAGAAGCAGTATTCTCTCCCTCATACACCTAGTTCCCAGAGAGCCAGATGCTGCCTCCTGCTGGTCCTGAAGGGAAAATGCTCTTGCCTTCTTTACTGGAGCAGCCTGGAGGTCAGTGTCTATTACCACAGGGCCGGGTCAGCTACACCCTAGGAGAAAAGGCTGCCAATGTCCAAAGGTTATGACCATAGCCACAGGCAGAGCCAGCTCCTGGAGCAGTGATACTCATAGCTTCTTCCTCTCTGGTGGCTTCTGCTGTCAGCGTGTCCTTCAAAGTAGCTGGCTTTGTTAAATGAGGCATTACTTCCTGAAGACTCACTAATTGAGGCTCTGGACTGGGCTTTCTTGCATTAATAATAAAAGCGCAAGTGTATTTTCAGCTCTTCCTCCAGACTGGACTCCAGCTCCTCTGGCCTGCTCTTCTGAGTCCTCCTGGGACAGCTATGTTCCTTGTTCTTCAATTCTATCTTTGGGTCCTTTTTTTCCTTCTCTTAACTAATCTCAAACTCCTTGGGTATGTTTGTTAGAAAGGAAGTGAGGTATTAAGGGAAGAAAATAACTTACAGTTTGACAACCCAACTTCAGGGTATTATTCATTTGGCTGGCTCTCTGAGCTCAGTCCAAATTCCTTAGCATAACATACCAGGCTTTTCACAGTCTGACCTATTTCCTGATTTCTCTCCACCCATAAACAAGGCGCACTGAAGTATCATCAAGTCCCTGCACAAAGCAGTCCCTTTTGTGATTATTTTGGCTTATGTTGTGTTTGCCCTCTATTCTTCTAGCAAACTCATATGGAAACTCTAAGATCCTGCATGGGTGTCAAAATCTCTCTGAAACCTTCCAACAGCCTTTGGCCCAGGCTTCTTTTCACTGTCTCTCTGGGTGTCTGAGAACTGTGATTATGATGTTGTTAGCTCACAACCCCGGCATTTACTCAAGAAGAGGTGAGGGTGAGGGTGGCATTCTAGGGTTATTCAATGACTATCATTTTTCTAGCTCTTCTCTGTTATCTGACCCATTTCAGGTCATACTATTCTCACTACCCTAGGCAGGATCACCAGCTCATTAATGCGCCTCACATTATTTCTCTAGTCAGGACGCCTTCTGTCAGTGACAAGAGAAAACACCAATGGGACCCTGGGGAAAATGGTTCTATTGACAGCTGTATTGACCTCCAAAATGAATTCTCATTACAGGTCTAGTAGTGGCCTGGATGTTCGTTAACAGAATCAATGCCTTTATTACTCCATTAGATTTGCAAGATGAACTCTCTAATGGTGGAGGAGAGAGGGTTTATACTAGGGGATGGAGAAGCCATGGCAGCAAGGGAGGAACACAGCTGCTGTTTGAGAAGACACAGAGAAGGTGCAAAAAGAAAGCCTTCATCTGGGGCTGGGAAGGTGGCTCAGTGGTAGAGCACTTGCCTTGTATGCTCGAGGCCCTGGGTTCGATTCCTCAGCACCACATAAGAAAAAAGCCGGAAGTGGCACTGTGGCTCAAGTGGTAGAGCGCTAGCCTTGAGCTGAAGAGCTGAGGGACAGGGCCCAGGCCCAGAGTTCAGGCCCCACGACCGGACCCAAAAAAAAAAAAAAAAAAAAAAAGAAAGCCTTCATCTGGACACTGGTGGCTCACGCTTGTAATCCTAGATACTCAGGAGGCTGAGATCTTTCCAGCCAGAACAGGTAAGTCTGTGAGTCTCTTTATCTCTAATGAACCACACACACACACACACAAAGCCAGAAGTGGAGCTGTGGTTCAAGTGGTAGAATGTTATAGAGTGTTAACCTTGAGCAAAAAAGCTCAGGAACAGTGCCCATGCCCTTAGGTTAAGCCCCAAGACCTGCACGCATGCAAACATAAGCACGTGAACGTGTGTGTGTACACACACACACACACACACACACACACACACACACACACACAGAGTAAGCCTCCAATCCAAACAGAGTATCTCTGTTCTTTTTCTGGCCTCCTCATCTTGTCTGTTCCTCTCATGGGCACATTCCTTAGGCTCCAGCTCCACACCCTCCTGTAGCTTCACACTGATACTAGGGTCTCTTTGGAGCTAATCCTTTCTACCTGAGCTTCAGTTACCACCCACGTGATGACAACTCTAGGATCCCAGTCTCTAGCCCGGTTCTCTGTCTGGAAGTCCTGCTGTATGTGCTCCCATCTGTTTTAGCTGTCCACACACAGCTCAAGCTCAGCCATGTCACCCCAATTCATGCTCACTTTGGTGCTCCCTATCTCCGTGAAACACATCAACATTACCCTCCAGGGGCTGGGAAGGTGGCTCAGTGGTAGAGCGCTTGCCTTTCATGCATGAGGCCCTGGGTTCATTTCCTCAGCACCACATAAGCAAAAAGATAAAAGCCGGAAGTGGCACTGTGGCTCAAGTGGTAGAGCGCTAGCCTTGAGCTGAAGAGCTGAGGGACAGGGCCCAGGCCCAGAGTTCAGGCCCCATGACTGGACCCCCCCAAAAAAAACCAAAACCAAAAACAAATAACAAAAAACATTACCCTCCAATGTGCTCCAAACCAGAGGCCAGGCTGTCATTTGTGTGTCTGCCCTGTTTCTCAACAACTAGGTCATGGTTATGTCACATGGTTATGTGTAAAAGTCTCTCTGTGAAACCACTGTCACTCTCTATAAAACCACTTTCCTGTTTTTTCTTCAACTTTGTTTCTCACCTTGCTCACTGTGCTTCAGAGGATTTCCAAGAACATGACAACCTCTCTCATCACTCTTGACAGCACTCTATAACCTTACTGGGAGTAAAGACTCTGACTCTTATGGTTTTATCCCCAGGAGAAAGCCCAGTGTGTGACACAACTCAACAAACACAATGCATATATAAGTCACTACTTTCTCAGTAATACAACGTTCAGAATAAAGTCCAAGGCGGGCTCTAGTCCAATGACTAGTGTGCTTACTAAAGGAAATGGAGACAGAGAAAGACACAGGAAAAATGCCATGTGATGACAAAGAAACAGAACGGAACGAGGTGTCCATAAGCCGGAGAATGCCAAGAACTGCTGGCAGCCACTAGAAGTTAGCAGACAGGTAGAACCATATTCTCCGTTAGAGCACCCAGAGGGAGTCAGCACTGCTACAGCTCTAGCCTTGAAACTGCCAGAAAATATGCTTGTACTGTTTTAAGCAACCTAGTTTGCTGTAACTTGTTACAGTATTCCCAGCAAGACAAATTTAGCACCATAAAACCCAAACTTTCATGCAGGGTCCTCTTGCTTAACTGATGAAAAATAATTGCCAAGTTGATTCCAGAGGCCAGTATAAAATTTAAGGTTTTCCCAGGGACTCTGAGACAGCATATGGCTGGTCATGTTTCCAATCTGCCACTGATTGGATGAGGTTCTGGGGAGTGGCTGCCTCCACTTTCCCATTAGCTGAAGGGAGGGTTCTGGGCTGCTCTGTTTTCCTCACTAAAGCTGCTCCCTTCAGATGGCAATTGTCTTCTGTAAGTGGGATGTGGTTTACACATCAGGAATCAGGGCTGATTCTTAGGCCTGAAATTGGTATCGTTCATCACTTTATCATTACTCCATGTCACATCCGCTAAAGAAAACTTTCAAAAATCGAACTGAACATTTCACAGAAGCTCCATGGTATGGCACACGTAATAGAAAAAGTTATTAGATTAACAATTGAGAGATTTGACCCTTTTTATGGGTCTCCTTGATCTTGCTATTTGATTGTGAATGAATCACAGCCTCAGTTGCCTTGGTATGAAAAGATACTAGTACCACCATCCCTACTATAATCATAGAGGGCTGCTGAGAGGATCAAACTGAAGAAATACACATAAAAAAACTGTATATGGATGTCCAAAACTATGCATGATGTCCAAAAAGTAGAAATAGCCCAAATGTCTATTAACTGATGAATGGCTAAATAAAATGTGGTATTCGACATCAAGGGCTATTATTCAGCCATATACATGAATGGGTACTGTTTTGATAAGCTTTAAAAATACTGTGCTAAGTGGGAAGAAACATGCTTTAATCTGTGTGAAAAGTTTCAAACACTGAAACTCCCTGGGATGCCTGGGAATGGAACCAGAGAGTAACTGCTGATGACTGAGGTTTCTTTCTGGAGCAATGAAAAATTTCTAAAATAAACTGTAGTGATGGTTATATAATTTGTCCATGTATGAAAACCTCTTGAAATATATGCTTTAAGTGAGTGAAATCTGTGGTATGTGAAATGTATCTCAAGAAAAAAAGCTGCTTTCCTCAGAAAGTTAAAGAAACTGCATTTGATCTATCAGTTTCACTCATAGGTATATAACTTAGATAAACATGCAATACCTTGCATGTGAATATTCTTAGCATTACCCATAATAGCCAAAGAGTGGAAACATCCAAATGCCCATCAAATGATCCACTAATAAAATGTGGTATGTCTTGTACAATGGAATATTATTCAGCAGTAAGGTACTGACATAAATTACAATATGTATTAATCTTAAAAACATTCATGATAAATGAAAAGCCATATTCCTTTAAATGAAATGTCTATAACTGGCAAATACAGAGGCAGATAGTATATTCATGGTTGCTTAGTGTTAGGGGATGAAGAGGGAATGCATAGGGTTTTTCTGGTTGCTGATAAAAATGTCCTAAAATTAGATTGTGCTGATTGCAAAACTTACTAAAAATCATTGAGTTGAACACTTTTGAATGATTTTAAAAGTCCACACATATACAAGTCCTTGGCAAACTATGAATTATATGCAAGAAATTAATGAGAGCCTAAAACAGTACATCTGACCTCTATTTTTTATTTCCTCTTTGAAGGGAAATGGAACACTCAGAAAACACTGTTTTTGCTGAAGTGCTAGCTCTTGGTGTAGACATTATTCTCCTTGCACTATCTTTAGCACCCTCTACCTCCTCCTCACTCTCTTCCAACTGCATTGTTCACAATCACAATCCCCCACTCCATGATCACTGTTCACAGTCACAATCCTTTACTCCACAAGCACAGTCATGGCAGTGTGAATATCAGTAAAACAAGGATACATGGTTTGGAGTCAGAAGGTCCAAGTAAGATAAAATCTCACCCAACTGGGATAAAATTAATGAGTGGATGAAAGGGACTGTGTCAGGAGCCAGGACATCAGGAAGCAGATTCAATTTGCTGTTAACTAGTTGGGAGACCATGTACAGGGTCACTAAGCTTCAGTTCCTGTTCATGCCTGGCCAGCCTATCTGTCTCTCTGTCTTGTTTTACCAACTAGATGAGAAAAGAATGTGAAAGCAAACACATACACATGCAACCCCCCTCTCCCCAGCCATTAATAGGATTTATTTTTATTGCTTGATATCCTATGAGGGGAGAAAATATGGCACAAATAAGAAAAAACATTAAACAACGTGAGGCTGGACTGTTTGGATACTGGGTAGTGAGGTTGTTGTACTGATGTGACTTGGGTCATTTGGAAGGTCAGTCAATAGAGGCTTCCAGATTCCTGGCCTGGGCTTCTATCTCTAAGTCTAGACTAGAGACAGTACCCACAAATGCCTGAGTCGACTTGTTTTCTTTTAAAGAGGGTTTGATATTTTCCCTTTTCTTCCTGGCTTCTTTTTTAGGGTCCTATGAAATCACTCCCCTTTCTTTCCATACCACCCCTGGGAAGCCTGCCCAGCTCACAAACCTTCCCCCCACCCTCAGAGGAAAACTCTGAAGGATTTCGACCAAGGAGCCAGGCCTAGGCTGGCCAGCCATCAACGGCTGGTGATAACAGGAGCAGGAAGGGAGGCTGGCCAAAATTTCTGGAAAAGATGACTGGCCAAATAATGACTAGTTCCCTTATCTCAATGCTGCCTTTATCTTTATCCTGTCCCCCAAATAATTCCCACCCTCAAGGCTCACGGAGTGTCTCAGAATCCAAACAGTGGTTGACCAAAGAACATGTTGGAGCCCAGGCTGACTCAAAGCCTGGCTCTGCTAATCCCTAGCACTGTAGCCGTAGACATGTGAATAAATGCCTTTGATTCTCTTGCTTAACAGGGATAATACACACTTTGTAGGGCTGCTGTGATGAGAGATCATTTTATGTAAAGCAGTTAGCATAGCACTCAGCTGTTCTTATTGTTTCTATTCCAGGAGTATACAAGGTGCTGATGAGACCTTGGGATTGGTCAAGACTTACTTTCTAAGCCATAGTGGATGTTTGGAAGGCAATCATCACTGTTTTTGTCACAATATATACTTTATAGATGTTATATAGGAGACGAATGAGAAGTATACTGGCTGTAATTGCCTCAGCTGCCTTTTAACGAAGAACCCACCTTGTGTTTCTAGTCTATTCTGTGAAGTAGACACTGTTACCATTCTGTCCTCTTCCCCATCCCCTCCAGGATGAAGAAACTGACACTCAGAGAAATCAGTAATTAGTAATGATCTCTAAGGTAACACAGCTAGAAAGTGGATTTTAAAAGGCTGTTTTCAAATCCAAGTCTTTCACCTGTGTAGGAGAAAGACTTTCTACCAGAAAGCACAGTCAAATGACAAAAATGAGGGTCTAGGCCCAAGAATACTGCCATACGGCTGAGTGAATGTGGGTATACCATTTCATCTTCCTGGTATTATTTTCTCTATTTATGAAAGGAAGAACTTGGGTAAGATCGAGGACTCACGTCAAAGTTTTCTCTGAGAATCTTAAATACAGAGAGTTTATCCCACCAAAGACTAAATGAGTCATATTTGCACAGAGATTTAGATGGAGATTTTCTGATTTGATTTTAACAATCCTGCTAATTCCAAAAAGTAGGACCTAAAAACTAAATTAAAGAATAAATAGTTGTCAAACCTTCTGTTTCATCAAGAGTATACATTTGAAAACCATCTACCTTCTCACTGGAGTTAATTGAAGGGAGTTAAGTGAAAAATGAGGATCCGATGGGGGATAGGGGTGGGGACAAAATTCTAAAACACGAAAGCACACTGACAATGCTGAGGGCATGACTGGATTGAGGACCCAAGGTCATTTAAATTCACACTTACAAGCTTGAAGTAATTTAAGGAGTAATCCTCAGAATCTTCTGGTTCATAGCATAACTACAGAAGTAACTCATAAATCCAAGGACAAATACAAAATGTCTCTACTCCATACTCTGATTGAAGTTGCAATTGAAAGGGTCTCTAGAATCCAATTAATCACTTCCTCTACCCACCCCCAAATCTCCTATCTACAACTGAAGAAACTATGGCCCAGAAAATAAGAAAGTTGTCCAAGGCTGCACAAGGCTCCTAGTTCAAGGATCCTTTTTCTATTCCAGAAGAAAGTTGTCCAAGGCCGCACAAGGCTACTAGTCCAGGGATCGTTTTTCTATTCCAGAAGAAAGCTGTTATTATTGTAAATGGTGTGTGTGTGTGTGTAGGTGTGTATGTGTGTGTCCATGAGACCCAATTATCAGCGCACTGGTCAAGTGGATGGTTATTTTGTTGTATTTGTATTACTCACATTTGCCTGGTAAGTAAACATTTCTGGATCAAGCTATTAAAGATTAGTATAATTCTTCAAGTCAAAAATATGTTTCCTAGTATTTACAATAACTATAAAGTAGCGGAAGGAGATAGAGACAGCTGAGAAAAGCAGTGACATGAGATCCCAAGAGACCTTTCTGCAACTGTGAAAGAGTCTAAGAAAGAACATCTTAGAGCTTGAGAAGGCCAAGCTGGAATATCTTGACCTTGGTGCATATGATCTCGAGATATATGTGAGTAGAAACTGATTCTGCCAAGGGTTCAGGAGAAAGGCATTGGGTGGGTGTGGCTAATGGGTGCTGCACAGTTCCTTACAGAGCATCAGAGATAAATGCCTTGCCTTCTATCAGGCCGCTAGTTAGAATTAATCATGCTTTTCTGTATTCCTTTTATGTACTTAGTTTTGCCATGTATTTTAGGAATCGAAGATATGTCATATAAAGCAAGAATGTGAGCCATTAGATGTCAGAATCTAGACCCACTCCTCATTCTCCAACAGTGGTGAGTACAATATTTATGTCTGGCAAGTGGTTTGAACTAGAAAATATTCAATGAGCGTGTCACAAACCTAAGCCAGAATCTTTCCTCCCTGGTCAGAAGAAAGAACAACAAGCTCTAGGATACAAATAAAAACTGTTTTCTAGAGTGAAAGAAATTGTTCTCACCTAGTAAAGTTTCCTGGGTGGTATGTGTTTTGGAGAGCAAATCTGTATTTAGTCTGTCCTGTTCATTTCAGAGATCAGAGGACACGCTTACTTCTTACTTTACCTGACATGCCTATTACATACCTCTCTTATACAGACCTTACTCTTTGTCCCTTATTCTTGAAATAGCTAGGTGGTTCTCCTCAAATCATTCACACTTGGAATGAAGCATTATTTATTTATTTAGTTTGGTGGTGGTGCTAGAGCTGGAAACCAGAGTCTCATGCTTTCTAGGCAAGTCATCTACTACTGAGTTACTTCAGTAGCCCCTGGAATGAAGCACTACAGTCATTTGTGTAGGGTTATGAGCACTTAACATTGGTACTAGGCTAGAATTTGCAGGTTAGTATAAAGGGTAGATATTTTTCTTGCAGTTAAATGCACACTGCAGTTAGAAAGAAAATTTTTATTCAGGGCAGGACTTCTGCATTTTCCCTAAGGGACTCTGGGAATATACTAGTGTCCTCATGAGACTCCTTTTCTCCAATAGATGCTGTAAGTTCACATTTAAACAACACATTTGACCTTGTAAGCTTTCTACAAAAATATTTAAAAATAACAGTATTTTAAAACTAACCAGCTTTTTTTTTGGGGGGGGGTCGGGTCGTGGGACCTGAACTCTGGGCCGGGGCGCTGTCCCTCAGCTCTTCAGCTCAAGGCTAGGGGTCTACACTTGAGCCACAGCGCCACTTCTGGCTTTTTTCTTTTCTGCTTATGTGGTGCTGAGGAATCAAACCCAGGGCCTCATGCATGCAAGGCAAGTGCTCTACCACTGAGCCACCTTCCCAGCCCAAAACTAATCAACTTTATAACAGGTGAGCTTTCTTCAACTCTCATTAAAAATTAGTACAAAACAGATAAAATCAGATAAAACTGTGGGAAGAGTATTATGAATCATCAGCAGTGGAATAACCACAAGAACAGTATCATACCCTACATCAATCCATGTAGTAAGGTTGGATTCTAAGAGCTCCAGCTTTGCCTAAGGAATTAAGACTACCTGTAGAATTATCTGATGAAGGTTTTGCTTTAGGAGAGGCAGTCTGGTACTAGTGGGAAAGGAACATGGGCTTTTATTGCCTGAATCTCAGCTTACTTGCTGTGAAACCTAGGAGTAGCACCAGAGTCCAAGGGTCCTAATTTGTTTTTTGGTGTTTTTTTTCTCTTATTTTACTTTATTTTTACTTTGAAGTATCTCATACATAATCAGGCTGGCTTTGAACTTGTAAACTTTCTGTTTTCCGCTTCTTTTTTAAAAACATTTTTAAAATTATCATCTTTAAGTAGTTGTACAAAGAAGTTCCCATTCTATAAAACATGCATGAATACAAGGTGTCCGACAACATTGTCACCCATTACTCTTGACCCATCCCTTCTCTAAATTGAGATTAGGTGATTACATAAATTTCACAGTATTGTGGAATAGTGATACTTAAAGTCACAAACACATTTTAACCTTCACAAGGCAAATCGTCATTATCGTGGTCTATGAAGTTTGTGAATTCTAAGAGCTTTGACAATACAATTATTTCTTCCACATCAGGTGATGTTTACATTTCTTTTCCTTTTGCTGTTCCCTCTTTCCCTCTCATTCCTCCCTTCTCATCACCGTCTTTGGGTTGCTTAGTTCTTTTTCTTCTATGTCCAGTGCGGCTAAGAAGGGTCCTACTTTGTAAATTCTATAAAAGTGCTATTGGTAGTTTTTGGAGAAGTAAGAAATGCCAAGGTGCCTGAACATAAGTGCACCTCACGTGAAAACTCTCTAGCTTCTTCCACTCATCTCCAAGTCTTGCCTCATAATGCATCAGCATCTCTAGGCTTTTTCACTGGGGCCCTAAAGAGAAGAATTGTCTTTTGAACACTATTAGGTGGACCAGAATTGAACAGGCCTGAGATGTGTGAGCAGACTAGAACAGGGATCATCAGTAAGCTATGACTCATGTTAAATCTGGTCTGGTTTTTTTTTTTTTTTGGGTCGGTCATGGGGCTTGGGCACTGTCCCTGCGCTCTTCAGCTCAAGGCGAGTGCTCTACCTCTTGAGCCACAGTGCCACTTCAGGTTTTCAAGTGGTTTATTAGAGATAAGAGTCTCACAGACTTTTCTGCCCGGGCTGGCTTTGAACTGTGATCCTCATATCTCAGCCTCCCGAGTATCTAGGATTACAGGTGTGAGCCACCAGCGCCCGGCCTAAATCTGGTCTGTTTTGGCGAAGTTTTACTGGAATGCTCTATACCTAAATGTTTATGTGTTACTTATGGCCACTTACACATTACAACAGCAAAACTGAGTATTTGGAACAGATAACATACAAATGGAAAAGTCTAAAATATCTACTGTTTGGCCCTTTACACAAGAAGTTTGTGAACTCCTAGACTGGAGTCTCATTCAGTTTTATATAATCATATACCTTCTTTCAGAATATTAGCATCTAAATTCATCACTAGAAAGTCAGAAGTCAGCTGAAATCTAAACCAATGAATCCCAAATTTTCAGTTTGAAGCAATAAAGAGAAGAAACTTCAAGAAAAGCGAGTTTGGATAACCAAGGAATACTTTTTTTTTTTGCTAGTCCTGGGGCTTGAACTCAGTGTCTGGGCACTGTCACTGAGCTTCTTTTGCTCAAGGCTAGTACTCTACCACTTGAGCCACAGTGCCACTTCTGGCCTTTTCTGTTTATACGGTACTAAGGAATTGAACCCAGGACTTCATATATGCGAGGCAAGCACTCTACCACTAAGTCACATTTCCAGCCCCCAATGCATACTTTTATAAAATGAATTAAAATCATAAGCATTTTTATTTCAGTATATTTTGGACACAAACCAAGTGGTTTCATAAAGTTCTCTAAAAAATCCTACATTATGGCTTTAAAGAGTCTGAATTATTATTAACATGTTCTTTTGATAAAATAGTAATGTTTTAATATGTGTGTATGGTATTTTATAATTTGCTTTGATGTCAACTAGTATATACACATACATGTATACAAGCACACACACACATACACATAGCCTATTAGGGGTGTGACAGAAATTGAACTGGATCTAGGAATCAATTTGGGAAGAAATGAAACAACAATTTTGAATCTTTTACCCAAGATAGTGTATGTCTTCATTTATGGAGTCTTTAATTTCTCCTAGTGATATTATTTTTTGTATAGAGATCTCAGCTTTTTTGTTGTTCAATTAGTTCCTAAGCATTTAATCTTTTGATACAATCATAAATGTAGGTGTTGAAAATAAAATTTCCAGTTATATTCTTATCCTTAATAACTTTGTCATTTCCCGATAACACTAAAAAGTTGGCAAGGTAGTACTCTGTTCACTTAAGACATGAAGAGAATGAGCTTCAGAGAAATGATGATACTCCACCTTACAGATCTATTAGGAAGTGTCCAAACCAGGATACACATCCATATCTTTTTTCACACTGAGTTCTGATCCCATTATACACTGGGGTAAGAGGGTAGATGAGAAGCATATGCTTTATACACAATGACTATACAGAGAACCGGTAAAATTAAAAGCACAACTCATGACTAATAAACATCCTGACAGGCCCTTTTTGCAATCTGATCTAAATTGTTTTTCAGTGACTTCTTATCACATTTCCATGTCTTATTTTCATCAAAACACTTATTGTCATAATTTAGACATTTTGTTTTTGAGCTCTTTCCCCTTTACTGTAAACTCCTTTAAGAGTCTGAGCCCCCGAGCTGGGCTCACACCTGCAATCCTACTCAGGAGGCTGAGATCTGAGAAATCCAGTTCAAAGTCAGCTTGGGCAGGAAAGTCAATAGAAATTTTTTTTTTTTTTTTTTTGTTGGTCATGAGGCTTGAACTCTGGGCCTGAGCGCTGTCCCTCATCTCTTCAGCTCAAGGCAAGTGCTCTACCACTTGAGCTACAGCACCACTTCCTGTTTTCTGGTGGTTTATTGGAGATAAGAGTTTCACGAACTTTCCTGCCCGGGCTGGCTTTGAACCGTGACCCGCAGATCTCAGCCTCCAGAGTAGCTAGGATTTCAGGCGTGAGCCACCAGCGCCCGGCGTCAATAGAAATCTTATCTTCAATAAACTACCAAAATGCTGGAAGTGGAGTTGTGGCTCAACTGTAGAGCACTAGCTTGGAGCTAGTACTAGGACAGTACCCCAGGACAGACACAGACAAAAAAATTCGGAACCCAACACATCCTGTTCACCACTGATGCCTCAGTGGTGAAACAAGCTCTCAGGTTACCTGACACAACAGTGTAATGGCTACCAGCCCTTGCACTCCCCACATTCACATAGAGGTTGCACTGGTTAGCTGTTCTCATTGGTGGCAGCAGAACTCGCAGACAGTTTCTGTGAGATAGGAGATGTCTTTTACAGAAGCCCTTGGCTGGAGAATTCACACTGACCTGGCCGAACCACCTTCCTGCCTTCTCTCCACAGGCATAAGACCCACACAGCCCAGTCTTCCTTGTTTTCGCTGGCTTTCCCCCTTTCATCCCTTACCACAGGCTCACTTCATAAGTGTCTACATTTTTATCAATGTCTGCTTTTCAGAGAACCAAACTAACACACCCAGTTTCCAGAACAGGGCTTAGTGAACATATGATTGCCTCTCACTCCGAAATGGCCAAGTCCCTCAGCTGGCTGCTCAGCTCTGTTGATGATGAGGTGAACTCCAGTGGATGTGAAACATCTGTCCTACAAAAGGTGAACAAATGTAACAGTGATACTCACTAGACACCATATTAAAAATGAACTACAGTATACAACTTGTGCGTGGAATGGGAGGGAAAAACTAGGAGAGAGTGAGGGAAGGGAAGTGACACTATCTGAAAAGAAATGTTCTTTTTGCCTGACTTACGTAACTATAACCCTTTCGTACATCACCTTTCTAAATAACTAAAAAAATTAAAAAAAATCTGTTCTACTCTTAGAGGAAACTGAAGTTATGGGGTAGGTAGGTCAATGGCAAAAGCTGATGTCATCTATTTTTAAAATAATATATATTTTTTATTGTAAAGATACTGCAGAGAGGGGTTACGGTTACATGAGTAAGGTATCAAACATTTTTACCCCCTCCTTTGTTTTGAATGTCATCTTTAAGAACAGTCATGCTGGTAAGGCCAGAGATGGGCACCACAAAGCAACAGAGATGGCACTGAATCTTTTCCAGTCCCTGACCACATACTAAAGTCTCTAAACATGTGCCTGGATCTATACATAGAATTTCAGGGGACAACTTAGTAGTCAAGAGCACTGATTCTGAGGCCAAACTGTCTGGCTTTGAACTGCAGCTCTTTTACTTACTAGTTGTGCAAACCAGGGAAAGTATATCATCATCCTTGAGCTTCAGTCTCCTTATTTGTAAAGTGGGAGTGATGAAAAAATCTCTCTCTCATAAGGTTATATGAGTGAAGATCTGTAAAATGCTTAGAACACTGCCTGTCATACAGTAAACTCATTTTAAGTATTAGTCTTTATTATTTATTAGTAGTACATTTAAGGAATAACCACTTTTGTCTTTTCCCCAAATGCAGAACCGTGTTTACTTTGTAATTAATACATTTACTAAATAAACCCTGCTGACTTTCCATACATGTACCTATCCAGGGGCTTGAGCTCGAAGCATGGGTGTTATCCCTGAGCTTTTCTTTGACTTAAAACTAGTGCTCTAGCACTTGAGATACTTTTTTTGCTCTTTTTTTAAAAAAAATATTACTGATATTTTATTCTTTCTTTTTCTTTCAGTGCTGGTGGCTGAATACCTTGAGCATTTAGGCAAGTACTTTACCCATAAACCACATCTCCAGCCTTATTCCTTTATTAAATATAATTTTTTATTGTTATAATTAAAAGTGAGGAGCCACAGTTTTTTGGTGTTTAATGGGAGTCAAGAGCCTCACGGGCTTTCCTGCCTAGGCTAGCTTTGAACTGCAACCCTCTGATTTCAGGTTCTTTTTTTTTTTTTTTTTTTGTCGGTCATGGGGCTTGAACTCTGGGCCTGGGCGCTGTCCCTCAGCTCTTCAGCTCAAGGCGAGCGCTCTACCACTTGAGCTACAGCGCCACTTCCGGTTTTCTGGTGGTTTATTGGAGATAGGAGTCTCATGGTCTCTCCTGCCCGGGCTGGCTTTGAACCACGATCCTCAGATCTCAGCCTCCTGAGTAGCTAGGATTACAGGCGTGAGCCACCAGCGCCCGGCTTGATTTCAGGTTCTTAAGTAGCTAAGATTACAGGCATAAGCCATTGGTGTCTGGCTCAAAGGTCAAGTTTTTACTCTAGCCTTGCCAGTCAGCTGTTTGCTCTCCCCTCTGTTGACCTCTGGATATGCTGTCATTGAGGAATTTGGAACCAAACACTCCCTAAGGACTCTTCAAGATCTCATATTCTAGAAGTTTCTCATACTATGCAATGTATTCCCTTTTGTCTTGGCTAATATGATTCACCAGCCAAGAAGAAATGTGCTGTTCATTGACCTCATCCAGAAAAGGGTGAAGAGGAGGCAAGAAAAACCAAACAGTAAAGAAATTGTACATGCATAAAATAAAACTTAGATCATTAGCATAACCCCATCTTCTCAGGCTTGCTAGGACATCATCCATTTTGAGAGATTTACTTATTTATTTATTTTGTACTTGATGCTATTTTTCAGTATTTAGAACTTCAGGTATTGTTGAATTTAAACCTATGAGTAAGAATCTCATTAACTTTCCAGGCTGGTCTGGTCTGACTTGTAATCACAATCCTCAGATCGCAGCCTCCTGAGTAGCTAGGATATAGACTTGAGTCACTGGCACCTGGCTCTTTTTCTTAATTTTTGAGAAACGAAGGAAGTTCTCCAAGTATTTGGGAATAAACATTTTTGTACTTATACTCATTTACCAAGCTCTACCCAAGTATTGTAACTAAATAATACAAATCAGTTAATTATATGTGTGAATTTACTGGCAACTCATTTATTGGGTCTCTACTAATGTGGTAGAAATAGAAAGACAACAGAAAAGAATGAAACATGGTCCCACCCAGTCTTTCACACAATTGCTTCCTCTGCTCAGCAATCTGTTGCCGGTTCCCTACAGCAACTGGGAACTTAAACAGCACCCCAGAAAGAAAACAAGAGAAACTTGAATTACTTGAGACAACCCTGCATTGACTAGGCTTTCACTGAATTGATTAAATTGTCTATTTCTGTTACTGGCCAGATGGCAGTTTGCTAATGAAGTTAAATGCAGAAAAATTAAAGAGTTTAAAATTTTCATACTTAAAAAATCTGGCAGATGTATTTTTGGCACAGAGCCAACCATGGTTCAATTAAAGTCAGGTAAATCTTGCTGAAAATGGAGGTGGTAGGGAGTCAGTAAGAAGAGTTCCAAAGGAGTTTGGAGGAGAACATAAACGGGAGAACAAATTGGCTCAGGAGTTCGCTCAAAGCTAGTATTCTGTGGTGTGCACTGAATGAGTGAACACAGAATGGAAAACTGGCATCACTTAGAAATATGGGCAGCAAGTCAGGCGCCAGTGGCCCACCCCTATAATCCTAGCTACTCAGGAGGCTGAGATATGAGGATCTCAGTTCAAAGTAGCCCAGGCAGGAAAGTCCATGAGACTCTTATCTCCAATTAATCACCAGAAAACTGGAAGTGGCACTGTGGTTAAAGTGGTAGAGTGCTAGCTTTGAGCTGAAGAGCTCTGGGACAGTGCCCAGACCGAGTTCAGGCCCTCCCCTCACTCCCCACACACAGCACAGTCCAAGTGGAGAGGGAAGTATGTTCTGAGGAAGCAGAAGTGGATTTTCTTCAGAAAATTCATGTAGACAGTGATAGCAACCCATAAATCTTCCATTGGGCACTGGGGCTCCTGCCACTGGGCTAATGGCAAGGAAGACTCTACTCTGTGAGAGGAACTATATAAATAACAGCAGGATATGGGGTCTGATCCTGGTTGGGATCTGAAGCTACAGGGAGTTAGGAAAAAAAAAAAAACAACTGAAGAAGAGGAAAGTGAGCAGGATCCCTGTGTTCACTTTACCTAGACAGAGGAGCAGGCTAGAACTGGGGTGACAGAGCACCCCAGAGCCCTACTGGAATGCTGGAGTGCAGGGTGGATTGAATTTGGTAGTAGATTCAGAGGCCTGAGCACAATAGCAGAAGCATAGGTTGGGGACCAGGTGATCCTGAAACCAGCAACACTGCTTTCACTGTTTCTAGGTAATTCCATTTTATGGATGGGTGAAAAAAAAAAAACACGCTGCTTTCTCCCCTCTCATTTATGCACTTTTAGAAATGGTCACATGGGGCTGCCCGTTTTTAATGATGCACAATTATGGAAAAATGATTATTTACTAAAACTGTCATTCCACACACACAAAAGAACACATTTCAAACATGCACACACAGAGTTGCTAAAAAAGAGAAGTTTAAAAATTTGAGTATATGTAGCCTTATGAAACTGATTTTATATATATATATATTTTTTATACAGAATAGGAAGGTTTATTTCAAAAAAGGTTACATTTTCTTTGAAACAGGAAAAACTGATTTTATATTGCTCCTCAGCATTTTCATTATTTGGGGGGACTCAGAGAATTTTCATAGTTCAGCCCCCATCTGCTATTCTGAAGTCTCTGCCACAACACAGTATTTTCACACTGTGTCCCAGGCAAGCCTGGAAGAAGAGGAGGGGTAGACATTTGGATCTAGGTCCAGCTTGTAGAATCTGACCATTTCTCTCGAAAGCATTCAAAGTGGCTCCCAATACTCGATCCATATATTGTGTTCCATGTAAGATTTGATTAAAAAATAACTCTTAAAACAAGATTTGAAAATCACTCCTAGTTTACTGTTGAAGAAGGTAAAACCTTCTGATTTCTGATGGCTAGAGAGAGATGACAGTTCAGATCCTAGAGATGAATGACATTTTTCACTGATTTTGTAACATTCACAATCTTATGTACAGCTGTCTGTAAGTGGATGTTTCATCATAATGAGGAGTTTCTGGGGACCAGGGTTACCTTACCACTAAACACAAAGTTCTCATACTATCTCTGTTTCAAAATTAAGAATTAGAATGGGTTTGGAATCTGCTCTGGGACCAAGTCAGTAATCATTTATTACCTTCCTTCACGAGGGCTAATCAAAGGAAAATTAAAGAAAGGGAGAGGAGACTTCAAGAGATAGTTGGGAACCATCCAGCTGCTGGTGCTGAGGATTTGGGACGAGATGCTCACATCTTTGAACAGTCTGTGGGTTTTGGCAGGTAACACTAGACTTAATCTATGCTGGCTGGCTGGGGAGTTGAAGAGGAATGTCTGATATGAAAGACAGAGCCGGAAGAAGGATCGAGGTTTAAAATGAAGAGAGTAGGGTCAGGTTTCTCTCTGTCTCCTTTTCCTCCTCCAGAGTCTGGACTTCCCTGAAGGTCAGAGCTGGGCCTGGTGTAGGACAGTGCAGAAGGGTCTGTGGGAATTTTATAGAGTTCATATTTCAACTCAAAGCTTGATTTAAGGATGAGTAGGCCCAGCTGTAAATAAAAATCATCAAACAAGCAAAAGATTTAACAGGAAGGTCTGACATTTCAAGGCTACTTCGATTTTTTTCTTTTTAGGCAGGAGGATTTCACATTTGGCTGGAAACTGGTCTGGATGGAGGTTTTATTTTCCTCATTGTCTCAGTGGAAAAAAGGGTGGGTGATTCAGACAGCAGCCTCCGCCTTTGGGCTGGGGCCTGGGTCAGTCTCCACTTGGTGTGTTCTTTGCTCCTCAACAATGAGTCTCAGCCTGGGGAAACACTCTCATCTCCCACGCTGACTCTCAGCTTCCAGCCAGGGTTCCCAGAGGAGTTGGAAATCTGATTTCATTTATATATTAAGAAAAGCAACCACAAACAATACAACCCCACAAATGGTGGGGGGAGAGAACAGGAGGAAAAGGCCCTCCCAGGGATGAGTAGAGAGAAGGGTGAGGTCTCTGAGAAATGATTCTTACCTCCCCACCCTACTCCACTCCCAGCGCTCCCACTCTCTTTCATCAGAGAAAGCACCAAGGACATTAGAAGGCCTCTGAGTAGGCTGCTGGGTCTTGCATAGCCCTCTATGCTGTAAAGGTCCAGTGGGAATATAGGGCTCCTGATCCTCTCCCCAGCGAGGAAGGAGCTATCTGAATACCCTTAGTCACATTCTTCCACTGGATGCTAAACATTTCCTCACAGGCATTCCTATAGGTATTACAGCACCCCGAAGGGACCCAGGACTTAAAATATTCTTCTGGGGAATTAGTTGGGAAACACATAGATTATTAGAAACTTAAAAATATTCATAAAAATTGACATGGGGTCAGTCTCACCAACTTTTTTTTTTTTTTTGGTAGGGAAAAGATTGAGAACAGTTGGTTGGAAATTGGGAATTTTTCACTCCACACAATTATAGTCATACAATGACTATGAAATGTCGCCCAATTTGATATCTCAAAATGAGATGCTTCTCTGTATCTTGCTGATTGAATCTGCATATAACACAAGGCTTTGGTAAGCTAAACCCCAAGCTCAAATTCACAGTGGTTTGCTGATTGCTATAAGACAGATCTAAGACCATTATTATGCACTTTAGTCTTCAGAGATTAATAAAATGGATAATGGCATCTTACTTTCAAAATAGTCATTTCTCAGTAATTTGCGGTTCTTCCTTCTTGCTATTTTGTGACTTAGATTCAGCCATGACAAACATGCCTGTGAGAAATGGTTTGAACAAAGGAGGAGTCGGCACACACAGCTCTAGAATGCTTTCAGGCCATGCTGCACAAGTGCCCTATAGCACTATGTCCTTCCTTTGCAAAAGGAATAATGCCAGGAGCCCTTACCTATGTGATATTCTTTCTCTGTACTTAAAGGAGACTGCAGAAGTCTCTAAAAATGCCAGAGATTTAAATCATATCCTCTTCATCTTGTTCTACCAATATAAAAATAATCCTTGTGGAAAATGTTGTAAAGGCAGCTACTGTTCACACTATGTCTTACAATTCTTGTGTGAGGCAGCATCACCTCTATTTTGCAGAGGAGAACACTTCAGGGAAGTAAAGTTACTTATGAACCATCATACAGCAAATAAGTAGTAGCACTGGGATACAAGCCAGTTAGGCTGCCTGTCAGAGTCCATACGATTACATTGAGGGAATTAAAAGGAAGTAGAAATCCTCATCTTTGAGGATTCAGAAGGGTGAGGGCTTTCCTAACAACAGATGACTCCTGAGCACATGAATAATTCACCAAAGCTCTCTGCTGAGAGCTGGTTCTTTTTGTGTGTGGTACATCTGGTCAGGGCCAGCTGCCCATGGCTGGGCCACAAATGTGCGGGGCTTGGACCCTCCTGTTTGTAAACAGAGCTCAGAGAGGCTCTGCTTCCTTACACTGGATTATGAAGGCTATTTTGACTCTCACAAGGAGATAGGACTCTTACTTTTGTTTGTGTGTGCATGTACACACATGCATGTGCACACAAAAACAAGTTCCAATAAGCTCTTGATTATTTGTTCTTGGAGTTGCTTTTCCTCCTAGGCCATCATCCTGAATTCCTTCTTGATATCATATTCACTTTCATTCCTGCTCTGATCTTGATCCTGCAGGTTTTTATCTTAGATATTTTTTGGCTGAAATATGTGAAGAACTGGAGGGTGGCACTAGAATTAAGAATCTGGGGGTGGTAAGGGAAAAAAAAAACTAACATAGATTCCATCTGCCACCAAAACTCTTCCAGCCCAAAGTGAAAAACAAGTTTTCAATAGGTCCCATCACAATCTGAAGGAAAAGAAAGAAAACAAAGAAAAAAGGAAATATTTGCTTTAAGGAGGGCCCTCACATGAAGGGCTGGCTACAGGACCAGGCAACAGGCTGGGATGTGGACTCAACAGCCCCAAGGGAGCCCTGCTATGCAACACAATGTGCTTCATCCTTCAGGAAACAGCTTGGTACTGCTGTGAGCCTGCAGTGTGTGTGGATGCCCACTGCAAAAGCAGAAGCATTGGGTGAGAACACAAATGATCTTAAAATAGTTTACAAAAGGAAATTGAGACTCTGAGCAGGCGGCTTGCACACATAGTTGGAGAGTAGTGATTTGAAACAGACATCCTCATGTCCTCCTTCCTCCCTTTCCCCTCCCCAGATAATATCAATAGAACCTGTTGACTGGACTAAAGCCCCACTAAACAGAAATTTCAAATACACGCACCCATGCATGAGCACACATCATTGGCTGTGATAAAACCTTATTTCGTTACCTGAGGGCTTCACAGAAACCGTATGTGATTGGATTTTTTTTCCTGTTCTAGGGCTTGACCTCAGGGCCTAGATGCTGTCCTTGAGTCTTTTTTTTTTTTTTTTTTTTGGCGGTCATGGGGCTTGAACTCTGGGGCTGGGTACTGTCCCTGCGGTCTTCAGCTCAAGGCGAGTGCTCTACCTCTTGAATCACAGCGTCGCTTCCAGTTTTCTAGTGGTTTATTAGAGATCAGAGTCTCACGGACTTTTCTGCCCGGGCTGGCTTTGAACCATGATCCTCAGATCTCAGCCTCCTGAGTAGCTAGGATTACAGGCGTGAGCCACCAGCGCCCAGCTGTCCTTGAGTCTTTGTGCTCAAGGTTAGTGCTCTACCATTTGAGCCACAATGCCACTTCTGGCTTTTTCTGATTAGTTTATTGAAGAGTCTCAAGGACTTTTCTACCCAGGCTGGCTTCAAACCAGGATCCTCAGATCTCAGCCTCTTCAGTAGCTAGGATTACAGGTATACCCGGCTTGTGACTGGATTTTTAACAGCAGGTTGTCTTTCCAGAAGAAAGTCTACTTTTCTCAGAAGGGTCTAACAAAGACTCCTCAATTTTTACCATAGGCAACCTTGCTCTGGTGTTTAAATCTCTAACAAATAATCTTTTACAACTTTTAACAGGCAGACTGCTGAGAAAATACTCATTTGTTACTCCTTGGACACTTGCCATCCTAGCTGATACCTGGTGTCACAGTCCTCTGTGACCATGGAGTTATATTTCTGTCCCTTCACTGGACTATTTATAAATACTGGCACCATACTGATCATCTGTGCAACCTCACTGGTTATGATGGGGGCTGGCACAAAATAAATGCTGAATGAATGTGTAAATGAACAGACTTTTATATCAATGAAAGCAAGACTAAAGAATATGGTTTCTACATATTCAGTGCACTTAAAATTTATAGAGTAATAGTAAGAATTCAGATAATACCTTTTAACTATACTTAAAAATATCTTTTTTGGTCTCTTGATGCTGCAATGCAAGTGGGAGCACCAGACCTTGCACTTGGAGCCAGATGCCATGAAGTGTTATAAGAAAATGGCAGACAAGGGCTGGGAAGATGGCTCAGTGGTAGAGTGCTTGCCTTGCATGCATAAGGCCCTGGGTTCGATTCCTCAGCACCACATAAGCAGAAAAAAGCCGAAAGTGGTGTTGTGGCTCAAGTGGTAGAGTGCTAGCCTTGAGCTGAAGAGCTGAGAGACAGCTTCCAGACCCAGAGTTCAGGCCCCATGACTGACAAAAAAAAAAAAAAAAAAAGAAAGAAAGAAAAGAAAAAAAGAAAAGAAATGGCAGACAAGTCTGACATGGGGGAGATCGCCAGCTTCAATAAGTTGAAGCTGAAGAAAACTGAAACGCAAAAGAACACCCTGGCGACCAAAGAGATCACTGAACAGGAAAAGCAGAGTGAAATTTCCTAAGAACCTAGAGTGTCCTTGCCCCCACCATCTCAGAGACATCTCGTGATGTGGAGGAAGAGCTACCTGAAAAGTGGATAGGAGCCACCAGCCTGCACTGTGAACTCCATACCAATGCCATCAGCCTGTGGGGCTCTGAGGGGACGCCACTCTCCCCATCCGACTGCCAAATTCTCGGTTTGCCCTGGGATGTTATAGAAAATTATTTGTATGATTAATGAAAATAAAACACACCTCATGGCATGGCAAAAATTATCTTTTTTTTTTAAAAAAGGTATTCATAGCACAAATATTTCTTTTACTACATCTGGAATATGTTTTTCTTGGTGGGAACATCTCTAATCCCCTAAGAATATATTATGATTAAAAGCAATTTGCTTTTAAAAGGTGGAGATAACTCTTGGGTCCATCTCCCATATTTACAAAAGCTGTGAGGTAAGGGGCTTTGTAGAGTTTCTTCCCTGTCCTTTAGTTCTTTTTCTTTTTTTTTTTTTTAAATCCCTACCGCCAATTTTTTCTTTTTAAATAAACATTATTCCTCACCAGGAACAAAAGAAAGGGGGGTGGGGAGAGAAACAAATAAAATTTATGGAGTCTATAAATGACAAACATCTTGGGGGAAAAAAACAGAAAATATCACAAAAGAAGCAAAGGTGACACCAAAGACCTTAAGGGTAACTTGGGCTCATGATCTTTTCCCAAGGATGCTAAAAATTATGGAATTTCTAGGGCAGGACATTTGGTCCATAACTTGTGAAGCCTAGTATAAAATGAAAAGGCAGAGCTCCCTGTTCAAACATTACCAACTCCAACATGGACATATTCCTTGCTAGGAGTATGGCCCTGGGTGACACATGGGTATCTGGGCATGAAGCTGGTCCTTGGTCCAAGGATCCTTAAAGCAGGTGGTTGTCAAAAAAATCACCTGAGGATTTTTTTTTCTTTAACTGAGATAGCCAGTACCAGTGGCTCATGCCTATAATCCTATCTACTCAGGAAGCTGAGATCTGAGAATCAGGGTTCAAAGCCAGTCAGGGCAGGGAAAGTGTGAGACTCTTATCTCCAATTAGCCAGAAAGTGGAGCTGTGGCATAAGGGATAGAGTGCTAGCTTTGAATGAAAAAGTTCAGAGAGACTGCCCAATCCCCAGCTGACGTTCCAGTTGAAGACCTGCATAACTGTGCCAACTGAAAAAAAATCACTGAGATAAATTCACATACTATAGATTTCACCACTTAAAAGTGCAAGAATTAGAGGTTTTCTGTATATTCACAAAGTTGGGCAACTATTATCAGTATCTAATTTCAGAATGTTTTTTCATCTCCAAAAGAATCCCTGCAATTCTCAGCAGTCACTCCCCACCCTCCCACTATGAACTGCCAATCTACTTCCTGTCTGTGGATTTGTCTACTTTGGAATTTCATATAAATGGATTTATAAAATATGTAGATATTGTCTTTTAGTCTTGAAGGTTCATTCATGTTGTAGCATGTACTGGTACCAAATACTGGCTGAGTAATACTCCATTATATGTGTAAACTACATTTTATTGACTAATGGGCATTTGAATTATTTACAACTTTTGGCTATTATAAGTAATGCTGTTGTGAACATTTCTTGTATAAATGTTTATGTGAACATATGTTTTCATTTCTCTTGGGTAAATGCCTAGAATAATTTCTAGATCATATTATTATCCTATGTTTAACTTTTTGGAAAACATACTTTTCTAATGTGGCTGTTATCATTTTACATTCTCATGAGCAAAGTAAAGGTGAGATGCTGTGTTTCCCACATCTTTGCCATCGCTTGATATTGTCCATCTTCTTAATTACCTCCATCTTAGATATGAAGTGGTACATGTGCTACTGAGGTTCTGATATGCATTTCCTTGATGGCTAATGAAACTGAAAATCTTTCCATGGCTTTGGCCTTTTATAATAGATCTTCTCTAGAAAAATATCTATTGAGATCATTTGCCACTTAGCTTTACTTTTTAAAGGAATTTTATCATTTGTGTGCCAGTATTGAGGCTTGAACTTAGGGCCTACGCACCATCTTCTCTTAGTTTTTTTGCTTAAAGCTGGCACTCTATCACACCTCTACTTCCAGCTCTTTGATAGTTAATTGGAGATAAAAGTCTCATAGACTTTTCCTGCCCAAGCACGCAAACTTGATCCTCAAATCTTATCCTCCTATGTAGCTAGATTACAAATATGAGCCCTCGGTACCTAGCTTTTTCAGGACTTTTTTTGTTTTTTTTTGTCTTTTCTTTCTTGGTACTGGGGATCAAACCCAGGATGCTGCATTTGTTAGGAAAGTGCTTTGCCACTGAGCTATAGCCCAGTCCATTTTTTAAGGACTTTTAAGAAGAATTTTTGAACAGTGAAACCAAACTTAGAAATGTATGCTAATAAAAATCATAAAATTTGAAATTATTTTAAGTTTATTAAGTTAATTATTTATGACAAGTGTGATAAATTGGTACATGTATATACAATGTGTAATAATCAGAGTAGTTAGCATTTTCATCACTTAAAAATTTTAATTGCCGCCGGGCGCTGGTGGCTCACGCCTGTAATCCTAGCTACTCAGGAGGCTGAGATCTGAGGATCGCGGTTCAAAGCCAGCCCGGGCAGGAGAGACCGTGAGACTCTTATCTCCAATAAACCACTAGAAAACCGGAAGTGGCGCTGTAGCTCAAGTGGTTGAGCGCTCACCTTGAGCTGAAGAGCTGAGGGACAGCGCTCAGGCCCAGAGTTCAAGGCCCATGACCGACCAAAAAAATTTTTTTTTAATTGCCTTATTATACATACTTATGGAATATAATCTGATATATATATATATATATATATATATATATATTTTTTTTTTTTTGGTTGGTCGTGGGGTTTGAACTCTGGGCCTGGGCACTGTCCCTCAGCTCTTCAGCTCAAGGCTAGCGCTCTACCACTTGAGCTACAGCGCCACTTCTGGTTTTCTGGTGGTTTATTGGAGATGGGAGTCTCACGGTCTCTCCTGCCTGGGCTGGCTTTGAACCTCGATCCTCAGATCTCAGCCTCCTGAGTAGCTAGGATTATAGGCATGAGCCACCAGCACCCGGCTAATCTGATATTTTCATACCTATAAATGATGTATGTTGATCAAATCAAGGCAGTCAATGTTTTCATCTCTTTATCATTACTTTATATTAGGAAACTTTGAGACTCATTCATCTATATATTTAGAAAATATATAACAGACTATTATGAACTAGTTATAGTGCTATAGAAAATGAATTAAATTATTTTATTTGACTACCATAATAGCGTAAAAAACTCATTTCTACAAATACTACTTAAGGGTCTTTGTCTCAGAAACAGTTCTGGGTCCTGGGTATAAAGCCAGCAATATGACAGCGTGACTGGGTATATACACTCGATTATATTCCAATGTCTACACCTAACCATAAATGGAAAATGACTTCAAGTAGATAATGTATATAATGACAATAAATTAAATAGGGATAAGGAGCTTGATAGTGAGGTTAGGGCAGATGTTTATGATGATGAACTATTTTTGAAAGTACCTGAATGATTAGGAGAATAGATTGTGTGAATATCAGAAGAGAGAATGGAGAAAGTGTATCTCCAAGGCAGTCCCCCGCTCCCCGCCTTTTTTTTTTTTTTGGTCAAGGGGCCTCTGAGCTGTCCCTCAGCTCTTCAGCTCAAGGCAAGCACTCTACCGCTTGAGCCACAATGCTACTTCTAGTTTTCTAATAGTTTACTAGAGATAAGAGTCTCACGGACTTTCCTGCCTGGACTGGCTTTGAACTGTGATCCTCAGATCTCAGCCTCCTGAGTAGCTAGGATGACAGGCTCAAGGCAGCTCTCTTGGGCCTGTGATGAGAACAGGACCACAAGTGTAACCAGCTGGGGAGTGAGAACTGAGAAGTGACGGGCCTTAATGGTTAGGGTGAGAACTTTGGGTTTTATTTAAATGAAATCTAACTGTGCTGTAGAAGCCCATTTTCTAGCCTTCTTCTCTTTCTGTTACCCTACCTCTCCCAGCCTCTTATGGTCATTATGCTACAAAAATAAGTAGCATTTTCATACACTAACAACACATTCACTGAGAATAAAACCATGATGCAATCTCACTCACAGTCACTATAGCAACAATATCTACTTTATGAATGTAATCAAAGAAATTAAAAATCACTGATGAAACAGTACAGAGGACTTATAAAAAGTGGAAAGATTCTGTTCATAGATTGGAAATATCAGTAACTAAAATGTCCATACCACCCAAAGCAATTTACAGAACCAAAGTAATCTTCATGAAATACCAACTCTATCCTTCATAGGAATAAAAAACTATCCTAATATTCATATGGAAGCACAAAAGACCCCAAATAACCAAAGTAATCTGGAGCCAAAAGAGCAACGGTAAAGGCATTACAATTCACAATTTCAAGACATGCTACAGAGCCATAGTAACTGAAACAGTGTAGCATTGGCAAAACCCCCCAGACATACAGACAGTAAAACAGACCATAGATTTCATAAACAAACATATACATCTATGGCCAACTAATTCTTCACAAGAGCATCAAAATCATACCATGTATAAAGACAGTTTCTTCAATAAATGGTTCTGCAAAAACTCCTCATCCTTTCTTTTTTTGGGGGGTCCAGTCGTGGGGCCTGAACTCTGGGTCTGGGTGCTGTCCCTCAGCTCTTCAGCTCAAGGCTAGTGCTCTACCACTTGAGCCACAATGCCACTTCCAGCCTTTTTTCTTTTTGCTTATGTGGTGCTGAGGAATTGAACCCAGGGCCTCATGCATACAAGGCAAGTGCTCTACCACTGAGCCACCTTCCCAGTCCTCCTCATCCTTTCAAAAAGTCAACTGAAAATAATTTAGAAATCTAAACCTAAGACAAGATTTTGGTACAGGAAGTGGTTTTCTGGACATGACCTTAAAAATACAAGCAACAAAAGCAAAAGAGACAAAATAAAATCAAACTAAAAAAGCTTCTTCATAGAAAAGGAATCAATCAACAGAGTGAAGAGATAAACTGCAGAGTAGGAGGATATATTGTTAGTTTTTGTGTTGGTACCAGAACTTGAATTCACAGCCTTGTTTTCTCACTGGGCTCTTTTTCATTTGTGGCTGGCAATCTGACAGCCATGACTCCATGAGTCCAGCCCTGCCTTTTGCCAATTAATTGGAGATAGAGTCTTTTGGGCTTTTTCTATGCAAGCTGTCTTTGAACTATGATCCTCAGATCTCAAGTCTTATGAGTAGCTAGGATTATAAGCATTAGCCACTGATGCATGTCTGAGAGACTATTTTTGAAAATTCTTCATCCAAACAAAGGATCAGTATCCAGAATATATAAAGAACTTTGGGCATGTTTAAATTGGATTGTTTGGCTGTTGAGTTGTAAGTGTTCTTTATAATTTGGAATTATAAGCCCTTTATCAAATATAAAATTTGAAAGTATTTTCTTCCATTCTAGGGAAGGAACTTTTTTTTAAAACTATTGATTTCTCAGCACCAAACAAGATTTGTTGAGTCAGTCCCCATAAGCTAAAAGAACAAAGTTTTTCAGGTGAGTCTAATCCACAGATTTGTAAACAATGATCTAGTGCAGTGTTTCCCAACCCCAGTGCTTCTTCCCACACCCTGCCATAATACTGGGACTTGAACTCAAGGCCTTGTTTTGCTGGCTTCCAAGATCCCAGTTCTTTTTTTGGGGGAGGGGGTCTGGTCATGGGGCCTGAACTCTGGGCCTGGGTGCTGTCCCTCAGCTCTTCAGCTCAAGGCTAGCGCTCTACCACTTGAGCCACAGTGCCACTTCCAGCTTTTTTCTTTTTGCTTATGTGGTGCTGAGGAATCGAACCCAGGGCCTCATGCATGCAAGGCAAGTGCTCTACCACTGAGCCACCTTCCCAGCCCCTCTTTTTTTTTTTAAGCTTGTTTTTAGATGGAGTCTTTCATTTTTGCCTTGGCTAGGCCCCAACTGCTATCTTCTTACTTTGCTTCCAGAGTAGGTGGGATTACAGTTACATACTATCGTACCCAGCTCAAATATTAACTTGCATACAAACCACTTGAGGTTCTTGATATAATGAAGATTCTAATGGAGACAAAAAAAGCACATTAGGATACCACAGTAAGGTAATGTGGCTGGATGGCCTCAGGAAGCCCATGCAAGCTATTCGTTTGCAGTTACAGTCCCCACCAACTCCTGTCACTACCTCTGGAGAATGTGAATTTCTCTGTGGATCAACAAGGAGACAGCTGGATGTACATCAGAGCCTGAGGGATATGCAGGTGCATCTGTTTGCAGATGTGGTGGTCCGTGGGACCTATTCTGAGACACTCACTGAAAGCTGTAAAAATGTGGCTGCAGAGGAAAACATGGCTGCAATAATCTGTGATAGTGTTCATCCGAACTTCAGAAAGTAGAGCCAAGGGCAACTAAGTAGTGTCTACTAGACTTCCAGTGCATGCAGGTGATGTGGGATCTTGTTTAGATTAAGCCTTGAGTTTGGGGACATGGTCCTTCATGAGCAATATATCTTGATGCTTATTCAAACTGCAAGGCACATACTGATGCAGGCACAAACGATTTCAGCTGAGATGACTAGCATTTATAGTCTGGTTCTCCTGAGAAAAGAATGAGATTGTGTCATTCTTACTCTCCATCTAGGGGCTACTTCTGGTAGAACTATGGACTAAAACCTCATTTTAACAGCAATAAACTTCATTTGGCTTATGAAGACTTGATATAAGGAACTGTAGGGAAAGCAAATGGGCACTTTTGTATGTTTTGTGAAGTGTATCATATAAATAGAGGATTTGAAAGGGGGACACTGATTTTTATGCTGGCTTATCAGAATGCTACCCATTTTGTTACTTATGAGAGCTAAAAGGAAATACTACTGAATGTGAGACGATGTCTGTGATGGAAAAGGATGAAGAGTGTTTAATACCTTATGCTAACTATGGCCTATTTGCATGAAATTATAAGAAGACTTTCTGAAGGGGAACAAAACAGACCTTGTATTCAAATACTGACTTTTAATTGCTCAAAAATGTCCTGAGTCATTTTACTGTGGCCTAAGTTTTCACCTGGTGAGACAGATAGGTATCTGATGGACAATTATGAACTGGTGGTCTACCTACTTAATGGCAATAAGAAGACCAAAAGATTATAGTTGACCACAGGAGAACAGAAGAAAAAGCAGCATGGAGAACAGAAGAAAAACAGCTGGGGAAGATGTAGCTACTTATGAGCAGAAGTTTGGTTGTTCAAATTAAAGTCATCACAATGCATTATACATCTGTTGCCTTCAGAGAAATGCCTTCAGATCTACTTCTCTCTCAAAATAGCTATTTTATCTTTAGTATCATCCATGGTTAGTATCAACATGGTTGAATTTGTTGATTTAGGACAGTCAAGAGTAGAGTGCTGTTTATTGTATGAGCATTTTCCTAGTCTCTCAAGCAAGGAAGTCACTAATTATGAATTGTACTGTAACTATCTACAGATACATTCCTAACTTAAGACTTTATTTAATTAAGGAAAATTATAAAATGACAATAATGAGATCTTCAGTATTATTTTCATGGCTCCCAGGGGACCTGAAACAATATTTAAAATTTAATTTTGTATGAGTGGTCACTGGTTTTGCAACATATACAAGATACTTTGGTGTCATCAGAATGGTTTGGTTTGCCCTGTTTTAACAGGTGCTTGATACCTAACATATTTGGATATTTTAATTGTTTGTTAACATATCAAACTCACAGAGTAATAGTTTGGGACTATAAAGTAAACAACTCAAATGTTCATTCTTAGCTAGCTCAATGACATGAGCGTCCCCTCCTATTTTCTATGTTATGGTACATAAAAGAATGCAATTATCTTTTCAATGACTTATTACTTATGAACTTGAATTATCACCTGTTTACCTACATAGGTATCATTTGTTTAAAGAAAAAATGACCACATCTCAATCTTTATTTACTTATTTCCACATGAAGTTTAACTTTCTAATTGTTTCTTAATCTGCATGAACCGCATTTATTTCGTAGATAAAATGGCCATTTTCATTTTTTTGTTCTTACAAAAAATTTTAAGGCATTATTACCTGTAACAAAACAAATGGTACAGAGGAGGGCCCTGATTCAGCAGGTGTTGATAGCTGTTGGTTTAGAGTTTTGTAAATGAATAAACTTTAGATAAGACATTTATTCTGTACTAGTTTTCTGAATGGTAAGTCATGTAAGAATTGATGTTGCTTTGAATTAAAAGTGCCAATGGGATATAACTTCTCAATTTTGCTATTGACTCAAATGCACATTTGCATACTATAAATGTGCATAGCTTGACGAAGACGCTTTTTGCTATTAACATTCTATGAATGTTGTTATACTGATATGTAAAACTTGGCCAATAAAAGAAGGGATACATTTGATTAAAGTATATCATATATTTGTATGGAAGTATTACACTGAAACTATTTTGTACAACTAATACTGTATACACTAACAAAAACGTATAACAAATAAATTGCTGCAAATACAACCCACTAATAAATGTCATTGAAGTATTTTCCAAAGTATTTCTCAAATGTTTATTAGTTACAAAAGACAGTCTTCAGTTGAAAAATCTGGTAGATACTCCATCAAATGATCAAGATTAACATGAATAGTAGTAAGACTACTGTGAGCTGGAGGTGTGGTTCAAGTGGGTAGAGCACTGGCCTATCAAGTATGAGGTCCTGAATTATAAAATAATTAAAAACTGACACCATGGTCTTCTGATATGTGCTGAGAAAAACATATAATCAGATGGGCATAATAGCTCGCACATGTAATCCCAGTTACTTGAGAGGTGGAAATCTGGAGGTTCGCACATGTAATCCCAGTTACTTGAGAGGTGGAAATCTGGAGGTTCGTGGCCTAAGGTTAGGCCACCTAAGAAAAAAGTTCACAAGATCCTTATTTGTGTATGCCTATCATTCAGGCATTAAGACATTAATAGTGGATCACAGTCTAGGTAAGCCTGGGTGAAAAGTAAGACCCTATTTGAAAACTAGTGAAAGCAAAGAAGACTGGAGGCATGTCTCAAATGGTTAGAACTATCTCCTCCATAAAAGAGCACACCTTTGTGGTAATCACCAAACAGACTTCTTCAAACTAACCATAAGAAAACATCAGAGGAATGCACATTGAAAAATTGGTCATAAAATACCTAAGTCATAAAATACCAAGTTAGCAGAAGATAAAAGAGACCAAGGAGTTATCAGAGACTAGAGGAGACTCAGACATGACACTAAATCTAACATGCTATCCTGGATAGAATCCTGAACAGAAAAAGCACATTAGGGGCTAGGAATGTGGCTCAGTGGCAGAGTGCTTGCTTGTCATACATGAAGCCCTGGGTTTGATTCCTTAGCACCACATAAACAGAAAAAGCTTGGAGTGATGCTGTGGCTCAAGAATGTGGTAGAATGCTAGCCTTGAGCAAAAGAAGCTCAGGAATAGTGCCCAGGCCCTGAGTTCAAGCCCCAGGACTGGCAAAAAAAAAGAAAAAAGAAAAAAAGAAAAAGCACATTAGTAAAAAACAAGTAAAAGGCTGCAATGCTTGATAAGAAATGTACTCATTATCTTGCCCATGTAATTGTAACCCCTCTGTACAGTATGCTCACAATAAAAAAAAGGTAAAAATCAGATAATGTATAGTTTAAAGTATCATGTCAATGTTAAGGGTGTAGTATTGATAATTGTACCACAGGAAATGTGAATTAACAGTGAGAGCTCATCAAATGGTACATGGGAACTTACATTATATTTTTAAACTCTTCTTTGAGTCTAAAATCATTTTAAAACAAGAAGTTTCTGCAGATTGTGGGGGTATGATTCTACCTTTCTAAAAAATTCCAGGTAGAGGTGAGTACTGCTGAGTAACAAGGCTTTCAGTCAGTGGTTCTCAGGCTCAACCATGCATCAGTATAACTTGGAGGGTGTTTGTAACAGACACCAGGCCTCATTTCCAGAGTTTTTGGCTCAGTGAGTCTAGAGAGTGGGGGCTCTAAGGATTTGATTTCCTAGTGATGTTCCAGAAATAAGAATGGATTTTACATTGTCCAAATAGGAATATGAAAGAGAGATAGTATCGGCATCAAAGCAAAATCTTTACAGGAAATAGTTTCTGAGTTCTGGAACCTTGCAACTCATCAGGAAACTTGTAAAAGGTTTCACTATTTGGCTGGGGGCACAGTTCAGTAGTAGTCTTGCTTAGCATGTGTGAAGTCCTGGGTTCAACCCTGTACACACACACACACACACATACACACGTCACCATTGCATAGGTACACACACACACACACACACACACACACACACACACACACACACACACACACACACACACACACACACACACACACACACACACACACACACACACACACACACACACACACACACACACACACACACGTCACCATTGCATAGGTCCACCAGAGAGATTCTTAGTTGTCTTCTGGCATGAGTCTCCAGTTCTGGTTTTGAAACACTCTTCATTCTGTTATGCAACCAGGCTTGAGAATTACTATTTCAGATATGTGCCTGCCTCAGAAGAGAAAAAAAACCACAGAGATCTAGAGAGAAGTCCCAACAAATGTCAAAGGGCATTTCTGCAACTTAAGGCTGAGGTAAATATTTGCTAAGGTTATCAGAACCCAAACATAAAATCAGTTTGTCATTTTTTCACCTGTCCCCTTCCAAGTGATAAGAAGAAACACAGGAAGATAAAGTAATAAGAAAGGACACCAAAAAGCAAGCAAGCAAACTGTACAGAATGGTCTGAAATTGGTGGGCAAGGATAGATGGGGATGGACAAGAGGGAGGTTTCAAAGGAGATTTTTCCTGTCATGGCTGACAGGTAACAAGGCCCCGGGTGTTAGAGAGCAAAAGGAAGGAAGATTGAGGGCTGAGAAATGACAGTAACATCAAGGAACTTGGAAAACATTTGAATATACTTTTAGCTTTATTACAACCCTGACATTTCTTGGTTTCCAATGTAGCCATTTTTACCATCAGCGACTTTTCTATATTAGGCCAACTTCTGTAACTCTCACCCTTTGCCTAAAACTACTATCCTGCCAAAGAGGAAAGCTCTCCTCATTTGAAGAGGCAGAGGGCCTCACCGTAGCCCCTCTGTGAAAGGGCTATGTTTGGTCTCATACCTGTGCTCTCCTCAGCTTGATTGAAGCCACAGATCTGGCAGATGCTTTGCACCCACTTATTCATATCCTCCTCAGTTTCAGCCACCAGGTAAAAGGTGCGCTCACTGGTCTTGATATCAAACACAAAACTATCCTGCAGCTCTTTCTTGTTGAAGGTGAGGCCTGCATCCACTTGCTCACAGAAGTTGAGGTTGATGATTCGTAGAGGCTTTTTGGAGTGATCATTCTTGTAGTATTCCAGAACATCTGGGTCACCACTCATTCGGCCACTTCGTAGGATAAACCAGCGTTTCTTCCAGGCCTAACCCATCATAGGAGGGGCAAGAAAGGGGAGAAATGTCATTAGTAACTTCAAAGCTTTTAACAATCCTCAGATATCATAGGTTCTGTGATATCTGCTGCTCATGGCCTATGTTTTCCTTTCAGAGTTCCCCAGTTTCAGAACAGAGGATCATGTTAGAATGTGTGTTAATACAGCATTTCGGTATAGAAACAGGGTCTTGTCATTGTAAAATGCAAAGTGGCATTCTTATTTTTTTAAACCAGTTTGTTAGATAAGGATACTAGAACAACTATAGTTTTAGGTTAGAATATAGATCCAAACTCAGCACTTTTAGGCTGAGTAGAACATACAAAGCTGTACTATCTTAGGTTAGAGTTTCTATCTCAATATATTTTTTATCTCCACTGAGGCAGTGACTTAACCCAACAATGTCACACTGTAAGCAGCAAAAAATTCATTTTCCAGCTTTCTATAAGGTGTTTTTTTCCTTAACTAAATGATGATGTCTTAGAGCAACCACAGAAAAATCCTTATAAAACATATCTGAAGCACAAGTCATATTTCAGCTTTTCATAAATAGGAATCTCAAAACTAATGTGTTAAAAACTGAACTTCTGAACAAGTTGTTTAAATAAGGATACAGGTGGACCCGTTGCAACAATGAGAAGTACAAGTTGTCATGTCGAAAATGAACTTTACAACTTTGGTGGGGTGGGGAGGATTGGGTAGGGGAGCAGGGGGAGGCTGGGAAGGGATGTGAAGGGTAAACAAAGGAGGAGGCTGCAATGCTTGATAACAAATGTACTCATTATCTTGCCCATGTAATTGTAACCCCTCTGTACAGTATTTTCACAATAAAAAATAAATAAAAATTAAAAAAAACCTGAACTTCTGATATTCTTCAGGCATATTCCTGCTGTTTTAATCCACTTATGGCCATTCTGGCCTTCCAGTTGCTCAGAAAAAAAAAAACCCTCAAGGTTGAAAAAACAAAACCAGAAACCAAAAAGCGAAAATCTCAAGGTTGATTCTCTTTCTTCATCATTTACATTCCAACTATCAGCTAATCTGGAGGGCCACTAGACCTAAATTTACTCCCCAGCACCATGAAAAGGAAAAAAAGATAAAATGCTTATTTTGGCTCACAGTTTTAGTCCATGGTCAACTGATCTCTATTAAGTTCAAACAGTTCAAAATATTACCACAAACTGACCACTTCTTCCTTTGTTGTTCACCTAATCTCTTCTATTGTACTTACTTCTTGCTTCTGCCTTTCCATCCACAAATATACTCAAAACAGAAGTCAGAAAGCAATATATATCAGAACCAACTTTCTGCACAAAATCTCAAATGGCTATCCATTCACTTAAAGCCAATATGTTCATAATAGGTATAGGCTTGTGCTACAGTATATGCATCTGGAATGTCTTCCGAAGATCCCATGTATTGAAGGCTTGGTCTTGGTCTGAGGTACTACTGGAAGATGGTAGCATCTCTAAGAGATGGGGCAGAGTGGGAGGTCTTACGTCATTGAAGACATGCCCTCAAAGGGAACTGTGGGATGCTGTTCTCTTTCTCTTTCTCTCTGCCCCCTCTATTTCTCTCCCCCCTCTGTCTCTCTTTTTCCCTCTCCTTTTCTCATCTCTTTCTTTATGTTGGTTCCTGGGCTTGGATTCAAGGCCTAGGTACTGTCCTTGAGCTTCTGTACTCAAGGTTAGTACTTTACCACTTGAGCCACAATTCCAGTTCTGATTTTTTGGTGGTTAGAGATAAGAATCTTATGGACTTTCCTGCCTGGGCTGGCTTCAAACTGTTATTCTCAGATCTCACCTTCCTGAGTAGCTAGGTTTACTGGTACTGTATACCCAGCTTCTTTTTTCTCTCTCTTAGAAAAGGTGATCAGCTTGTTTCATCATGTGCCCCCTGGTATGATGCACTGCCTCACTACAGAGCCAAAAGCAACAGGGCCTATATATGTGATAGAAGTGAAGAAAATAAAAATAAGTGACGTTTACTTTTAGTCACCTATATTTGACCAGATCACTACCCGTGGAACTCTATGTACTTGAATGTACATGTGTGTATACATGTTGTAGGTGCATACAAACATATAAATCACTTAAATAGATTTATAACAATGAAATTGAAATGGCAATTAAAAAAATCTCCCAACAAAGAAAAGTCAAGTTTTTGATGGATCCACAGCTGAATTATATTAAGACCTTTAGAGAAGAACTAACGCCAATACTCCTCAAACTCTTCCCCAAAATACAAGGGGAGAGATCACTAACTCATTTTGTGAAGCCAGCATTACACTCATTCACAACCAGACAGAGTCTCAACAACAAAAAAGTATAGCCTTTAATGAATACAGATGTACAACTCCTTAATAAAATACTTGCTAATCAAATCCAACAACTAATCAAGAAATTACATACTATAAATAAGTTGGTTTCATCATAGAGAGGCAAGGCTGGTTCAAAACATACATCAGTAAATATAATATAGCACATTTGCAGTACCAAGGACAAGAATCCAAATGATCATCTCAATAGATGCAGAAAAAGCCTTTGACAAAATCCAACATCCTTTCACGGTAAAAAATCTCTGGAGAAGCCAAGAATAGAAGGAACATACCTGAGCAAAATATATGACATACCAACAGCAAACATCATAGGTTTAGACGGTGAACAACTAAAACCATTTCCTCTAAAACCAGGAACAAGACAAGGATGTCCACATTCTCTACTCCTTTTCAATACAGTATTAAAATTCCAAGCCAGAGCAATAAGACAAAAGAAAGACATTAAGAGAAGTCAAATAAAGAAGGAAGAAGTCAAAGAAGCAAATGATACAATCCTGATAAAAAGTGTATTTTGTACCCAAACAAATCCAATCTCTCTCTCTTTCTTTTTATTTTTTGGTGTTGGTTGTGAACTCTGGGCTTGGGCACTGTCCCTGCGCTCTTCAGGTCAAGGCGAGCGCTCTACCGTTTGAGCCAGAGCGCCACTTCCACAATCTTATATCTAAAGGACCCTAGAAACTCTAGCCCCAAACTCCTGGAGTTGATAACTTTGGCAAAGTAGCACAATACAAAAATCCAGTAGCTTTTAAGTGTATCACAATAAGTAGACAGGGAAAACAGGAAACAACACTCTTTGTAATAGTCTAAAATAAAAGTACCTAGGAATCAACCTAAGCAAGGAAGAATTGCTACAATGAAAACTATAAAATTTTGAAGAAAGACGATACCAGATGATCTTCCATGTTCCTGGACTAGAATTAATATTGTAAAAATGGCCGTACTGCCAAAGGCAATCTATAAATTCATTGCAATTATCTATCAAAATCCCAATGTCATTCTTCACTGAGATAGAAGACACAGTCCAAAAATTCGTATGATATCACCAAAGGCCCTGAATTGCAAAAGCAATCCTGGGCAAAACCCCACCATGTTGGAGGTACACAATTCCAGACTTCAAACTTTACTATAGAACTATAGCAACAAAAACAATTTGATACTGGCACAAAAATAGGCCTGAAGACCAATAGAACAGACTATTAGTATTTGATGAGGGAGTAAAAAATAGCAGTTGGAAGAAAGCCTCTTCAACAAATGGTGTTGGGAAAACTGGATATCCATATACAGAAAACAAACTGGATGAATATCTGTTACCTTATAATATTAAAGACCTCAGTGTAAGATATGGAACCTTGAAACTACTATAGGAAGGAGGAGAAACATTAGAATTTCTAGACACAGGCAGGAATTTTCTGAGTAGAGTCCCAGAGACTTAGAAACTCAGTGAACCGACAAATGAGATTTCACCAAGTTTCTGCACAGTAAAGGACAAAGTTACATGCTAAAAAAGATAGCCTACAGAATGGAAGAAGATCTTTGCCAGCCATATTTCAGACAAGGACCTAACATCCAGAATATACAAAGAGTTCAAGAAAAGAAACTCTTAAAGAATCACACACACACACACACTCACACACACTGCTATTTTACTTATCCATCAGGAAAAATAATATGTCATTTGCAGGGAAATGGATGCACCTGGAGAAAATGATGTTAAGTAAGTCAGGTTAAGAGAGACAAAGGATGCATGTTATATTTCATGTGTGGAAGTTAGATCTAAACTCTTTCTCTGTTAGTCTGTCTCTCTCCACACACACACACACACACACACACACATTTATATATATGTATTTATATATGTGTGTGTGTGTGTGTGTGTGTAAACAGATACAGGGTCACATGCATATCAATTAAAGTATTACACAAACATATTATTATTAAAGTAAACACAAACACATCAATTAAAGTATTGTATATGCAGGGGAGAATGGAGAATTCCTATTGTATAATTCCTTTGTACAACTAACAGACTAACAAAATGAATACCAAGAATGTAGACTTGTGGTGTCAAGGGGGAGGGGTCAAAGAGAAGGGAGAAGACCAGTGGAGAGAGGAGGGTGGGCAAATTCATTCATAATATTCAATGTATATATGTGGAAATGGAATACAAAATTTGAAGGAGCCAGGTACTGGTGTTTCACACCTGCAATCCTAGCTACTCAGGAGGCTAAGATCTGAGGATCGCTGTTCAAAGCCAGCCCAAGTAGAAAAGACCCCATGAGACTCTTAACTTCAATTAACCACTCAAATAACCGGAAGCGGAGCTGTGGCTCAAAGTGGTAGAGAACTAGCTTTGAGAAAAAGAGATCAGGGACAGCACCCAGACCCTGAGTTCAAGCCCCACAACTGACAACAAACAAAATTTGAAGGGATGGGTGGGGATGAGATGGGAGAGAATTATGAAAGAGGTAACATTGATCAAGATATATTGTAATCAAACTGACATGAGACCTCTATACTTAAGGACAATAATTTTTAAAGATAATTAAAATTTAAATGTTATTATAAAGGTAATGTACAGAGGAGTTAGTTACATAAGTCAGGTAATAAGTTCATATTTTTCAGATGTCACTACTTCCCTTGCTCTGTCTCAATTTTACCCTCCTGTCCTACCCACAAGTTGTATAGTTCATTTTCAATATGTCTAGTGAGTACCACTGCTGCACTTGTTCACTCTTTGTCCCTCCATTTCTGTGCCCCCTTACCCTCCCAAAGACAGGTAAATGAACAAAGAAAAAGAAAACAAAAAAGCCCTCTTATTTTCATTTCCTGGAGTTCATTTCGATAAGTATTATGTCATATGATCATAAAAGATAATAGTTTTTAATAAGTAATATTATTTACAGTCACCTAAATCTGACCAGTCACCTACATCTGACTAGGCAATGCCTTTGTAACTGTGTGTGTACACGTTGTAGGTGTATACATAGATATTAGGGCGTGTGCTTGTGTGTGTCTGCTGCAGGTGTAGACAGACATGTATTGTGCATGTACATGTTTGCATGTTGCAACTGCATACAGGCATGTAATATGCATGCTTGTACCTGTATTCTGCATGTGAATATAAAATGTGTGAGCACAACAGTACATTTTTAAAAGGTAGTGTTAATAATTTAACTTGTATTTCAGGTTGATGTATCCCCTTCAGCACTTGTCTTGTTCAAAGTGGCCCCTAGATCAATGATGTGCAGCATAAACATACACAGACACCCTCATAAAGAAGAAAATGATGTTTGCTACAGATAACATCACAGTCAGGTTCTGCTTCCAAAGAAGGGGCATGGGTAGATAAATGGCTGCCTACAAAATGCTGATAAATTTGTATCAGAAAAAGTAAGGATATCTAGTAGTCTCGAATTCACATTTTTCTTCTGTCACAACACCTCTTCAATTTTACACATAAAGAAGCCTCAAACCATTCAGATCCAATTGTAAATAACCTTAGCTTCTCTGGTTCTTTGGCTAAGATGAAGCTCCTCTGCACTTGTACTCATAGCCTCATGCTTGTTCATCTTGCTTGCTTGGCTGATACTCTACGACCTGAGCTATGCCTCTATAGTCCAGTTTTTTGCTAGTTATTTTGGAGATGTTTGGGCTTGTTTTGAACTGCAGGCCTCTGGATCTCAGTCTGCTCAGCAGCTAGATTACAGTGTGAGGCAATGGCACTCATCTTGTAATCACTTTGTGTGTGTGTGTGTGCGTGTGCGTGTGCGTGTGTGCGCGCGCTGATACTGAGGGCTTGGACTCAGAGCCTAGGTGTTGTTCCTTCACTTTTTTTTTTTTTTTTTTTTTTGGTACCAGTCTTGGGGCTGTCCCTGAGCTTTTTTGTGCAAGGCTAGCACTCTACCATTTGAATCACAGCTCCATTTCTATCTTTCTGTCTGTCTGTCTGTCTCTCTTTGTAGTTTATTAGAGATAAGAGTCTCACAGACTTTCCTGCCTGGGCTGGCTTTGAACTACGAATCTCAGATCACAATTGAGTTGCTAAGATTACAGTATAAGCTACTAGTGTTCAGCTCCATTTTTTTTTGTTGTTGTTGTTGGTCATGGGGCTTGAACTCTGGGCCTGGGTGCTGTCCCTCAGCTCTTCAGCTCAAGGCGAGCGCTCTACCACTTGAGCTACAGCACCACTGAGAGAGCTAAGTCTTTAAGGAAGCTATGGCAACAGTCTACAATAGTGAGAGAAGATGGTAAGCTAAGCGAGAATAGCTATAATGGAGACAATGTACATCATTTTACTTGCAGAAGTATATAGCATAGGGCCTATTATGAATAAAATTACAACAAAGTATTTGTGTCTAGAATCAAGAGTACCCACCACTTTCTCTGATGAAATAGAAGTGACTGTTTTTCTCTTGTACACAAATCCAGTGTAAAAACAAAATATTTCACAATCATCCAGACCACAGAGATACAAATGTGGGTACATATGACCTGGAAGTTGCATCACTCCTAGCTGTTGAGCACAGAATCAATGTCACATGAACCTTCTCTGTTTTTGGATTAAGTCCAAAGAGCTCCAAATGTGCAGAATAAGACCACGACTTTCTCCTATTGCTCCTGGCACCTAGAAAACTAAAGTGGGCCCAAATTTAGCCTTACAACATCCAGAATATACTAGAAATATTCCAGTGGTGATAGGACTTGCAATCCCATCATACTGGCATTTAGTGAGACTCTGTCTGGAGTCATGATCATAGTGCTCTAAGCATAGGGGGCTGCTGACATGTGGAGGAGCAAGGTCATCTATCTCAGATGACTCTACATACTAATAAAGTTGACCTATACTAGTGTCATCTGGGAAATACTATGGAAAAGCAGGTTTTGGATTTATTTCTTTAAAGCACTTCCTAAAGATCCTGTTAGTTTCATCCCTGATAAAAATATTTCTAGGGGCTGGGAAGGTGGCTCGGTGGTAGAGCGCTTGCCTTGCATGCATGAGGCCCTGGGTTCGCTTCCTCAGCACCACATAAGCAAAAAGAAAAAAAAGCCGGAACTGGCGCAGTGGCTCAAGTGGTAGAGTGCTAATCTTCAGCTGAAGAGCTGAGGGACAGCACCCAGGCCCCACGACCGGACCCAAAATATATATACATATATATATATACATATACATATATATGTATATATATATATAGAGAGAGAGAGAGACAGACTATATATAGTATATATATAGTCTCTCTCTATAGAGACTAAAAAACCTAATATTTATATATTTTTATATTTATATAAATATATATATATTTATTTAAATATATATATTTCTAAAACTCTAAAATCTTCTGTCTTGCCTTAGATAAATATTAGTATATATATATATATATATATATATATATATATATATTTCTAAAACTCTAAAATCTTCTGTCTTGCCTTAGATAAATATTAGGCTTTTTAGTCTCTACATTCTTTGTTATAACAACTCAATTCTAAAGTAACATGAAAATAGCCATAGAACAGCAAACAGGTATGTCTGTCTTCCCTAAAACCATTTAGAAAAGGAGGTGGTGTAGGATTCTTTGCAGAGCACTGACCTAAGAAGCAGTGGAAAGGCTGGAGAGACTACAGAGGGAATCAAGGATTGTCTCAATAGATGGACTAGACACCACGCACAATTTCTTCCAACTTTGAGTGTTTTTCATCCAGACAAGCTGATATGGTAATAACTTAATTAATCACATTACCTAGAGGGATGTATTCTTCTGAATAACCAAGTATCTAGGAAGAATCATCTATTTAGTTTAGCCCTGGCAGTTGCAATTATAAAACTCCAGATCATCTGCCCTACCATAGGTTTAATGCCACAGATAACAGACGTCTTCTTTGATGACTAATGATTTTCTTAGTGCCTCAAATTATCTTTCCAGATATGAAATCTCACACGTACTGTGGTTAGTTTTAGAAGGGTAAGGCATTTCCTGAGAGTTTTACACAACTTCTAGAAATAGGTGTGTCTTTTTAACTTCCCTCTTTTTAATGAGGGTATAACCAAAAAAAGCTTCCAATATACCAGAAGGATCCTGCCAAGTAAGATTCTAGTCTATCAGAATGTAATTGAGGCTACTGGATGATATCAATAAATGTAATCTATTATTCAGATATAGTAAGAACATAATACTTGATTGTCAACAAAAGTCTACTTTAAAAAAATACTCACCAATAACTATCCCCTCCCCTTATCACTCTTTTCCTAGGTAGAGAAAGGTTGGAATTCCACCTCTCACAATCACATAGACATAGGAAATTTGGTCTGACTTCTGAGTACAGGATGCATAATCATATCCTAATATATTCCAACATGAAGTATACTAGGCCGATCTTCTGTTCCATAACAGTTAAGAGCAAACATGGAGTGAGCCATTTGGAGCCATACATCAGCCACACACTTCTGGAGGAATACTTCCTGTGTGATGAAGGGCTCTGTACCATTGGGTACAGAAAGGATATTTCTTGAGCTCCTGTCACATGCTACGTGCTTTCTATCCATTTCATCCTCAAACCAGTGCTACAAGGTAAATAGGATCCCCTTTTCACAGATGAAAAAACCAGGCTTATAGAAAGTAAACAACTTGTAGAGGTCACAGCCCAAGATCTTCTTGGGGAATCTGAGTGGGGGTATAGAAAGAGTTTGAGAGAAAACTAACACAGATAAAGTACTGATGACACTGAGAAACACCAGCCATACAGTTCATGACTGGTATTCAAGTTTATGGTTGACTGGAGACAGCAAATGACAGGACTAGAATTCAGGTCTTATCTCCTGGCCTTAAACAATCTCCACTTGGCAAAGTGACTCCTGTAGGAGAGGAAAGCAGTTACTTGTTCCTGACTCATTTATCTGAGAAATGAAGAGTCTCTGACTCCAAATGAATCTTATTTGTTCCTAGGAAACTATGAATTTTATCTTATCACAAGACTTACAATCTGAGGTGAAGGCTTTTGTATCCCCAGCATTTAACACATACACTATATAACTCTTCAATGATAATTAAATCAAAGGGACAAAAAGGAAAGACTACTGATTTGCTTCTCTGTTGGTAAAATTAGAAAAACAAAAACTCTCTACATTTACTGTTAATATAACACCATTCATATCCTAGGTAATACCATAGTATTACAGATGCTGTAGACACACAAAGGATCCCCTAGAAAAGCTCACATCCATTATTAAAGCTAATCTGATTCCAACTAAAAGCTGCAGATCCTGGAACCTTCAATTAAAACAGTTACCATATTCCATCCTATAGGCCACAGTGTTTGGTGTTGTGATGAGCACACAATTCAAATCCACTTAATGTTATAGAGATTCAACTCTAGGATCTTTATTTCTGTATTAAAATGTCAGTGCACTTAAGGCTGTGATGACCCTGACCTGAAGTTGTAGACACCCCTATTTCAAGCCTAGGAACAGTAATCTAATCATAGCAGAATTCAAAGATGGATCCTGAAGATAGATGAGCTGGCACAGGGTGAGGCAGGAGGATTTTGAGTTGGAGGCCAGCCTGGACTACACAGTCAGACCCTGTCTCATTGTAGTGGTGATGGTGGCAAGACACAAATGGGAAACAGGTCATGATGAAATGTGTCCTAAATTAATTTAATTCTTCAGACAAGTCTTCCCCTTAGACCTTTTGGCCTAGGTAACTCAGTAAATTCTCATCTCATTTAAAGCAATCTAGGCTATTACCTAATCAAAATAAGCTTTAACTATGGGTTCTAAACTAAGAACCAGGACAAGTTTGTTACCTCAATAGTAACAGAGGTCCTTTCTGGGTGCCTGGACTATATTTATTATTTACTTTCTGTTTTATTCACTTTCAATTTCTTCTCATCAATACAAACCCCTTCAATTAAATCAACATTTAGCAGATCTACTAGTGTTAAGCCCTTATGGACCTCATGGTATACACCAGGGACAGAGAAGTGCAGCCCACAGGTGATTCAGTACACTTAAGTTGCTCCTCAAATAGTGATGTGAAGCTGAGTGCTTGGATCACACCTATAATTGCACACTAGGCTGAGATCTGAGGATCGAGGCATAAAGCCAGCCCAGGCAGACAAATCTGAGAGAATCTTATCCCCAAGAACCATCAAAAGCTAGAAGTAGAGAAATAGTTCAAATCGTAAAACACCAGGAGTGAGTGAAAAAGCTGAGCAAAAGCACAAAGTTGGAGTCAAGCCTCAGTACTGGTGTGCATGCATGTGCATACATGCAGTGTTCTTGCTCCAATATTCTTGGAGTAAAGTGGAGAAAGAACACAAGAAGGAAGATAAAGTACTGCTCATGAAATAATGGCAATTTGGACCAGGGCAGTGGCAAAAGCATATACATTCAAGACGTATTTCAGAGACTGCATTGACTAACCCTGGTGATAAACTAAATATGGGCATGCAGGTAAAGGAAGAGTAAAGAAAGACTCCAAAATTTCCAGCTTGAGTTAGTAGGTGGGCTGTATCATGACTTACTATGGGGAAGAGAATCACAGTTCTATCTCTCTGAAGAGGCTATTATGAGTGCACTTTATCCATTCTACTACATCAAAGACAGAGGGACAGGATGAATTTGTCATGTGTGAGGGGTAGAAGGTCACATCTGGGAAACCAAAGAGCCTGTATCAGTAATTACATTGATGAATTCTATGAGATTGATTCCCCAAAGATCAGGTCAACCTCTCTGCAGAGAACTCAAAATCCATTAGTGGAATTACCTTTCCCATTGACAAAGCAACTATGAGCTGTTGTCAACCCTTTGCATTTTTGGAGAAACAAAGGTCATTCCATTGGGGGACCTCACTTTAATGTTCTTGAATAATCTGATTTAAGTTATATTTAAAGCACTGAATTAATCAAAGGTTACTAGGGAAACCTGGGCAAAGTTGGATAAAGAGTAGACAAATAATGTTGACTACATTATTTCCTTGAAAACAAAGGCTCATGTCACTCTCTTCTCCCTAGACCGGGTTTTCTTAAATTCAACCTGACTTTGTTTCATCCTTATTTTAAGTCCTTCCTTACCTCAATATTGTCTTTAAAAGTGGCATTTAAACTGTACTATGCATCAGAATCATCTGCTCAAAATATAGCTGCTTAGTACCAATACAGTATCAAACTCAATAGGTAAGAAGTAGAGTCCAGGGATAAAAAAAAGTCTATGGACTCCATTTTGAGAAACACTGCACTGAACTGCTAATGATGGCTATTGGGATGTGGCTGTGACTTATTGAGCACAATTGGAGGATAACTTGATCAGAGTTTAGAGATTCCTGCTCTGTCTCTGTTCCTGGCTATGTCTGTGTATATAAAACACCAGCCTGGTATTGGCTTTCTTAATTTCTGACATTTAAAGAAATTTATCGGTAGGGACCTGGATTTTACTGAGTCAGATCTCTAGAATTACAAATATACATCAACAAAAGCACAGAATCTTGTGGAGAACTTGGTACCACCCACTTGAGGCCAGTATACAAATTTGCTGATCATGGGCAGACATCATGGAATGCTGCTTCCACCACAGATAATGAACTGGGATTGGCGTCCTACAGGAGTCTGACTTTTTCTCTGTTCACAACATTCAATAAAACTGCAGGGGAATCAGTCAAAGGATAGAAGAGACACTGAATCTAATTTCAAAGATTAAATGATGTCAAGTAAATGGCCTGTCTGAATCTGAGGAGTCCTGGAGTACACATAGCTGAAAAAATATTCCTATATAGAGTCTTTTCGGTAGCCCCTCTGAATGATTGAAAAGGCTTTTGTTTAATACAGAAAGTCAGATACAGCATTAGAAGATTAACACAGAGCTGACCCCGCTATTTCTGGCTTATTTGAAAAGAAAAAGGAAACCATGTGAGAGGTCAAAATTTGTATGCAATATACATCCATCGTAAGAGTTCAGATAAATGAATTCTGTCAAATAACAATCATTACAATCAAGACAGAATATTCTTTCTCCCCCAAAAGATCTCTGTACCCTCCATCTTGATTCACCACCCTAGCCCCAGGCACCTACCAATCTATTTTCTGCCATTATAGATCATATTTATCTTTTCTAGAGTACCCAAAATGGATTAGAATGTATTTGCTAATGTCTGCCCTTTTTTGGCACAACATAAAGTTTTTATGATTTATTCATATTGTCACATTAGAAGTTTATTAAATTGCTGAGCAGTATTTGATAAAGTACCATTTTTTTATTCAATCACATATTAAGGAGAAATTAGATTATTTCCAGCTTGGAGCTACTATGAATCAATTAACTAGAAACAATCTTTTACACTTGTTGGGAACATTTTTTCTTGGCTGAATACCCAGGAGTGAAATGGTTGGGTCACATAATGAGTGTAAAAAGCAACAACCAAATTGTTTTCCAAAACAATTAGTATCCCTTTCCCCCATTCTGATATATAGGAGAATCCCAATTCCTTTATCAGACTTTGTCATTATAGTAATTTTGGGAGTTGTCCGTGGTATCTTACTGCATTTCAAATTTGTATTTCTTTGATGATTACAGATGTTGAACAGATGTTGAGTTATAAGAATCTTTTAGCCAGGTGTTGGTGGCTCACGCCTGTAATCCTAGCTACTCAGGAGGCTGAGATCTGAGGATGCTGTTCAAAGCCAGCCCAGGCAGGAAACTCTGTTAGACTCTTATCTCCCATAAACTGCTCAGAAAACAGGAAGTGGTGCTGTGGCTCAACTGGTAGAGTGCTCGCCTTGAGCTGAAGAGCTGACGGATAGCGTGCACCCAGGTCCAGAGTTCAAGATACACAAGTGACCAAAAAAAAAAAAAAAAGAATCTTTTATATATCCTGAATAGAGTCCACTGTAAGATTTAAAAAAATTTTTTTTTTATTGTGAGAATACCATACAGAGGAGTTACAATTACATGGGCAAGATAACGAGTACATTTCTTATCGAGCATTGCTGCCTCCTCGTTGTTTCCCCTTCCCACTGTAAGAATTTATATATACACACATACACAAACACAATGGGAGGGGGAGGAGCCTATATTCTCTCAAATCTGTAGCTTTCCTTTTCCTTTTTTATTTAAATTTTTATTTTAAAATTTTTAAGTTTTTATTTTTAAATTACAAATAATCAAATATCTTCATTTCACTAATGATCTTTTGTCTGTGTTCACTAATACTGGAGCTCGAACTCAGTGGCCTATGCTTGCCTGCTCAGCATCTGGTCTTCTACCACTTGAGCCATATGTCTAGTTCCAATTTTTTGCTAGTTAATTGGAGATGAGAATCTCAAGGATTCTTCTGCCTAGGTGGCTTCAAATGTGACTCTCACATCCTCAGCCCCCGAGTAGCTAGGATTATAGGCATGAGCCATCAGCGCCTGGCTTACTTTGTTAATGCTATCTTTTGAAGAAAATATGTTTTTCATTTTGATGAAAAATGAAAAATAGTCCAGGTTTTTTATGCTGTCTTATTTATCTAAAAAAAATCTTAGTCTAGTTAAAGATTTTCTGCTTTTTTTTTTGAGTAGAAAATGTTCAATTACAGCTTTTATGCTTATTTAGGATCCATGTTTTATGTAGAGTGTAAAGTAAGAGTCATGGTTTATATATTTTTCCTTATGGTTATCTGGCTATTCTAGCAACATTTATTGAACAGAAATACGTTTTCTTTATCAAATTATCTTTGTATTTGTGTTAAAATCAGTTGGTCAAATATATGTGCATTGGTTAGACTCCTGTGATATTCTCCTATGATCTCTTTATGTATACTTAAAGTCTTAAAGTGATATGAGTCCTCCAAATATTTTTAACATTGTTTTGGTTATTTTAGGTCATTCATATTTTTATACAAATTTTAGAATCAGCTTTTAATTTTTACACGCAAAAAATGTACTGTCATTTTTAGAGGATTACATTGAATCTTGAGACCAATTTGGGTATTATCTCTTCCCTATTTGTTGGATGGAATCCATCAGATAAGCCATCCATGCCTAGATTTTTCTTTTCAAAAGTTTAAAAATCAGAATTAAATTGTTTTAAAATAGATAATGAATGTTATTTTATTTTAGTAGGGTTATTCAGATATTTACTTTTTTGTGCCTTTTTTCTTTTTGAGATACAGTCTAAATATGTAGCCCAGGCTAGACTAAAACCTGAGACCTTTCTGCCTCAGTCTCCTGAGTCCTGGGATTACACAAGTGTGTGGTGGATGGTATCTCTTTTACATATTAGTTTTTCCATTTCATAAAAGTTATCACATTTATTCAGGTTAAAAAAATTAGCATTCTCCTGAGTGGTCAGTTCCCAATTCCTATTCCTGAGCCTCTGGCTAATCCATCATCTTTTTTGGGGGGTTGGTTGTGGGGCTTGAATTATGGGCCTGGGCGCTATCCCTTACCTCTTCAGCTCAAGGCAAGCACTCTACCTCTAAGCCACGCTGCCACTTCCGGTTTTCTGGTGGTTTACTGGAGATAAGAGTCTCACAGACTTTTCTGCCCAGTCTGGCTTTGAACCTCGATCTCAGCCTCGTGAGTAGCTAGGATTTACAGGCATGAGCCACCAATACCCAGCTCCATCATCTTCTTAATGTCTATATGATTGATTGTAATGAAAGGCTGAACAATTTTTGGTATATTTTATTTTAGCAAAGACACAATCCCAGTGCAGTAAAGAGTGGTAATTACATGACAGTCACAAAGAGAACAAGGAGTGGAATCTTTTCCCAGAAGTTTATTAACCAGGTTCCTTGTTGCTTAATAGCATTTTTCAACCTTTCTTTTTTTAGGGGGGAGAGGGTGGTGGTGATATTGAAGTTTGTACTCTGGGCCTCATGCTTGCTAGGGAGATACTCTTCCCACTGAACTGTGGGCCTCCAACCCTGTTTACAATGGGGTTTTGAGACATGGTCTTATTTATTTTCCACTTGTGTTACACTGCCTGTGCCACCAAGATGCCCTGTCCAGTTCTCCATTCAGAGGATAATATCACAAAAACTTTTCTGTATGAGCTGGTCTTAAACCACAGTCCCCCAATCTCAGCTTCCCAAGAAGCTAGGATTACAAGTGTGAGTCCATCAGTGCTAGATGTCAAAAGCATCCACATAAATATGTAATTTTCTTGGTATGGTATAAGAAAATGTCAAGTCAAAACTGCCCAGGATAGCATTCCAGGGGCCTTCTTTCACTTGGTTACAAACTGTTTGCTGAAATTTTTAGCATTGTTTTTTAACATTCCCTCCTTACATTCTTTTTGTTGTTGGTCATGGGGTTTGAACTCTGGGCCTGGACACTGTCCCTCAGCTCTTCAGCTCAAGGCTAGCCTCTACCACTTGAGCCACAGTGCCACTTCCAGCTTTTTTCTGCTTATGTGTTGCTGAAGAATCGAACCCAGGGCTTCATGCATGTGAGGCAAGCACTCTACCACTGAGCTAACTTCCCAGCCCACCTCCTTTCATTCTTATTCTCAGTCCCCAAACATCCTAAATTCCAGAGAGCCCTGCAATTTTGTGTTTTTATGATGATCTCGATCAACATCCTATTAATCCCCCAAGAGTCTACTCAAATACCCAATGACCTTCCTTACTGTCTCTTTAGAGGTGGGTACTGAGTAAGGTAACTCTCTTTTCCTGATCTGAGCTGATTATCACTGAGGATCCAGCTCTGATGAATTCTCTGAATTATAAGTTCTCCTTTTATATTATCAAACTTACTTATGATAAGGGCAAGGAAGAGTCTGTGATCATCATGATTATTTTTCAGATCAAAGAGCAGAAGTCCAGAAAATGCGAATAACTTATTAAACGCAAAGTCTGGGTAGGACTAGGATAATTTTTAGCACACCATGTAACATTACCTTGTCTTTTTTTTTTTTTTTTTAAGATAGGACCCAAAGCCTTTTCATTCTAAAAAAAGATTTGTCTCTTAAGTTGTAAAAACTTCCTAGGTCTACACAACTTGCATCTACATTAAGGTATAAAGACGATACCAGATTGGAGAGGATTTTGGACAGAGAGCTCCACAGAAGAGGGGAGGTGGCATGGGAAGATTCTAGATGCCTTCAAGTCTTTTTTATAACCTGGTAATTTAGCATTGCCACTTCAGTGGTTCTATCTCAGTGTGGAGGTAGATGCTAATATATTCAGGCAATATAGCACCAGGACCTTCCTTTTCATCTTTACAAGTAAACAATTACATGATCTTTTTTTTTTTATCTTGTATGAGTGAACAATGCAGCTGAATAAATATTAGACTTGAAACTTAACTTTCATTTTCCTTGGTTTTTGTGTGTGTGATACTATGATTGAACCCAAGGCTTGTACTTGCTTGGCAAACACTCTGAACTCTATGCTCAGCCTGAAACTCATCTTGAGGCACTCTAATTGTGAGGAATAGGTCCTCTTTGCAGCCCTGGACACATTTCTAGTCTCACTTTCTTCTAAGACTCCAGAGTTTGCAGATTTCTTTTGGGGAGGTATGGATTCCTAATGCAAAAGGCAAATATCTCTTTGGCCAATCTCTGGGGGAAATTCTAAATAACACTCTGATTTAAGCAAATCATTTGGACCCCAGTCCTTTTCTGAGTAAAAAAGAAAAAGTTAAGCTGTACAGTAAAAAATACGGAATCAAGCTGGGTACAAGTTGCTTACATATGTAAATGCTAGGTAGTCAGGAAGCTGACATTTAAGGATTGTAATCTGAAGCCTGGGAAAGGAAAGGCTATAAGATGTCATCTCCAATTGCTTACCAAAAAGCTGGAAGTGGAGTTGTGGTTCAAATGGTAGAGTGTGAGCCTTGAGCAATAGAGTTCAGGGACAATCCCCAGAATCAAGTGCAATCATTTAATGTCTAGAGCACATTTCTCTTTATTAAAATAACAACTGCCATTTATCATGCCTTCCCTGTATTTAAAATGGTGGCACTTTACTTTTGTAAGAATCTTCAACTTTTTATTTTACCATCAGTGAAAGTGAGTTTTCAATAAACTAGAAATGGATTTATTGATATGTAGTTAATTCCAACCAAACCTACCCCCCCTTTAAAACTATCAATGTCAATCAGATCAGAAGTCTTCTCTGCAGGACTTGTAAGTAGAAATTTCATTTGTAAGCAGTTCTTTGATTATAACTACAAGTTTCCTCATGAATGTTATTTCAGGTGTACAAGTCTTTTTTGGGGGGGGGAAGGGGGGTCCAGTCGTGGGGCCTGAACTCTGGGCCTGGGCACTGTCCCTCAGCTCTTCAACTCAAGGCTAGCGCTCTACCACTTGAGCTACAGCGCCACTTCCAGCTTTTTTTCTTTTTGCTTATGTGGTACTGAGGAATCGAACCAAGGGCCTCAGGCATGCAAGGCAAGCGCTCTACCACTGAGCCACCTTCCCAGCCCCTGTACAAGTCTTTTATAAGTCCCTTGAAGCAAGAAATTGAAAGGATGCATGGTAAAGTAGGAAATAAAAAGAATGAACAATATAAGCATACAGGTTCAAACTCTAATCTTCATATTCTAGCTGTATAACCCTAATGAGCCATTTAACCCTGTGAGTATTAGTTTTTTCATATGTAAAATGAACCAAAGTATTCCCACTTTATATAATCATACAGTGGGAAAAATAAGGTAGAACTATGTTTTAAAAGTGTTATATATTAATATCTTATAATTGTTTTGAACATGTGCCTTTTACCTACCTCAGTATTTTGGCATGATTCAGTGCAAGAGTCTATAATAGGTAATTAAAAATACTTCCTGTGTTTCTCTTATGTAGGAGAAAGTCTTAATGGTCAACAAGACCACAGAAAAGTTAGCTACTGTACGCATACATGAACTCATAACCTTGAAAACTTATGAGTTGGAACTTATAACTTTCCAACTTAGTCATTAAAAAAGGTATGAAAACATGACAGTGACAGTTTGTCAGGTTAACCAAAGTTCTGGACATTGGTTCTATTCTCTACTTAGGGAATTAAAACTTTTTGGAGGGGACTTGATTTCATGTTGTTGAATAAAGAAAATAATTAAGATAAGCTAAAATGTTTTACTCTTTCAACAATAAATGAAGCAGTGTTTAAAATATACCAAAGAAAAATGTTAAAAACTGCTGAATGTCAAATGAACTGTCCAAGCTGTAACATTTTATTTTTTATTTTTATTTTTGTCAGTTGTGGGGCTTGAACTCTGGGCTTGGGCGCTGTCCCTGCGCTCTTCAACTCAAGGCGAGCACTCTACCACTTGGGCCACAATGCCACTTCTGGTTTTCTAGTGGTTTATTGAAGATAAGAGTCTCACAGAGGCTGGGAAGGTGGCTCAGTGGTAGAGGCTTGCCTTGCATGCCTGAGGCCCTGGGTTTGATTCCTCAGCACCACGTAAGCAAAAAGAAAAAAGCCGGAAGTGTTGCTGAGGCTTAAGTGGTAGAGCGCTAGCCTTGAGCTGAAGAGCTGAGGGATAGCGCCCAGACCCAGAGTTCAGGCCCGACAACCGGACACCCCCCCCCCCCAAAGAAAAAAAAAGAGAGTCTCATGGACTTTCCTGCCAGGGCTGGCTTTGAACTGTGATCCTCATATCTCAGCCTCCTGAGTAGCTAGGATTACAGGCGTGAGCCACTGGCACCTGGCTAAGCTGTAACATTTTAAGTTTATAAGCAATTTGAACCTGTGAAAAGGGTTCATAATATTCAAAGGAATGAAGTATACATAATATTTTTTAATACAAAGGAAAGGTAACTATGATTATGTAGCAGTTAATTTGAGGTGTTATTGGATACATTTAACGGGGTAGTTTCTAGATGAGACTTGGCTTTGAATCAGGGTTAGCACCATGAAATCTAGAACCAGGACTCCATCTTATTCTTCTCTGAGACATCAGCACTCTCAAGTTCTTGGGCCTTGGAATTCTACGACTTGCACTAGTAGCTCTCCTGATTCTCAAGCTTTCAGAGTTTGTCTGAACCACACACACACTACCAACTTTCCTAGTTCTCCAGCGTGTGGTGGCATATCATAGGACTTCTTAGCCTGCATAATTGCATAAGTCAATTCCTATCATAAATCCCATCCATTAGGTAGTCATCCATCTTATTAGTTCTATTACTTCTGAAGAATATGGACTAATACAAATAAGATTTATTTAGTATTTTATTGATTTAAATAAAGTGAGTTAACACACTAGACATTTCTTTTCTCCTATTAAGCAATAGAGCTGATCAACAATATAGACATATACCTATTTTTATCTGTGTAAGCTAAGACATAATCGATACAAGGACTGATAAGTAATTAAGAAGGACCCATCAGCATTAACGATCCTAAGTAACAGCAAACTAAAGAGTGTTCCAACAGTTAAAAAACACTAGTGATCATGTACATGGACCACGTAGAACAAGGATTTAAGATAATAATTTTAGCTTGTCAAAGAAAGCTAAATTCAGGAACTATTCCCTCTTCTTGACATAGCTCTCAACCTTTACAATGACTTGGAATTTTCAACAAATCCTGAAAGAAACAACTGCCCCATTAATAAGTGGGCTCAAGACTTAAAGAGAGACTTCTCTGCAGAGGAAATAAGAATGGCCAATAAACACATGAAGAAATGTTCAACATCTCTGGCCATCAAACACATCAAATCAAAACAACATTGAGATTCCACCTCACCCCAGTTAGAATGGCTATAATCAAGAAATCTAATAACAACAGATGCTGGAGGGGATGTGGCCAAAAGGGAACCCTACTGTACTGTTGGTGGGAATGTAAACTTGTCCAATCACTCTGGAAAGCAGTATGGAGGTTCACCAAAAGACTCCATATAGAGCTCCCGTATGACCCAGTAATCCTACTTTTGGGCATTTACCCAAACAATCACAAACAATGCCATACTAAAGCTACCGGCAGAACTATGTTTATCATAGAATTATTTACCATAACTAAGATATGGAACCAACCCAGATGCCCCTCAGTAGATGAATGGATCAAGAAATTCCATATATATATGGAATTCTATGCTTCCATCAGAAAGAATGACACTGCCCCATTTGTTAGGAAATGGAAATTCTTGAAAAAAATCATATTAAGTGAAATAAGCCAGAACCAAAGAAACATAGAGCCCGTGGTTTCCCTTTTTGTAATAATTAGTATACATCATGGATAATCTTAGCAGATGAGCAGAATAGCTCTATAGTTATGTACATATGACCATATAAAATGATGCTAAGTGAAATGAACTCTAAGACATGGACATAAGAGGTTTTTCTTTGTTGTTGTTGTTTTAATGTACTATGTGATTTTATATGTTCTTCTTTTGTATGTTTTTATTTTGTATGTTCTTTCTGCGGCTGGGGGTGGTGGTTTCATACTATACTTTGAAAAAAACTGCCTTATATGTTACACTAATTATAATGTGGTACTATTACGGCACTGTAAGTTCTGAATAATACTAACATTAAAGTCATTATAGCACTATGATTGGGCAGTGCTTTATAACACTGTGGTCAAGTGTGGGACTAAAAAAAATCTTCAAAGGCATGAAAATCTACAATAAAGTAAAAGTTAAGCCAGGCACCAGTGGCTCACACCTATACTCCTAGCTACTTGGGAGGTCTACAGAAGGAAGACAGAAGTTCAGAGCCAACCCTCGAAGAAAAGTTCACAATGCCACCTCTTAGTCCAGGCATACACCTGAGTTGTCACTGTATTTGATTTTGGTACCCTGGTATTGTATGTACATTTATTTGAATTAGGGAGGAGAAGGGGAACCACAGAATGGTGAAACAAAGGACAAGGGGGAAACAATGCAACAGTGACATACACAAGACAATATGTTGGAAATGATCTGTACAACTTGTGGGGGGGAGGTAAAGTAAGAGAAAAATGAGGTAAAGGGTAACAAGTTTGACAAGAAATGTACTTATTACGTTACTTATGAAACTGTAACTCCTCTATACATCACCTTGACAATAAAAAATGTGAAAAAAAAATGAATTGGAATTTTCTTTGTGTGTATATGTGCATGCACAGGCATATGTGTGCATGTGTACCAGTACTGAAATTTGAACTCAGGGTCTTGTATTCTCACAACGTATTTTTGCTAAAGGTTAATGCTCTACCACTTGAGTGACACGTCTACTTCTGGTTTTTTAGTGGTTAATTGGAGATGAGTCTCAGATCTGTCTGCTTAGACTGGCTTCAAACCTTGATCCTCAGATCTCTGACTCCTAAGTAGCTAAGATTACAGGCATAAGCCATCAGTGTCTGGCATGAATTTTCTTAGAACACTTGCCCCAACACAGATTTCTATATCCCATCCTCAGAGTTTCTGGTTTAGAAGATTTGGTATAGGAGACTGAGACTTCTCATTATCTAATACATTTCTAGAAAATGCTGCGGCTGGGGGTGGTGGTTTCATACCTTACTTTGAGAAAAACTGCCTTATATGTTACACTAATTATAATGTGGTACTATTACGGCATTGTAAGTTCTGAATAATACTAACATTAAAGTCATTATATCACCATGATTGGGCAGTGCTTTGTAACACTGTGGTCAAGCATGGGACTAAAAAATCTTCAAAGGCATGAAAATCTACAATAAAGTAAAAGTTAAGCCAGGCACCAGTGGCTCACACCTATAATCCTAGCTACTTGGGAGGCCTACAGAAGGAAGACAGAAGTTCAAAGCCAACCCTCGAAAAGTTCACAATGCCACCTGTTAGTCCAGGCATACACCTGAGTATCATCCTATCTCAGGACAAGAAACACCAGTGCAGAAAAAGGCTAAAGGTGTGGCTTAGTGGTAGAATGCCTGCCTAGCAAGCACCAGACCCTGAGTTCAAATCCCAGTGCTGCAAAGTAAGTAAAACTTATAGGAAAAGCACAAACTAAAAGTCTTGTTAATATAGCAAACGAAGTTCATTTGAAGAGGGAAGCTCTGATGCATAATTAGTGGCATGGTCCTGAATCAACTTGAGAAGGAAACCAAGTCTTATTCCTCAACCACAGATCAATTAATTTGTCACCTAAATCTCTTGCCAATTTGAGACAGTGTTCCTGTTACTTTTTATAAAGCTAACAAATTCCTGGTTATTTGCTTGGGGAAGTTGAAAATATGTAACTGAAATCTTGGGAAGATACCACAATAAAAGCAGCAGTACTTATAAGTACACAGATAAGTCTGTGGTTCATTGTATTTGCATGTTTTTTTTTAATTTTATTTTTTTTGTGAACATACTGTACAGAGGGGTTACAATTACATGGGCAAGATAATGCATACATTTCTTACCAAGCATTGCAGCCTCCTCCTTTGTTTACCCTTCACCTCCCTTCCCAGCCTCCCCCCCAACCCTCCCCCCCCCCCCCCGCCCGCTCCCCCCCCACCGACATTGTAAAGCTCCTTTTTGACATGACAATTTGTACTTCTCATTGTTGCAACAGGTCCACCTGAATCCTTAATGCATATGTTTTATCTGTTAAGACTTGAGAAATGTTTAAGAAAGCTAATCAAAACAAGCATGCAACTGTGATTTTATTATTTAAATAAACAAATTTATAACTAATATTTATCTTCCAGCAGATTTTTGTGGGTTTTTTTTGTTTTTTTGTTTTTGCTGGCCATGGGGCCTGAACTCTGGGCCTGGGTGCTGTCCCTCAGCTCTTCAGCCCAAGGCTGGTGCTCTACCACCTGAGCCATAGCACCACTTCTGGCTTTTTCTGCCTATGTGGTGCTGAGGAATCGAACCCAGGGCCTCAGGCATGCAAGGCAAGCACTCTACCACTGAGCTACCTTCCCAGCCCCCTTATAACTAATATTTAAATTTATAATACAAATTGATTTTTCCAGATTTGAAATTAAACATTAATCAAAGTATAAACTGCAAGTGTTTTCTTCAAACTCTTGAAAATTCCAAACACATGATAAATTACTCACAGCAGCCAGAAATAGACATGTTTCAGAAAGATGCTGCAGATCAGAAAAAAAGTTTTATAGTTGTATATACTGCTGAATTAAATGTGGCATGCTACTACCAAAGATTTCAGCCATATCACCGAATATCTACTATATAGAGATAAACATTTATTGAGCTTCTACTTAATATCTAATCTCAAAGCTTGGCTCATTGGACACACTGTTGCCTTCCAAATACAAAGCACCTTATAATGGTTAAAAATGAGAGAGAGGGATAAAGAATTATGGAACACTGGAAAGAAAATATTGTGCCTTAAGAAAGTAGTTGACAGAAAGAAATATGACAAAATGAAAGGGAAGACATTCTAAACATAAGGAGGCATAGAAAGATATGGCAGCTGAAGAGATGAACTCAGATATATTACAGGAAAGGATGTGGAGAAGAGGTCACAGCAATGAGGATGGAGAGCAGGATAAGATATGGTCATAGAAGGCCTTTCTTTGGTGTCACATAAAAAATTCTGGACTTAGCATCTATATAATTGGAAGAAATGGATCAGACTTTAGTTTAAGAAAATAACCAAGCTATATGCAATAGTGTAAGTGAATCTTAAAAGTATAAAGTGAAGAATAACACTGAAAATGTCTTTTGAACTTTAAAGAAACTTCAAAAACTAAACAAAACTAACAATATTTCTTAAGAATATATCCATTTGTAGCAAAACCATAAATAAAAACATGGAAGTGATTACCATAAGTCAAGATACGTGGATGGAGGAATGAGGGCAGTAAGAATAAGATTGGGAAGGAGCATATAGGGCCATCTTGGATGTTGGCAGTTTTAATAGATATATGTAAGTGATAGATAGGAGTATGGGTGTTTCTTTTATTATACTGTATGTTATGTATCTTGTATAATCTGTGTATATATATTATACTCCACAATAAAAAGTGGAGGACTTTGTTGGAAGTACTTTAGAAAGATCATGAGGGTGGGAAGAGGCTAAAGACAAGGACAAAACTTAAAGAGATCATCACAACAGTATAAGCAACAGAAAGGAGCTACAGTCATTATTGGCAATAGGACAGAGAGGAAGAAAAGAGATTTAAGAATTTAATAGCTACATTTTAGTGAGCCATTAGAAATGCAAACTGAGAGGAAAGTCTGCAAAAGAGAATGAGATCTTTTAAGTTTCAAGTTTGGGCAATATTGTTTTTTAATTTTATTTTATTGTAAAGATGTTGTACAGAGGGTTCAGTTACATGAGTAAGGCAATGAGTACATTACTTGTTGGTCAGTGAAAAAGAAATATATATATATATATATATATATATGTGTATATATATATATATATTTTTTTTTTTTGGTTGGTTGTGGGGCTTGAACTCGGCCTGAGCAGTATCCCTGAGCTCTTTTGCTCAGGGCTAGCACTCTACCACTTTGAGCCACAACACCACTTGCTTGGGCAATGTTGTTAAGTGGGGAAAATACTAAAGTAGCAGACTTGTATAATTTTAAAAAACATTGAAATTGGATTAACTTACCATAACACCTACCCTTAAAGAGTACAATTCAAGCTGGGCTCATGCCTGTAATCTTAGCTAGTCAAGAGGCTGAGACCTGAGGATCTTGGTTCAAAGCTAGCCCAAGCAGGTAGGTCCGTGAGACTCTTATCTCCAATAAACTACTCAGAAAAAAACTGGAAGTGGCACCATAGCTCAAGTGGTAGAGTGCTAGTCTTGAGCACAGAGAGGCTCAGGGACAGAGCCCAGGCCCTGAGTTCAATCCCTAGGACTGGAAAAAGAAAAGGGGGGGGGGGAGGAAGGAAAGAAGGAAGGAAGGAAGGAAGGAAAGAGTACAATTTATTAACGTATATATAGGTTTTGCAATCATTGGCTTCATTGAGTTCTAGAATATGTTCATGCCCCACCCACTCATACTCTAAAGAATACTACCTACAGTTAAGATTCTCCAATCATTATACTTAGCTAGTTCCACAATGTTTTCATTAGCTCCCTCAAAATAGTCACTCCCTACTCCCTGACTGCACTTTCAGTCTTAATGTAATTTTAAGAGAAAAAAAAGTGTTGAGATTAAAACTGTTTGAAGGGTTGGGAATGTGACTTAGTGGTAAAGTGCTTGCCTAGTATGCATGAAGCCCTGGATTTGATTCCTCAGTACCTCATAAACAGAAAAAGCAGGAAGTAGCACTGTGGCTTAAGTGGTATATGTGGCTTAAGTGGTATAGTGCTAACCTTGAGCAAAAGAAGCTCAGGGATAGTGAGTTCAAGCCCCAGGAATGGCAACAAAACAAAACAAAAACAGCCCTGTTTGACAGAGCAGCAATGCCTCTCAATGGATCTCAGGAGCCCAATTTGAAAGGATATTCTGTTTCTAAGGCTTACATTGCCTCTTTGCTTCACAAAGATAGGAGCCCTAGACTGGGATTCTAAAAAAAACACCTTTTCTCCAGATATAGAAGGGAATATCCCCATATTTAGTTCTAACTTGGATAGTGACTCAACAGAGATCAGTGGTGGTAGAGATAGGTATCTGGGTATAGAGATTTTCACCCAGTGACAGGACTATCCATCCTTGTCCCCTTAGAGAGGTTGGAAATGTGCATTATGGAGTGTAGTGGTTCTGGTATAAGTTGCCACAATGATTGGGAAACACTGCAGGCACCAGAAGTCTTCAGGGGACAAGTATACTAATCTTCAAACTATGCATGGGACAGAACTATCCGCTAAACACCATAGAAATCCACCCCTCCCCTGAGAAGTACTGGGGGGATAGAGATTCTATTATTTCTGCAACTACAAAAACCAAAATGGAAGTTATGATCTGTAAATGGGAGCTAGGCCCAGACCTAAGAATGTGTGGTTAAGAATAGCCTAGAGAACAGCAGATTTAAATTAGCTCACAGTGAAAAGGGAGTATTAATAGAAATCTAGATATTAATAGCAATGAGTCTCAGTGAGCCATGGAGGACCATTGCTTGGGACTTACAGTGTTCTGCTAGCACTGTCCTCAAGTCTATACTGTGTGGCCGAGCTGCAAGCTTCAGGTTTGGAAAAGATAAAGGTCATGCCTAAGCACACCTTAATCTAAGACTGGCAAAAGATGTCAGAAAAAGGACCCACTGGGCTATTCCCCATAGGCCATTTTAAGAACCACTAGTGGTCAGGTGTGGTAGTGCATGTCTGTAATTTCAGCACTCAGAAAGCTGAGGCATGAAGATTGAGAATTTGAGACTAGCCTGGGATACACAGCAAGTTCCAGGACAATCTGGGCTACAGGGTAAGACTATTCCAAAACAAAAAAAGAAAAGAAAGAGAAGGAAGGAGGGAGGGAGGGAAAGATGGAAGGAAGGGAAAAAGGAAGGAAGGAAGGAAGGAAGGAAGGAAGGAAGGAAGGAAGGAAGGAAGGAAGAAAGGAAGGGAGGGAGGGAGGAGAAAGGGTGGGAAGAAAGAAGGGAAATGAAAGGAAAGAGAGGAGAGGAGAGGGGAAGAAAAGGGAAAGTACAGTTCTTAACCTAGAAGAGCTTTCATTCTAGTAAGGAAGTAAAAACTTGGATTCAACTTTTAAAAAGCCCACACATTTATTTAATACACTGACATGAAAAAAATTAATAGCTGAAAGTAAGTTTGGGATCATCTTGCTACTTAAGAACTTGGGCTCTTTCATATACCTAAGTATTGGCTTCTTCAACTATAAAATGAAGATGATAATCCTGAAAATGTTAAGAATCAAATCAGGTTATAGTAGTGAAAAGCTGCTTTTATTTCTTTATCTAAAGAACATAATATAAACTTTCATATCATATTCTATGATAAACAGGAAGAATTTATTTTTTATATAAAGAGCAGTTCAACAAAGTAGGCAGCATTTGCACTGGGCTTCAAACATAGCTTAGTAAATTTGGTATACCAAAGATAATACTTTATTTAACAAATTTTCATTGACTGCAGTGTAACTGGTTGCTAGTAATGTTCAAAATACTGTTCTCACATACTGCTTTTTGTGAATTTATTAGTTCTTTCCATGAAAAATACCTAAGATACAATTTGTTTGTCTGAGGAGCTAGATACTTAACCCTGGCTCTGGCCTCATGGAAGGTAGTCAAAGGGGTGGGAAATGCCCCAAGTACCACCAACCAGCAGTCTAGGTTCAGTCAGGTCATGCCATGCAGAGGCCAGCCACCTAAAATAGGGTGGGAGATATAAGAAGTATGTCTAAGAAGTACATACAGAAAGGTTCTCCTGAAAGTTTTACCTAGTAATGCTGTCCAGTATTGGATCTACTGAATAAAACCAGAATGGCTTGCTACAAATGATGTAAAGTGCCAACCTTCCCCAAATTTTGACTTGGAAACGTTTTTTTCTTTTTGTTGGGGGAAGTCCATGTCACAAGGCAAAATATCATACAAGATCCCATGAAATGAGGCCATAACCAGTTGTATATCTGCTGATAATTTTCAAAAATTCTGAACTAGGCTGACTGGTGAGAAAATTTAAAAAAAAATCCCTCAAAGAGTATGTTATTTCCTACAGTTCCTCAATAAGAAAGCACAGAGAGAGTGAAAAGATTTGGTTTTTCTTTCCTTAGCTATGGGGGCTCTACCATAACAATAATACACACATATACTTTGTACTAGGCACTAGAGTAAGTGCTGTATATGTTAGCTTATTTCATCCTTATAAGTATCCTAAGAGTTCCTGCTATTAATATTCTCTTTTTACCATGTATATAGTTAGGCATCAACAAAGTAGGGACTTCTAAAACTGTTTTCTAGGCTCTTGTTGTTGTTGTTGTTGTTTTTTGCTAATCATGACCTGCCTCAGACCTCTCTCTCCAACTGAAGATTACTGCAACTTTTCAGGTTTGCAGTTCCAGGTTGCAACAAAGATGGAAGAAACAGGGACTGAAAATAAGAACTTAGTACTTATATGATTTGAAACCTTTGAGTGGTGATTTCTTAACAATCTTGGTTTCTACTATTTATTAGATGATACTTACAGTTCTTTGACTGAGGACTCAAGAAGTCTTGCTGTTCAAAAGTTGTTGTGAGAACCAGGTATGCACAAGCCTTTGTGTGTTGGCTTGTTTGATCCCTCAGAAGTTTTGCTTTAGCACATTTTATTTTACTTTTAGTTCTTCAAATGTGTTTTGGATAGATGCAGATGCTAGATAAACCGCGTTGCCTAGCACAATAAAGCAAATGGCTTAGACTGAATCACAATCCTGGAGGTTACGAATATAAATAGCCACTCCTACTTTATATTCGAGTCCTATGTCAAGGGCCTCATGTGATGTCTGCCTGACTCAGATACTCAATGAATGCTTCCTTTATTTGCCCTCTTGGTCTGGTGCTTTTGTGGGTGAATAACATGGGATTTGATAGTCCCAAGTCCAGAGAATCAGAGCACAGAATTCCCTGGTATTCCCCTATCTGAGGATCATGAGGGATCATGAGCAAGACCTCAGCCTCTGAAGGATTCAGTTTCCCCATCCCCCAAACAGGCTGATTCATTTGTTCAGGGCACACCATGGAGTCTTGCCAAATGCAAATGTGTGGTGCATGTGCCAAGCTTTTCTGGGAGCCAGGCTCATTACTGCCATAGTCACTACAACAAACAACAACAAAAGCCTCTAGGTGCAAATTATCACACATAATAAACTTAATTTAAGAAGCACTGAAGAGATCTTTAGTTTCATTTTAATTTACACAGCACCATTTATCACACAAGTACCCTAGGGCCATTACAAATTGAAAACAAGATATCTACAGATTAGCTTCTACATGACTCAGTGATCCCATCAACTTAAATCTACCTATCAAAAAAAAAAGTGAACACAGGAAAGTCTGCAAACAACAACAACAAATAACAATGGAAAAAAACCCACAGTTTGAAAATATGGTAGAATTCTAGGTTCCTGTCCTAGATGGATCATTTTGTAGTGTTATGGTTTTGGATCTGAAATCACCCTCAAAAATTCATGACTGGTCCCCAATGCTGAGGCAGGGCTTCTGTATCATAAGGATTCAAGTCATCAATAGATTAAACCATGTCTCATATAAAGAAGGAGTGGCTATTAACATTCCCAATAGTCCAAGGAAGAGACATTGTGATGGTACTTGCCTGATAAAACCCCACCATGTCCAGTAAGCACTGTATACTTGGTAGAAGTGTCATTGTCAAGTTTCTAGGCAGTTTTCTGCCTAAGTTGACAGGTGTTCACAGATAATCAGGAACAGATGTAAACACCTAAGATTTGTGAAACAGACGGACAAGATCCTTTGTACCAGCAAACTCCATAGCAAGGGCACACACTCTGCTTGACACAGCCTGGTGGTGAAGCAGGAGTATCACCGAGGCATTCTGGCCATTCAGTCTCCAAGGGGTAGATGTAATCTTCAGCAGACTTTAAGTTCAGGTTAGAGCAAAATCTCTACAAAGGGGAACTACCCTCTGGATGGGCCTCCAGGCATCTCATTGTTTTTTCAGGATAATGCACTAGAGTGGGCATCTTAAAACCCCTTCACAGTGCTGTGGCTCCACCTGCAAACATCAGGGACCTGTACTCAGAATTCTGCATAAAGGAGGGCCCAGGGCCTTACTCTCGCTTGGCAGACAGATGCAGAGAGCTGCTTTCCTAGGAGCTCCTACCTGCCCCACAAAGAGATGACTGTTTTTTAAGGACAGAAAACAGTACAACAGGGATAGAAACACCAGATATGGAGACAATAATAACAACAACTAGCATTTGAGCACCTATATGTGTACCAGTGAAATAAGGTCAGGTCTGACCGGCACCATATTGGCCACATGGTGGATGGTAGGGTCTAGCATCTTGTCTTTATGCTGGGGGAAGGAACCACCCCACCCATCACCTGCCTCCCAGGTGAGGACATGCCCAGACCCCTAGAGGCAGGGGCAGGTACTTGGCTGATAGGTTACTGAATCTCTCAATCCAATGCCTGGGACTGGGAATTTCCTGTGGACCTGCCCTCTGCTCAGACCCTATTTAGGCCCAGACCAACACAGGTGCCATTACGACATGCTACGTGTGTCTTCGTGATCTTATCTGTAATCTTGACCTGTGTCCTGTCACTTGGCTCATCTCCAGTCATCATGGCTTCCCAATTCAGTTTTCCATCAGAGCTGAATTGGTTTGTTGGTATTGTTTTTGTTCTTTCTTTCCTCTCTGGCCTGTTTCCTAAACATATTAAGTGTATTTGGGGGCTGCAGGCCTTTGTAACAACTGGCTGCTTGCAGCCTACAAACTGTGTAATAAAGACTCTAATATTCTATCTACCTAAATGTGGCTTCTGGGATAATTCACTGTATAACACTGTGCCACCTTCTCTACTCACATACACTGTATGACTTTTAATACTCACAAATACCTAGCAAGTAAATGCTAGTATTACATGTTATAGCCAAACAAACTGATTTTCTAAAGTAGTTGAGCATCTTGCCTAAAGTTGGTCATCTGCTGCTTGCAAATTGATTTCAGGCAGAGTCCTCAACTTTTCTGATCTCAGCATCCTAATATTAAAATGAAGATGAAACCATCCTCCTCCCACTCATCAAATGTAAACAAGAATTACATGAAACACAGAATATTGAAATGTAAAGTATATGTAAAAGCATCTTCTCCAAATTAGACTGTCATTACTAGTGAACAGGGGTTATGCCATCTGAGTTTTTTTAATCCCTGAAAGATACTATGTGCTGAATATTATGCATATAGACAAAAACTGTCTAAGTCATCTTTTTGACCCACTTACTAAGCATGCATCTCTATGCCATAATACCACAGGGAGGCAGAGGTGAATATGTACCGCACTTTCAAGAGGTCTTAGAGAGGTATAGTGCAGTAAAGATACATGGCTAAAATGGTCATGTTGTGTAAGGCAGGGCTTGTCACCAACCACAAGTGAGAACTAATACAGCTTCACTCTGACAGTAGCAGAGAGGAAGTGACAGCAGGCAAGGCCAGGACCAAAGAGTGGGGACAGACAGAGGAATAATGTTTAAGAGTTTCCAAAAAGACAGCAAACTGAAGAAGCTACATGGAAAGAGTGAGAGAAGGAAGATAAGTCTACAGGTAGAAATAGAAGTACTGAGAATTGAACTCTACAATTCAAATGTCTGCGCAAGGCTAGCTGCCTACTTGAGTCTTCATTACTCTTTACCTCTCACTCCATTCCTCTCTTCTAACATTATGTTAAAAATGATCATTTTTCCCTTCTTTTATGTTTCTGGCTGACCAAGATTACCAAGGAAATTGCTTTTAGGCTATTATCAACTTTTTTTAATCTATAAAATAATTATATCCCAGGAACACCATATGTAGAAAATAAAGTAACATTTTAAAAATTAAGTAATGCTGGAGAAAATTAAATCTCCACATGCAAAAAGAATGAAGTTGAGCTGGGCGCCAGTGGCTCACGCCTGTAAGCCTAGCTACTCAGGAGGCTGAGATGTGAGGATCACGGTTCAAAGCCAGCCCAGGCAGGAAACTCCATGAGACTCCTATCTCCAATAAGCCACTAGAAAACCGGAAATGGCGCTGTGGCTCAAGCTGTAGAGCGCTCTTCGCTCGCCTTGAACTGAAGAGCACAGGGACAGAGCCCAAGCCCATGACCGAAAAAAAAAAAAAAAAAAAAAGAATGAAAATGAACTCTGATCTTATATATAAAAATTAACTGGAGTGGGAATGTGGGAGAAAAATGAGGGAGGGGATAACAAGTTTGACAAGAAATGTACTCACCACCTTGCATATATAACTGTATCCCCTCTTTACATCACCTGGACAATGAAATAAAATAAAATAAACAGAAAAAAGAATTAACTGGAAATGACCAAATATCCAAATATAAGAATACTACAAAAGCCTTACAATGCATAAGAAAATTTCATGACAATGCATGTGATGATTTCTTGGAAAAATTGTTGTTGCCAAAAGCTTAAATGAAAAACAACAAAAGAGATAAATTTAGCAGCACCAAAGAAGAGGTGGGAGGAGGAAGAAGAAAGAATTAAACTACATTACATTTCCCTTTAGCTCTAAAAATAAGAACAAGCTGAAAGATAAAGCACTTAAGCCTAGGCTAGAAGAAAAGAAGAAAAAGAGCATTCTAGAGCATTTATTATGTATACAATAAGGTACAAGGGGGCAGTTCACAAATACAGGGACAGTGGTAATTCTTGATTTGGGCAAAAAAATCTTAGAAAGCACAACCTTGTGTGTAGATGTTAATATAGAGTTCTAGACATAAGAATGACTAATGCCGAGAAGTACAAGTTGTCATGTCGAAAACGAACTTTACAACCTTGGTGTGGGGTGGGGAGGATTAGGTGGGGGGGGACAAGGGGAGGCTGGGAAGGGATGTGAAGGGTAAACAAAGGAGGAGGCTACAATGCTTGATAAGAAATGTACTCATTATCTTGTCCATGTAATTGTAACCCCTCTGTACAGGATGTTCACAATAAAAAATAAAAATTAAAAAAAAACAAATGTAGGGAATAAATACTTCAGCCAGAAGTGTAAAATTTGTAAAATTAATATATAAATAAAATAAATATCTCAAGATATTTGAACAAGAAAAAAAAAAAAGAATGACTAATGCCAAGGGAAATCCAGGAAAAATCCACCCAAGAGGTCCTAACTGAGGGGGATTATTGGTTGATGAGGAGTGAACTGGTAAAACAGGCATAATGGCTAGTCAGGGCAGAGGAACAGTAGGGTGCTTGAACAATCTGGAGGAGATGTGGAAGCTAATCTGGATAGGAAGTTTGGGATCTGATTGCTAAATGCTACCCAAATCAATAGGGACCATAATGTTTAAACTGGAGAATGGTAAGATCCCATGCCCATAGTGAATATCACAGAGGAAAACCGTGTAGACAAGGCTGGCTTAATAGAAACAGGCAGCTACTGTCATAGTCAAGACAACAGAATGAGAAGGTGGTAAGGAAAGAAAACTGCGTAAGCAGCTCACATAGTTAAGGGCAGGAATGGAACAAACACTTCAACAGGTTGGCTTCTACAAACTGTAGACCTTGAGCCATGTTCTTTATTCTAAACAGTTTCTAATTCTGAATGCCCGGGGTCCAGGCCTTCACTTAAAGGGAGGAAACTGGCATTGAGGTTAATCTATCTCAGCTGCTCTTATCTCCCACCCTTCCTCACTAGAAATAATGGAAGGCAGCCCTGGAAAGAGGAGCATCTGGCTGCAGTGAAGACCTATCCCTTCTCGGGTTGGAGCTGTTGGCTCATCCTTGGAAATCACAACAATCAAGAATGGAGAATCGTTCTTTTCATCCCTTCTCATAGTGTTATCCCAGCAACCTCATCCCCCAACAAGGAGTGGTTTGTGTCATGTTTTCCTTCATCATCCCCTCCCCACTGCTGCACAAGGGCCATGAGCAGGTTGTGAGCCTCAAGCCTCCAACTGTCTGTGTGTCAAGATGCTCCTCCAGAGGGAGCTGTAGGCAGAATCAGATGAAGGAAAAAAGCCAAGCATTAACTAATATGAACAGGAATCATCTTCTCCACTAAATTAGCCAAAAAGATTTTAATGACACTACCATGGCAGAAAGAAAAAAATCAGACACTGCTGTATGGGTTGCTCGAGGCTGTTAGTTGGTACAAAGCATTTGGAAAATAAGTTGGCAGTATTTAAAAACCTGAAGGAAATTTATTTTTTGTCTATTGATTTGAAGACATTCATTATATATGTGTGTGTGTGTGTGTGTGTGTGTGTGTGTGTGTGTGTGTGTGTGTGTGTGCATGTATGTGTGTATGTATGTGTGTGTATATATAGTGTATATAAATATATATAAATATATACATGTATACAATGTAATCTAGTAAAGAGAAAAACTGGTCAATGTTCTGTCCTTTAGGTTTTCCTCTTCCTATGTCTTTCCCTCTCACTTCCTCTTAGGCTTTGTAATATTGATCTCTACAGATTCAGGTTTGTTTCTGGGTGGATGGTAGGGAGATCACTGGGTTTTGAACTCAGGCTTCATGTTTGCTAGGCAAGTGCTCCAAAAATTGAGTTATGTCCCTAGATCTCTACAACTCTTGACAAAATCAGACAACAGAAATTAGAATCTATCATTCATGTGCATAAACTAAGGATTTTCTAGAAAAATAATTTACTATATGATTACCTGCACTGTAACAAAGAGTTACATTAGGGGCTTTCTACTCATCTTAAGGAAACTATTAAAATACATTTAAAATAATGAATTTGCTCACACATATCAATGAGATACAGATATTTATTGTTAGTGGTCTCAGAGCCTATTTTCTAACAAAGATGTCAACATGAAACAAGAAAATATGATAAAGTATGATCAGTACAGTGATAAAGGGGAAAACAGCACAGTACAGAATGACTAAGAAGTAAGTCTTGGGTTGGAAAAAGTCAGTAGAAAGAAATTATGGAATTTGGAGCTCATCCTCAGAAAAACAGAAAAGGGAAGTATTATGGTTGAATTTGTGTTCTGGAAAGATCACTTTGGCTGTTGCATAAAAAGTCTGAGAAGAGCAAGACTAGGTAGGGTCAGGTATGTAAATGGAAGACTGATAAAGTCCCAGTGAGAAATGATAGTGGCTTAGACCACAGTGGGCAATGGAGAACTGGAAGGGAGGAAAAAAAAGAAAGGAATGGATGCAGAGTAATATGTAATTCTTCACTAGAACCAACTTCTCAGTGATTATGTGAATGTGGAAGGTGGTGCAAGCAAAGAATGACCTTGTGGAGGTTTAGCCTGAGTAAGCTTAGCCATCTACTTATATTTCCTGGTATACAGGGAGTTCAGTAAAAGGTAGATGACGCCGAGTTCAATCATGGGTGTTTAGACTCAAAGTCCTTTAACACATCTTTGTGGAGAAGAATTGTAGGCAAGGAGCTACCTGTTCTTCAAAGTTCACACATGGGTGAGAGATCATTGTGAGCAGGGATGATAGCCGAGGTAATGGGGAGTGAATCTGATCATCCCTGTACCAAGGACTTCCTAATTTTAACACAGTACTAAGTGCTGTGACAGTGGAAACAAGGGGGATGGTTTCTTACATACTTCCTCCCATCCCCTTATGACAGAAACAACCCTGTGCTATGGTCTCTTAGGACTCCCACTTACTGTTACTGCTTGTTCACAACTCCCTATTGTACTTGCTGGTTGGTTTATCTCTCTTATCTATAGATTATAAGTTCTTTCAGGCAGGAATCATGTCTCGTTCTTTTCACCCCTAGCCCACAGTACTGTCTATAGAGTTCAGTACATGTATTTAGTATCTGGAGAGTGTATGTATGTCTGTGATCAGGAGATATTATACACATTATACCACATTTCTTCTAATAGTCCTCATTTTATAAACATTATGCTTGTGGAGGGAGAAGACAAAATGTAGTTTGTGGACAATGTCTGAAAAGTACTATAATTGGAAGAGAAAAAAAAGATGTATTTTAAAAAGTGAAACTATTTCCATCTGCAGTCAGATCTTTGTCATACTACTAAGTGTGGTATCTTTGGCAGCCTCCTCTGCTACTCCTTTGAGAAACAGACCTGATCTAATAGTAGTGACTTATTAGAATTTTTTTATCCCATTATGTTTTGTATCCCATTTAAAAATTTTATCCCATTATTGCTCGTGGTGTTGTGATGAGAACAGTTCAAGAGATTTACATAGGACTTATCTTTACTTATAAGTGTGCCAGCAATTTCAGACAGCTCAGACAATTAAAACAGGATTAGATAGGCAATAATTAAAGTTAAAAACATATCTTGGCTGGGTGTAGATGGCTCACACCTATAATCCTAGCTACTCAAGAGGCTGAGATATGAGGATTAAGGTTCAAAGCCAGCTGAGGCAGGAAACATTGAGACTTAACTACCAAAAAACAGGAAGTAGAGCTGTGACTCCAGTGATTGAGCGCTAGCCTTGAGCAAAAGAACCTCACTGGCAGTTGCGAATTCAAGCCTCACAACAGACACACACACACACACACACACACACACACACACACACACACACACACACACACACACACACACACACACACACACACACACACACACACACACACACACACACACACACACACACACACACACACACTCTCTCTCTCTCTCTCTCTCTCTCTCTCTCTCTCTCTCTCTCTCTCTCTCTCTCTCTCTCTCTCTCTCTCTCTCTCCTATATATATGAAACAGGTGAGATTAAATATATTTATGTTTCACTCAGCCAGACGATTAGTACATTAAGGCAGAGGAGAAGGAAATGTCATTGAACTATAGTAGAAAAAAGAAGAGGCTAGATGGACAGTATTGGCTAGCCTTTTTTGGGTCTAAAGACAAAAGATACAATCTAACACAAAAGTCTCCAAATGGTAACCCAAGGGGAATAGTCTAGGGGCCAAACAATGTGTTGGCCATAGTGATTTTTTTAATGCAGTTTCTCATTGTTCTCTACAATCTCAGTAGGCAAGAATCTTTATTCCCATTTCCAAGGTAGCTTGGGAGAGTAAATTAATTTCACCATGATCTCAAGACAACCATGTATCTCTGAAGTACAGAGGCTAGGCAAATAAGAACTCTGTTCTTTGGTAAAATTTACTTATGACTCTGACCAGAATCTAATTCTATCTAATTCTTATGCAGATGGATACATTTTTTAGGATTTTTTGCAACCTATATTTCAATGACTTTCATCTTGTTCATCAAGTCCTACTTGGTTCTAATTGTCTGAAGACTACTAAGAAGGAATCTGAGATTGTTCATTATAAAGAATGGAAGTGGTGCTGTAACTCAAATGGTAGAGCGCTGCGTTGAGCTGAGAGCTTCAAGGACAGTGCCCAGGCCCAAGAGTACATGCCCTGAGACTAACCAAAACCAAAACAAAAACAAAAAAAGAAAAAAAGTGAAAGAACCTACCAAGAGCAGGGTGAGGTGATACATGCCTATAACCCCAGCACTCTGGAAGCTGAGGACTGGTAGTTCTAGATCAGCTTGGACAAATTCACGAGGCCCTCTCAAACCAAAACAAAATAAACGATAAAAAAAAAACAACAACCCTGCCAAAATATGTCTATGATAGGAGGGAAGGGGGAAGTGGCAATAGCCATGCCATATACTTAATGTCCTAATTTTAGAGATGAAGAGACAGAAGCTCAGAGAGGTAAAGTGAGTTCTCTGAAGCCAAGAGTCAATTAATGGCACAGCTGAGACGAAAGCCACATAATCTAATTTGTAGTGTAATGATCTTTCCAGGACAGCACGGAGAGCATGGATTTGATGCATCTCCATGAACAATATTGAGCAACCCTAGAGAACATTGCAAATGATATATAAACCTACAGTGACACTGGCAGACTGGAATGAACTTCTGGCTCTTTGTCTCTTCAAGTGTATGATACTAGGTTTCCAAGAATTCTATCTATGCTCTGATGTGCCTTCTTTCTGACCTCAGAAACAACTACCAACCTAAAGTGTGGGATTTCTAAGAATCTTATATAACATAGTAACATCCTGACAACTACCACATTGTCAGTGGTCAAATCACAAGATTTAGAGATTATACTTTAAGGATGACTTCACCAGAAAATATGATGTTAATGATACCAGGAATAAGAAAAAAGTCACAGAACTGTTCCTGTGAACTCTTTTTTTTTGTCCATCATGGGTCTTGAACTCTGGGCCTCAGCTCTTCAGCTCAAGGCTGAAGAATGCTCTACCACTGGAGCCACAGTGCCACTTCTGGTTTTCTGAGTGGTTTATTGGTGATAAAGAGTCTCACAGACTCTTATCAGGGCTCTTGTCATGGCTGGCATTGAACCATGATCCTCGGATCTCAGTCTCCTGAGTAGCAAGGATTACAGGCTTGAGCCACTGGCACCTGGCCTGTTCCTGTGAACTTTTAATAAACTATTTCCAAACCACCTTTTGACCATATCTCCCCCTCTACTTTTATTTTCCGGTTGTGAGGCTTGAACTCTGGACCTGGGCGTTGTCCCTGTACTCTTTAGCTCAAGGTGAGCGCTCTACTGCTTGAGCCACAGCACCACTTGCAGGTTTCTAGTGGTTTATTGGAGATAAGAGTCTCATGGATTTTCCTGCCTGGGCTGGCTTTGAACCATGATCCTCAGATCTCAGCCTCCTGAGTAGCTAGGATTACAGGCGTGAGCCGCCAGCACCCAGCTTTGGGTAATTTTAAACATGGTAATTTTAGATAGGGTTTTGCTGTGTTGGCCTCTTTATTGGCCACTCTTGGGCTCTAGCTATTTTTCTGCTTCAGCCTCCCAAATACTTGGTGCTACTGGAATATGCTGCCACAACTAGCTTAAACATTACGTGTGTGAGTGTGTGTGTGTGTGTGTGTGTGTGTGTGTGTGTGTATACAGACACACATATACACATTATAGTATATATATACATATATATACACACATATACACATTATAGTATACTGGATATGCAATGTATATATATATGCAGATATACAATGTATATTTATAGTGTGTTTATATAATGTATATATACATGTCTTTCTATATATGTACATTATGTGTGTGAGAGAGAAAGAGGGGGGTGTACTCAGTGTGTTGACCTTGCTCAGCAGGCACTCTGTCACTTGAGTCACACCCAAGCCCAATATTGCATTTTTGAAGTCATATGGCTCAAGAATCAAGAGGTATGATAGACCAAACAATAACAAGTTCCTCACCCCACCCTAACTTCAGCCATCCTATTGTTTTGAGGTAATTGTTGTCATTTATTTCTTGTGATTCATCTTAAAGTTATTTATTTATTTAACAGTATACATACTATTTCCTCTCTTGTACCCCCTTGTTTTGTGCTAGTACTGGGGCCTGAACCCAGGGACTCAAGCTCTTGCTCTGCTTTTTCAACCACAGCTGACTATCACTTAGCCGTGCCTCTAGTTCCATCTTTTTGTTGGTTGACTGGATATCAGACTTTGTTGGATTTGTCTGTAGGGGCTAGCCTGGAATTGTGATCCTCAGATCCTCCTGAGTAGCTAGGATTATAGGCATGAGCTACTGACACCTGGGTAATACTTCCTCACTTAAAAACAGCAACATATATTATTTATTATTCTTCACTGAAGATGTTTCCAACCCTGTAAGACAGAACAAATATTCTAGTCCCATTTTCAAGTCTCATTCAAAATCATATACCAATTTGCCCCCTGAGGCAGATATTATCCAAATGAGAAATTACTTAATACACTTAAATGAGCTAACTTAAAAGAGGTTTGTTTTTGTGTTTATTTGTATTTCCTTATAAAATAATACACTATGGGCTGGGAAGCTGGCTCAGTGGTAGAGGGCTTGCCTTGCATGCCTGAGGCCCTGGTGCTCAGCACCACATAAGCAAAAAGAAAAAAGCCGGAAGTGGTGCTGTGGCTCAAGTGGTAGAGTGCTAGCCTTGATCTGAAGAGCTGGGGGACAGCGCCCAGGCCCAGAGTTCAGGACCCATGACTGGATCCCCCCCCCCAAAAAAAAATACACTATGGTCACAGTTCAATAAGAAAAGAGGAGTTTATTGAATCAAATATGTAAGTGAGCAAGGGGATAGATGGAGAAGCAGGAATGAACAGAGAGACAGTAAAAACTAATGGCAGATTTTAGATAGTTTATATATGTGGGCGTTCACTATAAAATTCTCTTAAATTTTGCTGTATGTTTGAAAACTTTCATTTAAAAATGTTAGGAAGCCGGGCGCCGGTGGCTCACACCTGTAACCCTAGCTATTCAGGAGGCTGAGATCTGAAGATTGAGGTTCAAAGCCAGCCCAGACAGGAAAGTCCATGAGACTCTTATCTCCAATAAACCACTAGAAAACCAGAAGTGTCACTGTGGCTCAAGTGGTAGAGCGCTTGTCTTGAGCTGAAGAGAGCAGGGACAGTGCCCACACCCAGAGATCAAGCCCCACGACCGACAAAAAAAAAAAAAAAAAGTTAGGAGAGCTGGGCACCAGAGGTTTACATCTATAATCCTAGTACTCAAGAGGCTGAGATCTGAGGATCAAGATTCAAACCAGCCCAGGGCAAGAAAGTTGATGAGACCTTAATCTCCAACTAAGCAACAAAAATGCCAGAAATGGGGCCTGTGGTAGAATGCTGGCCTTTAGTAAAGAAAACTTAGGGACAGCACGTAGACCATGAGTTGAAGCCCCAGTACTGGCACCAAAAAAAAAAAAAGTAAAGCGAAAGAAAGAAAAAGAAAGAAAGAAAGAAAGAAAGAAAGAAAGAAAGAAAAGAAAGAAAGGAAGGAAGGAAGGAAGGAAGGAAGGAAGGAAGGAAGGAAGGAAGGAAGGAAAAAAGAAAGAAAGGAAAGAAGGAAGGAAGGAAGGAAGGAAGGAAGGAAGGAAGGGAGGGAGGGAGGGAGAAAAGGAACAAGGAAAAATAGGTGGACCTGGTGGTTCACTTCAGTAACAAGGGGAAGCACAAGCTGGAGGATCACAGCCCAGGCCTGTCCAGGCATAAAGGGAGACCCCACCTCAAAAATAACTAAAACAAAAAGAGGAGAGATATAGCTCAAGTGGTAATATGCCTGCCTAGCAAGCTCAAAGTTCTGAGTTCAAATCCAGTACCTCTAATTTTTTAAATGCTAGGAATCATGAAGACCATCTTAGGGGTCTTAATTCTTGGGATAACAACATTATAGCATTTATATAGTCAGACTTATAGGCTCTTTATAGTAGTAAAAATCCTTTAGCCTTTAACTTTTACATGGAGCTCTTTCATACTCATTCTCATTTTATTCCCTAATCTGAGTTATACTGCCATAATATTTGGCACTCAGTAAGCATTTATTAAGAATATTGCATGTATTTAACAAGTACAGGCCAGCTGGCTTGGGATAGTCAGACTTTTAGAGGCCACAGGGAGATGTAGAAGGTTTTCCACGGAAAAGCATTGTTTTATGGAGTTGACTCTTGCCCTTAGAAGGTAATAACTAGGTGCAGATTTGTCTCATCTACTTCTTAGCCTGTTCTATTTTTCCTTGAAATACTATCTAGGTGAAGCTGGTTGTGTTGGTTGGCTCATTTATCCTCTAATACATTCTAGTTCCAAATTTTAGAAAACTAAATCACCTTTACCAGATTTGTTCAGAGTTCATCTGACTACTATTTACATTTAGACAAGACTTGTGTGAGATAGAAGTAAGACAAACATCGCTTCCTGTTTTCCCTTTGCTGTTTCTTGTTTCTTGGCAAATGAAGGAAGGACATGGACTTATGTAGGGTTATATGCATGGAGGAAATTCTCCTGCTTCCTGCATGCCACTGGTGTTGTAGAGCTAGTAGCTTCAGTGAAGGAGTGGGGCTGAAGTGTTGAACTGATCACTCCAGTGGAGTCCAGGGAGATTAGTTATGGAGTTCCAAACCAGAACATATAGCTTTAGATCCTTCTATTATTTAATAAGAATTCAATTCCTTAAATTCTTTCCTGTTTAAAATATCTGGAGTGGCTTTCATTTATTGCAGTGACCTCTGGGTATAAAAATCAAGAAATGAGTTTGCGTGATGAGGAGCAGAAACCTGGCGATGAGAAAGAGAGGAAATACAAAGGTTTGTACATCAGAGTCTCAATCCTAGTGTCTATTCAAGTAAACGTTGACTGGGTTCAGAAGGAGGAACTGGTCAGAATAAGGATCCAGACTGATGGAGAAGCTTTAGAGTGGAGAGAACCAGATTACCTTTACCCCTCAAAGACACACAGGAACAACTAGTATGCTTAGCATTTTGTGCATGGCACACTTACATGACCTCGTTTAATGCTTCATCTCCCTTCTTCCTGTTTTGGTTAACATGTGGGTGCTTCCCACTTGGCAGGCACTTTGCATGCATTTCCTTACTTAAACTTTGGAACATCTTATAATGTGGGAACTGTTCTTAGCCCCACAGTTTACTTGGTCTCACAGTTATTAAACAGCAGATGTGGCCCTCAAAAATCAGTGTTTCATCCAAATCCTCGATTTTTAAGGATTAACAAAGCCAAAGTTTCAGTTGCTCAAGACATATACTATGTTTAAACACTAGTAGCGGACAAATGCTATCAAGCTTGTCAACGGAGAGCACCTTTCTCCAAGTTTGAAGTCCTCAAGGGAAGAGGGGCCGTGTCCATGTGGCTCTTAAAGGTTGGTAGAGTTCTGTGTTAGTTCAAATCAGCCCAGTCTCACAATGGACAAAGCATTGGGGACAGAGGCTGAGAGGGAAAACTGGTGGCTGCCACCACAGCCTCCTTAATAAGGCAGCTCTGTATCTCCACACCATTGTTTATAGCTCAGAGGATATCATCCGGACCCAATAAATGAAAGTGTCCATTGGGAAGGGAAAAAACACACACATGCTCCCTTCCATACACAAAAGGACATTTGTGTTAGGCAGCCTCAGAGGCTGACACACACGGAGGCCTTGCCCCTCCTCCCTCCACCACCCCTAGAAAAAGACAAGAAAGGCACTTCTCTGGTGTCCCACAAAGGGGGAGGGGAGCTGCCTCAGAGAAGAGTACAAGCCCTCTCCAAAACTGCTGACTTGATTCATCCCCAACTGACACAATGTGGAGAGGAAGACTTCAGGAAATGGGCAGATTATGTCCAAGAAAAGATTTCCTGCAAGCAGTTAACGGGAAACTAACATGAAAAGGAAGGCTAAAAATACACAGGCTATTGGTAGTAACTAGCAAGGCTCCTGGCATTTCAAGCCTCAGCTCAGGAAGCCATCAGACCTGGGTTTCTCTTCCTCTCTGTATATAGCCCCCCCCTCCCCACCCCCCCCCACTAAAGTTAACCTAATGTGGGCTTCACTTCTCTAGGAGAAGCTTATCTAGGCCCCCTATCCCCAGTATGATTTAAATTTCAGCTCAACACTTATCAAGCCTTGTTCTATGCTCTTTATCTAAATTATTACAACACAGTAAGAGCCCCAGTGCTTCACATGTATGACTCAAGTGAGGAGAGAAGTGGATCAGAAGAACAAATGATGGCTTATGTTTAAGGAACTTTGGTTCTTAAGGAATAAGTCTCACAATTGAATAGTAGGAAGATTTAAAGGATTGGACTGACAGCATGGAAGTGGCAATGGAATGCAGGAAGACCATATGCACCTAAAGGCACATGTGAGTAATGACAAATCATAGCTCTGGTGTGCACAGCAGGGAAACTAAATTACAACACTAGAAGATTAAAACATAGCTGTGAGGAAGTGTTATTTGTTAATTTTCAGAAAGAATTTTTTTTTTATAGGTGGTTGGAGGAAGAGGGAGTCAACTGGTCTCTCTCATGTCCTGGGGTCTGAGCAGAAATTTGAAGACTGAATTTGTCTTCTCCTTTCTCTGGTACTTGCAAAAACCTAATTTTACGAAACATTTATAGAGCCCCAACACCAATGCATTTCCTACAACACTGAACAAAGTTTAAGGGAAGAGAATGTGGCAGGAAGAAGGGGGCGATGCTGGACTAGAGACCTGTGGTGAATCCTTGGTGGGGGACTTAGCTGTGTTCATCATCCTCCCACCACATTTGTATGCTGCTGAGCTCAGATTTACAGTCCTCACATGCAGAAATTCTTGTCCCAATTTCAAAGGAACACTTTGTAAGTAATTAGCCCCCAAATACACAGACATATAATGATAAATTCTTCTTCTAGGGTTAAAATGAATAATAATTTCAGGCCAAAGATCTTTTAGTGAAATATTTTTACATCCAATGGGTCCCAGATGTGAAGGCACATTGGAAAACAAAATGTAGGTGGTCCAGTGTGATTGGAATCTCAAGAGCCTGTGTAAGGGGAGCAACAAGTTTTTCACTGTGGGTGATCTTTCTTTTGTTGTTGCTACTCTTATCTTCCCTGACTTTTTGGCAACAATGGAGGCAGCTGAGCACTGCTTCTCCTAAATCTTTTGGATTGTCTGGCACCACAATTCCTTGCATCTCTGTGTTCTCATTATTCTTTACAAGGTCCTTTTAAGGCCTACAATCCCCAAGATTTCATCCCAGCTTCTTTATGTCTTACTTTACACATTGATAGTGAGGAACTTTCTCTTGCCATAGAGACAGACTATATTTAAGCCCTACTGCAAAGTTATGATGAGAGCAGATGCCTCCAACTTTACTTATTTAGCTCCTTCTTCCTATTCTCTACAACAGAAGAAAGGAAGGTTAATTTACTGGCACCATTAAGCTCCAAAGCCCTGGTAAACCACTTGGGATATAAACAGGTAATAAGATTTGTGTTTTGTCTATGCATGTCTGCATGGTAAGTTTATTTGAAACCTTTGAAATATGGTTTCTACACACCTGGCATTGTATTTACTGCATTTAAACACTGGCTATTACCAAACAGTAAAGAATGTACAGGAATAAAAAGTATGGAAGCATTAAATAGCCAAAATTTATGATCAAGATGATATTTGGAAATTCTTTGGTATTTGTACAATTAGAAAAAAAGTGAACAAACAAAAATTGGATTGATTCAAGAATGATATAAATTTGACTAAAATATGTAACTTCTCATTTTATTTCTAAAAGTTCAGGGTCATGGTAAAAAGAACAAAATTGCTGGGTTCAACTGCTCAGAAACCTGTCTACAATTTCTCTAGTATCTTTATTTACTGTAGATTTCTGAAAACTATAGAATTAGAAAGGAATTATATGGATTGGGCAGTTGTCTTTGCTAGCTAATATGCCTTGCTAAACATTCACCTAACACTTTAGGGTTCTAAGATCTACAGTTACTTTGCATTTTTCTCAGTGAAGGATCAGATATAATCATTTATACATCTGTATACATTCCACTCAATGAGTTTGATTCCCTTAATACTATTTGACTGGGCTGGGATGTAGTTCAGTGGCATAGTGCTTGCCTAGCAAGTGCAACATCCTGGTTTCAATCCCCAGTACCAAAAGAGACAAAAAAAAAATACTATTTGACTTTTAAGTCAAGTCTCAGTACGAAGCAATGTGCAAAAGGCACCAGGGTAAGCCAGTTGGTATGGGCTTCCCTTTTGCTTCAGTCTCATACATGGTGATGAGAGGCAAGGAGCTTTTTTTTTAAAAAAAAATTGTTATTGTAAAGGTAATATACAGATGTGTTGCAGTTACCTAAGTCAAGGAATGAATACATTTCTTTTTGAACAGTGTTATCTCTTCCCTTGTTTTCTCCCAGTTTTTCCCTCCTGACTTCCCTCTCCCAAGTTGTATAGTTCATTTTCAATCAAGTATCTACTATCACTGCTGCATTTGCTCACCCCTTGTCCCACCATTTCTGTAATCCCTCTTACCCTTCCCCAAACAGATAAACTTACATAAAAAGACAAAAGGTACAGAAAACAAAAACAGGGACAAAGAAGAAAAAAAATCTCTTTTCCATTTCTTGGAGTTCATTTTGATAAACATAATTTTATATGATCATATATATATACATAACTATTGAACCTTTGTGATCCTTTCCTAAGAATACCCTCCTTTGGTGTCACTGTGTGAATGTCTAGAGACCTGTATAATTTATCATTTCCAAGTGTATTTTTTTGTCTTTTACCATCCAGTGCGTTTACTTGTAGATTATAGGCACAAATGAGGGAACAAATGAGGGAAACCATGTTTCTTTGGGTCTGGCTTACTTCACTTAATTTTTTCCAAATCTATTTTTTTTTTTTTTGGTCCGGTCGTGGGGCTTGAACTCTGGGCCTGGGCGCTGTCCTTCAGCTCTTCAGCTCAAGGCTAGTGCTCTATCATTTGAGCCACAGCGCCACTTCCGGCTTTTTTCTTTTTGCTTATGTGGTGCTGAGGAATCGAACCCAGGGCTTCATGCATGCAAGGCAAGCATTCTACCACTGAGCCACCTTCCCAGCCCCCAAATCTATTTTCTTACAAATGGAGGACTGTCATTCTTTCTGATGGAAGCATAGAATTCCATTGAGTATATATACCACATTTTCTTGATCCATTTATCCATTGAGAGGCATCAGGTTAATTCCATATCTTGACTATGGTAAACAATGCTGCAATGAACATGGTTGTGCCATTAGCTTTAATGTAGCCTTGTTTGTGTTCTATTGAATAAATGCCCAAGACTAGAATTGCTTTCCAAAGTGGTTGCACAAGTTTACATTCCCACCATCAGTGTAGTAGCATTCCCTTTTGGCCACATTTCCAGCAGCATCTGTTGTTAGTTTTCTTTTTCTTTTCTTTTTTTTTTTGGGGGGGGGTCCAGTCGTGGGGCCTGAACTCTGGGCCTGGGTGCTGTCCTTCAGCTCTTCAGCTCAAGGCTAGCGCTCTACCACTTGAGCCACAGCACCACTTCCGGCTTTTTTTCTTTTTGCTTATGTGGTGCTGAGGAATGGAACCCAGGGCCTCATGCATGCAAGGCAAGTGCTCTACCACTGAGCCACCTTCCCAGCCCCTATTGTTAGTTTTCTTGATGATGGCCATTCTAGCTGGGGTAGAATCTCAATGTTGTTTTGATTTGCATTTCTTTCATGGGCAGAGATGTCGAACATCTCTTCATGTGTCTATTGGCTATTTTTACTTCTTCTGATAAGTCTCTCTTTAAGTCTATAGCCCATTTATTAATTTGGTTGTTGTTTCTTTGAGGGTTTGTGTTTGCAGAGTTTAATTTTATTTTAGTACTAAGCATATTTTAAATAAGATGGGCCATGAGCTTTTACTCTACTAGGAAAAAGGTACAGAGGGTGGGGTACAAAAAGGTTACCTATTAAGTTAACTTAAAGCCATCAAAATCATTTGACATATGATAGGACAAATATGTGTGCTTCTTGCTGGCTGCCTGGATGCTTGTATGGGTAATTCTGTATGGCCTATAATGATGTTGTAAATATCCAAGTAGCCTTTGGCCAAAAAAGAAAGAAAGAAAGAGAGAGAGAGAGAGAGAGAGAGAGAGAGAGAGAGAGAGAGAGAGAGAGAGAGAGAGAGAGAGAGAGAGAGAGAGAGAGAGAGAGAGAGAGAGAGAGAGAGAGATTCCCTTGGGGGTTAAAAAAAAGAAAGAAAGAAAAAAAGATTCCCTGCACCTAGAGTAGGGAAACTTCTTCTAGGGCTAAATAACAATTTGAAGCCAAAGACTTTTCAGCTAAGTCACTGAAGAAGAGACTAGAAAGTATTAAAAATTGGAATAGACCACTATTCTCTCTCAGGGAGAAAGAGCAAGAAGATGGAAGTTGGAGAAAGTAGTATAGAGAAAATAAAATTCCTCTCCTATAGCAGAAATAGTACTCCCCAGCACAGTCTACATGTCAGGTCTAGCTCACAGTAAGAAACAGAAATTTTTCTGTCAATAAACTAGTAGAAACTTAAGTCTTTCCCACACTTTGTAAGACACATTCTGCTGCAGATCTTACAATTAAGTTCTAAACCTAGTTAGAAGATATGTGTATTTTTAAAACATGAAGCAGGAAATACAGTGTATGTTAGAAGTAACATTAGGACTTTACAAGAGTGTGCAACTTCTGTGATTCTGGGTGGTCTGGGAAGGATGTGTAAGCAACATACCTGGGACTGAGCCAGGTCAACATGAAGGCGTGGGTTATGTTATCCTTCCTGGCTGACCTTTCTTCTTTGGATCAATCATCTAACTTCTAAACATGCAAAAATAGCAATAACCATCAACAAACTTTATACATGATTAAATGAAAGCACTTCACAAACTGTAAAATTCTAAATATGGTATCATTTGAACGTTGAGACTATTGTCACCATAACCATCATAAAAATTTTCAACATTAATTGGATGGTATATCAGACACTGCACTGTTGGCTGGATAATATAATGCCTATTCACAATCCTCTTCTTCCTGTTTTGCCTTAATTATCAAAAAGTAGAACATTTGCTTTCCCATCCTCCCTTCTCACTGAAGGTATCCACTTGTTACAGTTCTAGACTATTATCTAGAACATAGGCAGAAATCTTCTCTGGTACTCTGTAAAACTTTGTTTTCTTGGTACCATGAAGCTAAAAAACACACTAGATAGGAAGTTGGAATAAGACACCCTTAATGTATACATATATACATATATACATATATACATATACATGGTATATATATGTATGTGTGTGTATGTATATATATATATATACATATATATGTATATATACATGCTACAAAAACTCAGTTTGTTAATGACCAGTCTTGTTGCTGTTTCAGTTTGGGGGACTAGTCATCTTACACTAGTCATAGCCATTCTCCTCATGAAACTACATTCTAGGTCTATCTTAATAATATGCCCCCAAAAGTCCAATTAATTCAGATTCATTAGCTTTCAGTCTAGGAACAAAAGAATTTAACTTACTGGCTGTTATCAGTTATCTTCTCTTGATTTCTTTCTTGAAATATTTATGGTTACCTTTCTCAGTTTTCTTCACATTTGAAATTCATAAAATTTAACATTTTCTTTTTTAAAAAATCCATTTGGAGGGCTGGGAAGGTGGCTCAGTGGTAGAGTGCTTGCCTTGCATGCCTGAGGCCCTAGGTTCAATTCCTCAGCACCACATAAGCAAAAAGAAAAAAGCCGGAAGTGGCGCTGTGGCTCAAGTGGTAGAGCGCTAGCCTTGAGCTGAAGAGCTGAGGGACAGCGCCCAGGCCCAGCATTCAGGCCCCAAGACCAGACCTCTCCCCCCCCCAAAAAAAAATCCATTTGGAGTTTCAAGATGTTTACATATAAATTCTGCCTTGTCCTCTATTACAGAGAAGGGTTATTTCAAACTAAGCATCTAATAACACTTAAAAATTAACATCAGCGGGGCGCCGGTGGCTCATCCCTGTAATCCTAGCTACTCAGGAGGCTGAGATCTGAGGATTGTGGTTCAAAGCCAGCTGGGGCAGAAAAGTCGGTGAGACTCTTATCTCCAATAAACCACAAGAAAACTAGAAGTGGTCCTGTGGCTCAAGTGGTAGAATGCTAGCCTTGAGCTGAAGAGCTGAGGGACAATGCCCACACCCAGAGTTCAAGCCCCATGACCAAAAAACAAAACAAAAATTAACATCATACCATTGTTGAAGGGTCACTTATGTCCTTACAGTAGAAAAAACTAGACAATTGTAGGGAACTAGTCTAAAACTCAAAGCAACACTGAGCTAGCTAGTGGTGGCAGTGATCAGCTGCTGACAGCTGGCAGAGTGCTCAAGCTCATTCTCAAGTGACAAGCACTCCTCTTCTGTGGTTGTGACTAGCCATTACTTTGAAGGATCAATAGGAGCTACTCCAGGCTGTCACAATAAGCTTAGGATGTGTTCTTTAGGTGATCCCTAAGAACACAGCCCTTCTGTAAAGCTGATAGGTCACTTTTCTCAACCAATTAGCTAATTGTCTGAAATAATTCCTCACAGATCCAGAACAAACTGTTCCTAGAGAAGCAACAGCCTTTTGTTTCCTTTTGAAGACCTATTTAACTCAAAGACTCCTTCCATCTACAAAATTCAAAATTCTGCAAATGTGAACAACCAGTTGTGATGAAAAATCCTTGCATCTTTTCAGTGAATAAGTACTTTTTTGACTGCGTTTTTTTCAAGAAAAATTATTTTTTAAATATAGTTTCCTGAGTGTACCACGTTTGAAATGGTAAATAAAAGAACAAGTAGTTGTGTTTACTGTCTTTGGTTGAACCTCTCAAAGCTCACCACACTGACGTCATTCTTGATGTTTTCTATTCTATTGACCTTTTTTTTTTGTAGGTCATGGGGCTTGAACTCTGGGCTTGGGCACTGTCCCTCAGCTCTTCAGCTCAAGGCTAGCGCTCTACCATGTGAGCCACAGTGCCACTTCCTCTATTGACCTTTTTAAGTTATGTCTTCCTAGAAAAGCCTGTATGATGACTGTTTCCAACCCAACACAACATTAAATCCTAAACACTCTTGGCTCTCAAGGTTCAGTGACAGGGTCCACTCAATAAAGAGGGAGAAAGTATCCCTGTTAATTCTAGGAATTAGAGACAACCTTAGTCTCTGACCTACTGAGATAAAAATGGAGACAGGCTGAGAATCAATGATTTTGCATGGAGTGGCAGAACACTTTTATTTATATCATTTGCATATTGTGTCTTACCAGACTTTATCTTTCTGCTGCCGAACACAGTGCTATTTCGATCAGGTTTCTATCCTTTTTGAGCTACTGCCCCCCTTACTGCTTACAACTCTTCCTCTAAAAGTCCAAAAATACCACACATACAGCATATGTGAGGAAAAGCCTATATCTTTCACCTCTGGGAACACTGAAAAAACAACTCTAATCAGGAATGACCTAAAAGCTAAACAAAGGATGGATGAGACTTTAATAAGTAGTTTGGTAAAGGAGTAAAAGGAAGCTTCCCATGAAAGACAGAAAAGCATGTTTATTAAGTGACAGATACCCTGGTAAGTACATAAATGTTCATTTACACTATACTTTAATACACATGACCTTAGGAAAGATGAGTATTATTATCATTCACTCGAAGCCTTTAGCCAGTGTAAAAAATTCACATTACAGAGTGAAGAAGCTAAGTTACAAGTTCAGATTTGGCTCCAATATATCTCTTTTCCTAACACACTGGTGAGTAGCAGCAAAGGAAGCAGGAAAGGACAAGGCTTGTTTAACGAATGGGAACCCAGCTAAAAGAATGGGCAATATACAGCTCCAAGTATCTGGTCTTTTGGAATTGCCATTTAAAGAAAAGTGCCCCATGGTGACACCAGTGAAACTGTTGACTACTTCAACCAGATGAATCAGCATAGGCATTAAGTCCCATCTTTTAAGAAACCATCATCTGGCTGGGAATGTGGCTTAATGGTAGAGTGCTTGACTAGCATACATGAAGTCCTGGGTTCAATTTCTCAGTACCACATAAACCGAAAAAGCCAGAAAGTGGCACTGTGGCTCAAGTGGTAGAACGCCAGTCTTGAGCAAAAGAAGCTCAGTGATAGTGCCAACGCCCTGAGTTCAAGCCTCAGGACTGGTGAGAGAAAAAGAGAGGGGCGGGGGGGGGGGGGAAGAGAAGCCATCATTCGTCTTGGAGCTGATGTCCCTAGTTGAGAATCACTTCAGATGCTTCTTTCATTATCTCCATTTGGCAACATGTTTGAATTGCATATAAATGCTTAGATGCCAGTGTTCATTAGTAATTTGGCTTACCATATGCAAAGTCAATGATAATTCAAGGAAAATATATGAGTGTTTCTTGCCATGCCTACCTTCATATGTTATGCTAATTCCATATCTGTATTTCCTGTTTACTATTCTCCATTTATTAACATTATTCGCCTTCCTGTTTCTCTGTGCTCAGCTCTACAATAAGACCTTGAACACAGCAATTAATAAATAAAAAGTTTGCTGGAAAAACGATGCATAACAGATATTCAATAAATCCTTGTTGCATGAATAAATCAGATACTTGTTAGAAAAAGTAGATGAGATGTTATTAAGTCATAGACTTAAGGTAACAGCCCATAATGCAAAATCAGTTGTTAAGCGCAAGTTGGATCCTCTAACCAGGCTAGGGTCACCTTGAATGCCAGCCATAGGTATTTGGCTCCATTTCATAGGCAATAAGAAAAAGAACCTTTAAATGCTGCTGAGAATGAAAAGAAAAATCTTGGGTGTGGCAGTACAGAAGGGTTCTAGATGATCAGAGAGCAACTTTGTTATTGAGATGATAGTGAACTCCTAGGAGATAGAAAGATAGATGAAGAACAGAATCCTTAACTTTGCGTCACAGAACTTATAACTTTTTGACCATGATATTGAAGGTCTAACTCCCTCGGTATTCTCTCCTTGTTGCCAGCCTATCCTGTCTTAGTTGTATTCCTTTTCAGGGATCTCCCTCCTCTGACTACTTCTCAAAATTGCTGACTCAAGGTATTACCTACCTGCCTGGGCAAGTACAAGGTGAAACATCTCTAGAATGACCTAAAATCCCTCAGAATTCCTGGCACTGGTGAAGAGAAAGAAAGGCCAGGTGTATTTTGTTCTTGCTCCCTTGGACAGGATAAGCTTTGTATAACATATTCTGGCCTTATCCCTAACTTTCTTCTTGAAACACCCCAGAAATTTAGAAATTAGCCCTCTCCTTTACATATGCAAATAACTATTTTCACAAAGATAGAAATTTCCCCCACAGTTTCTATTTTCTTTGCCTTTTTCTTATATTCTTATCTCAACTAATCTGGCCTGGAACTACCTTGCCTGTGTTCAGGATTATCCTCACACCATATGTATCTCCTTCTGAACTGTGTGGAAATTATACTTCACCCATAACACCTGCCTTAATTGTAGTCTCTCTCAGGATACTGCCTTTGATCTTTTAAGCAGAATGAAAATCTTCCCTCATCTAAACTCCCTCAATATTTTGTCTGAATCTCTTACCACCTATCACACACACAAAACACTTTTTTTACATTATTTCTCATCTCTCACTCTATTCCCTTCCAAAGAAATGAGTTTGAGGCCAGAGTTCCTACCATTGAGACATCTTCCACAGATCTTGATGTAGTATAAATCCTTCAGATAAGCAACAGCTTCTAAAAAACTTGCTGATAGAAATTACTGAAAATGTGACTTTTACTGAGATTCCCTATATATTACTTCAGGGCACAATTACCCTAATTTAAAAAATAAGAACAAGAAAACTTACAAGTTATGTGACCAAGATAGGAGGACAAGATTCCCACAGAAGCTGGGTGGGTTCAGATGTAAATGTGGGTATTTGTTGGGAAACTGTTCTCATCTTTCATTAAATAACCCACAGAGAATATATAATAGTATTATCTGGGGAATCAATCTGTTGATATTTGTATTGTGAACCTAAAGAAATTAATCTAATCTGAACCAGTAAGTCTATTTCTAGAAACTCATCTCAAGAAAATATCTAGAGATATGGAGAGACTTAAGTGTGAAGATGACCATTGTACTATTGTTCAAAATAGAAAGGTTTTGTGCTTCCCAGTTGATAAGACTGAAAACATGCCCCCCCCGCCCCCGCCCCCGCCCCCCCCCCAAGCTCAAAGAAAAGGCAAAACCATAAAAGAAGGATTAAAGTAAGAAATGTGCTTAGGGTAGAGAAATATTTTAATGCATCTTAAAATATCAAAACCAGATGGCATTATATTGGTAGATACACTGCTGTAGACTACTATCTCATGTTCATAAATCTACAGATACCCCAAATGAAGGAGGGCAGATCAGAAACACGAGGAGACACTGGATGCAGGAAGCTTAGAAAGGTATGTTTGTGATCACAGCAGTACTGTTTAATAGAATCCCAACGGGTCATATGTGTGATTTAAAATTTTCTAGTAAACACACTTTTAAAGTAAAAAGAAGCATGCTATTTTATATGCTTACAGCACATTTCTATTCAGACAAGCCAGAATTCATGTATTTATGTGGCTAGTGTCCACCATATTGCAAAGTGCAGAATTAGAGAAAAGGAGAGCAAAGCAGAAAGAGGATAAAAAATAAAGGTGATTTCTGGAAGGACTAATTCAAGCACAGCTGCAGAAAATATTCTAGATATATAAAAATTCATACAATGCTTATCTTCCATAAAATACCAAGGATAGTTACTAAAATAATTTATAGTAAAATTTAAAAAGGATCTTAAGAAAAAAGATGCCCTGATATCTAAGTAATGAGACTTAACTGAGAGGTGTAGGCTGTGCAATTAGAAAAGGAGCTTCATGAACATAGAGAAAAATGTCTCAAGATGAAAGTCATTTCCCTACAACAAATGGCATGATTAAGAAGCTAAGTGTTCTTAGTTACAAGGCAAAGACACATGCATCTTTATTCAATCAGTGAAAAAAAGGCAGTTAGAAATTCCAAGGAAAACAAAAAGTGAAGACAACATATAAGTATAAAGCAAAGCAAACATGGTAAGTAATTTTGACTATGATCTATTTGATCTTGATGTTTATATAACATTCTCTTTTAAACATCACAGGTTCAGTATTATTCTCTTTCTCTGGGTCAAATGATGTAACTCTATTGTATTTACATGACTCATAAAGCATATTTTGTTTTAATTCTTAAAGTCAGTCACTGGTAAAACAACATTTTCTTTTTTTATATGAATATAAAATATGATTTGTCGATATAAACATGTATCTTAAGATTGGAAGGCATTAATTTCCTCATTTTAATTCTTGGGCAGTCAAAATATTTTATGTATAGTTATAGAGGGAAAAATAATTTTAGGTAAAGTGGTAAGCTGCACAAACCAATTCTGACCAAGGGTTTTAACCACTGGTAAATGTTCATCTCCTAGGAACAATGAAGCTTTGATGTCTTGGTGGCACAATGATAGTCATACTGCAACTATTAAGTTATCCTCAGAGATTATAATAACCATTTTAAGCTTGTAAGTATTCTGAACATATTGAGTAAAAAAAGATCCAAAGTTGTAAACATAGTAGGAAGGCTAGGAAAAAAGAATGAAATCAGAAATGTCTAAGGAGAGATTTAGGTTTAGAATTAAGTATCACCTGGCTTTTGAAAGTCAATCATGAAGAGCTTTGAGAATCCAGTTGGGAAGACAAAATGGTACAAAGGAAGGGCCAAGTATAAGTGCTTCCTAATGTCAACTCTGATCTATACCTCTAGAATTAACCCCTATGCCTAACCATCAATTTGTAATTCATTCAGCATCCATACATTCAGATTTTCAAAGCTACATGAATGATTTAGGGTAGCCTAGGAACATGTTTTTTTGTTTGTTTTTTGTTTTGTTTTGTTTTGTTTTGGGGGGGGGGCCCGGTTGTGAGGCCTAAACTCTGGGCCTGGGCGCTGTCCCTCAGATCTTCAGCTCAAGGCTAGCGCTCTACCACTTGAGCCACAGCGCCACTTCCGGCTGTTTTCTTTTTGCTTATGTGGTGCTGAGGAATTAAACCCAGGGCCTCATGCATGCAAGGCAAGCGCTCTACCACTGAGCCACCTTCCCAGCCCCCCTCAGGAACATGTTTGAAAATAGGAACTGGAGATGCCACAGAATCCTTAAGATGCAAGAGGGAAAAAGAGGCCAGCCCCCAAACTGAAATGCAAAGAAGCTTTCCACGTCAGGGAAAATGACGCTGGCTGGAAGGCATGGTTACCAGAAGATATTGAGAGATACTAATTTGCTCTCTTCTTACCAGCACAGATTTATGTTTCTCAGATGTATATTTCAAAAGAGGGAGATAGAATTCTGCCCTACATTTTAACTGAGTTCCTGTTTTCTCCTTCAATCCTATATTTGGTCCTTTCTGTATCAGATAGACATCATCTGATGTGATCATTTGGCTTCTGCCTGTTCTTATATACCCTGTCCCAACTCACACTTCTGCCCACAGAAATAAGCTTTTCAGTAACAAATAATTCCATCAGATAGTAGAGTTTACATCTAGAGACCAGGGACAAAGAGTTTGATCAGGTACAAGGAAAATTATAGGCAGAATGAGTACATTGCTTTACCTCAATGGCTGAGGTTTTAAATTAAACTGCTCACACCAGTCAAAGAGAAAAAAAGAGCCCTACTTCAGGAATATGTAGTAAAAAAAACAGCCTTCATAAGTTTCAAAAGACCCCTTATTCACAATTTTTACTTGTTTCCCATCCCTTTACTCATCAAGAAGCAATCTAATAAAAGACAATAGAAAGAAATAAGGTAACTGTATATATGTGCCAGGACGTGTACCTTCTGTATTTTTTTTTTTTTTTTGGTCTTGCTTTTTGGTACTGAGGATGGAACCCATAATGTTGTACTTGCTAGGCAAGCGCGTTGCCACAGCCTTAGGCGGTGTACCTTCTGTAACAAACTCACAGAGCAGTAGTTACTCTCATTGTACAGATGAGGAATTTGGCCTTCATAGAGGGTAAGTGACTAGCTTTGTAACACTGGAGCTGGAGTCCCACACCCTTTCCCCACATCACATGCCTCAGAGAAAGAAAAGAGGAAGGAATGGATGTACCACAGCGACACTGTTGACTGTACCTACTCCCCCTGTCTCCAGAAAGGTACCTCCTCCCCCTGTCCCTAGAAAGGTGCTTGCTGTTGCCTTCATATCTCCTCCCCACACTTTTTTCCTTCTAACTCATTAGACTCTCTTAAGATGGCCAAAGAGAATATCCTTAACTAGACCTTGCTTTTTAAAGAGGGGCATTAAGTATCAGAAGCCAAGAGACCTTTGATTCATTCATGGCTTAGGGAAAGTTTTATGGAAAGCATTATTCACCTAGTGACCTTGTTTGGATACATCATTTAAAAGAACCAGGAGGGGTAATGAGAAGAGAGACAGAAAGAGGGAAGACTGACTCACTGTTTTCCAAACTTAAAAACTCATACCAAACACAGTGGGACTCAGCAATCCAGCTGGTTGTTCTAAGGAGATTAGCTGTCTATATGGCCAGGCATTGACAGATCAACTATAAAATGGAAAAAGAATTCCAAATACCACTCCTTATCAAGAGAGCTTGAAGAGAGTTGTATTATAGGTTCTGAAACACAGATTTAAGTGACTGGCCTGACACAGAACCCCTGGCTCTAGTTTCCAATAATCTTGGATTTGGGGATATGAATGGCTACATCATCTTGTACTTTTCTTTTCTTTTCTTTTTTTTTGTGGGGGAGGGTCTGGTTGTGGGGCCTGAACTCTGGGCCTGGGCGCTGTCCCTCAGCTCTTCAGCTCAAGGCTAGTGCTCTACCACTTGAGCCACAGTGCCACTTCTGGCTTTTTTCTTTTAGCTTATGTGGTTCTGAGGAATCAAACCCAGGGCCTCAGGCATGCAAGGCAAGCGCTCTACCACTGAGCCACCTTCCCAGCCCCATCTTGTACTTTTCTATCTTCCTTACAAGGTATGGTTGAACTGTTCATACAGAATCAAACTGAATATTGCAAACACAATGCTCACTCTATATAGCATGAAAAGAATAAGGGCTTGAAGCTCAAGATTTGAGCAAGTTAATCTCCTGAGACTTGTTTTCTCCATCATTAAAATGAGGTAATTACTACCATTTTTATACTCATTTCTAGGAACTGAGGTTCATACAACATGCACTCAAAAGGTAATTTCAATATTTATCCTTGCAGTGATGTCATACACAAAAATTAACTACACCTACTTTATAGATCTAAACATGAAAGCTAAAACTAAAGACTCCTGGGAGATAGTATAGGAAAAAGATTTTTGTAATATTGAATGAAAAGCATAAATTGTTAGAGGAAAAACTGAAAAAGAGAGCTTTTACAATTCAAAGCTTTTGTTTCTCAAATAGTACCACCAAGATTGGGCATTGGGACATATAATTGTAATTCTAGCACTCAGGAAGTAGAGGAAGGAAGATAGTGTGTTTGAGGTCAGTCTGCTTTGAATAATAATACTGTCTCAAAAAAAAAAAAAGAAGAACATGAAAAGGCATGCCATAGATAGGAAAAAAGTAGTAATACAGTTGTTACTACTGGCAGAAAAATTTCCACATATTTTGACTTTACAAAGAACCAATGTATCCAAACCATGTGAAGAGTTCTGAAAACTTATAATATTTAACACAGGAAAAATTACAACAAATACCCAAGACATCCCAACAATTATAAAGAATTATTTCCACAATCTATACTCAGTAAGGAAGGAAAAAAAACTAGCAGAATTTTTTAGAGAAGGGGCTGGGAAGGTGGCTCAGTGGTAGAGTGTTTGCCTTGCATGCATGGGTTCTATTTCTCAGCACCATATAAGGAGAAAAAGCCAGAAGTGGCGCTGTGGCTTCAGGCCCCATGACGGACAACAAACAAACAACAAACAAATAATAAAAATTTAAAAAATAAAAATAAAAAAGAAATTTTTAGAGAAATACAAATTGCCCAAACTGATAAGCCAATATCTTACTATGAGATAGCATAAGTAATCAGAAGTCTTCCAACAAGGAAAAGCCCAGGACCAGATGGATTCACTATGGAATTCTATAAGACTTTTTAAAAAGGAACTAATATCCATATTCCTCAAACTCTTCTGAGAAATAGAAACAGAGGGAGCTATCCCAAACTCATTCTATAAAGCCAATATCACACTCATCCCCAAACCAGGCAAAGACCCAACAACAAAAATAAGAGAACTACAGACCAATCTCCTTATGAACACAGATGCAAAGCTTCTCAATAAAATTTTAGCCAACAGAATCCAGAAACATATCAAAAAAATTCAAGTAGGCTTCATCCCAGAGATGCAAGGATGGTTTAACATACTTAAATCAAAAAATGCAATCCATCTCATCAACAGATCCAAGGTTAAGAACCAAATGATTATCTCCATTGATGCAGAAAAGGCTTTTGATAAAATACAACATTCATTCATGTTAAAAGCTCTGGAGAAAATAGGAATAGAAGGAACATTCCTTAAAACCATAAAAGCCATATGTGACAGACCAATAGCCAATATTATACTTAATGAGGAAAAATTATAACCAATTATCCTAAAATCAGGATGCCCACTCTTACCACTCCTCTTCAGTATAGTTCTGGAATCCTTTGCCAGAGCAATAAGGCAAGAAAAAGACATTAAAGGTATCCACATAAGGAAGGAAGAAGTTAAACTATCCCTTTTTTGTAGATGACATATTATACCTCAATGATCCCAAAAACTCCACCCCCAAACTCTCAGAACTTATAAACCACTTTAGCAAAGTAGCAGGAAACAAAATTAACCCACAAAAATCAGTTGCCTTTCTGTACACCAACAACATACAAGCAGAAAGGGAAATCAAGGAAACAACTCCATCCACACTAACCTCAAAAAAAAAAAAATTTAGGAATTAACCTAACCAAAGATGTGAAGGAACTATTTAATGAAAGCTATAAAAACTTAAAGAAATAATAAGGACACTAGGAAATGGAAAGACCTTCCATGTTCTTGGATAGGCAGACTTAATATAGTAAAAATGGCCATACTGCCAAAATTGATATACAAATTCAATGCAATTCCCATTAAAATCCCAATGATATATACTTTACTGAAATAGAGAAAACAGTCCAAAAATTCATATGGAACAACAAAAGACCTAGAATAACCAAAACAATTCTAGGCAAAAAAACAACATAGGAGAGATCATGATGCTGGACTTTAAACTCTAACACAGAGCCATAATAACAAAGACAGCATGGTACTGGCACAAAAACAGACCTGAAGACCAATGGAATAGGTTAGAAGATCCAGAAGTAAAACCACCCACTTACAGTTAGCTGATATTTGACAAAGGAGCTAAAGACATACAGTGGAAGAAGCATAGCCTCTTCAACTACTGGTGCTAGGAAAACTGGGTGGCCACATACAGAAAACTAAAAGTGGACCCCAGCCTGTCACCATGCACCAACATCAACTCAAAATGGATTAAAGGCCTTAACATCAAACCTGAAACTCTGAAACTACTTCAGGACAGAGTAGGAGAGACACTTGAACTTATTGGCACAGGCAGGAACTTCCTGAACAGTCTCAGAGTTACAACAAATTGGAGAGAGACTTGACAAATGGGACTACCTTAAAATAAAAACTTTCTGCACAGCTAAAGATGTAGAAACCAAACTAGAAAGACAGTCAACTAACTGGGAAAAAATATTTACTAGCAATATAGCAGATAAGGGCGTAATATCCAGTATATGCAGAGAACTCAAGAAATAAATCCCTCCCAAATCTAAAAAACCAATTACTAAATGGGCAAGGGAACTAAAGAGAGACTTCTCAGAAGAGATAAAAATGATAGAGAAACACTTGAGGAAATGTTTATCATCTCTGGCTGTAAAAGAAATGCAAATAAAAACAACCCTGAGATACCAACTTACCCCAGTCAAAATGGCCAGTATCCAAAATTCAGCCAATGATAAATGCTGGAGGGGATGCGGAGAAAGAGGAAACCTATTGCACTGCTGGTAGGAATGTATACTTGTACAACCACTTTGGAAAGCAGTCTGAAGGTACCTCAGAAAGCTAAATATAGACTAAATATATGACTCAGCCATACTACTCCTAGGCATCTACTCTGAGCAACCGGAACCAGGATACAAGGACACATGCACCTCCATGTTAATTAACTGCAGCACTGTTCACAATAGTCAAGATATGGGAACAACCCAGATGCCCCAATACAGATGAATGGATCCAAAAATTGTGGTACCTATATACAATGGAATATTATGCAGCCATTAGAAAGGACAAAATAATGGAATTCACAGAGAAATGGATGGAACTAGAAAAAAAATCATTTTGAGTGAGGTAAGCCAAGAGCAAAGAGACAAATGGCACATGTTCTCCCTGATATGTTAAATGCTAAATATGTTAGATGTTAAATACAAAATCTAAGGAGATATGACAAAGTAAACAGGACTCAGAAAACATAGGACCTCTACACATCTTATCGTATCATTACTAAATGACCCCATGCTGCTGACCACATATATGGTATATATGCACACATCTGAGGGAAACTATGAGGAGGACACAGAAACAGAGGGAAACAGGGGAAAACATACACCAGAGGGACCAATCAACTGCACTGGACTAAGCAACTCAGAGGCAGCAAAGGGAGTGAGGATGGGAATGAGAGGGAAAGAGGGAACAGCTAACACTAAGCAAAAGGAAAGAAATGTACATATCATCCAATGTGGGAGAAATAGCTGTATTGTCAAAGCTCATAGAATTCACAAACTTTATAGACCATGATAATGACAATTTGCCTCATGAAGGTTAGAATGTGTTTCTGACTTTAACTAAGTATCACCATCTCACAATACTATGAAATTTGTGAAATTTATGTAATCACAATAAAAAATAATAAAAAAGAAAGGCTAAGAGATTTCACAATAAGTAGCAGAGCCAAGAAGGCTTAGGTTCTTCAGACCTGTGAACCCTCACCTGCTCTGAGAACAGCAGACTTCCACATGCCTCAAAGTATGGTGTAGGGAATGGAGGATACAACAGAAGTTTTGAGTAATTAATACTGTTCTGGAGAAATGTGGGGGAGTCTTAGAGACCCCTCAGCCACACACTGAGGAACTGTTCCTCAAATCTCTTTTTGCCTTAAACAAGTTGCAATCAGGGTTCTAGCCAGGCCTCAAGGACCTGTGGAATAAATAAATGGAACTCATTAAGAAATCTATGGACTCTTGTCTTCTTAGAAGCTGTCCCTTACCTTGCCCCAGGCTTCCTCCAGGCTTTGGAGATGAACAGATCTAAAACCATGTGCAGTGGTCCTCCTTATCTTTGGGGGATACCAAGACTCCCCACTGGATGGATGCCTGAACCCACAGATCATAGTGAACCATATATAGGTGTGTGTGTGTGTGTGTGTGTGTGTGTGTGTGTGTGTGCGCGTGTGTGTGTGTGTGTGTGTGTGTGTGTGTGTCTATGCATACATGCCTGTCAGCTTTTACCTTTTCACTTAAAGGACGCACCTTACTGTTTCTTTTTGGCATAGTTGAATTGCCAACATCACTACTCTTGTACTTTAGTGGGAGCATCATTAACTAAAATAAATGTTATATGATGACTAGCACTATGAACAAAAACAATATTAAAAATGGGCAAAATATGTGAATAGATAATATACAAAAGAAAGTATACAAAAGGATGATTACACAAGAAAAAATGCTTTTGCAGTACCATTAGGTATTGCTAAAACCACAATGAATCCCACTGTCTATACACGGATTAAAAAGGATAAAATAAATGAGGCTGACCATAGTAAATGTTGATGATGATGTAGAACACCAAAAATCATATATGATGGAAACTAAAACAACGTATTCATTTTGGAGAACAATTTGACAATTTCTTAAAAGTTTAGCAGCCTATGACTTAGCCTTTTGGGTATACTCAGGAGAAATAAAAACATGTGCACACAAAGATTTGTAAATGAATGTTTAGAAAATCACCCAAATGTCCACAAAGGTAGTATAGATAAACAATGGAATACTACTTGGCAATAATAAGGAAACACAGAAAACTGTAAACATCTTTATAAGGAGTGAAAGAGAAAGTGAAGTATGGCTTAAAGTGGTAGACCATTAGCAGAGCTCATGGACAGTGCCCAGTCCATGAGTCCAAGCTCAAGGACTGGCATGTGTGCACTGTAACCCAGATGCAAAATTGTAAATTGAGATTCAGTGATGCATCTGGAATCAGATTAGGTAACTTCAAAGACAACATTCTTTCCTAAAGGGCTTGGGGTCTTCTCAGAAGTTAATGGCCAACAGGAAAAGTTCCTGTTTACCTTTATCAGGACTGGTAATCCTCTCAAGGGACAAGTTTTAGCAATCTTTTTCAAAGACGCCTGGAAGAGTAAAAGGTGGGAGTGCACCTCTATTTGTGGGGCCCAGGAGAATCCTCTTACTTGGTTGCAGCATCTGCTCATGTTTCACTAACTCTTGGCATTTCCAAATTCACCCACCCACTGGTTTCCCAGAGTCAGCAAGCCAAAATATCTTGGCTGAATGAAAGATGGATCACAGATGACAGAGGGATGTTTTTAAAAAAAACAAAACAGGTCTGTAACGTTTCTTTTTAAAGGCAAAAACGAATTGCACATTTCTCATTTTCATTCTTTTTGAGTTGTCTGTCTTGTGAAATGTTCTGTTGTCTGTATTTCCATTTATCACAGTGGAGAATCAAGACAACTAGGTCATGTTGAAAGTTTGAGTCAATTTATTGTCTTCCTCTTTCAGACCAGCTGTAGTCCATCTTCCCTGAAGCCAGTCCAACAGATGAAGGATATGGCTTGCAGAAGCTGGCTCCTAGAGGGGAGCACAAGGAAAGGAGACCCTGGCGGGTAGCTCAGGTGGGAAACCCACTTTGAAGACCAGAATAGAGAGGAAGGCTCTGGAATTCTCTGATTAATCCTCCCAAGACTAGCAGAACCTCTGCTTTCAGAACCACTGGACTCCTGTTTTTCAACTTTTAACAAAGGCTCTCCTTGTCTAACCAAAAACAATCTTTTTCCCAAGCTTTAAAATTCTCATGCACTTCCTCTTTGAGAATTGCTCTACTGCCTGTTTATTCCTCAGCAGCCAAGCTTTCCTTTCTGAAATCTGTATTATAAAAAGAGGCAGCTTGTCTTTGTCTGACTATAAATTATAATACAAAATAAAAAATTTCAGTATATGCAGGCACATACTACAATTTTGTCAATCCTGAGGGTACATTGAGAGTGAGGGATAAAGTACTTTAAATATTTTTGTTGTTGTTGTTCCTCATTTCCATTCCCAATGAAGTTGAACTTCAATTTTACTAAAGCTCCTTTGCTCCCCCTTCACACCCCATTAAGAATTCACCACAGGGACATGTGCTTTTGTGCTCATTTAACTAAAGCCACCTCCCCAAACACTGCACTGCCAAATTGTTTCTGGTGAGCAACTCTGGAAAATAAAAATTCCCTAGACATTTTAAACAAGGATGTGAGAGGAAGACACAACCCTGCAGGGGAACTGAAACATTTTCCCCAGAGTCCAAGGCTGTCCTGGGAGGATGGGAGTGGGGAAGTGGGGGAGAGAAGTTAGAGAAGTTAAGTTTTTAGAGGAAAAAGACCTGTAGGACTTTGGCTGCAAACAATTGAGTTCTGCATCCAGCTATTGACTGGACAACTGCCAGCTCAAAACCATGTAGAGAACCACAGGGCCTTCTAAAATAGGAAAGTATTACATTCTGTTTCACTGTTTCATCTGTTATGGACTGATACTTGTTTTCTAGCCCTTGATCTCAATGCCAATATTAGAAGGAGCCTTAGATTATATCATTTAGCCACAGCTGGCATGTTTCTCTTCTCTCTCTCTCTCTCTCTCTCTCTCTCTCTCTTTCTCTCTCTCTCTCTCTCTCTCTTTCTCTCTCTCTCTCTCTCTCTCAGAATTATAACCCTTTATTTTCATATATAAAATTCTGCATAGAACTACAACACACAAGTCAAAGCAGACTTATCTGTCCTGGAGGGAAGGGGACACAGGCAAAAACTCTTCCCTGCTCAGCTGTCCCACTGATTTCATCAGGCACCTCTCTGGATTTCAAAGGTCTAGAGGAGCACTATTGGGCCTACTGAGTTTGATGATCCTCAGTCTGGTTTTCACAGTGCCCATGGCCTATTGGTAAAAAGGTGGAGTGTATGGCCTGAGTTTGGTTCAACAGGCTAAGTGGGTACTCTAAACATTTTTTTCACATCTTCTCCTTTGATGATGTCATTATCTCAATGCTTCATTTACCATTTCTATATGGAAGATTCTCACATTAGCCATTTTTAGACATGATATCCCTACTTAGCAAACAATCTAAAACACAATAGCGGCATCAAAGGAACAGGGAAGTCTATCAGCAGAATCCAAGTGTATGTCTGAAAATAGAGGACCAGGACTTTAGTTTTCAAAGGACTGGTATGAGAAAAGAATAATGGACCAAATAGATACCAACTTAGGAAGCAAAGTATAAGAATTTATTCTTGGGCTGGGAAGGTGGCTTAGTGGTAGAGTGCTTGCCTTGCATGCATGAGGCCCTGGGTTCAATTCCTCAGCACCACATAAGCAGAAAAAAGAAAGCCCAAAGTGGTGCTGTGACTCAAGTGGTAGAGTGCTAGCCTTGAGCTGAAGAGCTGAGGGACAGCACCCAGGCCCAGAGTTCAGGCCCATGACTGGACCCTGCCCCCCCCCCAAAAAAAAGAATTTATTCTTTGGCAGGAACTTGTTTAGTCTAAAGGAATTAGACAAGAGCCTAACCAGGTGTCTTGCCCAGCAAGTTGAAAACAAGCTAGGAGTTGAACAGATGTTCAGGACAGATGTTCCTAACTTTTAAAGGGTCACTCACGGTGAAATTCAACAGCCATTTTCTCTTTCATCCCTATAATAGAACTAAATTTTGTTCAGAGAACTGGTGTCTCCAGGAGGGTAGACCCTTTTCCTAGATCAAAGGGTTGAATAACATTCAATATAAAACAAGTGTAAATTCCATTCCTCTTGGCTGTGACTGCTCTAAAGAGATAGGCATATGATCTAGTTACGACTGAAAGCATAAGGGGTTTTCTGGGGAAGGAAAAGTGCTTATTTTTCCTAGTAACCTTCTTGAGTCACTAAAAAAAAAAAAAAACCAAAAAAAAAAAACAAAAAAAACCCCCAATACTTGCTCTCTCTCTGCTCTTTTCTAGCTCTTCTCTTTTCTAGCTATTTTCTCTCTTTTCTAGCTCTCTCTTAGCTCTTTTCACCAGCTCTCTCTCTTTCTCTCTCTTTCCCAGCTCTCTCTTTCCCAGGCCTTTCCCCACCGGGTGGAGGACCAAGATGGCCTGGTGCCAGCAGGAACTATGAATAAACCTACCCCTTACCTGAATACCACGTGCATGGTGCAGTTCTTACTCGGCTACCTCTTTTTAAAAACCTAACATAAACCTACCCCTTACCTGAAAAAACAAAAACAAAACAAAACAAAACAAAAAAACCAACACTTGCTGCCTCTTACCATGCAAAATAAATATCAATGTCCTTGTGATTTAAATCACTTGTTCAGATTTTCCTGACTTACTCACTCATATGCATCTCAGATTAACACTATGAGCCAGTGGTTCTCAAACTTCAGGGACCTTAAGGATCACAAGAGGGTCAAGTAAAACACAGATTGGAGGCTCCCCCACCTGAATATATGATTCAGTATGTCTGGCTTGGGCCTGAGAATCTGCATTTCTAGGAGGTTCTCATGTGGAAAGCTGCTAGGTTGAGAAGCACTTAACCAAGCAAAACTTGCTTGTGCCTTTGGCCCAGCAGGTGCCTAATGTTACTGACAGGATGATGACTCTCCCTAATGGTAAACATTTTTGGAAGATAGACAGCATTTCCGAGACCACAATTACCTCTTCATAATCATCAGGGTGGTAGGGTGCAGGTTTTGGAAGACATTCAAAGAAATATTAAGTGATTTGTTTTAAAAATTGTATTTATTTATTTATTTTTATTGTGAGAATACTGTACAAAGGGGTTACAATTACATTTCTTATCAAGTACATTTCTTATCAAGCATTGTTGCCTCCTCTTTGTTTCCCCTTCCCATCCCTTCCCATACTTCCCCCCCCTCCACCAAAGTTGTAAAGTTTGTTTTTCGACATAAAGACTTGCACATCTCATTGTTGCAATGCATCCACCTGTATCCCTAGTTAAATGATTGATTTTTTTTAACCAAAGTACTCCACACCATTTGTTACTTTTGTGTACCTTTAATTACTAACTCATAAATTGCTTAGATCTACGCACATATGTGTAAAAGTGTGTGCATGCATGCGTGTGTGTGCGTGTGTGTGTGTGTGTGTGTGTGTGTGTGTGTGTGTGAACTGCTGAAAATAAAAATATTGAAAGGTGAAAAAGACTTTTGACACTACAATGGTATTATGAAAGGCAAAAAGGCTGGTAATTTGGACAAGGGGCCACACCTTTTCAAGTATAACAGCACAGAGGAAATAATCTATGCCAAATACTGAGTCTGGCTAGTAAGTCAGCTTTCAGGCACTAATGGGAAAGGCAAAAATCAAGGACAAACACACAAGGGACTTTTCTGAAGGTCAAAAAGGCAACAATAAATACCAAGCCCAGAAAAAGCTTTTAAATCTGACCTTTTCCTCTGCTGAAGCCATTCGCCTTCCAGCATCTTCAATCGAATAGACTGAAGTGGGCTGAAATGGCTCTTAGGAGACAACTAGAGCTGGTCTTTTCCACCACTACTCAAGCAGCATTACTGGTAATTACATCATTATACCATAATGGAACACACGCAGTGCAAGTGCCTTGCAAATGAAAGGGCCCAGCAGCTCCCCAGTTGAAGAGAGGAGAAAGGACTCCTCTTTCACTCTTTGATTTCTATTAACCCTGAAGTTTCTGGCTTATTTTCAAAGACACTGTTTCAGGATATTTCATAATCTCAAAACAAAGACCCCGGAGGTGGAGTTTAGCTGAGGAGTAATGTTAGTGTGTCAACATAATGGAAATTATGCTGGATTACAAACAGGTGATCTGGGTCCAGCTCTAGCTTTGCTGGAACACTTGATGTGACATTGGAAAAATTATTGCAACTTTCAGGTTTCACTTTCCTCATCTATAAAGAAACAGTGATACTCTAGGTAGCACATTTCAAAATGTCCCTGGAGGCAATTGGGACTAAATGATCACAGGAACTGCCCCACCAATCCCTCCATCTATGTATCACAGATAGGAGAGTCCAGACTGAAATAAAACATAGAAGATCAACTCTATTTGGTCTTCACCGGTTAATCCAAGAGTTTCTTGCCTTTTCCTGACCCATATATCTGTAACATCTTTTCAGAAAAACAAGTTTAGAAATAATTAAACAATTACAATTACAAAGTTTCCTCAAAGACAGAAAAAGCACTTGGAAGTGTCAAGTTATTGGGATAGAAGGGAGGCAAATAAGTTCACTATTCCAAGCTATTTATATAACCCTAAGGTTAGTTATCAACTTTAACTCACTAGAGACTCATGTGTTATGATGAGGGGTCAGAATTAGACTCTTAGCTCAAGCAGTCTATGATTCTGATACCTCTGTACAAGTTTAAGTGCTTCTGGTAAGATACTGGGGAACTTTAAGGTCAGTTGGAAAGGCTAGTACAAATGACATGCCAACAATATCAAACACAAGACAGAACTGTTCTTTTAGTATTCTAAAGGAAAATTTTTTTTCTAGCAGATCTCAAGGAAAAAACTGATACATACAAAACTGCATGTTAATCATTTCATATCACAGAATCTTTCCGTCCTAGTGCCCCAAAGACAGACTTATCAAAGTAGATTCTTTCTAGTTTGTCTTCTAGTCTACATACAGGTCTAAGATTTTTGTTTTTAGCAATAAAGAGTCTAGACACCCTGAATGACCTACCCAAGGAAAATTAATTATAAAAATTAAATACAATCCTGTTAAATTTGATGTATGTATGTATGTTTGTATGTACGTATGTCAGTCGTGGGGCTTGAACTCTGGGCCAGTGCACTGTCCCTCAACTCTTCAGCTCAAAAGCACCACTTCCAGTTTTCTGGTGTTAATTGTAGGTAAGAATCTCATGGACTTTTCTGCCGGGGCTGGCTTTGAACCAAGATCCTTAGATCTCAGCCTCCTAAGTAGCTAGGATTACAGGTGTGAGCCACTGGGGTGCCCTGATAAATTTTAATTTTTTAAATGAATCATATGTTGTTAAGACAGTAAAGAATTTGTAGAGAACAAAAATTAAATGAAAGAGGTAGAAATAATTCAATTGTTCATTGATAACAAACAGAAAAACATGGTACCATATATACACATAATGGAGTATTATCCAGACCTGAAAGGGAAATGGAATTCTGACACAAATTACAACATGAACTATGAAACTTAAAAGGACAATACTGTATGACTCTACAAGTATGAGCTCCTTCGAGTAAATTGTATTTTTATAGTAAATTCTTAGAGATTAAAAGCCAGAGCTGTGGTTATCAAGAGTTGAAGCTAATGGGGCAATAGGTAGCTACTGTTAATGGATACAGTTTGTTTTCAGTTTAAACGCTGAACACTGCTTCTCAATAAAAAATCACAGAGTTTCAGTTTTGCAAAATGAGAAATTTTGGAGATGGATAGTGTTGATAGTTGTTAATGTTAATGTTCCTTAAGGTTACTGAACTGTTCACTGGAAAATGTTTAAGATAGTAAATGTAATGTTACTTATTGCTACAATGAAACTTTTAAGTGAATGCAGAAATCCTGGAATAAGAGCAATCACTATTCAGGGTCTTCTATTATTCCATATGAATTTTTGGATTGCTTCTTCTATTTCATTAAAGAATGTTCTTGGGATATTGATGGGTATTGCATTGAATTTGTAGACAGTTTTGGGCAGTATTGCCATTTTCACGATGTTAATTTCCTCAATCTAGAATCATGGGAGGTTTTTCCACTTTCTTAAATCTGCTTTTATTTCCTTTTTCAGGTTTTAAAAGTTTTCATCATAGAGTCCTTCACCTGTTTGGTTAAGTTGATACCTATTTGTTTCTTTTTTGACGCTATTACAAGAGGAGTTGCTTTTCAGATTTTAGCCTTGCTCTTCTCATTATATACAGAAAAGCTTCTGATTTTTGTGGGCTAATTTTTTTTTTGGGGTCCGGTTGTGGGGCCTGAACTCTGGGCCTGGGCGCTGTCCCTCAGCTCTTCAGCTCAAGGCTAGTGCTCTACTACTTGAGCCACAGCGCCACTTCCGGCTTTTTTCATTTTGCTTATGTGGTGCTGAGGAATCAAACTCAGGGCCTCATGCATGCAAGGCAAGCACTCTACCACTGAGCCACCTTCCCAGCCCCATTGTGGGATAATTTTATACTCTGTTCCTTTGTCAAAGTTTTGGATCAGCTCAAGTAACTTGGGAGAGGAGTATCTGGGGTTCTTTAAATACAGGATCATGTCATCTACAAAGAGGGAGAGTTTTACTTCTTCTTTCCCTATTGGGATCCCCTTTAGGTTTATCTCTTGCCTTATTGCTCTGGCTAGGAATTCCAATACTATATTGAAGAGGAGTGGAGGGACAAACAGTGCTGGAGGAATATCAATACAAAACTTCAAACTATTATAAAGCTGCAGTTATAAAAAACAGTCTGGTACTGCCACATGAACAGACCTGAAGACCAATGGAATAGAAATGAAGACCTAGAAATGATCCCACCTAGAAATGATCCTATGGCCACCTAATCTTTGATTAGGGAGCCAAAATTATTAGATGGAAGAAAGACAGTCTCTTCCACAAATGGTGATAGCAGAATTGGCTATACATGTGTAGAAAACTGAAGTTAGATCCTTATATATATTCCCCTGCACCAGAGTCAACTCCAAATGGATCAAAGACCTCAAGGTGGTGGGTGCCAGTGACTCACACCTGTCATCCTAGCTACTCAGGAGGCTGAGAGCTGAGGATTACAGTTCAAAGCCAGCCTAGGCATTGAAAGTCTGAAAGTCCTTGAGACTCTTATCTCTAATAAACCACTCAGAAAACTGAAAGTGGTGCGATGGCTCAAGTGGTAGAGTGCTAGCCTTGAGCTGAAGAGCTGAGGGACAGTGCCCAGGCCCAGAGTTCAAGCCTCCAAAAAAAAAAAAAAAAAAGACCTTGAGGTAAGAGCAGATACTCTGAAAGTATTACAGAAAGGGATAGGGGACACACTAGGGCTCCTCGGCACAGGTCAAAACTTCCTAAACATCCAGAAACACAACAAATCAAAGAAAGGCTGGATAATGGGATTGCATTAAATTGCAGAGCTTCTGCATGGCAAAGGACATAGCTAGCAAGATAAATAGGAAGCCCACAGATTGGGAGAAGATCTTCATTAGCTATACAATGGACAAGAGCCTCATATCAAAAACATACCTACAGCTTAAACAACAACCCATTAATAGATGGGCTAAAGAATTAAAAAGAGACTTCTCTGGAGAGGAACTAAGAATAGTCAATAGACACATGAAGAAATGTTCAGCATATCTGGCCAGTAGAGAAATGCAAATCAAAATCACATTGAGATTCCATCTCATCCCAGCTAGAATGGTCACTATCAAGAAACAAGTAATAGTAGATGCTGGTGGGGATGTGGCCAAAAGGGAACACTGCTACACTGTTGGTAGGAATGTAAACTGGTTCAACCTTACCGAAACGCAGTATGGAAGAGCCTCAAGACTAAACATAGAGCTCCCCTATGATACAGCAATCCCACTCCTTGGCATTTAACCCAAACGATCACAAGTAAGGCCATACTAAAGCTACTAGTGCAACTATGCTCATCAAAGCATTATTTACCATAGCTAAGATATGGAACCAACCCAGATATCCCAGATGGATCAAGAGGATGTGGTATATATATACACAATGGAATTCTATGCCTCCATCAGAGAGAATGACATCGCCCCATATGTAAGGAAATAGAAAGACTTGGAAAAAATCTTATTAAGTGAAGTAAGCTGGACCTAAAGAAACACAAGCTCCATGGTTTTGCTCATTTGTAGTCATTAGTGTATGTCTAGGATACCCTAACAGAGGATCACTAGCTAAGTACATATGACCATTTAAAATGATGCTAATTGAAATAAACTCCAAGATATGGAAACAAGAGTTTTTTGTTTTTGATTTTGTTTGTACTGTGTGAAGTTATTTCTTTTTTCCTTCATTTTTTTCTCCCTTTGGTTGATCCCCTGTTGTCACCGTTTTTGATTTAGGTACCCTGTGTCTCGTGTGTGTGGTTGATGTGTGTGTGTGTGTGTGTGTGTGTGTGTGTGTGTGTGTGTGTGTGTGTGTGTGTGTGTGTGTGTGTGTGTGTGTGTGTGTGTGTGTGTGTGTGTGTGTGTGTGTGTGTGTGTGTGTGTGTGTGTGTGTGTGTGTGTGTGTGTGTGTGTGTCTGACTTGGGGAAAGAAAGGGGAATAACAACATGTTGAGACAAAGAACAAAGGTTGAACTAATCCAACAGTGATACTCACAAGACACAATGTTGGAAATGAACTTTACAACTGGGAGGAGGGAAGGAAAGTGGGAGAAAACGAAGGAGGGTTTAACAATGTTCAACATTTCTTGTTAATAATGTTCAACAAGAAATGTACTCATTACCTTACTTATGTAACTGTAACACCTCTTACAATAAAATTTTAAAAAGAAGAGTAAACACTAAAGATATCTTATGCACTGAAGTTACATAAGAAATATTATTGACAATCATGATGACTATGTGGGTATAAGCAAGAGATGAAGAAGTCTAGAGACCACCCCTTTATAAATTTGGGATATCAAAAGTTTATGCTCTCAGTGTAGTGATGGGCCATAAACAAATCCACAACCCTGACAGCAGTACAAGGCAACTGGCCTGTCTTGATGAACAAAGAAATAATATTCGTTCTAAGAATCTGTAACCCAGAGCTGGCTCTAATACAGGTTTGAGAATCAATCTAAGCTTCCTCAATAAGATCAAAGAGCAAGCCAGATTTAGAAATTACTTAGGCTACTGGAAGAAATAATCCCTAATTCCTTCTAGTGCAATAAGAGCTTAACCAAATTTTCCATTTCTTTAAAGTCCTAAGTAACTTTTTTTGTAAAAGAAAAAAACAAAACAAAGGGGCTGGGAAGGTGGCTCAGTGGTAGAGTGCTTGCCTTGCATGCATGAGGCCCTGGGTTCGATTCCTCAGCACCACATAAGCAGAAAAAGCTGGAAGTGGCGCTGTGGCTCAAATGGTAGAGCACTAGCCTTGAGCTGAAGAGCTGAAGGATAGTGCCAAGGCCCAGAGTTCAGGCACCATGACTGGCAAAAAAAAAAAAAAGAAAAAAAGAAAAAAAATCCATAGCACACAGAAAGTTAGGTGCTAAAAGGTTTTAGTTATTGGAATTAGAGAAGTAGAAAATACCTAAAATCACTATGCTTCTTTCTTCCTTCCCATGGTGCTGGAGATCAAACCTAAGATCTTGTACATGCTGAATATTCATTCTATTTCTGAGCTACATCCTTAGCCCTCAGATTTAGTATTTAAAAGAGAAGTTTGAAAAAAAATCAAAGGACAAAAGAGTATGAAAAATAACTGTGTATTGGAAAGCAAACCAAAATAAGATTTCTAGAAATGAAAGCTGTAGTTGAAATGAAGCAAATCAGTGGTCAAGTTAAATAGCAGATTAGATCCGGTTAAAGAAGAAGTTGAGACTAGGAGGGAATGATTCAAGAAACTTCAGAGAGGACTGGGAAGGTGGCTCATTGGTAAAGCTCTTGCCTTGCATGCATGAGGCCCTGGGTTCGATTCCTCAGCACCACATAAGCAAAAAGAAAAAAACTGGAAATGGCACTGTGGCTCAAGTGGTAGAGTGCTAGCCTTGAGCTGAAGAGCTGAGGGACAGCGTCCAGGCCCAGAGTTCAGGCCCCACAACCGGACCCCCCCCCCCCCAAAAAAAAAAAGAAAATTCAGAGAATATGATGGAGAAGGTTATAAAAATGTGAGAGTTTAAGAGACATAAGTCATCAAGTAAGGGGTCTAACACATATCTAATCTTGTAAGTGAAATTCAAGAGTTGAAAGGAGAGACTGAGGAAAGATTCATTGATTTTGAAGGAGAATTCTTCAGAATCTTTAAACGAATACCCAAACTCAGATGAAGGTAGCTAATAAATCTCAAGCAGGTAAGCAAAAAAGAAGCCATATGTTATAACTGAACTGAAGACTACCATAAATAAATGAGATACTAAAAGAAAAGAGATCATCTGCAAAAGAATAGCAATTGGATTATAGGCTGACTCCACAAGAGTGACATAAAATCTAGGAACCACAGACATTTCCAACATGGGAACTAAAATATCTTTCAAAGCAGCAGTCATCCCATCGATGGGATGACTTCCCAAAGGGCAAGACAGCATACATGAGCAAATGAAAGAGAGCTGAACTTGCTTTTATAATAAACCCATTTTCACAGTAACATTGATTCATTCATAAAAACACTTGACATTCTCATAATAACATCAATTCATTCATGACTTAATCACCTCTTAAAGGTTCCACCTCCTAATACTGTTGCATTGGGGATTGAGTTTCCATCAGAAACTTCGGGGACACTTCAAATCACAGTAAGTATATATACTGAAATATCTAAAATAAACTCCATTAAAGCACATGGAGTAAATTTTCTCAATTAGTAGAGGAACAAAAATAAAGTGAAAAAGGAGCATACAGCACCAAAGTTTAGGAAAGGGAAAGAAAGGAAGGGATAATTCAGAAAAATATAAGGTACAATACTGGATGGTTGAAATAAGCTTCAATATTTCCATAAACACTGTAAATGTAAGCTCATCAGTTGAAAGAATGTCTTACTGAAATTAACCACAATAAAGGCAAATTTACAAATTCCACGTCAAAGCACAGAGACTATCAGACTAAATAAAAACACAATCTTTCAACATACTGTTTTTACAAAGATATACCTAAAATATAAGAACACAGGAAAGCTGAAAGTCAAAGGAATAAAAAGATTACATGAGATATGTGTATTACTCAAAAGAATACTGCTGTAGCTATGTGACTTATCTTTGAAAACGGTATCTTAATATCTTAATATCTAAGCCAAAGGTAAAGCAGGTCACTTTATAAAGACAGAAGATTCAAAGGCCCAAGATATATAATTCTAAAAGTATGTACACTTATTAATATAGGCACAAAATACATAAAGCAATAATTTACTATCATTCCAGGTAGAAACTGACTTGGTTCCATAGAAGATTTAAAACACCTTTTAGTATTTGATGTAAGAAGGTTCAGGATCCTTTTGCCTCCTCCAATTAACCTTCCTTAGATGAAAAATTTTTACTTAATTCCTGAGAAAATAAATCAGGATGGAGAGACGTGCTTCCTGTCTGGTATTGGTGACTAATAGTCAAACACAGAAATGGGAACTTACACATTAGCTGCATAAGCAATCCTATCAGTCAGCTATGAGCAATAATGGCTATGTCAGCAACCTTATGTGCTTATGCTTCCATTTCTTAACCTTCTCGAGAAAGTATTGCTTATACATACTTCTTATACATAACTGCAACTATCCCTGCACCACAATAATACCTGCTATATGGTAAATGTTCAAGTTTTTTTAAAATTAAATCATTCATTACATGCTCCTTTTAAAAAACACTGTATTAAGGACTAAGAATGCCTAAAGATGTCTGCTTTCTGTTCTCCAGGGACCTACAAACCATAGGCTTCCACTGGTTTGAATGTAGCAGTAGGTAAATGCACCAAGAGAAAGTACCCAGAAATCTAAAGAAAAGGTTCTAAGGCATGTAACAGATTTTTAAGTACTCACAGCCGCCAGAATCAGGGGAGTTTAAGAGAAAGGACCTTTAAGTTTTGCCAAACAGGTATCATACAGAGGGAACTTAAGGCAATGAGAAAGAATAATAACATAGGTTTAGGAGAAAATGTGATGGTTTAAAACCATGGTTTAAAATCTAATGTCTTTTCCACATTGCTTGCTAACATTCTTTCCCCCTAGACCCGTGTTTACTACAGATCCCTGTCTATCACTGGCTTCTGATCACAAAATAACCAAAAATGCTATTTTAATTGAAGCACAGTTCCTATAAATATCTGGAACTTTTAGAGTTTCATGAGCTATCCTTACTGGATACAATGTATGCTACCTTTTTTTTTTTTTTTTGCCGGTTGTGGGGCCTGAACTCTGGGCCTGGAAGCTGTCCCTCAGCTTTTTAGCTCAAGGCTAGAGCTCTACCACTTGAGCCACAATGCCACTTCCGGCCTTTTCTGCTTATGTGGTGCTAAGGAATCGAACCCAGGGCAAGGCAAGCACTCATGCGTGCAAGCACTCTACCACTGAGCCATCCTCCCAGACCCTAATTACTTCATTTTTAAAAGGCTTATCAAAAACTGTAAGGTCCGCTCCTGGATGGCGAGCAGACTCCACCCTCCTCGCAGCAAAGTCTCCACCCAGTACCTGCGTTACCTAGGCAACTGGGATACCTGGAAGAGGTCACATCTGCATCCGCTGAGGTCACATCTGAATTTGATGTGGCCACACCTTTCCCTGCCCATACCCTACATAAGGCCTAATCCAGGCCCAGACGCTCTCTTGCTCTTCTTCTCTTGCTCTTGCTCTTGCTCTTCTTCTCTTGCTCTTGCTCTTGCTCTTGCTCTTCTTCTCTTGCTCTTGCTCTTGCTCTTCTTCTCTTGCTCTTGCTCTTGCTCTTGCTCTTCTTCTCTTGCTCTTGCTGCTCTTTTCTTGCTCTCTCTGTTCTATTCTAGCTCTCTCTCTGTTCTTTTCTTGCTCTCTCTTTCCCAGCCACGTGGAGTGCCAACCTTGCCTGGTCCCAGCAGGTCTACCCCTTACCTGAATACTACGTAAGTGCTACTGTTCTTACCCCTCTCTCTGCTCTTTTCTGGCTCTTTTCTAGCTCTTTCCTCTCTTCCCAGCTCTCTCTCATTCCCAGGCCTTTCCCAACCACGTGGAGTGCCAACCTTGCCTGGTCCCAGCAGGTCTACTGAATAAACCTACCCCTTACCTGAATACCACGTGCGTACTGGTGCGGTTCTTACTCGCCTACCTCTTTTTAAAAACCTAACAAAAACCATTACCACTGACTCCACTATTCTACTGAATAGTGTAATAGCTTCAAACCCCATTTTGTAAAATGCTAATTGTTTGTGATGGTTATAATAGATTTCTCCCAATTGGACCTTCACTTCTAGCTTCTTATTTAATCCAGGAAAAGCTCCCTCAAACACATTATTGGGTGACTATTGTATGTGGTACAAATACTGCACTAGGCCTAGTCAGATTTCCTATATGTAGACAAATTCTTTGAAAAGCATTCACTGAGGATTTTTATCTATTTTTCTACAAAGTCTTTCCCAAACCATACACATTTATGATGTATCTACCGGATTTTGTGACTCAGCAGGTCCTGAGTGACACATTGTGATGTGTAAATTCTGGGAAAAGCTTCCCAGGCAATAATACCTTGATGATCTGAGGTCCTTTCCACTCTTACAAAACAAGTATTTACTTAGGAAGAGGGGTTTACAAAGGACTAGATAGAGACAAGGAAAAATGAAATCTTAGTTAAACAGAATGACTTACTTGTGATCAAAGTGCTGGGTATAGTGCCATTCCCAAGCCATTTCAGAAAGTTCCAACAGTGGAAATGAAGTCTATCAGTGTTCCATCTCCTTTCACACTGACCTTTTCTTTATCGAAATTCCCCCAAGGGTCCCTGGCATACTGAATGCTAATTAGATTTCCTACACCTGCTCTGGGATTTATAGAGGGCAGTGCTAATGCAGTGTCCTCCTCAGCTAACAAAGCCACTGGTATTCCCGGAATGCAGGGGCTGGCCTCCAGTTCTTTAGTGACCAGCAATTATTGGGTTTCTGTCCAAAGTCTTAAGGAGGAAGACAAGAAGGGAGGGGGTACTACTTGATTCCCTCCCCCCAAATGAAGAAAGATCAGGATTGTTAATATATGCTGGGTGGAAACTGGGAGATTTGGGGAAGTAGGATGGAATCTGGGTGAGGCAAATAAGCAAACAACTACCTTTCTCACACCCCTAAGCAAAGACATCATAGTCATGTTGTCATGACTGAGGGGATGATTAGGCCTTGGACTGGAGAAAACAAAAGAAAAAAATAACTTTTTTTTTTTGTTTTAATACACAGGTTCAACTTCCTTAACCAAGAATGAAAAGTCCCCATATTCTATTCCTCTGTATCTTAGGCATCATTTTAAGTTATTGTAAATTCACCCTGGATGATCTGCCAATAACTGCCTTGTGACTCTGCACCACTTGTAGTGTACCTGTGCTTTACTTTTTCTCATCTGTAGTTCTCAGAGTTGATTTCAAGACCAAATAAGATAATAAACTTACAAATATTTTTATAAATTGTAATGTGGTACAGGGCTTTATATAACTCCTAGCACAAACCCAAACATTTCACTGAATTTCTAGAACAGTGCTTATACAGAGCTGACACACAAGTTATTGTAACATAAATATTATCTCTTATCTACACACAAATGAGCCATGCATAGTTCTAATTGATGGGGAAATCACAGTGTAGAGAAGGAGCGATTACTAACTTAATATGCTGTGTACTGAAGTAATGTATACCAAGTGAGAAAGGAGGAGTCAATTTATCCTGCAATTGAAGAGCCAAGGGTAAGGACTGTTTAAACAACAACAGCCTTCTATGGCCTTGATGGTGAACAGAAATTAAATCAAGTGCTGGGATAGAAAAATACAGTTGAAAAGGTAATTATCTGAGCCACCTCCTGATCTACCTCCACAAATGGGCACTAACATGTCCCTGCCTTTAAGTTCTTCATGAGATATAAACTTTTGCCAATCATTTAAGGCATGTTTAAAAATACCTATTATAGGCAAGGTATGCTTAAGGAAATAAAACAAAGCTCCTATACCCAGCGAATTTACCATCTAACAAGAGAAAGTATGATACTATGCCACATTCATCTCCCCTCTCCCCAAGGGTAAGGGAAAATGAATTTTTTTTAATATTTTATTTTATTTGAGAACATACTGTACAGAGGGGTTACAATTACATAGGCAGGATAATGCATACATTTCTTACCAAGCATTGCAACCTCCTCCTTTGTTTACCCTTCACCTCCTTTCCCAGCCTCCCCCCTCCCCCCCACCCAATCATACCCCCCCCACACACTGACATTGTAAAGCTGGTTTTGACATGACATTTTGGGGAAATGAATTTCTTATGACTGGAAGAATTTAAAGTTGAAAAATCCTGTCTCATTTTCCCTCATAAACTTAGACCAAGAGCTGCAAGTTCACTGCTTTTATCAAACAATATTCTGTCATTGCCTACCAGGAAACATTCTAGTCAGGAGGGAAAACCAATGAACAAAAAAGACAAAAAGCTTGCCTTATGGGACATATGTTCTAGAGATGGAAAGGTCCAAATAAGAACATGGATGATATCGTGTGTGTGTGTGTGTGTGTGTGTGTGTGTGTGTGTGCATGTGTTATAACAAACTGGAAAGTACATGCTCTGGCTAAAATAAACAGTCATCACCCAGTTCCAGCTAATTGCTTCTAGGCTGAAACTTGGGTCTAATGTTCCCAGATTTAGAAGCTGGAAATTTTACAGATGTTATGCATCATATCTCAGCTTTTAACACTCAATAACTAATTTGAACTTTTAAAACTCTGAAGTCATACAGAAATACTTCATGGATGGAATTCAGGCTAAGGATAGCAGTTTACAGACTGTCACAGAGACATGTATTGTGCCAGAAGCTGATACCTCATGCAGATAATCCTAGCTACTCAGAAGGCTGAGATCTGAGGATGGAGGATCGAAGCCATTCCAGGCAGACAAATCTAAGACACCCTTATCTTCAGTTAACCAGCAGAAAGCTTGAAATGGAGGTTGGAGCACGGCTCAAATAGTAAAGTACCAGCCTTGAGTGAAAAAGTAAGCAAGAGTATGAAATCCTTTGTTCAAGCGTCCCCGACCCCTCCAATAGAACATACATTGTGACTAGTTTAGAGATGTCAGTACAATGTTATAAACTAGGTGTTCCTGGACTTGAAGAGGCATCCTCAATCACTGGCAACACTAATATGCTGCTTCTTGTTGGAAATTGCCTTGCTAAGAATGGCAAGATCACTTTGTTCAACCAGAAAGTCCACAAACACCTACAGTGTCAGAGCAGTGGCCTTGCTGGTATGCCTGATTGTTCAAGTAAGATTAACGTTGTTATTAATATGATGAGCTCCCATCCTCCCTACTGAAGCCTCACCATCTAGATTCTGAGGAAGGTTCAGACACCTCAAACTGTTAAGGCAGGCACTGTATATGAATTATTCTGAGTGAAAACAAAATTACCAATGGATAAATCATACGTACAAAGTAGTTATGGAAATACAGCACTCTTGAACAAAACGGGCTGGGAAGGTGGTTCACTTGGTATTGTGCTTCTTTAGAAAGAGGCCCTTGTTTGTCTAGCTAGAGAGGCCCAGGTTTAATCCCCTGTATCCCTCTATACACACAGAAAAAGCAAGGTACAATTTAAAATAATGTTTTACATACTGCTGCAGATAGTCAAAATACAAGTATTGTTATAAAATTTAAAACAAAGTCCAGTATAAAAGGGAAGACTTTCATTTAATATTAGTACAGAGCAATTATGAGAAATAAACTCCAAGGAAAGCTGGTCTTTCATTGAATACACATAACTACACATCATGATAATCCAAAAAGAAAAGAAAAGAATATTGTAGCTTTTAAAATCTTCAGCCTCAGACCCTGGAAAATCATCTTCAAATTCAGGTAAATCATTGTCAATGCCAGAAAAGTTCATTGTCCCTGATGGTCTGCAGCTGATTGTGTTTAGTTACTGGTTCTTGCTGCATTAAAATCTTGTCTTCAAAATGCAGTTCTGTAGCCTTCCAAGTTTATAGCACTTATGAACTTGATAAGACAATAAATCAACTAAATTTGAGCTATGACTTAGGGCAACAAAATTTAAGTAATGTAAGAGCTCAAAATGTCCCTCTGATCAGCTGTGTGGCCCATGGCTTCTTTTGGCTATTAAAACAATAGGATGTGAAACTTGCATCTCTGCTATATTCTGTTTCCATTCTCCTCTCTTAGAGGAGTCACATCAGGACAGATCATCTTGTTCAGTTTGCTTTGGCCCAGAGCCTTCCATCTGCAAAACAGGTGCATTCTACACATCTAGTATCAATATAAAAACATCCTCAGTGGAGAAAAATGGTTTTTTTTCCCTAGCAAATTATAGACACTCAAAGGCATTTATAAGGATGGGCAGTCATTTCAATACTTTCATAACACAACGAAGACAATAAATGCTGTTATGGTTTGATTCATCAAAGTTCATGTGCTAGAAATAAACCCTCAATTCCTATTGACTGAATTGGGAACTGGGGCCTTTTGGAACTAATTAGGTGAAATCACAAAGGTAGAATCCCCATAATGAGATTATGAAAGCTCATCCTGATGCCCCTGCCCCAAATAATGCCTTCCATATGTTAAGCTATAACAAGACCTTTACCAAATGCAGCTACATGACCTTCTGCTTCCTGGCCTCCAGAATGCTAGTATTTTGTTGTTGGTGGTGGTGGTCGTGGGGCTTGAACTCTAGGCTTGGGCGCTGTCCCTGAGCTCTTCAGCTCAAGGCAAGTGCTTTACTGCTTGAGCCACAGCGCCACTTCCAGTTTTCTAGTGGTTTATTGGATATAAGAGTCTCATGGACTTTTCTGCCTGGGCTGGCTTTGAACCGCGGTCCTCAGATCTCAGCCTCCTGAATAGCTAGGATTATAGGCATGAGCCACCGGCACCTGGTTTTAATATGTTTTTCTTTAGCAATTACACCCACTCGGAAAAAAAAAATTCTCTGTGATATTATGCTTCTGAAACACTAAAAATTCATTAGTGCTTTTAAACACAACTAAAAACAAGTTAACAAGTTGTTCTATAGAACAACTACAACAGAAATATTGAGATAAGTTGAAGTTCATGAAAACTAACCAGAATGGTGTTTACCCAATGGTTATTCACTGATGATGGTCTCTGTAATAAATTTTTGCTTCTTTCAATTATTCATCATTCCTCAATTTATAGAGAATGGATATCATTTAAACAAAAGTGCTAATAATTCTTCTAAAAACTAAAAACAAATGCATTTATTCTACATATGCTAATGTGGAAGTACTGAGGCAGGATTAGGGAAAATGAGGCATGGTAAACAGCCCTGAAACTGGTGAAACTATCACCATGGTTTATTATTTTTTAAAATCTCACAAAGTGTTGTAAGAGCTTCATCTTAAGGGCTTAGAATAGTGTCTGATATATAAGTGTTCAAAATTACCCATGGGATGCTTCAAATGAACAATACAAAACAGTAAACAGGGCAAGTCTCTGTGGTAAGAAGATTACAAAGCCTAAGGTAAAATTTACTTGCTTTGTCAGAAGACACAATCTCAAAGAGAGAAAGGAGAATGATAAGGCAGGCTAGGGAGAGAAAGCAAACACAGGGGTGTCTATTAACAAACAACTCACTACAGTCTAGCATGAAATACAGGTAACTGCTTGATGATTCAGAATGCTTCAAGAAAGGCTGTACAGAAATACTGTACATCAGAACAGAGAGAGGGGAAGAGGAGTGAGGCAGGGAGGAAGGGAGGGAAGGAGTAAGGGAGAAAAGGTAGGAGGAAGAAGAAAGGGGGACAGGAAGTAATTTACTTGCTGGCTCCTCTCCAGCCTCCAACTGCACTAGCCAGAGGCACTAGCTGTCCCTCTGACTTAACTTCACTTTTTCTAGGCTGTTACCTAACCATATCTGGGCATATATATTGAGTTTCACAAAATACAAGGACTGGTTATTACAATGGATTTTTTACTACAATATATGTATTTTTAAAAATAACATTAGAAAAATAAACCTATACTTAGTCTATAATCAGTAGGACAGGGACTTGGGGCCAAATAGTTCTGCAGCTGAGAATTATATTTGCTGTTACTATAGTCTTGGATAGGTTGGCCATCTGTATAACCAGGATACAACATGGCTATTGTCAGGATCCCATCAATTAAGGCTGCTACAAGATGCCAGGCCCTGACAGGCATGGCTCTGTCTCTTACATAAGAGAGGCTGACCTTTCCCATTTTTCTTCCCTCATTTGATCCCTCCTCCTCTAGGACTACTGCAGATTACATTTGTGACTTCTTTGCTCAGCATTATTTATATTTATGACCACTTACTACACTGTGAGCTTCATATAGAGGAATTACTATTTGATTCTTAGGTGCCTAGTGTAAACATGTGTCTGCTAAATGAACTGAGAACTTCAAACAATAATTCTTTTTTTTTTTGGGGGGGTCCGGTCATGGTGCCTGAACTCTGGGCCTGGGTGCTGTCCCTCAGCTCTTCAGCTCAAGGCTAGCGCTCTACCACTTGAGCCACTGCGCCACTTCCAGCTTTTTTCTTTTTGCTTATGTGGTGCTAAGGAATTGAACCCAGGGCCTCAGGCATGCAAGGCAAGCGCTCTACCACTGAGTCACCTTCCCAGACCTCAAACAATAATTCTTAGGAGACAACTTTTCATATGATCATTAGTAGTCACTTGAAGGACTCATGAGACTTTCTAAATATAGTCTGATAGTTGTTTTTGCTAAAAAGGTAGGGAGAAAATCAAAGGTTTTTTTTTGTTGTTGGCTCTGGGGCTTAAACTCTGGACTTGGTCACTGTTCCTGAGCTCTTCAGCTCAAGGTGAGCACTCTAATGCTTGAGCCATAGTGTCACTTCCGGTTTTCTAGTGGTTTATTGGAGATAAAAGTCTCTCAGACCTTCCTGCCCGGGCTAGATTTGAACCGTGATCCTCAGATCTCAGGTTCCTGAGTAGCTAGGATTACAGGCATGAGCCACTGGCACTGGCTAATCAAAGGTTTTGAAGCTAGACAGATTTGCATGACAATCACCATTCCTTCTTTAACTTACAAGATAGACAACGGGCAAGTGACACAAACCCAGTAAAAGTTTAAAGATAAAATGTGAACTATACTATGTATTTTGCAACAGTGTTTTAAGTACTAAAAATAAACACTATTTACTACAGTATGGTATTCATCTATATTGCACAGCACTCTTAACCAGCTCTATACTAAAACTTTGATGAAGATGAGAGGAGGAAAAAGGAATTTCTCATATAGAAAGTATTTGGTTATTTTCTCTTCTTTTTAAACATTTTTTACTGTCATCATTATATCAGGTTTTGGTAAAAACATTATTCTCTGATCTTTACAACCTGTATAAACATATATATATACACATATATACATACATGTATGCATACATACATGCATATACACACATGCACATACATGTATACACATGTGTGTATAAGCATATACATACATGTATAAGTATATACATAGTATATATAAGTATATACATGCATGTATGTATATGTATGTGTTTATACATATAAGTATGTATATATATACATACACACACACACACACACATATATATATATGTATATATATATATATATATATATATATGCCTGTCTCTCAGCTTCTATTCACCACCTGCTCCTACACTAGTCCTGCCAGGGATGCCCAGAAGAGGTGCTAAGAGTTTAGGGGCTTCTATAACTCCTAGAGCAGGTAGGAAATAGTAGCAATAACTAAGGAAGTGGATAAGAAACATCAAATCTTGGTTCACAGTATGAGAATTTATAGTGTCAGGGTACAACAGTGAGTACTTAAGGTTTGGGTCCTCTCTTAGACTCACTCTGCCTCTCTATGTAAAATACTTTTCTTTCAGAAAAAGCTCTTAAAAGGAATAAAAAATTCCCTTATTTATCGGCTACTTGACTAAAGAGAAAAATTATTAAACAAGGGACAATATCAACAACAAACAACAACAGTTAAAGCAAGAAGATAAGATATGTAAAACTTGAATATATCATGGTGATCTGAACAGTTCAGTTCTAAGCAGAAAGTTCAAGACTCAAAAATGAGAGAGTAATTCCTTGCAATTTTCAATGGATAATAAAGAAAATCAGAGTCATAACACATTTTTATCTTCTCCCAAATACACTCATATATTATAGCTATTCAATGGTGTCTTAGTCATCAAACTACTCCATACCTAATATTCAAAAGTCAGTGTTAATTATGTATTCTCCTCTCTTACTTTTATATTTTAATTCTTTATTATGGAGATTCAGCATATCTTCTTTTTTTTTTTTTTTCCCCCGGTTGGTTGTAGGGCTTCAACTCTGGGCCTGGGTGCCGTCCCTCAGCTCTTCAGCTCAAGGTGAGCCCTCCACCTCTTGAGCCACAGCGCCACTTCCAGTTTTCTGATTGTTAATTGAGATAAGAGTCTCACAGAATTTCCTGCCTGGGGTGGCTTTGAACTGTGAACCTCAGATCTCAGCCTCCTGAATAGCTAGGATTACAGGCACTAGCCACCAGTGCCCAGAAATGTATTTTATTTTTATATGTTTACTCAGCCTATGAGAAAAAGAAGAGTCCTAAGACTTAAGTACCAGTGACCAAGAATCCTTCCACCTTAGAAGCCACTGTTAATGACTAATTTATTTGTTTACAAATAATAATTTTTTTCAAGACAATGGATTAAAGATGTACCACATTTCTGTGTCCTCATGTACTAGGAATAAACACTGAGATTTGGGGCTATAAAGAAAAGGTGAGCAAGTTGGTAAATGAAGGAGGATGTCAGTAAAAGTCTAGACAGACAGTAGCCAGAGAAAAAGTTTAAAAAAACCCAAACCTTAGATCTTGAAAAGAAATAGAGATAACAAAGCTGCTTGGCAGCTATGCCCATGGCATGGTGTGGAAGATAGGAGGCTGGATCCACCTCCCTGTTTCTAAGACCACCACTCAGCCTAACAGGTACAAATAAACACAACTGCCCATAAGAGACTTTAGTCAGAGCAAGCTAACCAAAAGCCCACAAATGTGGGACCAGTCCAGACAACTTGGCAGCTCTGTCTCTGGAATAGCAAGGGAGAGAAAAAGCTAGGCACACATTCTTGTGACCACTAGACCCCAAAGTCACTACATAGCTCAGTGGGTAGACATAAAACCTGCTGCCTATGAGGGACTTTGAGCAGAGTGAGACCTGCTATACCTCCCTTCCAGAAGCTATCCCCAGTTCAGAGCCTTAATTGGCCACAGAAGACCAACACAAATAATACCCATGCAATCTAGGGCCCAGTGTGTTATATGAGACAACACAATAGGAGAACTATATCCAATAAGCTGATGACCAGAGATGGGAGGAGAGCATCCACTACACTGATAAGAACCCAGCAAGTGTAGGCTGGGAAGGTGGCTCAGTGGTAGAGCACTTGCCTTGCATGCCTGAGGCCCTGGGTTCGATTCCTCAGTACCACATAAGCAGAAAAAAAAAAAGCCGGAAGTGGTGCTATGGCTCAAGTGGTAGAGCGTTAGCCTTGAGCTGAAGAGCTGAGGGACAGTGCCCAGGCCCAGAGTTCAGGTCCACGACCGGATGCAAAAAAAAAAAAAAAATTAAGAACCCAGCAAGTATGGGTATACACTCTTCTCTTCAACAAGGAAGAAATACTTTCAAGTGATATATATATATATATATATATATATATATGTATATATATATATGTATATATATACACACATACGTATATATCTTTATATATGCATATGCATATATATAAATTTTTATTTTTTAATATTTTTAAAATAAAATTTTCTATTGATGGTTTACTTAAGCCTCTGTGTTTATTACTCTTAATTCCTCTATCCTGCTACAATTCAGGGCTATAGCATCATTTTCCACAACAATTAAAGTATATTCCTATACACTATTATTTCATTTACCTCCAGCCCACATATTCTCTCGCTTCCTCTCTTCCTTCCTCTTCCCTCATCTTCCCCCTTACTATTACTATCCAATTTTTTAATTGTGAAAATACCATACATGAGCAAGGTAATGAGTACATTTCTTATCAAGCGTTCTTGCCTCCTCCTCTGTTTCCCCTTACCATCCCTGCCCTCCCATCTCCCCCCCTCCCCTTTCTGTCCCCCCCTGCCCTGCCCCCGCACCGAAGTTATAAAGTTGGTTTTCAACATAACGTCTTGTACATCTCATTGTTGCAACGGGTCCACCTGTATCCCTATTTAAACAATTTGTGTATCCCTTCTCCTCCACAAATTATACCAACATCAAATACAGTGAAAACAGAGGTTATACCATGGGGGAGGGAAATACAAAGCAACAAAGAAATAGCTTATAAATGTTAGAAACAATAGCAAGAAAGAAAAAAAAATGTGAGTCCTTATTTTGTGGTTAATTTCACCTAACATCAACTTACCTGACCTTTTCTGCTTATCTTAGACATATACTAGTTATTGCAAATAAGGGAAACCATGGGACCTATGTTTCTTTGCACCTGGCTTACTTCACTTAATATAACTTTTTCCAAGTCTTTCCATTTCCCAACAAATGGGGCAATGTCATTCTTTCTGATGGAGGCATAGAATTCCATTGCCACATTTTCTTGAGCCATTCATCTACTGAGGGGCATCTGGGTTGGTTCCATATCTTAGCTATGGTGAATAATGCTATGATAAACACAGTTGTGCTGGTAGCTTTAATATGGTCTTGCTTGTGATTATTTGGGTAAATGCCCATAAGTGGGGTCTCTGGGTCATAGGGGAGCTCTATGTGGAGTCTTTTGAGGAACCTCCATACTGCTTTCCAAAGTGGTTGAACAAGTTTACATTCCCACCAACAATGCAGTAAGATTCCCTTCTGTCCACATCCCCTCCAGCATCTGTTGTTATTAGAGTTCTAGATTATTGCCATTCTAACTGGGGTGAAGTGGTATCTCAATGTTGTTTTGATTTGCATTTCTTTTATGGCTAGGGAGGTTGAGCATTTCTTCATGTGTCTATTGGCCATCCTTCTTTCCTCTTCAGAGAAATTTCTCTTTAAGTCTTTAGCCAGTTGTTTCTTTAGGCAGTTGTTTCTTTAGGCAGTTGTTTCTTTGAAGATTTGTTGTTGGGGGATTTAATTTTTTGAGTGACAGGTATATTTTAGATATGAGACCCTTGTCCATTGTATGGTTAATGAAAATCTTCTCCCAATCAGTGTGCTTTCTATTGATTTTGCTAGCTATGTCCTTTGCCATGCAGAAGCTCTACAATTTCATGCAATCCCATTTGTCCAACCTTTCTTTGATTTGTTGTGTTTCTGGGTCTCTATTAAGAAAATTTCAGGGCTGGGAAGGTGGCTCAGTGGTAGAGCGCTTGCCTTGCATGCATGAGGCCCTGGGTTCGATTCCTCAGCACCACAAAAAGAAAAAAACCGGAAGTGGCGCTGTGGCTCAAGTGGTAGAGCACTAGCCTTGAGCTGAAGAGCTGAGGGACAGCGCCCAGGCCCAGAGTTCAGGCCCTACGACCGGACAATAAAAATTAAAAAATTAAAAAATTAAAAAAAAAAAAAGAAAATTTCAGCCTGTGTCAAAGAGACCTAGGGTTTCTCCTATTCCATCCTGTAATGTTTACAGAGTGTCTGCTTTGACTCCGAGGTCTTTGATCCATTTGGAGTTGATTCTGGTGCAGTGTGATATATAAGGATCTCTAGCTTTAGGGGCTGGGAAGGTGACTCTGTGGTAGAACGCTTACCTTTCATGCCTGAGGCTCTGGGTTCGATTCCTCAGCACCACATAAGCAAAAAGAAGTGGCGCTGTGGCTCAAGTGGTAGAGTGCTAGCCTTGAGCTGAAGAGCTGAGGGACAGCGCCCAGGCCCAGAGTTCAGGCCCCACGACTGGACTCCTCCCCCCCCCCCAAAAAAAAGGATCTAGCTTTAGTTTTCTACAAGTGATTAACCAGTTTTGCCAGCACCGTTTACTGAAGAGGCTGTCTTTCTTCTATTTTTTTTAGCTCCCTTATCGAAGCTTAGATGGCTATAGGTCTGTGGGTTCATTTCTGGGTTTTCAATTCTATTCCATTGGTCCTGAGGTCTCTTCTTGTGCTGGTATCAAGCTGTTTTGATTACTATGGCTTTGTAGTAGAGTTTGAAATTTAGTATTGATATTCCTCCAGCACTGTTCTTTCTGTTAAGAATCATTTTGCTACTTGGGATATTTTATTGTTCCATATGAATTTTTGGATTGCCTCTTTTATTTCCTTGAAGAATGAAGTTGGAATATTGATAGGTATCACACTGAATTTGTAGATAAGCCTTGGGATAGTAGTGCTATTTTCACGATGTTGATCCTTCCAATCCAGGAGCATGGGAGGTTTTCCCACTTCCTAAGTTCTGTTTTGATTTCCTTTTTCAGGTTTTTAAAATTTTTATCATTACTATCCGATTTTTAACTTCTGCACAAATAATCTTTTTCCTAGCCCCCTACTCTGTTATATAAGAATGCCAATCCATTTCATATATAATGAAATTGGTGACAGATGATATTCCAAATGGTGTTTTTGACCTTTTATATCTGGCTCAGTACTGAATTGCCATAATTGTCATTGCTGAGTTATACCACCATGTCAGTGGTAACAAACAGCACATAAATCCTGATACTATCCAGCCTTTCCAGAACATAGAGAGTATTTTGGGTTCAAAGATATTATGTGACTAAAGCCATCAATCAACCACCTGACTTGTAATAAACAAATCTTGTCACAGAAACAGAAGAAATACATAAAAGGTACCCAACACAACACCTCAAAAAGTTAACAATCATACAGCATAGGATCTAAATGATAGTGATTTAAGACCAAAAGTGTAAGAATGATCAATGAGAAGAAAGAGGATGGGTATAAACACCTCAACAAAATCAAAGAGAATGTAAGTAAATAATTAAATTCAAAGTGAAAACAGATAAAGAAGTGTATTCAAAGACTATATAAATAAGCAGTTGAATAAACTTAAGGCTACAAATAAACATCAAAATAAGCTCAAAGAAGATACAACGCAATAGCTAAATGAAATACGGAAGTTAACCCAAGACATGAAAATGGAGAAGAAATCCTGATTAAAAAAATCAAACTGAAATCCTGCTGATGAAAAGCTCTTCAAATATGAAACACAGTTGAAATCCTCTACAACAGGGTAGATAAAATGAAGATGAGGCAGCTATAATAGAAAAAGAAAAAAAAGATGAAGTGGGCAAAGAACATGCAAAAGCTCCAAGATGCCATTTAAAAGATGAAACCTATGAATTATGAGCATAGGAGGAAGAAAGGAGGAGGAGGAGGAAGAAGAAGAAGAAGAGGAAGGGGAGGAGGAGGAAGAGGAAGAGGAGGAGGAGGAAGAGTGGTACTAGGTAAAGGCACAGGAAATTTATTCAATAAAGTAATAGTAGAAAACTTCCCAAATATTGAGGAAGAGAAGTCCATTCAGGTACAGAGCATTTAGGACTCCAATTAAACAAGACCAGAATAGGACCTCTCTACAGCACATTATAGCTAAAACTTAGGCATAGAAAACAAGGAAAGATATTGAAAGTTGCTAGGGAGAAATACTAACTAACCTATATTGGCAAGCCCAGAACAACAGCAGATGCTGCAATAGAAAGGAGGGCATGGAATAACAAAACACTGCGAGAAAATAATTACTAACTTAAGAGTTCTCTATCCAGACAAGCAATCATTCTTAGCTGAAGGAGAAATCAAAGTCTTCCATGATAAATAAAAAATAAAGGGCTGGGAAGGTGGCTCAGTGGTAGAGCGCTTGCCTTGCATGCATGAGGCCCTGGGTTCGATTCCTCAGAACTACATAAGCAGAAAAAGCCGGAAGTGGTGCTGTGGCTCAAGTGGTAGAGCGCTAGCCTTGAGCTGAAGAGCTGAGGGACAGTGCCTAGGCCCAGAGTTCAGACCCCATGCCCGGACCCCCCCCCCAAAAAAAAAGCATTCCAGACTCAGTTATCTTTCCATGAGATCCACTTGATTCACATTATTACACAAAATAGACTAACTTTAGTCATACATTCCAAGTGACTTAAAAAGTTAAGTTGATCCTAATTTAGTTTTGTAACTCAAAAATACCATTTCCTCTGTAAACATTTCCCACATAGTTGACCATTATATGCATCTCTTTAATCTTATGATTGTCATCAATCATGAAAGAAAAACAATTTTAAAGACCAAGGGCTCGCAATACATATAATATTGCATTGATCACAGGTTTGGCTTTTGTTGAGCCTGTTCTAAAATCATGTCTGTCTAGGACTTTATCTTCTAAATCAACAAACACCTGCCATAATGGACAGACTTGGGGGTAAGGAAGATCTAAGTCTGTGAGCTCTAGTCACAGTTCTGCCACTGCTACTAATCACCCTTTTCTTAGTATTAAATGACTTACCTATGGAGTGGGTATTATGTTGAATGTTTAAAAAAAAGTAAAAAGGATGAATAAGGACATCCCTATCCCCAAGGTTCTGGTACTCTTGTAGTTAAGGAGTGATAATTTGCAGGTATAATACAGTGTGGTAAGTACTATACTCAAAGGATACACACAGTTTTAGAGAAGTATAAAGGTAAGTTCCTATTATTCTTTCTAGTGAGTGGGGAAACACACCAAAGAACAAATAAGTAAGACTATACTAGGAGCTTATTAATTCTAAACATAAAATGAGACAAAGGGCCAGGAGGGAAACAAATGTCAGAATACTGTTACAAAGTTAGATCTTCAAATCAAACTAAGAACAGCACAATACCAATTTAAATAGTATTTGAATTTTTGCAAGTAATGACAATTCTATTTCATGTACAGGGATCCTTGCAATAAAGGAACCCCCACCAACTGCATACCTTCCACCATTAAAATATCTGAATTAAACAACTGCTGCTGCAAAATAGTCTCAAAGCATTTTATAAGCTTTTTGAAAAAGAGGCAACAACAATCTTTCATTTTCAAGTAGTTTTTATATCATGAAAGTCTTGGTTATAAAATGTTACTTAACAGTATAGCAAATATATAACATTACAAAGATAGTCAGACCAGCAATTACCAAATAACTTAACAATACCTAATTTTCAATATGATATGTAAAATAACATGTAAAATAACATATGACATAAGGTAAAAACTTTTTTTATTGTCAAGGTGTTCTATAGACGGGTTACAGTTACATAAGTAAGGTAATAAGTACATTTCTTATCAAACTTGTTACTCCTTCCCTCATTTTTCTCCTGCTTTCCCTCCACCCATGCCCACTCCCACTCCCCAAGTTGTACAGATGATTTCCAACATACTGTCTTGTGTATATCGCTGTTGCATCAGTTACCCCTTTTCCTTTGTCTCACCATTCTGTTGTTCCCCTTCCCTTCCCTAATTCAAATAAACATATATACAATACCAGGGTACCAGAATCAAATACAGTGACAATAGGGGATATACCATAGGAGGAAGAACATACAAAGGAAACAAAATTAGCAAATGAGCAGAATAGCTCAGTAGCTATGTACATATGACCATATAAGATGATGCTAAGCGAAATTAACTCCAAGACATGGACACAAGAAGTCTATCTTTGTTGTTGTTGGTTGTTGTTTTTCTTTTTTTGGGTCCGGTCACAGGGCCTGAACTCTGGACCTGGGCGCTGTCCCTCAGCTCTTCAGCTCAAGGCTAGCGCTCTACCACTTGAGCCATAGGGCCACTTCGGCTTTTTTTCTTTTTGCTTATGTGGTGCTGGGGAATCGAACCAAGGGCCTCAGGCATGCAAGGCAAGCGCTCCACCACTGAACCACCTTCCCAGCCCCTTGTTGTTGTTTTTAATAAGGTAAAATCTTGAGATTTACCAACCATGTATGTTTTAAGATCTATTCTAGAATTAACCAGATGCAGGCAGGAAAAAGGGCTTGGAACTGGAGCACTATAAAACCTTTCCAGCTTACAGACAGTGATGTACTTTCCATTTCTCTCTTGCCTCAATGACTGATGTGTTACAACGAATGCTCTTCAGATTCTTTGCAGGGGTCTTGCAACCCTGGCATTCTGTCAGGTTGGCCTACCTCCTCACAGAAGAGGAGGCTATATTCCATTTCATTCAGAAGCTATATATACAGGGACCCCATCATTTCTGGGGACATAAGCTCAATTTGTGCTATTTTTTTGTGTCACTTTTGTGCCAACTCACCTTCACTACCTTTCAGACAGTAGCTGTGCATCTGACTCATCTGTATACCACAGTAGAACAGTGGGAATTTTATTTAAACTTACATGATTAAATGATCAGCGTGGAGGTGTACTAAGTGGAAATCACTGAAAAAACTCAACTGGATATGTATTATGCATATACAGGACCAGAAGCTGGGGCAGTGTTTCATCTTGGAATTATGTTGGACCATAAGCAGTTTGTTCTTTTGTGACCTGAGTACATACACCCTAAATGTGAACCCAAGCAACAAAATGAAGATTGGTTAAGCAAAAAATAATCTGCCTGCTTAGGAATTAACCAGAAGAATCCACTAAGGATGTAGAATAACAATACCCATAACAGAGAGTTGATGTATCACTCTTGTTGTGTGTTAGATACTATTCTAATCACTTTATGTATCAACTCAATCTCTGAAATAAACCCTTTGAGATAGGTTCTTTTTTGCATATATTTTTATTATAAAAATACTGTACAGAAGGGTTACTGAGATAGGGTCTATCATAATTTTAAGTATGGATAATCTGAGAATACAAAATAGTTATGCAGTGGGGTTTAAACTGATACAGAAATTCAGCTTTTACTATAACTTTTAAAAATTACTGTAAAAGACTATGTTCAGAAATTAAATTTTAGGACAACACAAATACCCCTATTTTTGGTTTTTTTAAAACAAGACTGATCACAGAAATCTGAAAAATCTAGGTTTCAATGTTTAATTTGGGCTCATGGTAGGAGAAAAGAAGATGGGGGTAGGACTAGGAAGATGTCTTAGCTCAGACTGCTTAATAATTTACCATGAACATTTTTTTCTTCTTCTGTAGCTCTGGAGGCTGAGGAGTCTAGGGTCAAGGAGCTGCCAGATCTGGTGTCTGGTTTGCAGATGTTTGTCTTCTCACTGTATCCTCATGTGACAGAGGGAAGGGAAGCAAGATCTCTGGTGTTTTCTTATAAGGGCGTTAATTCTATCATGAGGGTCTCACACTCATGACCTAACTACCTGTCAATGGTTCTGTCTCCAAATAGTATCACATTGGGGATTAAGGTTTTCAACATATGACTCTTGGAGGTAATGAAAATACATGGTATAGCAAAGTGTAAGGGGGATAAGCATGTTGACCAGTACATGTAGCTTACTTTATTCTTGAGAGCATGGCACAAGAGAAATGCCCAAAATATTTGGAGAAAATTAGATCAAGTTTCAGCTCTTGGCTCTATCACTAGGCTAGTTTCTTAGCTTGTGCTTATTTCTAGATAGGTAAAATGGGACTATTATCTTCCAGATAGTAAAGATTAAATAAGATGTCAGACTAATGAATGGAAATTTTACTTGTTATATGTAAACATATAGAAAAATTCACTTTGTTCTGCCATTTTTCTCATTTTTTCCTTCCCCTAGAATAAATCTGCTTAGGACAAAAGGCAATAGTGAACAACTGTGGATATATTTTACTACTGTGCATCCTTGTTTCTGCCCATGGAGGAAACTGCTCTTCATGAAATATAAACCTCAATGAAGACACAGCCATCCTCATAGCATTGTCAGATGGGGGCATATACAGTCCTGGGCTGACCGTAGAGTTCTCTAAACCTCGGCAATAGTGATTAGTTCAGAAATAAGAGCCAAGCTGTCTGTATCCTTTCTCAAGATGTTTGTATTGTAGTTCCAAAAGCAGAAACCTGGTTCTTGGAGTCACAGAGATGGGAAGAATTAGAAGCTGACTGCCTACTTCTTTCCTATCATCTGAAGAAAGCTTGTATATAGGAGAATCGAAAGGTCGGAAGTAGGAGAGACAAGAAGAGACACTGAAATATGCTGTGTACCCAAGGTCATCAGAGTTATGTGGATATCAAATAAAACACTTCCTCCAATTTTATAAGCTTTGTATCATTTCAATATGTTTCTATTTCTTGCTAGAGCTTGTCTGACTTGGTGTTTTTTGTCATTAGTAATTTTTAAAGTTCTTTAGAATAGCTCAGGGCTGGGAAGGTGGCTCAGTGGTAGAGCGCTTGCCTTGCATGCATGAAGCCCTGGGTTCGATTCCTCAGCACCACATAAGCAACAAGAAAAAAATCCGGAAGTGGTACTGTGGCTCAAGTGGTAGAGCGCTAGCCTTGAGCTGAAGAGCTGAGGGACAGCGTCCAGGCCCAGAGTTCAGGCCTCACAACTGGACAACCCCCCCCCCCAAAAAAAAGGATAGCTAATAGCTATATAAGATAATGCTAAGGGAAATGAACTCCAAGACATGGAAACAAGAGGTTTTTCTTTGCTGTTGTTTTTAATGTACTATGTGATTTTTTTTCTTTTGTGTTTTTTTCCTATGGTTTATCCCCTGTTGTTACCATATTTGCTTTTGGTACCCTGGGTATTGTATATATGCTTAGATGAATTAGGGAAGGGAAGGAGAACAAGAAAATGGTGAGACAAAGGACAAAGGGTGAACCAATGCAACAGTTATACTCACCAGACAATATGTTGGAAATGAACTGTACAACTTAGGGAGGATTTTGAGGGAGTGACAGGAGAAAAATGAGGGTGGGGGTAACAAGTTCGACAAGAAATGTATTCATTACATTATATATGTAACCCCTCTGTATATCACCTTGACAATAAAATTAAATTCCAAAAAAAAGACATGATCCTTCTTTCTTCCCTCCTTTCCCTTCCTTTTACCCCTTCCTCCCCCTTCCTCCTTCCCTTCCTTCCTAATGATGCTGGAGGTTGAATCCAGGTGCTTGTCCATACTAGGAAAGTACTCTCCTACTCAAGCCATTCGCCAAGAACTTTGTATTTTATATTTTTAGAGAGGGCCTTGCTAATTTTGCCCATGGCTAGCATTAAACTTGTGATCCTTCTGCCTCTGCTTTGCAGGTAGCTGGGGTTACACATGATCATTCCTGGCTAAATTTGTATTTTATGTGAGACTTTCTGCAAGGTACTTTAAGATAGGATTCAAGAGCTCATTCATTCCTTACAGTAAATATGATAGAGGGCATTTCTTTCTTTTTTTTCTTTCTTTTTTTTTTTTTTTGAGAGGGTATTTCTTTTCTTTCCTCTTCACCAGAATTTTACATGCACAATAGTGTGAACATCTTTGAAAACAGAGTCAGAGTATAGGACTGCTTCTTGCTTCTTATATTAACAAGATCATAGTAAAATAAAGATCTCACATCCACATAAACATCAACTAGAATACATTCAGACTGCTCCTGCTTAGGTCATAATTATTCAAACAATCATGACAGAGGGATGGAATGTGCTGCTACTGGCCACACCAAAGCATGGGATGGATGGAGCCAGCTTCTCCAGAACCACACAAAAGAAGAGATGGGGAGATGACTTCAGAGAAGCAATCAAGTTTTTGAGATTGTCTCTCGATTTCTGAATCATCTGATCAGTTACTCCTGTTCACATCACTTCCTGTTATGATCTCACATGCCTTCAGTCTAATATAAGACTATTCTTGCCCAAAGGCTTCATTCAGTATTCCACACAGAGAAGCTAGCCAGTTTATCATTGAGTACCAAACTGAAGTGTTGACAAGAGGAGAGATTTCAAGACACTTCCTAGAAGATGCAACAATGAAGACTTGACTAAAAGCAAATCCCTCTTCATTTCACTGAAATGTCCCTGGATGTCTCCTTGCCTTAGATTCCTTATTAAATATAAACTCAGAATTAAAGGAAAATAAGAAAAGTAAGGTTCTTCAGGAAAGGGTTTTACTTTACCAATCAGATTTCCCACTGGCTAGAATGATAATAGTGAAAGTTTTTATTTTTTGTTAAAACAAATTTCTTGGGGCTGGGACAGTGGCTCAGTGGTAGAGTGTTTGCCTTGCGTGCATGAGACCCTGGGTTTGATTCCTCAGCACCACATAAGCAGAAAAAGCCAGAAGTGCAACTGTGGCTCAAGTGTTAAAACACTAGCCTTGAGCTGAAGAGATGAGGGACAGCACCCAGGCCCAGAGAAAAGGGCCCATGACAAAAAAAAAAAACCCCAAAAAACAAAAAAAATCTTTTCATGCAATGAAAAATGATATCATTGCCAGTGCTAGGCTGGGACTCAGGAGACCTGGGCTTTGAAGTTGTTCACCCTCATGGTAAGAGAGAGTCTACCTCTCCTTATGGCTTCCATCTTGAACAAAACCCAACTTCCTCTAAGCTTCATTTCCTGACTTCTAAAAAGTAAAGGTATCATATCCCACCTTATTTTACTGACAAGACAAACAAATACAAATGAAAGTTGGTTGTGGTTCACAGCTATTACTTGAATATCTAAAAAGAATATTATATCTGAAATTGTGGGATGTGGTATCTGAGTTGTTTACAGTGTGAGGACATTATGAACAAAGGTGTCAGAAATATCAGCCAAGCCTTTCCTTCTCTTTTTAAAAATCTGAGATATAATACTAAATGTTTAACAAGATGGATTCTGAGAATGATGTCTTTCCAGGTAACAACTACACACATGAACACACACACACACTGTTATTGTAAAGGTGATGTACAGAGGCTTTATAGTTACATAAGTCAGGTAATGAGTACATTTCTTTTTCTTTTCTTTCTTTCTTTTTTTTTTTTTTTTTTGTGTCTGTTGTGGGGCCTTAACTCTGGGCCTGGACGCTGTCCCTCAGCTTTTCAGCTCAAGGCTAGTTCTCTACCACCTGAGCCACAGTGCCACTTCCAGCTTTTTCTGCTTATGTGGTGCTGAGGAATCGAGCCCAGGGCCTCATGCATGCAAGGAAAGCACTCTACCAGTGAGCCACCTTCCCAGCCCATGAGTACATTTCTTTTCCAATAGTGTTACCCTTCTCATGCGCTCTCCCAGTTTTTCCCTCCAGTCCCTACCCACAAGTTGTATAGTTTATTTGCAGCATAATATCTAGTAAGTATCACTGGTGCATTTGTTTGTTCTTTGTCCCACCCTTTCTGCACCCCCCCCTTTACCCTCCCAAAGACAGATTAACAAACAAGACAAAAGGTAAAGAAAACACAAACAGTAACAAAGAAAAAAACCTATTGTTTCCGTTTCTTGGCGTTCATTTTGATAAATATTTTATATGATCATATGCACATAGCTGTTGAGCCTTTGTGATTCTCTCCTAAGAATATCCTCGTTTAGTCTCACCCTGTGAATGTCTAGAGATCTGTATTTTTTTTTGTCCTTTACCATCCAGTAAAACCTATGTTTCTTTGGGTCAAGACAGAATATTTCTATCATATCCTTGGAAGGTCCTTCCTGTGCCTTTAAAAAAAAAATCCTACCTCCTCTGCAATAATTTTCCAATTATTCTGAGTATAGATGGATTTTACTTACTCTTAGAATACAATGAAATCAGACAGTGTGTACTATCATGTTTGGTATCTTTCAGCATCAAGATCTTAAGAATTCATTCATCTATTTTCTTGCATGTGTCAGTAGTTCATTGATTTTTTTTTACTGGTAAGTACCACTCTACTAACTGCATACACCATAATTTTTTAAAGCTGCTGCTAATATTTTTGCAGTAATCTTATCATAAAAGTTAGTATTCATGTCTCTTACTAATCTAAGTAGGATATCATTGTTGGGTCACTGGGAGGGTACAGATTACCTTTCTTTTTTAAATTTTTATTTTTTATTGGTATATAAAGGTGATGTACAGAGGGATCACAGTTAATAAATCAGGTAATGAGTACACTTCTTTTTGGACAATGTCATCCCGTCCCTTGCTCTCTTCCAGTTTTTCCCTCTTGTCCCTATTTCCATTTACCTTTTTAAGAAGGCTTCAAATTGTTTTCCAAAATGTCTATTTTACATTCCCACCAGCAATGTAAGAACATTCCATTCATCCATATCTTTACACATACTTGGTGTTGTTAGACTTCTCTATTTAATCCATTCCATTTGGTGTGTAAGTAGGACTAAGTAGTATCTGATTGTGGGTCACAGGTTCATTTTTTTCCAGATATGATTAGCCAGTTCTTCAACATCATGTTTGAAGTGCTAAAATGTGATGTTTCTTTTATCTATTCAATTTCCTGAGCATCTCTGTTGATAATTAAGCATATATTAATTTATTGATGCTTTATTCTCATGTCAACAGCACACTGTATTGATTCCTTGAATTTTAGTTTAGAACCCCCCATAGCTGCCAGACAATAGTTTTCTTCTTTCAAGGCAGTAGAGAAGTCATTAGGCCTCCTTTTCTGTTTCTGATAACAGTTGGCTGTCACCTGGTTTGAGGGGGCAAGGGGGGGACTACTTTGGCTCCTTTTTTTCCCCTTTATCTTTGACTTTTTAGCAGTTTGACCATGATGACCTTGAGCATGTTTTTCTTTGTGTTTGTTTTGCTTGGAATGAACTGAACTTATAGGATCTATGTGTTGTTATTTCTGATTTTTAAAAATTCAGCTAATACTTCTTAGGTATTTTTCTCCTCTCCCCCTACTCTCCTTATTCTACAAGTCTATTTATATTAGACTCCTGTGTTTGTGCTATAGACACTAACATGTTTATCATAGTCTTTGAAAAGCCTTTATAATGCCTATACCTAGGTTATTTGTAGATCTCCAAAAATTGATTTTTGTCTTGAGTAGTTTCTTTGTATGTTGGATAATGATTTTTTCAAGTTGCAGAGGATGATACACTGAGGAGATTCTGAATTCCATTATTTTTCTCCATGGAGTGAATTTTGTTTTGGTAGGTAGGTAAACTACTTGTTTTAGTAGGCGGAATGGCTCTAAACTTATAGAGGCTTTATTATATGCTTTTTCTGTGTGGGTCTAGTTTGATATTATCCTTAGTCCCATGTTGATCCCCTTAGGCTAGGGATATAATAATTCTAGTAGGCATCCATTTGGGATTCAATGAATAGATTGTAGTATTGACCAAGCTCTTCTAGCTTGGCAGTTCCCTCTCTGAAAAATCTGTCTTCCCTGTGGTGAGTAGCTACTGAAATTTCAGCTAGGGCAGTTCAACCTCTCAGTTGTTTAATCATCAGATCTTGAAAGTCATTCTCATCCAAGTACATGAATCAGTCGTTTCTTGTTGCAATTCTGGAGATTTAACGTAAAACCTCACATATGCTAAGGAAGTGCTCTTCCACTGACCTATATAAAAATATTGGAGAGGTGCTTAGTCACAGATTTTTTGTTGTGTTCCACTTCCAGGATTTTGCCTCCCAATTTCCAGTTGCAGTTTCAATTCATCAAACTCTTCAGGTAATCAGCAAAACATTCGGTTTGGCTTTTATTACCATGTCTTGTGCATACTAGGGGCTACCATCAGAAGACAAACATACACATGCTGCTTTCAAATAGTATCTGTCCCTTATTTGAAGAATAAAATCCTCTCAAGCAGAAAGAAATGGGGAAGAGAAAGAATAACATGAGTTGTGTATATGAATATGAAAATGTCATAATGAGAGGCATTAGATGTACTGTACTCATAAACTGCTTTGTTGAATGGCAACTCCTGTTTACAAGTACTTAAAGATAATAAAACATATTTAGAAAAAGAAAAAATCCACTTTTTTTCTTGTTCTTGTTGTTGTTCAGGGACATTAAACAAGTATTTTATATATTTTGCTCAAAACTCATGATTTTGTTTGGCAAAAGATTCAGTCTGAAACAAGCTACTGACCCTAGAACTGAAAATTTTCTTACTGCAAAATTTGGGAGAAAAACTCCAAAATCCAAATTCCAAAAGGTGATTTAGGTTAAATCACCATTAATCCAAATGTGGATTAAAAAACAGTTTAGTGCTTTACCACTTGAGCCACAGCCCCACTTCCAGCTTTTTGGTGGTTAACTGGAGACTAGAGTTTCATGGAGTTTTCTGTCCAGGCTAGCTTCAAACCAGGATCCTTACATCTCAGTCTTCTGAGTAGCTAGAATTATAGGCATGAGCCACAGGTACTTAGCAATATCTTCTTTCTGGGGGCATCAGGAGTCAGTTGTGGGGTTGAACTCAGGGCCTGAGCACTATCCCTGAGCCTCTTTAGATTTGAAGCTAGAACTCTACCATTTGAGCCACAGCATCACTTCCAGTTTTTGAGTGGTTAATTGGACACAAGAATCTCACAGAGATTTTTCTGCCTGGGCTGGTTTTGAACCATGAACCTCAGATCTCAGCCTCCTAAGTAGCTAGGATTACAGATGTGAGCCACCCATGCCTGGCAAGGCTTCTCACTCTTGCTTGGCTTTTTCATTCAAGACTGATGCTTTACCACTTGCGCCACAGCTCCACTTCTAGCTTTTTACTGATTAATTGGAGATGAAAGTCTCACAGACTTTTCTACCTGGCTGGCTTCAGACCATGATCCTCAGATGTCAGCATTGTGAGTAGCTAGAATTACAGGTTTGAGCCCAGTGTGCCCAGCTTCCTCTCTCTCTCTCTCTCTCTCTCTCTCTCTCTCTCTCTCTCTCTCTCTCTCTCTCTCTCTCTCTCTCTCTCTCTCTCTGTGTGTGTGTGTGTTTGTTTTGTTGTTGTTTTTTGGTCAGTCTTGGGGCCTGAACTCTGGGCCTGGGCGCTGTCCCTCAGCTCTTCAGCTTAAGGCTAGCACTCTACCACTTGAGCCACAGCACCCACTTCTGGCCTTTTCTGTTTATGTGGTGCTGAGGAATCGAACCCAGGGCCTCATGCATGGAGTCAAGCACTCTACCACTGAACCACCTTCCCAGCCCTTCCTTAGTATCTTATACTTATTATTAGTTCGTAAACTCCATGGAGGCAAAAATTTTTGCTTACATTAATTGGTTTATTTCTATCATTTAGTCCAGGGAACTCTTCCTTGGAGTGATGAGTAAATATTTTTGAATGAATCCTGTCAATTTATTTAGCTTCTACTTTACCTTTATCCAGCCCATGTCTCTGCCTCTTTAATTCACACGTCTATTAGAATGGAAGAACCAATGTCTATCACCTTGCCTTTCATAGTTAGCATCATCCACACGGCCTAATACGGTGCTTACTAGATGGTTTAATAAATAACCATTCACTTTTATATTGATTTATAAGCCACAGGTACTTTTTCAAAGTCAAAGTCTTTTTCTTTTTTGCCTCACTGGTTTACCCTGTGGAGGCTAAAAATTCAGTGAAGTCAGAAACCCCTACTGTATTAATTAAATATGATCAGATATGAGACAGACCTTAAATACTAATTGATAACCAGATACATTTTATGACCCTTCCATCTTTATTAGTAGCATTTATTATAGATGTTATACTGCCCTAGTTGCTTATTCTCTTACCTTCTCTTATTATGGTAATTTCTCCTAATCAAAGAGTATATCTAGGGCTGGGAAGGTGGCTCAGTGGAAGAGTGCTTGCCTTGCATGCATGAGGCCGTGGGTTCAATTCCTCAGCACCACATAAGCAAAAAGAAAAAAGCCGGAAGTGGCGCTGTGGCTCAAGTGGTAGAGCGCTAGCCTTGAGCTGAAGAGCTGAGGGACAACGCCCAGGCCCAGAGTTCAGGTCCCATGACCGTACCCCCCAAAAAAAGAGTATATCTAATATAATGAAAGGTATAAGAGTATGGGTTTCCAAGACACTGACAGGTAAAATAGTAATGAAAACTAAATTGGGAAGGAGAAGAAATGGAAAAACAAATTGTAAACAAAACACTAGACAACTTAGTATAAAAGTAGAGAGAGACTCAGAATTAAAGTAGAACTTTATGGGGACTGAATTTTAAGAAGTAGAGATCTTTTACTTTAGATTTCAAATAAGGAATTAGGGTTTTTAAAAAAGGCAAACCACACACACACACACACACACACACACACACACAAATCAACAAAACAGAAACAGAATATGTGAATACCAAGTCAAAGTGGGAAGAGAAGGAACTTCACAGTTTATTTCAATACAAATGAAGGAGAGGATGGGTGGGTGGGTGTAGGAATCATAGAAACTAGGATTAATAGCCTGAAACAAAGTGATAGAAATGTAACCAAATATGTCAGTAATTACATGCCCAAATTTGTAAGTAACCGGAGCAATTTTGGGTAAACTGCTAGATAAACTGGTTATCAACTGTCTCTCTGAGGTGCTGACATTTTATGATAGCAATCACTTCTTCTGAACTAAGCATCATTATACATTCTTTAAATATATTACTTTAACTCTCACAACCACCCAGTGAAATATAGAAATGAGAATAAAGAGAAGTAACTTGCTCAAGATCACACAGTTAATAAATGGTAGAGCCGGGATTTTAATCTAGTCTATGCTCTTAGTTAACTTGCTACATTAGTGAAGATACTGGCTGATATTAGGGTAAGAGTCCCATATGTAAAAGGAAAGACATTCTAAGAAGAAAGAAAAGCCCTGAAATGGGAAAGCATTTGATTCTTTCAAAGATCAGAAAGAGGTCATTGTGGCTGAAAGGTAGCAAACAATCTGACAGGATAATATGAGATTGGATTTGGACTGCCCTTCAGGCCATATCAAATGTTTTATCTGATTGCTTTCTAAGTTAGGAACTGCATTGTATTGATCTTATATTACATAATCCTTAATATCCATTATTCTCCTCCCTACTCTGTAGGAGTATACAGCAATACAGCAAGCCTCAGGAGACTAAGTTAATTTGTCTAAGATACACAGCTGTTAAGTGAAGATCCAGATGAGTGGGACTCCAAAGCCCAGGCCATCAACCATACATGATATCAAGTCAAGCTAAATATAATCATTTGTCCAAGAATAACCTCCATCTTCTTATAGAAGCATCTATCTATAAATAGATGCACCTAGGAATTTGCTGATGAATGCAACTTGGAGAGAAATGTTCTGTGCTGTGGGATTTTAACTCAAGACTGCTTGTCTTTGTACTTTGCTTTGTTCCAATTAGCCAGAATTTATTTCTTTTCTTTTTTCTTTTTTTTTTAATCTAATACTGTGACTTAAACACTCAAGACTGCTTTTCTTCTGTACTTTGCTTTGTTCCAATTAGCCAGAATTTATATCTTTTCTTTTTTCTTTTTCTTTTCTTGTTTTTTTTTTTTTTTAATCCAAGACTGTGACTTACTTAAACTTGTTACCTGGTACTGATGCTTTCGCTCACTGGCTAGCATTCTACCAACTGAGCCATGTGTCTAACCTCTCCTTGTTTATTTCTTGTCTTTCTCTCACCCTTTGGATCATAAATTGAATCTTATTTTAGATGTCACTATATTCGTTATTATTTGTTTTTGCCATAGAAGATTCCCTTCAGGGCAAATACATCAAGCAAATAAAGTACAGTCTAGTGACCAGGAATTCTGGGACAAGGAACCAGAGCCAAATGGAGAAAGATACAATCTCAGATAATTAATAATATCCCATTCCCCATGGGCAAAGAGGATGACTGGAAAACCACTTTATTTTGGAAAAGCTTCTTCTGAAAACTAAGCTTGGGGTCACAGGACAAAAGAGAAGAGTCTCTTCTATGTTACTTGTTTTTCTAGGGACTTTGTCTTAACTACTACCATCTCTGCTTACAGGAAAAACCACAAGTAATACTGATAAACGGTCAACCAGGCAAACCTGAAGACAGCTGATATAGGAGCCCTTAGACATGTTTACCAAAAACAAAGCTACATATATATGTAGCCAATAAGTGTCCTTCTCAGGAAAGAACCAGGACCTGACATACCCCAGACTTCAGATCCTTGGGTCCATCTCAGTATGGAATGGAGTGTCAGATCCAAATTTCCTGGTGTATTTTTTAAAACAAGAATAAACATTCACATGAGGTGAAAAATGTGTTATTACCCTCACTTCAGAAAACTGGTAATCCTCAAAAAGTACAAAGCAGGCACAAATTTTGGAAAAATAATTCTGACACCCTACAATATCTGGACACACTCAAACTGCAAACATTATCTAGTAGCGAAAGGAAACTTCTAGGGAAGAGGTAACAATGGGTGTCCTCTCTGAGACTTCTGTTCATCTGATCCTAGGCTGGCAATGCAAAGCAGTAGGAATGATTCCATGTTTATATTTCTCAAATAACTAGTTGGAGAGAAAATGACGCAGAACAATTTAACAAGCTGAAAGTCCCAAGTTCCAGGTGTGTTGTTGAATAGCTGTGAGGGTAGGAGTTGATCTTTTTCAGTCTCAAGTGCCTATATATCAGGTCGGGCTGAACAATAACTGATATAGTCTACAGATGTTGATTCTGGATAGATGGATAGATATGTAGATATATAGAAACATAAATAAGAGGAGGGAGCATAACAGGTACCAGGCACTATTCTAAGTACATTGCAGCTATTCTCAGCAACTCTATAAGGCAAGTAGTAGTATCTCAGTTTTCTAGATGAAGAACTAGACTAAGGGCAAGAGACTTGCCCAGTGTCACAGAGCTTGTAAGTAGAGAAACTAAGACTGCAACCTAAGCAGTCTGGTTCTAGCATCCATATTTCTTACTTGTATATTCTGATCCTTATAGTTCTACCACTTTGTGCCTTTCCACAGACTGTGGCTCATGCCTGTAATCCTAGCTACTCAGAAGGCTGAGATCTGAGGATCACAGTTCAAAGCCAATCCTGGTAGGAAAGTTCATAGACTTTTTTTTTTTTTTTGTCTGCTGTGAAGCTTGAACTCTGGGCCTGGGCACTGACCCTGAGCTCTTCAGCTCAAGGTGAGCACTCTACCACTTGAGCCACAGCACCACTTCTGGTTTTCAGGGGATTGACTGTAGATAAGAGTCTCACAGACTGGCTTTGAACCATAATCCTCAGATCACAACCTCCTGAGTAGCTAGGATTACAGGCATGAGCCACCGGTGCCTGGCTAAGTTTGTAGACTTTTATCTCCAATAAACTACAGAAAAAAATATCCAGAAATGGAGCTGAGGCTCAAGTGGTAGACCACTAGCCTTGGGCTAGGTATAGTGCCCAGACCCTGAGTTCAAGTTCCAGGATCAGCATGTGTGCATGCACTAATGCACACGCACACTTAACATTAAAATAAAAATCTTCCTGTCAATGGCATTTCCTAATCAAGCTGCAGTCAGGATAAAGTTGTTACTGCCTGCACAATAGTGTACTTGTGTTATCTTCGGTGGCACAAATGCACAAATACAATCCTGAAAAAATAATTTAAGAACAATTTCAGGGAAAAATGTGAATCTCAGTGGCTGTGAGAAGACATATTTAAGATCTGGTAAGATCAAGAAAGTATGGTACTGAAATTTGAAGAACGTCAACTCTGAAGAAAATTTTGGAGCCAATGATGAGGCACTTTTAAGAACTGTTATACTAACAATGATCCTGGATGGTACACAGTACAGTTTTGTTTTGTTTTTTTTTTTTTTGGTCCAGTCCTGGGGCCTGAACTCTGGGCCTGGGCGCTGTTCCTCAGCTCTTCAGCTCAAGGGTCTAGCGCTCTACCACTTGAGCCACAGCGTCACTTCCGGCTTTTTTCTTTTTTGCTTATGTGGTGCTGAGGAATCGAACCAGGGCCTCAGGCATGCAAGGTAAGTACTCTACCACTGAGCCACCTTCCCAGCCCGACACAGTAGTTATTACCTAGTCCAAACATCAAAAATGGAATTGAATATGAAGAAGTTACAGAAATCTTTTACCAATCTATTTTTAAGGGGCACACTGTATAGCCAAGGTTGGCCTCAAACTTGAGGTCTTCCTATTTATCCTCCCCAGTACTAAAATTATAGGTGTCAGTCATCACACCCAGCAACTAATATATTTTACTTCTATTTTTTTGTATATGCATGAGATTGATAGACTAGACTCTGAGTTCAAGTTAGTCTAAGAACACTAATTCAACAAAGCATTCCTTTTTTCTGTCCAATGATACAGAAAATAGTTGTTAATATTTTTATATACCATCTTTGACTTCTAAGGCTTCATTTGAAAACTGGATACTGACTTCTTTATAGGGACAGAATAAAATGTAAATAAAATGTGGGATTTCAGCATCTCCAATTACTAGAAGGTGATCCTGCACAGTTTCATTCATCTCTGAGTCCCTCAGTTCTCTCAATTCTGAAATAGAAATCTAGCTTCAAACTGGACTTGAGGATTTAATGAGTTAATGCATCTAAAGTGCATAACATGGATGACAACTAATTTGTGGTCAGTAGTTGTGGGTGCCTTGATGATGAATCTCAAAGAAGGCAAAAAAACTGGCCATAGGGATAAAGCTAATAGTAAAGACAGAATAAAAGCCTCAATTTCCTCACTCTCGGTATAAGGACGTCTTTAGATTTAAGAAATGTCTTCCAACCCAGACTAATACTGACAGATTTGTGAGCAAGGTTGTTTGTCTTATTTTCTTATAAGTCTGTTTCTTTCTCCTCATTTTTCCCTGTATCATATGTCCTAAACATGCAACTAAAAAGCAGAAGATTAAGAAAAGGGTTCAAGCCTCATGCCAGCAGCTCATGCCTGTAATCCTCGCTACTCATGAGGCTGAGATCTGAGGATCGTGTTTATCTCCAATAAACCACCAGAAAACCAGAAGTGGCACTGTGGCTCAAGTGGCAGAGTGCTAGCCTTGAGCTGAAGAGCTGAGGGACAGCACCCAGGCTCAGAGTTCAAGCATCACAACCAACAAAAAAAGTGGGGAAAGAGCCCCAGGTTTAAATACATCTGACCACATGTTAAACACATTTAAGGATTTATCATCCTAGAGACTTCAACATACATAGTCTCCAAGAAAAAGGTAACAGAATATTTCTTTTTAAATATTTAACAAGTCAGGTGAAGTCTTAAAACCTACACATTTAACTTTGAAGTTTCATGCTGTCTACAGAATAAAAGCTCTACCTCTTTAACATACCCTTGAGACTATATTCTGTTTACTTTGCAAATCCTCCCCGACTTCCCATAAATCAGGGCCACTCTACTCATTCCACTTATTGGGATAGGTTTCGTGGCGTGTATCTCTTGGGTAGAAATACCTTTATTCTTTATTCTAGTCTTACTTTTACTGGACCTAGTTCATGTCACACCTCATAGAAACTTTCTCTGATCATGCTGTCAGTTAGCTGTCCCTACTTTGTGCTCTCATGACACTTTATGTTGGCATTGTAGCATGTTTCTCAGTGGCTCTTGGCTACCCAAATGGTGGAAAGATTCTCTTCTAGTCTAGGTTCCTGAAAGTCGAGGACTGTATCATTTACATTGCTGGTGAGAGGCATTCTGTGTGCACTCAGTAAAAAGCCTAAATTTCCTTGGGTCTTTTCTCCTAGGTTATGGTGTTTCAAAACAAAGTTTTAATAGATCCTCAAAAAGGATGGCTTGAGTTATGTCTTTTCTTTATTTCCTTATGATAAGTAACAAGGGATAAGTACATCTTTATACTGAATAGACCTTCTAAGAACAGCAATTATGTAAGTCTCTGCAAAGTTCAGTCACCAAGCATGGAAAATGACTCATTTCTTCCTTTTCAAAATCAATTGTAATTATGAGCCCCTTTAGACATAGCCATAATAAACTCTCTTTTCCTAACTGCTCAAAGCACTGGAAAAGACTGTTCTTCTAATTCTAATGAAGTCCCTGTAGGTTTGGAACCAGAAAATACAATAGCCAATAACAAGAGATTAAAATAAGATCAACATTATGTGATCAAGCCTAGTGTTTGAGAAAAATTGCTATGATTTTTCTCATAGTGAAGGTTTCTGAACTCTCAGATTCTCTATCCTTAAGTTTCTTAGAAAAAACATGTAGTATAACTTTAGTATGACTTTAGAGATAGTCCTCCAGAAAAGACAGGTCATGCCTGGCAAGGAGGGAACTAATAATTTCCACAAGAAGTAGCCATAAAGAATTCATCAAGTCAAATACTAGAGCAGAAGAATAGTATAGCTAGAAGAAAACTAGATTTAAAAAAATCTTCTTAACACACATCAAAGAGCTCTGAGGCTTCAATTATTCTTTATTTGATATGATTCTCACATGATCATTTGCATTATTATTCTCCTTAGATGTTTAGCATTGGTCAAGGTTTTAAGACAGGCCAGTTCTCATAAAGTCTGTGCTGTAATATTTTCCTTTTTCACTGTTAAACTAAATTGACCACTACATTCCCAAGTCTGCATCACATTACCAAGATCTTTCCTACTGGGTCAGGATTAAGTCCACAGTAACTGTTCTCTCAGTGGTAGAAAAAGCAGTTATCAACATGGCTCAAAATAGATGTGTGAAATAGTTTACTTATTACATAACCAAATTCCAGAAAATATTTATATAGTCATATGGCACTTAATGATGGGAATATATTCTGAGACATTGTTAGATGATTTCATACTTGTGTGAAGGGCACTGGGTGCAAATATTAGATGGAACAGCCTACCACACACCTAGGCTGGATGGTATAGTCCATTACCGCTAGGCTAAATGACTATATACCACATTCTTGTAGTGAATGTTATAGGCAATTGTAGCACAATGCTAAGTACTTGTTTATCTAATTGTAGAAAAACAGAAAATTATGGGAGATATAATTATTCAGATCCATTATAATTTTACAGGACTTCTATGTAAACGTGGTCTGGTTGACCAAAGTATTTTAGTGCAGTGTATGAACTGTATCTCATATCTAACCAGTGCCAGGTTATACAATGTTGAAAAGAAAAGGTGGATGGAAATTAAAATGAAATAAAGAACTTTACTCACAATCTACCAACAACCTCAGGTAGAAAGTAAGGCTCAGAACAATGAAACATCCTGTCCAAGTTCCTAATAAATAATAGAGCTAGTGAGGGAAGAAGTAACATTGGACAAAAAAAAATTTACTCTTTACCTGATTTATGTAATTGTAACCTCTCTGTATGTCACCTTTATAATAACAATTAAAAGTTTTTAAAGTTAAAAAATAATAGAACTAGGATTCAAACTGAGATTTGACTCAGATAAGCATCTGATTTTATATACATACGTCAGCTAATCACTGGACAAAGAGTATTGGGTTCAAAATTTTGCTCCTCTCTTTTCTAATGTACACATTAGCAATTTCCTAAATTTCTTGTCCCTCAATTTCTATTCATAGGTACAAAAAAGTACTTCCTGGACATTTATGGCTTATATCTTCAATCCTAGCTACGCAAGAGGGTGAGCTCTGGGGATCTTTCTTGGCAGAAAAATCTGTGAGACTCTTATTTCCAATTAACTACTACAAAGCCAGACATGGAGCTATGGCTCAAGTGATATAAAGCACCAGCCTTGAGAGAAAAAGCTAAGGGGCAGGCAGGCTGTGCCCAGGCTGTGAGTTCAAGCCCCAGGATTGGCACACAAAAAAAGAGGAGGAGGAAAAAGAGGAGGAGGAAGAACAAAGAAAGGAGGAGGAGAAAGAAAGAGAAAGGAGGAAGCAGAAAATAAGCAGACATAAAGGGAAAGAAGAAGTAATCTCACTCTTACCTTTCATTAAACCATACTTCCCACAGTGGAAATAGAAGAATGAGAAACTGCACAAAGCCAAACACAGTGGCTCATGCCTGTAATCATAGCTACACAGGAGACAGAGATCAGGAAAGTGGTGGAATATATAAATTTGAGTCAAAAAGCTATTAACATTCCTATCTCAACCAGTAAGTGGGGCATGGTAGTGTAAAACTGTTACTCCAGTTGCGCAGAAGGCATGTAAATAGGAGAATCATGATTAATGCCATCTCAGAAAAAAAAAAAGTGAAATCCTGTCAGAAAAACAACTAAAGCAAAAAACCTAGAAGTGGTATAAGGTCTGCCTAACAATTATGAGGCCTTGAGTATAAACCTGGGACTGCTAAAGAGCAACAGAGAGAAACTCTACCAAACAAAGAAGTAAAGTAGGGATACCATGGTAAGAAATGGTTTTTCCTTTTAAAAACAACTTGAAAGATTTAAAAATGCCAAGGTAAGTCAAACCAATTGTTACTGAGTACCTATTAGACATGTGCTCTTCAGGTGGCACAAGCATGGCCATAAGACCTTGACTTTATTTTGAAGGCTTTCCCAATCTTGTTTCTTGGAAGAATGTGTTTAGTGCTATGAGAAAGTTTCAATTCACGCACTCTGTAAACCAAAGCAATGGAGATAACTTTTCACTTTGGAGAAAGATCTGAGACTGACATGAAGGAGAAATCCATGATCTCCATATTTTCTTTTAGAGATAGACAAAGAAGTAACTCACCAGAATTAGAAGGTAAAGAAAACTTGGAAAGTTTCAGAGAATATAATCAAATCTGGATAGAGTCTTCTTAATATCCCCTGTAATGCTTTCTGTGCTATTTTTAAAGCATTTTAAAAATTGATTCCTAAGTACAAAAATAGCATAGGAATATATTATTAGGAAAAAAACCGAGACAGTTCAGTAGTTTCTCAAAAACTTAAGCATAGTGTTATCAGATGGCACAGCAACTCCACTGCTAGGCAAATAACAAGAGAACTGAAAACATATGTCCATGTAAAAGCTTATACCTAAATGTTCATAGGTACAATATTCATAATAATAAAAGATGAAAACAGCCAAGTATCAGAGGCTCATGCCTGTAATCCTAGCTACTCAGGAGGTTGATGTGAGGATTGTGGTCAAAGCTAGCCCAAGCAGAAAGTCTGTGAGACTTTTATTTTTAATTACCTACCAAAAAAAGCCAGAAGTAAAGCTGTAGCTGAAGAGATAGAGCACTAGACTTGAGAAAAAGAGCTCAGGGATAGTGCCCAGGCTCTGATTTCAAGCCCCAGGACTGGTATACAAACAAACAAACAAACAAAAACCCCAAATACCTATCAGCTGATATATATCCACATAATGAGACATAATTCAATCAAAGGAATGAAACACTGGCATAGTATTTCGTATTCCATGATTCCATTCATATGAATTGTCATAATAAGCAAATCTACAGAGTCTGAAAGTGGTTGCCAGGGGCTATAGGGATAGAGAATGAGTGACTTAATGGGTATGGGGTTTCCTATACAGTGAAATGCTAGAATTAGATAATGGTAGTGGTTGTCTAACTTTGTGAATATACTGAAAAAATGAATGTATACTTCTAAATGATGAGTTTTGTGTGTTTATGTGCTAATACTGGGGCTTGAACTCCCAGCTTCAAACTTTCCCTTGGCTTTTTCATTCATGGCTGGCACTCTACTAAATGATCCAGTTCAGGCTTTTTGCTGGTTCACTGGAGCTAAGAGTCTCAAAGATTTGTGTACCTGGGTCTGGATTCAAACTGAGATGATTAGATGTCAGCCTCCTCTGTAGCTACTCATAGGGGTGAGCTACAAGTGCCCAGTTAAAATGGTGACTTTATAGGATGCAAATTATGTCTCAAAAAGTTGTGAGGGAGGGAGAGAAAGAGTGAGAAGTAGAGGGAAGGGGGAGGGGAAACACAGTGGCATATACCTGTAGACCCAGTGCTCAGAAGTCTAAGCAGAAGGATCATTTCAGTATAGAAGTTCAAGGACAATCTGGGCAACAGCAAGCTCCTGTCTCAAAAACAAAGAACTGACCCTATAATGTTGAAGTTCTTTTAATTAGCTTTCCTCTCCAAATCCCTAGGGTCACCACACTTACAGTTTAGTGTGATCCTCCTTTCTCACAATTCCAAGCCAAGGTCCTTGTGTCAAGCAGGTATTTTAACTATTTTTGCATATAAATTGTACATGGATAATACTGATTTGTCCTTTTCAGGATGATATAGATCTTTCTTATCTGCCACCACACAAATCTAATGACTGGAGATGCTTAACCTTAACACCACACATACCATATTTTCTTTTTTCTTCTTCTTCTTTTTTTTTTTGGTTGGCCATGAGGCCTAGGTGCTGTCCCTTAGCTCTTCAGCTCAAGGTTAGCAGTCTACCACTTGAGCCACAGCACCACTTCCAGCCTTTTCTGCTTATGGGTGCTGAGGAATGGAACCCAGGGCCTCATGCATGCAAGGCAAGAACTCTGCCACTGAGCCATCTTCCCAGCCCCCATATTTTCTTTTTCAGTAACAAAAGAACATAGTGCTTACTAGTTCAAAGGTACCAACCACAAATCCAGTTAATAGGAATCCTTGACATGGAAATTCATGCAAATAAGGAGGTACATCTGTTCCCTGGATTTAAAAAGGGGGTTGGAAGGGCTATTGCTTAAGAGTCCACAACTACAAACTGCAAAGAGTATGTTGTAACTTGGCCAACTTCAATTTAAACAGAGGCCTTAAATTGCAGCCTTATAAAAAGCTTATCCTAAAAAAATAATATTCTATTTCAACATCTCTTTCTTTCTTTTTCTCATATATGCTAAGCAAGAACTCTGGCACTGAGCTACATCTTCAGTCAGTACTTTTAGGTTTCTTTTTCTTTTTCCTTTCTTGCTCTAGTTTTTTGTTTTGTTTTGTTGTTGTTTGTTTGTTGACAGTCCTGGGGCTTGAACTCAGGGCCTGGGCATTGTCACTGAGCTTCTTTCCCTCAAGGCTAGCACTCTACTGTGAGAGCCACAAGGCCACTTGCTGTTTTTTTCTGTTTATGTGGTATTGAGGAATCAACCCCAGAGCTAGGCAAGCCATTTACATAAGCCACATTCCCAGCCCTCCTCCCCACTTTTAAGGCAAAGAGTATGAAAAATCACATGAAGAACCTTTTAACAACACACACCTTGGTCTTACCCTTCAAAAGTTCTGATTTACTTGGACGAGAAGTAGTCTGGGATTTACGTAATTTTAAAAACTCACCAGGCCATTTGGAAATACTTAGTATTAGGAAATTTTAGAAATAATGAGATGGGAAACTGGGCTTTGCCTGGGCTTCCATGTAAATCATCTAAATTCATTTAGCAATCACATGAAACTGGTAATAACTGCTCATCTGAAGATTGGTAGCAGGAGAGTGGCTTAAGTGGTTAAAATACTTATCTAGTGTCAGGCCCTCAGTTCAATCTCTAGTAGTACCAAAACAAATAAGTAACCAAACAACAAAAACAAAAAAACCCAAATAACCCTACAAAACTTTTTTTTAAAAAACACCTCAGAAGACTAGTAGTATATCCTGACATTAGGAAAGAGAAAACTGGGGCTCAAAGGTTTACTCTTAAAACATTACAGGAAAACATTTCTGAGATTAGTATACAATTTAAGAAATCAGGACACTTTGCTTCTGGTTTCTGGTTTCCATAAAATGAGACTACAGAGTTTGACAGAAAACTTACATATTTCTGTCAGAAAAAACTAAGCTACCACTTTCTTCTCAAATTATGCAATAAAGATCAGCTTAAAAATTATTACTAACAACTTATAATACTTTGAGGACAATGGATCCAAGGGCTTATTAGACCAGGTATGGATGGCTCATTGCTTCGATTCTAGCCACTCAGAAAGCAGAGATACTGAGGATCTTGGTTTGAAGTCTAAACTACTCCATCTCCAAATAACCAGCAAAAAAACAGCTGAAGCTGGGCACTGGTGGCTCACGCCTGTAATTCTAGCTACTCATGAGGCTGAGGATCATAGTTCAAAGCCAGACCCATTAGGAAAGTGGATGAGATTCTTTTTTAAAAATTTTTTATCTCCCCCCTCCCCCCACACACCAAAGTTGTAAAGTTCGTTTTCAACATAACGACTTGTACATCTCATTGTTGCAATAGGTCCACCTGTATCCCTAGTTAAATAATTTGTTTGTCCCCTTCCCCTCCACAAATTATACCAATATCAAATACAGTGAAAGCAGGAGTTATACCGTGGGGGAGGGACATATAAAGCAACAAAGAAATAAAAGAAACAATGTGTTAAAAAACAATCCCATGAAAGAAAAAAAAACATTTGAATACATATCTTAGGGTTCATTTCCCTAACATCAATTTATCTGACCTTTTCTGCTTGACTCAGATATTGCAAATAAGGGAAACCATGGGACCTATGTTTCTTTAAGCCTGGCTTATTTCACTTAATATAATTTTTTCAAAGCCTTTCCATTTCCTAACAAATGGTGTAAGGTCATTCTTTCTGATGGAGGCATAAAATTCCATTATGTATATATACCACATTTTCTTGATCCATTCATCTACTGAGGGGCATCTGGGTTGGTTCCATATCTTAGCTATGGTAAATAATGCTGCAATAAACATAGTAGCTGGTATGTAGCTGCAATAAACATAGTTGTGCTGGTAGCTTTAGTGTGGTCTTGTTTGTAAACATTTGGGTAAATGCTCAAAAGTGGGATTGCTGGGTCATAGGGGGCTCTATGTGGAGTCTTTTGAGGAACCTCCATACTGCTTTCAAAAGTGGTTGAACAAGTTTACACTCCTACCAACAATGCAGTAAGGTTCCTTTCTGTCCACATCCCCTCCAGCATCTGTTGTTATTAGAGTTCTTGATTTTAACCATTCTAACTGGGGTGAGGTGGTATCTCAATGTTGTTTTGATTTGTATTTCTTTTATGGCTAGGGAGGTTGAGCATTTATTTCTTCATGTGTCTATTGGCCAAGGAAAGTGGATGAGATTCTTATCTCCAATTAACCTCCAGAAAACTGGAAGTGATGCTGAGGTTCAAAATGAAGTGCTAGCCTTGAGCGAAAGAGCTCAGTGACACTTCCCAAAGCCCCCAGTTCAAGCCTATGACTAACAAAAATAAACAAAAGAAGACTGACAGCATGGCTGAAGAGGTAGAACATCAGCTGAACAATCAAGCTGATAAGTGTGAGGTCCCAAGTTCAAACTCTTGTATTGCCTCCTTTCTCCCAAAAGAAATAAAATGTTGAGTTGATAAATATGGTCAAAATATTTTATGTATATGCATGAATGAAATACAAAAAAAACCAAACCTGTCAAAACCAGGTGCTGGTGGCCCACGCTTATAGTAATCCTAGATATACAGGAGGCTGAAATCTGAGGATCAAAGTTTAAATCCAGCTGGGGCAAGAAAGTCTGAGAGACTCTTATCTCAACTAATGACTAGAAAACCAGAAGTGCAACTGTGGCTTAAAGTGGCAGAGTGCTAGGCATGAGCAAAAGAGCTCAGAGACAGTGTTCAGGCCCTGAATTCAAGCCCCATAACCAACAACACAAAAGAAACCTGTCAAATTATTTTACATGGGGACTGGGGGATGGGAAATAATTGAGAGGGTAAATTTAAGTACATTAGATACATGTATAGAAGTATAACATTAAACCCTTTATACAGTATGTGCTAATAAAAATGTAAACAAAACCCCAAGCCCCTACAAAAACCATAAACTCAGAAATGTGTAACCCCACAGTTAGCAACAAGGATGATGCTCCTACATTTTCCTGGTCCACACTTTCCAAACTGGAACCATAGGTTTCCAAGCTGGAGTCATTGGTTTTGATGGAGCAAACTTATTACTAACTCTTGGCACAGTTGTAAGTCATTTTACTCTGGGCCTCAATATCATGAATAATACTTAAGAGTATTTTTCAAGGCCACAGGTATGCGGTACTGAGGAATTAAACCCAGGGCTTCATGCATGCTAGGCAAGCACCCTACCACCAAGCCACATTTCCAGGCCCCATGTTAAGAGAATGTTTAAATGGTTTCCTAATTTATTCTTGTGTTGGGAGACAGTTTCTCTTCACATACTCTACACCTGAATCTGGTCCTTATTGAAGTTGAGAATGAGTTGGAGAGGATATAAGCTAGAAGCCCTGACCATATAAGTGGAGGAAGTGAAGGAGATCCTTCCCCTCAGTCCTATGGGGGAGAGAAGCAATGAACAAAGGCAGGGTCACTGTGCATCTGTCTATATACATATTCCTCCTTCTCACCAATGCAGGTTCAACTCAAGAGAGCAATGGAGCCTCAGAAATAATTGAGGTTCCATTTTCCCAGACGTGACATGGGAACCACGAGCTGCAGTCTACTCAATTTCATCCTGTGGCAACACATGGTATGATGCAAGTGCTTGGTTTTAGCAGATGTAAAACTCACTTTCTACAGCCTGAGCAGAGCATGTAGGGCTGGTCAAGTAGAAGTTGGAGCCCACTTGGTACACATACTTTGAGAAAAGTGTCTAGTTCTATCTCCATAGTAGGTTCTAGTGAATCATCCCTCAAAGAGGAACATTAGTTACAACTCAATAGATGACTCCAGGACACATTCCAAATTAGACAATTAAGTAGAGAATGCCATATACACATCATACCTACCCACATAGTTGTCCTTTTCTAACTCTTACAAAGACTCAATAAGCACTCTCTTCCAGCAGCAAAGGTTTGTTAGACACTGTTCTTGATTGATGAGAATTTGGAGACAATGAAGGCAACATCCCTGCCCCAACTAAAGATGATTTTGGGGTGGTAAAAGGGAAGTGGGCAGAACTCTGAAAGATAAAGTATTTACTCAACGTGTCCAGATTAGGAAGTTGAACTTTAAAAAGATTCAAAAGAAATACTGTCTAAGTTTCTTTTTAAAGGCCACAGATTCTTTGATACTCCATCCACCAAGAGGTTGAAAGTCTATATTCTCTTTTCTCAAATCAAAATGGACTTGTGATTCCTTCAACCAATGAAGTATCACAAAAGTAACAATACCTGACTTACAAGGTGAGGTCATGGGGCCATGAAGACCTTGTTGGACGCCTAAGTTGGCATGTCAGAGATCGAATTACTTAGAGTTTGAATATTAATTTAATTTTATTTTTTTTTGCCAGTTCTGGGGCTTGAACTCAGGGCCCCAGCACTGTCTCTGAGTTTCTTTGGCTCAAGGCTAGCACTCTACCACTTGAGCCACAGTGCCACCTCCAGCTTTTTCTGTTTATGTGGTACTGAGGAATTGAATACAGGGCTTCATGCATGCTTGGCTAGCACTCTATCACTAAGCCACCTTCCCAGTCCAAGTCTGAATATTTAAAGGAAGATAGTATAGGTGCACTGGTTGTCAAGTCTGGAAGAGTTGTGTGTTGAGTCACTGCAGCCTGGTGATAGGTATGTGAGTAAAAACAGTGTCAGAGGATTCCAGTACCACAAGTCAAGTCACCCTGAGCCATTTAAGCCTTCCCAGCTGAAGCTTTGGACACTCAGATCCCAAATAAACTCCCTATGTATTCTCTGAGTTCCTAATTCACACAGGCTATGAGCAAAATGAAACGCTGCTTTATGCCATTTGCTTTTAAGCATTTAATATGCCCAAAGATTTATCAGAAACAAAAAGTAACTAGTACAAAAGATGAGATTTGAGAAGAAATTGATCAGTTATAGAAAAACATTAAATTATCTTCTTTGCCTAAGTCTAGGTAGAAAGATACTTTTATCTTTCTACCTACTTTTATCTTTGCATCACCGTTAATGTTTCAAATATCTGTTTTGCCTTCAGATGCCAGAACAGAAAATGCTTCAGTTCTTCTGAAAAACTGGAGTAGTTAAAGAATTTGGGGAAGACACCATTCCTTGTCTAGTTTTTCATAATGGAACTAACATTTTCATGATGTGATTCATAATTTCCCAAGATCCTAGTTTTTAACAGGTATTCAGTAACATTCTGGAATGACTTATGGGGTCCAAGCAGTCATAAGAGATAGGAGACATTCCAGACAAAGCAATGGGAACAAGGTGACTAGTATAGGGAAAATAGAAGGGGCTATTTGGACCTCATTCTTCATCCTTCCCTATTCATATACCTTTGCTCAATATTTAGGCCTTTAATTAAGCTAAGGTGTTCTCCATTTATTAAGATGTTCTTCCACTTGCTGGTGAACTCCTACGCATTCTCCAAACCTCAGTTTAATTGCCATGATCTCTCTGATACCACTCCTTTCTAAGTGGAACTAATCACCCCAAGTCATTCTCTTGTAACACTTTTCATGATCTGATCTCCTGCTTGGGAGCCCTTGTGCCACCCAATAGATCAGAAAAGACTCCCTTGAGGAGTCCATATAATTAAAGGCAGAGATATCTAAAGACAGTCACACTATAGTATAATGAGAACAGTACAGATTTATGACAGGACATGATGTGAAGCAAACCCCTTTAGGAGGAAAACAGGAAGTACCACAAACTAGGTGACAGTTGATACGCCTTGGAACTAAATTAAGATCAAAATAGTGCACGGGCAAGTCTATGGCATCACAACTGAAAAAGTCTCAAAAGCTAGCCACTAAATTAAGAGGAGCACTCTCTGGTCAGGTCACTTGTCACTCCTCACTGCTGAAGTGTCCCTGCTCAAGTCCTCCCAAGTTTTCTCTGTAGAATATATGAAGACTCTCAATCTTCCCTATTATATAAGTTATCAAGTAACATATGAGTAAGCAGTCCCTTAAAAATGAGGCAGTGATACATTAAAATGTATTCAAACTCAGTAGCAATCAAATAAATCAGATAAAGTTGGCAAGTGTTTTTAGAAATTTTGTCTTGTATCAAAGAAAAATCATGGAAACCAAACTCTAACCTTTCTGAGAATCAATTTGGTATGATGTATCAAAAGTCTTACTAATAACTACATCTAGCAAATTAAAATTTCTATTTATAGGAATTAATAATACTCACTGGCACCAGTGGCTCATGCCTGTAATTCTAGCTAGTCAAGAGGCTGAGATTAGAGGATTGCAGTTTGAAGCCAGGCTGGTTGTCAGGTAAATCCATGAGCCTCCTATCTCTGACCACCAAAAAGCCAGAAGTGGAGCTGTGACTCAAGTGGTAGAACACTAGCCTTGAGCAAAAAAAGCTCAGGGACATCTTCCAAGCTCTGAATTCAAGCCTCAGAACTGAGGGTTTGAAAAAGTCTTTGCTCAGGGTCATGACAACATTATTTTAAATAGTGGAGGCTTAGAGATGTCATTATATAGAACATAATTAGAACATGTACTTCGTATGCATGAGGCTCTGGGTTCAATCTCCAGCAATCATAAACAGTAGGAAATATAAAGTACCTAAATGTCTATGAAAAGAAGTTACATTTGGCACTGCAATAATTCAACAACATTGACAAAATGGTTAAAATGTGGCTGGCATTACCATATTTATCATCATAATAGCCTATAAGGCAATTACATATCAGAATGTTGGCAAGTACCTTCCCAGTGGCCACACAACTTGTACATAGACCCCACAGCTATATTAAAGATGTAAGATCTCATACTGTAAAGAGAGTAGCCAGTAAGGCTAATTCTGGGACTTTTTTTGTTTTTTCTGGTGTAGGTCCTGGGACTTGATCTCAGGGCCTGGGTACTGTCCTTGAGCTTTTTTGCTTAAGACTAGTGCTCTACCACCTGAGCCATAGCTTCACTTCCAGCTTTCTGGTGGTTAACAGGAGATAAGAGACTCATGGGTTTCCTGTCCAGCTTGGATTCAAACTTTAATCTTCAGATCTCAGACTCATGAGTAGCTAGGATTACAGGCATGAGCCACAGGTACCCAGCTTAATTCTAGCACTTTTATGAAAGTTGTAGTATTTGATATTTTAACCTAACCAACACATGTGTCCTTTCACTATGACACAATCCATACAAGAAAGGGGAGATGGGAAAGGGAAAATATTGGACCCCTTGGCCCAATGGATTTTAATATTATAAGGTACAGACATTAGCAAGAAGGAAAGGGAAGGGAAAGGGAAAGGGGGGAGGAGGTGGGGGAGAAACAAGGAAAGGAAAGGGAAAAAGAGAGGAGAGGGGAGGAAACTTAAAAACTGTACTGCCTGTGACAATGACTTAGGCAGTTGACATCTAAATCTGCCCAGCAGCAATCTGGATAGATTGCTACCTCACTGACCTCTGGGTTAAGCAGTCCTGTGGAAATCTCTAGCTAGTTCTCTATCCAAGAGGCTACCCATTAAGCAAAGGAGCCTCAGCCTAGTAGAGCAAGAGGAGAAGAGGGGAGGCCTGGGAAACTACAAAAACTTAATACCAGTTTCTTCAGGTCTGGAAGACAACATGGGGAGGAAGTCCATCTTGCAAAGGATTTTACTAGGGTGGGAATGCACACAGATAGTGCTGCTGGTCATGCAGCCAAGAAGTAATATCAAGGAAGACTCTCAAGCAGCTTTGTTCCTTAACCTTTTGCTCATCTCCCTATACACCAAAACAATTAGAGGCCTGGAAGAACAGGAGGAGGAAGGAAGGAAATATTAGAGAGCCCCCCCCCACCTCCCCGCTACCCACCCCTCCCCTCACAAAAGTGAACAATGAAAAAGAGGTGCAACCAAATAAATCTACCTTTCACATCTGCAGAGCTATTGGTCTGGCAAAAGTAGTATATTAGATACACTGCATTTTAAAATAGCAGACTTTTGATAATCCACAGTGGCCGGTAGATTGTGAACTCCAACCAAGGATTTGTCTCCTGGAGAAGGGAGATTTTAACAAAATACAGTTGCCAATTCTGACTAGAGAAAAACAAAATAATTCACATTTGCATCCCTCTGAGCTACAATAATTCAACAAACAGAAAAAAAAAAGCCTTACCAGAAACTCCATTTTGCAAATTAGGAAATTAAGAAACTTGCCAAAGCCCACAAAGCACATGGGAGGCTCAGTTTGGAGTCCGACCCAGGGCTAACTCAGAGACAATGCTTTTCTACAGCTACTTTGGGATTGTTAAAAATAGTATCCAAAAATACATCTTCAGGTGTCTGTAAATCCACTTCAAAATTTCTTTCCAATCTTGAAATTTTCATCTCAGGGATGATTTAAAAAATAAACATAGACTCGAATGTCGGAAAGATTGTTTTAGAAGTAAAGGCCACTTTCAGATCACCAACACTGTTTTGTTTTTTGGTATTGAGTACTAGGCTTGAATTCAGGGCCTGGACACTGAACCTTAACTTTTGTGTGCAAGGCTGGCATTCTACCACTTGAGCCATATCTCCACTTCCAGCTTTTTGCTGAAGACAAAGTCTCATGTAGCTGGGTGCCGGTGGCTCACGCCTATAATTCTAGCTACTCAGGAGGCTGAGATCTGAGGATTGCGGTTCAAAGCCAGCCCAGGCAGGAAAGTCTGTGAAACTCTTACCTCCAATAAACCATCAGAAAACTGGAAGTGGCGCTGTAGAGCGCTCGCCTTGAGCTGAAGAGCTGAGGGACAAGTGCTCATGCCCAGAGTTCAAGCCCCACGACCAACCAAAAAAAAGTCTCATGTAATTTTTCTTTCCAGGCTGGCTTCTAACTATGTCTTACATAGGTGCAATTATAGGTATGAGCCACCAGTGCTCAGATTTAACACTGTACTTTAAAACTTACTGATATCAAGTAGTAATATCTTACTATTCATGCACTAATAACTAGCAAGAAAGGATACAGATAACAGTACATAAATCATAATTTTAATTGGCCATAGCAATTAAAAACCAAATAACTTACAGAAATCAGTGTTTCACTGCAATTCAAACATAAGACTGGTAATAGAAAAACAAAACAAAACAAACAAACAACAGAATGATTTCAATAATTCTCAAGAAAATTAGCCTCTCTACTATATATAAAACTGAGCACTTTCCCTTTCTCTTGAAAATCATATTTTTCCAAGGCAGGCTAAGGAGACACTGATTATCTTTCCAAGAAATCTTTCAAGTGAATTGTAGTGATAATTGTGGCTCATCAGCTTAGTTTCAGGCATGTATTATATATGAAAGTGAGTGGAGAGGGGCTGGGAAGGTGGCTCAGTGGTAGAGCTCTTGCCTTGCATGCATGAGGCCCTGGGTTCGATTCCTCAGCACCACATAAGCAAAAAGAAAAAAGCTGGAAGTGGCACTGTGGCTCAAGTGGTAGAGCGCTAGCCTTGAGCTGAAGAGCTCAGGGACAGCGTCCAGGCACAGAGTTCAGGCCCCACAACTGGACCAAAAAAAAAAAAAAAAAGAAAGTGAGTGGAGGTCATGCAAATGTCTAATGGGAAGGATATGTACATAAGATATGTACATTCACTCAAATAGTAGTTTTAAGCCATGTCTAGAATTTGTTTTACAGTGTTCTAGCAAAGAAATACTATAAGGGAAAGATTAAACAAATGTGAAGAAATCTTGATGTCTGGTGCTATGTTAATTGCTATATTAATCAGTACCATAAAATCATGTATTTAATTTTTCTATATAATCAAAGTTCTTCATAATTAAAAAATGGAAAAAGGCTACTGAGGAGGTTGAGATCTGAGAATTGCAGTTCAAAGCAGGAAAGTCCATGAGATTCTTATCTCTAATTAACCACCAAAAGTCCAGATTTGGAGTTGTGACTCAAGTGGTAGAGCATTAGCCTTGAACAAAAAAGCTCAGGACAGGACTTAGACCCTAAGTTCAAGCTCTAGGACTGGCACAAATAAAAACAAATTGAAACAAAATATGAAAAATTAAATAAAAGCATTCACAATGACAGTGTGTGGAAAAAATAGATTACAACAATAATTAGCTCATACTGGTCACAGCTATATAAAAATAGCAATCAAATAGCAATACCCCTTCTATGGGTTTCTATGTACCATTTTTACTATAAGAGACAAAGATACTTTAAGGATATGGCTAATTCTAGATGTGGATTAGGAATTGCACAAGATAAACCTGAAAGATTGTGTCATACCTGACAGCAGAGGAACTGTCAAACAGTAGTCCTAAACCAGGCAATGGTGGCTTATGCCTGTAATACTAGCTATTCAGGAGGATGAAATCTGAAGATAATAAAAGTCAGCCAGGGCATCAAAGTCCCTAAGACTCTAATCTCCAAGTAACCAAAAAAAAAAAAAAAAAGCCCAGTGAATGGAACTCAAGTGGTAGACAGCTAGCCTTTAGTAAAAAATGCCAAGAGACAGCACCCAGGCCCTGAGTTCAATCCTCAGTACTGGCATGTACGTGCATTCTCTCTCTCTCTCTCTCTCTCTCTCTCTCTCTCTCTCTCTCTCTCTCTCTCTCTCTCTCTCACACACACACACACACACACACAAACACCACCACCACCACCACCACCACCACCACCACACACCACACACACAAAAACAATCTAAAACCAAACCAAAACTAACACTTGTATTTTAAAAGGATCCATCTACCATGGGTGGTGCATTCCTGTAACCTCAACACTTGACCAAAGCAGAAGGATTGCAAGTTTACATGTTTGAGGCCAGCCTGGACTATATAGTGAAACTTTTTTCAAAAAAGAAAAGAGTTTACTGAAGCAAAAGGCCAACTGAATTAAGGCTCCTATTGGGTAAAGATAGTTCAACCTAAACTTTAGTAAGGAAAATGGATATAATATTTCAAGCACATTGAACTGGGTGTGAATTCACACTGGCAGTTAAAAATACCCTGGAGCAGGTATCATGTCTGTAGTCCTAGTGACTGGAATGAGGGAACTGAGGCAAGTGTGCAGATGTCAGCTCATCAGCTTGAGACTAGCCTGGGCAACATAGTTAGACTCCATCTTTAAAAACAAAACAAAGCCAGGTGCTAGTGACTCACACTTGTAATTCTAGCAACTCAGGAGGCTGAGATCTGAGGATCACAGTTCAAAGCCAATCTGGTTTGGATAAGGTTAACACTCTTATCTCCAATCAATCACCACAAAAGCCAGAAGTGAAGCTCTGGTTGAAGTGGTAGAGTGCTAGCGTTGAGCTCAGGGTCATTGCACAGATCTGTCCCAGGACAGACAGACACAGACACACAGACACACACAGACACACACACACACACACAGAGACACACACAGACACAGACACACACACACACACACACACACACAGAGGAAAAAAAACCCAAGAGAAAAAACCAAAATCAAAAATACCATAATTGATCACTTTGAAAGGTATTAAGGAACCCACTCATTATTTTGACAATTGGTAAATAAAAAGAAGCATGGAGGGAGGATGGGAAGGGATGGGAAGGGGAAACAAAGGAGGAGGCTACAATGCTTGATAAGAAATGTACTCATCTTGCCCATGTAATTGTAACCCCTCTGTATAGTATTTTCACAATAAAAAAATACCATTTATTTCTACTGTATAGGAAGGAAAAAAAAAAGAAGCAAGCATACAACTGGGAGGAAGGCAGTCATAACAAACATGTGACAATGTTTCTGAAAGTACGTTTATTATACCTAGTCCCTGGCAAGTGGCGCCAAGCCTACACCCAACTCTAAGATGTTTAAAATCTCATGCAGAAAGCTCATATCCAGCAAAGAGAAAGCATGGGCAGCTCAATGTGAGAAAACCAAACTACAGGTGAACAAAGTACTTGGAAGCCAGCCCAAAAGGGGCCTATTACTGAGGGGAGGAGCTCAGAGCTGAGTTACCCAAGTTTTTTGCATCTTAAATCACTCCACAATCTAGCACATAGATCTTCACATCCCCTAGCACACACACTGTGGGGTTAACTTCATTTCCTAGAGACTGGAGGACCTTGAGATATCCCTACAGGAAGAATTAACTCCCTAAAACTGGATATGTGATCTAGCTTGGGAATTTCACTCATGTTCTGGTATTATAAATGTCAATCTGGCCAAAATGTGAGTTTCCATGAACAGTTAATAAGCACAAACTGATGCCACCCCCACTTCCAATACTAATGTCTGTTTTTACACTAAGATTTTTATATTATCCTGGTAAATCCTCGAACTAGGGAGGAAGCATTATTACAACTCTGTAAACAAGAGAGTAAAAATGAGAATTAAGTCAGCTGCTCAAGGACCCCAACAGACATTTCACACTGACAGAATATCTTTGAGACTGAGTGAGAGTGATAATAAATGCTATCCTTCTATCCAAGGCCTCTTATGAAATGTCCCTATCAACAAGGATCTTTCTGCTGTCTACTATATACTGCTATATTCTGGATAAATTTGTTGGCCCCATACATGTACATTATGGTTTCCCACCCACAAACATATTCTTTCCTTGCTCCTAATCTCCTGAGTCCCATTCAGCTTCCCTCTTCCTATTCCAGAAGCAGTTCATTTCCTTCTGTACCCAGAGTTCTCACCTTCACACAACTCATTGCTTGGATCACATACCTCCACACAAGGGTATAATGTACACTTTTAGTCTCCCTAGTCTGTGAATTCTTTGTAGGCCAAAGTTGAGTACTGATTTATTCCCCCAGGAAAGGGAGAGAATATATTCTCTATAAACATCTGCCAAGATTGGTTTGAATGCAGGCACAACCCTGCTCAAATATCTGTATTTCTCATAAGCTCCAGGTTACCATATCCCATTACTCCCATCTAGCTACAGAAAGGCAGCTAGAGATAGAAAGCTCCATCAACGCTGTTCATAACACAGACCTGGTTTCCTGCTCATTGCCTCTGGTCCTTATAGGTTGTCATTCAAGGCTGTAGAGATTACATCCTGTCTTTTCTCTTGGATTAGAAATACGTGCAAGGCTAATCGCGCCTTCAAAGCTTTTCAAAGTTATGGTAGAATAAACAGAATATAAAACTTACCATCCTTCTCCTAGGTGGTCACATTTCAAAGTAGTTTCTGCATTCTACCATAGACTCTGGATGTTATTACTAGCTCCTACTTTCCATGTAACCACTCTATATGGTTAAGATAGTAAACTAATGTCATTGAACTGACATTAAGTAATTACATTTCTGTGCCACAGTAACCACCATGCATGTCCAAAGTTCTTTTATAAAGTAAAACCAAAACTCTGTACTCATTACTCAACAGTTTTCCACTGCTTCCATGAGAATAATAACTCCTTTCTGTTTCTGACTACCATATTTTATTTAGTGCATCTGTGTTGTAGTCTGCTTATAAGTCAAATTTTCTTATTTTTTAAGAATGAACAATATGCATTTATATATATATAATATGCTGTATGTATGTATGTACTGAATTTCATTTTATCCATCCATTGATAGACACATGGATTATTTCCAAATGAAGAGGCTTTTTGTTCGTTCATTTGTTTGTTTTGCTTTGTGTTTTGGTGCTGGTATTTGGATTTGAACTTGGGGCCTTGTGCTCTCTCTTGGCTTTTCCTTTCAAGGGTGGCATTCTACCATGTAAGCCACACCTCCAGTTCCAGCTTTTTGTTGGTTAATTGTAGATAAGAGCCTTACAAACTTTTTTTTGCCTGGCTGACTTTGAATTGTGGTCCTCAGATCTTAAACTTCTGAATAGCTAGGACTGCAGGAATGAATCTTCAATGGCTGGCTCCAAATGAGGAGTTTTAATCAAAAGATACTTAGAAGTTTAGAACAGCTCAGGGTTCAAATAATCTCTTTAACATTGTGAATGCAATCAAAGACTGAATTCAGTAATTAGGACCACAGAACAGAAAGCTGCTGAAACCAATTTCCTTCTGGCATATAGATCAGGAATTTATTTAAATACTAAAATAGCCCATTGCCCTGGCTACCTTAGAGGGCCTAGAAAGAATGTTGAACTTACTACATTTCTGCAATCACCTTCTCCTTTGTTCTCTCTTATCTACTTCATCAGCTTCAGAGAGCACTGTTCCACTACTCTGCAGAGGGCCTAGTAACTCCAAATCTTTAGTGTCTGTATACATTCTATCAGTCTTTGCTACCTCACTGTTAGTGGCCCCTCTGCTTACAAAGCCTTTCTCTCTTGGTTTACTTATAGGCAGGGACACCTCGCCAGAGTCTTTTCTTTTTGTTCTTCATGGACCCAGAACTTGGGTGCTGAGCACATGATTATCTGATAGATTTCTGAATTAAAACTCTATTACTGCTGGGTGCCAGTGGCTCATGCATGTAATCTTAATTGTTCAGAAGGCTGAGATCTGAGGATCATGTTTCAAAGCTAGCCTGGGCAGGAAAGGTTGTGACACTCTTATCTTCAATTAATCACACACACACACAAAAGCAAACCCCAAAACAAGTCCCAGAAGTGGAGTTGTGGCTCAAGTGGTAGAATAGCTCAGGGACAGTGCTCAGGTCCCAAGCTCAAGATCCAGGAAAAGCCCCATTTGTTAGGAAATGGAAATAAATAAATAAAATTTAAAGACTAATCTCATTGCAAGTAAGTGTTTTTGTTCTTCCCAAATTCAGATGTGATTCTAACCCCTAATGTGGTGGTATGAGTAGGCAGCGGGGCCTGTGGGAATGAATATATTGGAATCATCACAAATGAGACTGCCACCTTCATCAGAGAGGTCCCCAGGGGCTTCTTCCACTTTTTCTACCTTGTGAGGTCAAAGTGAGGCAGCATCACAATGAACAAAAGTGGGTGCTCAGCAGACATCTAATTTGCATGTGCCTTGATCTTAGACTTCTCAGTGTCCAGAGATATGAGAAATCAGGGCTGTTCAAAGCCACCAATTTATGGTACTTTATTATAATAGCCAGAAGAAACTGTAAGACATCAACCAAGGGAACCTAATCACTTAAAGTTGTCTACTGAGTTAAAAAAAAATTTTAACTCTGAAGATTATCCAGTAGTCTAAAAATAGTAAAAGTAATAAATGCATGAGTTTTAAAGAACCCAACTGTAGGATAATGACAAATACTTGGAAGTTCAAAATCATGTCTCACTCAGTTTAGTATCATTAGCAAATGACTGCCTTTTTTGATTATACAAGAAGATTAAATCCAGCTCTGCTGAAGTGAAGTGAAATCCTAATCCACAGAAAATGACTTTAGGTGGTAGGAAGAACACAGAACTCAAAAGATTTAGCCCTGTTCTGCAACTTACAAGTTACAAATTACAACTTACAAGTTACAATATACTGGGTATATTATGCATTAAATACTACATATAGTATATACTATAAAGTATGCTAGATAGTATATAGTATAGTATATACTACAGTATATACTATAGTATATATTATAGTACACAATACTATACTTTTATCTATAGTATACTATATATTCAAACATATATAAATATATAAATTCCAGTTGAGTATCCCTAATTAGAAAATCTGAAATGCTTTAAAATTCAAAACTTTTTTTTTTTTGGTGGGGTGGGGGGAACTGGCTTGCACTCATGTCTTCAAGCTCTCATTCACTTTTTCTACACAGAAGATGCTCTACCATTGGAGCTATGCTTCTACTTCTGGCTTTTTCTGGCCAATTGGAGTTAAGAGTCTTGCAGTTTTGACCACCAAGGCTGGTTTTGAATTTCCATCCTCAGATCTCAGTCACCTGATTATTAACATGAACCACTGGCACCCAACCAAAATTCAAACATTTTTGACTGCCATGTTAATGGTCAGAGAGTTTCAGATTTAAGAGCACTTTGGATTTCATATTTTCAGGTCAGGGATGCTCAATCTGTGCTATGTATGTTCCATTTAAGTCTCAACCTCTGTTCTCTGGTAAAGAGGGAATAAAATACAAATACTATATTGCTTTTTTATTATTTTGTTTTGTTTTGTTTTTTTGCTGGTCCTAGGGCTTGAATTTAGGACCTGGGCACTGTCCCTAAGGTTTTTTGCTCAAGGTTAGTGCTCTATTACTTGAGCCACAGGCTCCACTTCTAGCTGCTTTTTGATAGTTAATTGGAGATGAGAGTCTCACAGCCTTTCCTACCTGGGCTGGCTTTGAAACTGTGATCCAAATCTCTCAGGCAGGATTACAGGCATGAGCCACTGGCACCTGGCTCAACATTTTTGTGTACACAATGCTCAGTACCACATATGGTGCCTAAGTGGAACAGACATACTTTTTCTTATTCTTGTCACTAAACGTAACTAAAATTTTTATTATTATATATATGAAAAATCTAAAAGGGAACAGAAGAAGCCAACTGGTCAGAAACCCTGGGATCTGAGTCAAAGAGCAGTGATGAGTTCCATGTTTTTGTTTTTTGTTGTTGTTGTTGTGTTGCCGCATACCCTAGACTTGGAACTGAAGATGTCAGCCAAGCAAACACCAATCAATTACAGAAGAAAATAAAAAGTTCCAACAAAAGTTTGCTCTTTTGAGCCAAAGGAAAGAGCAGGACAGTCTAGAAAGACATAACAATTGCTTTTCCTGGGCAGACATAACAGAAACAAAACTGTGATCCAACCCCACCCAGGGCAGATAAGACAAAGCTGTCACAAGGCCGGGTGATACCTGGCTTAACTTAATGCCAAAGAATGGCATTCACTACTGAGCACTGGTCACTAAAGTGACCTACCCTGCAGGGTCAGCAGAGACTAACAGGAAGATGGAACTGCTGCCACTCCTCTCATGGGTGTTGACAGAAACCAAGTAGGAAACCTGGACTTCTACATTTCTGAGTGAACCAGTGCTCCCCCCTTGCCTTACGGCAATGATATTCCAGAGATTTAGATGACATTTAGGGTTCAAATAACACTCAAACTTTCAGGACACAATATAGAAATGGCCAAGTTTTAGTTTAAAAAAAAAAAGTCATTATACCAAAATCAGTCATTATACCAATCATTATACCAAGAAGTGAAAAGATCTCAAATGAAAACAATTAACAGTAACTAACTGAGGTAAGAGAATTATCTGACAAAGATTTTTAACACAGTCATAGTAAAAAAAAAATGTTTTAATGAGGAGTAATAAGTATGATTAAAACAATGAGAAAAAGCCTAAAGAAATGGAAATACTTAGACATATAAAACTATTTTTTGAAAGCCAATGGAAATTCTAAAAATGAAAAATACAATAACCAAAATAAAAGTTCAGCACATTGATAACAATAGCAGAGCAGAGCAGATTGAGGAGAAGAATTAGTAAGCTAGAAGAGCAATGGAAATGACCCAATAAAGCTGAATATCAGAAGTTTACATTTGTAATCTGAACTACTTGGGGAGACTGGGATAGGGAGGATCACAGTTTGAGGTCAGCCTGGGTGGAAAAGTTTGTGAGACCCATTTTTAACTGATAACTGGGCACAGTAGAATGTGCCTACCACCTCAGCAATGATTGGAAGCCTAAAACAGGCAGATTGTGGTTCAGCAGTGCATATGGACAGGAAACCAGACTATCTCAAAAGTAGCCCATGGAGTCAGGCAATGGTGGCTCACGCCTATAATCCTAGCTAATCAATGCCACTTGTTTTTTTTTTTTCCGTCAGTCGTGGGGCTTGAACTCTGGGCCTGGCACTGTCCCTCAGCTTTTCAGCTCATGGCTAGCAATCTACCACTTGAGCCACAGCACCACTTCTAATACTAGCTAATCAAGAGGCTGAAAATTGAGGTCTGAAATGAGCCCAGGGAAGACAAATCTGAGAGACTCTTAATCCAGAAGCGGAGATATAGCTCAAGTGGTTGAATGCCAGCTCTGAGTAAAAAGTACAAATAAAAATAAAAATAAATAGTAAGTAAAAGCACAAGAGCACAAAGTTTTAAGTTTGAGCAAAAGAAGTGGCAAAAAAAAGTAACCAGCACAAAAAGAAGGGCTGAAGGCACATCAGTACAGTGCCTGACTAGCAAATATGAATCCTTGAGTTCAAATCATAGTACCATTCAAATTAAAAAAAGAAAAAGAAAACAGAAATGGCTCAATATGTGTCATACAGATAAAACAGAATGAAAATGACCAATGGCTAAGGGACCTGAAGACCTTAGCAAAAGACCTAAATTTGTGTTACCACCTTTTTAGAAAAACAGGAGAACCAGGCACACTGGTAAATATCTGTAATCCAGAGAGAGAGAGAGAGAGAGAGAGAGAGAGAGAGAGAGAGAGAGAGAGAGAGGAGAGAGAGAGAGAGAGAGAGAGAGAGAGAGAGAGAGAGAGAGAGAGAGAGAGAGAGAGAGAGAGGAGAGGGAGAGAGAGAGAGAGAGAGAGAGAGAGAGAGAGAGAGAGAGAGAGAGAGACCTGAATTCCAAGGCCAACGTCAATGAAAGCATGAGACCCAACCTGAAAAGTAAACAGAAACAGGAAGGGCTGAAGTGGGAGAACACTTGTCTATCAGTTTGAAAGCCTAGTACTACAAGAAAATGAATAAATGATATGAAAGACACAAACGCTATATATCCAGTATGTCTAGTGAATCCTAGATAGGATAAACCCAAAGTAATTCTTGTTAATACAGAGCACAAACCTCTGGAACTAAAGACAAAAATTATTAAAGTATCAGGATCAAAATGACCTATTGCATACTAGGGAAATACAAAGGGTTTCATTCATGTTTTTGCAGAAATACAAAAGTCATAGAGAAATGGTCTGATATTTTTCAGATGTATGTACAGTGTATGTATGTACAGTGGAAATTTTTCTTCAGAAAGAAAGGGACATTCAGGCTACTGATTTTACTCTTCAAAATCAGTGAAATACACAGCTGGTTCTTTGGGAAAAAAATCAATAAATTTGACAACCTTCTAGCAAGACAGCAGATGTTAAGTTAGGAATGAAGGGGGGGCTGTCAGTATGGACTGCACGTGTATCAGGAGGACAAGAAAAAATACTGTAACAATCCCACATTCATGTTTTGACAACCACTTAGAACCACTTTCCTCAAAAACACAAGGCTACTGTTATTCCCAATATTTTATAGATAACTGAATAGCTCTATAACTATTGAAGATATTAAGTTTCTTCATTTATTGTGTCAGTATCAAGGCTTGAACTCAGAGCCTCATGCTCTTGCAGCTTTTTCAGTCATGGATGGTATTCTACATTTGAGCCATTTCTCCAGTCCAGTTTTTTTTTTTTTTTGCTGGTTAATTTATCATAGAGAATTTTCTGCCAAGGCTGTCTTCAAACCAAGATCCTCAGATCGTAATCTTCTGAGTAGCTAGAATTACAGATGTGAGCCATCAGTGAGTGCCAGAAGAAACTGAATTTATAATTTTAACAGATTCCTTAAAAGATATTTCTGAGCCTAAGTAAGTTTGACTGAGAGAATTCTACAACATGTTCATATAATTACACCAATTCAACATAATCTTCCAGAAATCAGAAGATTTCCGAACCTGCCAAATATTTTAAAAGTTTTTGATGCTAAAACCAGAGATTAGTACAAAAAAATCTATAGGCCAGTATCCTCCAGTAAAAATCTTAACAAAACACAAAAATTGTTAACAAAATATTAGCCAAAAGAATCATTTAATATATAAAATTAACTATGTACTACAACCAGTACATATTCAAGGACTTGTTAAGTATTTGAAAATCAGTATAACCATCACATTAACAAACTCAAGAAATATTACATGGTCCCTAACAAGATTTAATACCTATTCGTGACAAAAACTCTCAGAGAAAGAGAAGTTTGCTTTCTCTATTGATAAAGAGCATTTACCAAAATCCTACAGCTTGTTCTATGCTTAATGGTAAAATGAGTGAGTTCTACTTGTACTCTTGTACTTACTGGTAACAGACAGAATAATTCTCCTTAAGGTTAAGGCTAAGGTAAGGATGAAAGAATACCTGTTTCATAGATGACAAAAAGATTTAGCCAGCTGGGCACTGGTATCCTTCACCTGTTATCCTAGCTACTTAAGGAGGCTGAGATGTGAGGATCTCAGTTCAAAGCCAGCCCAAGCAGGAAAACCTGTGAATCTTTCATCTTCAGTTAAGAAACAAAGTGGTACTGTGCCTCAAAGTGGTAGGGAGCTACCCTTGAGCAAAAGAGCTCAGGGACAATGCTGAAATCCTGAGTTCAAGCCCTACTATCAACAACAACAACAACAAAAGAGATCTAGCCAGTATAGTAAGCCAGTTTAACCAGGTGGAGGAAATAGGTGTTTTTATCTGACTGAATATCATACGATGAATATATAAGCAAAATAACACATGAGACTTCATAAATTTATACAAATTTCATGTGCCAACTAAAAACATAAGTAGAATCACTCTACCAAATTTCAAGGCTGTTCAGCTCTAGTTAGACTGTATGGTACGGGCAGACATGAAGCAAGAGAACCTGAAAATAGACCCACAAAAATGCCCAACTCAGGGGCTGGGAAGATGGCTCAGTGGTAGAGCGCTTGCCTTGCATGCATGAGGCCCTGGGTTCGATTCCTCAGCACCACATAAGCAGAAAAAAAAAGCCGGAAGTGGTGCTGTGGCTCAAGTGGTAGAGCGCTAGCCTTGAGCTGAAGAGTTGAGGGACAGCGCCCTGGTCCAGAGTTCAGGCCCACGACCGGACCCCCAAAAAAAATGCCCAACTCATTTCTCACAAAGATGAGAAAGTAATTAAATGGAAGATGTTTAAGCAATAATTGGTGTTCAAATAGTTGAAGATCCATTGCCCCATCTCAATTAAAACAAAAAAATCCCTCAATTCTGAGCTTGCATTTTATATAAAAAAATTAACAAAGAATATCTTAAAGGAAAAAAGACACTGAAATGTTTTGACAAAAAGGCAGTAGTAGTAAAAATGTTTGTGACCTAAAACTAGGGAAAATTGCACACATGTGAGAAGAAGAGAGAAATGAAGCTTTGGGCATGGTGTACCTTTGGTGACTAGAAGACATTTATGTAGACTTGACAAATCAAGTGCAATCTATCAGAGGGAAAAAAAAATCAATAACCTAGACGTCATCCGAATTGAAACTAGTACAGGGTAAAAAAAACTTTTAAGTAATGAAGAGACAAGCTACGGACTTGTAGAAACCATTTGCAAACTATACACTCAGCAAAGGACTAGCATCCTGAACATACAAAGAATTCTTACAATTCAATAGTATCAAAAAAGCAAATGATCCATAAAGAAAAATGGGTTAAAAAAATCTTGAAGAACAGTGGATACAGCTGGTAAATGATAGTATGAAAAGATGTTCAACACTGTTGGTCATAATAGCAATACAAATTAAAACCGATGGGTAAATAAACATAGGAATACTCATTCTATACCAGGGAATACTACTTATAATACTGATGCATGTAACAACTTAGAGAATTGTTAGAAGAAAAAAAAAAACTGCAACAAAGTTACAGATTGATGAATCTAGTGATAGTAAAATGACAAGATTATGAAAATGGAAAACAGATTAATGACAGCCAAGGGTTAGGGATGTGGTGGTGTGGGGAAGCAGAGGATGTGAGTATACCAGGTAACAAAAGGATCCTATAGTGATGGGAATGTTTTAAGTCTTCAGTTATTATCAATATCTGATTATGACACTGTACTATAGTTTTGCATAAGTCACCATTAGGGAAACTGCATAAAAGATACATAGATCTAACTTCATTATTTCTTATAATTTGATACATATCTACAATTCCCTCAAGATTTTAAAATCTCTTAGGACTAACACAACTAAAATAAAAGATAAATATTCTAGGCTTTGACCAGAAAGAGGATCAACAGAAGGCAAGTAAAGAGGTAATAACTCTAAGATGTTTCAGCTTTGGGGAAGGAGATATGCATATCAAAAGATATAGATGATAGCCCTAGCAGATTTAGGTGAAAGATCAGATGTGGGATAGTGGGTTACTGGGACTCTACGTTTAATGGGTGGGTGGTGATGGATCATGTACTAAACTAGAAGAGTTACAAGGATAGAAGAGTTTGGCTTAGGGTGTGGTAAGTTTATGTAGACTGTACTACATTCAGATAAAGATGCACAGGAAACTGTTGGATATGAGAGTTGAGAAAACAATTTGGGGATGAACATTTAACTTGATAATAACCAAAATGCAAATGAATCCCAGTCAGGTTAACTGACAATATTGCCAAAGGGAGAAACTACATTACCACTATCACTATAGGGTCCAAGTTTTAAGATATGTCTAAAGGTCAGTCTCTAGTGGCCAGAAAATGAGGAAAAACCAGGCATACATGGTACCACTTTAAAGAAAGATGTTTTGAGAAAGATTGAGTGGTAAACTCTGACCAGTAAGAGAAGAGATTAGTAAGAGTTACCCCCTCTGAATCTCATGACCTGGAGGCCACTGATGCCTTTTTGAAGAGCTTTGAAAAAATCAGAAAGGAGGTTCAGCCTGCTGGGTGCCGGTGGCTTACACCTGTAATCCTAGCTACTCAGGAGGCTGAGCTGAGGATCATGGTTTGAAGCCACCCTGAGCAGGAAAAGTCCTAAGAGAATCTTACCTCCAATAAACCACTCAGAAAACGCCAGAAGTGGTACTGTGGCTCAAGTGGCTGAATGCTAGCCTTGAGCAAAAGCCCAGAGTTCAAAGCCCAGCATGGGGAGTGAGGGGGGCGGGGTGGGGTGGGTATGTTCAGCTTACAGCAGACTGAGCAGAAGCTGTGAGAAATGAAGACATGTATAAAACACCAGTAACAAGTTTATCCCTGAAGAAAAGGAAAAATCAAGGCAAGTTGGGGTGGGGAGAGTATGACACAAAAGGAGATCCTGTTAAAAGAAGCTATGTTTGAATGCTAATGGAAGGAAAAGGTTAAGGGGAGAAGTTGAAGATTAATCACACAAATGGTAGGAACTGAGTAGGTTGGTAAGAGTAGAATTAGGTCAGATGGCAGATATCTACTCTAAGGAGATGGAGAAAGGAAAGTTACCATGCAAATACAGGTTGAAATTAGAAATATTACAGTATGTGCCACATGGCTATTCCTTGGTTACCTTGATTTTCCTTGTGAAGGAGAAGGCCAGGTAATTTGCTAAGACTGAAAGGATAAATTCACTTTTATTTCCTGAACCTGACCCAGTGCCTGAGACTGAGAAAATAAAAATAAAAATTACTGTTTCCTTCATGTAGCTGTTCATGAGAACCAATACTCATATTTCTTCAAGTAGCCACTAGGGAGCAGTCCCATCACCAAATCTTTCCCCTAAATTTTTAACAATGAAAGCAATAGAAAACTATAGGGTATTGTATGTTGTAAATATCTTTTTCAAGAAAATCCTGTTTAAGCTTTATATGTATGTACATGTATCTGCTCGTGCACATCCCTTTGTGCATGACAGGATAGAGATGTTTCCTCTGCTAGCTTCCAGTGCAACCATCCTATCAGGATGCCCAAAGGCATTTCTGGTCAAATGGCTGGACAGTTGAATGGTCTGACAGTCAGACTGCCCATCCTGGGTCTCTGGTCTTTCTCCCTTCCTTCTCCCCCCCACCCCCATCCCCATTCCCGTACCTTCTCACATACTTGGTAGATCTTTTACAATTATGAATGAATTCATCAGAAAAGGTGTTTTTTTTTAAAGCCCTAAAAACAGATTTTTGTTTCCATTCTTGAAATAAAGATTAGCCAGTCTACAACATCACTCCCTATTATGTATACCAAAAGCTGCAACTACTTACAGTAGCAATGGGATTAGAAAATATATTTTTCTAACTTTGGTTTTAACGAATGTAGGCCTCCAAAAATTGAGGAAAATGGCAGAATTCAAACACTGGGATGGAAACTTTCTAATGAAAAGTGATGTCAACAAGGGGTGCTGACCTTCCACAGCTTCCTGTCACACCAGTAGAACACATCATACTCCAGCTGTGGCTAGTTGGGTCAGATGCCTTATGAGCTGGAGCTGCAGGGAATATGTGAGAGGCTGAGATCATCACATGACTCTAGGGTGTTTAGTTTAAATGGGTGAAAAAGTGCTTGACACAAAAGCCTCCAAATTTGGTTATTTTAAGCTAGACTTGTTCCCTAACAACAGTACAAAGGAAATGGGTCATAAAAAGGTAATAAGAGTTGTAGTAGTTAGCACAGAAACAATATCAACCTATAAATATTTTAAACAGATACTTTCCTTTTTTCTGTTAATTTTTATTATTTTTTGCTTTTGTGGTACTGGGGAATTGAACTCAGGGCTTCATGCATGTTAGGCAAGCACTCTACCACTAAGCCACATTCCCAGCCCAGTAGCAACTTTTTTTGCAAGCCGTTTCAAAACAGAGTTTGAAGATTCTTTAGGATACTGTTTTAACTTGAAAATTAAGTGTTGCTTTTTTTTTTTTAACTGAACACTATTCTATTGGCTGCCATGACATCCAGTTTTATATATTACTTCTGGAAGCTATTTGGGACAAAGTTGCTTTTTTTTTTTTTAATAGGAATAAAATGCTAACCAGCAAATGATTCCTCTTTCATCCTAATAAAATTCACTTTAATACAAAAGAAAAACATCAATAATCACAATACTTTGACTCCATCAACACCCCCAGAAAATAACCTTTAAAAGAGAGATACACACTCATTCCTACTATACGTTCAATCTATGTGCAAGGTCAAGAGTCATGTGCTAAATCTCCCCCTCCTACCCTCCCCCCCCCCCAGTCAATGTTCTAAGTAAAGAGCCTGATTTCATTGCCACAGACTCACACTCCCCAACAACAACACTTCCTTTGAAAAACAGAATGTCACTTCCTCACTCCAGAGGCCAGAAGTCCCTCGATTCTGATCTGGAGAGCAAAGGCAGGAAATGGGTAGACTTCTGCCCACCGCCCCCCCCACCCCACCCCACCCCTGCCCTCAACTCCGGGGCCAGCGCCTGGTGCAGCCGAGGGAGGGCCGGTCTCCCCGAGCCCCCTGGATGCAGTGCAGCTGGGAGGCAAAAGCTCACTTCCAGGCTGTGGGAATGATTCCCGAGTTCAGCACCACAAGTCACTAGAACAAGGGCATCTCACCGCCAAGTGAACAGGGGGTAACCGCGAGGCCTCCTTAATGCTGAACTCCCTGGACGGGGGTGGGGGCTGGGGAGGGGTGTCAGCCAAATTTCGGTAGCTGGCACCGAGAGGACAGAACCCCACACTGCTCAGCCCCCCCCACCTCCGGCCTCCATGCCGCCCCGCTTCTCACTACAGGGGGAGAGGCTGCCCCAGCCACTTCAGTCAACACTGTCAGGTTCGCACCACCTGGCAACTGAAAACCCAGCTCCATCCCTCCCTCCCTCCCCCCCTCCCCCGCATCAAAGGGCCGCACAACCCCCAAATGCGGGTCAGTTACAGCGGACCAAACTGCAGTGTCACTCTGGTGTATGTGAGGGCCATACAGAATAAAGGAAAAGAAGGGGGGGGGACAAACAAATGAGTCACTTAATACAAGGGCTGCACATGCCGCTGACGCTGCCCGTGATGCAGCGGCTGGGGACTGGAAGGCAGCCGGCGGCCGCTCGGGAGGGGCGGCCGGAGAAAGGGAAGGGGAGCGGGTGCAAGGCGCCTCGCCCTTGGTGGGGCCCGGCTGCGCGGCCCCGCCGCCGCCGCCCTCCCCTACCCCGCGGGCTCCACCTGCTCCGGGAAACCGCGGTTCCCCCCAGCCCCGACCATCAACTCTCTCGGTGTCCATAAACCACCAATATAAACTTCCACAGTGTCTTTAGTTCTGCCGGAGGCCGGCCGGGGAGGCGCCGCCGCCGCCGCCGCCACCGCCGCGCCCGGCGCGCCCGGCCTCGCAACCTGCCGCCCCGCCCCTCGGCGGCGCACCTGTGACAGGTGTGCAGGTGTCCAGCACACCCCGAGCTGCGGGGAGCCGGCCGCTCCCAGCCGCACCCCCCTTCCCCGCCAAAGAGTCCCAGGGCCCAGCCTGTGCGCCCCTCCCGGACCTTCATCGGGACGTTCCCCCTCCTCCCCAGCCCCTCGGCGGCCGCGCCCATTCGTCGCCCGCACTCACATAGCGCCTCAACTTCTTCTCGGGGGGCGATTTCCTCAGCCAGCCGGTGCACACCACGTCGCCACCGCTGCTCATGCTGCTGGCTGACTGGAGCCCGCCGCCCGGACGCGCGGACAAGGGCGCGGGAGCAGGCTGCTGGGTCAGGCGGCCGCCGGTGCGCAGCTCGCGGGGGCGGGGAGGGGCCGGGCGGCCCCGGGCGAGACGGGCGGAGGCGCGCGGGCTCGCCCGCCCGGCGCGCGCCCGCTCTTTTTCCCCCCCGCGCGCCCGCGCACAGCGCACTTCCAGCCAGCCCGGCAGGGACGCCCCAGCAGGAAGGCCGGCGCGCTCGCCACGCCCACGGCCTGCGAGGCCGAGGAAGGGCGGTCTCGGTCCCTGGACGCCCGTGGGCCCCGGGGGACGCGCAAAGCCGCCACCGGCCAGCACGCCCTCTGGGGCTGTTCCTCCCCCAACCCCACCCCCCACCCCCTCCAAGCGCCTAGCACCAGGCGGGGGCCGGTAGGGAGAGAAAGACCTGGCCCCTGGTGGTGGTGTGTGAAGGCAAGAGGCTGGGCGGCCTAAAATCCTAAAATCGCACATGGATCTTTCAGGAAGGGTGGTCTGGGAAGGGCTCCTCTGGCTGGCTTGAGTTTCCGATCCATTCCCAGAGTTTCAGGTTTCATCTGGTCAGATTCTGGCTGAAATGGGTGACCTGCTTCCCTACAGGTTTCCAGAGTTTCATTAACTCTCCCACCCCCTTGGAGGAAGAAGGAAAGAAAATAAAAAGAAAAAAAACAAAACAAAAAACAAAAACCAGACCTATTAAGGAAACCTGAGTGTGGAGATATTTGCATGCATTGTTTACATAATTGTCTTCACCTGTCTACACATTGGGCAAGTCAGTTTTTACCATTTTATAGAGAGCCTAAGGTCTCAGAACTAACACAATGCAGAGCCTTTTCTAAATCAGGGGAGAGTGGAAGAGTCCTGCTCACCTGCTTTTTTCAAACTGGGAAACTGCTTTAATGTCTGTATATCAACTTGAGGGCCTCTTATTGCCAGGAGACAAAGTCCAGCTGGCTTCCTCCCACACTCTCTGGGAAAACAGAACTCAGGAAAAGGAAACTGCAGAATTACAGGCAAAAATTGGGTGTGCAACGGGTCATGTAAAGTAGGATACAATGATGTTCTTTGACATCATTGTGCATCGCATAGTTTAACAGGAACTATATGGATGCATAAACATAACACCAGGACTTCAGGGAAAGGTGGAAGGAGTTCTGAACTCATAAAAGTGTCTTCATTAGCAGCGTTTCTAACTTCTCTGAGAAGTTGCTAGAAACCTATGTTATCATTGGGGAACTGTGCTACATAAAGAGATGAGTTGAAACAGCATCTTGCCCCATGTAAAGCTGTTTTGTTCATTTCCCCTGTCTCCATGCAGTTAGTTGTTTCAAGCAGTTGGACATCCTTTGTCCAACAGAGTGATTGGGTTAGGGAAAGTTCATCCCTTCAGATTAGTTTATAAAATCTAGTCCCCTACCACTTGCTTAGTTTTTCTAGGCACCCTGGGAAGTGGAGAGACAAGCCACTCCCTCGACCCCACATTTTACTGATTTTCTCAATATTCAGTATGCTGCTGGTTAGAATGTAAAGGCAGAACTAAGGTTACAGCTGGGATTAGAGCTTCCTTACCTTATAATTTAGGAATTCTTAAGCCACATATAAAAAAGGCCACTAACCAGAATGATGGCCATTTTAAGCTTCTGGCTTTAAGTGCCTTAAGCTCTTTGTTCATTCACATCTGAGTCATGACGTCAAGTCTCCAGGATTTCAGACTGAGAAATCTGCACAGTTTGCCTCTGGTTGAAATCTGTGATCAAAGTCAGATTCACATATGACCTATCTTTTGCTTAAAGAGCAGTGTTTTAACTATTCTCTGAGATATTATGAATTATATGATTTAACACAGAGACTGGAAGACGTTTCAGCAAAATAGCTGGGATAGGTTGCATTTTGTAAAAACCCTTTAGGGTCTGATTTTGTTTAGTAGAAGGCCCTGGTTTGTTATTTACAATTCCATGTGCAAACGGGAAAGTTTGGTGTTTTATGATCGTGACATGACAGCCCTTGGAACACAAGTTGCAGAGGATGGGCTTTAGGAAGTGTTCTGTCTCGCTTTCTCCAATACCCTTCCCCAGAGGTTGAAGAAAGCACTCTTCTCAGGCTCTCCTGTCCCCAGTCTCCTACCCTCCTTTTGTTATCACTATTTTGTCCAACACAGAGCTGCACACAGGAAGCTGAACTGTTGTTGAGGTCCGTGGCTACAGGCTGGAGTGGCTCAGTCTCCAGAGTCTGAGAGGCGTGCCAAGCCTGGAAACAACCCTTGGACAGAACATTCCTGTCTGGACCTTCACTAAGTCCTTTCCACTCCCTGCTGCTTCGGTTCCCCACCCCCTCCCTTGGAAAAATGAAAAACAAATAATGTGAATGATTTATTTACATGAAGGTGGGCGCCATCTATTGGAAACAGCTGGGTCGACACTCCCCTTCTTCCCGCCCCCCCCTCCAAAAAAAAAGCTCCGTGAGGAAATGGATCACTAGTTTATAATTTAGGCAATTTTGATCAAAGACCACTGGTATTTCCTGAGGGGAATTAATGACCAACTCTAAGAATACTTCAGGACATTAATTCTACATTACCATTAAATTTCCAGGAAATGGCCATCTTATGGGTAGGGCACATTGTGAAAATGAGAGAAATGCACACCTGGGGGTACAGGAGGGGCTCCACTTCTGCCATGCTCCCAGCTCCTCCTTTCCCTTGCATCATAAAGCCTGAGTTTTAAAGGTTGCAGTGTGGTTTGAATGTTGTCAGCAACAGCCTGCATCCGTGCCTGTCTCAGAGTTAAGTATGTGTGGCTAGTGGCAGGTGCATGGCTGGTGGAACACTCCCAGGAATGGGTTTGGGAAGGCTGGAAAGAGCTGTCTTCAACTGCACACCAGCCTAGAGTGATTAAATGCCACTCAGAGCAGGCCTGAGTAATGTCAGTGACTGAACTGGGGGTGGGATGGATGTTTATGTCCTAGTCCTTCTGCCTTTTCTCCCCTTCAATTAAGTTGACAGGTTAATTTCAGAGCTGAGTGCTGCTTACAAAGTCAGTATGACCAGCTGAGCCACCTCAGCCAGTGACTCTCAGGACTCTTGCCTTTCAGACATATCGTGGGGGTGTTGTGCCTTCTGGTTGGTTTGAGACCATTTTATTCTGTCCATTAAATTAACCTCTGACTTATTCAACTCATGGTACCTGCTTTAGGATGAGATCTGGAAGGGGGCAGAAAGGTGAGGTTAAAGACCTAATTAGGTTTCCTCCCTATAAGTGGCTAACAGTCTGAGAGTTACTTGACACCATACGAAGGGGGAAGCATTTTGGAAAGAAACGTCCTTAAAATGTTTAAGCAGTATTCATTTTCAATTTCTCCTCTGTCACCATTCAGAACCAGAACTGACTGCTGTGGCAGTGAGGCTCCCAGAACACCAATGAGAACAGGAACATTACTTTGTCACACAGATCCTGTTGCGAACTCAGTTTCCCAAGAACACATTGTTAAGGTCCATATGAAGGCACCTTGGTGCTTCAAACCATAAGGTGCATGCTGTTCCATACATGCTCTGCAGAGAACTCCTAAACTGAATGTGTGTGTGTGTGTGTGTGTGTGTGTGTGTGTGTGTGTGTGTGTGTGTGTGTGTGTGTGTGTGTGCGCGCGCACGCACGCGCGCGCTTGCTAGTAGTAGGGGTTGAACCCAGGGTCTGTCTCAGCTTTTTGGCTTAAAGCTGGAACTACCACTTGAGCTACAGGTCTACATCTGACTTTGTGGTGGTTAATTGGAGATAAGCGTCTCACAGACTTTCCTGTCCAGGCTGTCTCCAAACTATGATCCCCAGAGCTCAGCCTCCTGAATAACTAGATTACAGGTGTGAGCCACCAGCACCCAACTGGTTAAGATCTTGAACATGGGTTAAGACCCTTTCCTCTAGAGCTTACCATCTTAACTTTGTTGCTAATGTTTACTTGTCAAGGAACTGAGTTCCTCCTTGAGGGAAGGAATATACCGTCCTCACTTCAGTACCTCCAAAGTGTCTCAGCAATGGGCCGCACACACACAAGATTGAAATAGTCATTATATATTTGTTGAGAGAAAAAGAAATCAAACCTCAAAGAATAATGGCTTGGGGCAAGCCATCTTGAGCAATCATAGCAGAAGAACAGAACTTGAAAAAACTTACAGTATCTGGAGTGGTTATGACATACATAGCCAATGGCTTCACTGGAGGGGCTGAACAGCTGGAGGGGGTCCAATGTGGCTTTAAGACTGGGGGTAAGTCTGCGGCTGTAAGGCATGTATCTAGGGGTGCAGTGCCTAACAAACAGTACTGCTAATGGCTTAAAAATCTTGGGGAGTTTAAAACTTAATTGTTCCTTTGACCTTTTGACTTCTACCCCTAGCACCATAGAGCTAACTCTATTGAGCCTTGGTTTCCAGTTTCTGATACTGTGGTACATATGCCTCAGATCCCCACTTCTCTGGAGCTGAGAAATGAGACTCTGGTTTCTCTGACATCTGGCTTCACCATGAGTCTTGTGGAGGTCCTAGCACTGAAGCCTTTATACCCTGACACAACACTAGCAAAGCTGGAGAAATCATATCTACTGTCTCAAAGTGGTTTCATCCAACAGATGACCAGAAATGCCATCTCCTCCTGCACTGACTGATGCACTATGATCTTGAAGGTTTGCTATTTGTTCTGCAGGTGATCCAAAGGAGGTCATTTGACTCTATTTCTCCTGTTGGTACCCAAGATGACTGACTCATAGCTAGTGAAGTGCTGTTAAATGGTTAAAAACTGGCTTTCTGGTGGTGCTATAAGACTTGGTATATGGTATATGCATAATCATTCCATCCCATTCCCCAACTTCAAGCTATCAACTTAATGTTACTCAATACGTCAAAACACAAGCAATGGTTTCTGTTAGTATTTCCAATATGAAGACACAACAGACATAAATGATGTCAATGGCAAGAGGGAATGGGGCAATGAAAATAATTAGCAACTGCTACATTTGGGGGCATTGCCATTGTTTTCAACAATTTTAATTTCAAGTTTATATGACTTAATTTTTGAGATATCATTTAAATACCACAAAGTATCATTTTTTGGGTCCGGTCGTGGGTCCTGAACTCTGGGCCTGGGCGCTGTCCCTCAGCTCTTCAGCTCAAGTCTAGCTCTCTACCACTTGAACCACAGCGCCACTTCCAGCCTTTATTTTTCTTTTTGCTTATGTGGTACTGAGGAATCAAACCCAGGGCCTCAAGCATGCAAGGCAAGTGCTCTACCACTGAGCCACCTTCCCAGCCCCCACAAATCATCATTTTAAAGTATATAATCTAGTAATTTCTAGTATATTCTAGTATATTCAGGAATCTAGTATATTCATGTGTAACAATAACTGCTATCCAGAACATTTTCAGTACCTATCACTTAGTCACTCCCCTAATCCCATATGTTGACAACCATGAATCTACTTTTTGTCTACGTGGTATTGCCCATTCTGATTATTTCATATAATCAGAATCAAACAATATATGGACTCTTTTGTCTGATTTCTTTCACTTTGTAGATTTTCAAGGTCTGTATATGTTGCAGCATTTCTTGTTTTTTATCATTTCCCCCCTCCCCACCCTCAGCCGTGGGGCTTGAACTGGGCCTGGGCTCAAGGCTAGCACTCTACCACTTGACCCACATCACCACTTTTGGCTTTTTCTGTTTATGTGGTACTCAGGAATCAAACCAAGGGCTTCATGCATGCTAAGCAACCACTACCACATTCCTAGTCCCATTTTTTTTTGGGGGGGGGGGTCTGGTCATGAGGCCTGAACTCTGGGCCTGGGTGCTGACCCTCAGCTCTTCAGCTCAAGGTTAGCTGCTCTCTACCGCTGAGCCACAGCGCCACTTCCGGCTTTTTCTGTTTATGTGGTGCTGAGGAATCGAACCCAGGGCCTCATGCATGCAAGGCAAGCACTCTGCCACTGAGCCACCTTCCCAGCCCCCTTTTTTTTTTTTGTCAGTAGTGGGGCTTGAATTCGGGGCCTGGGTGCTGTCCCTTAGCTCTTTAGCTCAAGGTGAGTGCTCTACCACTTGAGCCATTGTACCATTTCTGGTTTTCTGGTGGTTTATTGGAGATAAGAGTCTCAGGGACTTTACTGCCAAGGTTGGCTTTGAACTGCAATCCTCAGATCTCAGCTTCCTGAGTAGCTAGGATTACAGGCAAGAGCCACCAGCACCCGCTTTTTTTCTTTTCTTTCTTTCTTTTTTTTTAATCACAACATTGTTACGTGATTTTTTTCAATGCAAACAAGAAATACAGAAATTTAATACATGGATACAGGTAAATGTAAAATGGTGACCTTTTTTCTCTAAGAGGCCATGATTCCCATTTCTAGTAAGAGATAGAATATAGGTAGAAACAAGCTGGTCATTAGGTTCACATTTTGCCTAGAAATGACATATAAATGCATCTCCTCCCTGCTACTTACCATAAAGTATAAAAAGGGAGTTAAAGGCAAGTTTCCTTGTTGGCTCTTACCATGTTATCATTCTTTATTATATGGCAAAATAACATTCCATTAAATGGACATACTACACTTAATCCATTCATCAACCCATGGATGTACTACCTGTTTATTTTCTTTGTTAATGAATGGTGCTGTTGTGAACCTGTGTCCTTTTTGTCTGAACATGTTTGCAGTTCTCCCAAGGTGGTATATACCTGGGAGTGGAATTGCTGAATCATACAGTAACTGTTCAACTTTTTTGCAACATGGTTACATTATATAACCATGGCCTTGTCCTTTTTTTTTTCTTTGTCCAGTGCTGGGGTTTGAACTCAGGGCCTTACCCTCTTACTTGGCTTTTTTGATCACTCTGGCTTTTTATTGCTTACGTGGAGATGAGTCTTTCAGCTTTGTCTGCCTGGGCTGGTTTTGTCTTAGAGCTGGTTTCAGCTCTTATCTCAGCCTCCTGAGTAAGCTAGGACTACAGGCACAAGCCACAGGCACTAGCTGTGGTCATTTTAAGGAACTGCTGAACTATTTTCCATAGTGACTGTACCATTTCACATTCCTACCAGCAATGTGTGAGGTTTCCAATCTGTCTACATCTTCAATATTTGTTTTCCTTTTTTATAATTTAATTTTGATGTTATTTTTAAACAACCCACTTGTGAAATACTTCACAACTGAAGAATCTACTCCCACAGGTTGGTCTGAGCCAGCTCTAGCACACTACACAGTATACCAAAGAAAATCTACTTCTCTCTAGTTCTTTGCTTTGCTGATAAGAGCACACTCACCAGGTTCCAACTTAACTTCTTATGTTTTTTACTGAAAATTGCACAAAGAGTCTCCACTTCTCTTCTTCTTGGGGGATGGTGGTGAATGTGATTTTTTTTGACTGCTGGGGAAATCACAAGTTTCCAACTTCCATTGAGTACTCTAAGTTGAACAGGGTGCTTCTCTCCCACGTCTGTGTTAAGAAACAAACAACAACAACACACACACACACACACACACACACACACACACACACACACACACACACACACACACACACACACACACAATATATCTTCCTGACTCCCAGATGTATCTTCTGCATGAGCTCTCAGTTGCTTCAACAGGGCAAACAGCTGTGGTCTGTTTCAACATAATTTGATGTAATCAGGGTTAATTTTGATGATGTAGTAACTCTGAAGACTGTTTTTTAACTGGATTATTGTTGGGTCAACAATCATGTGGCATTACATTCAGTGGCTAAAACAAAAGCCAGAATTAAAACAGCTTCCCCTCAGCCCCCTTCTAAACGATAGCGCCACTGCACCTAGAGGTTATGAGGCACATTTAACACAATTAACTAAAAAAGGAAACTAGCGGCAGTCAAATTAATTGTAAGCATTTCCCAGATCCAGTGTCACCTCAAAAGAGCTGAAAACTTATATGTTGATTCTTTTCTTAGAGTGGTCAGAAGATGGGTAGGTAGAAACCTTCAAAATTTAATATTTTCATAATGTCTTAGGAAAAAGTTCTAAGATGTTTCCTCTTAGTATTTTCCTGATCTAGACCAATAAGTTTAGCAGTTCACAGTTCCCTTCTATTTTTACAACTGATTGAGCTACATTTGCAGTGTGGCATGCCATAGTAAAGAGAATGTGGCTCAAATTAGGAATGCCTTCTGAAGGGCAGGTCTTTATCTTATTTCCATAGGATTGGCCATCCTTGTTTGCACCTAGGCCAATAGCAAAGTCTGGGCTCCTCTGGGCACATGCATTATTTAGTCTCTTCCAGTTCATACTTCTAGCAAGTCTGAGACACAATTAAGGCCCAGGAAAGGCCATTCTTGAAATGGTTCTGGAAAACAGAATCTTCAAAAATAGATGTTTTGGGAAGCTTCCAAGTGCATTGGTTCTTCAAAACCTCTCTAGTCCAATCATATAGTTCCAACAGGATCTGATATGTATTCAATGCCTTCTATAAATAGCTTCTGTTTATTTATTCTAGCTTCCTTTGACCTAGGATATTAAGAAAACTTGAAGACCAAAGACACCACTTAGCCTCCTACTGTATCTTACTTTATCAGGAACTCCTCATGGAAACAATTTCCTGATTAACATGTTCTGGGATAGCATATGGGTGTGAACAAAAAGTAATGAAACTAAAAAGAAAAGTAACAAGAATTCTTATATGTATCATATACTGTTCGTCCTTTAGTTTCAAATGCAGATAGCTATTTCCAATTCACGTAAGCATAAATAATGTAAATGATAGCCATTTCCAATTAACTTAAGCATAAATGATATAAGGAAAACAAAGTATATCCTCTGCAGACCCAAAATAAGTGAAAGATAGCCTTAGAAAGAATAGCAGCCTTGGGCTGGGAAGATGGTTCAGTGGTAAGAGTGCTTGCCTTGCATGTATGAAGCCCTGGGTTCGATTCCTTAGTACCATATAAACAAAAAAGCCAGAAGTGGCGCTGTGGCTCAAGTGGTAGAGTACTAGCCTTGAGCTGAATTGCTGAGGGATAGCGCCCAGGCCCAGAATTCAGCCCCATAACTGACAAAAAAAAAAAAAAGAAAAAGATAAAAAAGAACAGTAGCCAAGAAATGAACACTACAACTAGGCAGTTTAAATGTGTTTGTATCAGGCCATCTGGTTTTGCATCTTAAATATTTTTCTTTCATCTTTCTCTGAAGACTGCTTTCTTTTGGATATAGTTCATGGTTGCCCTACAGCTCCTGTTTGTTATGCTCCTGGTTCAATCAGTCAGTTAAGGCTCCTTTGTATTCTCAACACCAATTTGTAATGAGAAATGAGACTGGTTGATTCTAGGACAGTGGTGCACCCTTACCTACTCTGCAAGGGAAGCTAGGTCCCTAGAATGTGTGCTAGGAATAAATTGGCTATCATAGAGAAGAGAAATTCTCAAAGGAATAGTTTGATAACTAAGTAGATACCTTCAACTGTTTATACATGAGTCAGCTTTGTCATCACTGTGATAGAATGAATGCTGGACAAACTTTTAAGTTGTTAAGAAGAGTTGTTCATGGCTCATGTTTCAGATGGTTTGGTACCTGGCTGTTTCACCACATGTACTTGGGCAGAATATCACGGTGGTGGCAGTGTGTGCAGGAGGTAAGCTGTTCATCTTATGGCAGAAAATGAAAGGGGACTGGGAACTAGATATAGCCTTCAGCTAGTCTCCATCTCTCAAATTTCTACAATATTCCTAAACAGTGTTAATATCCAGGGACTAAGAGTCAAAAACATGCAGTTGTCGGAGACATTTCCTATTAAGACCATAGTTCAATAGGCATACGATCAAATCTAGGTGTTTTTTTTTCCCCCAAGTCATATCCAGTATATTAACCACTTGAAACATGCAGATGTGGATACAAATACAAACATAAAATATATTTATATATGTAACTAACTTAGGATTGGTTATTTAGGCACATATTACTCAATTCTCTGTAGGATTTTCTGAGAATCTACCTCAAGCATAGAGTAGGAATACCAAGATGAATGAAGATCAGTTTCTTAAGAACTTCAAAACAGTGTTGGGACTCTTTTCTAGCTCGTTTTCTCTCTCTTTCCCACCTCTTTACCAGCTCTCTCTTTTTCCCAGGTCTTTCCGAGGCCTTTCCCAGCCACATGGAGGGCCAACATGGCCTGGTGCCAGCCAGAACGATGAATGAACCTACCCCTTACCTGAATACCACGTGCGTGGTGCTGTTCTTACTTGGCTACCTCTTTTTAACTTTCAGGCTCTCTTTGCTCTCTCTCTCTCTCTGCCATTCATGTCCAATTTCTCCATTCATTCCCAATTTCTCCCTTTCTCTTCTACAGCATTTTGGCTTGTGCCCTGAAGAGTGCGAGGCAGGCTGGGTCCCGGGACCCCCCTCTAGGTTCCCTCTCAAAGGCTAGCCAATCTTGGCTTGATCTATTTGTTCAGGGTTTCTTTGCATTTTTTCAGAAGTTCGCCATCTTGAATTCGCCATCTTGGCACCACATGGTGGGTTAAGGGTTTGGCCCCATCTGACCCTTAACCTTCCACCAAGCTTACTACTCCACCCATCTAAGGTGCCTTGCTAACAAGTTGCTCTTTTCACAGGCCCGGGTAACTGAGGCCCAATCATCTGATGTGCTTTGTTAGCAAAGATGTCTAAACATTGTTGTCAAAATTTTAGGTTTTGAGTTTTGCCTTTTTTGTTTTGTGTTGTGTATTCTACTACTGACTACGTGGTTCTAAAATACTGTGCCTATCTGTGCTAAAATTATCATCACATCTAATGTGTTTTGTCATTGCAGAATATTTGTCGGTCAATTCTTGATAAGAACCAGGTAAACTCTACTTATTCTACTTGATTTCCTTGTTGCTTTAATTGGAAATAATAAAGGAATTTTGTGGCAAAGATTGCAGTTCAAAGCCAGCCTGGGCTGAAAAATCCCTAAGACTCCATCTCCCAACTAACCTGCAAAGAGCCAGGCTGGAAGCATGGCTCAAGACTCTAATCTCTAACCAGCCAAACAGTGGAAGTGGTACTGTAACTCAACGAATAGAGCACTAGCCTTGAGCAGAAGTGCTCAGGGATAGTGCCCAGGTCTTGAGTTCAAACCTCCTTGAATACCAACTGGGACAAGCCATCCCAGCAACAAGCACCTAGACTCAGTCTGGGGAACAAGGGAACATAGAGAGGAGTAAGAGGAGATGATGTCACATCAGCTACTTTGTGCCTACCCTTTCAAAATTAACCAGAGCCGGGAGGTCAGTAGAAGAAAGAAGCCTGCCTATCCAATGTCTATACCTGTCTACCTATTAACAACAGGAATTTATATTCTTGCCTTTGTCACCTGACTTCTCTACTTAGTCGCCAGATGTCAGAAGTAGCTAGGGACATTTCTACCAACATTTTCAGCCCCAAGTCCTTCCTCTAGCCATTTATTTGCTCTCTAGTATTTTTTTTCCAGCCCCTCAATGCCTCATGAGACTTCTCCAGACTTCATCTAAGGACTCACACCACCAAGGGACAGCGGCTGCTCACTGCCTTCTCTGGGAGGGGACCAAATTCCAGCCTTTTAACCCTAACGTCAATGCCCTTTGTCAGCAGGAAGTAGCCAGAGAGAATCTGAGCCCTATTTCATGATTATTAAAAGGCTGGAATGTAAGGTCAGCTCCTGGATGGCGAGCAGACTCCACCCTCCTCTCAGCAAAGTCTCCATCCAGTACCTGCGTTACCTAGGCAACTGGCACACCTGGAAGAGGTCACATCTGCATCCGCTGAGGTCACATCTGAATTTGATGTGGCCACACCTTTCTCCGCCCATACCCTAGATAAGGCCTAGCCCAGGCCCAGAGGCTTTCTTTTCTAGCTCTTTTTCTCTCTCTTTCCCACCTCTTTCCCAGGTCTTTCCGAGGCCTTTCCCAGACACGTGGAGGGCCAACATGGCCTGGTTCCAGACAGAATGATGAATAAACCTACCCCTTACCTGAAAAAAAAAAGTGTTGGGGAAATAGGTGAACAGATTCTACAGTGATTATATGGGCAGTGCTATAATAGAGGTAATTTCATAGATCAAAGCATCATTCACCATTTCTATGGGGATAGAAACTACTTAACATTTTCACTTGTTTGTAGTCACCCCACTTGGACAAGCACAGAATCAACATCAATCAACCCTTGTTCAATCAGATGATGTAAGTAACCAATGCTTCAATCTGGAGGGCAAGCAATTTGTCTACTCCTTTTTTTGTTTGTTTGAAGGTGATGGTACTGGGGAATGAAATCAGCACATCGCACTTGCTAGGCAAGCCCTCTGTCACTTTAGCCACTCTACCAATCCAAGAAATATGTACAGATTTACAGTTAATTTTGGAAAAATCACTAACCGAAATCTGGGCAATTTCAACCCAAGTCATCTGAGACTTCTTCTGAATTTCTTCTCTCAACTGAATACACTCATTCACCAATACTAGCTGAAGACTGTGTGCACAACACCTGGCTAGGTGCTGGGGATGACCAGTATAGATATATTCTTGAGAAGTCTGCTAAGCCCCTCTTCCCTGTATCCTAGAATCAATGCCAAAGAAACACTCTAAGAATCACTTTTGCTAAGAGATAAAAAAAAAGATTTAATTAGTTAGATCTATAATTACATCTCTCTGTGTGTGTGTGTGTGTCTATATTTTGAGACAGGGTCTGACTGCAGAACAGACTTACCTTAAACTTCAGCTCCTTCTGGCCTCTAAGCCTTCTAAGTAGGAATATGGCTATATGCCACCATCACCAGTCTCATAATGACTGATTCCTGGCTTTTAGAATATGTTCAGAGAATGGTTCCAGATTTGGATTTATTCCAAAAAGGTTTAAAATTTTCTCAACTATTTCAGACACACTAAGAAGGAAAAGCCTAGTTGTGAAAGTTTTGTTAAACAGGGTGACATGTCTCCCCGGGTCCCAATTCATTCAAGTTTTTTTTTTTTTGTTAACTCGGGGTCTCATGCTTGCTAGGCTGGCACTCTACCACTTGAGCAAGGCCTCCAGTCTTATTTTTTGCTGCTTATTTTTGAGATAGGGTCTTAAAAACTTTCCTGCCCAAGTTGGCCTTCAAACTGTGATCCTTCAGATCTTAGCTTTCTGAGCACCTGTGATTTTCTGGTGGTTATTGGGCATGGAACCCAGGGACTCCTGCATGCCCCCACCCATTCAAGTTTTTGAATGAAGCCTACTACATGCAGAAACTCTCCTAGAATACTGCAGATAGGAAGATGAATGTGTTCTTTCTGTTGTTATAGAACTGATGTGATAGAAAAAGGGTAGTGTAAGTGGTATTTGTATGACACTAGGAAGATCCATAATGTAAGGGGGGAATTTGGAAGCCAGGGTCCATCTCTTAGCTTCCTGAAGCAATATAAAGACAGGCTAAAAAAAATAAAGTAGAAGTACTAGCTGAATTTTAGTGTTACTACTTTTGAAATAAAGCTCTGAAGCCCCAGACAATATGATTAAGGCTGTTAATATTTTGATTCTGCATGACTAAGAGGTGACAGGTGTGTAGCCTGAGACAGCTAGTCAAGCCCACTCATAACATGTGGTCATGTGGTGACAAGTGGTGCTGAGTCAGGTTGCAGGGTACACCCCAACACTATGAGTAGAACAGGAATCTGCAAAGGGGACTTTAAACTTTTCTGTTGAGGGTTGCTTACCCACTGGTGTGTGTGTGTGTGTGTGTGTGTGTGTGTGTGTGTGTGTGTGTGTGTGTGTGACCAATCAAAAGCCAAATGGCAGTGAAACATAAAGACAGCAGTTCCCACAGATTTTTCTCTATGTGCATGTGCTGGGGGATGGGGGGGGGGAGGCTGTCACTGATCAATGAACAGTCTAGTCCTATTTGTGTGTGTGTGTGTGTGTGTGTGTGTGTGTGTGTGTGAAGTATCAACTGGTACAAGCGAATACAAAACTGCATCCTTGTGGAGGGGGAGCAGGGTGGGAAAGGAAGGGGAAGCACCTGGACATTGACCTATTGGTAACACCAGAACCAGAGTGGGAGAGAAACATGCACAGAAAGAAGGAAATACGGTAGAGGTGGTGGAGAAAGGACTGGGTGAGGAAGGGGAGGGGATGTGGTAGGTTCTGCATTGCATGGCTTTTCCCAGATGTCTCACTCTTACAGGCTGGCTTTCTCATCCCTCAGGCCAGACATGTCTTAAAATAGAATCTTATTGGCTGTTCTTATTTGATCTTCAGTGAAGTTTCTCTTTACAGACCAATAGACACATGAAGAAATGCTCAACTTCTCTGGTCATAAATGAAATGCAAATCAAGACATTGAGATTCTACCTCAACCCAGTTAGAATGGCTATAATTAAGAAATCTAATAACAACAGATGCTGGAGGGAATGTGGCCGAAAGGGAACCCTACTTTACTGTTGGTGAGAATGGAAACTTGTTCAACCACTCTGGATAGCAGTATGGCAGTTCCTCAAAAGACTCCACATAGGGCTTCCCATGACCCAGAATCCCCCTTCTGGACATTTACCCAAATGATCACAAACAAGGCCATACTAAAGCTACCAGCACAATTATGTTTACTGCAACATTATTCATCATAGCTAAGATATGGAACCAACCTAGATGCCCCTCAGTAGATGAATGGATCAAGAAAATGTAATATATACGTGTGTGTGTGTGTGTGTGTGTGTGTGTATGAATTTTATGCTTCCATCAGAAAGAATGACACTATCCTATTTGTTAGGAAATAGAAAGACTTGGAAAAAATTATATTAAGTGAAGTAAGCCAGACCCAAAGAAATATGTCTAGGGTAATCTCATCAGTTGAGCAGAAAAGCTCAAGAGCTATATACATATGGCCATATAAGATGATACTAAATGAAATTAACCCCCAAGATATGGACACAAGAGGTCCTTCTTTGTTGTTGTTTTTAATGTACGTACTGTGTGATTTTTTTGTTGTTGTTGTTGGTGGTGGTGGGGCTTGAACTCTGGACCTGGGCGCTGTCCCTTAGCTCTTCAGCTCAAGGCTAGCACTCTACCACTTGAGCTACAGCACCACTTCCGGTTTTCTGGTGGTTTATTGGAGATAAGAGTCTCATGGTCTTTCCTGCCTGGGCTGGCTTTGAACCACAATCCTCAGATCTCAGCCTCCTGAGTAGCTAGGATTATAGGCGTAAACCACCAGCCTGGCTTTTGTTTCTTTTGTATGTTCTTCCCCCTATGGTATATCCCCTGTTGTCACTGTATTTGATTTTGATACCTTGTATCTTATATACATTTATCTAATTTGGGGAGGGGAAGGAGAATAATAAAATGCTGAAACAAGGACACAGGATGACCCACTGCAACAATGATACTCACAAGACACTATTTTGGAAATAAACTCTACAACTTTTTTTTTTTGGTGGGGGAAGGAGTTGGGGAGGTAGGGAAGGGATAGTAGAAAAGAAACAAAGGGAGAGGTAACAATGTTCAACAAGAAATGTACTCATTATCTTACTCATGTAACTGTAACCCCTCTGCATAGCATCTTTTCAATAAAATAACAATTAAAAAAACACCAAAAAAATCAGAATCCTCCCAATACCTGCTATCTGAGCAGTCAGGATTGCTGGTATAAGTAAGTGACTGTCTGGTCTCTTATAAAACTTGGAGGCTATAAAAAACTTCAAGCCGGACACCAGTGGCTCACACCTGTAATCCTAGCTATTCAGGAGGCTGAGGATCGGGCTTCAAAGCCAGCCTGTGCAGGAACATCTGTGAGACTCTTACTTCCAATAAATCACTAGAAAACAGGAAGTGGCGCTGTGGCTCAAGTGGTAGAGCACTCGCCTTGAGCTGAAGAGCACAGGGACAGTGCCCAAGCTCAGAGTTCAAGCCCCGCGACTGATCAAAAAAAAAAAAAAATCCTGAAAAAAACTTCATACAACATTAATATTTTAGTTCAAATAATTTTTTTTCAATTCAGAAAGGTTCTCCCTTAGAAAACGTTATACTTGTGCAGTGTTTTTCAGTTTCTGCAACCACTTCACATAACCTTGATTGCTACTTACAACACTGTAGACATTTTATCCTCATTTTGAATACAAGTTGCAGACTCAGATTAAATAACTTGTTTAAGGTAATAAGGATAGTAAGTGGAATATCATACTTAAATTAGGCATTTCTTCTTTTATGCTGGTACCATTTCCAAGATACAAATATTCAGTACATTTTCTAGCAACTTTTCCTTTATGCAGAATCCTGTAATGCAGAAAGTGGCAGAAATTACATTTAAAATGATCAGTTGCCAGTCATATCCTACCTATACAAAAAACAGCTCATTTTTTTGGGTGGAGGGTGGGATGCTGCAAAAAAAAAAAAAAAAAAAAAAAAAAAAAAAAGGATGAATTAGAGGCAACCTTTATTCCAAGAATTTACTGTGCTTTACCATCTGTATTTTTTCTAGGCTCGTCTCTGCAGTCCTCGAGTGGAAGGGACTGGGATTGTTCCAGAACACTCTGAAATTCTAATTAAGGTCCTTTCAGTAATATTTTTAGGAATTGGAACAAGCACTGCAGGATGTAAGGCAGACAAGAAGAAGGTAGTGACTTTCAAGCTCCTCAGAACTCCAAGAGTGAGTAGCCAAAAGGAAGGCCAGTTTGAAGGATGTGCTATGGACAAGGAACTTGTATAGCAGTTCTGGGCAGGACATAGTCCAACCAAGCAGCTACAGGTTCTACACTGGAGAAGGCTAGAAGAGTGTTGTGTTTGAATTTGTTCCTTTTGTATGCTACCAAACAGGCAGGTTTTCCTATGTTATAACAATCAGAGTTGAGGACAGAAATATTCCTTATTTACCAAAGGTACAGTGGGATAGAAGAAATACTCAAAGGAGCAGTTTGTACACCAGTGATAGGGGAATGGATATGATTTCTAAGAGGTTTTTCTTTTTGTGGCAGTAGTGGTTTCAATTTATAACCTCAGTTTTGCTTAAGAAAGCACTCTGCCATTTGACCCATGTCCCCAGGCCCTTTCTGCTTTCATTATTTTTCACATTGTTTCTCATGTTTGGACTGTGATCCTACTATGACTCCCCACAGCTGGAATCACAGGCATATATACGATCATACCCAGCTTATTTGTTGAGATTAAGTCTCCCTAACTATTTGCCCAGGATGGCCTTGAACCATAATTCTCATGATCTGTGCTTCGCAAGTACCTAGGTTTATAGGTGAGCTACCACACCCAGTTAACAAGAGGTTTTTCAAAACTACAATTCTGAAACAGCAAACTAGCTATTCTTGTTGAGCCAGTGTGTAGAAAGATTGTTGAATCAGTCAGGTGTAAATAGCCTAGGTTCTGCCAAATACAGTTCAAGTTGTATACTTGCAGCACTGGACACTTCTGCTACACAGGCTATTCTATTATCAGAGCCCATTCCACCCCCCCCCCCACCAAATAGTTGTAAAATGGGTTTCAATTTGACATGTCAATTATTAACTACTATGTATCTTGATCAGAATTGCCTCTTTCACCATCCCCTATAGATCATAAGGTCTATTCTATTTCTAGAACCCATTTTCAGTTACCAAATACCTATCACACTTTGGAGGAGGATAATTGTGATACCCATACATGTTCTTATGTTTGTATATGCATTCTAGGATGATTCTTAAGAGGGAGGGAGAATGGGAGTATAAACTCATTAAAAATTAGAGGTAAGGCTGGTAGAGTGACACACATTTATGATTCTACCAATGGGAGGTGAAGGTGGGAGCTTCTGAGTTTAAGGCTAGTATGGGCTACCTAGTCAGAATCTATCTGAAAACAAAAGCATTATTAAAAAATCTGAACAAAAATAAATAAATAAAAAGTGAAGTTAAAAATGACCCTAAGTAGGTTACATATAGTAGCTATGGAGAACAATGCTGAGATAAACATAGTTGTGTTCCTAGCTTTAGTATGGCCTTGTTTGTAATCGTTTGGGTAAAAAAAGTGGGATTGCTAGGTCATAGGGAGCTCTATATGTAGCCTTTTGGGGAACCTCCATACACTTTTCAAAGTGGTTTAACAAGGTTACACTCCTACCAACAATGCAGCAGGGTTCCCTTTTGGCCACATCCCGTCCAGCATCTGTTATTGTTAGATTTCTTGATTATAGCTATTCTAACTGGGGTGACCTGGAATCTCAATAGTGTTTTGATTTGTATTTCTTAACTTTTTTTTTTTGGGGGGGTCCGGTCGTGGGGCTTGAACTCTGGGCCTGGGTGCTGTCCCTCAGCTCTTCAGCTCAAGGCTGACATTCTACCACTTGAGCCACAGCACCACTTCCGTTTTTTTTTTTTTTTTTTTTTTTTTTTTTGCTTACGTGGTGCTGAGGAACTGAACCCAAGGCCTCAAGCATGCAAGGCAAGCACTCTACCACTGAGCCACCTTCCCAGCCACTGATTTGCATTTCTTTTATGGCCAGAGAAGTTGAACATTTCTTCGTGTATGTATTGGCCATTCTTATTTCCTCTTCAGAGAAGTTTCTCTTTAAGTAAAGAGCCCGTTTATTAATCAGGCAGTTGTTTCTTTGAGGATTTCTTGTTGGGGGAGTTAATTCTTTTAGTTCTAAGTATATTTTATTTATGAGGCCCTTGTCCATTGTAGTGAAGTTCTCCCAATCTGTGGGCTTTCTACTCATCTTGCTAGCTATGTCCTTTGCTATGCAGAAACTCTAGTTTCATGCAATCTCATTTATCTAGCTTTCTTCAGCTTGATATGGAATCAACCCAGATGCCCCTCAGTAAATGAATGGATCAAGAAAATGTGACACACACACACACACACACACACACACACACACACACACACACACACACACACACACACACACACACACACACACACACACACACACACACACACACACACACGGTAATTCTATGCCTCGATCAGGAAGAAAGACACTGCCCCATTTGTTAGGAAATGGAAAGACTTGGAAAAACATTATACTAAGTGAATTAAGCCAGACCCAAAGATTCATAGGTCCCATGGTTTCCTGTATTTGCAATAATTAGTATATGTCTAGAATAACCTTACCAGACAAGCAGAAAAGGTCAAAAGCTATGCACATATGACCATATAAAATGGTGCTAAGTGAAATGAATCCCAAGATAGAGACACAAGAGGGTTTATCTTTGTTGCTGTTGTTTTTAATGTACTTATAATGTATTACGTTATTTCTTTTGTTTCTTTGGTATGTTTTTCCCTATTGGTATAAGCCCTGTTTTCACTGTATTTGATTCTGGTACCCTGCATCTTGTATATACATTTTTCTAATGGGGGGGGGGAGGGAAATAACAAAACAATGAAACAAGGATACAGGTTGACCCAATGAGAAGTACAAGACACTATGTTAAAAACAAACTCTACAACTTTGTGGGGGGAGGGAGGGAGGAGGTGTTGGGGAGGTGGAGAGGGAAGGGATGGTTGGGGAAAAACAATGCTCAATAGGAAATGTATTCATTATCTTACTCATATAACTGTAACCTCTCTGTACAGTATCTTTACAATAAAATATTTTAAAAAAGGACCCTGATGTAGCAGTATAATTTTAGTCACTCAGGAGGCTGAAATCTGAGGATCATAGTTTGAAGATAGCCTGAGCAGAAAAAGTCCTTGAGACTCTTATCTCCAATTAACCATCAAAAAAAAAAGCCAAAAGTGGAGCTGTGGATCAAGTGATAGAGTGCTAGCCTCAAGCAAAAAAGCTTGGGGACAGTGCTCATCCCCCAGGATCAAGCCTCAGGACTGGTACAAGACAATAAAACAAACAAACAAACCAAAAAACCCGGAGGCATTGTAAACTTAATTAACTCTCTTGGTCTAGGGCTCTTTTTGACATCTTCATTATTTCTTTTATTTGCACTCAATCAATCTTTCCCTTTTTTGGGGGGGACATTGCAAGTCCAATAATATTTACAAGCCATAAAGACCTAGAAAGAAGTTACCGAAGAGTCATGAGCTATGTTTAATTAATGAGTGGCTATTTGAATGTCAGTTTAAAAACCATCTAAATTCCTGGAAGAGGCTTTGCAAAGGCCACCAGAAACTACACCACGTGCTAATAATGTCAATACATTTACTGGACTCCAAAACAAACTGGGTAAGAGCTAATTGGAGGACTAGTTGATTAGAGGGGAATCCAAGGCTTCTGGCAACAATAGAACATCCACATATTGGCTATGATCTAATACGGCCTTGTTTTGTGGAAGTCCCACTGAATCATTTAGTGTATGTAATCAAAGTTGCTTTCTGCTCTTTTCCTATCTCATAATTTGGAATATAAACTGAGGAGAAATGATAATGGGATCTTATTCTCACCAATCTGCCTTTCAATTTTGCATTTTTATATTCTTGCCTCACCATTTATGAGAATATATGAACAAACAGTAATTCAATCCACTAGGCATCTTTCATCTATAATTATCTGAAACGAGATTTAAAGATGGGTAGAGCTAATCCATCTCAACAAATGCATCTTCAATGCTTGTTCAGTCATGCTTGAATGTCTAGATTTAATTTATAGAGAAGATGAATATAAGAAATTGCAGAAAGAAGCTTCTGGCAGATCCTGTTTAGGAGGGACAAAAGGTCAAACAGTACTGTGAGAGTCTCTGGGCTGGGCTGGAGGTGAAAGTTATCTAAATCTGGAATGGCTCAACATACAATTAAGTCTCATCACACCAAACACTATGACAGTGTAGCTCCCTCAGTGCAAAAAGACACCATTTGGACAGTAACTTTTTTTTTTTTGGTCCCTGGTGGGGCTTGAACTCGGGGTCTGGGTGCTGTCCTTAAGCTTTTACATTCAAGGCTAGCATTCTACCACTTTGAGTCATAGCACCCAGTGTAACTTTTTTTTTTTTTTTTAAACCACCAACCTCAAAATCTGAAATGAGAATGACAATTGATGCTAAAGAAAACATTTCAAAGTGTCAGAATATACTCTTATTTGTGTTATCATTTGGGGTGAGTAATGCTCAGAACTCTTGGAAAAAAACCTATATGATTTCTCTCCTATTGGAAACTATGTATACAAATAACAATGTAAATCAGCTTCAAATCACCTTTTAATTCAGAAAGGATCCTAAGAATATTATTATAGTGTAGACAGACCCACATTATTAAATCCAAGTTCTAGTCACTACATATAGACTCATACATTGCTTTGTGTAGAATTTAATATCTACAAATTACCTAATGAGTAGGTATCTAAAGATTTTGCCTGTAAGCCAGTTTCATGTTGGCATTTCATCTGTGTTTCTGACATCATTGTTTGTTTTGTTTAATTATTGGTAAAATAGAAGAACTGAGCCAAAGATAGAAATCATTAGCTTAGGGTAGGTGTTCAGATTCAACCAGACACTCAACCTGTGCTCAACTTAAGGGCATTAAATGAATAAATACGAAGTTTTGGAAGTATGTTACTGAAGGTTCCATCAAAAAGGCATGAAACAAAGTAGCTGATGTTTTGAGGAGGATCTTTCCTTATCCCACATCTAAACCATTTAACATGATTAAATCTACTGTCTAACTTTCAGAATCTGACTTCATTATACATTCATTATACAGAGACTTAGCATTCAATAAAATCTGGGACTGTATGTGTTTTAAAGATTAGACTACAATTGTTAGTGACTATTTCTAGCACAATTTAAGAGACAAAAGGGACCTTAAGTGTTTATTCCAAAATGAAGTAGATATTTTATCAGCACATGAAATAACTGGAGGATATAATCATTATTTTACATGTCTAATTCTTGGAGCAAAATTAATGGTGGTGCTGGGACCAGAACCTTGAGTTTTCAACAGTTATTTTGGACACCCTGCCATCATTTAATACTACATACTTCTTAAAAATTCCTGGGATGCATGATTCCCGATGGGTTTGGAAACTCTTCCTAGTCTGTAAAGTTGTTCCACAAAATTAACAGTATTAGAACTAGAATGTCAAATCAATACTAGCTGATGTTGCAAATCCTTCAAAAATTTCTGCATTTTGTCCTCCAGATTTAAGGTTAACTATCACTGCCTCCCCCCGCCCCCAAATGTATTTTCTAGCAAACTTATCCATGCTTATCTTGCTCTTTACATAGCACATACAAATTTGAAGTAACACATGACTTATTATTTATCTTAAATTCCACAAAGGGGGGTTATTTCTGTTTTGATCACAACTGTTTATTTGATATTTAGCACACATGAGAGTGGCATATAGGGCTGGGAAGGTGGCTCAGTGGTAGAGCGCTTGCCTTGCATGCCTGAGGCCCTGGGTTCGATTCCTCAGCACCACATAAACAAAAAGAAAAAAGCCAGAAGTGGCGCTGTGGCTCAAGTGGTAGAGCGCTAGCCTTGAGCTGAAGAGCTGAGGGACAGTGCCCAGGCCCAGAGTTCAGGCCCCACGACCGGATCCCATCCATCTCCCCCCGCCCCCCCCAAAAAGACTGGCATATAAAAGAAGCTTAGGCTAAGCATGCAATCCAAAGCTTGGGAGGCAGAGGCATAAGGATCATGAATTTAATGGTTTACATAGTTACACCCTATCAAATAAAGTAAAATAAAAAACTCAACTTTTTTTTTTTTTTTTTGCCAGTACTGGGGCTTGAACTCAGGGCCTGAGCACTGTCCCTGAGCTTCTTTTTGCTCAAGGTTATGGCTCTACCACTTGAGCCACAGTGCCACTTCCAGCTTTTTCTGTGTATATGGTACTGAGGAATTGAACCCAAGGCATGCTAGGCAAGCACTCTACCACTAAGCCACACTTGCAGCTCTCAAACTATTTTTGAATAAATCAATTTCTCTCTCTAGTCCTGGTTAAGGCAAGTCTTCCTTTCTTCAACTTCATATGCAAGCCCATGGATTGAAATTCCAGGACAGTAGACTTTAAGTGAGATTTTAGTTTAGCAAAAGCTACCAATTAGATTCAGAAACTGATTTTTTGAAGGCTACTGAGCTATCAAGAAGACACTGGAAAACCAACTGCCCAGATGCAAAGATTCCCAGTATATTTAGCAGAAGGTCAGTTTGTATTGTAACCCTAAGAATCAGAAGTTCTTTTCAGCTGTTTGATTTTGAATTAGGTTAAGAAATGATTCATAAACTCATTAAAAATAACCTAAGAAAACTATATGAGACTCAGAAAATTCAATTCTTCAATAAGTGACTTTTACAATGATTTGCTACACTGAATTCTACTGAAAATACTATTTGCTATAGGTTCATATATATGCAACTCAATGAAGACTAAATGACTAAATAAGAGTTCTTAAGAAGTCTGTATAGAGTCTTTTGTTGTAGTGCTTGGGATTATAGTGCTGTACCATGTGGCACAGATCCAAATGACATGCATGCTAAGCAAATGCTCTGCAGCTGAGCTACACTTCCAGGCCTTCCTTAATTTTTTTTTTTGTCAGTTGTGGTGCCTGAACTCTGGGCCTGGGCACTGTCCCTCAGCTCTTCAGCTCAAGGCTAGCGCTCTACCACTTGAGCCACAGTGCTCAAGTGTGGTGCTGAGGAATTGAACCCTGGGCCTCATGCATACAATGCAAGCACTTTACCACTGAGCCACCTCCCAGCCCCCTGTCCTTAAATATTTAAGGACACACACAGCCATATCATTATCCTCATCAACTCTGTGAAGAAAATTCTTGTACTCACACAGAATAAGTGGTTTGTCCAAAGTGCTAGACCTGTGAGGTCTCAAACTGTCAAAGCATTGCTTCTATCATTCTTTTAGACCATACCAATTCTTTTTTTCTGTTTGTTTTTTTGTGTGCCTGTTCTGGGGCTTCAACTCGGAGCCTAAGTACTCTCCTTGAGATTTTGTGCTCAGGCTTGAGCAACAGCTCCACTTCTGGCTGTTTTAGGGTAGTAAATTGGAGAGAAGAGTCTCAGGGATCTTCCTGCCCAGGCCGGCTTTGAACTCCAATTTTCATATCTCAGCCTCGTGAGAGACTATACCAATTATGGCTGAAAAATTGCTCACCCTTTCATCTTAGCCACATTTTCCATCCCTGTCTTGAATTAAAGGTACTTTTCTTCCACATTTCATCAGGAAAGAACTAAGAAATTTAAAAGTAACTTTTTTTCTCCGATATTGATTTAAAAATCTATTTTAATGACAGCGTAGTTACAAATATCTAATATTGATTATCTACAACAGTGTCTAAAGAGTTAAATTAATGCAATCACATCAACTTTTATAGATTAGCAGTTACAAATGTTTTTTTTTTAATAACAAGCCCAATGGAAGATTTTAATTCAGAATAGTAAATTCCTTAACTCAATTAAAACACTGATAAGAAATATTCAGCTTCAAAGTTTAGTAAACATTGAGAATAGGATGGACATTTACTAAAGGTTAAATGGCAAAAGAGAAAAGAGCCAACAATGTTTTATTTTGAGCTGCTGGTTGTTTCTCAAAAGCTATACATGTAAATAAGTGATCTACTGATAAAAAACAAAGTAAAAAACATTATTGCATCTTGTCTCAATGTGAAGACTTTTGAGGCTATTTAGTTTGTTTTCCTTCCTTCCCTTCCCTTTGCTTCCCTTCCTCTCCCTTTCCTTCCCTTCCTTCCTTCCTTCCTCCCTCCCTCCATCCTTCCCTCCCTTCCTTCCTTTCTTCGTTCCTTCTCCTTTGTTCCTTTTTGAGATGGGGCTCACTGTGTTGTCCAGGATGTCCTTGAACTCCTAGGCTCAAGAGATCCTTCAGTAACAGCTTCTGGAGTGGCTGGGACAGTAGGCCTAATATGTAGGCTCAGCTACATAATTTTCTTAATCGAGATAATAGATTTGAATGTCCACTTGCTAGAAGATCTTCTCCTGGGGGAGTTAATTATTTGATGAAATACTTTTGACTTCCTAAAAAAGTCATGATTCTATTTTTCTTATGTTACATCTTATGGAACAATAATTATATATTGAAATCAGCATTTCTATGGTTCAATAATGCAGACTTCTGTATGCATATTCTGATGCAGTGACTTTGCCACAGGGAACTTTTCCTTAACCACCTTTTTAGCTATAAAAGACAGGAATGAGTAAATCTTGGAAAAGGGATAACATCTTTGATATTGGCGATTCCCAAGATGCACTGTAAGTAGCGTTCAAATCCCATCCCAAAACCTCCATGTGGCACAGATCCAAATTGACGAAGGTCCAAATACCTGTTTTTAAAAACAGAGAATTATTACCTATAAACACTGTATGATTAGAATTCTACATTTCAAGAGTCTTTTGCAATCATTTGTTACTGTTCTACATCATTGTGGTAGACCAGCCTAGTCTTTTCCCTCCTCAGAGAGAGAAATGGAGAAGTTACAGGGATGTAGCTACCCAAGGTTACCGAGATAAGTGGCAGTAAGTACATCCTGTTGTGTAGCTGTAAGCTTTAGTCACTTGATTCTTTTTCCTTTCAAGTTATTTATGAGTCCACAAATGCAAAGTCTTGCCTCATGAAGCGCAGACTATTTAATACTGAGTTTAACTGTTTTCCTTTCTTTTATTGACATGCCAGTGATAACGCTGTTTTCCTCTTTGCTCACGTTATACTGCTGAATACACAGAAAAGAACGAAGTGCTTTTCTAGATACATTATAAGGAGTTATGCCCTCGATTGTACACTGCATAGGGGCAGGCATGGATATGGTCTGTGATAGGTACTTCCTTCATGAAGAATGACTCTTTATAAAGTTACAATAATATACTTTTTGGGTGCCAGCATGGGTCCAGTTTCTGTTTTTGGGCCAGTGCTGATTCCTGGAGTCATTTTTCTAGTACACTCAATAGCCTCTAATGCTCACCCAGGCATATTATAGTCTCATTTAAGACAACATGGCTAACAAATGGTACAGCCATGATGGAGACACAGATTTCAATAAACCAACATAGAATAAGATTCTTGTAGTGAAGAGATTTTATTTATATAATTTGTATCATTTGGTAGAGAACTTTTTGAGTCATCTAATATGAATTAAAATAAGGTGTGTCTTAAATAATTAGTAAAATGATTTCTACAATAAGATTTATCACATAGCTGACAGTCATTTGGCTCAAGCATAAAGATTGTCATCTATCTCCTCGCTATTTATTTATTTATTTATTTTGGGTCCGGTCATGGGGCCTGAACTCTGGGCCTGGGTGCTGTCCCTCAGCTCTTCAGCTCAAGGCTAGCGCTCTACCACTTGAGCCACAGCGCCACTTCCGGCTTTTTTCTTTTTGTTTATGTGGTGCTGAGGAATCGAACCCAGGGCCTCAGGCATGCAAGGCAAGCGCTCTACCACTGAGCCAACTTCCCAGCCCCTCTCCTCACTATTTATAATAGCAGACATACTATTATTTTAGGGAGTCAAGATTAAGTATTTACCTTCTAAAAAAGATAACTTTCAACAAGATGAGCTATAACCAGAAAGAGTATCAATAGGACTTACTGATCTCAGATCAAACTCAGATTAGTATCTTGAGTAACTGAAATTTAATTGGTGAATTTATATTTTAGGTTTACAAGTCATGCAAGTATCCTTAGGATTTAGTGACAAAATGAGACAAGATTGATCAAAGGCATATCAAACCACTAGTCATAAATACCTGAAGGACTTGAACAGGCTGCTAGAAATAGTTTTAGATGTGTCTAAATTTCTCATACATTGGTGCTGACATGTTTGTAAACTCATTTGAAATTTCTTATTTCCTGAATTGGCTTTGTCAGGTTAAAACAAAACACCAACTACTTCCAAGAAAAATATGTGTATGTACACATACACACACTTGATTGTTGTTACATGATTCTAGGGCAACTGGTTATAGAAGAGATACTGTTAAAATCTGTGAAATACTGTTAAAATCTGTGAAATTAGTTACAGGTTTTCTTTGCACATTGTCTGCAAAAGCAGGGAATGAGTATATTTTCTCATGCCTGGCTATTCACAGTATGAAGGAACACTAGCAGAGATCAGACTTGAGTATTTCTAAGGTTCCTTCTACCTTTAATATATTATGATTACCATGTAACAGGAAGCAAAATAATAAATACTTACAGTTAGAAATCTTAAAGAATGTGAAAACTTAGTTGGGAAAGATTAATATTGAAATTGTCAATAAAAACTAGCAAAGGCCTAAAGTTACACAACCAATAATTAAAACAATTAGCTTTTCATCAAGGCTAGTTTTTATATCCTATATTAACTCACAGACAGAGTATAAGGAGAAATGCATACACTTGCTTAGTCAGGCTTATTAACTAAGTATCAAGACTCAGAGCAAAGGAAAAGGGGTAGAAAGTAGCATTTACTGAGTCTTCCATTCAGAGTGGATATTTAATTTATATTGTTTCATTTCATCCTTACAATAACTCTGAAAACAATATAATCATTCTTAGAGAGATTAAATAAACTGAAAGCCCTTAATGGTAATTACAAAGCATTCAAATGCCATTACCTGGATGTAATTTTAGCAACTCTGAAACCTATCTTATTCATTACTAAAAGTGTAATTTACCTCTTCTTTTCCTGAGGACAGCAAAGGGTTAATGAAATCTGCAGTACTACATCGAGTTTCTAAAGAAGTGTATTACAGAAATACTAACAAGTAACTTATCTCTAGTGCAAAGTTCTTTAATAGGACTGTGAAAAGAACTACAGAATAGACAGGAAGTGAATGTCTAGCTGCAGACAGATGTCTTTCTTCTCTAGGTAACTAAGATTCCAGTTCTTGGAGACCTTAGACTTAATTTGAGTTTTCACACATAAAGAAACTGAAGCAGGGGCTGGGAAGCTGGCTCAGTGGTAGAGCGCTTGCTTTGCATGCATGAGGCCCTGGGTTCGATTCCTCAGCACCACATAAGCAAAAAGAAAAAAGCCGGAAGTGGCTTTGTGGCTCAAATGGTAGAGCGCTAGCCTTGAGCTGAAGAGCTGAGGGACAGCGCCCAGGCCCAGAGTTCAGGCCCCATGACTGGACCCAAAAGAAAAATTAAAAAAAAAAAAAGAAACTGAAGCATAGTAAGAGCAAAGGTATTTGATTAAATGATCACTTCTCAGCTCCAAACTTTTAACTGTAAGATCTGTAAGGCACTTTGCACCTCTGGGCCTTAGGTCTAAAAAGAGGTAACAAAAAGGGAATAATAATAGTACCTATCTCTCTGAGCATTGTGATGATCATGTGAGATACTATACATGAAAATGTTAACTGATATATAATAGATCTTTTTAACACATCAAAATAACAACTTAGTTTTCATGGAGCTAAAGAAAATTAATAAGCTTCTGATTCCCTGTTCAACTATTAATACTCTCCCACAGAGTGTGTAAATACAAGTAAAAGTTTTTTTATGTAACACTTAGACCAGTAACTAGAATAAGATCATTTAGGGGATATGTTCTTACCATTGGTAGGCTTCTGTAAGTCCTGATCTATAAAAGGAAAAAAAAATTGTTTCAGGCAATGGCAATAAGATAAATATAGAAATCACCTAACACTTATTCTAGATTATGTGTAAAGATCTCTTTATGAAAAAGTACACAAAAAAGATGTGTCTTCCAACAATATGCAATGGAGTTGAAGGTATGAAACTTGATAGTAAGATGCTAATACTCTAAGCTATTCTCAAGTAAGTGTTAGAAAACAAATGTTACAGAATGAAAAGAGGATCCAAAGACTAATCTGAGATGGGCTTATTGTCCTGTGACATGAAAAAAAAAATGATTACCAGTTAAGATGGCTGAGTACACACAATGAATATAGATACAATTCCTATTCTACAACATTACACAACACAGATTCTGAGGCTGCCTTCATAACAGTGTTGCAATTTTGTCAAATTTGAGAAATGTAAATAACATTTAAGCATTCAGTGTTCATTAAAGTTAATCTCAGCCCTGTTTAAATAACGAATTGTCCAGGACCACAGTGCATCTGAAGTGATGAGGGCTGTGATAATTTAAACATATAATACTATAGAAAAATATGACCAGTAATCACAGTCAGATCCCTGAGATAGGGAAACACATATCCATTTCATTAGGAAAGATAAATTTGGTTATTATCAAATATTAGGTAAACATTTAATGTTATGAGGAAAGGTTTCCTGGAGGAAGGAAGTTAGGAAAGAAAACAGACCAATTAATCTTTCAACAGAAGAGATTTCTTGCCATGTATGATTTTTATTGTGTTTAAAAAAACAACAACAGAAAATGCTGAAATTCTTTCCATCTAGCGTCTGACCTTCAATTCCACAACTTTCTCAGGACTTTGTAACACTTTGGTAGTAGTATCGAGTCTTCTCAGGTCCTCTTAATTCTCCTCCCCACCCTCCACACTCCTCTTTTTCTTTAGGAGCCTAAGCCAATACAGACCTTAGTAGACTGGGATTTCAAAACTAAATTACCTAAAGATTTATAGATTAGGATCTTGGAAAAGCATCTATATTGAAAGCATTTCTCCATTAGGAAAAGAAGGCCTTACTAATGGCTAATTTAATAGGATGCTTTCAAATTCGAGCTTTTCCAGATTATGAAACCAAGTATTATCTGGAGAAGAGGATTAAGACAGGAAGTTTATAAGTCTGGAACAGCCCAAGTGAAAATCATGGAAAATAGGTTTAGAACCTGGGCTAATTTAGGAAGTCATTGTGGTCTGCTGGCAAACCATGCATTTTCTGACAAATCTTGAATATACAGGAGTGGTAGTTCAATTAGAAATATGATTCCCTATTTCTCATCTCCAAAGTGTTTTCTTTTTCTTGTTTTTTATCTTTTACATTTGGGGGGGGGGGGAGGCGCGGCTGGTCCTGAGCCTTGAACTCAGAGTATGGACACTGTCCCTGAGCTTCTTTTGTTCAAGGCTAGCACTCTATTACCTGAGCCACAACTCCACTTCTGGGTTTTGTAGTAATTTATTTCAGGTAAGAGGTGCAGTGGTTCACACCTGTAATCCTAGCTACTCTGGAGGCTGAGATCTGAGGATTGTGGCTAGAAGCTAGCCTTGGCAGGAAAAGTCCATCTCAAATTAACCACCAGAAAATTGGAAGTGGTGCTATGGCTCAAAGTGGTAGAGTGCTAGCCTTAAGTGAAAAAGCTCAGGGACAGCACCCAGGCCCTAAGTTCAAGCCCCACTACCAACAATAACAACAAAAGTTTCAATGACTTTCTTGCTCAGTCTGGCTTTGAACTGTGATCCTTAGATCTCAGCCTCTTGAGTAGCTAGTATTACAGGCATGAGTCACTGGCAGCTGGCTTAAATTATCTTTAGGTAGTTGTACAAAGGACTTTTCATTTAACAAAGCATTTTACAAATACAATGTACCTTGATCAATGTTACCCTTTTCATCATTCTCCAAAGTATTTTCTCTGCATTTATAGATCCATTTACCAGGTCTCAAACAGCAAGTCAAAATAAAATAGCAAAATCAAGACCCATACACAGTAGAGAACCTGGGGAAGTGAAATTTCCTTATTCTAAATGCTAGCTGAGCAGTTATTTTTAGTTCTTTTCTTTTCTTGTCTTTATCCTTTTCCTGGTTCAGTCTACCCTTATATGTTGTAGGAGGCTGCCATTTACAAACAAGAGAAGGTTAAAAAGAACACAGGTAAGAAAAAATGCAGGACAAGCTTACAGGGAAAATCTTCCTCTTCCTTTTGCTATTTAAAAAGCTCCTTTCTACAGAGAGATATATGTACAAATGGCAGACAAAGATTATTGTAGGCTTGTTTCTGACACTGTGAGTCTTAAGAAAATGAAAGCTGAGAAAGATTAGAAACACTTTACTCAAGGCTACAGGACTTTGAGATCTAGGACTCTGAGATCTCTGACTGTCAGGTGTGAGTACCAGGTGTTTTTCTCTGTTACTTTAGAGGAACTACCTTTGGACTATTCTAAAGCGAATTTTCTTTTAGGTTGAATCAATACCTGGCCAGTTGTTGCTCTAAGAAATGGTACCGCTCCTCCCTGAGGCTGCCTCCAAAGAGCTCTCCTACCCCAGGTACCAGAAGATCAACAGCAGCAACCTAGAAAAAAAGAGAAAAAGAAAAAAGAAGAACCATGAATAGCATTACATTTTCAGATTATTCCAACAATCAGTGGATACTAAAAATTATTGCCACTATGCTGAAGGAATACACCTTGTCCTATTTCTTTTTAGATTTCTTTTTTCCTTATACATTTAAGAATAGCATGTTATAGATCAAAGCACATTAAAAAAAACTTACTATTCTAAAATGGGGCATAGTGGCTCAGAAGGCTGAAATCAGAGATGGAGTCTGAGGTCAGCTTGGGCATAAAGTTAGAAGCCACCATCTTAACCAATAAAAAGGTAAGCATGTTGGCACATACCTGTCATCCTAGCTGTAAAGAAGCAGCATTAATAGGAGAATCATAGTCCAGGCCAGCCTGGACAAAAAGCAAGATCCTACTCAAAACATAACAAGAGCAGAAAGGACTGGGGGGCATAGCTCCAGTGGTAAGCACTTCTCAGCCAGCTAAAGATACTCAATTTAAACAAACGATCTTAAATATTCACATTGCCTTCTGTAAAATGAATATTTCTCCCCATATAAGTAAAAAGACAACTTTTAGTGTTTTAATAGCTGTACAGTTTCTTATTTAGAAGGTTACACATGGTGGGACATGCCTGTAAGCCCAGTACTCAGAAATATGAGGCAAGAGTATCTCGAGTTCAAGCTAAGACTATACTATAAAGTCATTTTCTCATTAAAAAAAATGCACACACGGGGCTGGGAAGGTGGCTCAGCGGTAGAGTGCTTGCCTTGCATGCATGAGGCCCTGGGTTCGATTCCTCAGCACCACATAAGAAAAAAGAAAAAAGCCGGAAGTGGCGCTGTGGCTCAAGTGGTAGAGCGCTAGCCTTGAGCTGAAAAGCTGAGGGACAGTGCCGGCCCAGAGTTCAGGCCCCACGACCAGACCCTCTCCCCCCCCAAAATGCACACACATTTAACTGCTTTCCTTTTGTTGTATGTATGTGTGTGTGTGTGTGTATGTGTGCATTTGTTTTCTCATAATAATGTGACAATGAAGAATTTAATTTTTGCTTCTAGAGATTGAACCTAGGGCCTTGTGCATGCTAACCATGTATCCTACACACTGCTGCCCCTACAAATGAAGAGATATAATTTGCAGTATTTCAGAATGTGATATGTAAATTTAAGTATTGATTATTAATCAGATATAAATTAAAATATACCACTTTGGAGTTAAGAAGACAACATAAAACTATATATATATAAGAGAAGATGTAAACTACTATTGGCATACACTTGTTACATCTCTTCTAGTCAGCAAGTTGGCACAGATAAAAGAGGCTTTAAATATGCAGTATGTTTTGAGTCAACAACAGAAAAGAAATTAAAACACAGGGTGTTTATTACAGCGTTATTTACAATAACAAAATCAAGTGTATACCAATAGGAGACTATTTGATAAATTTCAGGCAATGATACAAAAAAAAAGGGACTTACATGTACATAATGTGAATTAGTTATGTTGCCACTATGATGGGAATGTAAATTTAAATTATTCCTTCTTTTCTCTTATTTGTATTTCCTTTTTTTTTTTTTTTTTTGGGGTCCGGTCTTGGGGCCTGAACTCTGGGCCTGGATGCTGTCCCTCAGCTCTTAAGCTCAAGGCTAGCGCTCTACCACTTGAGCCACAGCGCCACTTCCGGTTTGTTTCTTTTTGCTTATGTGGTGCTGAGGAATCAAGCCCAGGGCCTCAGGCATGCAAGGCAAGTGCTCTACCACTGAGCCACCTTCCTAGCCCCTATTTCTATTTCCTTACTATCTAAAATGATGTCACAAAGCATCCTAAAGTGGGGTGAGGGGAAGCTGGCAGCTTGTTACTTCAGTTTGTATTTCAATTATTAGTAACATTTAATTTTTCAGAAAATTTATTTGCAATCTGTATTACTTTGGTAGAACAAATTCTTTTCTTTCTTTTCTTTTGTTAAAGCTCAAGAATATAAAAGTACAAAGTGGAGAAAAATTTAGTGTAATGCTGGGCATGGTGGTTCAAGCCTGCTAATTCTTGCTAGTTGAGATTCAGAGATTGGGAAATCATGGTTTGAGGTCAGCCCCAGCCAAACAGGTCATGAAAAGTCCATCTCAATGGCTGGGTTCAATGGTGCACCTGTGATCCAGCAACAGCAGAAGCACAATGATTGGCCACAGTGGTGTAGTGCAGGGTGTTATACTCAGCAATGCAGGAAAAACACTGGCTCTACAAACCAGAGTACAACTGGGAAATGAAGCCACACGTGTTTGAAAGTTCCTTTTAGAAAATATCCAACCCCTTTAAGTAGATGGTCCAAAGCATTTCTATTTATTCCTGTTTCTAAGTTTCATCTCTGATTATTTCTGAGCAACACAGATGAAAAGTAATGACATAAGAACACCCAAAGTAAGTCAACCTTCCTACATTAGTCTTTTTCCTGGAACCTTGTTAAATCACAGCCAAGAGTCACACATGACCTGGAATTATTAAACATCTTTCTGAATTAACAATCCTAAAAAGGTAAGACCAGAAAATATACATATTTGAGTTTCATGGCTTTGGGAGTAATGAACTTTATGGAATAGGAACCAGAGCTAAATCACTAAAGAATTCACCTAATTCATAGTAAAATGTTTTCTCAATCAAAAAAATTACCATTATTTGAGTAGTTGTAATTAAAAATTACAACTGTGCTTTAATGCATCTTTGGAGACTTGAAATAACTGGAAGGACTTCAGCACTTCTGTCCTTTCACTCCCCTGCTGGGTACCACTATAGACTACTTTTCCCCAAACTACCCCAGCTTTAAACAAAACCTGTTTACTTTGGGCCAATGTTCTAGGAGTGGAATGGCCCTGGCCATCTTCCTCCATGTATGTAAGTTTTAATTTTGCTTAAGTCACACAGCTGCAACAACATGCTGTCTAGAAATAGTATTGGTTCTCAAGCTGAACAAACCTTACTTTCTATTTATGATACTCCCCCATGATTCAGATTCTTTGATTCTGATCAACATACTGAAAATGAAACTCAGCTCTTGAACTAACAAGCAAGTTGGGCATAGTATTGCCTGTTAAAAACAGAAGGGCGGGCAGAGAATGTGGCTCAGTGGTAGAGCGCTTGCCTTGCATGCCTGAGGCCTTGGGTTCGATTCCTCAGCACCACATAAGCAAAAAGAAAAAAGCCAGAAGTGGTGCTGTGGCTCAAGTGGTAGAGCACTAGCCTTGAGCTGAAGAGCTGAGGGACAGCGCCCAGGCCCAGAGTTCAGGCCCCACGACTGGACCAAAAAAAAAAACAAAAAACCAGAAGGGCCTGGGGTGTGTGTGGCTCAAGTGTTAGAGTGCCTAACTAACAATCACAAGACTATTGAGTTCATAACCTGAGTACTGCTTCCAAACAAACATAAGAAACTCCAGGCAGACTAGACAGAAACAATGCCTTTGGTATACCATTTTTTTCTATATTGAGTTCAAAGAAAGGAAAAAAGTTTAATGTCCTTTCTTTGTTTACTTCTCTTTCCTTCTATTTCAGGATTTAAAAACACTAATGACCACCATATATATTCAGATGCTTTTTAATTTAATTTTTCAGAGGCTATTACTTGGAATGGTATAATATTACAAAATATTATGAAAAGACAATGTTTTACAAGCCATAGGAACATGTTTGTGGTCTCAAGACTCTCTTACCTTTTGTTTTAACTGCTATCCCATTAGTATTGTGCCTCTGTAAACAACTAGCTAGGTTAAAAAGAAAGACCCTTCCAGATGCAACAGTGGGCTGTCAGGAGCAGCGACTGAAAAAGGTTTGAAGCTAGTATAAGTGAATCAATTTTACTTCTTTTTCTTTCCTTTTTCTTCTATTGGTGGTACTAGAGTTTGAGCTCAGGCCTTTGTGCTTGCTAGGCAGGCCCTTTCCCAACTACAATGCTCCCAGGCCTTTTGCATTTCAGTTTTTTCCAGACAGGGTCTTGTGTTTGCTTGGGACTGACAAAGACCAAGACAAGATCCTTCTACTTACTGCCCCCAACTAGCTGGGATCACAGACATCACAAGCAGTTTATTGATTGAGATGGGGGTCTTGCTAAGTTTTTATCTAGGCTGGCCCAGAACCGTTTTTTTTTTTTTTTTAAATTGGTCATGGGGCTTGAACTCTAGACCTGGAAACTGTCACTGAGCTCTTCAGCTCAAGGCAAGCACTCTAACACTTGAGCCACAGTGCCACTTCTGGTTTTCTGGTGGTTTATTTGAGATAAAGAGTCTCACAGACTTTCCTGCCTAGGATGGCTTTGGGCCCTGATCCTCAGATCTCAGCCTCCTGAGTAGCTAGGATTACAGGCTTGAGCCACCAGCACCTGGCTGGTCAGGAACCTTGATTTTCCTTTTTTCTGCTCCTGAGCAGCTAGAATCAGAAGTGCTTGTCACAGTGTCTGGTCCTTGAAAGAGGCAAAAGTTTTACAGTTTGCAAAGATTTTTAATGGTTTTAAAGGAATGGAATGCACACCTTGCCTTGAAATATATGTTCTTTTTCCCTCAGGGCCAAGGTAGTTACCACATTTCTTTCTTCCTTCGGGAGCTCTAAATTCCAGGCAAGCTAGCAGAAAACATCAGCTGGAGGCCAAAGGTTTTTAATATATGAGTTCTTCCCCTTAACAGAGGAAAAGCATTTCTGTTTAAACCATCATTTTTAGAATTAAAGTCTAACTTCTGGAAACTACCTGTGACTTTCCCTACTTTTCCATCTTCTATTTCATAGACTATTGATGGGTTTGGGTTTGGAATTTTAAAAAAATTCCCTTTCTCAATCTTAGTAATTGTTACCACTTAATCTAAGATCTTATCTTTCCCTCCTAGGTAGTAAGATTCCCACAATTATCTTACTTGTCTTTAATCTCTTCCTACCTCAATCTCACCTGTATACCAGTTGTTGGGTTTATTTTTCATTTTGTCTTCTGCTATGCTGAATGAAGCCCAAAATTTCTCCAGTATTTCAAGCTATCCATAATTTGGTCTCATTTTTTTGCTTTGCTGTCTTTATCACAATTTCCACTCTCCACATTTTTATAGTTTTAAGAGAGAGAGAGAGAGAGAGAGAGAGAGAGAGAGAGTGTGTGGTGTGTGTGGTGTGTGTGTGGTGTGTGTGTGTGTGTGTGTGTGTGTGTGTGTGTGTGTGTGTGTGTGTGTGTGTGTGTGTGTGTGTGTGTGTGTGTGTGTGTGTGTGTGTGTGTGTGTGTGTGTGTGTGTGTGTGTGTGTGTGTGTGTGTGTGTGTGTGTGTGTGTGTGTGTGTGTGTGTTCCAATGCTGGGGCTTCAACTCATAGCCTGGGTGTTCTCCCTTAGCCTTTATGCTCAAGGCTGGCACTCCTATTGCTTGAGCCACACCTCTACTTCTGGCTTTTTGGTGGGTAACTGGAGATATGTCTCATAGATTTTCCTGTCCAGACTGGCTTTGAACTGTGATCCTCAGGTCTCAGCTTCCTGAGCAGCTAGGATTTCAAGTGTGTGTGACCAGGGCCCAGATTATAGTTTTAATTTGCAAAGCAATTTGGTACACAGTTAATGAGATTTCCACAAGCCTGTAAGACACAAGGGTAATATCCACTTTTAAAGTAAACTTAGAGAACACACCGTGTGACTTGTGATAATTCTTGTGAGGGCTGTCCTTTTCTCCTTGCTCTTACTGAGATGTGACTTGTGCATACACAGGTTTCGACCTTGATGTACCACTATCTGCTACCCTCATCAGAGGTCAAACAAATGGGTTTGCCTGATTGTGGGCTTTGATTTTTACAACTGAGTTAAATCAACACTTTTTGCAAGTTATCTGGGTTGGTATGTCGCTTACCAACACAAGACTCTGCCTGTTTCCAAAGTGATTTTCTTTTTATCAATTTATATTCCCACCAGCAGTGCAAGTTTCCTAACTCTGTTATGAACAACTGGAATCACAGGCCTTTTATGTTAGCAATTCTAATTGGTATGTAGTGGTGCCTTTTTGTGGTTGTAATTGGTATTTCCCCATCAACAAATGGGATTGACCATGAACCCCTGAGAATATTTGGCCAAGAAAGATTAAGTGGTAGTTACAGAAGAAAAACCTAGGGTTGCTGGCTGTATGTCAACTGCTTCTTCTGACATACTACAATACTATATTCCAGAAAGATCATGGCTTTAGCAAAGCCACCAAATATGCCACATATCCTGCAATACTTAACAATTGTGTGATCTTGCACAAGTATCTAGCCTCAGGTGCTAAGAAACAAAACCACCTTTTCTGTAAGAAGGGGATTACAGGCCCTTATAGGCACATTCAATGTATTCAATATGTATTAGTTTTTTTTTTCTCTTTTGAACATTATATTTGTCACATACTAGGTTCTCAATAATGGATGCTTATTTAGAATCTGTGTTTAATCTACTTTTAATCTTTTCTTCAGCCTAAAAGCCTGAGCACATTTCCTGTCTAATTCTGAAAACTGAGTTTACTTAAGTATGTTCATGTAAATAATTTCTAGACTCCCTGAGTTTCTTTTCTTTCTTTCTCTTTTGTTTTTTTTAAGAAGAAAAGATTTATTGCCAGCAGAGCTAACAAGGCCAAGTTCTCATGAGGAAAGGGAGAAAATAGTCCTCTCTGAGTTTCTTTTCTTTGCCCTTCTTCGTAATACTACAGCTTTGAACATTCTTGTTTTACCAGAAGGCTTAAGGAGCATCTATGTTCATGTTTATCTGGCTGAAATGGAGAAATACACTAGCAGCAAATCTATTTCACACACACAAAATTACTTTTCCTCTCATCATTCTCTAGAATTCCTTGAATTCTACAGAATTCACAATGCACAATATTTAATAGTAAAGAATAAGGGAACAAATTAAAATGGACTGAAATTCATACTTTTCACTTTGACATAAATTCCTAGGATAGCCATTCAACACTAAAAAAGGTAAGTTAGGAATAAAAGCAGGTGCTTATTTCAACAGGTTGTAAAAAACTTAGGTTGATAATATAAAATGTTATAATCTATGGTTAAGGTTAATAGCCCTACTAAATGATACTTGAATATTTTGGTAATGATAAGCTACATGCTATAGTACTGCATAAATTGTGGAAGTACACAAAAGTCTCATTATAGTACTTTTACAGACCACATAATTAGAGAGACTGTGCTATAAACAAGGCCTAGTGATTTGTCTCAAGGTAAGATATGTTAGTGCAGTCCATGGGACAAATACCTTTTTAAGGACTCTTATGTAATAACAATGTTAGATGGAAGTGCCAGCACTCTTGCTCATGTACATACACACATTATGAATGTGCTCTATCTCTGCAATATTTAATCCTGTCAACTTGATTAGACTGAAAAGTATCTAGGATATTGTTTGTTAGTAATAACTGACTTAATGAATGGATTAACCCTTTGTTAGATTCATAATCTGATGGCATTACTGGGAGGTATAAAAGACAAGTGGTGGGGCCTACTAAGAAAAACTGGGTGACTTGAGATGTGTGCCTGGGCTATGTCCTATCTTTTCTGTTTCCTAGATATGATGTGAAATGTGCTCTGCCAGGCTCTTCCTGACACGTTTGAAACTGAGCCAAAATAAATATTCCTCTTTTACATCTATTGTTTATGTTATATATTTTGGTCACAATGAAATAAAAGTGATTAATAAAATTACAATAAGTTTTGGGTCTCCCTCATCAGTATTATGGTTTGGACGCAGGGCCTTGAAGTTGCTCAGCTGGCATTCTACTACTTGAGTTAGGCCTCTACTTTTGCCGGTTAATTTTTGGAGATGGAATATCTCATGGACCTTTCTGTCCAGGGTTGGCCTTGAACTCTATCCTCTAGATCTCAGCTTTTTGACAAGGTAGGATTACAAGTGTGAACCACCAGCACCTGGCCACAATTAAGTTTTAATCACAATGTAGACAGTAAGGAGAGAAAACTTCATAGTTCTTGACTATATACCACTCCAAATATTGCTATGTACTTTTCATATATTATGTAATTTAGTCATCAGAACTCCAGAACACAGTAAATCACAGCTTCACCTACCACCCTGCCTACAACCTCCTAAGATTCGAAATGGGCTATGCCCAAATTCCTAACCCTAAGAAAAAAAATTTGCTATTGGTCCAAGAAAAAAACAGATAAAGAAACTCTGGAAAATATTATCATTTTACTTGTAGATATCAGGAAACTAAGATTTAAAGGTGGTATAACTAAGATTACATATTTATATGCACAGATCTGAGAGTTGACCCTAAAAACATCTTATCCTAGGGCCATTAGATTTTTCCTTTAAGCCAGACTGCCATCACTTATAAAATTTAAAGTGGGCTGGGAAGTTGGCTCAGTGGTAGAGTGCTTGCCTTGCATGCATGAGGCCCTAGGTTTGATTCCTCAGCACCACATAAGCAGAAAAAAGCAGGACGTGGTGCTGTGGCTCAAGTGGTAGGGCACTAGCCTTGAGCTGAAGAGCTGAGGGACAGCATCCAGGCCCAAAGTTCAGCCTCCACGACCAACAAAAAACAAGAACGAAAATGAAATTTAAAGTGAAAGTTCTTTATAGCACCCCATCAATTTCTTTAGCAAATTAAGTCACTACTTACTAGGTACCTACTATGTGTGTCTAAAACCAAATTGAATTGTATACATTCACCTATCCATCTAATCACCTGCCTATCACTAGATATCTCCCAGGCACTTTGTCAGGCACTAACAATACACTGGTGAGTGAGAAAGTGATCTTCAGGACCTCTAACATAGAGTCATTAACTCATCAATTAAATAGCCATACAATACATAAATACAAAAGAATAACTGCATTAAAGGTTATAATAAACATCCGCATTAAAGTTTATGGGCTCATGCTGTAATCTTAGCTACTCAGGAAGCTGATATCTGAGGATAGCAGTTCAAAGCTAGTTTGGGCAGGAAATTCTGTGAGACTCTTTTCTCCAATTAACCACTGGAAAACTGGAAGGGGCACAGTGGCTCAAGTGGTAGAGCGCTAAACTTGGGCACAAAAGTTCAGGGACAGAGCCCTGGCCCAGAATTCAAGCCTCAGGACCAACACATACCCACAAAAAAAGTTATGGTAGATTATAGCTAGTAGTTCTAGTCTGAAACTTCACGTGCTACTACTGCAGCATGTAACAGAAGTTGGACAGTAGATCTGTCATACAGTGTTGCCATAAAATGTTGTAAGATATTTCCTCTCAGTTAAACAAAAACAAAACAAAATAAAATACAACTTTACTTGCATTCGCTAATTAAGACCACGTTTTTGACAGATGATGTTTACAGAACACTGGAATCTTGGAATTTCAATGTTAAGCTTGTTAGAGGTAATGGATTTAGAAAATATTGTCACTGAAGAGATGAAAAGAGTGATAGCCATAATTTAAATAAACATCAGAAAAACTAGATAAAATTAAACCAAGGAAAACCCAGAGTCAGATAATAAACCCCAACTTAATGAATATCTTTTCTTACTGTGTGCTGGGGGCCATCTTCGTTATCCCTCATGTAGAAAGGCTTGAGTACTCGTGGATAATTAATGATGAAGACAGGTATGTTGCCACAGTGCTGTACTAAGTATTTCTCATGTTCAGTTTGTAGATCAGCACCCCACTGTCATGAAAAAAAATAGTAATAGCAAAAGGAGAGGACAGATGTGAAACATTCAATTAAGTACCCCAAAATAGCTTCTTTCAGTTCCAAGGGTTCCCACTCCCTGAGGCTCAGTGATGTGTGGAGCTGTCTGTGAGGTTACACAGTTGAGTTAAACTAAAGGGACACACTTGTTAGCCAGAACCAAAGACCTGGAAGGATGAAAGCTGAATCCAGTAGATAAACACTATGTTTTGGTCCCTCAGCAGCATTCAGCTAGTGAACAGCACCAACAGGAAAACAAAGCGTACTTTCTAAAGGGATAAAACTGTTCAGCACTGCAGTTTTTATTAATATTGCCTACAGCTTCTCTCCAAGTTACTGTTGCTATGTCTCAGGAAATTAAATGATGGAAGATAATATTTCTAATATTGAGTCTATCTCTGGCTAGATGGCTCTTGTTGGTGAATTTTTTTTTTTAAATCGAGTCAACTTAAATACAATATGCTCTTTGATGGCTAATAGAACTGTTGAGCAAATACTAGTGTGCTTATCAAATTCCAGGTACAATGTTAGGAACTAAATTTAGTAATACAAAAGCAGTTAGAATTCTCTACTTCACAAAGCTTCCAGGGTGAAAGACTAATATTAAATTTAAAATTACACAAAAATATAATTGGTTACAAATAAAAACAAGAACAAATTATGGTTAAATACTTATCAGAACATCTGACAAGTGGGAATAGGAATGGTGGGAGAGATGGTTTAAAGACACAGATACTATATATTTATATTTATGTATATTTTTTTATTTTTTGGTTGGTCCTGGGGCCTGAACTCTGGGCCTGAGCACTGTCCCTCAGCTCTTTAGCTCAAGGCTAGCACTCTACCATTTGAGCCACACTGCCACTTCCAGCTTTTTCTGCTTATGTGGTGCTGAGGAATTGAACCCAGGGCCTCAAGCATGCAAGGCAAGCACTCTACCACTGAGCCACCTTCCCAGCCCTTTTTAATATTTTTTTAACCCAGGGCCTCCACTCTACCACCTGAGTCACATGCACAATCCTTTTGCTTAGGTTATTTTCTTCCTGGGCCAGCCTTGGCCTTTGAACCTCCCACCTACATTTCCTGAGTAGCTGGGATTACAGATCATACATTATACAACTGACTTATTTGTTGAGATAGTCTTGCTAATATTTTTCCTAGACTAGCCTGGAACCTGATCTCTACCTTTAAAGTAGATGGAATTGCAGATGTGAGCCACCATGTCTGGCTTACATGCTTAATATTATGTTGTTACTCCTACTTTTCTAGAGATCTCTTTTTTCTCTCCTGCTTTAAAACAAGAAGTTTATGTAAATAAAATACATAAAGGGAAACCTATCTAAGATTTATCACCATCATTATTATTACTATTATTATTTTTTGTTGGTCGTGTGACTTGAACTATGGGCCTGGGTGCTGTCACTGAGCTCTTCAGCTTAATGCTAGTGCTCTACCCCTTGAACCACAGTGCCACTTCTGGTTTTCTGGTGGTTTATTGAAGATAAGAGTCTCACAGAATTTCCTGCCTGGGCTGGCTTTGAACCTTGATCCTCAGATCTCAGTTTCCTGAGTAGCTACGATTACAAGCTTGAGCCACCAGCACCTGGCTTATTATTATTTTTTGATGTTATTGTTGCTTAACGCCAGTATGGGGGTTTGAACTCAGGGATCAAGCTTGCTTGGCTTTTACTCTATCACTTGAGTCACTCTTCCAGCCCTCTAGGCTTCATTTTTAAGAGTACTTTAATCTTACTTAAAATTTCCTTACATGTAACAGTTACGCATAAAAAACTTACACAATAGTCCTTGATTTTACAATGATAAATAAAACCATTAAAATTCTCCAACCAAGGACTGGGAAGGTGGCTCAGTGGTAGAGCGCTTGCCTTGTATGCATGAAGCCTGTGTTCGATTCCTCAGCACCACATAAGCAGAAAAAAAAAGTCAGAAGTGGCGCTGTGGCTCAAGTGGTAGAGTGCTAGCCTTGAGCGGAAGAGCTGAGGGGCAGCGCCCAGGCCCAGAGTTCAGGCCCCACGACTGGACCCTCCCCCCCAAAAAAATTCTCCAACCAAATATGATACACAAAAAAAAACTTACTGGAATAAAAAGGATTATGAATAGCTGAATAAGAGTATCACTAATGGATAAAAGGAGTAATGTTGTAAACCAGGATTTTACGCTCCTCATTTCCATTTTGATGTCAATCAAAACACACTATTAGTCATTTGGTTTAAAAAAGAGAGAAGTCAATATGTTTATATATATCATATATCAGTTACTATATATACAATATAACAGTGGGGAAGGGGAAAACTGACACTGCAGTAGGCAGAATATCATGGAACCAAACAGGTTTTCTGAGACAGCAGAAAACCTTTTTTTTTTTTTTAAATGTGCTGGTCCTGGGCCTTGAACTCAGGGCCTGGGTTTTGTCCCTGAGATTTTGTCTTCAAGGCTAGTACTCTACCACTTGAGATACTGTTCCACCTCTGGCTTTGTGGTGGTTACTTGGAGATAAGAGTCTCATGGATGGGAAGATGGCTCAGTGGTAGAGTGCTTGCCTAGCATGCATGAGGCCCTGGGTTAGATTCCTCAGTTCCACAGAAGCAGAAAAAGCTGGACGTGGCACTGTGGCTTAAGTGGTAGAGCACTAGCCTTGGCTGAAGAGCTGAAATTCTTGTTCAATATATAACATATCAAACAGCCATGGTACATAGCTTGAATTTATGCAGTCTTTATCAAATAAATTTAAAAAACAAAAGTCTTCTTTACAAAAAGCACTGTGGATGACAGAATTAAAAGACAGTGACAAACATGTTTAACATATTGTCTAAACTTATTTAATCACAGAACCTCCTTTAATTATCACTTTAAAAATTATTCAGAATGTACATGGGAATGACTGACCTTCTCAATTCTACAGTAATATTCTGTGATTATCAAGATTTTTTTTTCCTGATTTTCATTTTCCTAAATTTGGAAAACCTTTTTAAAAACCTGCTACTAAAAATAATACAATTCTAGTTCAAAATTATTTCTCAACCTAAGTATTTTAACAAGGTTCAGCAAATAGTAAACATTATGAGCAAGTACACATTATGAGCAAGTACACAAAGGTTAATATCAAGGATTCTTAATGAAGTAAACTAAGAACAAAAGGGAAATACTCCCTCTCTCCCTCTCTCCCTCCCTCTCTCTCTCCCCTTCCCCCTGCCCTTTACCTCAGGAGTGAAGGTGAAGTTCTGGGATGCTTGCTTTAAGATCCCTACTGCTTCTGTGTAAGAAATGCTGGAAAAATAAGTAAAGCAGAAAGGTTAACACAACAGGGCTGTTCTTACCCAGGCCATCTCAAGAACCACTTAGAAATAGGCCATTTCTGTGAGGTCAGTAAGTATGCAATGAATAATTAATTCAGAATTAAATCTAATTCAATACTATGAAATCCCAATTTGCATGAAGTGACTATTCAATAACCCTACAATTGATTGGCTTTCAGTGTATATAGGGAGCTGGTCATTTCAGCAATTAGTTTCTCTGAATCCATGCTGTTCTAATGCCCTAGTAATAAAACACTGAGACTCTCAGTTATCTAGCCAATAAATATATATTTGGCACATATTAAGTACTAGACTTTATTCTAGATAGTGGAAACTTTAGTAAACAAAAATAAACAAGTCTCTGCTTTCAGGAAGCCAAAATTCAACTGTGTGTGTGTGTGTGGTGTGTGTGTGTGGTGTGTGTGTGTGTGTGTGTGTGTGTGTGTGTGTGTGTGTGTGTGTGTGTGTGTGTGTGTGTGTGTGTGTGTGTGTGTGTGTGTGTGTGTGTGTGTGTTGCTGTATTGTGGATATATGCGCATATGCATACTGGGAGGAGGGATGAAAAACAGAAATAACATAATACTAGGCAGGTAGTAGTAATATGAAGAAAAATACAGCAAGAAGATAGAGGATGTTTGGAGTCAAGAAAAGCCCAAATGAGTTGGAGACATTTGAATGCAAACCTGCATCAACTGAAAAAAGATGAACAATATGATATCTGGAAAGGAATATTCTAGGCACAGCAAACAGCAAGGACAAGAGTCTAATGTGAGGAACACTTTGGCCTGTTGAAGGAACAAAAAATGTCAATGTCACTGGAGCGAATTGTACAAGGGGAAGAATGTCAGTAAATTAAGACAGAAAAAGTTATTCTGAGGTCAGATCATACGGACATTTTTGGCCATGATAAAAGCCTTGGTAATATATTATAAGCACAGTAAGACTGTAAGTGTCACTGTCTTTGTGTGATATATACATAGTTAAAAAATCAGTAGGTATAAAAGTACTCAACAGTGGGAAGTGAGGGTATGAGCATCTATCTCAGCTATTCAAGAGACTGAGGCAAAAGGATCATTTGAGCTCAGTAGCTAGAGGCCAGCCTGGGCAACATAGCAGGAAAAAAAAGAAAATCCCCCATAAAATAGAGCATACACTTTCCTTCTATCTCTGACCATAGCCACCAGTTTTCTCCCTTCTCACATTTCATTGTTATTGACTTCTTGTGTATCCTCTGAAGGATTTTATGTATATATACACAAATGATAATATATAATCACTTTTCAGTAAATGTTTGCTATAGTACATAAATATAGTATGTACTTCTTTATACTTTATTTTTATTTATTTATTTATTTTTTGGGTCTGGTCGTGGGGCCTGAACTCTGGGCCTGGGCACTGTCCCTCAGCTCTTCAGCTCAAGGCTAGCGCTCTACCACTTGAGCCACAGCGCCACTTCCGGCTTTTTTCTTTTTGCTTATGTGGTGCTGAGTAATCGAACCCAGGGTCTCATGCATGCAAGGCAAGCGCTCTACCACTGAGCCACCTTCCCAGCCCTTTATACTTTATTTTTATTAAAAGATATGCTTTGCAGATCTTTCTATCAGTATACAAGGACTTCATTTATTATATAATGTTTTATTTTGTGGACATATCATCTACTTGAGGTAATTATAAATAATTTTTCCCCAAGGCCTGGGGTTTAAACTCAGGGCCTAGGCTCTGTCCTTGAGCCTCTCTGTGCTCAAGGCTAGAGCACTACCACTTGAGCCACAGTGCCACTTCTGGCTTCCTCTGTTTCTGTGGTACTGAGGAATTGAACTTAGGCTTCATGCATGCTAAGCAAGCATTCTACTGCTAAGCAAGCATTCTACTACTAAGCCACATTCCCAGCCTACAAATAATTCTTAAACATTAATTTTGCACAGGAAAAATTAAGAGGTATTGAATAAAGATTGGCAATTTTTATATATCTGAAAGGTATTATAAAGATACTGACTGCCTTTTACAAGGCTATAAAAATCTATGCATATCAACAACATATAAAATGTTAATTTCCTTGCAAACTTCAGGAAAATAACAGAATTTTGTATATATATTTTTTCTTCTATGAATATTTTTTTACTTTTTAGTATATGTTTTTTCTTGTAAAGATACTATACAGAGGGATTACGGTTATGTGAGTAAGGTAATGAGTACATTTCCTAGCATTGTTACCTTCTCCTTTGTTTTTCCCCTACTATCCCTTCCTGCCCCACCTCCTCAACTCCTCCCTCCCCACTCCCCTTCCTCCCCCTGAAGTTGTAAAGTTTGTTTTCAACATAGTGTCTTGTACATCTCATTGTTACCATGGGTCAACCTGTATCCTTATTTCAGTATTTTGTTATTTCCCTTCTCCCCAAATTAGAAAAATGTATTTACAAGATGCAGGGTACCGAAAAACAGGTGTTATATCATGGGGGAAGAACAAACGAAAGAAACAAAAAAAAAATCACATAGTACATTACACACACACACACACACACACACACACACACACACACACACACACACACACACACACACACACACACACACACACACACACACACACACGCTAAAAACTACAGCAAGAAAGGTAAAACCTCTTGTGTCCCTATCTTGGGGTTCATTTTGCTTAGAATTATCTTATATGGTCATATGTACATAGCTTTTGACCTTTTCTGCTTGTCCTAGACATATACTAGTTATTGCAAATAAGGGAAACCATGGGATCTATGTTTCTTTGGGTCTGGCTTACTTCTTTTAATATAATTTTTTCCAAATCTTTCCATTACCTAACAAATGGGGGTGGTGTTTCTGATGGAGGCACAGAATTCCAGTGTGTGTGTGTGTGTGTGTGTGTGTGTGTGTGTGTGTGTGTGTGTGTGTGTGTGTGTGTGTGTGTGTGTGTGTGTGTGTGTGTGTGTGTGTGTGTGTGTGTGTGTGTGTGTGTGTGTGTGTGTGTGTGTGTGTGTGTGTGTGTGTGTGTGTGTGTACATGCCACATTTTTTTCTTGATCCATTCATCTACTGAGGGGCATCTGGCTTGGTTCTATATCTTAGTTATGGTAAATAATGCTGCAATAAACATAGCTGTGCTGGTTTATACATATTTTTAAATCTAAAAATTTTCTGAAGAACTTTGAGCTAAGAAAATAATTTATTCATCACAAACTTCACAAACTTATACCCTGAAGTAAAAATATCTATACAAATATACATATATACATGTACAGACAAACTAACAGTAATATATATACTTTATATCCTATACTACAAAGCCCCTCAAACTATGTTTTCAATTATAGTTTTTGATGGAAAATTCTGTTCAAATTAAAATCTAGTATTAAATAGGTATTTTCTAAGTGGTGTGTGGAAGTGATAGCACTAATTATTTAAAAGTGAGTACTTAAAAAAGAAAAAAAGGAGAGTACTTAGGGAAATAAGAGTACTTGGAGAGCCGGGCGCTGGTGGCTCACGCCTGTAATCCTAGCTACTCAGGAGGCTGAGATCTGAGGATCCCGGTTCAAAGCCAGCCCGGGCAGGAGAGACCGTGAGACTTCTATCTCCAATAAACCACCAGAAAACCGGAAGTGGCTCTGTAGCTCAAGTGGTAGAGCGCTTGCCTTGAGCTGAAGAGATGAGGGACAGTGCCCAGGCCCAGAGTTCAAGCCCCACGACTGACCAAAAAAAAAAAAAAAAAAAAAAAAAAAAAGAGTACTTGGAGATAAGAGTCTCACAGACTTTTCTACCAAGGCTAGCGTCAAACCATAATTGTCAGATATCAACCTCGTGATTAGTTAGGATTACTGGTATGAGCCACTGGTGCCCTGCAATAGAATTTTCATAATATTGGCATGCTATTGATTGTTTCATTATTAAGGAAAAAAATTCTTTAACATATCTCTTATGAAGATAAATATTTCCTTTCCTGAACTCCCATCAACTCTACTTTTAGGGCAAAACTTTCAAATTCAAATTACATTTCTGAAACTAGATATCCTTAATGGCCTTTATAAAGTGTCTTTAAGTAGTATTTTTTTTTGGGGGGGGGCGGTCAGTTGTGGGGCCTGAACTCTGGGCCTGGGCTCTGTCCCTCAGCTCTTCAGCTCAAGACTAGTGCTCTACGACTTGAGCCCCAGCACCACCTCTGGCTTTTTCTGCTTCTGTGGTGCTAAGGAATCAAATCCAGGGCTTCATGCATGCAAGGCAAGCATTCTACCACTGGGCCACCTTCTTAGTCCTAACTAGTACCTTTTGGAGTATTTGGGATTACAGGCATGTGCAACTGGCTTTTTTCCCCCTTTGTGCCAGTACTGGGGCTTGAACTCAGGGACTGGGCACTGTACTGAGCTTTCAGGATGATATCTACCACTTGAGCCAGGGCTCCATTTCCAGCTTTTTTGTGTGTGTATGTGGTTAATTGAAACTAAGGATCTCATGGACTTTCCTGCCTGCACTGGCTTTGAACCTCAATCCTCACATCTCAGCTGTCTGAGTAGTTAGGATTATAGGCATGTGTTATTGAGACTCTGCTTAGTATTTTTCTTGATATGTGTGAACAATACCATTTTTTCCTCCTTTTTAACATTACACTACCTTCATATTTAAAATTTTTCTTTGTTAAATGAAGAAAATACATTATTCTAAAGCAGTTGAATTAAAAGTGCTAAAGTGATTAGTATTAACATATTTTGCCTCAAATTTATACAAATAAGATATATGAAAAACTCTTATTATAAAGAAAAGTTAGTAATTAAGTTCTACCTCTATTTCTGTTTGATAAAGGTAAAATTCAATTATTACATAAGTACCTTAATGTATTTTCATAAAAAACAATTTTAACACTACTGATGGATATACTGAACTCTATTCAAAATACAAGCATCTCTGTATGGATTAAATTATTAATAGTAGAGTTTACATAAAGAAATTCCCTTGATTTGTCATCTGTTTTTCTTTTTCTTCATTTTTTAAAAAAAGGATTATCCACAGGTAGATTGAGCTACCTGTATTTTCAGGAATTTCAGTCAAAGCCTCATGAAGCAGAAGGGTTATAAAGGAGGTAAAGTGAGCAACACAACACATACCATTTTCTCTTCTCCTTACTCTCAAGACATCAACAAAGACTGGCAACATATTATCCCATTATTCTCTTAACATTTAAACACGTATATGTGACTTAACAAGTCCACAGATAATTACATGTTTCCCTTTCAGTCAAGGAATACAACCATTAACACATTTCAGCTATGAACCTACCTATCATGTTTTATAAGTTATCACCGCCCATTATTTTAACCCTAATATGTTTTTAAACAGTGAAGATACCTTATCATTCTATTGTCTCTATTGTTATTTGAACTTCTTAAGGATCTAATCATGCGGTTGGTTATATGCTCTAGGTCACATGCTTTTTATATTAAGCATTGTAACTAGAGATGATTTAAAGTATATGGAAGTAAATAGGTAATATGCAAATACTATGCCATTTTATATTAGGGATTGAACATCTACGGAATCTAGTATCAATCCCAAGCAGATCTAAGAGACAACTTTGTAAGTTTGAATTGTAGTAATATAGTTTATAAATTACCATGTTCATTTATCTTGCTATGATAATTTATTCACTGAGAATACACTGACTATGAACCAGATATAAGACTATGAAAATAATCACATTTGGGTCTTGCCTCAAATCTAAGGAGTATAAGCAGATGTATACCAAAATATCATAATTCAATGTGATATAAAGTGATTTTGTATGAGTAACAGACAGAGAAATAATATCTACTTACGTTAAGAAGTTGTTTTTTAGCATGTGTTCTAATCTGTCCTTGGTAAAACAAAAAGAGAAATACTTTTAATGTAATTATATTCATTGTAATTATCATAATTAAAGAACATCTGTATTGGGTTTTACCCACAAAACTAATTACCTTTTGGCCAGGATCTACGTATTTGTGACAGAGTTCAACATCTTCAGGACAATTTGAAAGAATCATTGTTGTTGTAGTCTTGAAGAGTTCCTCCATAACCTAAGAGAAATGAAATGGAATTGCCTGAGAAAGTGAGCAACTTTTTACAAAGAACCTCTCTTCAGGCCTCAGATCAGAGGTTTCATATCTCTAGGTATTACCAACTACAAATCTATTAACACTGTTAATTCCTCAGTGAATTAGTTAGTTTACTAGGTAGCTTAATTTCTTCTATGAGAGAAAGGAAAAAAGTTGAAATCTTCTTAGAATGTTATGTTACTGATGTCTATACTGGTACAGAAATAAAATGTCAAATGAACAGCAATAACTGAATAACCTCTTTTTAAATACCAGTTAATGTGCTTGTAGACACAGGACAATAATAATGCCTAATTGATAGGACTGTTTTGAAAGTGTTTGTCTCAGAGAAGCACCGAGTACCTGTTGTTATGAAGACCAAGAACATTCTGCTAAGGGGTTCATTCAGTAACTTGTACCTAAAAGCAAACTTTAAAATGAAAGAAGCAGTAACTTATCTATAGCTAAAGTATAAAGTAAAAATAATATGAACTAGTATGTAAGAATTCATTTCACCAGTGGTGTTCTTAGAAAGCCTCATGGAAGAAATTTTTCCTTATAAGAAAGCAGTAGCGAATAGAAAATATTTCTGAAATATATATAGTCAAATGTAAAATTTGGGCATAGCCTAGTGGTACAGCACATGCTCAGCATCCAGAGTCCTGGGTTCAGTTACTATAACCTCAAATAAAACCACAAAAACGTAAAAGCAAAAATTCATGGTTTGAAATCAGCAAAATCTCTTTAGGTCCTTCAGATGATGTACCCATATTCACACACTTACAGAGTATAGGCTGTCTCAGAGGGAGGGATGCTCCTTTTATCTACTGTGTAACCTATCCAGGCTGGACACAGTGGGGACACAACTGCCTATTGAAGTAATTTGATATGATCAGATGTGGGAAAATATGTAAGTACCAAGTGACAACTTGATATATTTTTGATGCTTTAGTCTTTTTCAGTGGGATTTAGTGCAAACATCTTACTATATTACATTCCTGGATTATTCTTTTACCATCTTTCACTATTGTTTCTTATCCTTGCAACTAACATGTACTTGACACAGTGAAAGAAACTGGTGGGTATATGAGTTTCTAAGGCTCTGATTATGAAAAACAGTGATGGTAACTAATTTTGGAGAGAGCAACAGTAAAGAGAAAATTGAAGGGAATAAGTAAAACTTTAATTCTCTCTCCTTCCTACCTTCCTTCCCCCATTTTTCTGAGGGGGTAGGGTGAGACAGAGATCATGCTATGTAGTCCCAGCTGACCTTCATCCTGCCTCAGTTTCCCTACTAGGACTGCAGTTGTGTCCTATCATGCCTGGTGAGGCAGAATTTTCTAAAGACCTTTTACTCTAGGATTATGAGAGATGTTCAACTGTAACTTAAAACAAAAATTTTAATTTTAAGTCAGTGGATGAAAGGAAGGGAATAAAACCAGAGAAATCCAAATGAGAGGGAGATAAGAAGAAATAACTTGATGAAAGAACAACTGGAGGCTAAGAATTCTATGCTTTGTGCCTCTATCACCTTCCAGTACAGCCAAGAGATAAAGACATTACCAGGTGACTGAATGATTTATGAAGGGTTGTATCCGTCAATCAATGAACAAAGCCGACCTAAGTTAGAAAGGAGAAAGGACACCTGGATTGGATGGTCTGCCCACACCGCTGAGAAACACAATATGCCTATTTGTAAGATGAAGATTTTGACCAGTGTTGTTAAATTGGTGTCTTTTATAGCAGTAAATTTTGATTTGAAAGTGAAAATCACTGACTTCCCTAACACACTTTCAGACTATACTCTAGATGTATATTCAAAGAAAACAAACTGAGGAATGAGCATAACTCCATGAAATTTTGAAATGTATTGCTCCAAAAAAACCTTATTGTCTAGAATATTAATAACTGAATAAGAAATCAAACATATATTCAAGTGGAAAAGGACAAAAGACAAAATGATATTGATATGAAGGTATGAAATAAGCATATGAAAAAAAATAAATATGAATGCTGTTCAGTACAATTTAAAACCATGGTGATATCTGTGTTATTCCTTACACAGTATTAGTTAAATATGCAGTAACTTCGATATAAACACCTTCTAACACTTAAAAAAATGTGTTCTCAATGGGATTAAATAATGGTTTTTAAGTTATCAGGGGAAAAAGCCTTTATTATAACATTCTAACAATAGGTAAGGGACTGTTCTTTATCAAGGTAATTTGATTTCTGTGGAAATAATATAATTTATACGTAAATGAGAAGCAGGAGATTACTTTTGAGGGAGACTTTTGTCTTCTGTCTTCAGAAAAGGAGTTTATATTCTAATTGCACAATCAACAGTGAGTTCCAAAAGTACCAACAGTGGAGTACAATAACTCAAATAGCAAAACCTGAATATTCTTATCTGATTTACATGCCTATTTTTTTTTTACTACCTTTTATGAAGGGCAGCACCAAGACTCACAAAATTTGTCAGGTGCATTCTTATGAAATTATGTAATAAACTGTTCAAACTGATAAGCTTTTTACTTTGGTGGCACTGGATTTTGAACTCAGGGCCTCCTGCCTTCTGGGGAGGTGCTCTACTACTTTAGTCACACTCTTAGGTCTTTTTGGTCTAGTTATTCTTTGAATAGGGTCTAACGTATTTTTGCTTGGGTTGTCCTCAGGCTACAATCCTTCTATCTTTGCCCCCTCATAGCTGGGATGAGAGGCAACCACAAAGCTTAGCTTTTTTGTTGAAACAAAAATAGGGATTTTTTTTGCCTGGACTGGCCTTGAACCATGATCCTCTTGATCTCTGCTCCCAAATAACTGAATATAGACACCTGTCACTGGGCCCAATCTCAAGCTGGTATACTTTTGAGAGTAACAACAATTTATTATTTTTAAACTGACACATAGAAATGTAGGAACATGATAAAGAGGGATTCTATGTGATATGTACATTACGTAATGCTTATATTTGGTTATCAATAGTTATCCTATTGTGAAATACTACACCAGACCTTTTAGCACCTAACTTTTTGCCTTTTATTTATTTTATTGTAAGGGTGATATACAGAGGTTATAGTTACATAAGTAAGATAATGAGTACACTTCTTGTCAAACATTATTATTGCCTCTCATTTTTCTCCCACTTTCCCTCCCCCCAACTCTCCCCTACCCCCAAGTTGTAAAGTTCATTTCCAACATAGTGTCTGGTGAGTATCACTTTTGCATTGGTTCACCCTTTGTCCTTTGTCTCACCATTTTGTTATCCCCCTTCGCTTCCCCAAATCAGATTCAGATACACACACACACACACACACACACAAATGCACGCACGTACACACATATGCACACACACGCGCGCGCGTACAGACACACAGACACACAGACACACAGACACACAGACACACAGACACACACACACACACACACACACACACACACACACACACACACACACACACACACACACACACACACACACACACACACACACACACACACACACACACGACACAGGGTACCAAAATAAAAAACAGTGACAACAGGGGATAAACCAAAGGAAAAGAAATGAAAAAGAAAAAACTTCACACAGTACATTAAAATAAAAACAAAAACAAAAAGCAGGGCACCAGAGGCTCACACCTGTAATCCTAGCTACTTACGAGGCTCACCTTGAGCTGAAGTGCTCAGTGACAGTGCTCACGCCCCGAGTTCAAGCCCTACAACTGAGAAAAAAAAAAAAAAAGAAACCCACCAAAAACAAACAAAACAAAACAAAACAAAAAAAAAAACCTCTTGGAGTTCATTGTGATTACCCTCATTTTATATGGTACTATTACATAGCTATTGAGCTATTGTGATCCTCTACTGGTAATATTCTAGACATACACTAATTATTACAAGTGAGGGAAAACACAGTGGCTCCTAACTTTTATCTAAAGTCTTTTTTTGTTTGTTTGTTTTTTGTTGGTCATGGGGCTTACGCTCTGGGCCTGGGTGCTGTCCCTGAGCTCTTCAGCTACAGCACTTGAGCTACAGCACCACTTCTGGTTTCTGGTGGCTAACTGGAGATGAGTCTCATGGACTTCCCTGCTGGGGCTGGCTTAGAACCTTGATCCTCAGATCTCAGCCTCCTGAGTAGCTAGGAATACAGGCAAGAGCTAGCAGTGCCCAATTCTAAAGTCTTTTTGATAGTAACACTACTGCAATGGGAAAATATTGAAAATGGGGAACAGAATAGTGGTAGTTATAGTTTACAGATGACAGTGAGTGGAGGAGAATTAGGGAGTATTTAGGGACCTTTGGAATGTGTATGTTCTGTATGCTGACTTTTTAAATGTGTATATCCTGGTTGTGATACTGTTATTTTGTCAGATGTTTATCAATGATAAAAACTAAGTAACCAGAACAAAAGATGTCTCTGTATCAAATACTTTTTTCCCCTTTTCCCAGTACTGAGAATAGAACCAAATAACACAGAATTGTGTGGTAGATTCAAAGGAAAGTTGCTTAAGGAATGTATAAGGACTTTTTCAGATACTCTGACTCTAAGATTCTAAAATTTAGAACAGGGTTATTGCCTAGGGGCACAACAGACACTAGGCCAGAATTCTTTTGGTGGAAGTATAGTTGTGATTTGTAGGATACTGAACAACATCCTTGTCTTTACCGACTACATGCCAGGATGTAGTCTGTCTACCGCTGTCTACTCCCTGGTATGAACACTCAAACAATGTCTCATGGCCTAGGTAATGTACAATCCATCAGTAGAAGGTGTTTGGAGTTTGAAAAGCAGTGCTACAGTGTATGACCAGATTGAAACTTTAAGGCCAAATACCCTATCTGGGAACTTGGGAATGTTGATTGCTCAGGGTTGAGACTTATGCTCCTCTCTCTTTAGGAATGTCAGGCCTAAAGGCACTGTCTCATTATGACCCTTTCAGAGGCTAGCCATATATAGGCAAGACTGACTTAATGGGAGTAAGACCAAAAGTATATCCCCTTACATTTGTAAGGGGCAAATGAAGAACTATTCCACCTCCAAAGTTTTCTATAGGCTAGAGAATGGCTCAGGCTTTTAAAAATTCATTACAATGCCGGGTGCCGGTCTGGCTCACGCCTGTAATCCTAACTACTCAGGAGGCTGAGATCTGAGGATCCTGGTTCAAAGCAGGCCCGGGCAGGAAACTCTGTGAGACTCTTATCTCCAATAAACCACTAGTAATCCGGAAGTGGTGCTGTGGCTCAAGCAGTGGGGTGCTGGCCTTGAGCTGAAGAGGGCAGCGCCCAAGCCCAGAGTTTAAGCCCCATAACTGAGCCCCCCCCCAAAAAAAAATAATTACAATTCAACTTTTCTCTCTTCCCAATGCTATTTTCCTCTTTCCTTATAGGTGTTTTTCTCAAAAACATTCCTCAATAGGTTCCTCAAAAGACTTCACATAGAACTCCCCTATGACCCAGCAATCCCACTTTTGGGCATTTACACAAATGTTTACAAACAAGACCACACTAAAGCTACCAGCACAACTATGTTTATTGCAGCATTATTTACCATAGCTAAGATATGGAACCAACCCAGATGCCCCTCAGTAGATGAATGGATCAAGAAAATGTGGTATATATACACAATGGAATTCTATGCCTCCATCAGAAAGAATGACATTGCCCCATGTTAGGAAATGGAAAAACTTGGAAAAAATTATATTAAGTGAAGTAAGCCAGGCCCAAAGAAACATAGGTCCCATGGTTTCCCTTATTTGTAATATCTAGTATATGTATGAGTCAAGCGGAAAAGGTCAGATTATGTGATGTCAGGAAAATGAACCCTTAGATGTGTATTTTAATGTTTTTTCTTTCATGCATGTGTTTCTAACGCATTTATAAGATTATCTCTTTGTTGCTTTGTATGTCCCTCCCCCACAGTATAACCCCTGCTTTCACTATATTTGATGTCAGTATAACTTGTGGAGGAGATGGGGAAAAACCAGTTGTTCAAGGATACAGGTAGACCTGTTGCAACAATGAGAAGTACAAGTTGTCATGTCCAAAACGAGCTTTACAACGTCGGTGAGGGGGGGAGGAAGGGGGGGGGAAGGAGAAGGATTGAGATGGGGGGGAGGAGGGAGGCTGGGAAGGGATGTGAAGGGTAAACAAAGGAGGCTGCAATGCTTGGTAAGAAATGTACGCATTATCCTGCCCATGTAATTGTAACTCCTCTGTACAGTATGTTCACAAATAAAATAAAATAAAATTAAAAAAAAACCAAAAAACAAAAAAAACAACAAAAAAAAACATTCCTCAATAACCCCTTTGCCAAAAAAATCTCTGGCTTGTTTAGTAGAAAATCCAACCAAGGACAGGGAAATAAAATAATCCTAATCTATTTGTGGCATATATGGCACTTATGCTTTAAATGGAATTGTCATTAACTAAGTAAATCAGAGTAGAAACATACACATGATTGGAAAAGGGGAGATGATGGGAAGTAACAAAGTAAACATATCACAATTTCAAATCCAAAGTATGATAGCGACCAAATTATTATTGAATAGAGAATACAAAATAATAACAATTATTTCTAGGTAATTACTAGGTGCCATAAACTGCTTAATGCTAACTGCTATATATCATGTGTCCAAACCTCTTGACTACCTTATAAAGTAGGAAATATTATTCTCATCTTTACATTAGGAAATTAAGAACCAAAGAAAGTAAGTTCTTGTATAAGGTTACATGGCAAATAGACTGTAGCACCAAATCCTGATCCACTCAACTGCAGAGCTGTATGCTCTATCTGCTTATGCCCACAGTCTCCAAAACAAGGCCTTCCACTGCCCCTATTTTTATCTCTCTCAAAATCATTCCTCATATTGCTGCTAGAGACAGGTTTCTAAAATATAACTGACAATGCTTGGATGCAACTTAAACATGATTTATCTGTTCAACTATTAAACCAAAAACAGTCAGTAAATGTTGGTGAAATTAATTTAACAATTCTCCATCCTACGCAAACCTTCTGGGATAAAAATATATACAGAATGCCACAAATAATTGAAAATTTGTACCTACCTGCATGAGATCCTGAAGGGTCTCAACAAAAGAAATTTCTGCTTCTACCATATAAAACTCTGCCAGGTGTCTACGGCTCTGGGAGTTCTCAGCTCGAAATGTCGGGCCAAAAGTAAACACTTGAGTAAAAGCTCTGTAATTCAAGATTAAGAGCATGAAAATAGGATTCACATGATTAAGTAAACCACTCAATGAGGGTTAATGAAAAAAAAAAGCTTTTTCTCTGTCATGATAACAAGCCCACATATATAAGTTATTCTATTTTTTACTGTGTGATAATAAAGTTTCATTAAAAATATTACATTTACAGCAACCATTTCATTGTAATAGAATTTGCAACTGCTTTTCAAACACCCCGGTTTTCTAAATATAGAAATATAATCACTTCTGGGTGTACTGCAGCTATTGCAGCTGCCTCAACAGCAGGCAACTACATTTCACAGCAATCAAGAACAAAGTAAAGGAAAAAAAACCCACAGGCCAAGAAACCACACAGACAATCCAGTTAGTAACAGTGAAAACCAGAATTTCATGTGGATAAGTTGGGCTCATTTATTTTTTACATAGTGAAAAAGGATGTCAGATGTGTATAAAAATTAACATTATTCCCAGCCTACATGTCTCGCACAATCAATTTATATTTTTTCAATCAATGCTAAATGACTGCCTAAGTTTGTAAGTGAAAGCAGATTGTGAAAAATCCATCTTCTACATTTCAAAAAGAACCACAGTTCAACCAGCCAAATAAAGGGAAAAATTCCTTTATTTTAACATTGCTACAAAGCAGTGGACAATACATCTTCTTTTTTTTTATTTTGGTCAGTCATGGGGCTTGAACTCTGGGCTTGGGCGCTGTCCCTCAGCTCTTCAGCTCAAGGAGAGCACTCTACCGCTTGAGCCACAGCGCCACTTCCGGTTTTCTAGTGGTTTATTGGAGATAAGAGTCTCATGGACTTTCCTGCCCGGGCTGGCTTTGAACCACAATCCTCAGATCTCAGCTTCCTGAGTAGCTACGATTACAGGCGTGAGCCACTGGCACCCAGCTTAGACATCTTCATTTTTTTTTTTTATTATGTGTAGTCTACCTCATATTAAGACATGACATGGCAACAACTGACATTAGAGCAAACATACATGAAACAATAAATATTTCTTAAGGACTTAACCACAAATTTCATTTTAGAGCAAACCAAGAGTTTGGGGGATCCTTAACTAGGATACTGTCATTTACTGAAGACATGAAGATGAGTAAACATGGCTGAAAGTAAGTATATATGCTCTGGGGAGGCTGAGTCAGAAGGATCACTGTATTTTAGGATAGCCTGCATTATTTAGTGTACCAAAACCTTGTCTCTAAAAACAAAACAAGATAAAAATCATTAAGCATAGTACAAAAAAAATAGGCAAATTTTAAAGTACATTCTAGTTTTATTTTTCAAAGTAAAGATAGTCTGGGAAATGAAACTACAGTAGAAACCAACTAGTACTCTGGGAAATGTTACTATAGTAGACATCAAGAGATTTGTTTTTTCTTTCAAAAGGCCATTTCAGTTGGTATAAGAAGCTTAAGAGTTTATGTTCTGGTTCAACAGATGCCTTCCTGAGACTAAAATCAGTTAGCCTTCAAGAACCTTAGTTTTTAACGGGAAGATAAACAATAGAATTTCAAATATATGACTACAGTTAGTTCTCCCAAGATTCAGATTCACACCTGTCTACTGAAGTGTTCCTGTGTTCCTAAAAGACTAAATCTACCTGTGCAAAATAAAAACTTGTGCCTCAATCCTATACACAAAGTAATGAACACTCCCACTTTCTTTTTTTTAATATTTCCTTGGTTCTGTTAATCTAAATTAATCTTCTCAGTCACTCAAGCTGGACTGCATGACTCCCACTGCCCATGTTTCCCATTACTGTATTGGTTACAAATTTCAATTGTTTATACTCTGGAAAACTCAAGTCTCATCTCCATAGTGGCTATCAGTGTAAACTCTTCTCTTCTGCTTGGAAATGAGGCTTCTGGTGTTTTAGAGACTGTCTTGTTAGATAGCTCAGGTTCCTTACCTCAGCCTCCAGAGTAATGATTTACTGGTGTGTGCCACCATACCTGGCAAGAAATACTCTTCTTTTTTCTTTTTTTGTCAGTCATGGGGCTGAACTTTGGGCCTGGGTGCTGTCCCTGGGCTCTTCAGCTCAAGGTGAGTGCTCTACCACTTGAGCCACAGTACCACTTCCAGCTTTCTGGTAGTTAATTGGAGATAAGAGTCTCATGGACTTTCCTGCTTGGGCTGGCTTTGAACCTTGATCCTCAGATCTCAGCCTCCTGAGTAGCTAGGATTACAGGCATGAGCCACTGCAGTCCAGCAGTAACTCTCCTGACTGGTGTCTGTCATCTATTCTTCTGGCCTCAAGCTATTATGAGTTTTAAAACTCAAATTTGATTGTGTTAGCCTAATTTAAAAATCTTCAATGATTCTACACTGCCAAAGAATAAAATTCAATCTCTTCATTTCAACTTGTGTCTCCCTCATCCAGCCTTTTTTCTCCATTCACTCTGCAGACCTCTTTACAAAGCATACCCCTGAACCTTTAGATGTCTGAACATGCTGCTCTTCCCTCTCTAAATCATGATACCATGGAACCTTCAAGACAAGGCTCAGATGTCATTTCCTCTCTGAAACATCAACATATATTCTTAAACTTACGGTTCCCTCCTATATGCATATTAACTGTATTACTTTGTGTATTTATTCTATAAAGCTTATCCCTGTGAAAGTAATTATGTTTTAAAATATCTCCCTCTCTCCCCTCTCAAACCATGAAAATTTCCAGAACAGGAATCATGTTTTATTCATATATGCAACTCCAATGCCTGGATAAAACAGGTGCTCATGCTGAATGAATGAGCACTAATGATGATGACAGGCTTCCTCAGCATCAACTGGAAAAGCACAACATCCTCAACAGCAATGTTATAAATATAGAAAAATACTCAGATACATATTTCTGAGGCTATAACTTTATACTTAAAATGAGTATTTAAAGTAGGTCAAACAATTCAGCTCTGTTCAAACAACAAATTTTAAAGTTACAAGGACTCAAGTCTCTAATCTGTGACTATCATCTCAAGGAAGGTTGGCAATGTTAACCATGCCATTTCTTTCTGGTGCTGCACCGCAAGAATACAATATTTACACGTCACACATGGTGACCCATGCCTGTAATCCTAGCCACTTAGCAGACTGAGATACTGAGGATCTTAGTTCATGACCAGCTTGGGCAAAAACTTGTAAGACCCCACCTTAACCAAAAACTAACTGGGTACAACAACACAGGTATATCATCCCAGCTATGTGTTCTCTGAAAATAACAAAAGCAAAAAGGGCTGGGGTGTGGCTCAAGTGGTAGAACACCTGATTGGCAAGCAAGAGCCTGAGTTCAATCACAGCATGGGAATGGAGAAAGGAGGCAAAGAAGATTACAACATTTACAAATGAACACTGAAGTGCATCTTAGTAAAACTTTCCAGAGTATAATGCAGCATAATTAATTTAGTTTGGAGGTTCTGAAATACAAGGAAGGTCAATGGGATCTCTTTGCCAAAGAGACATGTGATTTGTTGAATGTACGAGGTAGTAAAAACAAAGTGACTTCTAACAAGTAGTTCAAATCACAAGGGCATTTACTTCTCAATCTCATGCTATGTAAAATGCTTTAGAATGAGTAGCAATCAGGATGTTTAAGATTTAACAATGGGGGCTAGGAATGTGGCTTGGTGGTAGAGTGCTTTCCTATCATGCATGAAGCCCTGGGTTCTATTCCTCAGTACCACATAAAGAGAAAAAGCCAAAAGTGTTGCTGTGGCTCAAGTGGTAGAGCTCTCTAGCCTTGAGTACAGAGAGGCTCAGGGACAGTGCCCAGGCCCTGTGTTTAAGTCCCAGGACTGGCAAAAGAAACAAGAAAAAAAGATTTAACAATGGTGAATGTCTTTTCCTAGATATGCTGGACAATTTTTCTAGTATAAAATGTAAAAGAGAATCATGATGTTTTATTGTAATTATAGAAAAGATCCATACAATAAAGTTCTGATTGAGGCAGTTAAATAACATGCAATAGTAAAAGAACAGGTGGCCAAGGTGTTTCCTCTGAATTAATAGAAAGACAAAATAAGCTGGATGGTATGGTAAAAATTGCTGAACTTGCTAACCAGTCTTTAACCAGAAGGAATGCTTGAACTATTCAATAATGGTCACCCTACTTTAATGGCCAGTGTTCTATTTTAATGCAGTGGCCGCATTAGCAATAACAATGGTGATACTGTAGGGAGTGACTTTCACAGATCAGGTATCAAATGCAAGAATCTTAAAGTGTGCCCTTCTGTAGTTGACTCTGTACTATTATTTCTATTTTCCAGTAAGAAACTGAAGTTCAGAAGTTAAAAAAGATTTTCCTGTCATAGAGCCATAGTCTAAATACTGGTAGAGGTCAGATTCAAATTCAGATCTACTCTAATGCTCACAATCCTGACCATAATATTAACAAAAATTATATTCACAACATAAACTCAGAAAATTAGAATGAAAAATTCATAGCACATTCTGTCTATGCAAAGATAACTAAGGTAAATATTTTGCTATTTATTTTCCTTATGGATAATTTGTTTTGTTAAACTACAGCTGTTGAGGATATGTTGTATTCTTTTACTTTAATTTTTATTGAAAAGATGATGAGCAGGGGGTTTACAGTTATATAAGTAATGAGTACATTTGTTTTTAGTCATTGTTACTCTGTCCCTCATTATCTGCCACTTACCCCTCACTATTCCCTTCCCCCCCAAGTTGAAATGTTCATATCCAACACAGAGTCAAGTGAGCAATAATGTTACTTTGGTTCATCCTTTACCCGCTGTTTCTGTGATTCCCTTTCCCTTCCACATATTGAATAATCTTGTATATAAGACATGAAATTCAATTCCCCAAAAACAAACCCTCAAAGAAACAATGACCCCATTAAAAAGTGGGCTAAAGGCTTTGAGAGACTTCTCTGAAGAGGAAATATGAATGGCCAAGAGACACATGAAGAATTGCTCAACATCTCTGGCTATAAAAGAAGTGCAAATCAAAACAACATTGAGATTCCACCTTATCCAGTTAGAATGGCCAATATAAAGAAATCTAACAACATTATAAAGAAATTTAATGTTGGAGGGGATGTGGCCAAAGGGGTACCCTACTACACTGTTCGTGGGAGTGCAAACTTGTCCAACTACTCTGGAAAGCTGTGTGCAGCTTCCTCAAAAGACTAAACACAGAGCTCCCCTATGACCCAGAAATCCTACTTCTGGTCATTTACCCAAATGACCACAAACAAGGCCATAATAAAGCTACCAGAACAACCATGTTCACTGCAGTATTATTTACCATAGCTAAGATATGGAACCAAGCTACATGCCCCTCAGTAGATGAATCAATCAAGAAAATATGGTATATATACACAATGAAATTCCCATCAGAAAGAATAACAATGCTCCATTCAAAAGGAAATAGACTTGGAAAAAGTTACATTAAGTAAAGTAAGCCAGAACCAAAGAAAAGTAGGTTGCATGATCTCTCTCATTTGTAAGAACTAGAATATGTTTATGATATTCTAAACAGGGGATCTCAATTACCCAATTGCTTAGCACATAGGACCATATATAATGAAGCGTATCAACATGAACTCCAATATATGTTGTATTCTTGTGAATAAGAGTGATAAATTCTCATCACCGTTTTATAACTTTCAGCAAATTATTTAGGCTTTCTGATCTTTAAATTCTTACCAGGATAAGGAATGGGGAGACTTAAGAGTTGATCTCTAATGTCTTTTGCAATCACTTTGTTAGATCCATGTGCAATCACTATTGTTACTTTAAGCTGTTTTCTTTCTTGTTTTTCTGTTATATACAGACATGAAAGCTATTTGCAGAAAGGCTTGAACCAACCAACATTCAAAATAAAATTTGAGAGCAAGGCCATTTCTAAAATAAGATACAAAAGCAAGTGAAAGGCCAGTAATACTAAGAGCAGACATAGCAGAAAATATTTGGTATTATAACCATTCTTGTGCCAAATTATGGAGAGAAGAAAGACATATAAGGAAAGTCCATGAGCTTTGAGTTGACATATAAGATAACAAAAGCACATTTAATACACATCAATCAAAATACCTATAAAATGGCTTTTTGAAAAAGAAAAGGTTTACAAAAATGGTTCCACAAAGGTCACTTTCTCCCTTGCATGCAGTTTCATGAAGCAATCAAATTGGCAAGTAGATTAATATAAAATGGTCACTATTGTTTGTTTATTCTTTCTGGGTCTGAAATGTAATAGCAAAGCTTTGTAGTTTGCAAGCAGAGGAATTACTGTTCTTTAGGTGGGGGAGAACTCACTTCAGTATGACTGATCAACAACTTTCTCATAATTCCTCCTCCACTTCTGCAGCATTTCTTTCCTGTCAGATCAGTACTACTTCACTGAACTGAAAGTAAATTCATCCAGGCCCAACTGGCTTTTAAAACAGTCATTGGCAAATGATGCTAAGTGGCTTCCTCATGGGAAACAATCATAGATTTTACACCTTCATATGATCTAGATTATTGACACTGTAACTTATGTCATATATTATTTTACCATATTTAAAAGTGAACTCCAGGCTTATCCTTTTCAGTTCCTTCCCACCCCACCCTACTTCTCTATCACACAATACACTGGTGAAAGGAATAAAATGTAACCCTTACCATTTCAACTTATTCATCTCAAGATGCTTTAGAGAAGTGGCTTCTATAATCTAAAAATTCCTTGCCATTTATGCTAAATGCTTCTATAACACTTTTTAGGATGTGCTTAATATTTTATTTGCAACTACATTTTTGAACCAAGGAAATTTTAATCTTGACTGCATAAAACACACAGTTTAACAGCATCTGACAAAATCCTGCTAAAGGGGCTGGAGAGTTAGGAATCTCTCTCTGAGGAGATGGATTAAAAAGCATATTCCAAGAAATGGAACACTAAGCCCCTAGTTTCTGAGGAAGGAAAGAGCCTGCGTGAGCAAAGAATAAGAGTAGAACATTATAGGATGAATGGTAAAGGACCAGTTAGGAAGGCACTAGCACATGCAGGTTTTCTTGGCAAACCATAGCATACTGATGGATTTATTAGATGGAAATATTAACACTGTATTCTCCTATGTTCCTCCTATTTCTCTGATCTCTGCCTCTACCTGCTTTTACATGGCACTCATTCTAATTATTATTAAATACTAGCATTGGCAAGGCACCAATAGTTTATGCCTGCAATCCTAGCTGCTTCAGAACCATAGTTTGAGAACTCTTGTCAACTAATTACTGAGTGTGGTGGCACATGACTGCCATTCTAGCTATGTGGAAAGTTAAGCGAGTTTATAAGACTGAACACTGTGTCATACTTGCTAATGTAGAAAGCAATGAATAAGAGGATTATGGTCCAGGCAGAAAGAGAGACATTATCTCAGAAATATATGTGGCACAAAAAAGGGCTCGAGGCTCAGAGGCAAAGGGACTGTCTATCAGGTGTGAGCAGCCCTGAGTTCAAACCTCAGTACTGTGAAAACAAAATCAGCAACAACAACAAAATCACATTCTTCAAAATAGTTCTAGACTTACTTTTCTTATATTCTCTATTCCTAAATGATCTACTTTAGTAAAGGATTTTAATTAACTACCTATTAGTATATAATTCACAAGTTTATTCTTTGCATAGACCTTTTTTCTAAGTTCCAGATGCATATGTCCATCAGTTCAGCTGATCAGTCACAAAGTACACACATGCAAAATGTGTGCCATTTGTTTTCCATCTTCTTCCAACATTTTGGGCCAGTCCTCTTTATATAATCTTTCATAATACCATGTACTATGAGTCACAGAACCTTGCAAAATAGGAAACTGATATCTACTATTGATACTATTGATGTGATTATTTACTTGTGTATTTTCATCATACTGTAAATTTCATAAGTAGCTGTTTTTATTTTTTGTTTTTACTATTACTATGGTATCCTCAGCCTAATGTGACAATTATTTTCAAGTGATCAAACAATTCATTTTCCATTAAATATGCTTCTTGCCAATCAATTTTGGAAACAGCATTAGGACAGGGCATCATGATAGGAGTGTGAGAAAATGGTAAACAAAATGTCAGTTTCTTATCAAAAAATTATGCCATGTTCACAGAGGCAATACAATATAACAGAAGCAGGCTTTTAAACCTAACTGCTCACACATTGGCTTTTGCTCTGTAGGCAACACTGATTTTGTTGAAAAGTACTAAATTAAGTAATCTTTGCTTTAAAGACCATGTTTTTTTTTGGGGGGGGCAGTACTAAGGTTTAAACTCAGGGTTTCACATTTGTTAGGGAGTTGCTCGATCACTTGAGTCATTCCTCCAGTCCTTTTGGATCTTGTTATTTTTTTTGAGATAGAATCTTAGGTTTTTCCTCGGACAAGCCTAGACTACAACCATCTTATTTATGTTTCCCACCTTAGCTGGAATGACAAGTTGCATACTATTATATCCAGCTTCTTCAGTTTAAGAGGGGGTCTCAGAAACTTTTTGTCTTTGCAGGTCTAGAAATACAACCTTCCCAATCTCAGCCTCCTATGTAGCTGGGATGAAAGATGTGAACTATCACATGCAGCTTCTTTGAGATGCAGCTTCCTATTTTTGTCTGGGTTGGCCTGAAACCATGATTCTCTAGATCTCATGTAGCTGGGAAGACAGTATGCACCACTGTGCCCAGCTACTGGTTGAGATTGGGATCTTATTAACATTTTGCCTAGGCTGCCTTGGAACCTTGATTCCCCCTATTTCCACTGGGAAATGGAGGAAGAAGTTGCTAGGATTACAGGTGGGAGCCACCAATACTGAACTAGACCTTGATTTTTTTTTGAAACAATATTGTATTACCTCAAAATAAATAAAGCTACTCTAAGGATATTCTGCCTAAATCCAGCAGCACTTGAAACTTTAAGTTTTGCTGGCAGGAAGAGCCATTTCATCATTCCTTCTATGGTAAACTCCTTGGAGGACTGACTACACAGGTGGTCTTAGCAAATAACAGTCTCAAGAGTCCCATTTTGCTGACTGTTCTTTCCAGTTGAATATTTATCCTCATATTTCAGTAAGACATTTAAATTGCTTTTCCAGAAAGCTATATGTTTGTCAACTTCATCTATTTATGTAGAGATTATCCCTCTTACATTTCTTACATGTTAGTGGGTTCTGCCCTGAGGACCACTCAGGAGAGCAACACCTAAGTACTTCATACTTATGTATGTATGGTAATGGTACCCATACAACTTTGTGTTTAAATGCAATTTTAAGACTATAGAGGTAAAGACTATAAAGGTAAGGTCTCACACTAATGAAAATAATTTAAAGTAATTAGTATTTGTTTGACTATAGGAGAATATACTTAATCTTTTATGGATAAGTGTTTGTATTATTCCTAATATTTTTTTCTTGCAAATACATTTGTATGTAGATGGTTTATTTTTGGTCATACTAACTCTGTGTGTGTGTGTGTGTGTGTGCGCACGCGTGCGTGTGCACCAGTTCTTCAGCTTGAACTCAGGGCATGGGCACTATCCCTAAGCTTTTTTGCTCAAGGTTAGCATTCTACCACTTAAGCCATAGCTCCACATCTGGCTTTTGGTAGTTAACTGGAGATCAGAGTCTCATGGACTTTCCTGCCTGTGCTGGTTTCAATCTGCAATCCTCCGCTATCAGCCTCCTGAGCAGCTAGGATTATAGACATGAGCTACTGGCACTGGACTGGGTCACACTAACTTTTATCAGGCCAGTCTCAAACCATAATCCTACTACTTCCATCTGCTGAGTAATGGGGATTATAGGCACATAACACCAGGCTCTCCTTACCTGTTTAATTATTTAAAATTTCTAAGAGCTTTTGTTCATTTTTAACCAATAAAATTTTCATTTTGTTTTGTTTTCTTCATGATTGCATTTGGTAGTGTAATTCCCCCTCACTGCCCCCCATTTTATAGAAAAGGATGCCTGGCTCATAGAGGTTTAATTTTGTAATTTGGGAGAGAAGAGTATTATACTGGGAAGTACACAGGCCAGGTTTTAAAGTCATGGGCCACTACACACTGTAGTTCGTTCCTGTAATTCCTTGCATATTAGAAGGTTGAGATATGAGGATCATAGTTTGAAGCTAGGAGGGCTACAAAGTCCATGAGACTCTTGTCTTCAATCAACAACCAAAAAGCTGGAAGTAGAACTGTGGCTCAAATGGTAGAGCACTAACCTTGAGGTCAGGGACAAAGGCTCATGGACATCACCTAGACTCTGGGCCTATTTTTGGTTTTGTCCCACCTACTATCTTTGAGCCAGTTACTTAACCTCTCAAAGTCTCAAGTTTCTCATGCATAAATATAGCATGGGTCACTTCTTTGGGGCCCCTTTCCAAAGGGAGGAGTTTCATTTTCTTGGCTTTCCTTTCATTTTCAATAAACTTACTCTGTTTATCTTTTTTTTTTTTTTTTTAAAGCACAAAAAACTGGGCCAGCTGCATCCACCATGAGGGATCATATAAGAAGAAGTGAGATGATGGTGATTGGCACCCAAAGGCTTTCCTTAGTAGGTAAACATTTTCAGGCCTCAGAGACCTGAGATCTGAATGTACAGCTTTTGGCTGCTTTGTCTCCTCTCATACTCTGTTTCAAAGAGATTTTATCACACAGGGATAGGAAACTTCTGGTCCACTGGCTAAATAAAGCCAGTAAAATCACTTAGTACGTGACAGAACAGATGCATATGCTTCTTGTGGGCTAAGACATCTGCATATATTGATAACCTTCTGTGATAACTAATGGCCCTCAGAAGATAAAAGGTTTCCTTCTCCTAACAAGGCTCTAACTTCTAACATTTATCTTTTTTTTTTTTTTTTTTTCCCTACTGATCCTGTGAACTCAGGGCCTTGGTGCTGTCTCTGAACTGTTTTGCTCAAGGCTAGCACACTATCACTTAGAGCACAGCTCCACTTACAGTTTTTGATGGTTGATTGAAGTTAAAGTCTCATGGACTTTCCTACCCAGGCTGTTTTCAAATTGTAATCCTCAGATCTCAGTCTTCTGAGTAGCCAAGGTTTATAGGCATGAGCCCCTGGTGCTGGGCTCCAACATTTATCTTTAAAGTTGAAAAAAAATTTTTAATGTTAAATTCATCCAAAAATAATGATAAGCTCTTTATATTCCATAAAGAACATATTTCTCATGAAAAATGTTTGTTCCTAAAACAAGCAAAAAATGAGAGAGAGGCATATGTTTACATATTTCTAAGTCTTTAATGTTTGGCTTAACAGAAGACAGCTGGATTCTATCTGCTTTTGCTTTCCACTGGTGTATAACATATGCAAATGCCATGAACGTTTTTGTAAAACTCAACTGTCCACTCATGAGAGATGATATTAAAAAGGCTCATACAACCTTAATCTTATTACAAAACTAGTTTTAACTAGACCTCAAGGACTCACTCAAAAGAATCTCAAGGGACCTAGAGGATCCCAGATCATACTTTGTAAACTACCTTAGGAATGGCTCTCAGGGAAGAGCATTCATTCTGCTTCTTGGTGGACTGTACTCAGAAAAAGGAGAGGCTTAGCCCTGGGTATATTTAAAAGCTCCCTAAGTGATTATGATGTGAACCAATTAAGAGCTGGATTATGATTTACTACCCTAAAGAAAGCAAAGGCCAACTATTAAAAGTTTCTTGATGACTACGATTTAACGAATAGAAATACAAATACTGAAAAGGACACAGAAACATTCTTTGTATATTGTTTACGAGAATGTGAAATGCCACAGCAAACAGTTTGGCATTTTCTCAGCAAGTTAAACATAGAACCACCCAGCAATTTATTCCTGGAGAATGAATACATAAACAAACATATGTAAAACATATATTCATACAACAGAGTATTATTCAGCAAGAAAAAGAAGGAAATATCATTGCATACTATAGCATGGAAGAATCTTGAAAATATGAGGCCAAGTGAAAGAAGTTAGACATATAGTGGACATATTATAGAATTTCATTTATAAGAAATGTCCTGACTAGGCAAATTCATGAAGCCAGAAAGCAGAAGAGTAGTTACCAGGGGCTAGAGGAGAGGAAATGGAGAGTATCATAACAGAAATATCACAGACTGGGTGATGTAAACAACAGGAATATATTAGCTTACAGTTCTGAAGGCTGGAAATCCATACTTGAGGTATCGGCAATGTTGGTTTCAAGTGAGGCCTGATTCTCTGGCTTGCTGATAGCCACTTTCTTGTGATGTCTTTTCCCCTATGAGCCATCATCCTACTATCTCTTCTTTTTCTCACATAGATACCAGTTCTATTAAGTTAGGGTCCTACTCTTATAATTTCATTTAACCAGCATGAAGAGGCTCCTACCTTCAAATATAATCTATCATATTGGGAGACATAAAGGTATGAATTTTAGGAGGACACAGTAACAGAGAATGACTAATTTATGGGTAAGAAGTTTTCTTTTGAATGTATACAATTTTCTGTTACTTGATATTGGTGTTGGTTACATACTGTTACTAATGTAAATTTATGATGTGTACTTTACCATAATACATTATAAAAAGAGTTTATTGACACTGATTGTCCATTTAGCACTTTAAGCATGTTTTATTTCGTTCTTGCTACCCAACAAGAGAGATGATTTCACTCCATTTTACAATGGAAACTAAGAATTAAATAGTTTGGTAACTAGTCCAGAGCATCCCACAGTGACTATTTGATCAAAAACAGTCAGACATCAATGACTTTCTGCAATGCTCTGTGTATGTCTTCACCACTGTTTTGGCTGTATTGGGATTTGAATTTAGAGCCTTGCACTTGCTAGACAGGCGCTTGAGTCATGCCTCTATCTCTCTCTCTTTTTTTTGGGTCCGGTTGTGGGGGGCCTGAACACTGGGCCTGGGCACTGTCCCTCAGTTCTTCAGCTCAAGGCTAGCGCTCTACCACTTGAGCCACAGTGCCACTTCCAGCTTTATTCTTTTTGCTTATGTGGTGCTGAGGAATTATCTCTCTTTTTTTTTTGGGTCTGGTCGTGGGGCCTGAACTCTGGGCCTGGGTGCTGTCCCTCAGCTCTTCAGCTCAAGGCAAGCGCTCTACCACTGAGCCACCTTTCAAGCCCCAACCTCTATCTCTTTTTGCTTTAGTTATTTTTTCAGAATGGGAAAAGTGTCTCCTGTTTTTTTTTTTTTAATTTCTAAGGCCAGTCTTGGACCCTAATCTTCCTATGTATTCCTCCCACATGGATGGGATTACAGATATGCAACATCATACCCACTTTATTCTTTCAGATGAGGATCTCACTAACATTTTCCCATGGGATGGGCTAGAACCTTGATCTATCTAGCAACTCTCTCTTGGGATGATAGGGATGTACACTGTTCCCAGTTATTGTATAAACGCTCCAAAACAATAAGTAGAGGTCATTCTCATTCTATGTCCCACTTTTAATCTACTGACAATGTATTCTTTTCCTAATAAACTTTCCGATCACTTTAACAATAACAATAACAAAACTAAAAATGCAGCACAGATAAGCAATGACCCCACCCCTTCATAGATTGTATCTTTAATGTAACCATTACTGGGTGGTTTCCGTGCCTAGGTAAAATATGGTGATTCTAATATTGTTGGCTTTTCCTGACTTGTCTTTCTTTCAACATCACTTACTTACTATATGCATGGCTGCCATTTCCTAACCCTTATAATTACCCTTTTCTGTCATATTTCCTCTATCTATGGCATCTTCTTAGAAAAAAGACAATCAAGAACTCTAATGCCTTATCGATCAATCCAGACATATTTGCATCCCATTTGAGGATGTAAGAAAATGACAGTGGCTGCTTTTCTTTTCTTTTCTTTCCTTTTGTACCAGTACTGGGGCTTGAACTCAGGACTTGGACCCTGCCACTTAGCTTTTCCACTCAAGGCTGATGCTCTACCACAACTTCACTTCCAGCTTTTTTGCTGGTTAATTGGAGATAAAGAGTTTCATAGACTTTCCTTCTTAGGCAAGCTTCAAACACAACCCTCAGGATTCAGTTTCCTGAGTAGCCAGGATTGTAGTTTCTTAGGGAAAGGAAGGTTAGTAAGTATTGAACACTAGAAAATGAAACATTTGGAGGTGTTGAATACATATGCCTTACATGTGTATCTGTTTGTTTTGTTGGTTGTGGGGCCTGAACTCTAGGCCTGGGAGCTGTAACTGAGGTCTTCAGCACAAGGCTAACTTCTTCAGGTATTTGGTCACAGTGATAACAAAGCTAACACAACTGGTAAAGGTAAAAATTAATATATTTCTATTCCTCATTTTTTGGTAGCTACACACCTTGGTTTCCAAAACTATTTCATCTTAAACCAATTGTCCCTGAATGATTATTATCAGTGCTTTGCTGGTGGACAGGCAAGAGGACAATTACTTCAGAAACTCAGCAGCTTCTTGTAAAGTTGTTCACATACTATATCTACACATCAGTAACACAGGTAGGGTAGGTTTTAGTGATGTACAATGTCAGAAAGGTTTTAATGATTGCTATTATTCATGTATATTTCATGTATATTTTTAATACTTAATATTTATAATCTTAGAAAAGATTAATATTTTAATTCACAAAGAAATTCATAGCTATTAATGAAAATGTAAGTAAAAACTCACTTTTATATAATATAGGTACTTTTTTATTGTCAGTAATGGAGCTTGAACTCAGGGCTTGGGCACTGTCTTTAAGCTTTTCCACTCAAGGCTAGTTCTCTACCACTTTAAGCCACAACTCCACTTTCATGATTTAGGTACGAAAATATTTCAATATACCTAATAGAATGCATTTCCTGATGGAGATTTTAAAAAATTCTATTTTTCTCCCAACTAGAATAATGAAAAAAGTCAAAATCAGACATAATTTAATCCTACAAATCATAAAATTTAATAATAATTGAGCCAAGAAGAAACAGAGCAGCCAAGGGCCTATTATAAATTATGACCATCATTATCTACCATGGAGTCATACTGATTTATTTCTTCATTCAGCCAATATTTATGATACTGAATCACTGAAGAAAACAAAAAATAGATTACACATGGCCTTTACCTCAAGGAAACTCTTGGACCTAAATGTACAAGCTAAGGTCATAAAGCTCCTAAGAAAATACATGTAAGAAAAATCTGTCATCTTTTGGATAAGATACCAAAAACTGGGAGGGAGGGAGGGGATGGTAGGGGGAAAACAATGGAGGGGGTAACAATGTTCAAGAGGAAGTGGAAGTGTACTCATTACCTCACTCATGTAACTGTAACCCTCTGTATAGTATCTCTACAATAAAAAAATTAAAAAAAAAAAAAGCAACAAAATAAAAACTTCTAGCTGGACACCAGTGGTTCATGCTTTTAATCTAACTAGTGATGTTAAGAATGGAAGGATCAGGGTTTGAGGCCAGTTTAGGCAGAAAAGTACAAATAGCTGGATATCATGGCATGTGCCTGATATCCTAAGTTGTATGAGAGGCCAAGATTGAGAGGATCACGGCACCAGGCTAGACTGAGCAGAAAAGTACAAGAGATTCCATTTTAATGGAGAGAAGATGAGCACAATGGTGAACTCCTGGGATCCCAGATGTAATAGGAAGCCTAAAGTAAGTAGATTGAGGCTCAGGTGTGCACCTGAGCAGGAGGAATATACTATCCTTAAAATAACTAGTGAAAAAACAGGGTTGGAAATATAGTGCCATGATATTGTGTATAGTAAGTATAAGGCTCCAAGTTCCAACCTAGTAACACACACACACACACACACACACACACACACACACACACACACACACACACACACACACACACACACACACACACACACACACACACACACACACACACACACACACACAGAGAACTTAGTGGAAGAGCACAGAGTTCTAGCAGGGTCCTGAGTTCAAATTCCAGTACCACATTAAACAACAACAACAACAACAAAAACTATGGCAAGTGTAGGTGGCTCACACCTATAATCCAAGCAACTCAGGAGGCTGAGATGTAAGGATCACAGTTTGAAGCCAGCCCAGGCAACAAAGTACATGGAACTCTTATTGCCAATTAACCACTAAAAACAAGCAAACAAAACAAAACGAAACCCCAAAATATGGAAGTGGAGCTGTGGCTGAAATAGTAATGCACTAAACTTGAGCAAAAGAGCCCAAGGACAGTGTGCAGGCCCCAAGTTCAAGCCTCAGGATGGCCACCCTAACACATACAATAAAAAAAAATGTGTGTTGGGGGAAACCCTTACAAATTTTGGTCTTTAAAATATAGCATTTAAAATGTAAACATAAAGCAGAATATGTTATGTGTGTGACACTGGGCTTGTATCTAGGATATGTAAGAAACCCTTCAAAATAAAGACAAAGCTGGGCGTGATGGTACCTGCCTATAATTCTAGCCCTCAGGAGGCTGAGACAGAAGGATCAGGCTAGCCTGATCTAGATAGTGAGACTGTTTCAAAAAGCAAGGAAACAAACAAGATAAACAACATAATAAAAAACAGGAAAACATATGAAAAGGCAGTTCATAAAACAATATATAAAAATGGACAAGTTCAACAATATTAGTCATTATAGAATTGTAAAGTAAACAGCGCCCAGGCCCAGAGTTCAGGCCCACAACCAACAACAACAACAACAAAATCACGAGCAGGGGCTGGGAAGGTGGCTCAGTGGTAGAGTGCTTGCCTTCATGCATGAGGCCCTGGGTTCAATTCCTCAGCACCACATAAGCAGAAAAAAAAAAGCCGGAAGTGGTGCTATGGCTCAAGTGGTAGCGTGCTAGCCTTGAGCTGAAGAGCTGAGGGACAGCATCCAGGCCCAGAGTTCAGGCCCCACGACTGGACCCCCCCCCCCCAAAAAAAAAATCAGGAGCCTGTAGCAGACTCCAGCAACTGGGAGAGTACATCCAGCACACCCGATCTCACCAAGAGTACCTGTAGGAGTAAATAGGAGTGGTCTAGGCCATTCAGTCCTAAAGGGGGGAACTTCCAGTGATCTACAGCAGACACCTGAGAGCCCTACATGGGTCAGACCAGTAGCTGGACGTTGGCCCCAGAAACAGACTCTCTCTGCCAACCCAGAAACAGCAACCAAGGAAAGACAGACACCTATTGACCAAAACAAAATTTCAGATTAGTCTCCAATAATCCCTGAATCCCCGTGCGAAAAATCAGAGAAAAATTACAAGATTTATCAACACTCAGGATAGTAAGCTACCCCAAAGCCAGCAGCCAACCAGGGGAGAGCCCCAGTGGGAGCAAAGCAGGAACAGAAGTCAAAAGCTACATCCAAGAGATGCTGGAGGCAATGACTCAAGAATGAAAGCTAGAAATAGATCAGAAATTTAAAGAACACAGGGATGAACTATCAAAAGAGATGCAGGATCTCAAACAGGAGGTGCATGCGAAGATAGAGGCAGTACACACTTTACTAAGAGGTAAGATTAGTACTTTGAGAACCAACATCGAATCCATAAATGAGTCCATTTCCTCCATGCAAACCACAATGGAAGCCATAGTTAACAGAGTGAACGAAATGGAATTTAGAGTGTCAGATACAGAAGACAGAATGCACTAACTGGACCAAAAAGTCACAGATATGGAAAAATCACTTAAATTATGCCAAAGGGAAATCCAAGAGTAAGCAGATAGTGCCAAGAAATTTAACCTTCATATAATTGGGAGTGGACGAAAGTGAGGGATATCAAAGCAAGGGAATGCAACACTATTTAACAAGATTATCAATGAAAATTTTCCCCATCTTAAAAGAGAACATCTTACCTACATAACAGAAGCATATAGAACACCTAACAAGCAGGATCCCAGAAGAACCACTTCTAGGCAAGTTATAGTAAAAATGATAGATCTGAATAATAAGGAAACAATCTTGTATGCAGCAAAAACGAAGAAGGAGCTATACTACAATGGGAAAAAAATTAGAATCACTGCAGATCTCTCTAGACACTGAATTCAAGAAAAGCCTGGGAAAGTACCATCTGAGCCCTGAGAACCAGTCCAGACTTATATACCCAGCAAAGATAGCATTCACATTCGATGGAGAAAATAAAATTTTAAATAGTAAAGAAAAACTTAATGAATTCATAAACAATAAGCCAGCATTACAAAGAATACTAAGAGGGGGAACACTACCTGAAGAAAGCAACCAGGAATGGGGACCCGCACCAGACAGGTATTAATAGAAGTCTAATTTAGTAGCCCAGGAGGAAAGGAAAGAAGAAAACTTACGAAAACAAGGAATGACAGGAACCACAATGCATCTCTCTATAATAACCTTAAATATTAATGGACTTAATTCACCAATGAAAAGAAAAAGAACTGCAGATTGGATCAGAAAATATGACCCATCCATCTGTTGCCTTCAGGAGACCCACCTCTCAGCCAAACATACAAACTCAGAGTGAAGGGTTGAAAAAGGATCTATCAATCAAATGCCCCAACTAAGAAAGCAGGAGTAGCTATCCTGATATCTGACAAAATAAACTTTTCATTAAAATCAATACAAAAAGACAAGGAAGGAAGTACATATTAGTACAGGGAACAATCCAAGAGGAGGCTATTACCATTATCAACTTATACTCTCCAAACACTGGAGCACCCAAATATGTTAAGCAAATACTCTCAAACTTACAAAATAAAATAGATCCAAACACGATAATACTAGGAGATTTTAGGGTTTCCCTTATTTGCAATATCTAGTATATGTACGAGTCAAGCAGAAAAGGTCAGATAAGGTGATGTTAGGGAAATGAACCCTAAGATATGTATTCAAATGTTTTTTTTTTTATTTCATGCAATTGTTTCTAACACATTTACAAGATTATTTCTTTGTTGCTTTGTATGTCCCTCCCCCACAGTATAATCCCTGCTTTCACTGTATTTGATGTCGGTATAATTTGTGGAGGGGAAGGGGAAAAACAAATCGTTTAAATAGGGATACAGGTGGACCCATTGCAACAATGAGATGTACAAGTCGTTATGTCAAAAACAAACTTTACAACTTTCATGCAGGGGGGTGGGGGGGTGGGGAGGATTGGGCGGGGGGAGGATGGGAATGGATGGGAAGGGGAAACAAAGGAGGAGGCTACAATGCTTGGTAAGAAATGTACTCATTATTTGCCCATGTAATTGTAACTCCTCTGTACAGTATTTTCACACACACAAAAAAAATACTAGGAGATTTTAACACCCCACTCTCACCAAAGGACAGGTCTACTAACTAGAGGACTGGCAAAGAAGCTACTGAATTAAGTGAGGCCACACTTCAAGCGGAACTAACTGAAATCTACCAAGTATTTCACCCTGAAACAACACAGTACATGTTCTTCTCAGCAGCTCATGGAACTTTCTCCAAAATAGACCATATCATAGTTCATGCAAGGGGATTGACACAATTCCCTGTATCCTATCCAACCACAATGGATAACAAAACATACCATAGAAATTATTCAAATACATGGAATTCGAACAGCACACTTCTAAGCAACACCTGGGTAACAGAAGAAATTAGAGAAGAAATTAAAAAGTTCCTACAATTCAATGAAAATGAAGACACATAACCAAGAAACTTGTGGGACACAGCAAAAGCAGTCCTGGTGCAAATTTATCACCCTCAGTGCCCATATCAAGAAAATAGAGACAGACCAAGTAAATAATCTCATGTTGCAATTAAAACTGCTAGAAAAACATGAAAAAATGGAACCTAAAGTTACTAGACCAAGCCAAATAATCAAATTAAGAGTGGAAATAACGAGATAGAGAATATGAACATTATAAATAAAATTAATAAAAAAGCTGGTTCTTTGAAAAAAATAAATAAACTTGATGGACCTTTGGCAAGCTTAATTAAGAAAAGAGGAGATGAAACCCAAATTAACAAGATCAGGGAATGCCATGGGAAAAATCACAACAAATACCCAAGACATCCAAACAATTATAAAGAAATATTTTCAAAAGTTATACTCTCCAAAGAAAGAAAACCTAGCGGAAATAGATGCATTTTTAGAGAAATACAAGTTGCCCAAACTGAGCAGAGAAGAAATAAATCAACTAAATAAGCCAATATCTTACAACGAGATACAGGAAGCAATCAGAAGTCTTCCAACAAGGAAAAGCCCAGGACCAGATGGATTCACAACAGAATTCTATAAGACCTTTAAAGAAGCACTAATACCCATACTCCTCAAGCTCTTCAGAGAAGTAGAAAAAGAGGGAGCTATCCCAAACTCATTCTACAATGCCAGTATCACACTCATCCCCAAACCAGGCAAAGACCCAACAAAAAAAGAGAACTACAGACCAGTCTCCTTGATGAACACAGATGCAAAGATCCTTAACAAAATTCTAGCTAACAGAATCCAGAAACACATTTAAAAAAATCATACACTACAACCAGGTAGGCTTTATCCCAGAGATGCAGGGATGGTTTAACATATATAAATCAATAAATATAATCCAACACATCAACAGATCCAAGGTCAAGAGCCAAATGATCCACTGATGCAGAAAAGGCTTTTAATAAGATACAATGTTCATTCATGTTAAAAGCACAGGAGAAAATAGGAATAAAAGGAACATTCCTTAAAACAATAAAAGCCATATATGACAGACCAATAGCCAATATTATACTTAATGGGGAAAAACTACAACCAATTCTCCTAAAATCAGGAACAAGGCAAGGATACTCACTGTCTCTACTCCTCTTCAATATAGTCATGGAACCCTTAGCTAGGGCAATAAGGCAAGAACAAGACATTAAAGGGATCCACATAGGGAAGGAAGAAGTTAAACTATCCCTTTTTGGATATGACATGATACTATACCTTCATGATTCTAAAAACTCCATCCCCAAACTCTTAGAAATTATAAGCCACTTCAGCAAAGTAGTAGGATACAAAATCAACCCACAAAAATCAGTTGCCTTCCTGTACACTGTGCAAGCAGAGAGGAAAATAAAGGAACCTCCCCAAAATAAAATATTTAGGAATTAACCTAGCCAAAGATGTAAAAGAACTATTTAATGAAAACTATAAAAACTTAAAGAAATTACAGAAGACACCAGGAAATGGAAAGATCTTCCATGCTCTTGGATAGGCAGACTTAACATAGTGAAAATGGCAATACTGCCAAAATATACAAATTCAATGCAATTCCTATTAAAATCCCAAAGACGTACATTTCTGAAATATAAAAACCAGTCCAAAAATTCATATGGAACAACAAAAGATCTAGAATAGCCAAAACAATTCTAGGCAAAAAAGACAACAATGGAGAGATCTCGATGCCGGACTTCAACCTGTACTTTAGAGCCATAATAACAAAGACAGCATGGTATTGGCACAAAAACAGACCTGAAGACCAATGGAATAGAAGATCCAGAAATAAAACCACATGCCTACAGTCAGCTGATATTTGACAAAGGAGCCAAAGACATACAGTGGAAGAAACACAGCCTCTTCAACTACTGGTGCTTGGAAAACTGGAAGGTAACAGGCAGAAAACTAAAAGTGGACCCCAGCCTATCACCATGCACCAACATCAACTCAAAATGGATTAAAGACCTTAATATCAAACCTGAATCTTTGAAACTACTGCAGGACAGAGTAGGAGAGACACCTGAACTTATAGGCACAGGCAGGAACTTCCTGAACAGAGTCCCAGGCTCACAACAAATTGGAGAGAGACTCAACAAATGGGACTACCTTAAAATAAAAAGTTTCTGCACAGCTAAAGTTATAGCAACCAAACTAGAAAGACAACCAATTAACTGGGAAAAAATACCAGCAATATATCAGATGGGTTTAATATCCAGTATATACAGGGAACTCAAGAAATAAATCCCTCCCAAACCTAACAAATGAATTACTAAGTGGGCAAGGGAACTAAAGAGAGACTTCTCAGAAGAGATAAAAATGGCAAAGAAACACATGAGGAAATGTTCACCATCCCTGGTTGTAAAGGAAATGCAAATAAAGACAACCCTTAGATACCACCTTACCCCAGTCAGAATGCCCCCATCCTAAAGCCAACCAACGACAAATGCTGGAGGGGATGTGGAGAAACAGGAACCCTATTACACTGCTGGTGGGAATGTACACTTATACAACCACTTTGGAAAGCAGTCTGGAGGGTTCTTAGAAAGCTAAAGATTGACCTCCTTTATGACCCAGCGATACCACTTCTAGGCATCTATCCTGAACAACAGGAACCAGTATACAAGGACACAGGCACCTCCATGTTAATTGCAGCACTGTTCACAATAGCCAGGATATGGAAACAACCCAGATGTCCCACCATAGATGAATGGATCCAAAAATTATCTATACACAATGGAGTATTATGCAGCCATTAGAAATGACAAAATAATGGCATTGGCAGGGAAATGATGGAGCTAGAAGAAATCATGTTGAACGAGGTAAGCCAAGAGCAAAAAGACAAACGGCACCATGGTCTCCCTGATAAGTGGATGTTAAATCCAAAAAGTAAGGTGATATGACAAAATTAACAAGGTGTAAGAAACAAAGGACTTCCACTCATCTGGTCAAATCACTACTAAATAACCCCATGCTGCTGATCACATGTATGGTATATATGTGTACACCGTAGGGAAACCAGGAAGACAACACAGAACTAGAGGGAATCAGGGAAAAACATACAACAGCAGGACCCATCAGCTGCACTGGACATTGACCAAAATGAACTAAGCAACTCAATGGCAGCAATGGGAGGGAGGGAACAAGTGGGAAAGAGGGAATAGCTGATGCTATACAAAACAAAAGAAATGTACATATCACCCAGTGTGGAAGAAATAACTGTATTGTCAAAGCTCACAGAACTCATGTTATAGACCACGACAGACAATTTGCCCCATGAAAGTTAGAAATGTGTCTGTGACTTTAACTAAGCATCACTATCCCACAATACTGTGAAATTTGGGAAATTATGTAATTACTTAATCACAATAAAGAATTTGAAAAAAAAAAAAAAGTAAAGTAAGCCCGGAGCCAGTGGCTCACGGCTGTAATCCTAGCTACTTAGGAGGCTGTGATTTGAGGATTGCAGTTCAAAACCAGCCTGGGCAAGGAAAGTCTGTGAGACTCTTATCTCCAGTTAACCAACAGAAAACTGGAAGTGGCACTGTGGCTCAAGGGGTACAGTGCTTGCCTTGAGCTGAAGAGCTCAGGGACAGTGCCCAGGCCCAGAGTTCAAGCCATACAACTTACAAAAAAACAAAAACAAAAACAAAAAACCCCGAGGAGAATGTAAAGTAAAACCACAACATTATGCCATATATCTCACTAGAGTAAAATAAAAAAATACTAACACACTGTTTTGTTTTTTTTTTTGTCTGAGATATAGGCATCTAAACTCAACTCTCATCCACTATTTTTTGTTGTTGTTGCTTTGTGGGGCTTGAACTCTGGGCCTGGGTGTTGTTCCTCAGCTCTTCAGCTCAAGGCTAGCGCTCTACCACTTGAGCCACAGCACCACTTCAGGTTTCCTAGTGATTTATTGGAGGTAAGAGTCTCATGAACTTTCCTGCCTGGGCTGTCTTTGAACTGTGATCCGCAGATCTCAGCCCCCTGAGTATCTAGGATTACAGGTGTGAGCCACCAGTTCCCAGCTCATCCACTGTTCTTAGGCATACAATATTTCAGAAAATCATTTTGAAGTTTCATAAAAAGTTAAGCTTAAGTTTACCACAAAACTCCAGCAATTCCTAGCTATTTATCCAGGAGGTATAAAAGCCTATTGTTACGATATGGATATGATATGTCCACAAAAGGCTCATAGATACCTAAGCCTTTAACACATGAGAGATAACCACCTCTCAGCCTGGGGCTCTGATCTAATCAATTAATTAATAACGATGGATTCATAATATGTTGATATTATTGGGAAGTGATAGAGATTAGGAGGTGGAGCCTACTTGAAAGAAGTAGGTTGCTGGAGTTGGGGTAGCCCAGAAGTGTTTAGCCTATAACAGTCTTTTGCTGTTTCTATGCTTCTTGGCTGTCATTAAGTGAGCAATTCTGCTCTACTATGTCACAAGGTTCTGTTTCACTCTGTTTCACCTCAGGCTCATAGCAACAAAGCTGGCAAACAAGATTGAAACATCTGAAACCATTAGTCAAAATAAATCCTTTCTCCTTTGTTTTTTAAAGGTACTTTGTCACAGCAATGATAGACTGAAAAAAAAGTATACACAGAGACAATGCATGAATTTTCATTTCAATGGATAAGTAGCCCAAACTGGAATGAACAAAACATTATCAAAAGAGGAATGGGGAGAAAGATAAGATGGTACAGTAGGAAGCATCAGCCATCAGTCTCCCAATGGCAGAATGTTACTGTTTTGGAAGGCTTGCAGTTTCTAGTCAAAGGCCCAAGCCTTGACATTGAGGTTAATTTTCATCACTTTCAGCTTTTAGCACAGCAGCAGGTATCCATTCCCTAATCGTAGGCCTCCACTTAAGGCAGGCAGTTATGTAGGGGTCCCTCCAATAGCCTGTACACAGCATGTTGGAGCCAGGGTTGGCACCAAAGGGAATTGTCCTACAAATATTGGGAATCTGGGGCTGTTCTGATTCTTATCTCTGATTGTAGAGATACAATTAGGCAGGCAGCATTGTTGTTACATCTTCCTCAATTGTTGTTGCTCTTCTGATATAGTTTAAACTCAAAGCAGCAGACTATAAAAAAAGAGGAAAAAACCTGATTTTTCAATTGTCAGATTAAAGTGCCAAGTTTTCATACAAAGATTATTCAAAGGAAAGAAAACAGATATTGTTTCTCGTGACAGACCTACTCTAAAGAGATTTTTAAAAATAACTTTCTTGGGGTCATGTACAGTGGTGCAGATCTGTAGGACCATATTCTTGGGAGGTAGATTGGGAGTATCATGGTGTGAGGCCAGCCTGAACAAAAAATTAGCAAGACTTCTTATTTCAACAACAAAAAATGGTAGGCATGATGGCATGCACCTATAATCTCATTTATTCAGGAGGCATAGGAAAAGGAAGATTGTATTCTGATGTCAGCTAGGACCCAAACATGAGTCTTCGTACAATGTAGAGGACATGTCTTGCAAGCATAAGGCCCTAAATTTACACCTCAGTACTGAAAAAAAAATAATACTAACTCATAAAACTATGTAGAAAAAGTCAAGAAAATGACAAATGAGCAAAATGGCACTATCTATAAAGAGATGACCCCACAAAGAAACAAAAGGAAATTTATAGCTGAAAAGTACAATAGCTAAAATGAAATTCTATCATAGTGGGATTTCAGCAGGAAAAAAATGAGTCAGCAAAATTGAAGATAGTAAAATTATGGGATCTGAATGACAGAAAGTAAACAGACTGAACAAAACTGAACAGAGCCTACTCACATGTGGCATATCATGATGTAACTACCATATGTATGTGGGGAGGTCCCTTAAGGAGCAGAGAGAATATTTGAAGGAAAAGTGACTAAAATTCCCCTCAAAAGTGTGATTTATGAAAGATTACAGTGAACACAGAAAGTCAGCAAATCCAACTAATATGAAAACGACACATTATAATCAAACTTTCAAAAGTCAAAGACAAAGAGAAAATCTTCAAAATAGCAAGACAGAAGACTGCAAACCAGGGATCTTCAATTAGATTATCTGCAAACTTCTCACCAGAAGCTTTGGAAGCTAGAAGGCAATGGGTTGATACATTTAAAAAAATATGAAAAACTATAAACCAAGAATCCTAACATCTGGCAAAAATTGTCCTTCGAAAGTATAAAGGAATATAAGATGGAAGGTTCTAGCTATACAAAAGGTGTACTGCAATAAATGTTCAAGGAAATTCTACAGGGTGGATTGAAAGAAAATGACAGTAACCTGAACTGTATAAAGAAATAAAGATCTCAATAAAGGTAAACACATGGTGATAAAAGTTTAAATTGTAGCCTTTTAAAAATTTTATACATGATTTATGAGGCCAAAACATTAAAATAAAAATTATTAGCCTAAAAGCTGGTATTATTATAATTTTGTTTTTGTTCTCTTCCTAATGTAAGAGACTAGTGTATATCAAATAATTCTTAGTTGGTTTTGTAGTACACAATGTAATAATCATTTGACAGCAACAGCCAAAATGGTTAGAATTGTTCAAGAACAGAGCTTTTATTGCAGTATTAAAAGTAGGCAGTATAAATTTGTTTTAGAGTATTATAACTTATAATATTAACTGTAGTACACATGGTAACCACAGAACGTAGTTAGGGAAAATACACAAAACGAGAAACTTACATGTTTGCTATAAAAATTAAGCACCAAGATAGAAGTGCAGAATGTGAGGAACAAAATTTCTGTAAGGCATAACTTAACAGTGAAGCAAAATGACAGAAGTGCTTCTTTAAATCAATAATTACTTTAAATGTAAGTTATATAAACTCTTTAATCTAAATACAGATAATGTCAGTTGTTTCTCAATTTATAATGCTGATGTTCCATCCCAATAAAATCATTATGTTAAAATATCATAAGATAAAACAATAGCCTACTTAACAGCTTGTTTTATCTAGCCTGTCTTAAAGATGCTCAGAAACTTTCTATTAGTCTATAGTTGGGCAAAAGCATCTAACAGCCTATTTAATAATGAGGTGCTGAGCCTCTCACATAACACTTATATCCAAAATAATGCTGCTAGCACATTGCACTGAGCAGTGTCAACTGTTCACCTTTGTGAGTACATGGCTGATGGGGAGCTCACTGGCACTGTGCAGTCCACTATCACAACATCACTGTTTGGATGGATATTGCTAGCCTATGGTCAAAATTCAAAATTCAACATAAAAAGTCTATTGAATATGTACTGCTTCTGAGCCATTGTAAGGTCACAAAGTCTTAAGGAGAACAGGTCAAGGATTGTCTGACATGCTGTTGTATATAAGAAGCTCATTGAGATGTGAACAGAAGAAAAGTGAAGGGGTGGAAAAAATTTCCATGCAAATAGTCCAAGATAACACTCCTAATATAAAAATTATGAGTCAAGAAGGACTATATGTATGTACATGTGTGCATATGATACTATATATTAAAGGTTTAACATGGCAAGAAAATATTATGTGTAAACATTTACCCACTAATCATGTAAAAATATGTAAAGTATTAAACTGGATGAATTCAAGGGTGACCAACATTAATAGCTGGAGACTCCAACATCCTCCCCAACAATAATGGACAGAACAACTACAAAAAAGAAATAGAATTGAACAGAATAAATCAACCATACCAAACACATGTATATGATACTTCAGTAATGCTCAAAACTTTTCATACATGTACATGACATCTATTCAAACAAATAAATACATATTCACTAAATTTTTTTTTTTTTTGTTTTTTATACTTTTTTTTTTTTTTCTTTTTTTGTCGGTCGTGGGGCTTGAACTCTGGGCCTGAGCGCTGTCCCTCAGCTCTTCAGCTCAAGGCGAGCGCTCTACCACTTGAGCTACAGCGCCACTTCCACATATTCACTAAATTTTTTTGCGTTGTAGGTGTGGCTCAGCTGGAAGAGCACTAGCCAATAAGCAAAAGCATCAGGTAACAAATTTGAGTCTCAGTCTCAGACCTAAAAAAATTTTTTTGAGGGGGAGGTGGTGGTAGGTGCAACAACATTGTGAATATATTTAATGATACTGAACTGTGTACCTAAAATGAGTAAGATAACAAATTTTATTGATATTTTACTACAAAGATGTGAAAAGTAAGATGAAATGGGTTAGCCAATTATGATATATCCATTTAATTAATAACAAATACTTCTACATCTTTTTTCTTTTTTCTTCAGTACTAAGAATTGAACTCAGGACCTTAGATAGCAAGTCATGCAATCCACCCTGCTCCCCCCTGCCCTGCCCCCTGCAACATTTTTTAGTTCTTAGTTTGTTTTTCAGATGGAGTTTCATGTCATCTTTTCCCAGTGCTTTTAATACCACAAGCTTTGTGTCTTTGCCTCCCACATAGCTGTGACGACAGGTGTGTACCACCACGTTTGTTTTGAGATATGGTCTTGCTAACTTTTTCCCAGGTTGCCTTACAGTACAATCCTCCTACCTCTAACCCAAGCAGCTGGGATCACAAGTGGGTTTTTGAGGTAGGTCTCACTAACTTTTGTCTGGGCTGGCTGTGAACCAAGATCCTCCTGTGTTTGCTTCCTTAGTAGCTGAGATTACAGGTACACACTACAGTGCCCAGCCTAATTCTATGTTGTTCATGGCAGTAGTTATAGATGTTAATAACTTTGTAATAATTACTTACAACTGGTTTTTAAAAAATTTTATGTGCAGTATAATTCAATAACATTGATGAAGAAACAAAACATGAATGGCTTATTCATATACTGGTTTATCTTGCTACTTAATTTTAATCCAATTATAAAATAAAAGATGAAGTTTCTGGTCCTAGAACACAGGTAAAACAGCAAGAATACAGTGACACCTGTTTTAATCTGCTCTTAAGTCTTTAGTTCTGAGGTGGTCTTCAGACTCTCACAAGTATCTGATTTCTATGTCCTAATCCATTCCTTCACTTCAGGTGCTGGCTTTTTAACTTGTCTCAGGCAGACTCACTCTCAACATTATCCTGTTGTTAGTGAATTACAGTTCTATTACTGTTACAACTTTAGTATTAACTGACAACTATTTATTTTTTTGGTAATGCCATATCAGCTAAATCTTTGTAATTCCACTGGGTTCTCCAAGTTCTGTCATCACTATCATCATCACAGTAAATATGCTGTGATAAACTTTAGATTTTAATTCTCACATCAGCTCTGCAAGATCCTTGTTACAGTTGTTTTTAAAGAGTAGAATGTGGAAGGTCAGACAGTAAACTTATAAAGTGAAGTAAAGAAGCCAGAATTATAATTTAAATCTTGACTGCACTCACTTCAACTAACAGAACTATTTCATTTGGACAAGATCAGTATTTACTAGTTAAGTATAGTAACCCTTTCTATGCCCATCAATGAGGTCCAGTACTTTAAATATCCCCTTTGAGGTCTAACACAATTATATATCATTTGGGTCAACACTAAAACTATTGCTGACTAAATAAATAAATGTAATAGAGCCTATCTCAAAATAATCACTGCAAGAACACTTGCCTTAGCAAGCGAGAGGTCCTAAGTTCAAGCCCTAGTAGTGCCCCTCCCCAGAAAAAAGAATTGATCAGTCCTTTGAAGAATGGTTTAAATAGGATTCATGCATGAAATACAATGCCTGTTTGTGCTGTCTAGAAGCAAATGCAGGCTATTACGGTGAGACATCAAATTAATCATGAATAATTAGACCAGTATGGGCAGTTAGAGCTGTAAAAAGCAAAGTGAGGGGCTGGGAATATGGCTGGGGCTGGGAAGGTGGCTCAGCCCATTCTTGCAGTGATTATTTTGAGATAGGCTCTATTACATTTTCTACTGTAGCTGAGATGACAGATGTCTTCCTCCAGCTTCTTCCACTGAATTTTTTTTCAATTTTTTTGTCTGAGAGGGGGACTTGAACTCAATCCCTGATGCTTTTGCTCAGTGACTAATGCACTCCCAACTGAGCCATGCCCCAAATGCAATGAGATAAGATTCTTGATAGCATTTTTTTTGGGGGGGGGTCGGCTAGTTTGGGACTAGAGTCTTCCTCATCACAGCCTATTGTGTACTTGGTATGACAGGCATTTACTATGGCACCCAACTATGGATTGAAACAACATTTCAACAATTTTCTTTTTTTTTTTTTTCTTTTCTTGCCTACGTTTATCATCTTATCCCAACCTCAGCTTCTTGAGTAGCTAGGATTATAGGCATAAGCCACTATGCCCAGTTTGGAATTCTTAAAAAAGAAATCACACAAAAGATGCTTATTTCAAAGGTACTCAATTCTTCAGATATATTTTCCATTCAATCAGACCCTAGTGTGCTAGATAACAGAACACTGAAGTCCTCATACACTTAAACAGAGAAAAGGCAAGTTAACGTTCCTTTTCACAAAGAAATTCCAAACTAGAAATGAGAGGGAAGGGGTGGGTTAGAAGGAATTTGTGAGCATGTTGAAAGGACTGACATTGATCAAGACACATTGTACCCTTAACCTTCTTTGTTGAATGGCAAATTCTCTGTACAACTAAAGATAATAAAAAATAAATATTTTTCACTATATGTTGTAAGAATTCTAAAATAAAAATTTTATAATTGTCTGTAACCGCTGTATTACAAAAGAGTATGGTTATAATTTAAATTACTTTTTTAAAGGAAATGAGTAGAATTTCCAAGGGTGGTACACAGACATTTCAGAGTTAACTTGTTGAACAGACACTAAGTCATCATACAAATAACAAGCTAATGAAAATGAAGTTTAAGTGAAAAAGTAAGCAGACATATTCATTTATATTCATTCTTTTCTGGATCAACCTTAAAATAATAATCAGTCTTAAAATAATCAGCATTAAAAAGTAAAAAGGAGGGGCTGGGAAGGTGGCTCAGTGGGAGAGTGCTTGCCTTGCATGCATGAGGCGCTGGGTTTGATTCCTCAGCACCACATAAGCAGAAAAAGCCAGAAGTGGCACTGTGGCTCAAGTGGTAGAGCGCTAGCCTTGAGCTGAAGAACTGAGGGACAGCGCCCAGGCCCAGAGTTCAGGCCCCACGATCAGCAAAAAAAAAAAAAGTAAAAAGGAAAAACAGGAAGAAATTTTCAGTGGACAAGGTATCTCAACAATTTTTTAAAGGACATCAAACAGATGGCTGAGTGTTGCCCAATGCAGCGAAGCAAGTTTGCCATTATCTGGAATACAGGGTGTATTCTGCAGGGGAGGGAAATGGTCTGTACTTAGAACTTCAGTGAACTTGGAGATGCAGGGATGAGATTTCATTGAGAACGTCCATATATAACAGTTAATCTTTCCTCAGCCTCTCCCCAGAATGTCCATAAAACAGGAAACAGTCTCTCTCTAAAGTGGTGGTTCTCATCGATAACACAGAATGCTCAATCTCACTCCAGTGTTTCTGATGCAGTAGTGTTTGCTAGGGACTCTGGGCAGGAAGGAAAGGGAAGTGACCATTAATGGTTATGGACTTCTTTTGCAGTGATGAAAATGGTAAAAATTGATAATGGTAATGATTTTATAACTATGAGCACAGTAAACACTACTAGTAAATACTGCTATGTATTTACTATGGTTTTACAACTCTTTGAACATAATATTAAACTGTAGATTTTTAAAGGGTGAATTTCATGGTATATGAATTGTGTCATAATTAAGTTGTTCTTAAAAAAAGATATCTGCATAGAGGTCTACCAAACAAATTTCATCATCTATCAAATTATCTCTCTCATTTGTCTTTTTTATACTAAACATACCCTGAATTTTCAACTATTTCTTTAGGCTATGATAACCAGATCCTTCATGAACCTGGTAGCTATCCTTAAGTCAGACAGGATGCAAAGTCACAACATTTTTATATAAAATTAATGGGGTCTAAGTATTTAAGAGCTGATAAAGGAACAGGACAGAGAAGCTACACAGATTTCTAGCTTTTGAGGTTTGGTTAAATGTAAGTCAAGGACAATAGGTCAAATACAGCACAGGAGTACCAAAAGAGCCAGGCTCCACTGGCTCACACCTTCAATCCTACTCAGGACGAAGTCTTTTCACTAATTAACCATCAAAAAAGCTGCAAATGGAGCTGTGGCTTAAGTGGTAGGATGTTAACCTTGAGAAAAAAAACAAAAAACAATAGCTCACAGACAGTACCCAGGCCCAAATACCTATACCTACACACTTACATACCTACACAAACACACCTCCCCCCAAAGACAAGACATTCTAGAGCCAAATCAATACAAGTAACATATACTAGTGTATCTGAAAGATGATACAACATAAAATGCTCTATAATAATGGGGGGGGGGGAGAGATTAACTGAATTTCTGTTGCTTTAAGAATATAAAAGGGCAACGGTGGCGCATGTCTGTAATTCTAGCTACTCAAGAGACTGAGATCTGAAGACTGCTTCAAAGCTAGCCCACACAGAAAAGTCTATGAGACTTTCTCCAATTAATTAGCAAAGATGTGGAAAAGGAAATATGGTTCAAGTCTATGAGACTTTCTCCAATTAATTAGCAAAGATGTGGAAAAGGAAATATGGTTCAAGTGGTAGAGTACCAGCACTGAGCAGAAAAAGTCAAGCAAGAGCAGGCAAGTTCAAGCTCCTATACCAGCACGCACGCGCACACACACACACACACACACACACCAATAAAATCTGCATCAACTACAACAGTGGTTTTTAAATATGGATACTTTAATATTTATCTCTATATGCATGCTATTAATAACATTACCTATAAATTTAATCCAACCTATACAAGTGAAACTTCACCTTTAAAATGACTGTCATGCTTACAATTCATTATTTAAAGCTCACCTTGCTCAGTAGAGTTTATGAGGTCATGAAGGTTGAGATAATATATGTTTTGTTCATACATGCATTCTTGAACCTAGCCTTTTGCTTTTCAGTAAGTGCTGAATTTAAACTGAGTTTGATTTTTCAGCCTTGAACAAGGCAATGTGGTAGTAACAGAAAGACAAAGAACATGATATAGTTTGAAAATTTTATAATTTAATGGAAAGATAAACAGATACTTTCAGTGTTTTTTTTTGTGAGTAGGATATAAACCTCTTTCCAATAAATATCTCAATTTAAATCTCCATTTTGTATGAACTAACAGTTATAAAATCAAATAAGTCACAGTCCCTATCTTCAAAAGTTCAAAGACGAAGCTAGGAGAATAATTCAATGATGCCAGTGAAACAAACTAGGTAAGCACAATGCAACAATGGAATATATAAAGATACTTAAACAAGACAGAAGTAGGGGTGGTGGTGACAGAATACTGGGGAGATAATGTTTAAGTACAGTTTATATCAATGGCCAAGAGTTAGGGACAAAGGCACAGAGAAAAAAAACATTCAAAGCAGAAAAACAATATGTAAAAGAACACAAATCCTTGAAACAGGATAATGTGCTTAAAATATTTTAAGTGGTTTAAGACAGTTTATAAACAATGTGAATTGGAAACAAATGATTAAAGGATACAAAGGGTGTGGAAAAATAATTTGGAATGACATAACATACATAATTTGATGAGGTAGAAGGTTAGTAAGGCCATTTCTTGAGATACAGAATTCAGAAGGAAAAAGGATTTAAATTTGAATGTGTTAGGTCTGAAGTGCTATACAATAGTTAAATGAAAAAGAAAAATAATTCAAGTTACAAGTCAACAGCTAAGCAGAGAATCTATGTTAGAGATATGAACTTTACAAAACTATTCTTGACCATCACTTTACATTCATCTAGGTTTTCAATTCTGTACTAACACTCCTTCATTAAAACCTCCAATTCTTTAAATCTACCACTGCCCCAATACCACTCAGTATCTCTATTTTCTTATTAATTACTCAGTACAGAGTTCTTGGCCCAACATTATAACCATCAGAACTTATCTATTTCCCATTAACTAAATTTATTTAGCACTACCCAAATTCTGGCTAATCCATTCAACTTCTCTACTTGAACTCAAGCAAATTAACTATTCCTACTAAAAACCTTCTATACTTGCTGATCAGTCCCCTACAATGCTCATCTTCTGGCTCTTTTACACAAAAAATACAACTGATAAGGTGATAATTAACAAAGTCTCCAAGTCATTTATACCAATAGTCTTTTAATTCTTATTTTTTAACATGAATAATGCACTAAAAGAAGAAATCTCTCTTTAAGGCTCACCATCAAGACATCAGCATAAAGAACCTTCAGGATTATTCCTACATAATCAAGCAACAATGGGGGATAATTAAAGATTTTAGTTTCCCGGTAATATTTCCATGAAATGGAGTAAAAAGAATGATTACCATATTCTTAACTCCTAAAGAAATTATCTCAGGTTTTATAAACAGTAGAGAAAAACTTGAAAGATTGAGAATTTGTGCTTTGTAAATTAATGTAATGATAATTAAAATTGAGTATGTTACTACTCAAGCAGTGCTAAGTAACTCAGTTTAAATGATTGTCAGAAAATGAAAATTTAACACTCAGTTATAAAGGTTACCTCAGTTTAGCTCAATTTCACATGTTGACATTCTCATCTCAGCCAGAGCATAAGAACACCCTGGGCAAGGATGGTTTGGGAGCTCAGTATTGGAAATGACCAAATAACCCAAGGGAATGAACAGAGAATTGCTCGTATCAGTCACAAACTAACCAATTAATCAGAGCCCAAGCTGAATTTTCCCACAAAATGAAAAGTAATATTATTAAAGTAATAAAGCACTACTTTCCAAATTCTAAAATTTTAAGAAATAGAAATTAGCATACAAGTCACTTTTTTTTTTAACAAGTTGAATGTTAGTATGGATTTTTTCAGGATTTTTTCCCATGCATATATACGTGTATGTGTGTGTGTGTGTATTTGTGTGTGTGTGTGTTTAACTTTGCATTCTACTTTATAACCATTTAAAAAAAAAAGAGCTTTGTTTGGGTTTGAATCTAGCGCCTTGCCCATACACTGCCACTGAGCTATATTCCCAGCCCCTCATGCCACTTATAAAAAATTCTTATAATAAAGATGATGTGCAGAGGGAATACTGTTTCATCATAAGTCATGCAATGAATACATTTCTTTCTGGGTAATGTCACCCCTTCCTTCGTTCTATCCCAGTTTTTCTCTCCATTCCCACACACAAGTTGTACAGTTCATTTTCAACATAGTGTCTAGTGAGTACCACTGCTGCAATTGTTCACATTTTGTCCCTCCATTTCTGTGACGCCCCCCACCCTCCCAAAGACAAACAAGACAAAAAGAAAACAACAACAACAACAAAAACTCCCTCTTGTTTAGGAAAAAATGTCCTGGTACTAGTGGTTTACACCCAGAATTCTAACTGCTCAAGAGGGTAAGATCTGAGAATTGTGGTTCAAAGCTAGCCTGGGAGGTAAAGTGTGTAAGACAACTATCTATAATTAATGACCAAAAAGCCGGAAATAAAGCTGTGGCTCAACTTTAGAATACTAGCTTTGAGCACAAAAGCTCAGGGACAGTGCCCAGGCTCTGAATTCTAGCTCCAAGACTGGCACACATGTATGTGCACACACACACAAATACACTGTAAAGTTTTATCAGTTTCAATGGTTGTACAGTAATCCATTATATGGATGAATCATAACTGACATAACCCTCAGTATATTGTCAGGATCCAAAACATTCCATCTTAATTTTCAAGTTCTTTTGTTGAGCACTTCCAACTATTTATAAAAATTAAGACAGAGTCTTATGGTCCACACATGTAACTGTAAGCTACTACATGGGAGGTAAGATCAGGAAGAACATGGTTTGTAGCCAGCCCAGGCAAAAAACTTCTGAGGCTTCCAATTCAACCAATAAAAGCGTGGCAAAATTTTATACACCTATCACCCTATCTATATAGGAAGCATAAACAGAAGAACTGCAGTGTAGGACTAAAGAGGGCAAAGATACAGGACCCTATTTGAAAATAACTAAAGGAAAAAAGAAGGGGTGGCAACAGGGGAGAGGGGAAGAACTGATGTATATAGCTCATGTGGTTGATTAATTGCCTAGCAAGCATGAGATCCTGAGTTCAAACCTCAGTACTACCAAAAAAATTACTATTTCAGCTGGCTCATGCCTGTAATCCTACTCAGGAGACTGAGATCTGAGGATTGCAGTTTAAAGCCAGTCCAAGCAAGAAAGCCCATGAATGCATATCTCTGATTAACTACCAAAAAGCTAGAAGTGGTGCTGTGGCTCAAGTAACAGAGAACTAGCTTTGAGCAAAAAAAGCTCAGAAATAGCACCTGGGCCCTGAATTCAAGCCTCAGAACTGAAACAAAAACAAAAACAAAACCAGTTACTATTTCATGACCTATATTCTCTTAGGGGTTACGTTAGTTTCCTAATCACCACAAACAGACTAATATAAGACAGCACAAATTTCTCCTCCTAGCTGTGAGGATTAAAGTCTGATGGCAAAGCCATGCTCCTTCTGAAGGTTCTAGCACAGAAGCCTTTCTTTACTCTTCCTAGTTTCTGATGGCTATCAACAATCCTCAGTATCACTCCAACATGTGTCTCTCCATCTTTATACAGTCTTCTTTTCCATGTCTCTGGGACCCATATGAACCTTGTGTGACCTAATTCTAACTTGACTGCATCTACAAAAACTATTTTCAAATAAGTACATTCATAGGTTAGAATTTAACCTTTTTCATGAGACATAATACAAGTCACTAAAGAAGTCTTAAAAAAAAAATAACATCCCAACCGCCTCCCTCAACAATGTCTAATAATAATAAACCCCATTGAATTCTTTCATGAATTTAAGATACATGTGAAGTTTTAGCATTCTTATTTTTCCTGTATCCTGAAACATTTCATTATTATTTCATCACAGTGTGACTTGTTTCACCATTACTCATTATTTTTCATTATATTAAAGGAAAAGAATATTAAGAAAATGGAAAAATGATGCCCAAGAAGACGTTAAAGTAGTGAGATAAATTATCAGCAGTATGTTATCTTCAATTTCCATATTGTAGTGCAAAAAATACTGACTATATAATCTTTCAAGAAGGCCTAAGAAGAGCCTGGATACTACACTACTCATATCATTTTATAGCTTTCATGAGAAACAGTTGGGAATTCAGACCTTTTATTTTCCTTTTATTTATACTTCCCTTATAATAACAGAAGAAAAATGATGAGAAAAACTGTTCATTATTATGTGAAAGCAAAAAGATAGTAATAATCTAGTCTCTAATGATCATGGTAAAATTGGTTATATTAATGAAATCTCAGACAATGAGCCTTCAGATACACAAACATAAATGAATCATACCTTTGAAAGGACAAAAATATACTCAGCACTTGCTTCCAGTTAGTCATTCCACAGTAAGGATTTCATCATGCAATAATGAGTAATAAGAATTGAACCACTTATTTCACTAAAAGAATATGCAACAGTACTTTCATTGTTTATGATATTTATACACTAATATATAATGTGCTTAATATGGTTAATAACTGCATAAATGCTGAAGGCAAATATGATACAAACATTTTTGGAAGGAAAATGAAAAATTTCCCCTTTGTATACCACCTTTATAATACCAATAAAAAAACTTTTTAAAATGAAAAATTCCATTAACATGATCATTCTAATTGGTAATTTAAAAATGTTTTGAACTTAGGTCCAGCACAACTATGTTTATTGCAGAATTATTTACCATAGCTAAGATAGGGAACCAACCCAGATGCCCCTCAGTAGATGAATGGATCAAGAAAATGAGGTAAATATACACAATGGAATTCTATGCCTCCATCAGAAAGAACGACATTGCCCCATTTGTTAGGAAATGGAAAGACTTGGAAAAAATTATATTAAGTGAAGTAAGCCAGGCCCAAAGAAACATAGGTCCCATGGCTTCCCTTATTTGCAATAACTAGTATATGTCTGAGTCAAGCAGAAAAGGTCAGATAAGTCGATGCTAGGGAAATGAACCCCAAGATAAGTATTCAGATTTTTTTACATGCGATTGTTTTTAACATATTTATAAGATGACTTCTTTGTTGGTTTCCCCCATGGTATAACCCCTGCTTTCACTGTATTTGATGTTGCTATAATTTGTGGAGGGGAAGGGAAAAAACAAATCGTTTAAATAGGGATACCGGTGGACCCATTGCAAGAATGAGATGTACAAGTCGTTAAGTCAAAAAATGAACTTTACAACTTTGGTGGGGGGGGGAGGGGCTTGAGTAGGGGAGTGTGGGGGTGGGAAGGGGACACAAAGGAGGAGGCAACAATGCTTGATAAGAAATGTACTCATTATCTTGCCCATGTAATTGTAACCCCTCTGTACGGTATTTTCACAATAAAAAAAAAAAAGAAAATGTGGTCTATATACACAATAGAATTCTATGCCTCCATTAGAAAGAATGATATTGTCCCATTTGTTAGGAAATGGAAAGACTTGGAAAAAATTATATTAAGTGAAGTAAGCCAGGCCCAAAGAAACATAGGTACCATGGTTTCCCTTATTTGCAATAACTAATATATGTCTGAGACAAGCAGAAAAGGTCAGATAAGTTGATGTTAGTGGAATGAACCCCAAGATAAGTATTTAAATGTTTTTGCTTTCATGTGATTGTTTCTAACATATTATAAGATGATTTCTTTGTTGCTTTGTACTCCCCTCCTCCATGGTATAACCCCTGATTTCACTGTATTTGATATTGGTATAATTTGTGAAGGGGAAGAGAAAAAACAAATCATTTAAGTAGGGATACAGGTGGACCCATTGCAACAATGAGATGTACAAGATGTTATGTCGAAAAATGAACTTTACAACTTAGGCGGGGGTGAGGGGTACTTTAGTGGGGGAGAGATGGGAAGGGATCGGAAGGGGAAACAAAGGAGGAGGCAACAATGCTTGATAAGAAATGTACTCATTGGGGCTGGGAAGGTGGCTCAGCGGTAGAGCGCTTGCCTTGCATGCATGAGGCCCTGGGTTCGATTCCTCAGCACCACATAAGCAAAAAGAAAAAAGCCTGAAGTGGCACTGTGGCTCAAGTGGTAGAGTGCTAGCCTTTAGCTGAAGAGCTGAGGGACAGCGCCTAGGCCTAGAGTTCAGGCCCCACGACCGGACACCCCCCCCCCAAAAAAAAAAGAAATGTACTCATCTTGCCCATGTAATTATAACCCCACTGTATGGTATTTTCACACACACACACAAAAAAAAGTTTAAAAAAATGTTTTGATCTTAGGAAAATAAAAGATGCCCACCTCCCTTCAACAAAGTTCTCAAAAGTATTGTTTTTTGACAATGTGAGTGCAAAACCAGAAGTACAAAGAAATTAGAGCTAGCTAAATATTAAATGTGTATTTGAAATCTGAAGTCAATAATTATAATATGTATTCCAGTTAAGTATGTCAATGATGAATCATAAGCTGTATTTACAGTGCTGTGCCCATTGGAGTGCTTTCAATTCAAGAAATGCAAGATTAAAATATGAATTTTTCAGCATCAAGAAAATGAAAGAAAGCCACTTAATGGTGAAAAACACGTGCTTGTATAATTAACATATGAAGACTTCTTCCATCATGATGAAATAATGACACTGCCCCATTTGTTAGGAAATGGAAAGACTTGGAAAAAATCATATTAAGTAAGCCAGACCCAAAGAAACATAGGTCTCTTATTTGCAATAATTAGTATACATCTAGGATAATCTTAGCAGATGAGCAGACTAGCTCAATAGCTATGTACATATTACCATATAAGATGATGCTAAGTGAAATGAACTCCAAGACGTGGACACAGAGGTTTTTCTTCGTTGTTGTTGTTTTTAATGTACTATGTGATTTTTTTGTTTCTTTTTTATATTCTTCCCTCATGGTATATCCCTTGTTGTCACTGCATTTGATTTTGGTACCCTGGCATTGTATGTACATTTATTTGAATTAGGGAAGAGAAGGGGAACAACAGAATGGTGAGACAAAGGACAAGGGGGAAACAATGTAACAGCAACATACACAAGACAATATGTTGGAAATGATCTGTACAACTTGGGGGCGGGGATTGGGAGGAGGGAAAATGGGAGAAAAATGAGGGAAGGGATAACAAGTTTGATAAGAAATGTACTTATTACCTTGCTTATGTAACTGTAACCCCTTGGTACATCATATTGACACTAAAAAAAAAAATGCTCTCTCAAAAAAAAAAAAAAGAATTCTTTTACCCCTTTCAGAGCAAAAGGGTTTATATAGGCATTTCTCCAAATAATATATACAAGTGGCCTACAGGCACATGAAAGGATGTTCAGCATCATTAGCTAGTGATTAAAGAAATGCAAATAAAAAACATTATTTCTCCTGAAATGGCTGTAATAAAAGACAATAGTAACTATTGACAAAGATATGGACAAACTTATCTTTACACATTGCTAATGGGACTGTAAAATGATGCAGCCTCTCTACAAAATAGTTTAGCAATTCTTCACATAATTAAAACTGGAGCTGTAATGACACAAAGTTCACTTCTTAGATACTTGCCCAGAAAGATAAAAACATTTCCACACAAAAAATTCTACTCCATTGCTTGGAGCAATATTATTCATTATAGCCAAAAAGTAGAAAAAAATAAAGAGTATATTATCTAATAAATAGGTTAGACAAGATATGATAGATTCATGTAACAAGTTTTTTGGATGATATTACTGATACATGCTGTAACATGAAGAATATTTAAAAACATTATGCTAAATAAAATAAGCCAGTCACAAAATATAGTATTTTATGAAATTTGAAATATTCACAATATCCAGAATACATGAATTTGTATAGATCAGAAAGTAGATTAACTGTTGTCTAAGGTAGGTGACAATCACTAAACAGAGGGTAGGGAGTGACTCCTGATAAGACAATGTTTCTTCCTGGGATGGTAAATATATTCCAAAATTATGACAATGATGTTTGAACAACTACATATTAAAACTTACTGAATTATACACGTCAAATTTTTTATAGTATGCAAATTATCTCTCCATAAAGTTCTAAAATCAGATCTGCTACCATTCTTAGGAAAATTCTAGTAAAGTTGATTTTTGCCATCACTTTATCTTTACATTTGCACATCATTCATAAGATGGATTAAACATATTAAAAACAGGGACTGGCAGTGGTAGCTCATGTCTGTGATACTAGCTATTCAGGAGTCTGAGATCTGAGGATCACAGTTTGAAGCCAGACTCAGGAAAGAAAGTTTGTAAGTCTCTACTACATGCTCACTTACATCTGTGTGAATGAAGGTTTTAATTTTTAAAAATTATATGTTAACAGGAATAGGAATTTCCTAAGACATGCCCAGTATGGCCTTACCACAGCCAGTTCTGAAAATGTCCTATTCTAACAGTGCTAGATTTTCTATAAAGTCAACTTCTTGGAGCCACCAAACAACATCTTCCTGTCTCAAAGATGAACATAAAAATAACCTAGGGGCACATAAAAAAATAATTTTTTTTTTTTTTTTTTTTTTGTCGGTCGTGGGGCTTGAACTCTGGGCCTGAGCGCTGTCCCTCAGCTCTTCAGCTCAAGGTGAGCGCTCTACCACTTGAGCTACAGCGCCACTTCCAAAAAAAATAATTTTTTTAATGCAGCCCCTGCTAAACTGGAAGATTTCATTCTCTCATTTCTGATTTCAAAGTGCTAGAATTAATATGTATTTTTACGACATTAAAAAAAAGCCTGGAAAGAAGTTAAAAGCAAAATGAAAGGTGCTGGGATTACAGGTTGTATATTATCATGCCCAGTGACTTTTTTATCCTGTAAGTAAAATATGTACACAAAATAATCTATTCTAAGATATTTCCTTTGAGTTTTTTGATCTGTGCACATTGAACACAATGGGAAGCATTTTTCTCTCAGGCTATTTTCTGAAGACATTTGGTTTTTACTCACACAATGTTTGTATGAACAAAAAAAGATGTACTAAGGAAATTTAGTATTCACTAGGTCAGCATTAAGAAGGTACTTACAGAATCTCAAAGATTTCTGGTCCAATTCTGTGTCTTTAAAAAGCAAATTGGACCCAAAAGAATGTAAGACTTTCCAAATGTCTGAAGAAGAAAGAATTGAGAATTCATTTGATTTTACTTAGAGACTTGCTAATGGAACTAAGGGTAAATTGAAACCAATTAGCATTTCTTTTCAGCTATTTCAGGTGCTTTTTCTTTTATTTTTAAAATTTTTCTTAAAGAGAAATAAGTCAGTACTTGGTTCACTTGAAAACTATGTACTCCCTTTATTCCTATACAGATGATTATCTACATTTAAATTTTGATTGTATGGTTAAGATTTAGGCAAGGATAGATTTTATCAAAAACCAACTTTATATTTTCTATTACATATTTACTAAAACTAATGTGTACTCCTTTGGTAAGAAATTTGGGTATTTTAAACTGTCAGTCTACAAAACTTATGTAAAACCAAATGGACTAATGAGAAAGACTAGTTTCAATTTTTAGTTTTGTGCATTGAGAGAGGAGGCACTATTTCTCTTTCCCCAAATCACAATCAGCACAAGCAAAAAAGAAAATAAAGTTCTTTACCCTGCCATCACTTCAAGATGAAGTTGTCCCGAGACAGTTAAGAAAGCAGGAACATCGAAGAACTTCTCATTGGGTACATTTATTTTGCTTAAAGGCTGAAAAAAAAAAAGACAAAAGCCACAAAAAGCTATTATTTATTTTCCTTTGGTTTCACACAAATCACTTTTAATATAAAATACAAGTAAATCACTACAAAAATTCATAGGCAGAGTAGGGCAGAGAAGCACATGCCTGTAATGTCAGCACTTGGAAGGCTGAGGCAGAAGACTATTGAATGCAAGGCCAGCCTAGGGGTATAGAGAGATATCCTGTCAAAAAAACAGAACAAGAGTCCAAAGCAAGAGAGTTTGAGCCTGTGGGTGTGCCACAGTGGAGCAATGCCTAAATCAAAGGAACCTGTTTCTTTAAGCTCTTCTGGCAGTGATTCTGACAGGGAAGTTGACAAAAAGTTACAGAGTAAAAAGCAAGTTACTACAGAAAAGCAAAGGACAGGCAAGACTTGGAGAGCTCTGGCATCTTCTAAGCAGAGCAGCAGCAGCAGAGATGACAACATGCTTCACATTGGGAAAATGAGATACACAAGTGTTCGGGACTTTAAAAGGAAAGTTCTCATTGATATTAGAGAATATTGGCTGGATCCAGAAAGTGTAATGAAGCCAGGAAGAAAGGTATTTCTTTAAATCCGGAGCAATGCAGCCAGCTGAAGGAACAGATTTCTGACATTGAAAACTGTAAAATCTGAGCCATATAAAACCTCTACTGTTCTATTTGTTTTAATCTGTCTTTTTTTTTTAATTTAATTTTATTTTATTTGAGAACATACTGTACAGAGGGGTTACAATTACATGGGCAGGATAATGCATACATTTCTTACCAAGCATTGCAGCCTCCTCCTTTGTTTACCCTTCACCTCCCTTCCCAGCCTCCCCCCTCCCCCCCACCCAATCATACCTCCCTCCCCCCCCCCACCGACATTGTAAAGCTGGTTTTTGACATGACATTTTGTACTTCTCATTGTTGCAACAGGTCCACCTGAATCCTTAAACGACTTGTTTGTCCCCATCTCCTCCACATGTTATACTGACATCAAATATAGTGAAAGCGGGGGTTACACTGTGGGGAAGGGACATACAAAGCAACAAAGAAATAATCTTATAAATGCTTTAGAAACACATGCATGAAAGAAACGAAAACATTAAAATACATATTTAAGGGTTCATTTTCCTAACATCACATTATCTGACCTTTTCCGCTTGACTCATACCTATACTAGATATTGCAAATAAGGGAAACCATGGGACCTATGTTTCTTTGGGCCTGGCTTATTTCACTTAATATAATTTCTTCCAAGCCTTTCCATTTCCTAACAAATGGGGAAATGTCATTCTTTCTGATGGAGGCATAGAATTCCATTGTGTATATATACCACATTTTCTTGATCCATTCATCTACTGAGGGGCATCTGGGTTGGTTCCATATCTTAGCTATGGTAAATAATGCTGCAATAAACATAGTTGTGCTGGTAGCTTTAGTGTGGTCTTGTTTGTAAACATTTGGGTAAATGCCCAAAAGTGGGATTGCTGGATCATAGGGGAGATCTATGTGAAGTCTTTTGAGGAACCTCCATACTGCTTTCCAAAGTGGTTGAACAAGTTTACATTCCCACCAACAATGAAGTAAGGTTCCTTTCTGTCCACATCCCCTCCAGCATCTGTTGTTGTTAGAGTTCTTGATTTTTGCTGTTCTAACTGGAGTGAGGTGATATCTCAATGTTGTTTTGATTTGCATTTCTTTTATAGCTAGGGATGTTGAACATTTCTTCATGTGTCTATTGGCCATCCTTCTTTCTTCTTCAGAGAAGCTTCTCTTTAAGTCTTTCACCCACTTATTTATTGGGCAGTTGTTTCTTTGAGGATTTGTTGTTGAGTGGTTTAATTTTTTGAGTTCCAAGTATATTTTAGATATGAGACCCTTGTCCGTTGTATGGCTAGTAAAGATCTTCTCCCAATCGGTGGGCTTTCTATTGATCTTGCTAGCTATGTCATTTGCCCTGCAGAAGCTCTGCAACCTTATGCAATCCCATTTGTCCAACCTTTCTTTGATTTGTTGTGCTTCCGGGTCTCTATTCAGAAAATTTCGGCCTGAGCCAAGGAGACCTAGGGTTTCTCCTATTCCATCCTGTAATGTTTTCAGAGTGTCTGCTTTGAGTTCAAGGTCTTTGATCCATTTGGAGTTGATTCTGGTGCAGGGTGATATATAAGGATCTAGCTTTAGTTTTCTACATGTAGTTAACCAATTTTGCCAGCACCATTTACTGAAGAGGCTTTCTTTCTTCCATTCTATTGTTTTAGCTTCCTTATCGAAGATTAGATGGCTATAGGTCTGTAGGTTCATTTCTGGGTTTTCAATTCTATTCCATTGGTCCTGAGGTCTGTTCTTATGCCAATACCAAGCTGTTTTGATTACTCTGGCTCTATAGTAGAGTTTGAAATTTGGTATTGATATTTAATCTGTCTTTTTACACTGGCTTTTGTTTGCTAAAATGTTTTCCAAGCTATTGTATATTTGGATTGCAGAACTATTTGTAAGATGAATACTTTTTTAAAATTAATGTGCATTATTAAAAATGTTTTGAGAGAAGCTCATTCTCAACTTTATTAAGGAGGATTGCTTTGTGTCTCCCATCTAGTTTAAAATAAAATTAAGTAATTACAAAAAAAAAAACCAGAACAAAACACTACAGTGCAATTAAAAGAATGAATGTTCCTTTGTGAAAATGAGGCACATACCTAAAGAGAATGATTACATATGTAGTACTAATGCCAAAGAAATTTGCCCTGTATTTTCAAGGCAGGTACAACTAAAGAATATACTGCTTTTTTAACACATTTCTTGGTAAAAGATAATTCTGAGTAAGGGACAAATCAAAGAAAGAGATAATGAATTAAAAACTTTAAATATGCAACATTTCATAATCTCTTCAAATTCTGATCCACAATTAAAACTTAATTTTCTCAAGGGACCTGTCTATCAAATGTCTTATTACTAAAATACTAATATTCTTAATACTGATTTGATAATCAACATAAACAATTATAATCCACAGGTTTCAACCACTCAGACTGAAAATACTTTTAAAAGAGAAAAACTTGTCTATACCAAATACATACCTTTTTCTTCCTGTCATCCCTAAATAATATATTGAAACCTCTACAGACCTCTGCTGAAAGATGATTTAAAGCATACAGACGTGCCTGGGTTATAGACAAATATTGCATTTTTATAAAGGACTGGAACATTTGTAGATTTTTGGTATCCTTGAAGATCTTAGAATAAATATGTCAGAAATACATCAGGACACTTATATTTAAAATTCTTGGCAACAACCAGAGGCGGAGTAGGATCCCTACTGTCTGTGGGGCGGGGGGAGGAGGAAGAGAGAATTCCAAGTCATGCATTCTCACTCTGGTTTTTCACTCATGTAGGTACTCCTCTATATTGTGATTTGAAAGCAGCCCATGAAGAAAAGGCTACCAGATTCTGCCTCCAAAATAACCAGCAAAAAGCAGAACTGGAGGTGTGTCTCAAGTGGTAGAGTGCCAGTTGAACAGGAGGAGTTTAATTCAAGCCACAGTACCAGCATACACAAACATAGACACAGACAGACCACACACACAAATGTTACATTAACTGTGAACTTAATTTGACAATATTAAAGTGACATTATAAAGTATGTGTTAGGAAAAGTAATCATAGAGAGTAATGTTGGCAAAACATGTGGGGGAGGTATCTCCAAAGACTTACTTCTAAACAGACGATCCAAAAACAGAGTAAAGACTGTGAGGACTCTGTAAAACAGTCTAGGTTATAGCAACCAGAAAATTGCTGAGTCAACAAAGAGCAACTTGTCAGGCATGTAATCCTAGCTACTCAGGAGGCTGACATCTGAGGACTGCGGTTCAAAGACAGCCCAGGCAAGAAAGTCTGTGAGACTCATCTCCAATAAACCACCAAAAAACCAGAAGTGGCACTGTGGCTAAGTGGTAGAGTGCTTGCCTTGTGCTGAAGAGCTCAGGGAGAGCACCCAGGCCCAGAGTTCAAGCCCCAGGATGGACCAAAAAAAAGTAGCATTCAGGGAAGAAGTGGGTTGGGAGGGATGGGTAAGAATGTTGAAAGGGGTGACACTGATCAAGATACATTGTATTCATAAAAGGCTTCTTTAATTGACAACTCCTTTGTACAATTACTTACAGATTTTTTTAAAAAGGTATTTTGAGCCAGGCATTGGAGGCTCAGCGGCTCACACCTGTCAGCAGGCTGAGGTCTGAGGATCTTGGTTTGAAGCCAGCCCAGGAAGGAAAGTACATGAGACTCTTTCTCCAATGAACCACCAAAAAAACGGAAGGGGCACTGTGGCTAAAAGTAGTAAAGCGCTAGCCTTGAGTGAAAAAACTCAGGCTAGTGTCCAGGCCCTGGGTTCAAGCCCCAGGGATGACAAAAAATAAAAAGTATTTTAGAAGTATATGAGGCTTCTCCTTAAGACAACAGTTTTTCCCAAGATGGATAAAGATTATGTTTTTACATTTTTTTGAAAATTGACAATGTTTTTAAAAAATCTTTTCATTATATAACATGTATAAATGATATAAAAACTATACATAAAGTTTTTTACATAACATTCTTTTAATTACAAAATACTCTGTGATTTTTATAAAAAGTAACAGCAATATGAGATCTGTACTAAAAAATTAGAATTTACCTAACAATAGCAGAGTGTACATCTTTTCATGTGCACTCCAAAACTTTTAGTCTGACTCACAACTGTAATCTTAGGTATTCAGGAAGCTAAGATTCAGAGGATTGTAATAAGACAGCTCAGATATAAAAGTGTGAGATTCCACCTCTGAAATAACCAGCAAAAAAACAATGTTAGAGTTGTGATTCAAGCAATAAGAGTACTAGCCAAGTAAGCAAGCCATGTGAGTGAAAGGCTCTGAATTCAAGCCCCAGTACCCTTCACCCATTTTTAAAAAGACTGAAATCACACAAAATATCTTCTCTGACCATAATGGAATAAAACTAGAAATGTAAAATGGTATATTCCTCCAAGGGAAAATATTTGGTGATTTCCTTAAGAAGCTAAAATAGTATGTTATGATCCAGTAATTCTACAATAGTCAAAAGTAGAAACAGCTCAAATAATCATGAATGGAGACATGGATAAACAAAACCTGATACACAAAACAGAACATTATTCAGCAGTAAGAAAGTGTGTGTCTACATATTCTTTCACTATAAACTGTTTAAATATTTTATGTACTATAACAGATAAAACTTAAGAACATTATGTAAAATAAAGGTCAGCATAAGTAAAATGCCACATTGTATGACTCAATTGATATAAAATAGCTACAACTGACAAATCCACAGACAGAGATAGTGACTTACTATCTGCAGGGAGAGGGAAAGTGGGGAGGTGATATTTAATGGACAAAAGGTTTTTTTCTGGAATAATCAAAGACATAATTTAAGAGAAACGGTACTTATCAAATAGTACTTATCGAATGTTATATGAATTTATCTCAATTCTTGAAAAGCATATATTATATTAGAAAGTATTTATTAACCAGGCATAGTGGACTATACCTATAATCCCACCTACTCAGGAGGCTGAGACAGGTGGGTTACTTGACAAGGCTCAGGAGTTCAGGACCAGCTTGGGCAATACAATGGGGCTCCGTGTTTCTTGTAATTATTAAGTCTGATTAGTCTTAAAAATCTACTTGACTAGGATTACAAATTTATATTTTAGGACTGGAATTTTAAATCTCTCTCTTATCTGCTGTGCCCCTGGGACTCTTCAAAAAGTTTCTGCCTATTCCTTTACTTCTCTGAAGCTGTTTATATTGAGTATTTTGTAAGCAATGCAAAACTGATTTGATACCAACCCACATAAACAAAAGCTCTTTGGGGTTCTTTATGACTTTTCAGTATAAAGGGATTTTGGGAACTGCTAGGCCATTAGCGTGTCTCCCCCACTAGAAGAGAAAATAGAATCTAACCAAAATCCTAAATAAAGCCTTAATAAATAGGTGTTCAAGTAAAAGAAATTACAGACAAAAATCTCATAATCTTCCAAATTTGAAAATCTTTAAATCAAGCCTCAAATCTCCAGAATAATCTTTACAAAACTGCAATTCTGATTTTTCTAAAAACAGCATTAAAAATCTTTTAGTGCCCCTCTAGAATATATCTGGAACTAGCACGGAAGGAACTTTTTTTTTTCTTCTGTTTTTCACCTTTCTAAGTCCTGCTTCCTCTGCTTCCATTCTGCATTTCAGTCATGTTTATGTACTGAGTCCCAGTAGAAGATTTTATCCAAAAGTACAAGACTTTTTTTTGGGGGGGGAGGGGCGGAAGGAAGCAACATTTGAAACCAATTCAGTGAAGTCTCTCTCATCCTAATGTATGACTCAGTCATTCTTTCTCCATCTTATAAAATGTATCACAGCTACACAATGTAACTCAGTGTTTCCTTATAATGTACAATAGAAAAAACTTCGCTAGGTTATTCTGTCATTGGAGGACAAAATTATCATAGCCAAGAAACAGAAAACTAAGAAGAACCAAAAACATTTTAAGTGTATATAGCCCAGCAAATTTTCTATCATAGGGGTCTAAAATCCTCCCTGCTTCTTTGAAGATTTCCAAGAAAGTATTATCTGTTCAGTAGAACAAATATAGTTAGGTAGTTCCATAATCTCAAGGAAAGGTAACAGGAAAACCCATACAAATCTGCTCTGTCTCCATGTAAAACATAGAACAAGGAGAAAGCAAGAGGCAGTTAACTGGATGGAAGAAAACAATATGTCTTACTTGAGATCCTTAGTCCCAAAGTACTCACATCTATTTTATCTCCTTTTGATTTTTCTATCTGCTTTTTCTCCTTACTCTTACCTTCCCCTCTTCCCATTTCATTAACTCACAGTCCAACAGTTGAAAAGCACAAATATGAAGGATGTAATCTTACTTTAAAAGGTCTAAAACCAAAAAAATGTCCTATTTATCCCAATCTACAATTTCCCTTAAACTAAGATCATGAAGGAAAAGGAAAATGCTTACCATCTATGTGCACATGACCAGTGAACATTCTAATTTTATTCCAATTAAGGGCTTATCAGAAAGTCAAACCTTTTACAACATAGATCTTTGAGTTAAATGAGATTTTCTTTTGCAATAGAAGACTTAAAAATGATAAGCACTGAGTGTTAGGCCAACTTCACACTCAACTAACTAGTGTTTTGGCAAGTACTGTACTAAAATCCAGGTTTCTATGCTTCTAGTACCTTTCTAAGACACTAATTTAACTAATTGCTCTGATGTTCACTTATTTCCCATAGAGCTTAAAAGCAATAGTACTCAGAATGCTTTTTAAAAAGTGTATCATTCCAACTAGGTGCTGGTTGCTCACACCTGTAACCTAGCTATTCAAGAGGCTGAGATTGCAGTTCAAAGTCAGTCAGAACAGGATTAGGTCTGTGAGATTCTTATCTCTAATTAACTATCAAAAAAGCCAGAATGGAGCTGTGACTTAAGTGGTAGAGTACTAGCTTTGAGCAAAATAGCTCAAGAGCAGTACCCAGGCCCTGAGTTTAGCCTCAGATCTGAAAAAAAAAATTCTTTTTAAGTATTTCATTCCAAAGTAAGGGATTCTAATCATATAAAACAAAACACAGGGACCAAATCTGTTACAGAATCTCTAAAGATTTGTGGTTTGGTAGTTTTATATTCCCTATAAAGCTGTGTCTCAAATAGGGTTGTTATCATTACTAAAGAAATTTCCTTGGTGTGCCATTAGACTATATCACTTACATAACAACTAAAGCCAAGAAAAATAGGCTCAATAAACTGAATTCTAGTTTGCTAGTTATGACAGTTCAGGATTTTCCTGTTAGTTATAATCCATGTACACAGACCTTTCCTTGATTTAACAATTTCTAATAAGTCCAGTTTCTAGTTTATGTTTCCATATTTTCCAACTACTACAAATTAGTATCTTGGTGTATACTGAACTTTGGAATAAAAATAACCTTTCTTAAAATAAAAGTCCATTTACATTCCAGAACACTCACAAACAAGAACACCCACTCAGTCCTGAGAAAGGTTTCATTCTGGCAAATATTCCATCAGCAGGAAAGGATGTTGTTAGCTCAGACTATTTGTAAACAGTCTGCTTTCCAGCTAAACAGTCTGAGAGAAAAAGAACAAGAAAAGGAGAAAGGGGGTCTGGTATCTTTAAGATCAGAGGGTGGTTAGGCAAAAAACCAAGGAGAAAAACATAATGTAATATCAAACAAAACAACAAATTTGTTCCTAATGTGAAATGTACTGTTTTTTTACATATCACTCCAAAATCCGAATTTTGGTTTATTAGTTATAAGACTGGGACCATAAGATGGTTATGACATGGTTCTATTCTCCAGCTCTTTCCTTCATAAAAGAAAATCACTTAGCCCCATCTCTTGAAATGACTTAACCACCACTAAGCGTAGCAGGTAACTCAATAAATACTTAAAAAAAAACAAAAACAGAAATTATACTAAGCACCCTAAAACCTACCAAAAACTATGAAAGCTAGCCTCAGATCTCCTACCTCTTCTCCAAATATAAAAATGTTCTCAGCCACATGAGGAAAGTGGGGTAATGACAAGTGGAAGAGGGAGGGATTAGTTGTCCTCGGTGGCTGTGGTACATAAGGGCAAGCCACTAAGAAATGCTGATGTGGGGCTGGGAAGGTGGCTCAGTGGTAGAGCACTTGCCTTGCATGCCTGAGGCCCTGGGTTCGATTCCTCAGCACCACATAAGCAAAAAGAAAAAAGCTGGAAGTGGCGCTGTGGCTCAAGTGGTAGAGCGCTAGCCTTGAGCTGAAGAGCTGAGGGACAGCGCCCAGGCCCAGAGTTCAGGCCCCATGACCGGACTGAAAAAAAAAAAAAAAAAAAGAAATGCTGATGTGCTTTTTACCATTTTGGTGATATCTAAAAAAGACTTGCATAATTTGGGGGAATCAAAGTACCTCTTGAAGTCAACATTGCCATGGAGTACTTCCTGCAAGCATCACATCCATAATATTTATTAATTTCTAATAAAAACTCATTCCCCAAATGATTAACTAGCATTGGCCTTAAAGAGTATAAGCTCAAAAGGTTTGTTTATAAAGCTGATATTTTCTTTAAATTTATGACTACTTATTTGAATTTTAGTGTCCAGACTAGCAACATGACAATTCAAGTTAAAAGGGAAAAAGAAGCCGGGCGCCGGTGGCTCACACCTATAATCCTAGCTACTCAGATCTAAGGATCAAGGTTCAAAGCCAACCCGGGCAGGAAAGTCTGTGAGACTCTTATCGCCAATAAACCACCAGAAAACTGGAAGTGGCTCTGTGGCTCAAGAGATAGAGCACTAGCCTTGGGCTGAAGAGCTGAGGGACACTGCCCAGGCCCAGAGTTCAAGCCCTATGACCGGCCAAAAAAAAAAAGGGAAAAAGAAAATCCATTTTTCTACTTTAGTTAGCAATGGAAATAATTACTCATAGAAAGAAACAAATTTTCTCCATATTAAAAATTCAAAGAGCTAGGCGCCACTAGCTCATACCTGTAATTCTAACTTCTCAGAAGGCCAAGATCTGGTGATCACAGTTCAAAGCCAGAAAAAGATTCTTATATCCAATTAACTACCAAAATGTCAAAAATGGTGCTGTGGCTCAAGAGGTAGAGCACTAGTATGAGCAAAAAAGCTCAGGGATAGCATCCAGGTCGAGTTCAAGCCTCAGGACTGCACACACTGTCCTCCCCTCACCCCACCCGGTACCAACAAATAAAGAAAAAAGAAAAGATAAAAGATTTCTAGCTCTAGCACAGATTATCAACTACTACATAAACTTTGGATCCAATGAACATTTTATGATCTATCTCTTCAATTCTGTTTTAAATTAATATATGTCCACCTAGATTATAGAAGTACATTTTTAACTCATTTCTTCTCTTTAATACTTCCTCACTTCCAGAAACAGCTAGATGATCTCATTAAAAGTGATTAGTTGGGTGCTGGTGGTTTGTACCTGTAATCCTAGCTACGCAGGAAGCTGAGATCTGACAATCATGGTTTGGAGCCAAAGAGACAAGTCCAAGAGACTTACCTCCAAATATCTAGCAAAGAAAGAAACAATCCATTGCAAGTTTGGCTCATGTGGTGGAGTGGCAGCCATGATTCAAAAGCCAAGAGAGTATATAAGGTTCTGAGTTCAAGCTTCAATAACTAGCAAAAACTTTTAAAAAGACAACAGATTGATGTTATTCCTGTGTTTATGCTATAATTTGGATATGGTTTGAATTTGTCCCTCAAGGTGTCACATGTTGAAAATCAATCACCACTGTGAAGTACTGAGAGGGTGAAAATGTAATCCCACTATAGTGTTTAGACTGGGACCTTTAGGAGGTGTCAGGGAAGAGAAGGTTCTTTTCAGAAGAGATCTGACTTGGGTTAGCCCATGTAACATAAATAATGTGTGATATAAAAAAACTTATCCATAAAAATTTGCAATCACACAATTTTTGAGGTCCAGGAACTTCAGAATTTCTCAACCTCAAAATGTCTGAGACCCACTTCTAAAGTACATAACAATTTGGAAAGGAGAAATGCCCTTACATCAGCATGCTTCTGTATACTAAGTTTTTCTTATTTCTTATTAGAAATTTTAAGTTTTCATAGATGTCATTCCCTTAATCCTTACAACCTAAAGTACAGTGTTAGTCACAATTTCACAAGTGAAGAAGCAGGATAACTGTTCAAAAAAAAGATCTGATTAGTCTTTTTGTCCCCCTCTTTTCTGGCATGGAAGTATGGGAAGTTTCTCAGACTTATTTCAAGTAAAACTGGTTAAAAAAATTAAAAAACAAAAAAAAGTTTGCAACCATTTAAGCATATAGCAAATGAGAAATTATTCAAGAAAATCTACTAAACCTTGGTAAGGACAAGTGTTTGGACCAGGGCTCACTCCAATTCTACTCACAGTTTAGCAAGGTAGAAATTATAAACCATACTGATACAGACAAGAATACAGGAGTCTGTTTGTTCTCAGGTGAAAGGTCTTGCTCTAGCTCTTAGGGTATAGGTTTCAGGCCAGGAGAGTCAAGCCAAAGAAATTGGGACTATTGTCACAGCCATTCCTGAGCACTCAGCAAATAAATTAGAAAGTCAATAAAAAACAACACAAAACAAGCAAACAAACAAAAAAAACCCACTTATTGTCCATGTCTATAGCACTAGAGCCCTGACTACTAGATTTTGCATAGGCAAAGAAGCAGATCATAAAACCAAGGCCCAGATCTCTCCTTAAAAGAGACTTAACTATATTTACAATCAAGTATGGAAAAGTTCAAATTGAAGGAATACTCCTCTGAAACAGTGGTGGTTGTGGTAAAAGGCAATTGAAGACCAGCAGATTCATTGTAGATAAATGCTAAACTGTAGCTGGCACAAGCAGCTCACACCTGTAATCCTCACTTCTCAGGAGGCTGAGATCTGAGGATTGTGATTCAAAGCCAGCCCAGGCAGGAAAGTCCAGAGACTGCTACATACAATTAACTGCCAAAGAACTGGAAATGAAGTTGTGGCTCTAAGTGGTAGAGCACTAGCCTTAAGTACAAAATCTCAGGGACAGCACTCAGGCCCTGAGTTCAAGTCCCAGGACACACATGGACGTGGATGTGGACACGTGGATACACAGACACAGACAACACACACACACACACACACACACACACACACACACACACATACACACACACACACACACTCTCTCTCTCTCTCTCTCTCTCTCTCTCTCTCTCTCTCTCTCTCTCTGCTGGATTTGTTACTTTGCTGGGGAAAAAAAATCAAAAACAGAAAGTTGGCCAGGAAGATCTTTTTGAAGTTAGAATAAATTTTACATATTGACCTTGAGAGCTATTCCCATAAAGGAGTCTGAATTTGATTGGATCAGTTTGTGATACAACTTATGCCCTGGGAATTTATTGAAACAACATAGCAAAAAGCTTGCCTACATGTGATAAAAGACATGTAAGTAAGTCCAGTCCTAACTACTGCTATCTATGAGGGACTATAGACAGATGAAAGGCTGTGCCTCTCAAGACAACATCAGAATCTTCATACTACTGGGGGATAAGGGTAGATAGACTCAACACCTTTTTAAATGTACCAAGGACTAGAATATAAATTTCTCCAGAGAAGCTATACAACGGTCAACTCATGCATGAAAAGATTTTCAATATCCTTACTCATTAGGGAAATGCAAATCATGTCCACTTTGCATACTTTCAGATGAATATAATCAAAGAAATAAAAAACAAGTACAGATGAAGATGTAGTAAAACTGAAACCCTCCTACACTGCTAGTGGTAACGTAATGGTGTATCCACTTTGGAAAATAGTTCAGCATCTTTTTAAAATGTTAAGAGTTACCACATGACCCAGAAATTCCATCTAAAAGAAATGAAATCATGCTTATTTACACAAAAACTTTTCATAAATGTTCTCAGAAGTATACTCCTTTTAGCCAAAAAGTAGTGACACTACAAATGTCCATCAACTGCTAAATGGATAAACAACATGGTATATCTAAAATAGTAAAATAGTTGTGGGATATAAAAAGGAATGAAATAATGATACATGCTCAAACACAGATAAACCTCAAAGCCCACATTAAGTGAAAGAAAACAGACACAAAACATGACATAAATGCATCTGTGTGTAACAGTGCCCAAATGTTTCAAGTCAGTGAATTTAACTTAAATTGACTATTAACTATGTTATATAGTCAATTTAAACTGTTTGCTACTAAACTGAGCTGAAATATTATTTATATAAAGGCAAAATAAACACTGACTCTCATTTAAGCTCAAATAATTCTTTAGAGATTCCCTTACGATGACACTATTTAATATAAACACACAGACACACACACACCCCTTCTGCTACACAGCTGTTATGCTGATCTGTTTCTTTTACAGTATTTCACATTGAAATGGTATACTTTCAAGTGCATAAAATTTTATGCTAGGTTCAGAAGATCATGACTGTAAACCTAGCAACACAGGAGGCAGAGATCAAGAGAATCTCAGCTGGAGACAAGTCCAGGCAAAAAGATATCAAGGCCCTACCTCAATCAATAAGCTGGATGTGATGATATATTACTATAATCATAGCTATGCAGAAGATCAAAGGTAGGAGGATTGCTGTTTAAGGTCAATCTGGGCACAAATAAGAGACTCTAAGAAATCACTAAAGAAAAAAAAGTCATTTAAAAGACTCCATTTCTTCATTCCTAAAGCTTTCCAGCTTTATTTACAATTAACCAATATGACTTTCTAATCCGTTCACTCAAAAAACATTTGCTCAATTCAATTCTCTTCACATTGTTTCCTTTACCTAGGAGCCCTTTCTAAGGTACAGTCAAACCACATGCTCATTTTGAAGACATTTCTGACCAAGCCAATCCTCACTGACCTAATTTTGCTCCAGATTTTCTATCTGTTATCATGGATAACACTGTAACTTCAAATGTACTTACAGCTTCACATATTCCCCATCAATTTCTGATCTGCCATAGTCTCTATTCTTTCCTTAACCTTGCCATCTCAGAGACAAACTATCAATGCTTCTGGGTCTAAAATAGCCTTCCTCCTGGTAAAACACTGTAAATTGAAAACACTAGAAGTCCTTATAGCTAACACACAGAGCATTAGAGCTTGGCCACACATTGTACTGCAGACTGACTGTGCAGTTGCTGGGAGCTGTGGCTAGCTGTTCTGCCCAACACTGTGATCTGTTGCTAGCTAGAATAAGACATTGCTAGCTAAGCTGGGAGTGTAGCTGAGTGCTACTCAGCTTGCCTAGGAAGGTCCTGAGTTCAATCTCCAGGATCAGCATCACAAAAGCAAAACCAAAGTATGGTTTCTGTTGAATGGTATCACTTTTGTATCATCATGAAGTTGAAAAATCCTAAATTGAACCATCTAAATGGTTCATCCACAGTTGCTCAAGAACTGTAAAGACCAAAAGCATTTTGGGAAATCAGTTGGAGCCTTAAGACAAAAAGGAAAATATATACAAAGAATACCATAGAAAAGTAATATCAAGGCTAAATATCATCAATTCCTGACAACTAACTAGCTTTATAGCAGAACCTCAACTACATTTTAATGTCCCTCAGTACATTTAGTATAGCATCTTAAACACAGATGGTACCAAATAATGTTCAATAAGTAAATGCCGTGGATGCAATTTCTCACATATATAATCAGTTGTCCCACATCTTAACAAATATCCGAAGTCTTAAAGCAGGAAATGGAGATGTCAGGAAGGAAAATAAATAATCCACTCATCAATATGAATGCTAGAAGTACACATTCTAATGTGCTTTTTTCAAGGTGACCTTTTACTGTTGTCTTCAAACCTGTGTGTATACTAGGCATTGTTGTCTTTAAATGCTTACTGATATTTCAATGCTATGAAAGAAAATAAAAAGACAAAGATTTAAATATAGAGGTATACCTCTTCCAAAAATTGGTGCCAAGATTCAAATTCCTGTATCAAGAGGTAAGAGCTTCCATAGTAAGCATAATGCTCTGAATTCACACTCAGTACTGCCAAGAAAAAGCTTCACATGACTCTGCCTCTACTAGTAGTTAATGAATACTGGAAGGACAGAGGGTATGGAGGAGACAATAAGGAGTGCTGCTTCCAAAGACCAGAGTTCTAGCAGGAGCAAGACAGAAGTCTTAGGGCTTGAACTTCTGAGAGCAACAAAGATAGCAGGTCACACATAACATACAAGCCAAAGACTGCTGAAATCTAGCTGGATCCTGACAGTAGGAAACTCAAAACAGTGAATTTAAGATCCTATCTTTCTAGGACTTGAATAGACACTTTTAACTCCACTATGTAATATTCCTCTCCCTAACCCTAAGATAATATAAACATAAAAATTTCTCATTTGTTTAGCTTTAGAAATATAATTTTTTCTCTATTTATCTTTATCTAGTAATTTGCCCTCAGCTGCTTATAGCCTAGAATGTACACATTATAATCACTCAGATCTGCCATGGAGATTTCCCTCATAGCAAAATAGTTACCTCCAAATTTATACTTCCAAGTTTGGAAGAAACTTTTTAGGCTGTAATTCTATTTGTTTAGTCTTTCTCATACTGGCTTGCAATGCTAGGACTCTCTTCAGAAAGTTCTGTTAAGTGAAGTAAGCCAGGCTCAGGAGACAAACAGCACTTTTTTGTTTTTGTTTCTCTTCTCATATGTAGAAGCTAGATCCAAAATACATGCATGACACATACACAGAATTCAATGCACTTACACACAAAAAAACTACTAAAGGAGAGTATACTTAAGGGAGGAATCCAAAGGTCTAACTCCTCTGAACAACTAATGTACTATTTATCAAAATGAATCCAGTAAATAGAAACTTGTTTTGAGTGAGCAAGTTAGGGCATAAGGATGGATGAAGGGTGACTGTATGTAGTCATTATATTCAATGTACATTATGTAAAAATGAACTATATAACTTGAGGGTAGGAGCAGGAGGGGGGAAATGAAGAACAAAGGAAGGGGTGACATTGACCAAGAAACATTGTACTCATAACCTGACTTACGGAATTATAAGCCCTTTATACATTTACTTAATAAAAAGTAAAAAAATAAATTCACTTCTTCCAGTCACAAGGTAAGTAATATGGCTCATAGGATGAGAAATCACAACAGTTTGAATGTTTATTAAGGATTACTGTACTACTGACAATTTCAGGTGTTAGTCATAATCTTCTATATACACAACTCCTATTAAATTTAAAGTGAACACCTGGGAAAACAAAGTCAAACAGAAATATATGTCTACAGGAAGAAGAACACAACTTACCTCAACACAAAAAAGCTCTCCGGCTCCCTCACAGTCATTGGATGTAATTATTGGGGTATGAATGTGCACAAAACCACTGTCCTGGAAGAAAAAGAAAAACACCTTTTTCAGTGTATTTGCACATGAAACAATTCTAAGGAACAAACTGTTATACTATTAAAGTGGCCCTACGAGAATGTCAAATCAAATTCCTTCAAAGTCCTCCATTCACACATCTCACACACACACACACACACACACACACACACACACACACACACACACACACACACACACACACACACACACACACACACACACACACACACACACACACACACTTTTTTTTTTTTTTTTGAGACAAGGTCTTGCTGTGTATATCTCAGGATGGCCTCAAACTTGAGGTCATTTGGCTTTAGTCTCCTAAATGTTGGGATTACAGGTATCCACTACCATCCCCAGCCAGATGAGTGTTTTACTAGGCACAGAAGCACAAAGAATTTAAAATCTGGAAGAGTTGGACATTAATTTTTCTGAATAGAAGGAAAATGAGTGTCAGAGATTTATGTGATGATTTTTCAAAAGTCACGTAACTTGTCTTTAGCTAAGGTATGGTTGGAATCTATATCCTTGGGTGCTCCCTGTAATGCTGTTTCTTCCTAATTCTTTAACACACTTGATGGTTTAGCAAACACAGTCACATGCACAAACACATGCACACATAACACACACACACAAACACACACATTGACTAAGGCTAATGTATAATGCAACTGCTTATGTTGTAAAGGGAAAGCAGAGTGAACAATATGATGTTCAGTTACCATGGAATGAAATCTCAATTGTAATGAATCATCAAAAAGGAGAAAAATTAAGGCTGTCTGATAGAGAGACTGAAGAAAAACAGCAAAGAGGCAGAAATGACTTAGAAAGTATCTGTCATTCAATCGATAGTACAATGAATTGCACATGGAGAGGAGCACTTTCTTTGCCTGAGAAATATTCTTGGCAGCAACTAGTCCATCTATCACTAAGGCGCCCAATTGCAGCCCTTCTGATCAAAAGTCTAAGACTATTTCCATTAGTGAACCACAAAAGCTGGTGGTAATAGGACTGAAACAAACCATTAACTTCAAGAATATACTCCTTTCATTTTGACTATGGTTGTAGACATGGACATGACAGAGTGAAGATCTAAAAGTAAATTTATAATACTAAGGTAGAACAGTATGTGCTTACTGTACAATTTAGCTTTGAAATAGATACAATAAATTCAATTCATATACTCATAACTCTGCCAAGTTCTGCTATCACTCATCTCTAGGCTTTATTTGAGACCACCTAAATATGACCTTTCTGAATTAAAGAATTCTAGTTATAATACAAGATATTTAGTCAACAACTTGCTTTATCATATAGACTGGTTAAACATTCAAGCTATAAATTAAAGAGCCTCAGAAAGTATTCCAATATGGAATTAACCTGAGAGAAATGTGTGCCATGCAGAACGCAGTATAGAGAAGCAATCAATCAATAAGAAGTACAATCAATAACACTACTGCATAAAATTTTTATCGCATAGGAGCCAAGAATTATGGACATGAATCATTTATTTCACATGAATGTAAGTAACCTGGAATATAAGTACAGTAAACAAAGGAAGGAAGTGAAAAATCCAAAGAAAACCATGGTTGGGAAGGGGAGATAAAAAGAGTGGAGAAAATTTAATGGCTAAATATAATTACTTAAGTAGAACTGGTCAGATGTCATAAAAACAGCACTTTAAGTCTGAAGTAAATAACTATATGGGATTCTAAAGAAAACACAAAGATTCAGCACTGTAAATCTGATGTAAATAACTACTAGGGATTCACACAAGAAATGAGAATTATTTCTAACAATATTTTCACCTTTAATGCTGCTAACAAAACTTAACAAAATCCATAAAATTATGGAGAACTTAAAGGAGAAAGTATAAAGGAAAAATAATAATACAGGTAAAAGGAGTCCAAAAAAGAAAGTATGTATGTGTGTTGGGTAGAATGAGTTGGTGGAAGATGGGACAGCAAGATAAAATGGAAAATAAATTATAGAAAAGAATGCAGTGTTGTCAGTATCTGCCTTAAATGGGTTATCAGCATCAGGTGCTTTTCACCATTGCCACCAAAGAAGGAGCTAAAAGTAGAAATAAATACTTCAATCGATTTTTCAGATTCTACACACCACCTCCAATTATCTAAATATTTTCATACACATTTTAGAACCAGGCATTTCATAAGGTTCTGAATATCCAGAATTTACAAAATTCACATACTAAGACCCATACAGCACTCCAAAGACAGATATGTACAGTGATAGGCTGTATTTTGTTTTCACATGATTGAACTATCATTAATAATCAGCATCAAAAAAATATAGGTGCTCCACTGGCAACTAATAGTGTTAGTAAGAGAAAAAAACAATGACAATCAAATATATATGAAGTGGGGCTGGGAAGGTGGCTCAGTGGTAGAATGCTTGTCTTGCATGCATGAGGCCCTGGGTTCGATTCCTCAGCACCACAACAGCAGAAGAAGCCAGAAGTGGCGCTGTGGCTCAAGTGGTAGAGCACTAAATTTGAGCTGAAAGGCTAAGGACAGTGCCCAGGCCCAGAGTTGAGGCCCCACGACTGACAAAAATAAATAAATAAATTAAATTAAATTTAAAAAATATATAAAATGTATTCATAGGCTTTCAAAAGACCAGCAGTCTGGAGCCATTCAACAAAGGGGTAAAGACAACTGTATTCTTGGACAGGCTTTCACCCACTGCCATAGGCAGGATAAACCCTGAAACTCACAGGAAAAACCTTTACTCTAGTTACCCAGAAAATAAGAACAAGAATTAACAAATAGTTTCGCATCAAATTAAACAGTTTGCACATCAAAAGAAATAATTATGAGGCTCAAGAAACCACAGAATGGGATAAAATCTTCAGTGATTATTTAATGGACAAAAAATTAATATACAAAAAGTTAAAAATAAACAGAAAAAGAACAATCCAATTAATAAAAGGCAAATAGACTTGAACAAAAGTTCTCAAAAAATGAAAATACATATGGCTAACAGATATGAAGAAATGTTCAATATCCTTAGCCATCAAGAAAATGCAAACTGAAATTACTCTAGGATTCCATTTCATCCGTCAGAATAACAATAATTATAAAAAACAAACAACAGGGCTGGGAAGGTGGCTCAGTGGTAGAGCACTTGCCTTGCGTGCCTGAGGCCCTGGGTTCGATTCCTCAGCACCACACAAGGAAAAAGAAAACAAGCCAGAAGTGGTGCTGTGGCTCAAGTGGTAGAGCGCTAGCCGTGAGCTGAAGAGCGGAGGGACAGCACTCAGGCCCAGAGTTCAGGCCCCATGACCGAACCCCCCCCCCAAAAAACCCAAAACCCAAACCAAAAACAATAAATGCTAGGGAGGACTTGTGAGAAAAAGGAACCCTCATACTTTCGGTGGAACGGTAAATAATACACCAATTCTGGAAATCATTATGAAAGCTCCTAAAAAACTAAAAAATAGACCTACCGAAGACTTTGCCATACCATTCTTGGGCATATATCCAAAGGAGTCACAATCAATATATGAAGGAAATACCTGCATATCCATGTTTACTGCAGCTTTTCTCAGTAGCCAAATTATGGAATCATCGAAGGGTGACCACAAACCAAAGAATGGATAAAGAAAATATGGTACAATATACTATGGAATATTAATGGCCTTAAGGAAAAATAAAATTATGACATTTGCAATACAATGGCACTAGAGATCATGGCATCGAGCAAGATAAGCCAACCTCAAAAAGTGAATCTTAGTCTGTCACTGGTGGCTCATGCCTATAATCCTAGCTACTCAGGAGGCTGAGATCTGAGGATTGTGGTTCAATGCCAGCGCAGGCAGGAAAGTCCATGAGATTCACCTCCGATAAACTATTCAGAAAAAGCCGGAAATGGCTCTGTGGCTCAAGTGGTACAGGGCTAGTCTTGAGCACAAATAGGCTCAAGGACAGAGCCCAGGCCCTGAGTTCAAGCACCAGGACTGGCAAAAACAAAACAAAACAAATTATCTCCCTGCACCAGAATCAATTCCAAATGGATCAAAGACCTCAATGTAAGACCAGATAACCTGAAAACATTACAGGAAGGCGTAGGGTTTCTTGGCATGGGTCAAAACTTTCTAGGTAAAATCCAGAACCACAACAACTCAAAGAAAGCCTGGATAAATGGGATTTCATCGAACTGAAGGTTTTTGAATGACAAAGGACACAACTAGCAAGATAAATAGAAAGTCCACAGAAGGGGAGAAGAACTTTACTAGCTATGCAACAGATAAGAGCTTCATTTCTAAAATATACTTAGAGCTCAAAAAATTAAACCCTCCAAAAACAAATCCTCAAAGAAACAACCACCCAATTAATACATGGGCTAAACAGAGAGAGACTTCTCAGAAGTAAAAAGGGCCAATAGACACATGAAAGATGTTCAACATGTCTGCCCATAAAGAAATGCAAATCAAAACACTGAGATCCCACCTCACCCCAGTGACAATGGCCATTATCAAGAAAACAGATGCTGGTGGCTATGCCAAAAGGGAACACTACTACATTGTTAGTGAGAATGTAAACTTGTTCAATGACTGGAAAGCAGTATGGTGATTCCTCAAAAGACTAAACATAGAGCTTCCCTATGACCCAGCAATCCCACTCCTAGGCATTTATCCAATTTGACCACAAACCAGGCCACACTAAAGCCACCAGCACAACCATGTTTATTCATCATTATTTACCATAGCTAAGATAGGAATCAACCCAGATGCCCCTCAGTGGATGAATGGACCAAGAAAATGTGTTATATAATCACTATGTTATCAGAAAGACTGACATTGCCTCATTTGTCAGGAAACAGAAAGAACTGGGAAAAATTATATTAAGCGAAGTCAGACCCAAAGAAACATAGGCTGCATGGTTTCCCTCATTTATAATCATTAGAACATGCCTATAAATCTACAAGTAAACTTGATGGATAGTAAAAGACAAAAAAAATTGCACTTGGACATGATAAATTATACAGGACTCTAGACATTCATACAGTGAGACCAAAGGTAGATATTCTTAGGAGAGGATCACAAGGGATCAATAGCTATGTGCATATGATCATATAAAATGATGTTTATCAAAATGAACTCCAAGAAATGGAAACGAGAGGTTTTTTATTTTACTTTTTGTGTTTTTGCCCTTTTTGTCACTGTTTTTGTTTTCTATACCTTTTGTTTTGCATGTAAGTTTATATGATTTGAGGGGAATGGGAAGCACAGAAACAGTGGGACAAAGGGTGAACCAATTCAACAGTGATAGTCACTAGATACTTTGTCCAAAGTGAATTATACAACTGGGGTTAGGGAGACTGGTTGGGGAAAAAAAAAAAACTGGGAGAAAATGAGGGAGGGTGAAATTGTTCAAAAAGAAATGCATTCAATACCTGACTGATGTAACTGTAACCCCTCTGCACATCACCTTTACGATAAAAATTAAAGAAATAAAAAAAGTGAATCTTAGATTCTTGTTCATTTATGGAACCTAGACTTAAAATAATGATGATAGTAGTAATAGTAATAATAATGATACATGAGAGTAAAAGGGAGACTATCTGGGGATCAGCAGGAGGGGGGAGAGGGACAGGAAAGAATACTGAGAAGTGAAAAGGATCATGCATATACACAAATAAACACATACAGAAATAGACACTGACATATAGACACAGACACCCAGACACATACATATGTGTGAAGACAGCATGATGAAGCCTACCAAACATGATATAAGAGAGTTGGGAGAAGGGGAAGCGAAATGGCTATATATATTCAAAGTACTCTGTACTCATGTGTGGAATAATCACACCAATCCCCTCCTCTCCTTGCTATTGATGTATGTTATTGATGTGTGCTGGTCTTGGGTCTTGAACTCAGGGCCTGAGCACTGTCTCCGAGCTTTTTTGCTCAAGACTAGTGATCTACCACTTAAGCCACAGTGCCACTTCTGGCTTTTTAAGTAGTTTATTGGAGATAAGAGTATCACAGATTTTCCTGTGTGGGCTAGCTTCGAATCAGGATCCTCAGATCTCAGCCTCCTGAGTAGCTAGAATTATAGGCACCAGCCACCTGCACTAAGCTAATAAAACCCTTTTTAAAAACAGAAAGGCAGCCTTTTCTATTGCTTCCCTTGAGGAAGACAAGGAAGTATGCAACCTTTTTTAGGAACATGTAGAAAAACCTGTGCAAAAGAGAAAAATGTGAGCAATTTGGTTCTTCTAAATGACTCACCCTTGAGGATTATAGATAGCCACATGTTAGTGCATAGCCAGTCAACTTGATGAGCAAACCAGTTAAATATTTTTTATGCTAAAACCAAAAAGTAACTCTAGATCCTAAACATATCCTAACTTAACATACTGTTCACGTTTCCATTCTTTTCCATGTTTCTAAATTTTTTTTTTTTTTGGTCAGTTGTGGGGCTTGAACTCTGGGCTTGGGTGCTGTCCCTGTGCTCTTCAGCTCAAGGCAAGTTCTTTACCGCTTGAGCCATAGCACCACTTCTGGATTTCTAGTGGCTTATTAGAGAGAAGAGTCTCACGGATCCTCAGATCTCAGCCTCCTGAGTAGCTAGGATTATTTGCATGAGCCACCGGCACCTGGAATATTTCTAAATTTTTATTGATAGATTTGAAATTTATAAAAAGTTTATATTTTAAGCCTTATCATCTTTTAGGGAGCTTACATAACAAATTAACGAAACAGGATCAAATACTAGATAATCAGATGCTAGATATTATATACTATGCCCTACAGTGACTTCTTGGACCAATTCAATCCTAAATGTCAGACAAGCAGACTAACCAGACCTGAGACATCAGGATTGTATTTTTTCAGAGATTTACAATTAAAAAGTGAATTTACAGCACTTGAAAAGTGCTTATGGCCACTCTATCAATGGTGCTAAAATTTAAGTAATTTTCAACCACTTAAATATTTTAAAATTCTAACTTCAGTCTACTTAAATTACTTTTTTCAGATTTTTCTAGATTGCTTATATTATCTGTAAAAACTTTAAGTAATATAAGAAATGTATACTTTTTTCTATAGGGCTGCTGGGTGCTGTCGAAATGGGCAAGTTCATGAAACCTGGGAAAGTGATGCTGGTCCTGGCCAGACGCTACTCCAGACGTAAAGCCATCATCGTGAAGAACACTGATGATGGCACTTCAGATCGTTCCTACAGCCATGCTTTGGTGGCAGGAATTGATCACTATCCCTGAAAAGTGACAGCTAACATGGGCAAGAATATTACCAAGAGGTCAAAGATCAAGTCCTTTGTGAAGGTTTATAACTACAATCACCTTATGGCCACAAGGTACTCTATGGATATCCCCTTGGATAAAACTGTGGTTAACAAGGATGTCTTCAGAGACCCAGCTCTTAAACGCAAGGCCCGATGGGAGGCCAAGGTCAAGTTTGAGGAGAGATACAAGATCAGCAAGAACAAGTGGTTCTTCCAGAAGCTTCAGCTTTAGATGTTTTTTTGTTTCCATCATTAAAAATAGGGGGGAGGGGAGGGGAAAAGAAATGTATAAAGCTGGTAGTTGACTGGTGAATAGATTGTCAATACTACCACCTAGCGGCCAAAAATATTAAAACTTACAGAATTAAAGCTGGTCCACTTACCAGCTATTAAACTCAGGAGGGGTAGATCTGAACAGATCTAAACAGATGTTTATGTGTCCAAGAACTATACTGAAAAGTCATATGGAAGTTAGTTTCTAAGAGCATATGTAAGTAGAGCTTTCCAAACCACAATGTGATAACACTGAATAATTTGACTTATTTTCTTTTCAGTTTACAACAACAAAAAAATTCATGCTTTAAAGCCAAGTCAATGTACTTTGGTATTTTCATCAGAAATGAACTAGGTTTTACAAAGAGCATAAACTCTCTTGGCAAGCTATAGCAAAACTGGGGCTACATGAAATGGATACAGTCCAGGTGTGTTATACAATCTCTTCAAATTAGCTGGATTGAAGAAGTGGCATGGAAAGGTTTCACATCACATGGAATAGCAGTGAGCTTGAGCTGTTGTTTGGTACACTCCAGGTGACACACATATGGATGTCCATATCTAATGATCACCATGGTATTCACCCACCTATAACAACCACAACACAAAAACAGTAAAAATGAAGCAAAACCACATTCAAATGATTTTCAAGCTAGTGGCTATTGAATATCCAGCAACTAAAGATTGTGATCCCTGTGTGATGGGAAACAAACATAGTGAGCCCAACCAGTCACCTAGCTTAGGACACTGAAATCTTCTAGGCCACAGACAAGAAGGAGGAATTAAGGTGGAGCCCAGCTGATTCTCTCAGTTGAGGAGAGACAGCTCAGTCTGGGGAAACCAAAATGACAGCGTGTCAAAGAGAAAATTGAATACAGAGAACTGCAGGGATCTACAGAGGGTCAGCCAAGAGTGCTAGATAGAGAACTGATCAGTGCATGCACTATGGAAACTATCCAAGGTTTGGGAAAGAATAATCTAAAAAGATTAGAGCTATGTTGGTATATACTTGTAATCTCAGCTATTTGAAAGGCACACACAGGAGCACCTAGAGTTCAAGGCCCAGAATAGTGAGACCCTGTCTCAAAAGAAAATAAAAACAAAGGGGCTAGAGAGAAGGCATAGCTTTGGTGGTAGAGCACTTGCCGAACGAACATGAGGCCTTGGGCACAATCTCAATGAGAGGAGGGGAGAAAAGAAGGAAATAGTATCCAATTTTTACATAATGGCCATGACCGGATGTTCCCACAAGCCTGATTGGAAAAACTCACAATTCACAAGGCACTAGGTAGAATTCTCAGGAAAGCTTTGCCTCAGTAGTGAAGGATAGTTAATATTATACTAAATGCTGTTGCAGATCTGCGAAACAAAATTATCAGTATTCAAGTACCTTGACTGCATGCTAGAACGAAGTTCAAGAAGCTTTGTATAAACCCCATAACAAGCAAAGTAAAATTCATAATGTCCAGTATTCAATAAATGATTAGCAGGCAATAAAAAGATAGGGAAAAAATTCATGTTAAAACCAATCAATCAATAAAAACTGACCCATACTGACAGACATGTTAGAAGAAAAGGACATAAAAGCAGTTTTCATTTCACATGTTCAACAAGTACACACGGAAGATACACACACACACACACACACACACACACACACACACACACACACACACAATGGCTCAATTGGTGGTACATACCTGCAATCTCAGTTACTTAGAAGAAAGAGACAGGAGGATCACAAGTTTGGGGCAAGCCTGGGAAACTTAGTGTTATCATGTTTCAAAATAAAATAAATGGCAAGCTGGGGGGTGGGGGGTGGCTCATACCTGTTACCCTACTCAGGAAGCATAGGCCTGGGAGGATCACCATTCAAGGCCAATCTGAACAAACAGTTTGAGAGGCCCAATCTCAACCAATAAATGCTAGGTGCTAAGAAACATTTTATCATAAATAAGAGAATCATGGTCTAGACTAGCCTAGAAAGAAGCGAGATCCTATACTAAGACACCAAAAGAAAAAAGACTCAGGGTGTTAATCAAGTGGTGGTGAACTTGCCCAGCCAAGTGCAAGATCCTGAGTTCAAACTCCAGTACTACCAAAGGAAAAAAAAAAAGTTATAGATGCAAAAGCATTTGCTTATAATGCACAAGGCTTTGGGCTTAATCTCAAGTACCTCTAAAAAGAAAAAAATCTGACTATGAAATTTATAATACATATGATAAAATACCACATGGGAGTAGCAACAAATTAGGCACTACAGAAGAAAAGATTAGTAGCCTTGAAAACCTAGGAAATATAACTATCAAAAAAATTAAATTAGGGCAGGTACCAGTGGTTCATGACTGTAATCCTAACTACTCAAGAGGCTGAGATCTGAGGACTGCTTCAAAGCCAGCCAAAGCAGGAAAGTCCCGGAGACTCTTATCTCCAATTAATGACCAGAAATTGGGAAGTGGCATTGTGAATCAAAGTGATAGAGTGCCAGCCTTGAGCAAAAGAGCTCAGGGAGAGTACCCAGGCTCTGAGTTCAGCCCAGGACCAACAATAACCAAAAACAAACAAACAAACTCAGAGGAAAAAAATTTTAAAGAAAAACACAAGTGTTACAAGATATCATCAAATTGTCAAATATATAGATAATTTCAGTTCCCAAATGAAGGAGGTAACAGTAGAAACATTTGAAAACATAATGGCTGAAAGAACTTCATAAGCTAGGTATAATGGCACATACACATCAAATCCCAGCTATAAGGAAAACTAAGGACGTTACAAAGTTCAATGCCATGAGATCCCATACTAAAAAAATTCCTTTTCATGAAAATCATAAATTTGGTGATACAAGAAGTCGAACAAAACCTAAAAGAACTGCAAAGACATAACCAAACTAATAAACCATCAATAAAAAATCTTAAAATCAGTCAAAGAAAAAAATACATATTACATATAGTTGAACAAATGAAAAATGTAACAGCAGATTTTTCACTGGAAGTAATGTAAATGAGATGACAGTACAGTGGAACTTCAAAGTATTTCAGCGTGCCCATAATCCTAGCACTCAGACTAAGCTACATGACACCCTGTCTCAATAAAAAGGAAATAACAATCCATCAACATGTAATTCTATATCCAGAAAAAAGATTACTAACCAATGAAGGCAAAATAAGGAAGTTAGAGACATACAAACTATCAGGGTCATCTATGTGATTTCATGGGTACATACATACGTACATCAAAATTCATTAAGTTGTACAATTTTAAGTATGTGAAGTTATTTTACAACAGTTATTTCTCAAAACAAAAGGTGCCAGGACAAACAACTAACAAAAACTTTTAGAAAAAATACTCAACAGTTATTCAACTTTTGCACAAGAATGTATACCTGAGAGCAGAGTCCCTTACCTTAAAGAAGGAATGAATAGCAGCTGTGGCTTCACTGCGAACCCTCAATATAGAACCTAGCACATTAGCCCTACATCTAAGGTGAGGATATTGTCTCAAGTACTCCAGAGGATGCTTCTCTTTATATTTGATAGGAAATGCCTGTGAAGAAATGGAAAAAGCATCAGAAGTTACAGACAAAAATGAACAACGTTATAAAACCAATTTTCTTGAATGGTAATGTTTTAGAACAAAACCATGGTGGCTTCCTTCCTTATTTTTTAATATATCAAATTACAATATGAAATCCAACAAAACCTAGAAGAAGCATTAGGAATTATTTCCACCAGGTGAGTTAGAATAATAGGGTGGATTCAATGAAGAGAGAGGAAGGAATGAAAGAAAGAGGAGTTGAAGCAAGATCTACTACTTATTAACTAAATTAATGTCACTAAGGCTCATCTGTTATTTATCAAGCTTTTATATGTTAATTTTTGATATCCTTTTACAAATGCAGATATGAGCATATAATGATGCAAAATAATCCACTGCTTGACACAAAAATTCAGAATATTATACACATTGAAGATTATATTTTGACAAAACACACACACACACACACACACACACACACACACACACACACACACACACACACACACACACACACACACACAGCTGGTATTCCATTTTAAAATCACCAAAATATCCTGAAAGCCCACAATCACAACTAGTTGGTGCTGTTTATTACAGTTTACCATGTTACACTTCTTTCTTTGAGGGGGATGCTGGTTGTAGGGCTTGAACTCAGGGCCTGGCCACTGTCCTTGAACTTTGTCTGCTCAAGACTACACTCTACCACTTGGGCCACAGCTCCACTTCCAGCTTTTTAGTGATTAATTGCAGATTAGAGTATTACACTTTCCAACCCAGGACCTTCCTGCCTGGTCTGGCTTTGAACTGAAATCCTCAACCTCAGCTTCCTGAATAGCTAGGGTTACAGGTGAGGGTTACAGTGAGCCACCAATACTGGCACTGGCCCCAACATGTTACTCTTATCTAAGAACATGAGGGATCAACAGCTTTCTTTCATTTTTAGCAGTGTGCTAAAGATATACAGAAGATTTTAAAGGAAAATATGGCTCCAACTTAAAATATTTCCATCAACACATGTTAAAAAATTAAGAAAACGAAAACACTCTTTCAGACAAAACCTAAAATCTGGATTTTAAAAAAAGGTAACAGTAAAGCTTAAATGAACTACACTGGCAGCCTGGTTCTTTTTGGCTTGTCTTTTTAGGTCTTGTGTGCATTCTGATTTTCATGTGGTATAGAAACAAGTACCATACTTGTGAGAAAAACTTGGCCATAGTAAAAGAGATTTGATAGTACCAGAGGTTCATAATCCCCTAATTTCTGAATACTTTAAATAACATTAAACTAAAAGAGAAAGAAGGGGAAACTGACAGAACTAAATCCAACAGAAGGAAAGGGTAACAATTTAACAGTGAGAAAATGGCAATTTTTCTTTTTTTAATTACTACAGATACCTCTAAAGAAACAAAACCAAGGTATTACCTTCTCTATTCCTCTTGATTTCCAAATCATTTCAGCCTATTTTCCAAAAATTTTAGAATCCTATTTCTGATTTAATGTAAATTAGAATTTCTTAGAAAATTACTCAAAATGACACCAGAAAATTACTTCATTTTTCTCTCTTATTTCCTTACATTTACTTTTTCCTCTTATTCCAAAAGAACTGAAAATGGACTGAAATGATGTAAGTTCCCTTATATTTGAGGACAGTTATAGCAAAGACATAGAAAAATGATTATAAGTTTCAGGGGTGCTGCTGTCTGAGAACTATAGACAAGTCATTTCACCTGATGGCCTCATTTTCATCACTGTAAATCTAAGACAAGTGAACATTAAAAAAAAAATTCTCTCTACCTTCTTTATCTTGCTTATAAAAATATAGCTTCTACAGCAAAGCCTTGAAAAAGCAGGTATAAATTTCTTACCTCTATTCAGCAAAATGATTACATTTTAGATTAGCACCATCTAATAAAGCTTTTTATGATTGATGGAAATACTCTGTCTCACTACCCAATGTAGTAGTCAATAACCACAATTTGGGCAGTAAATGCCAATGAAGTACTGGATTCCTTATTTAGCTTTAATTGTTTTAACACAAGTAGCCAATGGTAGCAATACTGTATGATCAGTTCTAGATGATGAAAATAATTTCTAGCTTTCCTGAGAAAGTAAAACTGAAATGGCCTTTCCTGGTATACCTGCCATTGTGGCTGACTGGATGTGCTTTAAAGAGTAGCAAGTTTCAAATGTGACAAGTACTAAAAGATGCACAATTAGTACTTAGGTCTTATTCATAAGACTAAGGCCATATACAAATTTTGCTATTGTCTCTAAAGGATCTATAGTCCATTTTACTGATTAGGGAAGTTATAATTGAAACAAAAATGGACTGTTAATGTTTTAAACTAAACCCAGACAGCTTCCACAAAAGTATAAGCATACCTTGGCATCACAATTTCCAATAACTTCAATTTTTTCTGCTTTTAATTCCACATTTTGTCTTTTGGCTGGACTTTTTACCAGCTGCCCCTGGACTTCCACAGAACTCCCAAAAGTCAATTCTCTATAGTAACAACAACAACAACAAAAAAGTCATTATCTGTAACCATCATTTCAATACACATCTTCCTAAATATTTAAAACACTTAATGAGAGAAGTATTTATCCTCCATTAAGCAGACTTTAGAATCTATGGGTGCTCTATTGTATACCAGAATTGTAAAAATGAATGCTTTAAAGTTTAAAATAGGAACAGTAGCAAGAGTTAAGACTTTGTATACAGGTGTCTGGAATTAAAAGGTTACATAGGTATTCTTATCTAATATAACATGCTATAACAAAGTGTTATCATTGAGAAAACTGGGCAATAAGTATATGGAAATGCTCTATAATATTTTTCCTTTCTATGTTTTGAGACAAGGTCTAACTACATGGCCTAGTCTGGTTTCAAACTTGCAAGCCTGCTGTCTCAGCCTTCCAAGTACTGAGATTGTGTGGCACCACACTAACTCACATTTTTTTTTTTTTTTAAGGCAGTCATGGGGCTTGAACTTGGCCTAGACACTGTCCTTGAGCTTTTCTGCTCAAATCTAGCACTCTACCACTTTGAGCCACAGCGCCACTTCCAGTTTTCTGGTGGTTAGTTGGAGATAAGAGTCTCATGGACTTTCCTGCCTTGGCTGTCTTTGAACTGTGACCCTCATATCTCAGCCTCCTGAGTAACTAGGATTACAAATGTAAGCCTGTGATGTGCTTGGCTAGCACATCATATTTTTAATGTTTTTTTTTTGTAGTTGTTGCTGTTTTATTTAAGATAGCTGATGGTCTGTGCACATACATATACACTACTTCCCATTTAACAAATCTAGTTGAAGTTTATCTACAACTTAACGGCATGACTACTATACAAAGTGATACACATATGTTTAAGACTATCTATTAGAAGCTGGAATGATTATATATCCATTCTCACTATAATATTGTAATTTCTTAATTATAATAAATAGGGTATTTAATAAGCCATAGTGAAATATTATGAGTAATACAATAAATTGTATTAAATAATGTCAAGACATTCCTCATTCAATATATGTTGCTTCCATTTATGTTGTTCCTTTCATTGTAGTGTCTCATACTCTCATTTAGTTTACTTGCTCACTTGAACCACACCTCCAAGTAGAGATGGAGTCTTTAGAACTTTTTTTTTTTTTTTGGGTCCAGTCGTGGGGCCTGAACTCTGGGCCTGGGCGCTGTCCCTCAACAACTCTTCAGCTCAAGGCTAGTGCTCTACCACTTGAGCCACAGCGCCACTTCCGGCTTTTTTCTTTTTGCTTATGGGGTGCTGAGGAATCGAACCCAGGGCCTCAAGCATACAAGGCAAGCACTCTACCACTGAGCCACCTTCCCAGCCCCCTCTTGGGAACTTTTCTGTCCAGGCTGGCTTCGAACCTCAACAAGATCTCAGTTTCCTGAATGATTATGATTATAGGAGTGAACCACTGACATCCAGCTAAATGTATTCTTATATAATTTATGTAACTAAGATTCTCCACTCTTCAGTTGTATTAAGGAAAAATATCCTGCTATGCTTTCACAAAGCCTGAGAAGGTACTTTTAAGAGAAGGTACTTTTAAAAAAAAGTATGTACTATGTGACATACATGAATTTCCCCTGGGGGCCCTGAAAAAGAATAACTCAGAGACAGGCAGCCATTCTTTAGAACCTCCAAAAATTAGGTACCATTAGACATAACTATGTGATTACTATACTGATAGCTAACTTCAGAAAAACTACAAACTTTTCTTTAAGGTTGCTATTATATTGGAACAGTCTTCTATTTTTCTGCCCAACCAACCAAATAATCTGAGATTCTGAATCTAAATAATATGTAGATAGTATTAATCCTAACAATCCTTGGAATAGCAAAGCACTCATTCTAGCAAATTCATGTTCTGCTCCCTGGAGATTACACCCTAACACAAAATGTTGTCAATTTAACATTTGATGAATGAGACCAAAAAATCTTGTTTATTCAACAAAAAAGTAATTTGTCAGCACTTGGCCAAAGGCCAAGAATAGAAGAATGAATGAGACACTACCATTCCTAACCTCAAGAATCTAAAGAATGCATACTCAAAAAGAATCCAAGAAAGAATACAACTGATTATCAACCAGTCACACATGACAAAAGTGGGCACAGGATGTATGGGAGCAATGGGGAGCACTTGCAACAGTCAAGAATGGGAACAGAGATGATGCTTGAACTTAACTATAAAAGACAGGTTAAAAAGAAAACAGACACACAAGAGAGGGTAACAATGCTCTATAGAAAATGTACTCATTACCTTACTCGCTATATTTCAGATTTGTTTAGAAAGATAACTCAGGGAGCAAGTGAACACTGGATTATAGAGGTGAGGAACACTGGGAAAGGAAAAAAGAAAAACAAAGAAGTCTTACAAACAAACAAACAAACTTACCTATTGTCAAAGCTTGAATCAGCAACAACTTGCAGGCTTTCCAAAGAGGATCCATCATTTATATGTAGGAACAAGACTTCCTTCTGGGATCGTGTTGAGCGAATCCATCCCTAAAGAAGGGAAATATTTCTAAATGTGAATTTTAAACACACAAACATTTTACATTTTTATTACAAAAAGCAGACTAAATAAAAGAAAAAAATGTATTCAAAAATCTTTAACTATATCAGTGAAGTACTTTTAGTTTATTCACATGCATACACAAGTGTATATGATTCTTATCACAATAAGATACATACTTTGGCATTCTATCTTTTGTTCCATGTTCTAAATAAACCTCATCATTTTGTATTTGAATGATCAAATTTGATGTCAAATGTTCCATCAAGTTGATGAACCTAATTCATGTAACTAATCCATTCAATTGGCTTTTCTGAGGTGTTTTTCTCTCCTTCCATCCAAATTGCAAAGAATAAGATTTATAATTTGTTGCCCTTCTCCTTCTATCAAATTTCTAAAAGGGGGCTGGGAAGGTGGCTCAGTGGTAGAGTGCTGGCCTAGCCAGCATGAGGCCATGGGTTTGATTCCTCAGCACCACATAAACAGAAAAAGCTGGAAGTGGTGCTGTGGCTCAAGTTGTAGAGCGCTAGCCTTGAGCCGAAGAGCTGAGGGACAGCACTCAGAGTTCAGGCTCCACGACCAACAAACAAACAAACAAACAAAAAACCTCTAAAAGGAGATTATGTAGTACATATGAGAAATATCAAGATTTTGTTCCTTTTACAAGTATCTCTCTTTCCACTCACAAGCTCTCAAAAATCATCTCATTATAAATAAACATACAGTAAATAATATATACAAACTCTCAAAATTAATGTAAGTGACAACTAAGTGACAAGTACATGTCAGTACAAATGAGGTATCATCAAGCAGACCAGTAACACAGAAAAATAGCTCTCAGATATAGTCAACTAAATTTTAGCTAGCATAGGATTGAAGAGAGGATGTTTTTCTAGCAGACACAAAAACTGAAAGCATCTCATAAATGCAAAGCAAAATGAATACTGATATACATTCACCATAACACATGCTTAGGGAAAACATGACTCTACAAAGAAAAACTCTACAAAGAAAAAACAGATGGGCATACACCTGTTACTCCAGAATTTAGGAAGGAAAGACAGGAAGGTTGCTCGTTCAATTCTAGCCTGAGCTATATAGCAAGGCCCTGTCTCAAAAACAAACAACAACCATACTCATTATATTGCCTTCTCTGTGTTCTGGCCATAACCTGTAGACACTATTATCAAAGTATTTGTATTAAAATGTATGCAATGCTTTAAGGGAAAGAAACCTGTTCACTTGTTTTGAAGTGTATTGCTAGGCCCATAATAGATGACAACCTATAATATTTTTCAGTGAAAGAATAGCTACCATGTATTAAGCATGCAAAATGTAAAAACTGTTTCACTGTCATCATATGCTAACTCATTTCCTTCTGATGGCAGTTCTAAGAACCATCATACCCATTTTAAAAGTGAGGAAACCAAGGCTCAGAGAAATTTTTAAAACATGTTGAAAGTTACTGCAGGTGAATGGTAGAGTCCAATCTGTGCCCACACCTTTTTTTTTTTTTCCTTGAAAATCATTGATCTTTTGCCAGACTTGCAGAGAATTAAGTAGAAACTGCCTCAGCCTTATGGTCAACGAACTTTATAAGGCCGTTGCCTTTGGGGAATGTGCAATCAACAGTAATTTCCAAAGTACCACTCTTATTTTTACTTGTTAGAAAAAGTGAACATTTATTACTTTTTAAAAATAAATTATGTCTTTTAATCCTTACAAGAGCTAAATGATTATTATCACTTGTGAAGTAAACATTTGCCCCTTGTACAATTATTTGAAGAATAAATCCTAAAAAAAAAAAAAAAAGATAACAATATTTAGAAAGTGGTTAGGTCAGTTTCCAAATGCTACAATTGGATTCAAATACAGTTATTACTTCAGACTTCACATTCTTATCCACAAGGTGTTCTGGAATGCTGTTCCCAACCCAGGGGGTAAAGATTGGGATGACAAATTCTGATGCTATAATACATCTTCAGTCACTCTGCTTAGGGACTCAGCTGAAATGTCACCTCATGAAAGAAGTCTTCTTTGACCTCACATAGTTTAGCAATTCTCTCTACTTTCTCTTAGTTCTTTATTTATAGTCCTAATGATAATCAAACTGCTGTTGACTAGGGCTGCCCACCAGAAATATGTGAGCTATATGGTTGCTGTTGTTTAATGGTATTGGGGTTTGAACTCAAGGGCTCCAGTTCTCTAACACTTGAACTTTGGCTTCAGTTTGTTTTTTCATATAGGCTATCACACTTCTGCTTAAGTCAGCTTCAGACTGCAATCCTTCCAAGTAGTAGGATTACAGGTCTGTAGCACCATGCCAGCTTGCTAAGAAAGTCTCATTAACTCTGCTTAGGCTAGCCCTGAACCTTCATCCTCCTATATTGGCCTTCTGGGGACCTGGGATTATACTTATAGAATTTTATAGGTTTTAGTAGACACATTAAAGGTAAATCTAGGTGAAACTAATATAGTTCACTAATTTCTCCCACAATATCTCAACACATAACTAATATAAAAATATATTAATCTGGGTGCTGGTGGCTTATGCCTGTAATCCTAGCTACTATTCAGGAGGCAGAGACCTGGAGGACCTCAATTGGAATCCAGCCCACGCAGAAAAGTTTGTGAGGCTATTACAATTAATCAACAAAATGCTGCATTGGAGGTTTGCCAGCACTTAAGTGAGCAAACAAGCCAAGTGTAAGTATGAAGCCCTGATTTAAAGCCCTCATACTGGTACAAACAATATAGTAGATATTTTACTCTTTTTTTTTTGCTCTTCAAAATTGCGTATTTTATATTTACAGCACGTCTTGATTTAGAGTAGTCCAATCAAAGGCTCAGAGGTACAAATGTCTGGTAAATATCATATTAAGACTGCAAAGCACAAAATGAATGACTCTAGTCTGGGCAATAGGTTCTGTTCATCTTTGAATCCTGACAAAAGGAAACATTCCTGAATACCAAATGAACAGGTAATGCAATAAAGGTTCCGATTTGGATCACAGGAAAAAAAAAATGAAACCCAAATACAGGCAAAGAGGAGGAGAACTGGTTATACTAAACAGCAAGGATGAATAAAAACACTGAGTCCACGTTTCAGCAGTCAATCACCTCCCCTCCCTTTCGCTTAATCTGCTCCTTCCAGGGTGAATCTTTTAGGTGGAACAGCTACAAATGTTATGAGCAGGAGAAATAATAACAGCGTACATGTAGTAAATAGGTAATTGATGAAAATATCTTGTACCATTATCCCATTAAATTTTTACGACTCGAAGTAGGAAGTAGGTATCTTGTCCGTTTTCCTAAGAAGAAACTAAGGTTTAGGGCCCTGGAAGTGTCAGACCAAACAAGCTATTTGGTGGGACAGACGTAAACTTAGGCAGCTCCCATCCAGAGCTCTTTCACAGTGTTACACATTCCACACCTTTCTCCTAATTTATTGAAACAAATTGACATGCAAGCCCCACCATAGGCAGAGGTGGTTAATAGTCGAACAAAAGGCATGGTTTAGTGGACTGAGTTATCTTTGGGCAAGTCAGGTAGGAAGCTTTCTGTTGCCCAGGGTTAGGAGCTGGGATGATAAAACACTTTCAGAAGAGGACATTCTGAAGAGACAAAAAAAGAAAGACTTTTTTTTTTCCCCCGCTGATCTCTTTTTCTGTAGGATCAACAAAAGTCTACACATACTGCCCCCTAGCATCATGAAAACCGAATACCTACCCTTTATAGTCCTCAGAACAATTTTAAGAAGTTCTGGGAAACCAAGAGTAGTAACACGGGTGCCCCAGAAATGGGGAAGTGCGGCCTCCTGCGTTGCCTACATTTTCTAACTTTTTCCTGCGGGTCCTTAAAATATAGATGTGCCATTTAAAAAGAAGGGGAGTGGGGGGGGAGGGAGGAAAAACCTTTTGCGCACACCCACCTGGACCTTAACGCGCTCCCCAATGGCGCCGTGGGACCTGAGGGCGTCCCGCACGCTCAGTTTGACAGACGCTCTCGGCCTCGGGCAGGAAACAGTGGAGCAGGAGCGCAGGGCTCGGAGCAGGCCTCGGGCCCCGAGCATAGCGCGGCCTCCGGGGCTCTGCAGGTCAAACCCAGCACGGCCCCAGCGCTGCCCCCGCGGGCTCGCTCCCGGCAGCAGGGGTCCTGCCTGGCCGGGGCTCCCCTCCTACGGGCCGCGCGCTTGGTCCCCCACAGGACCTCTCCTCCGTTTCTCTCTTCCCAACGGGGAGGAACCGAGCCGGAACACTGAGCCACTGCCAAGAAGAAACCACGCGCCTCAGTGACCAGCGACCAACAGTAGCAAAGTTAAAGCAAAACCTGCTCCCGGGCTGCAACAGGCGCCGTCGCCGGCCTTACGTCAGCACGCCGACGTCACTACGTCATCAACACGCTAGGAGGAGGCTAAAACCCAGCGTGCGTGCGTCCTTTGGTCCTGGAGCTAAGGAGGGGGGGTGGGGTAGTGGGAGGGGCCACAAGCTGAGGTAGGAGGAGCTAAGGTACAACCCCGGCTTAGGGTGTTTTCTGCTGAGCGACCTAACCCGGGATGGGGGAAGGGGAACACACACTTAGGATGACATTCAAGAGGTTGGAGTTCCTTCAGCTTCCAGGGGGATCCAGTTCAAGCCCCACGACCGACCAAAAAAAGAGAAATGTATTGATGAAGTTCATTGTTTTTCTTTTAAATTTCCAGTGCTAGGTTTCAATTTGCAGTAGTACTTAGGGCTTCAAGTCAATTGAATCATGGCCATCCCAGCCCTTTCTCCTGTTATTTTTTTTTTTTTTTTTTTGGATAGAGTCTCTTGCTTTTTGCCCAAGCAAGCCTCCAACCCAAATCCTCCTACCTACGCCTGCTGCAGCATAGCTGAGATTACAGACAAGTATCATCACCACACCGATCTTGTTCTTTGAACTAGGGTCTCCATAAATTTTTTGCCCTAACTAGTCTCCAAATGTGAGATTACTCTGCCAGCCAGGGACTTGTTTTTGAACCTTCTCATTTGGGATTCATTTAGAGTTCTAGCCATATTATATGTGTGAACATATGTATATGTATACTTCTATGCAAATATTCATATGCATATACTTGTAAATAAATAAATATGCATATACTTGTATAATGTGCACACACAGCTTCTCAGCATAAAGCCTAGAAGTTAGATAAAATTAAAGACCAAAGGTTTGTTTTAAAAATCCTTATTGCTGTTGCAGAGCTTCTGCAGGGCAAATGACATAGCTAGCAAGATCAATAGAAAGCCCACGGATTGGGAGAAGATCTTTACTAGCCATACAACGGACAAGGGTCTCATATCTAAAATATACTTGGAACTCAAAAAATTAAACCACCCAACAACAAATCCTCAAAGAAACAACTGCCCAATAAATAAGTGGGCCAAAGACTTAAAGAGAAGCTTCTCTGAAGAAGAAAGAAGGATGGCCAATAGACACATGAAGAAATGTTCAACATCCCTAGCCATAAAAGAAATGCAAATCAAAACAACATTGAGATATCACCTCACTCCAGTTAGAACAGCAAAAATCAAGAACTCTAACAACAACAGATGCTGGAGGGGATGTGGACAGAAAGGAACCTTACTTCATTGTTGGTGGGAATGTAAACTTGTTCAACCACTTTGGAAAGCAGTATGGAGGTTCCTCAAAAGACTTCAAATAGAACTCCCCTATGATCCAGCAATCCCACTTTTGGGCATTTACCCTAATGTGTACAAACAAGACCACACTAAAGCTACCAGCACAACTATGTTTATTGCAGCATTATTTACCATAGCTAAGATATGGAACCAACCCAGATGCCCCTCAGTAGATGAATGGATCAAGAAAATGTGGTATATATACACAATGGAATTCTATGCCTCCATCAGAAAGAATGACATTGCCCCATTTGTTAGGAAATGGAAAGGTTTGGAAAAAATTATATTAAGTGAAGTAAGCCAGGCCCAAAGAAACATAGGTCCCATGGTTTCCCTTATTTGCAATATCTAGTATAGGTATGAGTCAAGCGGAAAAGGTCAGATAAAGTGATGTTAGGAAAATGAACCCTTAAATATGTATTTTAATGTTTTTGTTTCTTTCATGCATGTGTTTCTAACGCATTTATAAGATTATTTCTTTGTTGCTTTGTATGTCCCTTCCCCACAGTGTAACCCCCGCTTTCACTGTATTTGATGTCAGTATAACATGTGGAGGAGATGGGGACAAACAAGTTGTTTAAGAATTCAGGTGGACCTGTTGCAACAATGAGAAGTACAAAATGTCATGTCAAAACCAGCTTTACAATGTCGGTGTGGGGGGGAGGGGGGTATGATTGGGTGGGGGGGAGGGGGGAGGCTGGGAAGGGAGGTGAAGGGTAAACAAAGGAGGAGGCTGCAATGCTTGGTAAGAAATGTATGCATTATCCTGCCCATGTAATTGTAACCCCTCTGTACAGTATGTTCTCAAATAAAATAAAATAAAATTTAAAAAAAAAGAAATGTATGCATTATACTGCCCATGTAATTGTAACCCCTCTGTACAGTATGTTCTCAAATAAAATAAAGTAAAATATTAAAAAAATCCTTATTGCTAAGTATCCAATCATCTCTTCACCTCCATTTTGATGCTTACCTTGGTTTTACTGACCATGGTATTTGTGTTTGGAAAAGCCTAGAAAGTGTAGAAAAGATAGAGTCCTTTAGTGTTCTGTGACTGTACTGAAGATAAGAAAACCCACTCCCAAGAATAGCAGTACTGGGATCTGAACTCAGGGCCTTGCACTTGCTAGGCTGGTGCTCTCCCATTAGAGTAATGCCATTAGCTTTTTTTGCTTTAGTTATTTTATGAATAAAGTCTCAAGTCACACTTGGGCTGGCCTGAACTGTGACTCTATCTACACTTCTGCACATCTAAGATAACAGATTCATAACACCACATGCAGCTTTTATTATTTGAGATGGGGGGGGTCTCATTAACTTTTTGCCAGGGTTGTCCGAGTCATGATCCTCCTGATCTTCACTTCCCAAATAGCTATGGTTATAGGTGTGTAAGCTACTGCATCCATTTCCCAAATATATGTGTGTTATATACTTACATATAATATATAAATTTTTATTATATATATATGCTGGTATCTGGAACTTGAACTCAAGGCTTGAGATCTCATTCAGCTTGCTTTCTTAGCTGGCACTCTACTACTTGAGCCATACTTTCAGTCCTGCTCTTTGCTAGTTAATAGGCAATGAAGTCAGACTTTTCTGCTTGGGCTGGCTTTGAACTTCAATTGTCCAATCTCAGCCTGAGTAGCTAGGATTTCAGGCATGAGTTAATTACTATCTAAAATTACCAGTAATTGGACATAGCCTACACTAGAGTAGCTAGGATTTCAGGCATGAGTTAATTACTATCTAAAATTACCAGTAATTGGACATAGCCTACACTAGATAGATTGCTACAAATTCAGATTTTGTGCAGTTATATATTAATTGGCTGGCTCATTATTTGGCAAATGTTTGCATTTCCTAAAACAGAACTGAAAGTAAACTGCAGCATCTTGTGCAAATAGGGTAATGTATGAAGTCTACCAATTTTTAAGGCTTATTATTTGGGGGTAATTTACAAAATAATTGCCTGGTCTTTTCTATAAGGGCTAAAAGGGGGTGTTTAAATGGTTTTATTGTTACAGAAGTAACAGAAAAATGCATGAAACATAAATGTATAGTTAGTGGGCATTTAGAAAATAAAACCTGTTACCAGCATGCCAAGCTATGGGAAAGAATGTTGTGAATGATACTTTTTTTAGCCACTTCCCTTTCCCAATCACCATTTCTTACCCCAAGGATCACTACACTTCTGACCTGTCAGCTTATTAATTCATTCCTTTTCTGTATAGTTAAACAACTGATGTACACACCCAGACATTATAATTGAGTTTCCCATTTTTGCGTTTATGTAAATACAATCTTACAGTGTATATTTATATATGATTTCTTTGCTCAGTATTATTTTAACGAGGCTCCACTGCATTATTGCCTGTAGCTGTCCAGTGGTCCTCCCCTTATTTTCCATTTCATTTCCCACAGTGGTCTAGAATAATTAAGTGGAAAATTTCAAAAACAATTCCTAAGTTTGAAATTGCACATTATTCAGGTTTATGATGAAATCTCATGTAATTCTGCTCCATCCCACCTCTGGCACAAATTAATCCTTTGTCCAGAAAAATCTGTGCTATATACCACCTGTCCATTAGTCAGCCACTCCAATTATCAAATTGAAAAAATTAGCATATAGAAGGTTTGGTGCTTTTCTCTTGTTTCTGACAATGGGGTTATTAGAAGATACTCCCTAAGGATAAGAGAGGATACTATACTTTGTTCATTTTTCATGTCAGTTATTATATCATTTTATTACTCTAATTTTATGAGTCCATTTTTAGATATGATAGCAAAATATCTAACCCTGTGAAATATATACAGAGATTCATTTTGCTTACAGTTTTTGAAGTTAAAGGTCCAAGATTGGATGGCTTCATCTGTTCAACCTCTGGAGAGTTCCCTGGCAATGCTACAACAAAGTGCTTTAGTATCATAGTGGGGAGTAGGTGAGCAAGAGAAATGACATAGTGATACAGGAAGCCAGAGATGGAGTGAGGACCCAGGCTTGGTCTTTTGCAATAACTTTGTAAAATGAACTCACTCTGTAAGTATTAATTCCTTCCAAGGATGATGCTTCCCCTTACCCCGCCCATAGCCCCATCCAATGATATAACTACCATCCATGAAGCTGAACTTCTTAAAGGTTCCACCACCTCTTAATACAGCTGCCACACCAGGCCCAACCCTGTGACAATATACATCCATGCCATAGAAAGAATCCAGTTTACTCATCCATTCTGCTGTAGATGTTTAGGTGTTTCCACTCCAGTGATGTTAAGATTAATGCTGCTACAGATATTTTTTGTACATAACTCATGTTTATGCATTTAGGTTGAGAATAGTATCTAAGGGTGAAATTACTTTGTTATAAGATTTGCAATCTTTGGCTTTAATTTAAGCAAATAGGCTTACTTCTTTCCAAAGGGTCACTTTCAATGCGTAATGTTTTCTTTTGCTTCATATCCTCTTTTCATTTCATGCTTGTAAATTAGCTGTATTGTGGGGATATAATCATATCACATTTTAGTGATTATAATTGCAGTTTTAATTTGCATTTTTCTGAATATTATTTTTGAGGAGTACCTTTCCAGTGTTTATTCTCACTGGGTTTTCTTTGCTCATCTTTTTTAATCTTACTGCTTTTCTGTTCCCTCTGTCTCTCCTTCTCTCCCTTTCTTTCTTCCTTTTCTTTGTCCTTTCTCCCTTTCTTTCCTCCCTCTCTCCTTCTTCTTCTTTTCTTTCTTTCCCTCTCTCCTTCCTTCCCTTTCTCCTCCCTGCTTCTTTCTATCCTCTCTTTCCTTCTCTTGTTTCCCTCTCTCCCTTCCTTTTTCTTTCTTTTTGGTGGTACCAGAGTTTAAACTCATGCTTGCTTGCCAGGTAACTATTTGAACCATGCCTTTTGTCCCCACATTTTTCTGGATAAATAGAGATAGAGTCTTATCAACTTTCCTGCCCAGGCTGGCTTTGACATATGCTTCTCAGATCTCAGTCTCCTCAGTAGTAGGATTATAGGCATGAACCACTGGCACTAAGCTCATTATTGTTTTTCTTATTAATGTATACAAGTTTTTCGGTATATATTTTAGATATGTGAGCTTGTCTCAATCATATAAACTGCAAATATCTTCAAACACTCTGTGGGGTTCCTTTACAATGGTGTACTGAGAAAATGGACAAATAACTTCAAACATTGACATTATTCTATCCTTTCTTTTAGGAAGAGAATCTAGTTCTTGAACAAAGTTATTAAGGTACTCAACCATTAGTCTTTATATTTCTTCTGGTGGCGTAAGGCTGGCATCTTTTATTTTTCCTGTCATTGTTCAAAAGAAGATTTTTTTTCAATTTGAATGCCTATTTCCTTACTTTTTTGTGGGTGGTTGTTGCATAGTTAATGGCCTTGCATGTTATCATCAAGGAACAATTTTTAAATTGTTTTCTTGTGTGTTCTGTGTGTATGTATGTATGTGAGAGAGACACACACACACACACAGAGACAGAGAGACAGAGAAACAGAGAGAGAGACAGAGTATTGGGGCTTGAATGCAAGGTCTGGTTACTGTCCCTTAACTTTTTCTGTTCAGGGCTGGCCTTCTACCACCTGAGCCACAGCACAGTTTGAGCTTTTTGCTGGTTAATTAGACATAGAGTCTCACATATTTTCCTGGGCTGGCTTCAAATCACAATCCTTAGGTCTCAGCCTTATGAGCAGCTAGGATTATATGTGTAAGCCACCACTGCCTAGTTTCAAGTAAAGTTCGAAGTTTCACTGCACATTGTTCAAAGTGGATTCTAGCTGTTTGTGAATATATTTATGTGTCTGATTAATCTCTACAACCTCAAACCAGAAAATAATATAATTCAAAAAAGGAAAAAATTATCAAAGTAAAATCACATGTGTAACAAAATCTGATCTGGTCCTCCCACATTTTTATTTTCTTTCCAATTGCACAGAGCTTGAAAAGGTTGTCAATAGCTTTAAAAATGTGTCTTACTGCATATTTCATGGTGAGCATTCTATTGTCTGTGAAGCCTTATTTTTATACCTACTTTGCAATATTTTCCATTGATAGTGGGAGACTACAAAACTTTCCTAAAATAGTACAGAAGAAGAGATGTTTCAGAAACAGTAAACTTCACAAACATTCAGATATTCTTCAGGGAGTAATCCTTTATCACTGACATCGATTTCATTTGTAACAATGAATAAAGAACAGATTGATCTTTGGTCACTTTCACTATTGCTTTTCAAGTTTCTGCAATCACTCACCCATGTATCATGTGCAATCTGGATAGCTCACTCCCTCTGACCCACTAGAGGAAAAACATTGCTGTGAACTCTGATTTCTGTTAAGTTTTAGCAAACACCTTTTTACTTACAGACTTCCCTAGTTCTTCTGAGAGATTATTATTCCCTCAGTATATAATCAGCTCCAGTTATATAACACTTGTTTTAGCTTTGAGCAAACTGAGGAGAGCACCTGAAAGTTTTTAGTAGTAGTAATGTGATTTGACTTGCTTTATTATAAAAAATTAAATAGCTACTATATGGAGATGAGATTAGAACAGAGTAGAGAGAATAGTTAGGAGGTACTAGAATAATCTAGAAGAGATAAGGCAGTGCTTGGCATGAGGTATAAAAATAGATGTCTTAAAGAAGCTCTCTAGTCTTAGAGACATTTTGAAGCAGAGCCGGGAGTGTTTTCTGAAGTATTGGATGTGGGGTGTGAAGAAAAGGCCAAATATGATCTTAATATTTTTAAGTTGAACGATAAAAGAATGGTGTAACACAAACATGGGCGCGCATGCGCACATACACACATGTTTAAGATGAAGATGAAGATACAGGAAAGGACAAACACATGCATGCACGTGCGCGCGCGCGCGCACGCGCGCACACACACACACACACACACACACACACACACACACACACAAAGATGAAGATGAAGATAGAGGAAAGGACCTTGTTTGTCTTTATCCCTGTTAGTTCCAGATATCTTTACTTATCCAAGTAGAGAAATTGTATATAGGTAACTGGATACACAAATCTAAGAGTCCAGGAATTCATTAAGATTGGAGATCAATTTAGGAGTCATTTGTTTACAGATGGTATTTAAAGCCATAAAATTATTGACAGTTCAAAAAATTCAATGTAAATGAGAGAAAAAGAGAGAGAATAAGAATGTTCAAGGACTGAACAGTAGGACACCCAATATTAAGAAACTGGGAAGATGAGCAAGAAGCAGAGAAAGAAACAATGGAGAGGAAGAAGAAGAATGAGAAAAGTCAGGTGTGTGTGTGTGTGTGTGTGTGTGTGTGTGTGTGTGTGTGTGTGTGTGTGTGTGTGTGTGTTGTATTCTTAGATGACAAGTGAAGAAAACATTTCAGCAGAAGGGAGTGACTGATGACGTTGAAAGTCATTGGAAGGTTAATGCAGATGAGAATTGATAACTGACTACTGGATTTAGAAATGGGCGCTGGTGGCTCACACCTGTTATTCTAGCTACTCAAGAGGCTGAGATCGGAGGATTGCAGTTTTAAGCCAGCCCAAGCATGGAAGTCTGCAGTGCTCTTATCTCCAATTGACCCCCAAAAAGCCAGAAGTGGATCTGTGGGATGTGACAAAGAGGAGCACTAGCCTTGGAGCAAAAAAGCTGAGGGATAGTGCTGAGTTCAAGCCTCAAGACGGGCCTAAAAGAAAAAGAAAAAGAAAAAAAGAACAAGAAATATGTAGTCTCTGATGACACTGATTGGTTAGTAGAATGGAGGTAGCTGAAGTCTGAGTGGAGGGACCAATGAAATTATAGGGCTTCTTGGAGAATTACTTCTTCTGGATCTGAGTCAGGAAATACACACACACACACACACACACACACACACACACACACACACACACACACACACACACACACACACACACACACACACAGCTTCTTGTGCCCAAAGCAAGAAAGTTATCCAATTATTAAGTACTAATAGGGCTTTATCAAAATTCTGTGTGTGTGTGTGTGTGTGTGTGTGTGTGTGTGTATGAATATTTGATGGTTCTAGGGTTTGAACTCAGGGCCACCAGTTTGCTTGGTCTGCTTGCTCAGTTCAATAGCATTCTATCATTTGAGCAATACTTCCATTCTACCATTTGAGCAATACCTGCTTTTTGCTGGCTGTTTTGGAGGTGGAATCTAGTGAGCTTTTTTCTTGTTCTGGCTGGTCTCAAACCAACAGCTTCTGAGCAGTTAGGATTATAGGTATGAGCCTCCTATACTCAGCACTTTTTTTTTAAAAAAGAAACTCTTAGGAGATTCCTAGTTTGGGACACTTGGTCCATCTGCATAAAAAAATGAACATCTGCAATATTTGGACATGTCAAATACATAAGCCTTCAAGATATAATAAATGTTTTTATCATACTTGTTTTTTCAAAACCTACTAATTATTGGCCCTTTCTGCAAACTGCTAGGACAGTAGTACATTATTCTGGAAAATAGCAAATAAAGAAAGAAACAAGAATTTGTCTAGCTTTTTCTGAACTGTTTCAGGATAACCAAATAGCTAATAAGGCAAAGGTTATTCTTTATTGAGAAATTCTAACTAATACATGCACAGGGAACGATGGATGTGAAATCACCATTTAAAATCTTTCAGGAAACATCCAGGCAACAATTATTAATGGATGTTAAACAGTTACAAGAAATGTTGACAGGGAAATTGATAAGCACTACAACAAGTAGAGACCTATGAAATCACTGATTAATTCTCACATAATTAAAATTGTGACAAGGAGACATTATAGTCGTCAAAATTTGACACAGTAGGAAATAATTATCATTCCATGTGAAGTATTCTTGCAAATAAAAACAAACAAAATGAAATTTAAATTTGATCAAGTTTCTAGATCAGTGTAGACACACTGTAAAAAAGCAGGTAGTGAACACTTCAGGCTTTATAAGGACATTCAGTCTTTATCACGTATTCCTCTTTGGGTTTTTTTGTGCTTTAAATTTGTTTCTACAACTCTTTAAAATACAAATTCTCAGTACAACAGAATAGAAAGCCTAGAAATAAATCCATACATTTACGGTTAGTTGATCTTTAAAGGGCCAAGAACAGATAATAAGGAAAGGACAGTCTTTACAATAAATGGCTCTGGGAATACTGGATACTCATGTTAACAAAAATCAGACTGGTCCCTTGTCTTTCCTCATATTTTAAGATAAATTCAAAATGACTGAACACAATTGGCTCACATTTATATTCCTAGCTACTCAATGGGCTGAGATAATGAGGATCAAAGTTTGGAATCAACCTGACCAGACAAATCTGAGTACCTCTTTTCTCCAATTAGCCACAAAATAGTGGAAAGTGGAGGTGTGGCTCAAGTGGTAGAGCACCAGACATGGACACAAAAATGGAATGAAAGGTAGAGGCCTGAGTTCAAGCCTTAGTGCCTGCGTGCAACACACACACATGCACATGCATGTGCATGTGCACACACATACACACACACAGAGCCAATAAAATAAACTCAAAATGATCAAAAACTTAAATCTAAGTAAGACTTGAAGCTGGTGTGGCTCAAGAACCAGTAAAGCACCTGTTTAGCAAGCATGAAGCCTTGGATTCAAAACTCCAGTACCACAAACATACAAACACTCCAAAGAATTGAAACCCTAAATTTCTAGGAGAAATATGCCATTGCATGAATCTGGGCAAAAGCATAGGAAGCAAAGGCAAAAATAGCCAAAAGGAATTATATCAATGTACAAAGCTTCTGCAACACAAAGCCAACAATCAAGAGAGGAAGAGACCAGCCATAGAACAGAATGTTTGCAAGTCACACACCTGATAAGGGGTTAACATCTAAAATATACCAGTTACTAACACAATTCATTATTCAGAAAACAAACAATCTGATTAAAACATGAATAGACATGCAAATGACCAACAAGTATATTAAAAATGTTCAACTTACCTAATCACCAGAGAAATGCAAATTAAAATTAAAACCACAAGGAGATATCACTTCACATCTGTCAGATGGCTATATTCAAAAAGACAAAGGATAGCAAGTGTTGGTAGGGATGCAGAGAAAGGGAGCCCTGGCACACTGCTGATAGGAATGTAAATTAGCATAGCTATTATAGAATACAGTACCGAGGTTCCTCCTTGCAAAATTAGAAATAGAATTACCAGATGTTCCAGTGATTTCACTTTTGGCTGCATATCCAAAAAAGAAAAGAAAGAAAGAAAAGAAAGAAACCAGTATGCCAAAACAATGCATTATTGTGTTTATTATTCACAATAGCTAAGGTGTCAAATCAGCCTCAATGTCTATCAATGAATGAATGGATATAGAACATGTGTTACACTTACACACACACTAAAATATTAATCAGCTTTAAAAAAAAAGGAAAGAAAGCCTTTTATTTGGGATAACATGGATGAATCTGGAAGACCTGCACCAAATGGAATAGACTGGTATAGAGAGACATATATAAAGATATCTAAAGAATCTGAAGCTGCTGGGTGCCCATGGTTCTAGTCTGTAATCCTAGCTACTCAAGAGGCTGAAATCTGAGGATCCTCCATAAGGAGGACTACTTTACAGCACAGGAAGTGTCTTCAATTTAGTGTCTTTAACAATTAAAGACACTTTAAAAAAGGAAAGGAGAAAATGGGCATGGTATATACACCAGTAATATCAGCACTTTGGATTAAAGTTAGGATTAAACTTAAAAGCCAATGCAGGATAGAGGAATTTTAACAAGCCCAAGGTATGGCTTGGAGAGTTTTATAAAATTAATATTTTTTCCTTTGTGCTGGTGGCTTATGCCTTTTGTAAATCCTCGCTACTCAGAAGGCTGAGGTCTGAGGATTGTGGTTTGAAGTTGATTGGTCATAGGGCTTAAATTCAGGGTCTGTGCGCTGTCCTTGAGCTTTTTTGCTCAAGGCCAGCATTCTACCACTTTGAGGCACAGCTCCACTTCTAGTTTTTGAGTGGTTAATTAGTCTCACGGGGACTTTTCTGCCTGGGCTGGCTTTGAACTACGATCCTCAGATCTCAGACTCCTGAGTAGCTTGAATTAAGATGTGAGTCACCAGTGCCTAGCTGTGAGACTCTTTTTTTTTTTTTTAATTTTATTTGTGAACATACTGTACAGAGGGGTTACAATTACATGGGCAGGATAATGCGTACATTTCTTACCAAGCATTGCAGCCTCCTCCTTTTGTTTACCCTTCACGTCCCTTCCCAGCCTCCCCCCTCCCCCCCAATCCCAATCCTTCTCCTTCTCTCCCCCCACCCCCCCCCCCCCGCACCGTCGTTGTAAAGCTCGTTTTGGACATGACAACTTGTACTTCTCATTGTTGCAACAGGTCCGCCTGTATCCTTAAACAACTGGTTTTTCCCCATCTCCTCCTCAAGTTATACTGACATCAAATATAGTGAAAGCAGGGGTTATACTGTGGGGGAGGGACATACAAAGCAACAAAGAGATAATCTTATAAATGCGTTAGAAACACATGCATGAAAGAAAAAAATTAAAATACATATCTAAGGGTTCATTTTCCTGATATCACATTATCTGACCTTTTCCGCTTGACTCATGCATATACTAGATATTGCAAATAAGGGAAACCATGGGACCTATGTTTCTTTGGGCCTGGCTTACTTCACTTAATATAATTTTTTCCAAGTTTTTCCATTTCCTAACAAATGGGGCAATGTCATTCTTTCTGATGGAGGCATAGAATTCCATTGTGTGTATATACCACATTTTCTTGATCCATTCATCTACTGAGGGGCATCTGGGTTGGTTCCATATCTTAGCTATGGTAAATAATGCTGCAATAAACATTGTTGTGCTGGTTAGCTGTGAGACTCTTATTTCCAATTAACTACCAAAAATAGAAATAAAAAGCCAGAAGAGGAGTTGTGGCTCAAGTAGTAGAGTGCTAGCCTTGAGCGTACAAGCTTAGGGACAGCACCTAGGCCCCGAGTTCAAGCCCTAAGACCAGTACACACACACACACACACACACACACACACACACACACACACACACACACACACACACACACACACACAAATTATTTTCCCTCAAGTGTAGCCATGAAACCCTGGGATTCTTTTGAGTTTGTTGCAATTTGAAACTTTAATATGGTCTAAACATGGTGTTTACAAACTGACATGCTGAATTGAAACCTTTTTGTACACTACTTGAAGATAATACATAATAAATAAACAGGGGTTCTGTGTTAATCTATATAAATTGTAATTGTAAATTGTATGTTTGTCCATGAGTCTAGTGTTGTGGCACATATCTGCAGTCTCAGCACTAGGGCAGTTGCAAGAGGTTCATGTGTTCAAGATAAGCCTGGTTTGCAGAGCAAGTTCAGCCTATAGTTTACAGGCTTCCTGCCTCAAAAGACAAGCAGGCAAGCAAACTAATAATGTTCTCACTGAATTAAAAAGGAAATTTATCCATTTCATTTATGCTGCTAAATTTCTTGGCATGTAACTGTAGATGTTATGCTTTGTCTGTAGTGAGATGGTTTCTTTAGTTCCTGATATTAATTGGCACCAAAGAACTAATTTTATTAGGTGTGATATGGAATTGTGCTTATATACAAGCATACCACTCTTCTAAGCAGCTCATGGAATTTTCTTTAAAATGCATCATAGTTTAGTCCATTAAGCAAGTCTTAACAAAATCTAGAAAAAATGAAAACTTTTCTAGACTTGTACAATTTATGAATATTGAACAAAGAGGGAGTGAAAAACTACACAGATCAATAATAAGCAATACATTGAAGCAATAATAAAAAGTCTTTCAATAAAGGAAAACCCAGGACTGGGTGGGTTCAGTTCTAAAGTTTTATGAGACCTTTAATGAAGAACAATTAGAAAGATCATAATCTGAAAGTGGACTTGTAGCTCAAAGTGGCAGAGCACTAGCTTTGAGTAAAAAAAGCTCAGGGACAGCGCCAGGCCCCACAACCAACAACAAACACAAAAAGATCATACTCCCTGCTCAATTTGTTTTCACTCCAGGAATGAAGGAAAGATTCAATATATGCAAGTTGATAAATTTAATACAGCATATTAAAAATAGAATCAAGGATAAAAACAACCCAATTCTTGCAATAATAGCAGAAAAAATCCTATGGCAAAATTCAGTATCATTTGCCATGGTAAAAAATAACAAAAGGCCAAGCAAACCCATAGCAAACATCATACTGAATGAGAAAAAATGAAAACATTTTGTCTAAAATTAAAGGAAAATAGGACCAATGTGTCCATTCTCAATGCTCTTATTCAATATAGCACTTGAATTCTTAGCTAGAATAATAAGGAAAAATAAAGATATGAAAAGGACATAAATAGGACAATTAGAATTCAAATAGCTTGTAGTGGATATGATCTTATACTTAGAATACCCTAATATGTAGGATCTGATAAACACTTTCAGCAAAGTAGCAGGATACAAAATAAACATATACAAAATCTATAGATTTCTTTTATTTACCAATAACAAACTTGCAGGGAAAGAAGTCAGGAAAAACCCTCCACTCATAATAGCATAAAACATATGTAGGACTAAACCTAACAAATAGGTGAAAAACTTCTATGATAAGAACTACAAAACACTGAAGAAATTGAAAAAGATGTTGGAAGATGGAAAGACTTTCCATGTTCATGGATTGGCAAATTTAATATTTTGAAAATGGCTCTATTACTCAAATAAATTTATACATTCAATGATGACATTTTTTACAGAACTAGAAAAATATCTTTTTTTTTTTTTGGTTGGTCATGGGAATTGAACTCTGGACTTGGGCACTGACCATGTGCTCTTCAGCTCAAGGCAAGCGCTCTACCACTTGAGCCACAGCACCACTTCTAGTTTTCTAGTGGTTTATTAGAGATAAGAGTCTCACAGACTTTCCTGCCTGGGCTGGTTTTGAACCATGATCCTCAGATCTCAGTCTCCTGAGTAGCTAGGATTATAGGCATGAGCTACCAACGCTGGACAAAAAAATATCTTTTTAAAAATATATTTTTATTAAGAGTGAGCAAATTCAGTCATTGTATTCATTTTTTAATTTTTTTATTATTATTTTTGTTAGTCATGGGGGCTGAACTCTGGGCCTGGGCGCTGTTCCTCAGCTCTTCAGGTCAAGGCTAGTGCCCTACCACTTGAGCCACAGCGCCATTTCCGTTTTTTTTTTTCTGCTATGTGGTGCTGAGGAATCGAACCCAGGGCCTCATGCATGCAAGGCAAGTGCTCTATCACTGAGCCACCTTCCCAGTCCTGCAGTCATTGTATTCAGTATACACTATATTAAAAATAAAAAAGAACTAGTATATGTCTGAGACAAGCAGAAAAGGTCAGATATGATGTTAAGCGAAATGAACCCCAAGATAAGGACACAAGTGTTTTCTTTCTTGCTATTGCCTCTAACATATTTATAAGGTACCATGTGATTTTTTTTGTTGCTTTGTATATCCCTTCCCCATGGTATAACCCCTGTTTTTCACTGTATTTGATGTTGGTATAATTTGGGGAGGGGAAGGGAAAAAACAAATTGTTTAAACAAGGATACAGATTGACTCATTGCAACAATGAGATGTACAAGACACTATGTCGAAAACGAACTTTACAATTTAGGCGGAGGGGTTAGGGGTGCAGGGGTGGGAGGGGGAGTGTAGTTATAGAAATGGGAGGGAAGGGATGGTAGGGGAAAAACAAAGGAGTAGACAACAATGCTTGATAAGAAATATACTCACTACCTTGCTCATGTAACTGTAACGCCTCCTCTGTACAGTATTTTCACAATAAAAAAACTTATTTAAAAAAAAGAAACCAGCAAAAAAATAAATAAAAATAAAATGTCTTATCATCTTCAAATAGTTGAACAAAGGAATTGCCATGCAACAAAGCAATTTGTGAATACATCTCGATTGATATAATCCTTTCAACAATAAAAATCTTAAATTTATAATGGAAGGGTAAAAGACCATCAACTATCCAAAGCAATTCTGAGAAAAAAAAAAAAAAAGCAAAGCTAGAAGTATCACAATGCCTGATTTCAAAATAAACTACAGAGATATAATAAAAACCAACAGCCACAGCAACAACAAGCAGCATTGTACTGGCATAAAACAGACACATAGACCAATGAAATAGAATAGAGGAGTGGGAAATAAACCTATAGAACTAATTATCTGATTCTCAACAAATGTGCTGAAAACACAGCGGGGGAAAAAAGCATACTTTTTCATAAATGGTACAGGAAAAACGGATATTCACATGTACAAGACTAGATCCCTATCTCTCATCTTGTTTTTCTTGTTAGCCAGAGCGAATTTTTTCTTACTTATTACCAAAAAAATCTAAATCATATAGTTTCCTTATCTTGTTTGTAACCATATACATAAATGGTATCATCTCGTTTTAATCAACACTTCTTTTTTTTTTTTGGGTCCGGTCATGGAGCCTGAACTCTGGGCCTGGGTGCTGTCCTTGAGCTCTTCAGCTCAAGGCTAGCGCTCTACCACTTGAGCCACAGCGCCACTTCCAGCTTTTTTCTCTTTGCTTATGTGGTGCTGAGGAATCGAACCCAGGGCCTCAGGCATGCAAGGCAAGTGCTCTACCACTGAGCCACCTTCCCAGCCCTTAATTAACACTTCTAGATAGTTATGAAAGTCTCTGCTATAGGGATCAGTAATGAGGCTCAGAGAAGTTAAAACATTTTCCTATGAAGACACATTAAGTTCTGGGGCCAGAATTTAAATCTGAGTTGCTCCCTCTTCTCTCCCTTCCCCCACAGTATTGGAGTTTGAACTCAAGGATTTATGTTGCTAGGCAGGCGTTCAAGAGCTCTACTGCTTGAGACATGCCTCCAGTCCTTTTTACTCAGGTTATGTTTGAGACAAACTCAATTTTTGCTCAAGGTTAGCCTGGAACCACAATTCTCCTAATCTTAGCCTCTCTTGGAGCTGGCTCGATAGGCATACAGTACCATTGTGCCAAGCTATTATGAGATAGGGGTCTTGCTAACCATTTTTTACCTGTTTTATTCTTAGGCCAATCCCCACCTCCTGAGTAGCTAAGATTACAGGCTATGAGCCATCATGGGCAGCTGGCTAAATCCAGGTCTTTTCATTTTTTAATTCCCTCCTCTCCCCACCTCCTGCTTATTTCATTGTAGACCTGCAGATATTAATAAGCCACAATTTCTCAAGATTCTTACATGCTGGTATGGAATAGAGAAAAATAAATAATCAGAATAGAGGGCAGTAAATTTGAACCAGAGAAATATGTACAAGGTGTAGCTGGGATATAGTCAATGAACTTATATCAAGTATGACAAGAAATATGGTCAGAGCTTCAACAGTAGCAGAAGAAAATAAAATCAGTTTTCTTCCTTGATGTAAACCGGGTTTTAATAGATTGCCTGTCTACTGTCCAAAAGCATGATTAATATCAATGGTGACTCGCTAACTTCCAAGGTATAGTTGGGAAGTTCCATGTTTACTTAGCTAACACTGTTAACTCTGACATTTGCTAATATGCCATTACTATCTAAATGGTAGGACTCAAGGAGTTTCTCCATCATTTCAAATCTTAACTGGCCATTCTGATTAATGGTGACATTATCCAGTTCTGATATTTAGCTATAACATTGAAAAGATCCTAATCTATAAATTTACTTGAAATCTGTCCTGTTTAGTTTGATAGTTTTAAATTATTGAGATTATCAAAGGAGTTCTGAGGTAAAGGCTCTGATCCCTTTAAGAAGTTTAGGGGCTTTTTTTTCCTTCCTAAAAAACTCAAATGGACAGTAAACATTAGGCAAGAAGAGAATGAGAACTACACACTCAGAACACATAATACCTCCTATTCTGTGGCTTCAGCTCAGAACTTGGTTACAAAGAGAAACTACATAAAAGTCAAGATCTTATGGCATCTAGGGTACCAGAGGCTTGGAATAATTATGAGTAGTCTCAGAGAAATGGCAGGATGTTAGTCAAGCAATGGTGTCTGTTCAATCAGGGGGCTGAGAATTTGCTGAGGATCCCTAGATTTACCTAGGCCACACATGAAATGCTGAGCAAGCATACACTGACAATATCTCATTGATAAATGTAGATATGGCTGCTCTATACACATACTGTGGAGGGCAGAATCACACAGGCAATCAGGGTAGTCTGTCTCTTGCAGGCCTACTGCCTGAGTTAGTTGATTATGGTGCTCCAAGAAGTGAACTAGGCAGGAGGCCTCCTAAACTCCTGCTTCACTTGTATCAACAGAACATTTTCCAAGTCAAGTGAACAAAAGTACAATGTGAATCATAAAAACAGAATCATGGCGTGGAATTAATTCCCTGACTCGAGCCAGTTTTCAGAACCCCTTAAGAAGAGGGAAAGTTGTGAAATAGACCAAGTTACCTGTCCAGGTGAAGGGGCTTCCCAGCATCTGGTTGCTGTGAATGTGGACCCACTAAGTTGCCAGAATATGGCTGGGTGGGGCTGTTGCTGGAATGTGGGTTGAGGGAGACTAGGTAGGGTTATCTGTAGCAATAGTGGGAAGCCCAGAAGGCACTATTTTTCAATAATAAAACATAAGGGATAGTGACAGTTGTGTCATGATTTCTGCACAACTAAAAATTGCCCACGTTGCCAGAAGTTGACATCAGCCCTGACCTTTTGTAATCAGCTTGTATAAAACCCAGGGTTTCCCCTTCTTTGGGATCCGAACTTCTTTCTGGCACTAGACTGATTTGGGTTGCAGGCAATAAACTTTATCCTTTCTACAAAAAGTGGTTTTGATCTTTGTTGGTCTGTGTTGCCTTCACAGTTGGCTTCCCTTAAAGGTGGATTCCGGTATACTAGAGAAAAAATTAATACTGTTAATCTTTCCCCTGACTTTCCTCCAAAGAGACCTACAGACTTTTGCCTGAGTAACTATGCATAATCAGTCATCATCATCTTCTTCACTTTCAGGTGTTGCGGGGTTGGAGAATGAGTCCACCAATGCAGGCTTAGAGTTTGAAGACATTTATTGAGGTTTTTCAGAAGCTGACTGGCCAGAGATACAGTGTAGGTTCAGGAGCTAACCCTGTGATCCTGATCATGGACACAAGCAAGGCTTATGAAGGCAAAAACCTCGAGCAGGTGCAAGCTGCAAAGTTCCAGTAATATGATAACATCAACTTTTTTGAAACAGGGGACTTTTACAATGGTAGTTCCTCAGTTTCCGGTAAGAGGTTAAATTCCTGACTCAGTTTCCTTGCCTGGTCTAGGAGCTTTTTTATCCTGAGACCCTTACATTCTCCCCTTTTCGTAACTGAGCCAAATCCTTGACTCTTCTTCCTTACTCAGGGGGTTGTCCTGGGCCTGAAGGACCATTAGCTTGACAGTCCTAATCCTTTTTTCTATAAATGATATCAAAGCATTAGCCACACAGGGACCAATAGTAACAAGTGCCAGCTAGGGGTACTAGCTGCCAGGTCAAAGGGCTTTGAAACTGTCCTAGATCTAGATTAGCAGATGGGTGTGGGTGGACTTCCTTGCACAGTTTTTCTAGAGACGTTATGTTTTCTTCTACCAGCCCAGATTCATTTACGTAGTAACAGCACTCTTCCTTTAAGAATACACAGGTTCCCCCTTCAGAAGCCATGAGAGGGTCTACTGCAAGGCCTGTAAAGACTGGAGCAAGTTATGATTAAATATTTCAGACAACATTTCAGCTTTTAAGTGAGGACACAATGGGGGTGGTCTACCAAACATGATTTCATAGGGCACAAACCCTTTGGAATAGGGAGTACAATGGACATGCAAAAGGGTGAAGGGAAGGAGTGCCATTCAGTCCTCCACAATTTCAGAGAATTCCTTCTGCCAATGAGTCTACCTGGATGCTCTAACTAAACCAGCATCTTGATTGAAGTAGGCCCATCCATCCTCCCTATAATAAATGTCCTTTGGCTTGAGGAACCAGGTTATCTCAGAACTGCCTCAAAGCACCACTTGGGCAAAGAAGTTGGCTAGATTTTCAGGCGAAGAGCAGGGTTAGGTCTCATTCCTCTTGCTACCTCCATTGATAAAGATCTCTCCATTACAGCCATTGTTGGAAGCTGCCTAATATCGTACCAGAGCCAAGCAAGGCTGTGACTAGAGTGAATTTCCAGTTCTCTATGCCTTGAAGTGCCTAAGGCAAACCAGTGATGTTCTCCTTGCCCTCAATATCCACTGTGGGAATATAGAGGGTTACTGGATATCACTGAAAGAATATCCCACATAATCTTAGTTTCAGCAGATCCAAAACAGCTTTCCACTGGGAAGCAGTCATGGATGATGGGGTCAGCAGGAGTTCACTCTACTTTCACTGTGGTGGAGGTGGTCAGGATGACGATGTAGATTTCCCTCCAGGTGACTATCAGGCTGTCCTTGAACTTTACCCAGAAGGGTGGGCAGCAGCAGCAGCAGCAGCAGCGTATCAGTGACTCCAATGGATTGTCACATCTCATGTTAGGCTGAAAATTTTGACATAGATTGGTTAGGGATACATGACATAGGCTTGACAGGCTGGTGTCCAGCTGGTTTTTAAGGCAATCTTTTACCAATTTACCAGGGTGACAACCTTTATTAACTAGAATGTTCTTTTAATGAGGCTAGGATTTCCTAGACAGATATAGAAGGCTTGGGCTTTTAACCATTTCCAAAAAGTGCACTACACTTGCACACTTGTTACCACTATTTTCCATGCCTCTTCCTTTTATCTATTTTGCCTAATTTTTCCAAAAATGACTCTGGTTCCTTGATCTTTAAAGGGGTTGATGGGTGAAGATTCATATTCTGTAAATTCTTCAAGCTGACTCAGGGGCATTGACCCTACCTAGCCAAGAACCTATAAACTCAGTCTATTTTACAATGGGGTTACCAGGATTAGGTGAAATTAAGAACAATATTTTACTCTAAACTGTAAATTAGATACAACAGTTAATTTTTAACAATGGCACAGACCTTTTTGGGGCTATAGCAGTGTAGCCTGTTTAGCACTCTGGTTTGAAAAAGCATTTTTTTGGCTGGCTAAGCAAAGCTGATCTCTAGTTACACTAATAAGGCCTAAGTTACCTTGCAGGCTGTTAGACAGATCTCAATAGGGATACAATCTCAGGTCCACAGAACTTTTCCTTTCCTGAACAAATGAATTTATGTGGCTGGTGCCAGCCCAAAAGTCACTGCCAATTAGGGCTTTGAGCAGATTTAAACTATTCCCCCATTAGCTTTTTATTACCCACTATCACAGATGATTGGCAAGTTCTACCCAGTTATGAAGTAGACTAACATGGGCGTTAGAAGGCAGGTTTACAAACTATCTTCCCATGACCTCATGGTTCTGATCAATTTTGAAGGACCAAGCACAAGTGATTCCAGGATCTGATACCATCTCTGCCATCCAAGCAGTGGCTTACTGCCTCTGGATGCTCCATCAGTTCCAGGGTCCCCAGAGTGCCTTTCTTCATGCTAGGATAAATGCACCTTTGGCATTTTCCTTGGCTGGTCATTGAACTTGAACTCAGAGCCTGTGCACTGTCCCTCAGCTCTCCAGCTAAAGGCTAGCACTGTGCCACTTTGAGCTTCAAAGCTACTTCACTTTTCAGCACTCTGCTGGCCAATTAGAGATGACAATCTCACAGGGACCTTTCTCTTTGTAGATCAATGAGTCTTTACAAATGGCCACTTTACTCCAATTAAAAGCAACAACATGGTCAACATGGAAGTAGCTTTTAAGCATGCTCTTACCTGGAACTTATTAAGGACCAAAGTTACATGTGACAAATGTGTAAGAATACTCTGTCCTTCTCTGTGGGCCTGATGGAAGCTGTTACAAAAAAGCTATAATGGCAAACTGAAATAGCAATTAAACACTCATTTTGGTAGTCCTAATTTTTCCACTTTAAAATTAAACACTTAGGACAGTTTTTCTTTTAAATTTTATATCCAGAAACTCATTTCTAATTTTTTTAAAGCCTTTTACTAACCTCTGCTTTAACACTTTACACCTCAGTTTTCATTTGCATTGTGAAGAAACCCTTTAAATCTTGAGGGGCTAGGTAACACCCATTGGCTGCATGTTTTAAAACAAATACATTTTATTTTATTTTTTTATATATTTTTAAATCAATACTTTTATTTTCTTTGCTTGGTTATTATATTTTATTATTGCTTTTATATTGGTTCTAGTCTTCTCAGTTGAAAACCATTAAAGACTATACACAAGAAATTCACCATACTTTGTAATACAAATGTGAACATACAAGGACATATATATCCTTTCTTTTTTCTTTTTTTTATTGTGAAAATATCATACAGAGGGGTTACAATTACATAGGTAAGGTAATGAGTACATTTCTTTTTTTTATTATTTAATTTTATTTTATTTGAGAACATACTGTACAGAGGGGCTACAATTACATGGGCAGGATAATGCATACATTTCTTACCAAGCATTGCAGCCTCCTCCTTTGTTTACCCTTCACCTCCCTTATGGGTACATTTCTTATCAGGCATTGTTGCCTCTTCCTTTGTTTCCCCTTCCCATCCCTTCCCATCTCCCCCTCCCCCACCCCCCAGCCAAAGTTGTATAGTTCATTTTTCAACATAACGACTTGCCCAATTTGTTAGGAAATGGAAAGACTTGGAAAAAATTATATTAAGTGAAGTAAGCCAGGCCCAAAGAAACATAGGTCTCATGGTTTCTCTTATTTGCATTAACTAGTATATGTCTGAGACAAGCAGAAAAGATCAGATAAGTGATGTTAGGTGAAATAAACCCCAAGATAAGGACTCAAATTTTTTTTTTCTTTTTTGCAATTGTTTCTAACATATTTATAAGATGGTTTCTTTGTTGCTTTGTATGTCCCTCCCCCATGGTATAACCCTTTCATTGTATTTGATGTTGGTATAATTTGTGGAGGGGAAGGGGAAAAACAAATCATTTAACTAGGGATACAGGTGGACCCATTGCAACATTTTATTTTTTTTATTCTGAATTACCTCTTAGAAAACTTTTGAACTCAAGTGACCGTTTTCCTTAATGCAAGAATTACAATCACCAGCACTGTACCAAGAATCCAGACTTGGCATCTTTTTGTCTTTTTAAACACATATCCCACTTCAGAGTAGCACTGAAACCAAATCACATCACAGAGAAACTTTTTAAGCTTCTTTTTAAAGCTTTGTCAATTTTAATACATTCAAGGGGAAGTTCTAGTAATACCAATCACATCATCACATCACTCACTTTACTACCAGGTTTCCAGTGTCCATCTACAAGGAAAAGAGACAGGACAAAGATAGGCTACTCAGTCCCCCTTATAGAATGGGGCTAATTACCATCCAACTTTTTAGGGTTAGGTGAACTGCTGTTGTGCCAACTTGCCCTCTTCCACCAAGTGTGGACTCTCCCAGGCCTGGCTGAAGATAGGTCTTCTATTGGATCATCCTAAATTTTTCTCTTTTCTCTAGACTGAAATACCCCAGCAGTTTTAGACAGACAGACAGGCAAAGCTTTAGCAGTGGTAGGCAAATCTTTACATTTAAATTTCTATTACTTATCCCCAAGTTTTAGTCGAGGGAAATAAATCCCAAATTTCCAATGCCTTTTTGCTAAGCCAGATAACTTGATTATAGTGTAAACAGCCTTATGCATTTTTTTTTTTTTTTTTTTTTTTTTTTTTTTTTTTGTCGGTCATAGGGCCTGAACTCTGGGCTTGAGCGTTGTCCCTCAGCCCTTCAGCTCAAGGCTAGCATTCTACCACTTGAGTCACAGCACCACTTCCGGGTTTTTTCTTTCTTTTTTTTTGCGTATGTGGTGCTGAGGAATCAAACCCAGGGCCTCAGGCATGCAAGGCAAGCGCTCTACCACTAAGCCACCTTCCCAGCTTAAAAAGCCTTTTAAACAATGTAAACATTCTTTAAAATTTTTGGTAATTTCCAAACCTCATAACCTTTTGAATTTTAAACTTAAACTCACCCAGTTTTTACAACAGGCTGACAATTTTTATCTTGAACATGTTCACACACATACAAAACAAACACACAGATCTTAAAGCATGCAAAAATGAAAATCAGTTGTACGTACATTTTCTAAAATTCAGTGGCAAGAGATCTTTTTTTTTAAATTTTCGCCAATCTTACTCTTGCAGATTACAAAAATTTAAGACAAGACTTTAACAAAGCACTTTTTCCAGGCTGTATTTTTTCCAGGGCTGGCTTGTTTAGCCAGATATTTTACCAATTGGCCTTTGGAATACCTTCAGTTAGAGGAAAGCTGGGGGTGGGTGGGGTGGGTGTCATTACCTGAAACTAAACTGGTCTGATTCAGTCTTTTACCCAATTTTAGATAAGAGCACTTTACAAATGGTTACACTGTCAGGACCAGCTGAAAGTCCAAACCAGGCACACAGCCTTCTACACGCTCCGTCAGCCTCCACTAGGAGAAAATGCAGCCTGAGGCTTGAAGAGGACCAAACTAGTCCAGCAACCTTCCATGACCCACCTCTTGACTGGCCACACAGGGAGGGTGGGTATAACAGGTCTGTGACCCGGCCCAGCCAGAGGCTGGAACTTTTATTCCCCCAGAGATGTTCAAATAAATTACAAAAACACAAACACAAAAACAAGGATGCACATTCTAAAACAGATTCTAAAAACAGACAAGACAACACAGAAGGCTGAGTTGGAGACTAACCGGCCCGAGCTCATCCCTACCAGAACTCTGTGCTGCTCCCACTCAGCAAGCTGAATCCAGAGTCTGCTGAGTGAGCCTGCCAAGCTCACCCAGAACTTCCCTACCTCAAGACTAAATTACCAAGGTAACTTTCAAAACAAATCCAAACCCTCCCCCAACAAAGGAGGCAAACAGGGAGGGGGGGTGGGGGGAGACAAGGCATCCCTTGACCTCTCTGGTCTGGGAGAGCAATCCTGCATCCAGTTTCTCTCTGCTTAGACCTACAAATGGTGCACCCAGACCTACAAACGGTACCCAGACAAAGACAAACCGATTGGTCAAATTTACCTCCGGGAGGCTTTATAAAGAACACTCAATAGGACTCCCTCGTTCCGGTGTTAAAGCGTGATTAGGAACTTGATCCCAGACGAGGCCCCCAAGAAATGTTGCGGGGTCCGAGAATGAGTCTACCAATCCAGGCTTAGAGTTTGAAGATGTTTATTGAGGTGTTGTAGAAGCTGGCCTGCAGGCGACACAGTGTATACTCAGGAGCTAACATTGTGAACCCCAAGCATATGTACAAGCTAGACTTATGAAGGCAAAAATCATAATCAGGTGCAAGCTGCAAAGTTCCAGTAATATGATAACATCAACTTTTTTGAAACAGGGGATTTTTTTTTGTTTCTTTGTGTTTGGCCAGTCCTGGGCTTGCATTCAGGGCCCGGGCACTGTCCCTGAGCTTCTTTTGCTTAAGTCTAGCACTCTACAACTTGAGCCACAGTGCCACTCCAGGCCTTTTCTGTGTATGTGGTGCTGAGGAATCGAACCCCGGGCTTCATGCATGCTAGGCAAGCATGAGCCACCTTCCCAGCCGAAACAGGGGATTTTTATAATGGCAGTTCCTCAGTTCCCTGTAAGTGGTTAAATTCCTAACTCAGTTTCCTTGCTTGCTCGAGGGTTTTTTTTTTAACCTAAGAGACCTTACACAGGGACTACTAGACACTGACTTTTAACAGGAGACCCAACACAACACTGTGGTCCACAGAGTATGGTTTTATGAACTCCTGCGATAAATGAGATTTCAGCTCAGCCCATGTCGAAGTGGGTTCAGGGGGTCTTCAAAAACATTCTGTGACCATTTTCACATCATGGAATGGATAATCAAAATAAAACACTCAGCAGTTGACAGAATCTCACACTGGCTTCCTAACTTGTGCAAGGCAGATATTGTAAAGGGAAAAAGCCAAATAGAAGCCTGGAACAGCTTCTGCCTAGGAAAAGAACAAACACAAAGCAGTGCTGCATTCCTGGAGGGATGGTGAAGGTGCGTATTACCCTGAAAGGCTTGAAACAAACAGGGGTGCAGTTCTCACCACCTCCACACTCTTTTATTTGGCCTATACAGAATACAGAGGGATCTTGGAGAATGGCAGTGAATTATTATAAACTAAGACAGTTTCAGCAGGATAGCTAGATGAGGAGACAGAGAAATTAATATTATTTTAAAAAAATATCCAAAGGGTCAGACACCGAGATTAGAACCAGGAAGCTAAAATTATAGCATTTAAGCTCTCCTCCCACCATGCCTACTTCTAGATGTTGAATTACAAACATTAAGAGACATAGAAGAGCTTTCTAAATCTGCATTCTCTTTTATGGTTGTAAACTCTTTACTATGGGCAAAGAGACAGAAAGAATGAATATCAGGCTAAAAGAAGTCCTGAAAATTTCACCAAAAACCACTGTCAATAGAGCAGAGGAGCCAACTGGCCAAAACCCAATTGATTGAAAGAAATATATCACATCATAAAAATCCATCAGTTCTTAACACTCAAAAATACTCCTTATTTTAAGCCTCATATATACAAAGCAACCAAAGCACCAACTAGTTTATATAAAAATTGATAATTGAAGGGCAGAAAGAATCAATAGAATATCCAGAACTTTATTTCAGAGTTACTAAATAGCTGAAATGGCAATATTCTTCTCTTTTTATTCTCCAGTTGGGTTTCATATCTATCAAATCACATTAATCCTAATTCTTGGTTTATAATATGCTAATGTTGTAGATGCTTTATTGGTTCTATTATTAAATTTTTTAAAAAAAGTTTGGCAGTACTGACATTTGAATTCAGGGCTTTGTGCTTGCTAGGCAGGCACTCTACTTCAGCCACACCTTTAGCCTTCTTGCTCTGCATATTTTATTCACTTTTTCAAAATGTTTTTTTATTGTAAAAATACTGTACAGAGGGGTTACAGTTACATGAGCAAGATAATGAGTACATTTCTTATCAAGCATTGTTGCCACCTCCTTTGTTTTTCCCCTACCATCCCTTCCCTCCTACCTCCACAACTATACTCCCTGCACCCCAAACTGTAAAGTTCATTTTTCAATATAGTGTCTTGTACATCTCATTGTTGCAATGGGTCAACCTGTATCACTATTTAAACATTTTGTTTTTTGCCCTTCCCCTCCCCAAATTAGACTGACATTAAATACAGTGAAAACAGGGGTTATAGCATGGGGAGAAACATACAAAGCAACAAAAACATCACATGGTACATTAAATACGTTAGAAACAATAGCAAGAAAAAAAAACCACTTGTGTCCCTATCTTGGGGTTCATTTCGCGTAACATTAACTTATCTGGTCATATGTACACAGCTTTTGACCTTTTCTGCTTGTCCCAGACATATACTATTTATTGTAAATAAGGGAAACCATGGGACCTATATTTCTTTGGGTCTGGCTTACATCACTTAATATAATTTTTCCCAAGTTTTTCCATTTCCTAAGAAATGGGGCAATGTCATTCTTTCTGATGGAGGCATAGAATTCCATTGTGTATATATACCATATTTTCTTGAGCCATTCATCTACTGAGGGGCATCTGGGTTGGTTCCATAGCTTAGCTATGGTAAATAATGCTGTAGTAAACATAGTTGTGCTGGTAGCTTTAGTATGGTCTTGCTTGTGATTATTTGGGTAAATGCCCCAAAGTGGGATTGCTGGGTACAGGGGAGCTCTATGTGGAGTCTTTTGAGGAACCTACATACTACTTTCCAAAGTGGTTGAACAAGTTTACACTCCCACCAACAATGCAGTAGGGTTCCCTTCTGGCCACATCCCCTCCAGCATCTGTTGTTATTAGAGTTCTTGATTATAGCCATTCTAACTGGGGTGAGGTGGAATCTCAATGTTGTTTTGATTTGCATTTCTTTTATGGCTAGAGAGGTTGAGCATTTCTTCATGTGTCTATTGGCCATTCTTATTTCCTCTTCAGCGAAGTTTCTTTTTAAGTCTTTAGCTCATTTATTTATCAGGCAGTTGTTTCTTTGAGGATTTGTTGTTGGGGGATTTAATTTTTTATTTTTAAATTTATATATATTTATTGTGAAAACCTTGTACTGAGGGGTTACGATTACGAGTACAATTTGTAGTGAGCATTGTTACCTCCTCCTTTGTTTTCCCCCTACCATCACTTCCCTCCCCACCTTCCCAACTCCTCCTGCCCCTCCCCACCCCGACCATTGTAAGGTTCATTTTCAACAGTGTCCTGTACATTTTGTCATCACAATGGGCCAGTCTGCATCCCCATTTAAGCATTCCCCAATATCCCTTCCCCTCCCCAAATTACACAATGTATATACAAGGTGCAGAACACCAGCATCAAATCCAGTGAGAACAGAGGTTATACTGTGGGGGAAGAACCTACAAAAGAAACAAAAGAATCACATAGTGCATTGTAAGTATATTAAAAACACTAGAAAGAAAGAAAAAACCACTTGTATACCTGTCTTGGGGTACATTTTGCTTAACATTATTTCATGTGTTCATATGTACATAGCCTTTAATATTCTCTGCTTGTCCTAGACATGTACTAGTCATTGCAAATGGAAACCATGGGACCTATGTTTCTTTGGGCCTGGCTTACTTCACTTAATATAAGTTGTTCTAAGTCTTTTCATTTCTTAACAAATGAGGCTCTGTCAATCTCTTGATCCATTCATTTACTGAGGGGCATCTGGGTTGGGTCCATATCTTAGCTATGGTAAATAAAGCTGGTAGCTTTGGTATGAACTTGTTTTTGATCGTTTGGGTAAATGCCCAAAAGTGGGATTGCTGGGTACAGGGGAGCTCTATGTGGAGTCTTTTGAGGAACCTCCATACTGCTTTCCAAAGTGGTTGAACAAGTTTACACTCCCACCAACAATGCAGTAATGTTCCCTTTTGGCCACATTCCCTCCAGCATAGGTTGTTACTAGATTTCTTGATTATAGCTATTCTAACTGGGGTGAGGTGGAATCTCAATGTTGTTTTGATTTATATTTCTTTTATGGCTAGAGAGGTTGAGCATTTCTTCATGTGTCTATTGGCCATTCTTATTTCCTCCTCAGAGAAGTCTCTCTTTAAGGCTTTAGCCCATTTATTAATTGGGCAGTTTCTTTGAGGACTTCTTGTTGGGGGATTTAATTTTTTGAGTTCCTATATTTTAGATATGAGACCCTTATCCATTGTATGGCTAGTGAAGATCTTCTCCCAATCCGTGGGCTTTCTATTGATCTTGCTAGCTATGTCCTTTGCCATGCAGAAGCTCTGCAGCTTCATGCAGTCCCATTTGTCCAACCTTTCTTTGATTTGTTTTGTTTCTGGGTTTCTATCAAGAAAATTTTGGCCTGTGCCAAGGAGACCTAGGGTTTCTCCTATTCTGTCCTGTAATGTTTTCAGGGTGTCTGCTTTGACTCTGAAGTCTTTAATCCATTTGGAGTGATATATACAGATCTAGCTTTAGTATTCTACAGGTGATTAACCAATTTTGCCAGCACCATTTACTGAAGAGGCTGTCTTTCTTCCATTCTATTTTTTTTAGCTCCCTTATCAAAGATTAGGTACTATAGGTCTGTAGGTTCATTTCTGGGTTTTCAATTCTATTCCATTGGTCCTCAGGTCTCTTCTTGTGCCAGTACCAAGCTGTTTTGATTACTATAGCTTTGTAGTAGAGTTTGAAATTTGGTATTGATATTCCTCCAGCACTGTTCTTTCTGTTAAGGATTGTTTTTGCTATTCGGAATTTTTATTGTTCCATATGAATTTTGGGGTTGCTGCTTCTATTTCATTGAAGAATGAGGTTGGAATATTGAGGTATCACACTGAATTTGTAGAGAGCCATTTTCACGATGTTTATCTTTCCAATCCAGGAGCATTGGATGGTTTTTCCACTTTCTAAGTTCTGCTTTGATCTCCTTTTTCAGGTTTTTAAAGTCCTTCACTTCTTTAGTTAATTCCTAGGCATTTTATTTTCTGTGGGGTTATTACAACAGGAGTTGTTTCCCTGATTTCAGCTGCACTCTTCTCTTTGTCTGCATACAGAAAAGCCGTTGGTTTTTGAGGGTTAATTTTATACCCTGCTACCTTGCCAAAGTTTTGAATCAGCTTGAGTAATTTGGGAGTGGAATCCGTGGGATTCTTTAAATGTAAGATCATCTTCAAAGAGGGAGAGGTTTACTTCTTTCCCTATTTGGATTCCCTTTATGTTTGCATCTTGTCTTTTGCTGTAGGTAGGCATTCTAATACTAGATTGAAGAGAAGTGGAGAGAGTGGACATCCTTGTCTTGTTCCTGAATTTAGAGGAAATGGCTTTAGTTTTTCACCATTGAGTATAATGCTGGCTGTAGGTTTGTCATATACAGCCTTTATTGTATTGAGGAATGTTCCATGGATTCCTAGTTTTTCCAGAGCCTTCATCATAAAGGGATGTTGGATGTTGTCAAATGCTTTTTCTGCATCTATTGAGATAACCATGTAGTTCTTATCCTTGCTCTTGTTGATGTGATGAATTATATTGATTTGCATATATTGAACCAGCTTTGCATCCCTGAAATGAATCCTGTTCAATTGTGGCATATGATTTTTTTGGTGAATTGTTGAAGTCGACTGGCCAAAATTGAGAAGTTTTGCATTGATGTTCATCAAAGAAATGGGTCTATAGTTCTCTTTCTTTGATGAGTTCCTGCCTGGTTTTGGGATGAGGGTTATGATGGCTTCATATATCTAGGGATGAGCAGAGCAGCAATTAAGTCATGCAAAAAAAAAAAAAAGGACCAAAGGTTAAAAGAGATTTAAAACACACACACACACACACACACACACACACACGCACACACACACACACACAGACACACACACACACCCCTAAAATTAAAATGATGAAAGAAAAAAGAAAACTTTTTTAAAAAAATTACAAAAATTAGGTAGAAAAGAGTTCTTTGATTTTTTTTGGGGTGGGGGGGAGGAAGATCTTGTATCTCCCCTGTGTCCATAACCAGTCTCTTGGTGGAGTCTCTGGTTTGCTTGTGGTGTTTGTTTTCCCTGTGGCTTAAGTCAGTTTGTTTGAGCAGGCAAAAAAAAACTCTGCCTTACCCAGGATGTTGTGATCCTCCTCCCATGCTAGTTTATTGGGAGGGAGATCTGGCTGTTTCCTCTAGCTTGGAGTTGCTGTGATGAGGCTAGGTTCTGGGTATAATTGAGGCCTATCAGCAATCAGTAGCTTTTCCCTGAGGGGCTAGTTCCTGAGACACTCACTGAGCCCAGCCTGGAGCCATTCTCAGGATTTATGTTTACTGAGTTTCAATTATTTGTCTTTTATCCCTCATGCTGCTGAGACTGTGGGCCTGGGCTGCAGTGGGGATGAGCAGCCTCTGGCTCTCTTTACTTGCTGAAGAAAGTCACTCCTCCTAGGATGGAGCTTCCTCTGCGTGGGAAGGGTGACTTTCCCCTGGGTGGAGCTGAGCCTGGCAGGTCAGGTCAGGTTCCTGTGATCTGTGGAATGGCTCCTATTGTTTTCTTCCAATGCCTGAGTTGGAGCTAGCTGCTTTGTCAGTACCAAAGATGGAGATCTTCTCCAGTGGTGGGGGAGGGGCTACCCTCCCACCGCTGCTCCATGAGAAGGAGTGAGGATGTCTTGGGTGTATTCATGCCAGCCTCTTGGTTTCTGGGCTGTCCATGGTCTGCAATTAGCAGGATGAAGATTTCTGCTCTTGTCAGTTCTTGCTGGTGGTGAGCAGAATCTGCTCACACACTGCACATCTGGCGCCGTTGTCTCAGACTCTCTGTTGATATGGTAGCCGCCACTGCTGCCATCATGGACACTGGCAAGTGCTCAGATCTGTCTCCTTGACCAAGTTGCCTGGATTTTCTCTCTCTGGCCAAACTCTCTGTACTGTGATGGTACACTTGGTGTGATTCTCTAGCCTAAGACTGTTCACTAGAACACTAAAACTCCTTTCTTTCTTTCTTTCTTTCTTTTTTTTTTGGTCATTCATGGGACTTGAACTCTGGCCTAGGTGCTGTCCCTCAGCTCTTCAGCTCAAGGCTAGAGCTCTAACACTTGAGCGATAGCACCACTTCCTAAAACTCCTTTCTATGAGAGAGCTTGTTTAGCCTCCAGCTTGTCTCCACCATCTTCCTAGGGTATCTTATTTTATTCACTGTTTCCCAGACTAGCCTGCAATGTGATCCTTATCTTTATGGTTCCCATGGGGATGACAGATACAAACCACTATCCTCCTTTTTCTATATATGTTTTCCTTCTTCACTTTCTCCTTTTTGTGCCATTATTGGGCCTTGAACTCAGTATTCAGGCATTGTCCAATGGCTTTTCTGCTCAAGGCTGGTGCTCTACCATTTAAGCCACACTTCTACCTCTGGCTTTTTGTCAATTTAATGATAATGTGTCTGGGGAGGAGGGGTTTTGTAACCATTTGATAGTGACCTTTCACTCAATATGATGCTTTTGACATCCAAGTTGTTTTTATGTATCAATATTATTCCTTCCTAGTCATGAGGATTTCCTTGTAAGAATATACCAAAGTCTGACTATATTCCTTTTTTTGTGATAATTTTTGTTTTTGGGTTTGGTCGTAGGGCCTGAACTCTGGGCCTGGGGACTGTCCCTCAGCTCTTCAGCTCAAGGCTAGCGCTCTACCACTTGAGCCACAGCACCACTTCCAGCTTTTTTCTTTTTGCTTATGTGGTGCTGAGGAATCGAACCCAGGGCCTCATGCATGCAAGGCAAGCACTCTACCACTGAGCCACCTTCCCAGCCCCTTTTGTGATAATTTTATTAAAGCTGCCATAAATGTGCACAGGTTTTTGTATATAAACATTCACTTTCCTTTGTCTAAGGTAACTTGCTATGAGTACAATGCTGCATCACATATAAGTTTATGTTCAGCTTTCTAAGAAAATGTTTGCTCTAGGGTGGCTATACCATTGGATTTCTACCAACAGCACATGAATGCCAAGTTGTTGCCAGCTTTTGGTGTTTTCAGTATTTTTTTTTTAGTCATTCAAATAGGAGTGTGGTAGGATCTTAAGGTTTCAATTTGCATTTCCCTAAAGGTTAATGATTGAATATCTGTTATATGCTTACTTGCCATCCATATGTCTGTTCAGCTATTTTGCCCATTAAAAAAATGGGTTTTGTTACTGCTGAGTTTTGAGTTCTTTATACAGTCCAGATATCTTTTATGGATACATGGTTACTATATGTTTTCTCCCATGTTATAGCTCTTTTTCTTTCTTTCTTTCTTTCTTTCTTTCTTTCTTTCTTTCTTTCTTTCTTTCTTTCTTTCTTTCTTTCTTTCTTTCTTTCTTTCTTTCTTTCTTTCTTTCTTTTGCAGAGCAAAAAAGGTAATGAAATCCAATGGTCAGCTTTTGTTCATTTTATGGATTTGAGTTTCAAGGTTATGTTTATGAATTCTTTGCTCAATTCTAGGTCACAGAAAGCTTCTGTTTTTCTAAAAAAAGCATACAGTTTTTTTGGTTATACATTGAGATCTATAACCCATTTATAACTTTTATATAAGATGTAAAGTTTATGTGTGTCTTTTAATGGATGTTCAATTCTTTCACTATTCATTGAAGAAACTGTATGTCACTATTAAATTTCCTCTGTGAAAAGTCAATTGGCCATATTTGTGAGGTGTATTTCTGGCCTGTTTTGTCTATTGTATTTGTCTTTTTGCTCTTTAACTAGCAAATACCATCTGGATTACTATGAATTTATACAAGTCTTAAAATTAGCTAGCCTAAACTTAGTATTTTTTAAAAGCACCAAATTATACACTAGAAATTGGTGAATTATGGAATACAAATATGTTTGAATAAAGTCACACATTAAAAAATCAAGTCATATATCTAACCTCATTTTTCTTTTTTAAAAAATTATCTTGGTTCTTTTCTTTGATATCCAGATAAATTTTAAAAGCAGCTTTTCAACAGCTGCCAAAATCCTTGCTGGGATTTTGAATAGAATCATATTAAAATAGAAAACAATCAAGAATTAATATCCTTACTATTTCTCCCAATCCTTAAATGTGGAATACCTCTTCATTTAGTGCTTTGATTTCTTTCAATAGTGCTCTGTATTTTTCACATGCAGATGCCATGCCTGTATTATTTTTTTTACTGTTATAGTTTGGATTTTAAGTATCCCAGAGGACTTATGTGTTTAAAGTCTGTGGCACTTTTGGGAGGTGGTGAAAACTCTACAGGGTAGGGCATGGTGGGGTAATTTTGCTCACTGGGGGCTTGACTATAAAGGAGATATTGAGACCCTGATGTGCCGGCCTCCTCCCTCTCTCCTGCTCTCCTCTCTATTCTGTCTCTTGGTTTCCCTCTTCTTCTCCTAGCTTCCTCTCCCTCTTCTCCTCTTCCCCATTCTCCTTCTTGACCACCATGAGGTAAGCAGCTTTGCCACAGGCCCTAAAATAATAGCATAATGGAATTGAGGCATCATGAACTAAAGCATCTGAAAACATGAGCCAAAATAAATCTTGTATCTTTTTAAGTTGATTATCTTATGTATTTTGTTGCAGTGACAGTTATATTTAGTTACTTTTTCAGATCTATGTAAAGGTATTGTTTTAAAATTTTGAGTCCTCAACCAATTGTTGCTATTATAAACAAACAAACAAAAAATATATATCTGCACATAGAGGCAGTTTCATTTATTTCCTTTTCTTACCTTATTGCACTAGTTGGGACTACCAATATAATGTTAAATGGGAATGCTGAGAGCAGACATCTTAGTTTTGTCATCTCAGGAAGAAGGAATTTACTCTTTGATCATTAACTATGTTGTTTGTAGTGTTTTTTTCTGGTAATGTTCTATCAGCTAGTAGCAAATATTTTTTTAGTCCTAGTTGGATGAGCGTTTTCATCATAAATATTGAATATCATCAAAAGCTTTTCCTATATCAATTGGTACAATCATGTGGTTTTTATCTTTAGACTGATAATGAGCTTGATATGTGATTCATTTTGAATATTAAACCAACCTTGCACTCCTAGGACCAACTTCAGTTGTGGCATAGACTTTTATTTTTTCATATTGCTTGATTGCTTATTAATATTTTGTTTTCATGTATACCTTCATGATGGATATTGGTCTATAATTCCCTTTTTGTGTGATATTTTAATTTTAGTATCAAAGTAATGTTGGGCTTATAAAATGGGTTGGGAAGCAACATCTTTTTTATTATCTGAAAGAGATTTTTGCAGAATTGGTATCATTTAAATGTTTGGTAGAATTCATTTAGTAGAAACTATTTGGGCCCAGAGATAAAGCTTTTTCATAAGCTTTATTAAAACTATAAATTCAGTTAATTTTTTATAGTGCTATTTGACTTACTAATTTGTGGATCCATCAATGAGATGCATTCTATCTTACTGAAGTTGTTGAAATTATGTGTGTGGAGTTGCTCACAATATCCTCTAATTATTTCTTTAATTTTTGCTGGCCCTGTAGTGATTCTTTGTTACCATTCTTAGTACCCAATAATTTCTGCTTCTTTTCGTATTTTTACTACAGTTTGTTTTTTCAATTTTATTAATATACTTAAGAAACATGTTTCAGTTTTATTGGTTTTCAGTGGGTTTGCATGAGTGTTGTTTAATTGATTTCTGCTCTTCATTATTTTCTTCTGCTCGCCTTAGGTTTATGTTGTCAGTTTCTTAGGACAGAAAGTTTAGATTATTGATTTGAGAACATACTTGTTTCAACTACATTTGTGTAAGTTTGTTTTATGATTCAAGATACAACAACATGGATTCTGTTGTTGTTTGAGCTGTGTAATTAGACTTAGCTGACTGATGATTTTGCATAGTTCTTTTATATCCTTGCCCATTTTCTGCTCACTAATCCTAATAGTTACTAAAATGGCATGCTGAAGTCTCCAATTGAAATGGTGGACTTGTATTTTCCTTCTTTTCATTCTGTAGGTTTTGCTTCATGTATTTTGAACCTCTGTTGAATGGAGGCACTATTCAGTTTGTTATATCTTCTTGGTGAATCGGCTCTTTCATCATGGTTATTCATTCCTGGTACCTTTCTTTGCTTTGAAGTCCGCTTTGTTTTGAGTTAATATAGTCACCCAGTTACTTTTTTATTATTATTTTTATATTTTATTATTGTGAGAATACCGTACAGAGGCATTACAATTACATGGGCAAGATAACGAGTACATTTCTCATCAAGCATTGTTGCCTCCTCGTTGTTTCCCCTTCCCATCCCTTCCCATACTCCTTCCCTCCCCCCACCCAATCCTCCCCCACCCCCCACCAAAGTTGTTAAGTTCGTTTTTAGACATAAAGACTTATACATCTCATTGTTGCAATGGGTCTACCTGTATCCCTAGTTAAACGATTTGTTTTCTTCCCTTCCCCTCCACAAATTATACCAACATCAAATACAGTGAAAGTATGGGTTATACTGTGGGAGGGACATACAAAGCAACATAGAAATCATCTTATAATTATGATAGAAACAATTGCATGAAAGGAAAAAAAAACAAAAAAAATTTGAATACTTATCTTGGGGTTCATTCCACTAACATCAACTTATCTGACCTTTTCTGCTTGACTCAGACATATACTAGTTATTGCAAATAAAGGAAACCATGGGACCTATGTTTCTTTGCACCTGGCTTACTTCACTTAATATAATTTTTTCCAAGTCTTTCCATTTCCTAAGAAATGGGGCAATGCCATTCTTTCTCATGGAGGCATAGAATTCCATTGTGTATATATACCACATTTTCTTGATTCATTCATCTACTGAGGGGCATCTGGGTTGGTTCCATATCTTAGCTATGGGAAATAATGCTGCAATAAACATAGTCGTGCTGGTAGCTTTGGTGTGGTCTTGTTTGTGATCATTTGGGTAAATGCCCAAAAGTGGGATTGCCAGGTCATAGGGGAGCTATATGTGGTCTTTTGAGGAACCTCCATACTGCTTTCCAAAGTGGCTGAACAAGTTTACACTCCCACCAACAATGCAGTAGTGTTCCCTTTTGGCCACATCCCCTCCAGCATCTATTGTTAGAGTTCTTGATTCTAGCCATTCTAACTGGGGTGAGGTGGAATCTCAATGTTGTTTTGATTTGCATTTCTTTTATGGCTAGAGAGGTTGAGCATTTCTTCATGTGTCTATTGGCCATCCTTCTTTCCTCTTCAGAGAAGTTTCTCTTTAAGCCTTTAGCCCACTTATTTATTGGGCAGTTGTTTCTTTGAAGATTTGTTTTTGGGGGATTTAATTTTTTAAGTTCCAGGTATATTTTAGATATGAGACCCTTGTCTGTTGTATGGCTAGTGAAGATCTCCCAATCCGTGGGCTTTCTATTGATCTTGGGACCTATGTCCTTTGCCATGCAGAAGCTCTGCAATTTCATGCAATCTAATTTGATTTGTTGTGTTTCTGGGTCTCTATTAAGAAAATTTCCGCCTGTGCCAAGGAGACCTAATCCATCCTGTAATGTTTTTCAGAGTGTCTGCTTTGACTCCGAGGTTTTTGATCCATTTGGAGTTGATACCCCAGTTACTTTTGATTAGTGTTTTCATGGTATATCTTTTCCTATCATTTATTTAAAAATATTTCATTATATTTGAAATGTTTTATTTTCCACACAGCATATAGTTATCACACACACAGATACACATCATACTTTGTCCAGTGCCTGGGATTGAATGCAGAACCTTACTTGGAAAGTGAATATTCTAACCATTGAGCCCACATGAGGTATCTTTTTGATCCTTTCTGAGATCCAAATTTTTGTTTTTGTGCTTAGACCAATTTATATTTGTTAAATAGTGTGCTTGCATCTGAGCCTTCTACTTTCATATTTGTTATTGTTTCCCCTTTCCCCTACACTCTGGTCTTCTGGATTCTCAACTTTTTGTATTTTATTTTGTTTTTGCTACTATATGTGTTTGTTTAGTTTTGGTCACTATTCAAGGAATTAAAATAGATGCCCTTAATTTTTTGCTCAAACTAAATATCTGATTTCAAATGGATATAGAAATCACCTACTTCTGCCCTGGGAAAGCCCATTAGACGATGCTTGAAACTTACTTTCAACACTGAAATAAAAAAGAATTATATTTCCCAAAATGCTTACTATTTCTATTGCTTTTCTGCAACTTTTGATAATCCGTACCTCTTTCTACCTTTATTTCCCTTTTCCAAAGAACTTCCTAAGCAACTCTTTCAAAATAGGCTATGATGTGACATTCTCTTCATTTTACTTCAGCTAGAAATTTTTTAAAATGTTTTTTATTGTGAAAATACTGTACAGAGGGGTTACAGTTACATGAGCAAGGTAACGAGTACATTTCTTATCCAGCATTGTTGCCTCTGCCTTTGTTTTTCCCCTATCATAGTCCCTCCCATCTCCTCAACTACACCATCCCCATCCCCGCCTAAATTGTAAAGTTTGTTTTTCAACATAGAGTCTTGTACATCTCATTGTTGCAATGGGTCAGTCTGTATCCCTACTTAAACATTTTGTTTTTTCCGTTCCCCTCCCCAAATTATACCAACATCAAATACAGTGAAAACGGGGGTTATACCACGGGGGAGGGACATACAAAGCAACAAAAAAATCACATGGTCCCTTATAAATATGTTAGAAACAATAGCAAGAAAGAAAAAAACTTCTTGTGTTCCTATCTTGATAGGGGTTCATTTCTCAGCTAGAAAATTTTAACTTCACCTCCATTCCTGAGTGTAATTTCTCTAGACTGGGAATTCTGTGCTAACATTTCTTCTCTTACTGAGCTTTAGGAATGCCTGTATTCTGCCTTCCCTGGGTTCTGGGGCAAAGTTCCTAGTCATTTGAGCCAGAGATTCCCCTACACGTGATGAATTAATTTTCTCTGGATGTTTTCAATTCTTCATCTTTAGTTAACATGTCTGCACATGCATTTCTTTGAACTTATCATCTTTGAGGTTTGAGTTTCCTGAATTTCCAAATCTTTTTACAAGTCGGAACTTTTCAGTGTTTCTTTCTTTGAGTATGTTCCTGCATGGCCCTGTCTCCTTTCCTTCCCAGACTCCAGCAACACAATTTGAGCTTTGCATATGGCCCTGCTAGTCCCTGACGTTCTATTTCCCTCTATCAATTGGTTTTCCTCTGGTTATTTAAGATTGAGCCCCTTAATGCTTTATCTCTAATCTCATTGATTCTTCTCTTTCATGACTATTTTTCCATTTTGAGACCAATTAAAGAGATTTAAAATTGTCAGTTAAGGTATGCATATTTTGGTTATAACATGTCCATTTGAAAGAGAGGAGAGAGAGAGAGAGAGAGAGAGAGAGAGAGAGAGAGAGAGAGAGAGAGAGAGAGAGAGAGAGAGAGAGAGCGAGAGAGAGAGAGAGAGAGAGAGAGAGAGAGAGAGAGAGAGTGTACTGGGGTTTATACTTGCCAGGCAGGTGGACTACTACTGAGCCATATGTCCAGTTATTTACTTATTGCATTATTTCTGAGATAGGGTGTCACTTCCAGCTTGTACCATGATCATAATCAATCTATTTTAAACTTCCTATCAGAGCTGGGATGACATGTTTACCATCATACCAGCTTCATCCATTGAGATAGAGTCTCATAGACTTTTCTAAACCTTGATCCTGTTGATGTGGCCTCTCATGAAGCTAGGACAACAGGTATAAGCCACCAGCATCCAACTCTTTAATTTCCTTTTGTACTAGGGTTTGAACTCAGGGCTTCATGCTTAGCTAAATAAGGTCTCTACCATTTGAACCATGCCAGCAGGCCCTTTTTAGTTCCAGAGTATTCGTCCGTACCTTTTAAACATCTTAAAAGCATCTACTTTAAGATCTGTTAGGTAATTTCAGCATCTGTATTATTTTAGCATTGTCTAAATTGAGTTGTTTTTTTGTCTTTTCTTTTTTGGTACTGGGGATCGAACCCAGGACGTTGCACTTGCTAGGCAAGGGCTTTGCCACTGAGCTACATCCCAGCCCCTAAATTGAGTTTTTTTTTTTTTAAATTGTTCTTTATACGCCACGTGTCCTAAATATTTTGAATATTATTTAAATTCTAGGAAGAGATTTTTTTTTAGAGTTAGCAGCTCAATAGGTTGGATTCAGGACACATGAACTGAGAAATCTGTAGAGTGGGGTGTGTGTGTGTGTGTGTGTGTGTGTGTGTGTGTGTGTGTGTGTGTGTGCGTGCGTGCGCGCGCGCGCTGGTCCTGGGGCTTGAACCCTCAGCCTGAGCTTTGTCCTTGAGCTTTTTTGCCCAATGCTCATGCTCTACCACTTGAGCCACAGCTCCAATTCTAACTTTTTTGGTAGTTCAGCGGAAATAAAGAGTCTCCCAGACATTCCTGCCTGGGCTGGCTTTGAATCATGATCCTCAGGTCTCAGTCTCTTGAGTAGCTAGGATTAAAGGTGTGAGCCTCTGGCAAACATTTTTACTTCACCTCAGTTCCTGAGTGTTATTTTCTATACTGTAGTTTAAAAAGACTTTGCTAGGCTATTTGGATCTATTCTCTGTGTGTGCCACTGAGGGTCCAGTCTGGGACCATAGCCTTTTTCTTAGTGGGGCTCTCAAAGTTTATGGTGTATTGCTGTGACAGATCGGAGCCTGTGATGCCTAAGGACGAGTCCCAGGTGGTTGCAAACAACTTTATGAGTTCACTGTCTTGAGCTCTTACATCACCATTGCCTGCCCGGCTTCTCTTTTTGGTTCTATGGCAAGGAATCTAGGGCTTTATTCACCATTCTCAGACATGCACTTCCTGCAACCACTGCATCTATATCTTGGGACAAATGGTAGAAGGTCAGGAGAGATAAAGTAGGGCATCTGGCCCCTTGATTCTCTCTTCAGAGCTGGGTATGTCTGTTGGTGTTTGTTGCCTGTCAGGAGCCCACTTTTCTTCTCCTTGACTCTTAAAGAGCAGATTCTCCTAGATGCTTCTGGATTTTCATCTGCCTTGAGTTATGGCTAGGAGATATGGTGTGTGTGTGTGGGGGGGGGTGTTAAGCTCACTATTAACTGAATTAACACTCTAGGTTCTGATCTTCTGCCTTCATTTGGAGGTTCTAATTTGCTTTCCAGAGTTCTCATGCAGCTGTTGTACGCCTTCTGTCCTGGTGCTATTGCTGTTCCATCTTAGTGGATACCAGAGCCTGAAAGTTCTTCATTATGAAAGAGTTCCAATCAATGAAAAAATAGTAGACATGCTTTCCAACCACCACATCCTAGCTTTCCTAGAAGTAGGGCCACCAAACATGGCATGCCTTCTGGTGAGATGTAATAGAAGACATATATGAACTAGCTTCACTTAAAACAATTGAATCTGAACTTAAGGCCATAAAGCCACCCGCCAATGAGTAAGAAATATAGAAGCCTAGGAACTAATGAAGGGAGCTTAGAAAGTCCCACCAGCTGAATTCAGGTGCAATATTTTGTAATATAATAACCTTGTTTTAAAGCAAATAAATGGCATTAAAAGTAAAAAAAGCTTACAAAATAAACTTCATGTGCTCATGGAATGCTTAAGAACATTCAATCAGATAATTAATGTATAGTGCTTAGCACAGTGCTTGGCTGATGGTAGTGAAAACTAATAACTGATGTCACCTCTCAGAGACTCAATCTCCTTTATTTGTAAAGCACAGGAGATAGTCTCCCTCTCAGTTCTGCTTTAGGAACAAGGATTCAGGTTCTTTATACTCCTGGGCAGGAAAGTTAGGCCCTGGCAGTGTGCATAGTTGACCACTAGATGGCAGATTAGGCCAGGCTATCTGGAACTCTGGAACTATGAGGCCTTAGGCTTGTTTTTATTATAAGAAACTATGTCCTTAGCTTCTTATAGTAAGAACAAGCCTAGTGCCTCATGGTTCCAGAAAGCCTGGCCTAATCTTCCAAATGTACTGTAACTCCTCTGTACATCACCTTTACAATGAAAATAAATTTAAATTAACAAATTATGGTTTTTATTAATGTGGGAAAAACGCCCACTATGTCCTGTCTGACTATCAGCTAGGATATCTCCTCTGTTCCAAAGACAGCAGGTATAAAGCTGAATCTGTGGAACTTTTCATTTATTTATTTATTTATTTGAGCTTTTTAGATAGAATATGTGTAAATGGTTTGTTGAGAATTCATCTGCAGGGCAGAAAGGTAGACCATATAGCCCGATAGCCCAGGGTTTGAGTATTTCTTCTTTAATAACTTTTTTATTGTAAAAATACTGTGCAGAGGGGTTACAGTTACATGATCAAGGCAATGAGTACATTTCCTATCAAGCATTGTTACCTCCTCCTTTGTTGTTGTTGTTGGTGGTGGTGGTCATGGGGGCTGAACCCTGGACCTGGGCTTTGTCTCTCAGCTCTTCAGCTCAAGGCTAGCACTCTACCACTTGAGCCACAGCACCATTTCCAGGTTTTTCTGTTTATGTGGTGCTGAGGAATTGAATCCAGGGCCTCATGCAAGCGAGGCAAGCGCTCTACCACTGAGCCACCTTCCCAGCCCTTACCTCCTCCTTTGTTTTTCCCCTACCATCCCTTCCCTCCCACCTCCACAACTACATGCATACATCTCATTGTTACAATGGGTCAACCTGTATCCCTATTTAAGCATTTTGTTTTTTTCCCTTTGCCTCCCCAAATTAGAGAAATATATATACAAGATGCAGGGCACCCAACATCAAATACAGTGAAAACAGGGGTTATACTGTGGGGGAAGAACATAAAACGAATAAAAAAAAAATCACATGGCACATTATAAATACGTTGGAAACAATAGCAAGAAAGAAAAAAAAAACCACTTGTGTCCCTATCTTGGGGTTTATTTTGCTTAACATCATCTTATCTGGTCATATGTACATAGCTTTTGACCTTTTCTGCTGTCCTAGACATATACTAGTGAGTATTTCTTAGTTACTTCTTAGTTGAGTCTGGATTCTGCTTCTCATCCTCAGAGTTATAGTGTCTCAGACTACATCCTGAATCACCTGTGTGTAGGTCCAACCTAATTCAGCTTCTCTTCCCCACCAAACTGAGGGACATTACACCTAGGCACTTACCACTTCAGGACATTTGTTTGTGAAGTGCACACTGCGTATTAATTGCATAGTCTTTTCCAGTAGATTCCAGTTCAGAGTTCTTTTTTTTTTTTTGTCTCTGAGTCAAAGAGGCAGCTTTGGGAATAATCAATCAATCATCACACCGATCCATTTGCTAGCTGCGCATTCTTGCATGAGACTGGTTCTCTACCTGCTGATAGTACCTCTCATTTTTTACATTGCTACATTTTTGCTTAGAAAAGTGCCTCACACCCAGCCCATGTTGACTGGCATTGGAAACTTGCCTCATTCTGAGAAAGACTTAAAGCACTTGCTAAAGTGGATAGATAAAGGGACTCATGTGAGTGCGTGGTTCAGAGGTTGTATTTCAGGAAACAGTGGTTTCTTTTCCCCTTTGTCATCAATTATTTGAAAGTACCTAAGGTGAGTCACCAATCTCCATGAGCCATGGTGGTGTTGTCTATCTTCTTCCAAACTTAGGCTCAGAAGTAACTTCTGTAGTTGTCTGCATGGGAAACTGCAGGGACAGCACCATTCCTGGAAGGATTCTCCTCACAGTGGACCAAGCATCAGAAAGCACTGAGGCAGAACAGGAGGCTTATTTTCTTCTTTCTGGTATGTGCAATGCTTTTGGACCCTCTTCTGAGAATCATTGCTTAACCTTGGGCTTGTGTTGCAAGACAGCTTTTGCTGTTGTTGTTTTGCAGTACTGAGGACTGAATTGGAGAGTGGGGAGGTCACCTGACTGTAACATAAAAATTCTCCCATTTAACTCATGCCCTAATGTTTGTGCTTTTTGTTTACTTTTGTTTTCAGCTAAGGTCTCATGTAATCTTTGCCTGGGCTTGACTTGAATCTTGGCCTCTTCCTTGTAAACACCTGTGATTCCAAGCATGTACTACCCTGGTTTCACAAGAGTTCTTGTACGAAGGTGGTCTGAAGATACTACAATGTGCTGGGGGAGAGGAGATGATAGTCTCACAGGATTTAACTCAGCTTTTCTACACATTTAGAGTGTGGGGAAAGTATGGCAGGAGACCACTAGGTGGTGAAGAAGCCACACGTGTGTAAAAGCAGGAGGGAAGACGAACATCTACTTGAACAGAAGCAGAATCTTCATCTAAACACATGCCAGCCAGTGGGTGAGGTTTAGGGTAGACATGGAGACTGACCTAGGACGAATGCTCACTAATGGGTACAAACTCTCACTGGGGGAGAGGACAAGGAAGTCCAGCCCGTGTGGCTGTCTTGCCTCTCCAGTGCAGTTAGACTCCTCCTCGGCCCTCCCCCACGAGATGCTGCCCACACACCACACTGATCCCTGCACTCTCCCACCAGCTCCATCTGGAATGCCTCTTTCCCCGCCTATCCTTTATGATTCAGTTGTCACCTTCTTCTGGAAGCCTTCCCCAATTCCACTTTCCCTTGCAAGACAGAACTAGCAAGCAGGACCTTTGTACTCTACTGTCCCTATCTACATCTTCTCCCTTCACAGGACTTCAGTGGATTTAGATATTGACCACAGACAGGTTAAGATCCTGGTGGATTCCAGTTAGTCGCAACTCATCACATGCTGGGGCTTTCTCATCCACAGTCTATCCATTGCTTTTGGGGATCCCGGGCTACCCTCTGCCTCAAGGCTTTGAGCTATCCTAGAAAGCTGAGTTGTTCACACCGGTAAGCAGTATAGACAGGACTAGCTACCTAACTTACATAGCCCAGTGTACAATGAACACCCAGGATCCCTTGTTCAAAGATTGAGAATTTCAAGATGCTGATTTAACATAGTTTGAAATCAGAGCTGGGCTCTTTGGGGGCACAGGGCCTTGGGTGATTACACAGGTCACACACCTGTGCAGCTGGCCTTGAGTTTGGGCTGGAGTAGAGTCTCAGGTGAGCCTTATGTCTGTTGGCAGGGACCTGTTAGGTGCTTATACTTTAAATTCCCTGACTTCCCAGACTCAAGAAAGAATGTTTAAAGCTTAGAAATTGGTAATAGGTAGACTTGGATTCAAATTCTGAGTCAATCAGTTACAGTACAAATCATGATTATAAAAGCTCATCTAAAAAAACCACAACAAAATAGGAAGTAACAACACTGCCATGAATAGTGTTGCAGCTTCCAATAAGATTGAATAGTGTTGCAGCTTCTAATAAGATTGATGCCTAGCACCAACAGCTACCTTGTTACTCTCTCCCGAATGAGCCATCCTGCTTGTCCTCAGAAATACCTGATCAGAGAGACAGAGGAAGATATTGAGCTTCACAGCTGGGTAGTCCTTGCTTAGTAAGCAGGATCCCCGGGTGGCAAGGCTGCTGCGAATTCCTCCTGAGTGCTCAGTGCTCTGTGGAACACCAATGGAGCCAGGCAAGAAGGGGGACAGGGAGAAGTCCAGAGGCCCTGGAGAAGTCCAATGGGGAGATGTGTCATCATTTATCCAACAGACATGTATGCGTGTTTCCTCAGCCAGGTTCCTGATATAATTGGTAAAGTAGGCAGAGTGTTGCTCTCTGTTAATGCAGCATGTGATTACTATTCCCATTGGATCCTGTGCCGCTGGCTGCAGCCCTTACAGGTGAGGGTTATTTCTTGGGTGTCTGCTCCAAGACTAGGATACTCCATGGACCAACCTCAAGATTAGAATGAAAGGGGTGTGTGTTTTTATTCTCAGTACCTGAAAGTCTTTGCAAGAAGGCTGTCTTCAGGCTACCCAAGCTCTGTGTGTGTGTGTGTGTGTGTGTGTGTGTGTGTGTGTGTGTGTGTGTGTGTGTGTGTGTGTGTGTGTGTGTGTGTGTGTGTGTGTGTGTGTGTGTGTGTGTGTGTGTGTGTGTGTGTGTGTGTGTGTGTGTGTAAGTTCAGGGGCTTGAATTTAGGGGCATTGCCCCTGAGCGTTTATATTCAAGGCTAGCATTCTACCACTTGAGCCACAGCTCCACTTCCAGTTTTTTGTTGATTAATTAGAGATAAGTCTCATGGATTTTCCTGCCTGGGCTGGCTTTGAACTATGATCTTCAGATCTCGGCCTCCTGAGTAGCTAGGATTACAGGCATGAACATGGCTCTGAGCTCCATTAAAATATTTTACTTTTGAATTCACATACATTAGTGATATGTGTGTGTGTGTGTGCGGGGGGAGTTCATTGTGGTAACTCCATAAGTGCACCCAATGTACTTAATTTAAATAGTGTTCTCTGAATAAATTCACTCCCTCAGTATAGTCCCCCTGTTGAACAACTTTTGGTGTGTTAGGCCATCATTACACACACACACACAGTGTGTTTTGATCTCTTTACACCCAGTTTCCTTTCCTTTTCCCCTCCCTTCTCAACAGTCTTTCTTTTTCATTCATACCCCAGTATGATTATCATCAAATCGGCAGATGGTAAAGGGAAAACTGGTTCTTTAAATGCAGAAGGCTAAAACTTAGACCTCTCTATCTCTCACCTTGTACAAAAATCAATTCAAAATGGATCAAAGATCTTAATATAAGATCAGAAACTTTGAGATGACTACAGGAAAACAGAAAACTCTGGGACATCCAGGCATAGATAATTATTTTCTGAATAGGACCCCTGTTTTTCAGAAAATAAGAGTAAAGAATTGACAAATGGGGGCACATCAAATTAAAAGTCTCTGCACATCAAAAGAAACAACTACCAGAATCAAGAGATAACCCACAGAATGGGAGAAAAGCTTCACCAGTTAGTCAACGGATAAAGGATTAATATCCAGAATAAAACAGACGGAGAACCAATAATCCAATTCATAAATGAGAAAACAAATAGACCAGTTCTCAGAAGGAGGAGGATATGTGGTTCATAAGTACACAGAGCTATGTTCAGCATCCTTAACTGTAAAGGAAATGCAAAATCTATACTACACTAAGATTCCATCTCACCCCGAGCACCTTTGCCTAAGAGCAGAGACCCAGAGTGCCTGGGAAATCACCTCCTAGGGACTGTCCTAAACCCATGACTGACACGTGCAGAGAAGCAAATTCTCCAGCTTCCTGTAGACAGCCTCCCTGGTATCACTTAGACTGTTTCCACAGTCTCCTCAGGATAGAGCTGAAGTTACTCTCCTGGTGTTTTTTCTGTATATAAACCCTTGATTGGCACTTTTCCTTCCTGTTCTTCATCTTCATTTAGCTACCTGTTTTTCCTGGAACCACCCACCCAAGATGGTAGCAGGAAAAAAAAGTAGCAATTCTGGATCTTCATGCTACTACAATAGATGCCATGTGTCAGAAGAAGCCATGAAGAACAATAACGTAGTGGTTTGCAAGTTACTTTTGTTATACATTAGGGAACATTCAATGTCATGCCTTAATGGCTAGCAGAATGGCTCCAGTGCTAGAGATACTGCTTTACAAGGGCAAGGCTCTGACTTCAAAACCCCAGTGCCATTGAAAAAAGAAACTGTCCCTGTAATAAGGTCACTCTCCCTCACTGGCACCAAGATATCTCTGACTTATGAATAGGAAAGGGGATGTATCATTGCATGCTGGGATTTGCACGGGACTGCCACGTATGGTCCGCCGGATCTAGAAAGAGCCCAGAAGTGGTTCTACAAGCAAGCGTGAGCTACTGTGTGTGCTATGTGGAAAGGAGCTGAAACACTCTGGGGAGCTTCAAGTTCTAGGCCTCCCTGAACTAGGTTCTCAGGACTTAGATTTGGACGTTCAGGCTTCTCTAGGCCCATGATTTGCTTTCTTACCAAACCCAGCTTGCCAGAACATTTCAGATTCCCTCCTCTCCTTATAGCTGACTGATAAGTACAGAGAAGCCCATCTTGAGTTCTCCTTCCTTGGTCCTGGGCAAAATGGTTTTTGTTGAAACTTTTATTGGAAGCCCCACCCCTGCCCTCTGCTCCACCAATGAACTGTCTCCATTTCTAGTCCAAATCACAGGCTGGTCATGGTGGAGCACATGAGCCACAGTACTGAGTGTGGACTGTGTGTATGGGGGGCAGAGGGTGGTCATGTTGTCACAATGTCATGGCTAGGCAGGGGAATGAGATCAAGTCCCAGAGGGCCTGGTTCTTCTTGCAACCAAACCTATGCTAGTCAAATACGGACACCTGGGCATTTGTCTGTTCAGCTCCCTGAGTGCTTTGTTCATCTCTCTAGCCCCTCAGCCTAGACCCTTCCCTTAGGGTCTGGACTTGCCCCTTGCATACTGATGGTCTTCTCCTTCCCATACCCCTCTACCATATAGTTTATATCTTACATACTACAGTGCTAGAGCCCCTGGTGCTTTGCCCTGTTTCTGTGGTAAAATTGGCAACTCCCTAACCCCTAGACTGAGCATAAGCCCTTGGAACCTCTTAACCCCAAAGACTGGGCTTCTATCCCTCTCTTCTGATTTCTGGACACCAAGTCTTTTAGAGTGCGGGGTGCAGACCCCATTCCCATATTTGAGTCCTTTTAGACTTTGATTAGATGGTGATGCTTATAAGCAAAGAGACCTGTCTTATCTCTTTAGGTCTTCAGAGCTGCTTGGGGTAGTATCTTAATATAGTACATGCTCATTGGATGGTTGATGATTTAATTGTAATCCTTGTTTCAGGCCTTGTCAAGGCCTGTCTTTGGGATTCACGCATGCATGGTATATCCATCCATCCTATCACCTGCTTAGTCACTGATAAATAGTTGTATCCGTAAGAGTGATTCAATCTCTCTACTCCTGTATCACAGATTGTTACTAGGTATAAGAACATGATATTTTGAAAGATCCACATACAGCATCAGCTATGGTTTCCCAATAGGCAGGGAAGGCTGACAAATAACATGGCAGAGAAGAAAAGGTTTCTACTCTGGTTGGTGAGTGTAAGACTCTCTGAGAATGGATATTTGCCCTTGTCAGCTGTGGGTGCAAGTGGCTCATGCCTTTAACCCTAGCTACATAAGAGGTTGAGACCTGAGGACTGAGGTTCTAAGCCAGCCTAGATAGGAAAGTCTGAGACTCATAGTTCCAAGTAACCGGCAAAAAGCCTGATGTAGAGCTGTGGCTCAATGGTAGAGACCCAGCTTTGAGTGAAAAAGCTAAGTGACAGTGCCCAGAGAGATTTAATGTGATGGACACTTCCCTGGATATAGAAAAAAAAATCCCTTTGGTACTCAAGGTTGAAGTCTTTTTCTTCAGGTAGTGGTGGAGTTTTCTCCATGGTGTCCTCCCATGGTTCTTGGAAGCCAGGCCACCTACAACTGTGAATGTGGCTGAGGTAGGCCTTGGAGGAACTCAGGCACGTGAACAGAGGTAGCCTGTTTCCTAGTTTCTATCTGTGTTGCTGCAGCAGCTTTGCCCCAGAGCAGTGAGAAAGGGGGACTGCTCTTCCATGAAGGAGACAAACCCCTTCTCTCTCAAATACATTAAGGAAATCCATAAGATTTAAGGGGACTTTAGGGGGACACACACTGAGCCCATCTTGCGTACAGGGGTGTACACAGGTGGACCTCAGCCTCAGTGGGGCTCAGGCTACGCAAAAGTCTAAAATGCACAGGTGTGGGTAGATGTGGGCAGTGCCTCCTGAGAGCAGTAAGAGTTGAACTCACTTCAGCTGAGCCTCATGAAGATCTTGTACAAAGGCCTGCAGGTGTGAGGGCACACCAACGATGCACTGGAAGCCCCCAGGGAACTGCCTGGGCGCAGTCAGGGAGAGAATGGAGGAGGAGGAGGGGAGGGTCTGGTGCAGTCGTCTTGGGGGATGGTGGAAGTGAGGGTGGAGGGGATGGTAGAAATGGCAGGTTTGCGCTAAGGGCAAGTGAACTAACACACTGAGGACAGTTTGTTCTGTCCACTACATCCCCAGTGATACAGTTACCCACTGTTCTCCAAGTGGACTATTAGAAATGCAAATGCCTACTGACTCAGGAAACTGGAAAGTAGGGATCAGCAGTCCATACATGCTTGCTTGCTTGCTTGCTTTTTCTTTTTCTTTCTTTCTTTCTTTTCTTTTCTTTTCTTTCTTTCTTTCTTTCTTTCTTTCTTTCTTTCTTTCTTTCTTTCTTTCTTTCTTTCTTTCTTTCTTTCTTTCTTTCTTTCTTTCTTTCTTTCTTTCTTCTGATCCTGGGGTTTTAACTCAGGGCCCAGTCACTGTACTTGAGCTTTCGTGCTCAAGGCTTTACCATTTGAGCTACAACTTCATTTCTGGCTTTTTTAAAAATCATTAATTGAAAATAAGAGTCTCATGCATAAAATTTCCTGCCTGGGTTGGCTTTGAACTCAGATCCTCAGATCTCAGCTTCCTGAGTAACTAGGATTACATGCATGAGCCATCATCCATGCTTTTTTATGCCTCTTGGTAATATCTCAGACTAAAGTTTGAAAGGTGTGGGTACAGTGAATAGTAGGCTTTAGAGGCTTTAGTTAAATGGGGATGGCTCAGGCTGGGGGAGGGAGGTGAAGCAGAGGCAAACAACTTACTGCATGACAGTCCGTGGTGTTCTGAAGACAGGTGTTTCTTTGCGGGTCTCTTCCTTTAAGGGATATTGACAGTCACCAGGAATCTATATCACCTCCCCAAAAGTAAATGGGCAATCTGGGGCCCACAGGACTTACATGATTTGCTGAAGGCCAAGTTAACACTAAATTGGCCTGACAACCAAAGCATGGCTTTCTGCTTATCCCTCTGGCTACCACTGCAGTCCAGAGGTCCAGGCTGTGGAAGCTGAGCATCCCTGCTGGACTAGGTGGGTGGAAGGGACACCCAGTTTGAAGCTGGCCTCATGTGAGCCAATCCTGAGGCCAATGAGAGTGAGACGATGCCTTCTGTCCTCATTTCTGTCCTCCAAAGACCATTAGTTGAACTTCCATGAGGCTTGTTATGTGCACTGGAGAGCTGAGGACTTAATAAAAGGAATCTTCTCAACCACCAGCTGGTGTCCCTTTGGTACTCACTCCTAGGGCTGATGGGTTAAACCATGAGGTTAAGTGAGAAAAGCAGGGTGAGAAACTACTCGTGTGCTGTGATTGTAAACGACCACAGAATTAAAAAAGAAAGGAAAAAAAGGAGACACTATAAGAGGGTGTGAGGGCAGAATCCTTCATGCTAAGGAAAATTCTCTTCCTTTCTCAAGGCGTGATTTGTGGCTGCGATGACATGTGTGATGTACTTATATGTATTTATTTACACAGAGCTGTGTACACAGAAGGCAGTGTACATGCTGAGTATGGGTCCTCACCTCCATGTAGGGTTCAGCTTTCTTGCTCCTTGAAGTCTGTCCCTAAGACCAGCAAAGGGCAGGATAAGAACAGGATGCTGGGTCCTAGCTGAGATGAGAGGGACTTTGACATTGACCCTAGCTTCTTGTAATGTGAGGCCTCTGAGTCTCACTGAAAGTCTTTTTCCCTGATGCTGTGAGCTGGAGGCTGGTAAGGGAACCCCAATCCTAGGCCTGAGTCTTTCTCCAGGTCATCCTGATAATAGCCAGTCATCTTACAAAGACCACCCAACACCTTTAAACACAAAATAGTCTTTATTTGTCAACGAAGGCTACACGGGATCACTTCTGGTTTTGTTTTTATGGTTTCTAGAAGGTATCTACATCTGCATCTATTTACAGCCTTGATGGTATTTACACAGTCAAGAATACAGTGTTAGAAACACCAAAGTGTTGAGAAAAAAAACTTCTCAAAATTAGTTCCAGACTTCAGGAAAACAATTTCCACATGGTAAGGCCAGAGTCTCCAGTGTTGGTTGTGTCCAGAGACAGCTCGGGACAAGTCCTTCTGCAGAAACGGTAGGTTCAGAAGTCCTCAGAACAACAGGCGCATTTAGAACAGTGGGGTCCTGGTGATGGGTGAATCAGGGGGTTCCTGGGGTGCCGCAGACACCTGTGGCTCAGCTTCGGCCGCAATTGCTGAGTGTGCCCACAGGTCAGTCCTTCCTTGGCTGTGTGCCTTCAGAATCCATCACATCTTCTTGGGGACCAGGAGGTTTCCCTGTCTCATGCTTTTGGCATTCCTCGGAGGGTTAAGAAACACAAGGGAACCCCTGATACCTGGTCATCCACATCTGCGGTGAAATCTCAGAGCGCACCACTGTTCCAGGCAGTCAAGTACACAAGGCTGGTTTTCGAGAATGTAAAGGTTGGAAAGGATAAAGTTTCTCTCTGTCACCTGAGCAATGAGTCTTTAAAATGAGTCTGTAGTGGTGGAAGGTTAAATAAAAGGGCTTTGAACCATACAGTTCTTTCTTTTTATAAAAAAAAATTCCCTCGTCTTCAACAAAATATAGACAACTGTTTACGCCTGGCTGGGAATGGTGTACCTTACAAGGGGAAGGTTTTTAGTCCTAGTGAGGATCCCAAGGGAAAGAAGACATTGGGCTTTTTTCTGGGTCCCCCTGAACCAGGAGCCACCTCCTGGGCTTAGTGGTTACTGTAAGGAACAACAGAGCTGGCTTTGTGCATTGGGTGATCAGACAGACCCCAAAGCCTAGGGCACTTACTGAGGACCAGGGAGCCCATCCTTGTAGGCAGAGCTCAGTATCACACTGCCACCAAGTGGTGACTACAAAATATAAGGCTGCAAATGATTAAAAAAAAAACCCACCTTCTAAGATGACACACAGAAAGCCTTGTCATTGCATAATGAAAATCTCTGCCATCTCTAAAGATGACACAGTCACAGCTGAAAAGGCCCTTTCTTCTTCTTCTTTTGTTAAAGTTGTATTCCTTTATCTCTAAAGCCCAGTTTCCTTCCCTTCCCATCATCTTCTGCTCCCAACCCCTGCCGTTCCTAATTATCTAGGACAATACCTTCTGGCCAGTTTCAACCTTCAGGTGGTTTCCTAGATTTCAAATGTTCCATCCCTAAGTAGAGTCAGTCATGAGTGTGGTCCTTGAACTAGTTCTCAGACAGTGAATCTGAGCCAAGTGTCAGAGATTGTCAAAGGTATGTTTTTTTTTTCCCCAAGAAGTCCCTTCTTAATAACGTTCTGCCCTCCAGCAATTTCTGTTCAACGGGTCAAAGTTGGTGGGGGGAGATCAATAAAGTCTTACTTCAGCTAGAGTGAGAGGGGCTGAGGATGAGGGAATGTCTGACAGCTGAGAAGGCAGGATCTATTCTCAAAGAAACTTTCTAGGATCAGAAGCGATGTCCTACAGAATTGTGTACATGGGCCATGGCCACTGTTAACAAATGGGCAGATTTTTTTTTGCCAGTCCTGGGCTTGAACTTTGGGCCTGAGCACTATTCTTGAGCTTCTTTTTGCTCAAGGCTAGCACTCTACCAATGGAGCCACAGCACCACTTCTAGCTTTTTCTGTGTATGTGGTACTGAGGAACCAAACCCAGGGCTTCATGCATGTAAGGCAAGCACTCTACCACTAAGTCGTATTCCTAGCCCAGCTTTTTATTAGTGCCAAAAGGGTCAGTATGAGTAAGGATGAGATCTAATGCTTGGAGCCCACTACGTAGGCACAGGGAACTCTGTCTGATGTCTTCAAACTCGCCTTTGCCATGGGATTAGGGCTGCTGGTCTCCACAGGACAGACTGAGAGAGGAGGCACTGAATCATCTGCCAACTTAATGAAACCAGAACCAGAGGACCAAGGCCAGAGAGCCTGCCCAACAAGACACAATTTGACAAGCGTGTCACAACATTGCCTATTTTAGAGCTGGAAGTTCCTTCTCTAGAGCCTGGTGATGCTTTACCCTTTCTCCTTGACAGAATCTAGGCTTTCTTTGGGAGGTAAGGACGGGAAGTATGTAGCCCAAGGTAAAATATAGGATCATTCCTTTAAATAAAGGAACATTCAGTAGTATCTGTGCTTTTTGATTCCTTAAAAAAAATCTATTCTTTCTTGGGGAGGAGAGCAGAGCAGAAAGGACATACTGGCTGGGAAAGCAGAAGGAGATGGTTTTCTGGGACCACACTATCTCTGACCTCCAGGTGGGTGTTCCCAGTAGGTCTTGACTGATATCAGGAATCCATGATGGGATTTATCAACTAGGCCATCTGGCAGGAGGGCACTGTCCTAGGGACCTTATAGCATAAGTACATTTTAAGCGGCATGAGCCTTTCTTGGTTTGTTTTGTTTTTAAGATGGAACTACTTGTATTCTTCAGGCCCCATCCCATCCCAGAATGCTCCAGCTAGCCAGGAGCCCCCATTGCCAGGTCATGTACAGTGGGTCCAGGAGCATTGATTCTGACGCAGCAGAGCTCTGGATCCAGAGGCCATGGGCAACCAGTGGACAAACAGGCGACACAGGACACACTGTGCTAGCAGTGTGATGTGTTTGGAAACAGGAAGAGCACTTAGCGAAACATCCTCTAATCCCAGTGGGATGACGGTAAGGCAAGTCCTCCCCTCCCCGAGCAGCTTCGGATGCCTCCCTCTGCCAGGCAGAATCCAGACTACACGTTGCTCCCATTCTCCTGCAGTAAGAGACTTTCTTGGTTTGTATTACCTCGTGTCATATGCTGAAGACTCTATGAGTAAGGCTATAAAGGTGCCATGAGCTTATCAGTCCAACAAGGTTTCCACGGGGAATAGCTCAGACTCAGAATTCATTTTCCACACTTAATGTAAATGTAACCCATAAAAGTCCCATTTTCTAAGAAGCCCAGCTCAAAAGGAAGCATGTTGGCTTCCCCTCGGGTCTCCCAGAGCCTCCTGTGAGTGGTAATGGCAATGGTATCTAGGCAGATGAATCAGGAACGGAACCCTTGGACAAGGAGCTCCCAGCTCTTGCTGTTACCCTCTTCTGCCCTCTTTGCTTCCCCTGACCTGCTGGATGCTCCCTCCTTTAGTCAGTCCTCCAGGGTGGGCTGTACCTGCTCTGGAGAAGCCTCCATTCTCTTCTGGATGACACAGGCAGAAGTTTTCACAAGCACAATGCTAGCCTGGTCTTTCAGGGTTTCAGGCTTTGTTCCTGATCCTGATAGGGTTATAGGACATTGAAAGGTCATATCAGAACCAGCTCTTTCCTCCTTACCTTTTAAATGAAAACTTGGCTAGGCTTCTTTAGACAGGAACTTCCCAGAAGGCATTTTCTGAAAACCAGGCTGCTGCTTCCTAGCTCTAGAATCAGCTTGTTTAGGGGAAACAGAGGAGACTCAGAAGCTAGTAAGAAGGATGCTTGGCTCATCACTTTCTGACTCATCTCTTTGGCTAACACTTTTTTTTCCTTATGTATCTTTCCTAGATCAAAGGCCACCAAGCACCTTTCTCTACACTCCTATTTCTTAGTGTTGGCAGCTGAGCAGTGGAGGAAGACGTCCAGAGTCATGGGGAGAGGACTTCCATCCATCGCTTCCCTGGACATGGTACCCCATGGAGGGCTTGCTATGCAGTGCTGGTTCTCACAACTGGCTTTGGGAGAGAGGAGGAGATAAGGGACATTATGGAAGATCAACCAATCACAGACATCCTGGGTGCTTTCACCTCTTGGAGAGGATGGGGCTCGTTGCTCCAGGATGTTATGTCACCAGACTGGGGAAGAGGACCTGGGAGATACTTCTCTATATCCCAGTATGGGGATGGCACTGACAACTACACGCGATTTGCAAAAGGGGAAGGGTCGTCATTTAGCCTCAAAATATAAAGCTTGGACGGGAGTTTAGGGCAGCTTGCAAAGGCGCTGAATGACATCATGGAAATTTCCAGAGCAAGATGATGCCATCTGGGGTCCTTTAGAGGCACAAAAACACAGTGAGTAAAAACCCACCATTTGTCTGTGGGAGCCTAGCCCAAGGTCTGGAGGCTCTACAGGCCCATGAACTCTCTGCGCCCTCCCTCCTGCCCGACCCAGTCTAAGAAGAAAGGGTTACACAGGAGACAAATCATCACAGACACGCATGTCTCACATCACACTGGGTATCTAGGGAATGGGTGAGGACACACCCCAGAAGAGGGGTTACCCTCAAAGAAGAGAAACATAGCTCAAACAACAGGGAAAATTCCTTAGGGAAAAGGGGAACAAGACAATAAAGTTTCCATTGTTATCACACTACAGGAAAAAAAAAATATCTTCTGTTTTCTTTGCCAAAAAAAAAAAAAAAAGAAAAAAAGTGTGAAGGCCAAATTTGTGTTTTCTTTTCTTTAAAAAAAAAAAAAAGATGTTGCATGAGTTATCGATGCAACCAGTATCTTTTTTTTGTTTGTTTTCTGCATTTGTTTATAAAAAGGATTTTTTTTTTTTAAAGTACAACACAGTCAGATATGCGGCCACAAAAGTGTAGCTGTCTTTGGCAAGAAGTCCAGGCCTTGGCCTCTCTTGTCACCTTCGGCCCATCTCACTCTGTCTCATGAAGTGGATATTGTTGACGCTGTCTGACAGTTCTGGGTACTGCTCAACAGAGATCACGAAGAAACCATCGTAGCCTTGTACCCTCCCTGTGTTCAGCACCTGCTGCTTCTCCCCCTCTGTCCAGGCTCGCAGGCCTTCTTCCCCTTCCCGAAGTCTCTGCTGTTCTCGGGCCCAAGCCTGGCTTACGGCTCTCTGCCGGGCCAGCTCCAGCACCCGTGCCTTCTCCTCATCCAGTGTGGTCCCGTAGCGGGTGTTCAAGCACAATGCCCTATACTGCAGCTGGATGTCTGTGTAGCGTCTAGTCCTGCCATTGAGCATGGTGTTGATCTGGGACACGGTGACATTGACCCCATTCTCCAGGGTTCGCTGGCCCCCACTGAGGCCCAGGATGGCCAAATCACTTTCTGAAGACCCTGGTTTCACAAAGTAGTGGGTGTCCATCCCGTCAATGGTAAAGTGCAGGTTTTCTAGGTAGTGGGCATTGTTCAAGATGGTAGCAATCCTCCGTCCATCCTCATTGGCTACACTGATGATGTCTGTGGTCACTCGACCATCCTTCAAGGCAAACTTGACCCCCTTGCCAAAGATGGAGCCTTTAAAGGCAAACTTCTTTGTTTCTGGGGCCTGCTGGCAGCTGGTGATCGTGGAACCGTAAAGTTGGTCAAAGCGTTCTAAAGTGACGAAGGCTTTGAGCTGCTTCTGCACTTCACATTGGACCCCGAGGATAGACTGATGGGAGAGGACAATGGGCAGGGGGAAAAAGAATGTAAAAATACACGCTAGAGTCAGCTTAAATACCTACGTCATACCTACCAATATTTATTAGAGAGTAGCACTTATCTCTGCAACTGACTATCAGAAACCCAGTCATCCTTCGTCCATTCATCCATTGTTCTCCCCCTATCCCCTTTATTCAGAACTGTTTAAGTTGTCTCTGCTCTGGGCCAGGACCTTTTAAGAGCACTGAAGAAAGAATAGGGAGTCAGTTATCATCTTTGTTCTTAAAGAACTTATCATTTTGGGGGTGAATATATGACAGCAATAATGGCGATCAGAAGTGAGGACCAGCATGTTCAAAGAGTAGTAGCTGTAGCTAACATGTCTTGATCTTCCAGCTAAATAATGACCATTCATCTGGTCTGAACGCCACAGTAACTTTATATAGGAAGTACTGTTATTCCATTTTTTGCTTCTAAGGAAACTAAGTTCAGACAGGTTATCACTGGCTCATAGTCATACGACTAATACCAAGTGGACATTCAAACCCATGTCTGCCTGATTCTAACTCTCTTCCGAGGACTACTATAGTAGAGAGGCAAACAAAGCACAGAATGATCCCAGCCTGAAGTTGAAGGAGAAAGGGAGAAGGTCAGGGTTGAGGACAGCTTCACACTTGGAGGGTGAGGGGGCCGATGTTACAGTGAGGATTGATAAGAAATGCAAAATAAGAGGCAAGTAGTGACTTCTATCAACTCTCCTACAGCTTTATGGCTCTGCAGCAGGATTACATATGACTTTCAGGGAAGGCCACTGCCAGGTAGTTGCTTCCTACATACTCTTTGGGTGCCCCTGCCCCTGTACGTAGCTGCTGGTGGTCCTTGCTAGCTTGGCATACCATCCAAGGCTCAGGGAGCTCAGGGAAGGGCTCCAGGGTGATATCAGAAACTCAGGGAAATGGCCTGAGAAACAGGCCCACAGGCCTCCCACTGAAATTAAGTCATCTGTATAATTAATAGAACCCTGTCTGTGAACAATTATTTCCTAGAGTTTCACGGATGCTGGAGTGCTCAACAACAAAGATCTCCGATGCTTGCCAAGGGCAGAAATCAATAATTCATTGACAGGGGAGGCTGGCAAACAGGCAAAGACAGGGACTAAGGCATGCCTGGTGGTGAGGGGAGAGTTGTGCTGCTGGGGATAGCAGATGTTAGGACACATGGGATAGGGCCTGGGGTGGTGGGCACTAGAGAGGGAGGCAGAAAGCAGACAGGTACTGTGCCCTTAGCTTAAGGGGCAGAAGGCTGGCCTAGCAAGTGTGAGGCTCTGAGTTCAAACCCCAGTGATGAAAAAAAAGCTATCCCATGGTTGTAATCTTAGCTACTCAGGAAGTTGAGACCTGGAGGATCATGACTTGAAGCCAATTCAGGCAGAAAAGTCCATTTCCAAACAGCAACACAAAACCAGTTGGAGACATGGCTCAAATGGGAGAGCACCATCTGAGTGAACATGCAAGATAAAGCACAAGGCCTTGAGTTCAAATTCTGATACTGGGGGAAATAAAGAAAAGGAAGAAGATAAGAAGAGAGAGAAAAAGAGAGAGGGGGAGAAGAGGAGAAGGATAAGTTTTATGGCTTAAGTTTACAACCTTTTTTTAGACACTTCCTTGGCTAAGTTTCTCTCTGAACCCTGGGTTCCTCATCTGTGAAATGGGATGTTTGTATTTTTCATCCATTTAGTCATCCAACAAAAGTTCCCTGTGCACCTATAAGTTGCTGGTCTATATACTAAATGAGATCCCTAACTTTAACCTGTTGGGCTCAGAGTTCAATGGAGAGATAAGAAAGTAGGACTTACAATACAGTGTAGGGGAACCTTGCAAGAGTAAATCTCAGAGTGACCTTTGAGCACTGAGGTGCAGACTCACATTCTTGAGTCTAGGGAAAGAAGACAGATAAGCTGAGCCCTAAGGGAATGAGTCTGGAGTAAGAAATATGGCTGTGAGTTTCCAGTTACCAGCAGGATGCCACGTGGTACCATGCTTTCCTCCACAGTCTGCCTCCCCTAAGCTAGAATCCCCTGGAAGGCCTGGTCTCCCCTTGATTCACCCCTACATTCACCAGGGTGATTGTAGCTCAAGCACAAAGTCCTCTTCTGGTCCACAACTGTGAGTGGGGGTGGGGTTGGAAGAGGAGAAATGAAATGAGTACATGAAATGAAGGGCTGGGACAAGACATTTTTCTTTTTAAAGGATCTTTCTGGCCATATAATCCTGTCTTTGAAATTGGATCATAAAAGCAAGATGAGAGAAAGGGACTTAAAGGAAAAAAAAAAGAAAGCACCTATAGCCAACCCTGTACTCAGCAAGATGACTCAGAACAGAGCAACCTGGTTGAATCTCAACTCTGGTCCTTCCTTGATGTGTGTCATTGTAAACCCTCATCTACCAAACCAAAGGCGGCAGTAACACCATGGGGTTTTTCTCAGTTAACTTATGTGGAATACCTCACATAAGACCAGGTGCATTAAATGTGCAGAAAATGACACATTCATATTTAGAACACACCCTCTTTCTTTACCCCTTTGTGTGTGTGTGTGTGTGTGTGTGTGTGTGTGTGTGTGTGTGTGTGTGTGTACAAACACATGTGCACGCATCTGGGTGTGTGTGCACATACAAGCTGGTATTGGGGATTGAACTCAGGTCCAAGGCCACTCACCCTTAGCTTTTTCACTCAAGGCTGGTGTTCTACCACTTGAGCCTGTCTTCACGTCCAGCTTTTTGGTGGTTAACTGGAGATGAGTCTTACAGACTATTCTGCCTGGACTGGCTTCAAACTGCAATCCTTAGCTGTCAGCCTCCAGAGATTTCGGGAATGAGCCACTGGCACCTGGCTTTTCCTTGCCCCTTTGCTCCTCTAGTGGCAAAGGCTTATTATTTTCATGAGACGCTGAATGCAACAAAACTTTGTGCAGCTCTTCAGTGTCTGAGTACTGCTCTCCCTGAGTCTCCAGGTCTGCCTGAAATAGGATTGCTAAATGAGTTACTAAACTGTATCTGGCAGTCTCTGTGGAGGTGCTACTTCCATTTCTATCACTAGCCCATGCTTTCTGGCCCCACCTGCAATGTTGGGATGGCCTGTACTGGGCCTAGGACAGTTACCTTGCTGTTGTCCCATTCCTGTGTTTTCATCTGTGTGTGCACCAGCTCATAGGATGGCTCCATGGCATCTGTGTCTGGTTTGGGATAGCCAGGGATCACATTGTGCAGCTGGAATCCAAAGGTGAGCAGCCAGCTGTTGACATCTGTGGGAAGAGAAGCAGAAACATTGACTTGCAAAGAGAAAATTCACTGAAGAAAACAACTTCTCTTCCTCTCTCCATCCTCTTTTCAGCCATTAGGGCCTTGGGGCATGTCCATGACTTCTACTCCTGCCTTGGATTCCTTCCTCTGCCTTCCTTTTCCAGTTTCTACACGGGGATTGAAGATCTGGCTCTGCAGGAAGGGGTTAGCTGTCAGCATCACATTCCTTAGGGTTCCTAGTTATAAAATATCAGGTGTGGGGATAGAGTGTTACCATGAGCAGTTTGCACACTGAAGATTTAAAACAGGAAGAGAAGGAAGAGGGGTGAGGTGTATGGCCAGGCACTTGGTCCAGTGACTTTTCATGTGCTGAGTGGATTTTGCGTCATACATTCTCCCACTCAAGATACTGAAAGGGGAATGAGACCTGGACATGAATAACTTTTTCAACAAGATAGATGATCACAGGAGGGTGGAAATCTTTCCCTTGACAAGCTGACAAGCCCACATGAAGATGACATGGAAGCTGGACACTGAACACTGTCTATTTTGTCAAGCACCATGGAGATAGAAGTGGCATTTTATGTGAATATGACTGCATAAGATGAAGGCCTAAGAAGAAAGGTACCACAGAATGGGGTCTGTTAAGCAGTTAGCAGCTCAGAAATGCAGAGAAAGAACCAGAAAGGACATGGGGGTCACCATATCCACCATGTTCCCCACTTCACCAGCTGCTAGTGAAGATTCAGTACAGCAATATACAGACATGTATCTGTGTGGGGCAGTTTTTGGTTGCCTTCCTTTGCTTTTGGGGGGGGGGTACTTATGTAGTTTTGGGGAAGTAGACTCAGCAGTGGATCATGCGACTAGACATTTTATCCCCCTCACCCTAATGATTATGCCATACTTTGTCATGGGCCCCAAGCCTGACCAACTAGAGCATCTCTCTAGTCCCTGGAAGTCATTTTGGGGAAAAGATGCTCTTTTCTTCTTGACATCACTGGATAGACCCTGTAACTAGAAAATATGAGCACTCCACACTTACAGACTACTTTTGTTTTAGTGTTAACTGAGTTGTGACATCTCTTTCTGAAGGCAGGGTTCCCAGAGGCATTTGTGAAAAGTGGCTTCGGGCCATTTGCTCCATGAAGACAGGCAAGTAACCTGACTCTTATCTGGATCTTGCATACAGGTCTGTCATAGAGTATATAAAACTAACCCAAATCTTGGTGATTTAACAGACTGGGAAATGAGATGCAAGCTGAAAATGTTGGGTGGTGAGTTGCTTTGTTAAAAATGGATTTCAGAGACCAATCTAATAGTCATAGGAAGCATTGTAGAGTCAAGGAGCCCTGATGTGTGAGACTCTGCGCAGACTTCTCCACCATGTGGAGCTTCAAATATGTCTCATCTCAGGGCCATCTCCGGGGGTTGTCACCAAATTTAATGCAGACCCTCTCTGCAAGTGCTTGGCACAGAGCAGTTAGTCATTCCAGTGTTATTCTGGAAGGAGACCATATGCAAAGAAGGAGGGGGCAGGGAGCAATAATATTTTGGCAAGCTGCAACCATTTTTTAATGGAAAAAGTGTATTTCCTCTTGCACATTCTTTTCTAGCTATGGTAACCTGCCAACACGTCTCACAGGAAGCTCACTGGAGGGTGAGGCAAGGGGCGTGCTTAATGCAGACAGATGCAATGGATATGTCATCTAAATCTGTCAGGGTTCTCTAGACCTAGCAGCCAACTTGAGTGAGGTGAATGCTGGGAAACACCATCAGGATACCCATGTTTATCCCCAGGCCCTAAGTAGTATGTTTCCATCACACCTGCACACCACCTTGTTCTCCCGTCTTGCTCATGCTTGAGTCTCTTGCTCTCAACACAGTGCTTGGAATTCTTCCCTGAAAAAGGAATGTGCCTATTACCCTGGCAGAAACAGGGTGCAGATGTTGAGTTTGGGGACCAGGAAGCCATTTTCATTTAGGGGCACTTAGCGGAGCTAGACACATTATATTCTTTCTCTCCTTTTATAATGGGCTAATCTCACTTTCTGGAAGGCCTTTCTTTCAATCACCCACTTGGAAGTAGGCCTCAAAGGTCGGGCTGTCCCATAAAATCTCCCCAGAATGCTCTGGAAGAACAATCTCTCTTCCTCTACTATTCAATCATCTATGCCATCCATGGTTGAACAGCATGTGTCTGTGTGATGTCTTAGAGCAGGAATTCCTGGAGACAGGATTATTTTTCTATCTCCAGTGGCTAAAATAAAACAATGGCTGCCCAATGGAGGCATGTGTGGGATGAAGGAAACTGCCAAGGGGATCATTCCACAGAGGGGGAAAAAAAGACCTGTAGACGACCAGGTTTGCACAGTGGAATGCATATGCTCCACCCCCGCCCCCCCTCCACTATAGATTCTCATGAAATGTGCTGGCTTTACACAGACCTTACTGCCTCGTTTGCTCTAGGGGTCCTCTGTGACTAACCTAGAAAATGGGTCTTTGCAGGGAGAACTGTGGCTGCTGAGGGACATCCTACCTTTGGGACTCATGGGACACTTTCTACTCAAGTTGGTTTCACAGCAGTGAAAAATAAAACACTTTTTGGAGCAGAGGGTGAAGGAAAGGAACCCACATGAATTGCGCCCTGTGCTAGCTGTGAAATGTATCTCACACCATCCCTGCACCCAGGATAGGATGAAGTGGACATTTGTTTCCTATTTTGTTCCAAGTGTTCTTTCTTCTTTTGCTACTCTTTTCCTCTGTGATCCAGCTCTTTTTGCTCTGGTTATTTTTGAGATCGGGTCTTTCTTTTTCTTTGGGCCAGCCTGGACTGCAAGCCCCTATTTATGCTTTCTAGGTAGCTGGGATGACAGCTACATGCTGAGAAGATGTCTCAAGAATGGTTTTTTGTCCAGGCTGGCTCAGAACCACAATCCTCTAAATCCCCACTTCCTGAGAAGTTAGGATTATAGGCATGTATCACTACTGCCCAACTTGATATTGTCTTAATCTTCCATTTTTCTCTCTATTACTGACTTTTCCCCATTACTTGACTATGTCTGCTTCAGTTTAAAAGAAAAAATAATTTTTGTGTGTGTGTTCATATTGTGTCTGAAGCACAAGCTTGGGTACTGTTCCTGAGCATTTTTCCTCAAGGCTAGTGTTGTACCATTGGAGCCTTCTGGCTTTTTGGTGGTTAACTGGAGATAAGAGTCTCTCAAATTTATCTGCGTGGGCTAGCTTCAAACCTTGATCCTCAGTTCTCAGCTTTCTGAATAGCTAAGATTACAGGCATGAGACACTAACACCCAGCAACAGTTTGTGTGTGTGTGTGTGTGTGTGTGTGTGTGTGCGCACCATGTGTGCTAGTACTGGGATTTGAACTCAGGGTCTTGCATTCTCACTTGGCTTTTCTGCTCAAGGCTGGTACTCTACCACTTAAGTCATACTTCTACTTCTGGATTTTTGTGGGCCAATTGGATATAAAAGTCTCTCAGATTTGTCTGCACAGGCTGGCTTTGAACTACAATCCTCAAATCTCAGTCTCCTGAATAGCTGGGATTACAGATGTGAGCCACTGGCCCCTGAATTTAAATTTTTTTTTTTTTTGAGGTTGCTCTAAGGGGTATGATGTGCATACTCACCTAATCAGAGACAGAGTAGGTATTCTAACTTCAATTTACAGAACAAGAAACTGGAATTTAGACCACTGATACATTTTTGCAACCTGTCATAGTTTAGAGATGGTGCATTTTCCTCTCTCATTTCTCTCTCCGAAGTCCAGATTTTCCATTCCATCATCACAAATTGAAAAGGGATTTTTTTTAGTGATATCTTAACCTAAATTATTAGGAGTTCATAACCAACTTAATTTCTATGTCAAAAACTTTCCAAGTTCTAAGGAGTTTATCCAGTGAGATATTAGGATTTCATGGTGATAAAAGGCTTTCATGATCAAATAAGTTTGAGAAATAATGGGTAAGTATATTAAACAGATCTTTCTACCAGGGGACTCCTTAGAGCCTTTCACAAGCTGAAATGTACTATAAAAATTTGAGAATGATAGTGGCCCTATCGAATTTATTTGATGTCAGAACCATTATTTTCAAAATGTTCTCTGAGCTAGTGTTGCAATACACTTTGGAAAATGATGCTATCAGGCATAGTCTATGTTCCCTGCTACCCCATACTAGTTTCCCCAAAGAAGTGTAAGCCATGTCAGGTAACCAGAGCACCAGTGTGCTCCCCACTCCAGGGAGAGGCCAGATCCTCACCTGTCATGAAGCACTTGATGTCCTGAGAGTTGCTGATGGGGTTATTGTTTTTAAACATGTAGAGATTAAAAGGCATGAGGTTGCTGCTACTCAGATGCTTCCACAGCTCATGGTTTGGGCTAGTCCAGCGTCCAGCCAGCACATCGTAATCCCGTCGGCCCATGTGGACAAGCTTGGTAAATGGATCATAGAGGCCACCATGGTAGCCAATGATGATCTGGAAGTTGGGGTTGGTGTCCATGTAAATCTCCCCGAAAGCCGTATACAGGATCTGCTTGATCATCAAGCCTGTCCCACTGAAGACAGCAAGTGGGGTCCCAACGTTGTCACACGCTATGTAAAACTCATCGCCACTGCTCAGCTCCATGGCAAAGAGGTGTCCCTGCAGGTCATAGTAGAGGGACGTGATCTCAGAGCTGGAGTGGTTGTACAGGTGGGTGACCTTGGTCGGGTTGGTCAAATCTGCATAGAAGAACTGTAGGTGATGGCTGTGGCTACTCTTGCTGGATACCCGCCGACCCAGGCCATCGTAGCGGTACCTGACGCTCCATCCACTGGCCCGGTTGTAGGCCTTAATGAGCAGGCCGGCTGAGTTGTATTCAAAGACATCCCCTCCCCGCTGCCGTAGGAAGCCATCCTCATCCATCTTGTATTGCACGTCACCCAACCTAGTGATACGATCACGGAGATCATACCGTATTGGAGTGAGCCGCGCACTGTTCCCAGGGCTCAGCAAATGTAGGTTCCCATTGAGGTCATAACTGTAGCGCCAGAGTGGCCGGTCATTTATGGATACTGCCTGCAGCTGGCCATCGACATCATACTCATAGGAGTAGCGGGTGGTATTGGCATAGGGCCCTACCTTCAATTCCTTCTTCACTACTCGCCCCATGTTATCATACTGGACAGTCATCCAGTACATGAGCGAGCGGAAGATCTCATACTGCACTTCCTTCATCCTGCCATATGCATCAAAGTGCTTGGTGTGGGTCATGACCGCTGTGGTAATGATCTGGTTAATATCATAGTAGATGACCCCAAATTTCCCAAACTGCTCTGTCTTGCCTGATACGTCATCATAGCGATAGAGATCGATGGGCAGTGGCGTCTCGTTGATCACAGCCTGCATGCTGGTCACTCGGAAGCTGTTGTCATAATTATAATCAAAACGGGCATTGACCATGCCTTCCTCTGTGAAGCGGAAGATCTGCCGGTCAATCAGGGGCCCGATCTGACGGTAGCGGATGGTGCAGGTGAAGCCCTCGTTCTGCAGGTTGATGGTCTTCAGCATGCCTGCTGTCTCGTCATAGGTGAAGCTTACTTTGGTCGTGTCATATAGTGTCTCAGCTAGCTTGGACAACTTGCCATACTTGTAAATCACCCTGCGGCCGGTGCCCAAGTAGAAGGTGTGCAGAAGGTGTCCGTCTTCAGTGAAGTCTTGGATAACTGAGGCATTGCCCTCAGGGGGCTGGTAGATGTTCCTGTAGTAGCCCACTGAGCGAATGGTCTCCAGGGTTTGCCGAGCCACATTGGGCATTGTCACAGATGCCAGGCGACCATTCTCATCAAACTCGAACATGTACTGCTTCTGGCTGTGGAGGAGCAGCATCATGGACTGGAGGGAGAGGAAAACTAGAGATGAGGTGAGTGTGAAGGAAGAAGGCAGGTCTAAGTACCCAAGACTCAAAGAAATCAGAGTAGAAGGCCAAGGAAAATGGTGGTTCTCCTAAGCCATGCCCAACCAGAGCTTTCCAACCCAGAATGCTATCAACAGATTACAGATATGCTGACTGGGCTTTCTTTCAGCCTTTTGGCCCTGTAAGGCTGAGTCTTAGAATGCTCTATGGTTTTTCCCTTCCTGTAGTACAGGTCTGGTCAATTCTGCCTGTGATGGGGGATCAAGGGGGTGAGGGTACACTAGCCTTAAGTATTTGTAACAGCCTTCCTTGCTCCAAACTTCTCAGTCTAACATCTTTTCACTCCAGCGAGGAATTCCCTAAAACACAGTCTGGCTTTACCTTTTACCTGCTGAATATCTTCAGGGGCCTCCCTGTGACTAAAGTGTGACTGAGAAGGGCATTTATGACTTTGCTGTGTGATAACAGGTCATGTACTCCCTCTGACGCAGTGCGGCCTGTGGTAGATGGGAGAAGCTGGTTTCTAGCAAGGACTAATGGAGTTGTTTCCTTCCTAAGCTTAGTTTTGCAATAGGTGAGAGAACGTCCAAAGTCTCTCTCTTAGAACATGGAAGCTCTCCCAGCATAGGCATGGAACACTTACCACAGAACAGGAAGAATCTAGACCTTGGGCACATGACCAGGAGCAGGAATCAAAGTGGGAATCTGAGTACCAGAACTGGGATATAAAGTGCAGACTCGGAATACTCAGCAGATACAGGTTTAGATATATTCACACACGAACGCTGCTGTTTTTTCCTATTCAGGACTGAGGTCATCACCTTAGTGCCTGGGGTGAAATGAATCCTGACCTAGAGCAGAAGGGATCTGCTAAGGCTATTCTCAGCACTACAAGCTCAGGTTTAGGCACCTCCACCTGCAGATCCAATCCACTGGCTTCCCTCTGTTCTTCATGATGGGATTGTACCAGGGAGCAGACACCTGTCTTGGACCAGAACCCCTAGTTCTGCTCTGCAAATCCACAGTGTTTGCTCTCTAGCTCTACCCGTCCTTCCCCCTTCCCCCTCCACCCACAAATCTTCTGTATTGTCTTCTGTATTTTCCCAATCTATCACCTCCATCTGCTATACATCTCTGTGACTCTTACAGATGGCTCTTGGGTCTGCTTGGCCCTTGGTAGCACATTTTCCTGAATGTCTCCATTTTTTTCTTTTTTTTGAGACAAGGTCTAGCTATGTCGTTTAGACTGGCCTCAAGCTCACATTCGTCTTGCCATAGCCTCTCAAGAGCTAGGATTACATTTCCTTTTGGAAAGTGAGTGTCTCATGGGTCTGAGAAGTCAGCAAGCAAGCCCTGACCATGGGTTGAGTCACAGCAATGACCTTTCCACATGGAAAGGTCAGTGGTGGCGGAGGAAGAGACACCTGCCTTCTCTAAGTATGTGTAGGTCCATGTCTTCCCATCAGCAAAGATCCTGGATGAGATGCGACCCTCCTGGTCATATTCCATTCTCTCAGACATGATGCCCCTCTGGATGCCAGCAATTCGGCCTTTACGGGAGTATGTTACATTGACGCCATTCAGTCTGCTGCTAGGTGACCAGAGGCTGGGCCTCCCTGCCTGGTCATAAAGGATCCGAAGGGTGAACTTTCGATGATCATCGTAAATCTTTTCTGTGCGTGTTACACGGTCAAAATCCAGAGATAAGAGGTTTCGGTTGTGAACCTGGGGAAGAGGTAGAAAGAGAGAGTTAATTTGGACATTGGAAGTTTGGCCCTGGAATCCCACATAGCTCTCAACTGTGCTGAGAAGCTTTTGAGTAAAAGAGGAAGCTCAGGACAAATGTACTTGGTGTTGATTCCAGGTTATATTACTTGTCAGTTCTGTGAAGGTTTTTTGTTGTTTGTTTGTTTTTGTTTTTGTGCTAGTTCTGGGGCTTGTACTTGAGTCTGGGCACTGTTCCTGAGCTGTTTTGTTCAAGGCTAGTACTCTACCACTTGAGCCATACCTCCGTTTCTGGCTTTTTTAGTGGTCTCATGTACTTTCTTGCCCAGGCTGAGTTTAAACCACAATCATCAAATCTCAGCTTCCTGAGTAGCTAGGATTGTAGGTATAAGCCACCACTGCCTGGCTCTGTGAAACTTTACATCCATAAAATGAGGAAAAGATGCCAATTGCATGGGACAGTGGTAAGAACATAGACAACCTGGATGGTAAGTAAAAAGTAGCTGTGATTAAAGAGGTCACAGATTTTCTAATGTCATTTTTCTTCATTGTAGCACTGTATATTGAACTCAGGGCCTTGGGCAATCTAGGCAAGCACTGTAGCACTTGAGTCATATCTTTTCTTATATTTTTTCTTTTGGAGAATCTCACTATTTTTGCTCAGGCTGGCCTCAAACTTGGAATACTCCTGTCCCTGCATCCTAAGTAGCTGTTATTATAGACCTGTTCACTATGTCCAAGTCTAATAGGATTATTTTTTTCAAGGCAGACATATGGAATAATAAATATCCAGATCTTTCTTGGCTTCATTCTTCAACACAGTCACCAAGAGGCCCAGCAAATAAACGTCTGAGTCATCTACTCTGTAACAGACACTATATCCTGATATGAAACCAAGACCAGAACTTGGGGAAGTGAGGATATTTGTTGCAGGATGCAGTGATAGACTGTATGCACTCAACTCTCATCACTTCTTGGAGCCAAGAGATATTCAGTGGTTCTCTGAGCAAGTTCACTTTTCTCGGGGTTCCCCTGACTTCTGCCCATAATCAAAACTTCTCCATCATCTTAGCTGGCTCCTGGGACATCTCCTTCTCCTCTTTTATGTCTTTCTCCTCCACCTCCTCCTCATCTTCCTCCTGGAGATCTTGGGAGATCATGGATCTCTGTTTGGAGTGTCTTCTCTGGCTATGGGCTGGCTGGGGACCAGCCCTAGCTCTAGAAGCTGTGGTCCTGTCTCCTGCTAAGAAGTCTCCTGTGAAGTTTCTGCTTGAGCTATGAGGTTAGCATGTAATCCAGTTTCCAGTTTCTTTTCAGAGCCAGAAGTACAGGCTCTACAGAGGCCATAGCAAGTCACATTTTAATAAAAGTATTTCTTTGTCAATATGAAGGCTATTTCTGGATCTGACCCTGAGTCCCTGGCTGCCCTGAAAGCCAGCCAGGCACCTTCCTCTAGTGGTTGTCTGGTTTTATGTGGCATTTGGGCACATTTTCTGTCTCATCCGCAAGTTCACTGGTTAAGCTGGACAAAGGGAAGATCCAAGAGGAAAGCAGATAATTAGGTCACAGCAAATGCAAAATTTCATATGTGGTCTGAAAACCACTGTGGAACCCTGTGCAGTTGTTTCTTTTTAAAAGGAGTTTGTGGTGTGTGTGTGGCAGGGGGTGTGGAAAAGGGAAGCCTAGAAATTAAAGCAGAGCTTCCAGCCTCAACTTCATCTTTCTGTGTAACTTTGGCAAGTGTTTCCCTGTCTCTAAGCCTTAGTTTCTTCCTCTATGTAGAATCACAGGCTTGTGGGGATTGGAGGATTGTTAAGTCAATTATCTAGTGGCATTAGGCACATAGAAGGCACTGGATTAATGGTTGCAATGACTTTCATTAAATGACAGCAAATGATTGTGGTCAGTTTTGGAGGAAGGAGACCTTTGGGGGTCTCCCCCTCTTTCTATACAAACTCCTAGGCTTTGAAAATAGAGATTTATAATGATGCTGTGGAGACGACTTCAGCTGTGAATGGCCTGGTTATAATAAGGTTGCTTTCCCTGGGGTAATCAAACACAATTGCAGAAGCAAAAACAGTGTGGCAGACAATTCCTATGAAAAATCCAAGGCATTGGTAGCTGAAGCTGTGTTCTTTGCAGACAGGGCAAATGATGATACAGAGCTGCCTTACCAAGTAACAGGAGCCTTTAAAAACAGCTTTTGGAAGTTCCTCCCAGGGCTCTTCCCAGGACCGTGTAACCCAGCTAGTTGTCCCTTTATCCCCCGGAGAACCCTAGAGGACGAGAGCCGTACCTTTGGGGCAAAATTAATAAAATTGAATTAAGCCAATCACTGGGGGGAACTACCTAATACTTCCTGGGCTTGGCGGTGGCAGCAATGAGATTATTTTACATCTTTCTTTATTAAAAAAAGTTCCCAGCTGTATAAAAAATGAGCTCCATTATGGGGAGGCACACCCGGCTAACATTTTAATTCCACATGCTGCCGCTGTGGGTGGCCATTTATTTTGGGAGGAAGCAGAGATGTGGCCACCCGACTAGAGCATCATCAATCTCTGGCTGGGTGAGAGACCAATTAAAGCCTGGGAAACTTTTGGTCCAGTTCACATGGCAGAGAAAAATCCTAATAGTACTAATCACTGCCCTTTATTAAAGCACTTGGGATCCACAGCACTGGGCTAGATGCTTTGAATTTATCATGGTGTGTCTGTAGAGGAAGCTGGGGCTCAGAGGAGTTGCTCCAGGCTACCTGTGCAGCCCTAGGGGAATCCAACTGAGGGCAAACCTTGCAGTTGGCACACTGCCTCAGATGTGTGCACAGGGCTCTTTGAGAATTCAGAGGGGGTTAGGGAGGCCATGAAGGCCCTGTAGAATAAAGATGCCTAAGCCCTACACAGGGAACTCACCGAAGGATGTTTCTCTCTATAGATACGGAGTTCTTGGCTACCGAGGGAACAAGGAAGCCTGATTTTTCTGGGTATGATCTAGGATCAGTTATTTAACATTTTTGTGTCTGTTGTAAGCCTAGTAATAAACAACCAACCCCTTCTGAATCTAGATTGCCCCTCATGTGAAAAGGGGTTTAATGGATTTTCTTGGCAGAAGGGAAGGGAGTGGAGCAAGTCTGAGCTGATGCTGAGGATGGGCCTGTGGTTTTCAGGATATTGGGAACATCTAGCTCAATTCTATGGTAATGCAAACCTGAGGCCTGCAAGGTGCTGGGCAGAAAGCCAGGTCTAGCACCCCAACTTTCCCTCTATCTGCCTGTTTACTTTGTGAAGTGGGGGAAAAGGCTAGTTGGCAGTGAGACTTGGAGATGAGGCCACGTTCCACAAAAAACATGGGAGGGAAACAGAGAAGACCTGATGTAAGACATCCATATGAAAAGAATGCCAGAGCACAGGTCTCATATGACAACTATAGTGAGATTCCCCTTCCCTCCCTCCCTCCCTCCCTCCGTTCCTTCCTTCCTTCTTTCCTTGCTTGCTTGCTTGCTTGCTTCCTTCCTTCCTTCCTTTCTTCCTTCCTTCCTTCCTCCCTCCCTCCTCCCATCCTCCCTTCTGCTTTCCCTCCTTCCCTTCCTGCTTTCATTCTTCTCTCTTTCTTATTTATATAAGATTTCATTGAATCTACCCAAAGCTGGATTCAAACACAAGATTCCTCTTATCTCCACCTTCTGAGTGCTAGGATTATAGGCATGTGCTTCCATGCCTGGCCATTTTTATCATTTAGGAAGGATTACTCTATCTGGAAAGAGTAGAAAATGTGGCTTAGGTTCCAAAGAGCTAAAATGAAATTTGGGACATACTAGCCATAGTAATAACAGTCACCAGCACCACCACAGTAAGTAATAACAACAAGCATAGCTATTACTGATGTCTTCGTTTATTTTTTATTTTCTTTTATTTTTGTCAGACATGGGGCTTGAACTCTGGGCCTGGCTACTGTCTCTCAGCTCTTCAGCTCAAGGTTAGCACTCCACCTCTTGAGCCACCGCACCACTTCCGGTTTTCTGAGTGGTTTATTGGAGATAAAAGTCTTATGGCCTTTCCTGCCCAGGCTGGTTTGAACCACGATCTTCAGATCTCAGCCTCCTGAGTAGCTGGGATTTCAGGTGTGAGCCGCCAGTGCCTGGCTATTTTGTTTTATTTTAATGCTGGGATCAAACCTAGGCTTTTGGTATGCTAGGCATTTACTTAACTTTATCTCCAGCCCCGATCACCAACTTATTACATGCCAGACTCTGTATGAGATGCCTTATATATTACTTCCGAACCTTTAGCAACCTGTAAAATTGGTTTTATCTTCTGCATTTTATGGAGAATGCAACCGAGGCTCTACGGTAATGACTCAATCAAGTTTACTCAGGGAGTAATATAAACTGAAAATTCAACTCAGACCTAATCCCAGGCCAGTCATCTTTCTGTAAGTCAAACTGGAAGGATAGAAAACGATTTCTCATTACAGGGAGTTCCCTGGTTTAGTCCCTACCTTTTACAGACAAGGACACTGAGGTCCCAAGGAGAGTTTCCAGAATAGAACCCAGCTTCTCCTTCCCAGTTCCCCTCGCTGTTCCCCCACCAACCCTCTCCCTGCCTTGTGGGTGCCACCATCTCCAAGGCCCTGCTCACCCGCAGCCGCCGCCCGAAGACAGTGACCTGGCCTCGAGCCTGCTCTTTGCGCTGTCTCCACTCCACGAGGTTGAGGCCATTGTCAATGGGCAGTGTGACATTCCTCTTGCCCACAGTGGGGTTGACAGTGCCGGCTAGCAGGTGTGGCTCGGTCTGCAGTGCCACTTCCATGCCATTGGCCAGCAGCAGCCGCAAGGAGCCATCAGCTCCAATGTAGTAGCTGTTCCGGACTTGGTCTGAGGGAGAGAACACAGGTTCCCAGAAAGAATGAGGCTGAAGGATAGAGTGGAGATTTAAAAAAATATGTTTCCTCTATCTATGGAAGTAATCTAATACGTTAGCACAGAGAAAAACTTAAGCAAATACATAGAGGAGATTATCTATAATCCCAATACTCAAAGTAAAACACTGGAAATATTTTACAGATTTGTAGATTTTAGGATGTTTCCTGATCACTGATTAGATAATTCTGATGGGCATATAACTTTGCAAATATACTAAAAGTTGTACGTTAAAAAATATACATTTTGTTGGGTGCTAAGTGGTTCAGGTCTATAATCCTAGCTACTCAGGAGGCTAAGATCTGAAGATCATGGTTCAAAGACAGCTAGGGCAGGATGAGACTCCATTTGTAAGCAGCCAGCAAAAATCCTGGCTAGAGGCATAGCTCAAGTGGTAGAGCTCCAGTTGTGAAGAAGAGAGCGGAGCTTAAACTAGCTTCTACCTCCCAAAGTAGGGTAGGTCAATTATATTTCACCTAAAATTTTTCTCTGACTAAATCAACATCTTCATTTCAGACTAATCAAAGTAGTTTCCTAAGAGCATAAAAATTAGAGCAAAGTGTAGGACACTTTGGTGTAGGACCTCAGGAGGCTGAGGTCTGAGGATCATGGTTTAAAGCCAGCCTGGGCAGGAATGTGTATAAGACTCTTATCTGTAACTAATTATCAGGAAACTGGAAGTGGTGCTGCGGCTCAAAATGGTAGAGTGCTAGCCTTGAGCAAAAAAGCTAAAGGGCAGCTCCCAGGCTCTGAGTTCAAGCCTTACAACTGACAGAAACAAAACAAAACAAAACATAAAACAAAAATATCCCCAAACTCTAAATACTTTAGTCATAGAATGTTCATACACATATAGACATTTCAAGTCATGATCATAAATATGACAATGGCTTAAAAATAGATCTGATTTGAAAATATCAGCCTGATTAAAATTTTTTTGGTGCCAGTACTAGGACTTGAACTCAAGGCCTCATGCTCTTTAAACACACACACACACACACACACACACACACACACACACACACACACACACACACACACACACACACACACACACACACACACACAACTTTTGTTGTTGTTGTTGTTGGTCATGGAGCTTGAATTCAGGGGCTAGGTACTGTCCCTGAACTCTCTAGCTCAAGGCTAGCCCTCTACTACTTGGAGCCACAGTGCCACTTGTGGTTTTTGAGTAGTTAATTGGAGGTAAGAGCCTCACTGGGACTTTTCTGCTTAGGTTGGTTTTGAACTGTGATACTCAGATCTCAGCCTCCTGAGTAGCTAGGATTACAGGCATAAGCCACTGGTGCCTGGCCTTTAAAATTTTTTTTAAAAAATATTTTCATTATCTTTAAGTAGTTGTACACAGGACTTGGCATTCAACAAAGCACTTTATGAGTATGATACATTTTGATCAATGTCACCTCTTATAACATTCTCACCATCCTTCCCAACATACCCTTTCCCTCACTTTCCTTAATTTTGTAGGATATACACTGAATTTTGTTGAAGCTTTGTTTTAGATCTTGGATGAACTTCTTCCTTAATTTGGTGTTCAGTGTTTATTCTCAAATCACTTAGTTGATTGGTTATGGTTTCCTTGGACTCCCATTCTATACACTGAATTTTGAATGCATTCTCCCCCCTTTTTCTCTTCTCTTCATTTGTCTATTCTCCTTCCCTTGATTTCATCCATCTCTTTTCGTTTATTTTGTTGATTTTGCCTTTCAAAGGAAATATACTGTTTGAGGGCCTCGTTCTCTCTTGGTGGGCCTTCTTTTTTTTGCTAAGGCTAGCATTCTGCGACTTGAGTCATACCTCCACTTCCTGATTAGTTTAATTTGGGCTGCAAGCTAAAAGAAACTCTGGAGAAACAAGTACAATTCAGCTGCACAAGTAACTCTCTTCTGAACATGGTAACAGTGTCTCTGGGCTTGTGCTGGACTCTCCTTCCTTTGTCCTTCCTTGTGTCTGTTTCCAGATTCTATCTGTTTATCATAGACGCTTATCCAAGTCTTTTCTTCAGGGCTCTGCTCAAATATCATCCCTTCCCAGAAGCCTGGTTTCTGTCAAAACCAACGCCTCCCCTCAGCTATCTGTGGGCCTCATCAGGGGCGGGCAGCTGGGGATGGTGGGGTCATCATTTTGTCAATGAACATATCCTTTAATGCCTCAGTGCTTACTGGGAGAAGTACCGCTGCACAGAGATTAAGTGTGTGGGCTTCATCCCTGTTTTATTGTAAGATGTTGGCCACATTCACAGCCTGGATTGCCTCTGTTGCTTCAATGTACATTGAGATAATATCTGTGTCTTTGCCTCACAGGGGTTCTCTGAGGAGAAAGTAAGGTGATGAATATGAAGAACTCAGAGCAAGTATCTGGCAGACAGTTGTTAGGTAATGCTGGCTAGATATGTGTGCATGGTGCAGGGCTAGTCTCCATCACCTGTATTTCTTATTGTCTCTTCTCTCTCTCCAACAATGAGCTGTTCTATTTTTGTTCATGGTCTTCATTACCTTCAGATTAATGATCAAGAGAATGAGTTCTGAGCCTGCTTGTCTGGATTCCTATATCCATTTAGGTATGTGACTTGGGGCAAGCTGCTAAGCTTTTCAATGTTTCCCATTTGGGAAACTGAGATATTAAGAATGAGGAGCCCATACTTTTGTTGTGAGGATTAAACAGGACTGTGAGTATGCTAAAAAATATGCTTTGTTACTAGGGCTAGGTACAGTGGTCTGTCACCTTGAGCAACAGGCAAAAGCACAAGTAGGAAGATCATCATCCAGGCTGTACAGGCATTCAGCAAGACCCTACCTTGAAAATAACCATTACCAAAAGAAATGGGTGGCATAGTCCAAATGGCAGAGCCCTTGCCTAACAAGTGCAAGTCATGAGCTCAGTGCCTACTTTGCACTCTTAAATATATACTTTGTAGCTAGTAAGTGTTCAAAACATGCTAACATATCATTGTATTGTAAGTAAGTAAGTGATTGTAAGTGCTCACTAAATACTGTCTGGATTAAACTAGATATCTTCTGGTATCTGTCTAAGTAAGGATGCAGTTTTCAGGGAAAGTCCTCACGGAGTCTTTCTTGCTTGAATGATGTCAAATCGGCTGCCTTCCCTTCCTCCCCCCCTTCATTTTCCCACATTTCCTCCCTTATACGCACATTGAAGTCTGCCTCAATGCCACTATGTATTATTCGCTGGCAATCTGTGTTTTACTTCCTTTGAAGAGCAAAAAAGGCTGCATCAATTTATCTTTTAAAGCTGCTCCTCGCTGAATCCAACTCTGTCCATTACTGTTGACTTTGGATGGACTGGTACCTGCATAAGGCCTGTCTTACCTGCTCCCATTTCACTTGCGTTGTGACTTCCCAAGGCCGTGGCTCATTAGTAGCTACTTCTTAGTACCTCCCATTGCTCAGACTTAAGAGGAAACCTAAAGAGCTTTTCACAGACTCTACTCAGATGCTTCTGGGTTGGGACATCTAAGCCCAGTAGGCAGAAGGACAAGCAGACTGGCCCAGGTATCAAAGGGGAAGACAGGTATCAGGTTTCCTAAATTCCAGATGTGCTTTTCCTTTTCTTATCTCAATTTCTCCTAAATTAGAATGTGCCTTACAATCTGTATATGCATTTTGAACAATGTGATCTCTTCCCCTTCGGCCTGAAAAATCTTAATGATTACATTGGTGGTACATTTTCAAATTAAGGAGTGTGGCACTTTTGAATTGAAAAAGTTATCCAAATATAAAAAAAGGCAGCATTGACCTTTGAGAAGAATACTCAAAGCAGGTTTAGCAGTATGGAGTGGATGAATAAAGGATTTCTGTTTTGGTGGTTGTTGTATTTTTCTCTTCTTGTACTAGAGTTTGAATTCAGGGCCTGGGTGCTGTCCCTTAGCTTTTTCACTCAAGGGTAACATTCTACCACTTAACCAACAGCTCTACTTCTGGTTTTTTTGCTAGTTAATTCGAGATAAGAGTCTCATGAATTTTTTTGCATAGGTTGGCTTCAAACTGTGATCCTCAGTTCTCAGCCTTCTGAGTAGCTAGTATTGTAGGCATGGGCCACCAGTGTCTAGCTAGAATTATTTTTCTTTGTTCCAGTAGTGGAGCTTGAACTCAGGGCCTTGTGCTATTGCTCTGACCTAGAGCTCCTTTTATTACTTAGTGTCACAGCTTACAAGAGGTCAGAGAGTCACTGGATGGTAGGAAGAGGTTTGGCAGGTCTAACAGTGATGGATGCTTTCCTTTCATGCATATTAAATCCAATGAAGCTAAAGTTCTACCCTAAGTCTTCACATTCCATGAGAACACTTAAGGCACACAAGTCACAGTGTGATTTCATCACTGATTTATTTACCAGAAGCTAAAACCCAGCCTGTAGTAGGGATGACTTGATGGGTGCAGAGAAGGGTCTCTTTTCTGTGGAATCCTGATAGAGGAACAAATTTCGTATGGGCTTAGGGAAGGGATTTTCTATGACCAAATCCTTTTCATAATTAGGTGTAATTATTCTTGTCCTTTGTCCTCACCTGCACCAGTGTGAGCCGGGAAGTCTTTTAATCTGGGAGTCATTAGAACAGCAGAATGGTGAGGTCACCTGGATTTAGCAGCTAATGGATTCTCTCCCCTTTGTTCTGATGATAATGGGGTGGGCCAATGAAATAATATGCTGAAGCTTCTGAGAGAATTTATAAGGCTTTGGCTCGTGTGTTTTGCAAATTAGGTGGCAATACAGGGAGAAACCAGTCAGTAATTCTTTCCTGCTCTTGGTTAGGCCCTGTAGTAGCTTGTTTCCAAAGGACAGTACCCTTTCCCACCTGTGTGTCTCAAGATCCCCAGGCCCCCACCTGGCTTACCTTGCAGCAATGTGTAGAAGGCACCAGAGGCAGACAGGTTGGTGGTTATGGTGACATCATCCTTGCTGGAGGTCTCTACCTGGACATGCACTGAGCTGTCTGTGTCACTTCGGAAACTGCTCACTTGTCCAGTAGGGAAGGTCACATTCGTCAGGCGGCCAAAGCTGTCATACCTGGAATCCAAGGGATGGCACTGAGTCCCAGAAATACTGGCATGTTCTACCTCATGCCACAGTTTTGCAAACTCGGTTTCTCTTTGAGGTTAGATGGCCCTGACTCCCCTAGATCCTTGCTTAGGGCTTGGCATATAGTTCCCTGGATCTGACCTCTACCTACTGATACAGAGAAACAATTTACCTTTCTGGGTCTTCCCTGTCTAATCCACACAGTGGTGAGGATAATTGTGCCTTGTCCAGGAGCCTGTGAAGATTCTGGGGGAAGTCCTTGCTTTATTCTAGAATGCTTCTCCTGAATTGTGATAGGGATATAACTACTGTGTCTCTGCACACAGAGTACTCCAGGTCAGGACAAGTCTGTGGAGTCAGAGCACCAGGCTGTAAATCTGGAGTCAGACCACTTGGATTCTGGCCTCGGCCAGCACTGTGTTCTTTGGGGGGTGGGGGTGGGGGTGGAGGGGTGGGGGGGAATGGGGTTGGGGATGGCTCTCAGCACAGCCCTATTTCAGTATTGGGAATGGCATAGAAAAAGACAGGAAAGAAATGAATTGGTGGCTCATGTCTCTAATTCTAGCTACTCAGTAGGCTGCAATCTGAGGACTGTGGTTCAAAAGCAGCCTAGGTAGGAAAGCCCACAAGCCTCTTATCTCCAATTAATCACCAGAAAGCCAGAAGTGGAGGTGTAACTCAAATAGTAGAACACTAACCTTGAACAAAACAAAACCTCAGAGACAATGCCCAGGCTCTGAATTCAAACCCCAGGACTGGAGGGAGGGGGAGGAAATAAATAAATGACTTCAGAAATTAATGAATGCAAGGTTGAGTGTGCAAGGCCTTTTTTTCTATTCTGTAGGAGAGGAGAGGTCATGATTGATTCACACGCTACCTTCTGCAGACAGAAGGTAGACAGAGCTGGGCAAGAGTGTCTGTTGAATGCACAAATGCAGAAGCAACTGCTTTCCCTAAATGATACTTTAACAATCTCCTGAGGTGTTTCCCCAGAGTGTTAGTCTCCAAGACAGCAAGAGGCTTTGTATCAAGGCAGACAATTGTAATTATTATCGAAGGTAGCCTATAATGCATAATTAAGTTGAGCCTGAAGAAAATATAAAGAAATGGCCCCGTGCCTTCCAGATTCGGTTTTCATTTTATACTAGATGGACCCAAACCAGTAATTTCTATTTCTCACATTTTCCATTAGAAAGACTGAATGTCTTAATTAAATGAACATCAAATAGAACAACCAATCTCATAAAAATTTTGTCATCTATTCATTCTTTTTAGAATCTTCTAGAGCTTGAGAAATGCCCCTAGGTCTCTGTTCTGCTTGATCAGTACCTGTGATGATCCATCGCGTTCCTTCTAACTCTGGACCCTGAGTGCTTCTGCCCCCTGGGTCACCTTTGCACAGAACTTTCTGTTATGCTGAGAACTGCTCCAACAGGGTGTAGAGACCTGCAGGGAGCATGTATCTACACTTTCTACACTCAAGTGACTACATCAAGCCCAGTCTCATGGCCGGTGACATTGGGATATTGATTTAGTTATGATTGTTGTGATAACCTTAATTACAGACATGCACACAGCATTGGCATGCTTTCTCACTGTGAGAAATGGAAGGAATGATAGGTATGGGAAGGTCTTTAGAGCCACATGGTCTAAGCTTTGAATCCTGACTCTACACTTGCTGGCAAAGGGCTCCTGAGAACAGCACTCAATTCTGTTTTCCTCCTAACCTTCAATGAGAGTATTTCAGGTTCCACAGCACAACCTCTTCTAAATGATGAAAAATAACACTTCCCAGGTAGATCTCGAAAAGGGAGATGATGTATTTACAATGAATGTGAACTTCCCAGCTGGGCTCTTGGGATCCTAGGGAACTGTCCTCAGTGGACTGCCAATTCCCTCAGGCAAAAGAGTTTAACTGGTCACTGCTTTATGTCCAGAACTTAGATCACCAGGTACTTAAGAGATGTTTAATCAGATGAATGAAGGTTAGCTGAGTGAGTGACCTGACTTCTTCCTGACGTTCTAACTTCTTCACCATTGCCTCTGTACTTTCTGGGATTCACTGTACCTGCATCTGTTCCCCACATATGCCATGATCAATCTATGCTTAGGATTGAACACAAAACGACCCTTTGCAGGGAAATCTCTTCCCTCTAGTGCCGGCATGGCCAGTTCCTTTCAGTATTCATACTTCATTTCCAAGGCTATCACTTCAGGGAGGCCTTCCCTGACCACCTATTTCTAAAGTTGGCAGATCTCATTTCTATCCCATTATTTTACTCAATTCTTTTCATTATACCTTCTATCTTGTTTGTTTACCTGTTGTCTGTCTCCTCCTATTTAGTAACTAACCTCCATGAGGACAGGGACTTTGTTGATATTCTCAGTGTCTAGAGGAGTAACCACCATGTAGAAGGTACTCAATAATGTTCACTGAATGAATGAATATGTAAGTAAGTATCATGTATTTTGGGATGATAGAGAGCAACCAAGATTTTCATTTGCTTTACCCTCCCTAACTCTAGACGAGGAAGGAAAAGCTCACTAATATTCACTAAGCACCCTTTAAGCACCAAACATCATATTCATAATTATCTTTTAGGGCAGAGAATATTACTATCACTTTGCAAATGCTGATAATGAGCCTCAAAAAGACTAGGCACCTTGTCTAAAATCACGTAGCTAGTAGAAGAATATATATATATATATATTCAAAATCAAGATCTGTCTAAACTAAAAGAATGTGTGCTTGAGGGTGAATAGTTTCAAAATACATTGCAACTATGTATGATGACATAAGGCATCTCAGTGGAGCAGTTGATCAAAGGGAATAGGAGGTGGAGAAAGACAAGCAGTAGAATTATTGTGATTCAAACATTATATATGTATGTCTGAAATACCACATAGAACCCCTTGTGCAATTAGTACTCACTAAAAAATAACCAATGACAGAGAAGTAAAGAAGGCTTTGCTGGGGCAGGGGCAGGGTCAGCCGGAGGAGAGGGTGAACAGAGAGGGTGAATGAGGATGAATATGGTCACAGTAGTTTCTTTATATATGAGATACAACAATGAGAGCTATCGAACTTGTTTTAGAAGTGGGGTATGAAAGTGAGTGATAGAGGAGGTGAGGTTGTATGAAATGTCACAATGAAATTTCCCCTTGTACAACTAAAGTATAGCCATTAACATTTTTAAATAACATAACAAAAAGAATGTTTTCTTTCATCCGGATCTCCACTAAAAGAAAATGATGCTGTTTTAAATCAAAACCTTTGTAGTCATCCCTGTGTTAAAGGAAAAGCTGTATTCAGAAGTCTCTAGTGGGTCAAGAAGACTGACAGTTTCTCTCCAAGACGCTCTGCCTGGCTATGGCTGAAGTTGACTTTGTAGCGCTGCCAAGCCCGCATTGCGGGGGAGGATAGAGACGGCCAGATGATTGGCTTTCCATTATTTCCTTCCACTGACTTCTCTTCACTCTGCTTTTGCCAAGCATCTTTGGAGCAGAGTGAAAGAAAAAACACATAAAAGATTCATCTGGTTGCTGTGAACTTGGCTCTTGGAAGAGAACGGCTAAAGGGTACCTTCCCACACGGGGAGGTTTTCTTCCTCACACTTGCTACTGCATCCCAAGCCACTCACTCTGTGTAGCTAGTGAGGAAAATGTCAGAATGGCCTCTCTGATGCTAAACTTTTGTGGATCTTGACTTTTGGGTTGGAAAATAAAGATTCTATTTTTATGACTGTGATTGCTCCAAAGGACACCATCACCAACTAGGAGCTGGCCTCAGTGTCATCTGTGGATAAGGAGACTTCAAAGCTGTGCACACCAAGAGTTCCCTTGGCCCTGGGTCAGTGTGATGGATGACATCAACCTATCACTGACCACTCTAAAACACTGTCAGAGCCAGGGAACTTTCTGGTCTCTGTAGTCAGCTCCTGTACTTAAGCCAGGCATAGTGTTCCGGACTATGGTTCAAAGCCAACCTGGGCAGCAAAGTCCAGGAGACTCTTGTCTCTAAACCACCAAAAAGCCAGAAGTGTAACTGTGGCACAGGTGGGAGAGTGCTATCCTTGAGCACTCCTAGGCAGAGGACAGCACTCAGGCCCTGAGTTCAAGGCCCAGGACACACACACACACACACACACACACACACACACACACACACACACACACACACACACACACACACACACACACACACACACACACACACACACACACACACACACACACACACACACACACACACACACACCCAGTGCTTGCTGCCAACTTGCCATAAGATAGTCCCAGCTATGAACTCTAGGCTTCAGGATGAAAATAAGATCTATACTGGAGGGAGATTGCTTAGGATTCAGGTGAAGCTGAAATTGAATCCTTGCTTCTATCCCTGAAGTCAAATGTGTCAGAAACAGGCTTTGTGCTGGCAAGCTATTCGGTTTCCTCCCCAGAAGCCCTCCTGAAAAGTTGCCCTATCTCTGCAGCCTGCATTGCTAGGCATCAGTTTTGGCTTGCTCCATAGATACCGACAAGAAAATGGAGGTCAGGACAAGTGTTCCTTCACTCAGGCTTCAGTGCCACGCTCCCAAAGGCAGCTGTATCTATCATGATCATGACTTCAGTAACCATATCCTAATCTACCTCATCCAGCCTGAGGATTGGTAATGGCTGAGGCTGGTCACTGTCTTCAGTGCTTGGATGACCCCATGTCTATCATCATTCCTCTTAGTTCTGCTTTACCTCTAAAATATCTTCACCTGAAGGATATATTTTTGTTGAGTATCATATTTGAGTAAATAACTTTTTCTTTTCTTTTCTCTTTCTGTTCTTCTGTGGTCTATCTTGCATGGTTTCTGATGAGAAGTCTATTGTAATTCTTACCTTTGTTCCTCATAATATATCACTCCCCTCCCCCTCCTTTTTTTCGGGCTACTTTTTTTTCTTTGTATTCAATAGTTCAAATATGATAGGCCCAGAAATGTGCATTCCTTCTGCTTGATGTTTGTTTTTTGAGCTTTTTGGATCTGGGGACCATTATTAATTATAAATAATCCTTGGTCATTATTTCTTCAACACTTATTTTGCCTGATTTTTCTCTCTTCTTACAGAATGCCAGTTATATGCACATCAGATCATTTGATATTGTCCCCAAGTTTTTCCCTCCCCATTCAGGTACCTTTGCTTATTCATGACTGGCATTCCATTACTTGAACCACACCCCCAGTATTGCTTTATGCTGGTTATTATGGAGATAGAGTCTTGACAATTTTTCTGTCTGGGAAGCCCTCAAACCATGATCCTTCAGATTTCAGCCTCCTGAGTGGCTAGGATTACAGGGGTGAGTCACTGGCTGTCCTCCAGCTCTTGAATACCTTATGCTGCACTTGTCCTTATTTTCTCTTTGTGTTTTAGTTTGGGGAATGTCTTCTGATCTCTCTGTTTTCCTCAGCTGCGTCCTACTGTATTATCAGAAGCCACAGGCCCATCGAAGGCACTGTTCATCTCTATAACCATGTCTCTCATTTCTAGCATTTCTACTTGATTCTTTATGATTCCCATCTCTTTGCTGAAATTATCCATCTGATCTTACACAGTGTTCACCTTTTCCATTAGCGCTTTTAATATAATTACAGTTATTTAAAACTCCCTGAAAGGTGGTTTCAACATCTGTGTCATATCTGAATATGGTTCTGATGTGTGCTTTTTTTTTTTTTTTTTACTTTCTATGTTTGCTTTTTGCCCTTTTGTACATTCACTTGAAAATGTAACACCCTGGGTAGCACACATCATGGGAATGGCCATGACTTTCCTCCTGCTAGGACTTCAGTGAGATGGTGGAAGTCACCGTAGTTTGGGTTTAGGCTGGCACACAAATGTTCTGTTTCTAAGGTTAACCACAGAGCACTGAAGACTTTAGGCTCCTCCAGCAGCTTCTTGTGTTTAGGGGAAGAAACTGGCTTGACAAGTCTGAACCTGTGGCTCACACCTGAAATCCTAGTTCCTTGAGAGGCTGTTATTGGGAAGATCATGGTTCCAGGCTAGTGTGCGCAGAAAAGTTTGTGAGATCCTTTCTCAACTGATAGCTGGGCGCAGTGGGAGGTTGAGATTGGTAGAATTATAGTTCCAGGCCAGCCTAGGCAGAAAAATTCACAAGACATTGGCTCAAAAATAACCAATGCATGGCTCATGGCTATAATCCTAGTTCCTCAGGGGACAGATCTGAGGATCATGGTTCAAAGCCAACCTGCGCAGGAAAGAAAGCTCATGAGACTCTTCAATTAACCACTAAAAAGCCAGTAATGGAGTTGTGGTAAATGGTTGAGTGCTAGCCTTGTACAGAATAACTCAGGGGCAGTGCCCAGGCCCTGAGTTCAAGCCCCAGGAGCGGCACAAAACAAAACAAAAATAATCAGTGCAACTAGAGCCATGGCCTCAGTGCTACCAAAATAACCCCCTTCCCAAAACTAAAATACTAGAGAGTCTAGCTGAATAACTAAAGTAAAAAAGGGCATGCAGGAAGCATCAGGTCTTGAATTCAAAACCTTTGTACTATAAAAAATAAAACCCAAAAAACTAGAGAAGCTGGGTGCTCCTGCCTCCTAGTAAGTCAATTTTGAAATCAGCTTTATGCCATCAGGCCATTTTCTTAGCAACTAAATGCTACGTGACCAAGAGCCACATCTGCAAGCACTGATAGTCTCTCCCTGGAGCCAAGGCCTGCTTTGCAGATCCTTGGAGTGTTGTACCAGCTGACCTAGGGGCTGAGGGAAGTAAAATAACCTTGGCTCCCCACGCATGTGAACTTTTTAAGCCAATCTGCTCTGAAGTGTGTGATGCTTATGCTTGATTTATTATTTAATCTGTTAAAAGGATAAATAAAGCCAACTTAAACCTTGTCTCAGTAATAGTTCATGCCTCAAGCAAGTGACTGGGCTAAGTTTTTGGTTTTGTTTTGTATTAGAACATTTGGGTTTAAATCTACTCTGCTGCCTCTTGAAGCTAAAGGGAACAAATACACTATAGCAAATAGTTCACTGGCGAAATCTATACAGATTATTGTTAAAAAACAACTGAAAGATAAAATAACACCATACTTCCTTCTAGGGAATATCACTGTTGGAAAATACCTTTAATTTTAGTATGTATTTAGGTTTGTTTTGTTTTTCCTAGTAGGAAGGCTTGAACTCAGGGCTTACTTAAATCTTGCCCCCAGTTCTTTTTTCGTAATTAGTCTGTGTTCAAATAGGTTCTGGCTTTTGTCCCTACCAGCCTCAGACCAAGATTTTCCTTCCTCTACCTCCCAAGTAACTGGTATTATAACCATGGGCCTGGTCTGTTTTTTAAGAAAGTAGCTTTTATTGCCTGGATGGTTTTCAATGGTGATTTTCCTATCTCTGCCTTCTAAGAAGCTGGAATTACAGGTAAGAGCCACTTTGCCCTGCTGTCCATCCACATATTTACTTGTTCAGTTCTCAGAAAGTCAAAGAATGGAAGGGGATAAGAACTTTTTTCTGTTGGGTAGAGACTTAGGTCTGAAAGGCAGCCAGTGTTCCAGAGTCATATAGCTAGCATTCAGTTAAATAGATGTCTATTACTTGCTTTGTTCTTGGTCTGAGCAGAAACACTCTTCTTAAGCCATTTTCTAGCCCATTTTGAATATTCTTGGGACCTGACCTCTTTCCTGGTTCATACTTTTCATTTTTCAGACTGATAATTGATTTTGCTTCTCTTGTTTAACCTCTACCTGTATGAAAACCTCTGTCTTCTATTTTGGCTTTTTTATGTATAAACTCTTCCTGGGTAGTAATGTTCATGTTTAAGGAACATTTCTGTAAACTACTGGTATTCCACAGTATTTCTTGAAGTCATAGTAGCACCAGCTACCATGGAGCTTTCTGTATTTTATCTCATTGAAAGTTTGTACCTCAGGCTATCCCTATAAAATACTATTTTAATGTATATTATATCCATAGTCACAAAGAACATTGGAAACATAGCTAATATAGTTAGAAGAATATAGACTTGTAACATCTGACCATATAACCAGATGCTAAGCAAAATGAACCCCAAGACAGAGACACAAGAGATCTTATCTTTCTTCTTGTTATTTTTAATGTACTTATAATGTACTATGTGATTTCTTTTTGTTTCTTTGTATGTTCTTTCCCCATGGTACAACCTCTGTTGTCACTGTATTTGATTCTGGTGTCCTGCATCTTGTATATACATTTTTCTAATTTGGGGAGGGGAAGGGAAATAACAAAATGCTTAAATAAGGATACAGGTTGCCTCATTGTAACAATGAGATGTACAAGACACTATGTTGAAAACAAACTCTACAACTTGGGGAGGGGGCGTGCAGTTGGGGAGGTGGGGAGGGAAGGGAATGGCAGGGGAAAAAGAAAGGAGGAAGGAGGTAACAATGCTTGATAGGAAATGTATTTATTACCTTATTCATGTAACTGCAACCCCTCTGTACTGTATCCTTACACTAAAAACTAAATATTTAATAAAGCAAATAAATAAAGAAAGAAGAATATAGACTTGTCTTCTGGCCCTGCTGACCACCCAATGTGTGATTATCAGCTTGTTACATAATATCTTTATATCTAACTGTGTCTTACCTTCAAAGGTGAAAGAGAGGGATGACATTCCCACCACCTTGGGAATGATCTACTGTGAGACCCTTGTTAGTTTTTCTCTGAATTAAGCTTAGGACTTGTCCTTTACTTCACAAGCAAATTTTCCTTTTGATTTCAGGAATTTTATCTTTCATTTCTGGTATGGGTCAGCAAGGGTCAGTATTTCTGAGTTCTGTTATAAAGTAGATTCTTTTGAATTTTAAATGAAAAAAAAATTTTTTTGTACTGGGGATTGAATCCAGGACATTGCACTTGTTAGGCAAACACTTTGCCACTGAGCTACTTCCCAGCCCATAATGCAATCTTATAAGAAGCAATTCAAATAACTTTTCCTTCTTCATAAAGCATCAATTATGGCTGCATACTTCATCAAGGAAAGAGAGAAGGGGAAAAAGCGGGGGGGGGGAGAGAGAGATCCTTTCTGGATAGAAGAGGGGTTTTATATTTTAGAGGTGGTGGAGAGTGAGTGACAGAGGCACTGACCTGTAAGCATTCATTTTGGGACCTTGGGAACTAATTGAGTGAACAGATTTGTTCTGACAAAGAAACCCCAGTATTGGCTAAATAATGCATAAGAGATTTCCATTGGGCAATGAGGAAAATTGAATTATTTAGTGTATTTCCATTTCAATGAGTTAATCTAGATAATTGCTGTTTTCCTGGATCTTTGTCTTTTCTTTGCAATTAACAAGGTCTATGTTTGGAGAAAGGAATTTTGCTGGTGAACTTTGTACCAATTGCTGTGACATTAATGCTATTTTTTGGGTGTGAATTGTATGTACAAATCAATTACGGATCCTTTTCCTTTGTATTCTAGGACTCTGAGAAATTGATGGTTGATCTAGTTTGAGAAAAAAAAATGTAAGAGTTCAAGGACTTAACTTCATTTGGGATTAATGAACGCAGCAGGAGGCTGGGAAGGGCAGCTGAGCAGAACAGAAAGAATGAGAGCTCTGCCCTCAGACAGCAGCAGTGGGTCACTATCCTGGTTTTGTGGTATCTTCACTAAACAACTATGGTCAAATGAACTTCTCCAAGCCTCAGTTTCTGTTTCAATAAAACAAGAAATATCACCCATCCTCTCGAGGTGCTGGGAGGATTCGTGATATGCCACAGTTCCTAGCCCAGAGCTCATGTTCAACAAGACTAGTTCCTCCCCCAGCTCCTTCAGTCGTGTCTAATAGTGACATGTTCGGCTGTCTTCATTGTCTGGAACATTGCTATGATCTCAAAAAGAAGCTTTAAAGCCATGGATTGAAGAAGAGATGTCGCAAGGTCCTTTTCATTAAAATAGCTCATTGAGAAATGTTTCAGATACATGTGTATCATTTTGGGGAGGACTATAATAAGCCAAAGTGCTCCTCTGATAACACCACTTAAAACAGTGCAGGGAGGTAAGCCCCATGCCTGAAAGCAGTGACACAATAGCGCCATCCTGAGGAGGAGGCATTAGAACCATACCCCCTAGATAAAGGAATGAATTAAATGCAGAAAGAGAAAAGGGCTCTGTGTTCTCATCTCCCACTCTCTGGAAGCTATTTATGTCTCCAGAGCACATTAATATTTATAATCAGTGTTGTTCCTTGGCTCATTTAAAAAAAAGGTTCTGCCATATGCCATTGGCTCACATCTGTAATCCTAACTTCTCAAGAGGCTGAGATCTGAGGATTACAGTTTGAAGCCCGCCTGCAGGAAAGTCTGTGAGACTCTTACCTCTAACCATCACCTCCACTACCACCACCAAAAGGAATCTGGAAGTGGAGCTGTGGCTCAAGTGTTAGAGCATCATCCTTGAGAAAAAAGCTAGGCTCTGGCCCTGAGTTCAAACCTCAGTACCATCACAAAAAAGATGAAGAAAGTTTACATTATGTCTGTATATGTATAATGTGTCAAAGACAGAAAGCATATTGTGTATTGCATCAGAAGTACATCCAAAATGGTTAAAGCACAAAAAAATGTGAGCTTTAATTGTATGGAAAACCCATCCACATTGTATTGTTCCTTCTCCTATTGCTATATTTCTAGAGAGTGTTATAGGAAGAGGTTAGCATTTGATTAAGTGCTTTTCATTTATATAGTCTCTTTTTTTGTGGTACTCTGTGGTACTCTGGGCAGGTGTTTACTCTGTCCATTTTAAAGATGTGAAAACTGAGGTCTAGAGAGATTAAGTCCATGGGAGAGCTCAGAACAAAGCCCAAATACACCTGCTTTTTCACCATAACATTTCCTCCTTATAAATAGAAATCATCTGGCAGATGAATATACAGAACATATTATAGGTAACAGTTTGCCTCTCAACTCCTGAATTTAAATGACATATATCCCAAAAAGAACAGTCCATTGGTTCATTTCTAATCCTATAAGACATCTCATGGAACCCATCATCCAATGGTCTCATCTAGATACTTACTCATAAAATGTGGTCCATCCATTTTCATTGCTTTTAGTTGCTAGAAGGCCAGAGCTACCATGATAGGTCATCATGGCCAACTCATGTCCTTGTGTGGTCAAGCTTCTGAGCGCACTGTTGATGCCTATGGTCACCCAGTATACCTGGCCATTGGGGACCACCAGCCAGAGGGGCATGCCAGAAGAATCTCTGCGGACATCTACCATGTTGCCATTGTTATCTGTGATGCGTGTGATGTCACCATCCTCTGTGTAGGTGAAGTTGTACAGATAGTCTCCAGTGGGCAAGCTCTGTGTGTACAGGTGCCTGCCACTTGTATCAAACAGGTAGAGCTCCTGGTCAATGGGGGATGATAGCTCATACATGTTCTGGGTGTTAAGAAAAGGCTTGTTCTTCCGGATGAAGCGGATTCGGATATTCCCAAGATCGGCCACATAGAGCTCTCCATCGGCACACACAGCCAAGGAAGAGGGGGTATTCAGCTTTGCATCCTTGGCATAGCCATCATCTCCAGAGAAACAATCACAGTTGGCATCATTTTTGCAGTCACAGCCACTGGGGGCTCCAGCCACAAGTGAGATCTCCCCGCTGGTGGTGACCTGCCTGATGCGGTTGATCTTTTTCTCATCGGTCTCGGCAATGTACAGGACTCCATTGTGTGAAACAGCCAGAGCAGTGGCTGACTCCAGTGTTGCATGGATGGCCACCTTGCTCAGCAGGAAGTGGTCGATGCCTGGGACCTGGCAGTGCATGGGTCTCCCTGCGACAATGCGTACCTGGTGGTTTTCAGAGATTTGCAGGACCACATTGTTGTCGAGGACATAGAGAGAGTTGTCCATAGGGTTGATGGCTAAGTCTGTGGGCCACTCCAGGCGAACCTGAGAATGGAGACACCAACACTCAAATGATTGGCAAGATTACCCCTCCCCCCAATTACCCCACACCCTCAGAGACTCCATCAGATAACAGAATCAGAAGGAGCAAATTGCATCAAGAGGAAGGAATAGGCTCAAGGGTAGACTTTGGAATCACATAGGCCTGGGTGTTGATCCTAACTTCATCACTTAGGAGATTGAGCAATTTGTGTTGCCTCTCTGAATCTCTGTGTTCACATCTGGAAATAACAATGACACTTGTGCAGAGAACCTGATCCATAATAAGTGCTTTAGCCATGACAGCTACTATGGAAGTGGTAGGCAGGCATAGACCGGAAGCTGATGTAGTCTGGAGATTTGACAAAGATTGTTTAGGAGCAGCGGATAGGAGACATCTATGAAAGATGCTGTCTCTCAGTCTTTGAGTTTATGGACTAATAAACACGGTGTGAGGGATGTGAAGAAACCATAGTCTGGCTTAGTTGTAGACCATTGGTTCTCAAATTGGGCCCCACATTTATATTCTCTGTGAAGATTTTAGAAAACGTTGGTACTCAACTAGCAGGCTCTTCTCAAACCTTTTGATCTGTGACTGCATTTACGCAACTGTTTGCCCCTGGCCTTACTGTATAGAGCACTAAGTTTAGGAAGTGCTGTTATCCATGACAGTTTCTAGGATCTCTGAGAAGAGGCTTCCCTGGAAGGTAGCAATGGAACTTAAGGGCTTCAGTTCCAGGGCTCCACACTGAGCCTCTTCTGAGTCAGGCTCAGTGGATGTAGAGGCCAGATTGCTACATGTATCCCACTGGAAGGTATAGGAAGTGATGGAATGTCTTTTCCAAGAGGTGTAGCTGCACACTAGATGGGAATCAGGAATGCTGATGAGTATTTTCTCCATTACCCAAATACTCATCACTGAAGGTGATGATACCTTTCTACAAACCCATAACATTTGGTCTGATGTGGGGTTTATTCAAACAAGTATGAACATTTGGATAAGAAGCTCTCCTACTGCTGTCTACCAGTATATTTATCACAGCCATTTTTTTCCTTTTTGGAAATATTGGGAGTTTGATCTCAGGGCCTCACACTTGTGAGGTAGTCACTCTGTCACTGAATGCCTCCAGTGCTCCTTGTGTTGGGTTACTTTTTCTTTTTATTGTGAAAATACCGTACAGAGGGGTTACTATTACACGAGCAAGGTAATGAGTCCATTTCTTATCAAGCATTGTTGCCTCCTCCTTTGTTTTTCCTCTACCATCCCTGCCCTGCCCTCCCATCTTCATGACTACACTCCTCCCCTCCCCCTGCTCCTGGCCAAAGTTGTAAAGTTTGTTTTTCGACATAGCATCTTATACATCTCATTGTTGCAATGAGTCCACTCCACATGCCCCTCAGTAGATGAATGTATCAAGAAAATGTAGTATATATACACAATGGAATTCTATGCCTCCATCAGAAAGAATGACATTGCCCCATTTGTTAGGAAATGGAAAGTCTTGGAAAAAATTATATTAAGTGAAGTAAGCCAGGCCCAAAGAAACATAGGTCCCATGGTTTCCCTTATTTGCAATAACTAGTATATGTCTGAGACAAGCAGAAAAGGTCAGATAAGATGATGTTAGGTGAAATGAACCCCAAGATAAGCTTACACATGTTGTTTTTTTCTTTCTTGCTATTGTTTCTAACATATTTATAAGGTGATATTTTTGTTGCTTTGGGTTATTTTTTCAATGGAGTTTCTCAATGTCTATTATGTAAAAGTTGAACTTTGTAACTTGAGGGTAGGGTCAGGTGGAGAAAAAGTGGGGGAAAGTAAAAGAAGGAGTGAGACTGATCAATAAACACTTGGTACCCTTTGTCTTGTATATATGTTTATCTGAATTGAGGAAGGGAAGGGGAACAACAAAATGATGAGACAAAGGACAAAGGGTGAACCAATGCAACAATGATACTTGCAAGACAATATGTTGTAAATGAACTTTACATGTTAGGGGGGATTGGGGGAGGGAAAGTGGGAGAAAAATGAGGGAGAGGGTAACAATGTTTGACAAGAAATGTATTCATTACCTTATGTATGTAAGATCAACCTATCACCTTGACAATAAAATTAAATAAAAATATTATACTTACAACCTACTTAGGGAATTATAACCCCTTTATACAACTATTTAATAATAAAAAAGAAAAAAAAACTAGCATTCATCCCTGAAAAATAAAATAGTGTCTCAATCCTTCTACCGATAGTTCCCTATGTAGCTGGGATGACAGGCATGAACCACTATGCCCAGTTTATTGGTTGAGATGGAGTTTTCAATATGTTTTTTTGCTTGAATGGACCTTGAATTGCTAGCTTCCCTATTTTTGCTTTCATAAGGAGCTGGAACTACAGGCATGAGCTATCACACATGGCCTTATCACAGCCATTTTTAATAATGGTGAAAAGGGAATGCAACTCAAATGTTCAAAGAGAATTAGCTAAGTAAACTGTAGCCATTCATTTTGGTCTTGTGTTGCAACACTATATATGCAATCATTACAAGGGATGGTATAGACAAAGATGCGTAGTGACATGGGGGAAAATGTTTACTGTATGTTAAATAGGAAGAAGAGGTTACTGAACTGTGAAGACTGTATGATACCAATTAGAGCAAAGATACAGGAAATGAGATGCTATGGATAGAGAAAGGAAAAGCTTGAAGGATGTCCATCAAAATATTAACCATATTGGGATCAAAGATGATTTTAGTATTCTTCTTTGTGATTTAAAATTATATATATATATATATATATATAAATATATAAAAGAAACCCAAGCTAGATGCCAGTGGCCCATGCTTGTAATCCCAGTTACTTAGAAGGCTGATGTGAAGATCACAATTTCAGGCCAGCATGACTCCATCTCAATGGAAGAAATTTAATGTGGTGACACACACTTGCCATCTTAGCTATAGTGGAAAGCAAAAAATAGAATTGATTCCAGGGTGGAAAGTGAGACCCTATCCTATCTCAAACATAATCAGTGCAAAAAAGGGCTTGTAGGCATGTCTAAGTGGAAGAGTGCCTATCTAGTAAGTACAGGCCATAAATTCAAATCCCAGTACTACCAGCAAGAGAAGAAAGAAAGGAGATAGAAGAGGGAAAGAGAGAGAGAGATCCAATAAAGTATACAAACAGGTGGTATGGTCATTGCCTCTGTCCTCATTGTCCAATGCTATTCTGTATTCTCAGATGTGCACACTTAGTTATTCAGAGCCATTACTCTGGCCAGGTCCTAGTGGCTCACCCTTGTAATCCTAGCTACTCAGAAGGCTGAGATCTGAGGATTGCGGTTTGAAATTAGCCCCGGAAAGAAAGTCTGTGAGACTCACCTCCAATCAGCCACCAAAACCTTGGAAGTAGAGCTATGGCTCAAGTGGTAGAGTACTAGTCTTGGGCAAAAAAACTCAGGGTCAGCAGATCCAGAGTTCAAGCCCCAGGACCAATGTGCATGTTCATGCACACACACACACATACAGCCATCAGTCTTCAGGCCCTACCTCCCAGTGCCTCACCCCAGCCCAGTCCCTGTCTGTCTGCAGAGAAAAGGAGTGGCAGATGCTGCCGAGGGCCACCACCAGGCTGCTGCTCACATGTCAAGTGCTCTTGAGAGCACAGCCCTGCAGTTTTCTGCTGCATCAAGAACACAGCTTGCTCTAAAGTGACAGGAGAATTTTCAATTTCTTAAAACCCATTTCTTGTCAACATGGGCCACTAAATATTTAATGCCCTCTTGGTCCTGTGGCACCTTGGGAACCTACTTGTGGAGACCTTTCTGCCTGTCATTATGATGAAAAGATGCTCTCCTCCCCCATGAGTGGGGGTAAGGAGAGGGAGGGGAGGGAGTCAGCGGAGGGAGAGGAAAAGAGGAGGAAATTAACTGTAAGCTCTTCCTATACCAGCTCACACCACAGTGGGTGGAAGTGCCTGGGAATAGAAAAAGGCACCTACAGTGATCATCCTTTTGTGGCTTCATTTCCCATCTTCATTACTCATGCCACCCTCCAGCTTCCAGGTCTGAGGGACCTGGTGTGGGCCAAGATGTCCTCCTGAGCATCTTGTACCTTCACTCTGAGCTGAGGACCTTGCCACAGAGTTTCATTGTCATATGAAGGAGTGAATGAATGAGTGAATGAATAGCCGGTTGGTCACTGCACTTCCATGGTCACTAAAAGTGTCTTCTTACTCAAGTTTCTTAAACATTGAACTTCCTTTTCTATATGTAAAAGGGAAGAATACACCCGACATAGAGTAATTGTGAGGATCCAATAGGTCAATGTATTAGGCAGTTTTTGGTAGATTTTAAGAGAATTAACTTTCACATCCTATTACCAGGTGCCTGGCACCGTGCTAGGGGATTTGGTACCTAATTTCATTTTAAAAATCATTTCAGCATCACTCATGGAGCCCAGTGCAGGGCTCTGCACCCACACATGCATTTTCTTCAACCCAATCTCAGTTCCCTCCTTTCTAACAGCTACCCTGTCACTATGTATGTAAATATGTATATAAATAAGAAATGCAATGGCCTTCTCATCTCTGTCTACATTTCTAACACAGTGGGTTTTTATGCTGGCCCCAAAGTACAGAGGTGGACTCTGCCTACGGTGGCCATACTTGCTGAGCTGGGAACTAATCTACAATCCTTCACAGGTAGTAACTTTTCTACTTGAGTCTTCTCTTTTCCAATCTGGTCTTTGTCTCCTCTCAGAGAAGAAGGTCCAAGTTCCTTAGCTGTCCATTTGGATTCTTGTCTCCTAGCTGGGTTCTCTCTCTCTCTTTTTCTCTCTCTCTCTCCCTCTCTCCCTCTCTGTCTGTCTGTCTGTCTGTCTGTCTGTCTGTCTGTCTGTCTGTCTGTCTGTCTCTCTCTCTCTCTCTCTCTGTCTCTCTCTCTCTCTCGTTTTCCTCCCTATTGGCTAGAGGACAGCAAAGTAGGTGGGTATTGATAACAAAGGAAACTCTTGAGAACTAAAGCCAGTGCCCTCATGCCTATATGTGTATGCAAAAACATATGCCTGTGTTGGAGAGTTTTTTTTTTAAAGTCTTATGCTTAGATTCACTGAATGTAGTGAGAACCAGGGATATAAAGATTTTAGTCCAGGAGTTCTGAATCTGAGTGTGACTTTTTGTCGTTTTTTCCTTTCCAATCTATGCCAGCTGTCTTCCAAGCCTTTGATCTGATTGCTTGGCAGTAACTCTTCCTAAGGTTAAACAATTTTCCAATGTGTGGATTGAAAATGTTCAGCACTCCGAGCTGGCTGGTTGAGGGCCCATTTTGAGAACTGAAAATTCTTGTTGTATGCACATCTTCTTAGGCCATGGCGGCTTCCTGATGGGGTAATTCCAGCTTGCTCACAGACTGGAGTGGGAGAAATCGAGCCAGCAAGGCAGGAAGCCTGCCAAATTGCACAGACAAGTGGCAGAGAACAGATTCCACTCTGGAGTGCAGCATCACAGTAGTTGGCACAGAAGGCAACAGTACCAGCTTCCAATGGAGCTGTGACACGGGTTGCTGGCAATGCCAGCATCAAGCCACGGGGCTTTGGGGGAAGGAACTCAACAATCTGTGTGGGTATCAAAGGCAGGCATGGCAAGTGAGGCTGGGAGCAAGGGCCACAGTCAGCCTCCTTATTTCTGATGATCTGATGGATACTCACTGATTGAGCATACACCAAGACCTACCAATGAGGACTCATGACTTGCTAAGCCATTACAGTATGTATAACAGCCATGCTGGATAGATAAACCATTTACCATGTCTCTCTCAGGTCTCTCCTGAGTTCCTGGTGCCCTAGCTATCAAGATCGAAACTCCCTGGTGGAGTATGAGGTCCTTCCCTAACTGGCTCCAGGCTTTGCTCTTTGTTTCAACTCTTCCACTTCCTTCTAAACACCCTGCACTCTGACAATCAACTCTTCCATATTCTTTGAATGTACCAGGCCCAGTCACATCTTTGTGCTTTTGCACAAGTATGTACATGTATGAAATGCTTCCTTTTGTTCTCTTTTTTTTTTGCTATCCAGAAAACCCTATTTTAATTTCCAAATCTGAACACAGGTCATCACCTCCCTTGAGAAAGTAGGTCCTACAATGACTGCTTATTCTGAAGTGCTTAGCAGTGAGTGCCAGGAACTTTCCATGCATTGTCACATGTATTCTCAAGGCCATACTGCAATGCTGATGTGAATTATGTCCATCTTTCAATTATGAAAAGTGAGGCTCAAAAGACTTCACAAACCTGTGTAAAGTCACTGTGATAGTGAGTGGCAAAACAGGATTCTATGTATCTATGTATCTACCTATCTATCTATGCATGCTCCCAGCATGCACTGGAATCCTAGTAATGGTCAAGGGAATGACAGGCTGAATTCCTTTCTTATGTAACTTGTGGTATAAAAAGAGAACACACAGAAGGATGCTGGTGGCTCAGGCCTCTAATCCTAGCCACTCAAGGCACACAGGCAGTCTGGGCAGGAAAGTCCATGAGACTCTTATCTCCAATTAGCCACTAGAAAACTGGAAGTGGCGCTATAGCTCAAGTGGTAGAGTGTTAGCCTTGAGCTAAAGAGCTGAGGGACAGTGCCCAGGCCCAGAGTTCAAGCCCCATCACACACAAAATAAAAGAACATGTAACATTCAGGTGCCTACACACATGACCAAAGTGGAAGTTCAGGGAGCTGTGGATGTAAATTCCCATCATGTAAAGGTCTGTCCATCCTACTCTGCTGACTCTGGGCAGAATTTTTCCCTGTCCCCCGAGCCTCCGCTTTGATCACACCCTTGTGACTGGATCCTTGGGACAGAGCATGTGTATGTGGGGTAGTTCATTTCTTTTCTTTACCACAGGCCCTGCCCCCAAGTAGGCCCCCCTAAAAATATTGTCCATTGCCAAGAAGGCTGGCTGAGGGCAGATGAGAGGAAGAATGCATTGGCTCAGGGCTAAGCAGACAAAGCCCTACCTGAGAAATATCCATGACAGAGTCACAACTGAGTGGCCGGGCCGAGGTAAGGTCATTGGAACCCAGCAGAGTAGAGATGATCCCATTCTGGTCAACACGTCTGATCATGGTTCCATCGACGAAGTAAATCAGCCCAAACTTGTCCACTGTAATGCCTAGGGTAGAGGAGCCCAAATAGGAATCCAGCATTAGATATGAAAACAATGGACGCATTCGGAAGTCTTGTGACTTGACAAAGCACTTCCTGGCATGATGTGATCAAATCCTCCTGTAGCATTTTAGTCTCTCACAAACTCCGTGCATGTGTTAGGCAAATACTCTAGCACTGATTCATACCTAAAACTTTCCATTCCTTTTTAAAGATGAGATGAGACTCAGAGATTTTTTTATTTGCAATGTTAGGGATTGATCCTAGGACTTTGTACGTAGAGGACAAGTGCTCTACCATACCACTGAGCTATGAACAAAAGCTTTGGGTTACTTATTCACAGCACAGATTAGAACCCAGGTTCTCAGATTCTGCACCCCCCCAGTACTGAATCAATCTATTTCTGAAGCTCTGCAAATATAATAATCAAATCTTCTTTTTGGTAACTATTTTTACCCCTAGACATTTAAGTTTCCCCTTTACATCCTTCAAGTTTTTCTATCCTTATTACGTTAGTCTCGTTGGTCATTAGGAAAGTGTACAGTCTGAAAAGGATCCTATGGCTTTGTACAGAGAACATTGTTGGATTTAATGTCTAAGGAAAGCACACTGCAGATTTGTGTGAGGGTTATTACTCAGGATCCTCCTCTGTTAACTTTCTCTCTTGCCCACCTTGTGTGACCTTGGGGCCAGTAAGTCACTAGACATCTCTACATTTGTTTTCTCAGTTGTCAAATGAAGGGATTGTTCTCAGTCTGTATTTCTCTTGGACATGTGTGAGAACTCCCTGTGGAGTTGGCTGCAGTGCACCCTCAAGTGGAGACTGAATAGTTATCTGCACTTCTGATGAGTATCTGAGGTGACAATGACACAAAACACAGTCTGAGGGCTCCTCCATGAGACTGGTACCTTCTGGCCAGTGATGTAGACTGGATATATTTATTTATACTTATTATTTATTTATTTATTTATTTATTTACCACATAGCCACTTGGTCTCACTCCTGGGGAATATTAATTTATGGGATGACTGTTAGCAATGTCCAATTTTAAACTTTATGGGTGATGCTGTTTTACCTTTCTGTGATCATTATCCATGACTGCAGGTGTCAGACACATTCCTGACAATCTATGAACTCTTGGGGATCCTCCTGTCCCCAAGATACACCTGCCAGGGGAGCCAGACCAACAAGGGGAGGCACAGGACTGAGTCAGAATGATGTGGAGTGCCACAGGGACAGACAGATGCAGGATGATGGTGATATAAAGGAAAGCCTGTTCACCTATGCTCGATTCCATTTTTCTCCAGGGCAGGCATAGGAGAAAGGGTCAGACAAGGCTTACCGGGTGGATATGCTTGAGCAATGATGTTTGTCATTTGTGTTAGCTCAGGTAGCTACTTCACTGCTACGTCTCAATGTCCTCATTAATAAATGGGAATAATACTGACATTCCATAATCATTAGCTTTCCATAAACATTAATGCCTTCGAATTATGAGAAAATGCTGGCACTTTGTGGGCTTGGAAGTCCTTACTCTTGGGTTCTTGTGCCTCTTTTTGGCAAACAGGGTGGGTTAAGACCCCTTGAGGCCTTGAAGTGATAATCCTAGGAGAACTCTGCTTGTTCTTACCATTCTTCCTTAGGCTAGGCAGCTGCCAAGGATTTCACACAGAGAACAAGGCGGCCTGGAGGCCTGGAGCCTTTCCTGTGGCTCTGCCTAGAATGTCAATTAATTTCATTCTTTAAGCACCAGCACAGGAGTTTTCTTGAGTGCCTGGCCATGCCCCATCTCTCTCCCATCTGCCATGACTGATGAGTGTTCTATGAACAATTGGGTTTCTTGTTTACAAAGTTGGCTGCACATGCTAATAGAAGTGATCTGTCCCCTGATTAATTGCTTCATTTTTTCCTCCTTTTGTTGTGCTAAATAGATGGACATCTTTTCTCCTCCCTATTGAAAAGTGTCTGCATATTGTGGCACCCTTGTCATTTCTATCTGGGTTAATTACAGGCTTTTGGGCAATTGCTCTGCCACGCCATCTGTGTGTGTGTGTGTGTGTGTGTGTGTGTGTGTGTGTGTGTGTGTGTGTGTGTCGGGGGGAGGGAAGAACATGCATGCATGCATATCCACTGAGAAATGTCTGGAGAGAACAAACCCTTTCAGGAAAAAAATAACCTTTAACGTTAAGAGAGTGGGGTGTTGTAGTTACAAGGGGCCTTGACAATCATTTAATCCATCTGCTTATTTACTAATGAAGAAACTGAGGTCCACAAGAAAGGTTCTGGAGACACCAAGGAGCAGAGAAAAACAATAATATGATATCCCTAAGCACAAGCCCAGTGTTCTCTCCACTCTCCAATGTTCATTCAGTATTAGGAGGGAGATTAATCACTGATGACATAATATTTTACCCCACACAGATACTACCTGAGTACTCTAGACATGTGCAAGACTATGCTATGACGTTATGACACATAATGCACTGTGATAGGATGTGTTGTGTTATGATCTAACAATGCCAAAAGGGGTGCTCATCTATGCAATGTTTACTATGTGCCTGTCACTACTGTACAAGGCATTTACATTCCTGATCATGTCTGCACTTTACCCTTGTAGTCTCTCTATTACATAGATGAGGAAAATGAGGCTCAATGAGGTTAAGCAACTTGCTCATAGTCACCCAGCTGCTAGAGAGCAAAGACTAAGTCGACTGCTTAGATTTGAAACTGGGCCTTGGAATCTGGCCTTATTTTGTAATATCACCAGTTATAGCATTTTTTACAAGATAGCATTAAGAAATACTTTAATTTTGATGCTTACAACAACCCCAGGAAGCATGTGTAGACAGCATTGTTATTCTCATTCTACTGACTGGGGCCCTGAGGCTTAGATACTTCAAATCACTGGCTCTAAGACTCAAAGCACAGTAAGCACTCTACTGAAGGATGTCTGTTGATAATGATGGCTTATCCTCTAACAAGCCTTTCAAGTCTCCAACACTCACAAGCCCCAGGCCCAGCTCTTTCTTCTTACATGTCAGAGAGCACGTCTCCTCTCCTCCCTATCAGAGTGGCTCCCATCCAAGTCTTACTTATTCTGCTACAATGAACTCATCTGTGCAATCACGGGGCTCGGTGCACTCAGTAAATGCTTGATGAATAATTGAATGGAAAAATCTTGAATATGGGGATTTACAGGTTCAACTTTTGGAAGGACTCAAAAATTAAAACCTATGGCCAATCCATCCTATAGGACATGAACATAAGGATGATTTCCTACAAATTTTTGTATAGCAATGATATGAGAAACAGTTTGCCCAATAATAGGGGATTGAAAAATAAATGATAAGCCATTCACTTGATAGAATATTACAAAGCCATTAAAAATGAATTCATTGAACAAAAATGAGTCCACAGAAGAGTATTTAATGTCATGGAGAAGAATTTGTGATTTATGTTACTAAAATGGTTTTTCTTAATTTAAATGTGATATCATTTAAAGTTTTTTTTTTAGCCAGTACTGAGGTTTGAACTCAGTCTTGTGTTCTTGCTTGGCTATTTTGTTCAAGCTGACAGTATACCACTTGAGCCACCCCTCCATGTGTGGTTTTTTTGCTCATTTATTGGAGATAAACGTCTTTTGGAGTTGTCTGTCTGGGGTGGCTTTGAACCATGATCTTCAGAACCGAGCCTCTTGGAGTATCTAGGTTTACAGATATGAGCAACCAGTACCTGGCTTTGGTTGTTTAAGACATTACTAACTAACATTTTGAAAACAGGCTAGAAGGAAAGACAGACCTTGTTAACTAAATTATTTCTGTCATATTTCTGAATATTTCTTTCAATTCTACCTTTCCCTCCCACCTTTTTTGGCATTTTCCAAAATTTTTGTCATGATAAATGTCTGGGTCTTTGGTAAGTAATAATAAAAATCCCAATAAATGCTATTCACAGTGTTTACTAGCAAGGCCTTACCCCTGGGATTGGTAAGCGTGGCTTCTGTAGCCTTCCCACCATCTCCACAGCGAGTGTCATCAAAGGGGAGGCACTGGTCACCAGTCCCTGCCACCACCTCTGAGTTCTTGACCACGTCCTTCACCACCATGGTTGACTTGATCCTAAAGACACGCCGACTGTTGGTGTCAGAAAGGAAGACAGCCCCGCTCATGGGGTCAGTGGTCAGGTAGTATTTATGGGCTGGACTGTGACTGGAAAACAGAGACATGGCAAGTGGTGAGAATTTTTCTTCTCTTCTACTTGGTAGTTACAGATGCACAACTTGGTCCCTGGCCCTTTGAAATCAAACACAAATCTCTTCTGGAATGGTATCTATTTTGGGTGATGCCCCCTCCCCCCACAACTTTTTGTGAGCAGAGGAGTTGGCAGAATTATCTATTCTACCCAACTACTAATACATAATCTTCCTCGACAATAACTGCCTGATTTAGGTGGCTAAATATTAGCTAAATACACATTTTCTTTCAGTTATTTTTGTACTGGTACTGAGGCTTGAACTCAGGGCCTTATACTCTCACTTAGCATTTTTATGCTCAGGGTTGGTGCTTTTCCATTTGAGTCACAACTTCTTTTCTGACTTATTTTCGCTGGTTAATTGGAGATAAGAATTTTCTGCCCAGGTTGACTTCAAAACAGGATCCTTAGGTCTCAGTTTCCTGAGTAGTTGGGATTACAAGCATGAGCCACCAGTGCCTAGCAATACACATTTTAAGAAAAAAAAATTTACCCAGGAGAGTTGTCATATTGACCTATTAACTCAAGCTAAAAACATAGAAGTACTTGACTTTAAAAACATCAAGACACAAGTCCTTCTCCAGAGGATTTTTATAGCACTCCCACCCTCATCCTGGGACCAATGATAAGACACTTAGTATTTCTCCATTTTGTACTCATGTTGAATTCATCAGAAGCCCAGAACTTGCCTTTTTGTAATCAGATATAAATGAGTTGGGACACCTTACAGCAATGATCAACAAAGCCTAAGGAAAAACAGATTGTTGGAAGAGGGCTAATAGAGGTCATTTCGAGAAAACAGTCCACAAAGACTGACTGCAGGTGACAAAGGAAGGAGACGTGAGACTGTGCGGAGGTATTAAGGAGACAGAGCACCACCTCTGGTCATGAGGTGGGGAAAATGTGGGAGATCAGAGCAGTCTGAATTTCAAGTTGAGCTCTAACAGTCTTGGTTCTGAAATTTGGGTATGTTACGTGGACCCCCTGAGCAACAAGTTGTCCTCATCTACAAAATGGGAATGTTAACAGCTACTCTGTGTGTCCCTGGAGAAAATAAATCATAAATGCCCAGTATTAAACACAGTGCATGACACATAGGAGGTGTTTAGTCATCATAATTACTATTTTAACTGTTAGTCATTGTATCTGTTTTTGCGTATCGAAGAAGCTACACAATGGGTACCAGTATCCCATGATACTGATGTACAATATTCCAAGTTCAGAGCAAAGTGGAGTTGGAATCAACACTTCTGAGAAGCTAATTTACAGTCTCAGTGGGTGGCCTGATAATTCGCTGGCTCCTCAAATTGCATTTCAATATTTCACATTTACCAGATATATACGTTTTAGGGCCAGTTGATGAACAGAATTTTATTTTACAGACTGATGTTTTCTGAAGACCAGGACACCATATGCTTTTAGGGGGTCTTCGTCCCTGAGAAACTTCATCTGGCCCAATGATTCTTGTCATTATAAATGTCCCTTACACAGTATCCTCAGGATGTGGCCATATATGAAAGAACCAGACATCCAGACCCTAAGACTTTTCCTTCATTTTCTCTCCGTGAGTACAAGTAACAAGTTCAGCATTTCTCCAGTGGCCTTACTGCAGTCCCATTGCTTCCTTCTGAAGTCAAGGGCAAAGCTCTGCCTGTAGCCTAGGTCTTTTTTAGATTAGTCTTCCTGATCAAATCCAAACACCAATTTGTCATTTCCATGGTTCCTTCTAGGACTCTTGTCTTTCACAGGAAGTGCAGACTCCCCAGCCCAGTAGCACTCAAGGCTCTTCATGTCGGACTGCTCCATCTTTCTCATTCCTCATCAATAAATACCCTACATCCACAACACCTGCAACATGTACCTTGCTGTGTGCCCTCAGGCCTGCCTGCCCCTGATGTTCCTGTTTGTCCCCTTCTCTTTTATATGTATTCTTCGGTCCAAATGATCACTTTTCTGGCAAACATTCCTGACTTTCTTTTCTGTGCATTGAAATCAGAGCACTAGTATTACAGAACACTTACTATAACATCATGGCTTTTTTCCTTTTCCTCCCACGGTCTCTCCTCCCTCCCCCTCACATTCCCCCTCCCTCTCTCCCTTTCCCTCCCCTCTTCTCTCTCAACCTTAGGGAAGACACTAGACTAGCCATTGTTATGCTTCTAATATTCAGCTTATTATCTTCCAGTCCACCAGAATCGCTGTTTTAACTAGGTGGTATCTTCATTTTCAGCTTATTTAGGTGGTATTTAGATGGAAATGACTTAACTTTTCTTTTACTTCACAGTTAGGGGTTAGTGGTAACAATCCCCAATATTGGACATGTCCCCTGGGATCTATCCTGTATTGTAGCACAAATTTATTTCTCCCCCATTCTGGCTAGATAAAATCCAGTGACCTCAGACCTTGCTCTGTAATGCTGAACCAGCCACAGCTTTCTGCCTCCCTCGACAGCTGGGAGGCAAGGTGGCTATTTCATTTCCTTGTGCATCACTCACGATGAGCTGGTGCTATCTACCTTGGCAGGAAGTGGTCCTCAAGGGAGAATGGTGAAGGCCCTGTCCACTTAGATTAGCCCCTTGACTTTCCAGTTCAGATCACCCTATACTTCCCTGGAGAAGTGTCATTTGCATGGAATTTCTCAGGTGGGTGAATTCCAGGACTTGGCAGGATTGCTCCACAGTCTACAAACATCATGGCTGCATTTTTTTTTGAGTGCTCAGGAACACATTTGTGGTCAGTTCATCACAGGGAAAATCACATTAGCTTTGAACCTAGAAGATAAGTGTTCTAATTGGGGCGGGCCACCTAAGTAGTTTAGATCCCTCAGCTGTCAGGGAGGAAAGCCCTGCTTGCCTTTGCAAATCGGCAATGTCATTAGGATCACAGAGAATTATTCACAGCCCTTTCTGGTTTGTGGTGCTCTTTGGACATTTCACAGTTCATTTCTTCCTTGTGCCACCTGGAACAGGAGCTATACCTGGATATGAGCCACCCACCAGGACCTCCGGAGGCTGCAACACCTCCAGTTCTTGAAACAAGCTTCAGAGAGGCCAACCACGGATAGGGGCGGATTCTGTCCCACACTCTGCACTAACCCTTGGCATGCATGGCTCCATTTCCTCACCACTCTCATGTAAAGTAAATACTGTTTTTTATTCTTTCAGAAAAATGAGATGAGAGGTGAATCGACTTGACTACGGTCATCATCCCCTAAGACAGTTTCAACCCAAATCAGCTGGGCTCCTAAGTCTGTGTTCTTTCTACCTCGCTGCTGCTCAGGGCCTAGAAAGCTCTGCTGCCCTTATCCACCTGGGAACACTCACCCATCTCTGGATATTCAGTGTGTGCATCATCTTCTCTGTAATGAGTGGAGCTGGTCACAGAATTGGATCATGGCCCTATTTCTAGTGTTTGGTGCAAAAGTCCTTGGGGACCCACCTTCTTTTTCTGTTCTAGCTCTACAAATATAACTTTGACCTCTCTGGAAGTGACACAAAAATCATAGAGATCTCTGGAGCACCAGTCTTATGTTAATGAACAAAAATCAGATCTCACGCTACCCTTATTTTGGAAGAGGTAGGGGGAGTTCCTAGTGGGCTGAGAGTTCCAAAAATTCTTATTACTCATCTGAAGTAATTAGTTGAACAGGTACTGATTTTTAAAAATACTATAGTGAACAGATTTGGTACTTAAATATATTTCAATATGAATCAGAACTACTTCCTTAATATAGCATTTTTATGCTCCCAAGGAATGTTTAATAAAAGAGGATATGAAGTAAAAAAAAAAACAAACCCCAAACTTCGTGGATTTTTAAAAAGTGAACCTGCTAAGGGTGGGAATGGATGGTAGTGGGAAAAACAAAGGAGGGGAGTAACAATGCTCGATAGGAAATGTACTCATTGCCTCACTCATATAACTGTAACCCCTCTGTACAGCATCTTTACAATAAAAAATATATATTTAATAAAAAATAAATCTGCTATTTTCCTTAAAATTTTTTGGCTCTCCTGAAGATTAGTTGTTTAGATGATCAAGTTTGTCTTTTCCTCTGAAAATTATTTCATAGCTTTCATGTTTAGAATTCTGTGCTTTACCAATAAATTAAATAATTATTCATTTGTCAAAAAAAAAAAGAACAAAAATTTATCTAGTCTCTACTAATTTTGAGTGAGAATTAGGGACTTTTGTCCCAGAGTAAGATCTGGCTTGTCCAAAGAAGCATCTTTTGTCCAACTCAGGGGCAGACCCAGCAGAAGTTAATTCACTGGTTCTCAGAGACATTGAGAAGAATGACATAGAGTCTGGCTCAAATTCCATTTCTACCGCCCACTTGATTTTGTTTTGTTACCCTGAGTCTCACTCACTTTTGGTGGGTAATCATATCCACTTCAGATGTTTATATTGAAGACCAAAGTTACATGCAGAAGGAAAATCTCTGTGCATAGTGCCTCTCCCATTAAAAAAATAAAATGTCCAATGAATGACTGCTTTTAAGCAAAGCTGGTCAACTTGAGAAAACCTCCAGAATATTTATGTTGGTGCATAACAGAAAAGCTAAGAATGTCAGATGTAATGCTGTCCTGTCCAATCTGCGTTCTAGGACAGTTAAAGGCTCCTGTTCAGTTAGTATAATATGGGTAACTAGGTTTCAGAGAGATTTGAATTCGTGTATACTTCTAAGAATAGATTTCCAATATTCCCAGGGAAGAGATCTGGGAAGAGGTGAGGGGGTGTATTCCTTGAAAGATCCAAAGAGGAAGATGTTGGCAATGGACACTTCCAACATGGTGGTTGGTATGAGGCTGCTTCAGATTATCCCCCAAACATGCGCTCCATGTAGAACATAAATGCTATTACGGCTGCAGAGGTAGCTAATGAATAAAGAAGACAAACTTCTAGAACTTCTTTAATCCATCCCACTAAGGGGAATACACTTAGTCCCAAAGACAGGGAAGGGATTTGGCAATCTAGGAGCTAGTCAGTCAGAGTTGGAACCCAGGTTTCTGGTCTCCTGATTGTGTTTAGAAACTGAAAGGCAGAGAATGATTTCCTTTTCCCTCCTGCGCTTTAGTTTGAGTTGGAAATAGTTTTTAGCACCAGAGAAAACAATACATTGAGAAAAGGCAAGAACCCAGTCCTGAAATCATACCTATAGATACATTAAAAGATCACTGAAGATCAGGACTAAAGAATACCCAAACCACAAATTATAGATGATGAAGAAACTGGTAATTAGAAAAGTTGGGTGGCAAGCTATAGGCCACATGGGCCAAGACTTTCTCCAGCTGCTTCTGCTTGTATTATAGCTGTGTCACAGGCAGCTACCACCACTACAGAGAGACCACATATATTTCTGCTCTGAGAAAGTGGGAATATTTTTTATTTCTGATAATGGTAACTATTAAAAAAATTCTGTTTTTCTACTCAGGCTACTGCTGGGAAGCTTAGGTTTAGTGTGATGTTCTATGTCATAGATGTTTCTTCTTTTTAACTTTTATTCCCAATTTCTGCCCAATTTACCTTTATTCATGTATCTTTGGGTGTCAAAGGACTCATTTCCTTACTGAGAAAGATGGAGACATCATAGTAATCATAATATAACACTCATGGTAATAAATTAAAATGATATGCTAATGTCCATCATATACTCCTTATGTTGTAATTATTATTATTGTTCTTATTGTTATTACCATGACCACTCTGGAATGCTCTCCTATGTCTGAATATGCTGAAACTTAACCTACAAACATTTGTGGCCCTTACAACACTTATCATAAGCTCATGGTAGAAGCAAAAGCTCTGATAGATGAGCCACTTCTATCAAGAAACGACTCCATGTATATGCAATCATGGGTAGCTGCTTCACAGAGGGGTTTGGGAATAAAATGCTATAATTTGCATTTTTAATATTTTTTATAATTTTTAAAATATTTTTATAATTGCCTATTTCTGTTACCTTGTGAATGCTTTATTCATATTATTTTTAAATGAAATTGTGATTATTATATAAACAACATACTGCCTACATAGAAGTAGGTTTAATCATTATTAGACATTGATTCACCATCCTAAAGACTTTCCTTTATCCCAATTTAGCACCAGTCCATGTGTCACCCCCCTACTGTGTGACTGACTAGACCCATTCTTGCTGGCTAGTGTCCCTGTGAGCCCACATGATCAATCTACTCCATGACCCAGCCTGGGGACCTTCAGGGCAGTTCCTGTGACCTACTCTGTCCTTTCTGGCATTCCCTCAGATGGGGTCACTGGCACCTGAATTCCTCACTATCATGGCCATCAAAGTCACTCACCACATCCTGGTTGATGTCTTCATTTAGTATAAGGATTGAGTGCCTGTGGTATTCAAGTTCCTGTGCCATGGTTTAAGTTCTTTAAACCTATTAGTTTAATCTGTCATGTCCACCAGATTACAGGGCAACTGGCTTGCTTTTCTACAGTCAGAGAGTCCAGGCTTTTGCCACATACTTCATTTTTATTAATGACTTCCTCTCATTGGAACTGATTATCCCCAGTCAGTTCCAATCACTCAGGGCTCCTCTGCCACTGAGCCACCTGAAATCAACACGTGCAGCTTACCATACAACAACATGCAACAAGGCAGGGGAGAGACAGGAGATTCTCCACTGGTTGGCTTACCTATGTCTGAAATCTTTATTTCTGACAGAAGACAGGAGAGCAGGGAATAGAAGAAAGAATGAGGTGTTAGCAGCAGGGTTAGAAGCATTATTAGCAGCCTGAAAACTTGACAGCAATGGTAAGGTACAATACTGTAATAAATAAAGACTTAGGAGCTATGACACTGATGTATTTTATACTGGATATTCCTTGTCAGTGAGTTCACTTACAAGCAGCTACATATCACAGAAGAGGCACAGTTTTACCTGCTCCATACTGCTGACACTTGGGAAGAGAACTAGCTTGACATATTCCACTGCTTTAACAAGGGTAGGACAGAGATTGGAACGGTTGGTTCTTTCCCCTGCCAGACACATGCCCAGAGATACCCAGAGACTGCTCTGTGTCTCTGCATGGGCACTGTAGTATGAGAGTTATCAAAATGAGCCTACTTGTAGTAGGACACTGAAGTGGATATGACTATAATTAGAAGGAAGGGTATGACATAGAGAGACAGGCCTACGGGAGAAAGAGTGGAGAAAAACATATCAGAATGACAGTATCAATGGAGTTCCTCCCCCTGCAAACATTGTGTATTCCTATCTGCTCTACATGCTGTCTTCCATAATCAACACCCCACCTCCCCACCTCTAACAGCTCTCAGGGAACATGGGATGTCTTATTTGGAATTTGTGAAAAATGGAGGCCCAGAGGGGTTAAATATTTCGTACAAAGTTGTACAGCTTCTCTGACAAAGTGAGCCAAGTCCATGGTCCATGGGTCTTTCTATTATAGCATATGTGTGCCCTGGACTGAAAGAAATACGCACAAGGCTTCCTTTATCTTTGATACAAGTCAAAGCTGAGAAGAAAGGCAGAGGATACTCCATGGGTAGCTTGCTTCTCATTTGGCCCGATACGTGACTTTCTAGGAGCTCACAGGAAGTGAGCATCCCTCCTATGTCCTGAGGAGGGGCAGACATGGCAGCTGTTGGGCAGCCAGCTAGCTTTGCTCTCATTCTTTTGGTAGAGAATAACCTTAAAAAGCCTATGACAAAATGGCCCTTATTGGGCCAGTGACGACTCTTTGACAAGGCAGAGCTGTGCAATGCTTTCTGGATTTGGGTTCACCATTCTAGGAGCCTGGATCTTGGGCAACTAAATTTCTGGAGCCTCCTTTCCCTCATTTATCAAAAGTGATAATAGCCAACAACTCACATTACTATTCCATGACAATCAGTAGGAGCCCAACTTGTCCTCTGCCTACGTTGGAGGGAAGTTTTTCAGTTTAAGCCTTTTCCTGTTCACATAGTCCTAACCCAGACGCAGGATAAGCCCATGCCCTAAAATAGGTGCTCAGTGCATTTCTCCTGGAAGAGTCTCTAAAGCACAGCTTCTCTGTAACCCCAGAGGCTGTTTGGGTTGTAAAAGGGATCTGGTTCTGGGGGGGTCTAAAGAAAAATGTCAAACCCTGAGCCCTTCTCCAGCTGCACATGTCGCTGTGCTCTACCACTGGGGCAGGGCTGAGTCAGCTGGTTCTGTGGCACCTGCAGAACAGAGAGGCACTGCCTGGGTCAGGTCTCAGGTCTTCATCTCAGCAATGCTCAGGTGAAAGGAACTTCCCCTCACTCTGATGAGTACTATGTTACAGGGATATATACGATGACTCTGCCATCTGGGCCTCATCCACTATGCCATCCCCTGTTCCAGAAAAAGACTCACATGACCCATTCTAATCAGCTCAATGATAGGAAGCAAAAAGATCTCTCTGTTCCAACAGTACAGTGCACAGGAAGGGAGGGGCAGCTCCTGAGCTGGGAGATGAAAAGTCCCGGAGTCTGACAGGTGAGGCCCATCCCATTCCCAGTCCCATTCCTCTTGGGCCCAGTGACTTAGGCTGTAGGATGGCAAGGAGACCCCCATCGTTCACTGTGGAGAAGGTACCCCACCACTTCCTGTACCTCAGCTCCAGGATGTTGGTGACATTTCCAGATGGAAAGATCCTGCGGATGTAGTTGAAGTCTCCCACGTAGAGGCTGCCATCAGAGCCACAGGTGAGGGCCATGGGGGCCAGGAGTTTATTGCCATCAGCAAGGCCATTGCAACTGGGGCAGGAAATGCTTCTCCGGCGCCCATTGCCCATGATGCTGCCGATGACTGGTGGTTGCTGAGACACAAACTGGTTCTCCCCATTCCCTTTGTGCAGGATGCCTGGGACAGGGAGAGAGGAACATCACCAGGGAGGGGGTAGGGAGTGGTTCCCTTTTTCTGTGGTAGACAACAGAGTTACCTTGATTTGCAAGGCAAGCCAGAGGTTTCTGCCAACGATTTCCAAACTTGTCTCAGTGAAATCCAGAGGCACTGAGCAGGCTGCTCTGTATACTATAGGCCTTTATATATTGCTGTGGGCCTCTGTTAGTCTCACTATAGGCTCTAGTATTGCACTGTTTTTACCACTATTCTGACAGAGGGAACAGACCAGGCAGCCTATCCAAAGCCAGATAGACAAGAAAAGGCTGAGGTACCAATACCATCTCTTGACCATTCAGCTATGCAACCTCTCAAAGAGGCTGTACATGTCTCATGTGCCCAGCCCTCACCTCTGTACAGCTTTGATTCTTTCTTGAATTTACCTGATTTTCTTTCCAACCATACCATTTCAATACAGAGACTAGGGGATTTTTTTTTTCCCAAGTCTGTTCTGGAGCTTGAATGCAGGGCCTGGGTGTTGTGTCTTAGCTTTTTCACTCAAGGTTAGGCACTCAATCACTTGAGCCATAACTTTCCTTCTGGCTTTCTGTTGGTTAATTGGAGATAAGACTCTCATTCCTGCCCAGGCTGACTTTGAACTGACATGTGCCACCAGCATCGAGCTAAGAGATTATATATTTTTCCTAGCTGTATTTCCAGTGCCTAGCGTAGAACCTGACATAGAGTAGGTACTAATGAATGTTTATAAAATTAATGAGGGAAATAGCCTCTTCTCACTAACATGGAGTCAAGAGACTGGGATTTATGCTATTAATGAGCTGATTTTATATCTGACATAGGTCTCAGGTCCTGTACAGCTCTGGATTTCATTTTCCCATCAACAAAACAAAGATTTTGAACTACACAGGATTTGTAAGCTTCCTGTCATACCTGCATTGCTTCTTTTCACTTTAGATAATATTTTCCTAGCATACTGCTCCCACATAGACCCTGCCTACTGCTTCCTGCCTTCTTAGCTAAAGCCAAAGTGGGATTTGGCTTTTATTGGTCACCAGAATCTCATCTCAGGCTGCCACCTGTTAGCTCTGTTGTCCTTTATTGAATGGATTTAAACATTTTTATACAGTCTAATCAATTGTGTTCCCATACAGTCTGTGCTTTTTCTAGGTTATTGTTTTATATTTTTCTCCCACTAATTCTAAATGACTATTTTTCACATTTTGATGTTTAAATATTTAAATTTATTTTGTGTGCCCTGTAAAGTGGGAGCTTCATGTAGTTTTTTAAGCTTTGTGAATTTTTTCTCCAGATATTGAGCCAATTTTCCTAGTATCAATTTCTAAAGGGTTTGTCCATTCTCCACTGATAGATGATGTTATGACATACCATAGACCATCTTATTTACAGATGGTAAGTGGCAGACATTTCCAGTATAGATGGCTATCCTTCTCCTTGACCCTTTCTTTTGTCACAGTAGCTACAAAATTTCTGACATCTAGCTTGGCATTTGACTACTTAGGACAGTTTGTGACATCTTAGTCCCATGACAGTTCCACCCAGGATATTGTTCTGGCTAATGGCTCAGAAGGGGCGGTGGTATGGGCAGCTGCTGAGAGACCCCTTATGATGGGGGAGCTTGTTCCTGGTTCTTTGCTTTCTTCCTGGCTAGAAAGTGGATGTGAAGGATGGGAGCTTAAGTGGCTTCACCTAGGACCATGACCTTGGAATAAAGGCTTGAGTAGAACAAGGAAAAGAACCTGGGTTTCTGACCCTGCAGCCAGAGATCACCTGCCCTCCAGATTGGCAGGTGAGTGAGAAACCAACTTTAGCTTGTCTTCAACTCTATTACTGTGGCTTTTCTGAACTCACGGCCAAACCTCATTTTAATTATGACTCACAGGTCAGTTCCTGAACTCCATGGACTCTGTTTACCTGTCTCTGGGCCTGCACTACACAATTTCAGACTTTACAGTTTTCTAAATTAACTTGGTATGTGGTGGTGAGTGCCTTTTCCATCTCTTATTTTAAGAATTACCTTCACCATTTACAAATCTTTATTTTACTATAAATGATAGAAGTAATTTGTCAACTTCCACCAGACCTGAAGTGGTTTTGACAGGCATTCATCATACTTACAGACTAGGGAGGAGGTATGTGACATTATTCCCTTGTTTCCCAAGATAGAACATGGTTAGTCTGAGTTACCTAAAGAACAGGTGTGATCATGGCCCTCGTGGGCTTTAAACTGCTCAGAGGTTTGACATTCACCCCTGGATGCACTCTGAAGTCATAATCTTCTTGCCTTGGGTTCCAGATCTCCCAAATCACCAGCTTTGGCTGTGGCATTGGCTTCACTACCCTCACTCTCTGTCTAAATTGCAACAGACCTTCTTTATAGACAGTCCTCTTCTAGATTTTAGCACGTTGACATATACTGTGCTCTCTGCTACCACGTTTACCCTACTTGATTTACAGAGCTCATCCTGTAGACTCTCTGAAATGCCAGCCAGAGGGTCTCTCCAGGGATGCTTTGATGAAGTGAAACAATGAATTCAGGATTTCTTGCCTTGCTGGAATCACTTATCTCCTATCAGGATGGCATATGGCCCAGGGCACAGCAAAGCCATTGCCTGGCAAGTCTTGGTCTCTGTTTGCATTGAAGTCTTGAGGCCTCTCACTATTGTACTCCCAGTGACAGGCTCAGAGGAGGGTCCCAACCAAAGTTTTATGACTCGGCCTTCTGACTAATTGATTGCCTAGGAACCTATAAAATTCAAAATGTTTATTTTATTTTATTTTTTTTTTGTTCGGATAGAAGACAAAGTGGCCCTAGCCTGACTCAGGGATTCTATCTTCCCATGTGAAAATTTCCACTTACCACTCTGGATGTTGAGGGCATGATGCTTGTCAAGGGTCCATCCTCCAAGCTTGGATGCATCAATTTCATAGCCCTGTAGCACAGCAGTCCTTTTCTCCCACAGGATCAGATCAGGGCAGGATTCATATTCATAACCCACAGAAACTGAAGGAATATAAGAAGCAAAGTGCATAGGTAAGCAAAGCTCCACTTTGGTCCTTGGACCTGCAGGTGAGTCCCTCTGCTTTTCTTTCATGAAACAGGAGAAAGGGATCCTATTTGTACTTGTGAATCAAACCACTGAAATGGCAACACAGTATGCTGAGCCTTAAAACTTCTTTTTTGTTTTCTTAAAAACACTATGTAATTGGGAAAAATTAAAAAAATACATTATACTTTCCAAGGATCTAGTTAAATTAGTTCAAGGGAAATAACCTTTAATGTGAAAAATACTTTATACATAAAAGTCTTCACTATGATATTAATGATAATAGTAGAAAATGGGAAAAACTTAAAGGTTCAAAACAAGTGAGAGGCGGAGCAAACCTATATATGTCCAATCCAGAAATATTTCCACTGAAAATGATGGAAAATGATGGTTCTGATGACCACACATGACATGGAAAATGCCTTTGGAATCTGATGCTAACTAAAAAGACTGGTTACTGTCAGAGTAGCTGTGCTTTAAAAAAAAAAGCAACTACAAGAACTACATATCAAATGAGAAAGCACATTAAAATGTTGTTGTCTTTGTTTCTAAGATTAAATATGACTTCTTTTTACTTACATCCATTTCTCAGTTTTTAAAATGCATGAGCCTGGTATTATTTTTTCATAAAGAAAAACTACACTCATATTTATAATGAATACATGGAAAAGGAGCTTAGCTAGGGTAACTGGAAATCAGAAGTTGCTTCTGAACCTAGAAGCTGGTTTGAAATTTGAAAGCTTGAAAATGTCCTGGTTTCACTAATCCAGGCCTCTTAGAAGAATGGCCAGGGAGAGGAGCCAAATGGAAAGCTTCGTGGGCCTAGGTTTGTAACAGCCTTGTAGCTGATGTTGGAGAAGGAACCAGTAGAGACAGGATGGTATTTCTACCAAGTATCTTTCTGAATAGGTGTTATTTTCTGGGAAGCAATATTCTGCATGTTTGAGACAGGCATTAACTGGGAACCAATTTAAGTTTTCTTCTAGATGCCATAAAAGTTGGCCATAAGGGAATGGACTGGAAGGTGTCTCTGTGCCCTCTTTCCTGCAACCCTGAGGCCTACTAGCAGTCACTACACCTTCTGGTCACTTGCAATCTCAGGAGAGTGAGTGTGGGATATAATAGAGACAGAAATGATAATGGAGATCTGGGATAAATTCAGCTCTGTTCTTTCCTAGCTGTGCCTCCTTGGGAAGTCATCTGACTTCTCTGGGCCTCACCTTCTCACACTGAGTTTGGAGATAACCAACTTTTGACTCACAGCCTGGCTGTAGGAATTCAGTGAGATTCTAATGTAGTGGGAGTACATTTTCTGGAATAGACACTTCAAAGGCAATCTCTAATTGCCCTAAGTGTCAGCCTTCTCTTTTCTCTCTCTCTTATTCTTTCTTTTTAAACAGAACAGGACTTTTCTTCTCCCTTATTCTGCCTTTACTAGAGAAAAGGACTGAAGCTAGAATAGGGACCAAGGCATGAAGGGATTTGCTGAGTTACAGTGCTTAGTGGATACTTGCTGTGGGGCATTAGGCCTGCTGACTATCTAGTTTCATCTTGTAAGCCTTCCTGAGACCAAGAAGGCTCTGATCCAGAAGCTGCAAGGGGTACAGTCAGCCCTGGAAGCCCAAGATCCCAGGGAAGCAACCTCTGCTTCATCTCTAAAAAAAAAGAGTGATAACTACAGACATTGTTTCTGACTGGAAATAAGATGACAAAGTAACATTAAAATTTTTTTATTGTTCTACTACTGGGGTTGGAACTATGTTCCCAGTTCCTCCCTTTTTAATTTATTTTTCTTTTGGAATACAGTCTTGCTAATTTTACCTGGATTGGCCTCAAATTTGTAATCCTTCTGTGTTGCCTCCTGGACCTACAGGTGTGTGCCACTACACCTGGCCCCAAAACATGTTTTGATTTTGGCAGTACTACTTCCAGGTTTTCAGTAGTTTATTGGAGATAACAGTCTCATGGGCTTTCCTGGCCAGGCTGACTTTGAACCATGATCCTCAGATCTCAGCCTCATGAGTAGCTAGGATTACAGGCATGAGCCACAGGTGCTCAGCAGTATCTTTTGACTATTTTGATTTTGTATCAATTTTAATGGTTGTGTTTTCTATATTTGGCTCTTCTAGAATATTCTTCTTGGTCATGGATGGCCACTGTGAGGTCTTAAAGGTATTCAAGTCCTAGATATTTTTGGCCTGAGAAGAGGAAGGAGGGAGCGGTAGCTGTGGAAGTGGAAGAGATCCTCCTCTCCCCCATTCCTGTGTGTTGCTCTCCCTCTGAGGACACCCTGCGAGGGAGGGGGCAGGGCTGGGTGAGGGCTCACCGAAGGCTTCAGAGAGCCCATACACCTTCTGGTTGTAGACATCTGTCTTGTCCCAGATGAAGTGAAAGGACAGGTCTGGGGCTGCAGCGAACCACTTCCTGAAGAGACGGCCCTCCACCGCCACCATGAGGTGGACCTTCATGAGGTTGAAGGGAATGGTGGGGTGTGTCAGGCTGATCCTCAAGACAGACTTGTAGCCAGCAGTGCGGCTGCTCAGGTAGCTCAGCCTCATCTTGCAGCCAGAGATGATAATTTCCTCCTGCAGGGCCTACAGCAAGACAGAGCACAGCAAGCAACCATCACTGACTCACCCAGGGAAGGGGAGGGCGCCACAGCTGGATGGATTCTGGGTGTGTAAGAGGCAGAAGAGGAAGCAGAAGGACAGGAGGTGAGAAGAGGGGGAAGGAAGGGAAAGAAAGAAGGGGAAGCAGAAGGGAAGAGGAGCAGCAGGAGGAAGGAAAAGAAAAAGGATGACAAAGGAGAAAAGGGGCTGAAGGAAGTAGAAAAGAAGTCCCCAAGACCTCATTGCTGAGGACCTCTGTATAACATGCATGATAATGTGAGATTTATTGTGAGACTGAGCACACTAACTGTTGCATGTACCATGATGTATGTACAATACTAAGCAACATGCTGCATCATCCTTAAACACTGTAGACCCTTCAGTTCCAGTATGGTCATATATGTAAAGTGCTCAGTATTTCAATTTATTTGGAAGGACAGAGGCACTTCTGGAAGCAGGGGTTACTAAGAAGAGGGACTTTTCTTTTTTCTTTTTTCCTCTCTTTCCCTCCCCCCACCTTCTCTTTTTTGTGTGCCAGTACTGGGGCTTGAACTCAGGGTCTGGTTGTGGTTTCTTAGTTTTTTTAGTCAAGGCTGGCTCTGTCACTTGAGCCACAGCTCCATTTCTGACTTTTTGGTAGTTAATTAGAGATAAGAGTCTCCTGCCCAATGTGTCTTCGAACTGCAGTCCTCACCTCGCAGCCTCCTCTGTAGGTAGGATTATAGGCGTGAGCCACCGGTGTTCAGCTTATTTCAGTCTAATGTAGACAGATGTAGACAGCTGCCTAAAGCTTTCCTAAAGTCAGATCCATTTCCCATGGCATTCCTTCCCAAGAAAGTAACCAAAACACTCATGAGGCAGAGTCGGAAGCTCCACCGGATGACAAGGGCCCATACTAATCCCCAGAGAGGCTGAGCTTCTAGCATGGGGTCCTCACCCAAGCACCGAGTAGTGGGGAAGACAGTGCTTTATCTGCAGGGCACAATGGGCTCAGGCCCACAGTAGAAAGAATCAATGAATGCCAGATGATCAAGCAATGTGGCTTGATTAGTGTGGCTGAGGAAGTTCATTGGCTTGATGTACTGGGCTCTCTCAAGAAAGAAACAATAAATCAGTCAAGGCTGTGTCCATTTAAGAGACAATGATCATGTTACTGTATTTACAAAGATATTGGGTCTTTTTCCTTCTGTCTGATCCATAGAAGTATTGAACTAGCCAGCCCCAAGGCCTCACAGGTCTCCTAAACACAGGAAATTCTAGACATTGGGCCTAAATCAAAGCATTGACTTAAATCACCATTTACTAGTTCCTCACAAAGCAGGCTCTGTACCCTGGGTAAGAAGCAGACAGGACTCAAGTGCTGGCTTGCTGCTCTCATAAATCTTTCCCTGCTTTAGTGTATGTACCCTCCACAATTTACATCTCCTAGCACTTGCAAAGGCTAACCAACAACAACACTGGGAAAGCCCAAGAGTTTGTCTTCATGAGTCTGACAATAAGCAAGGTTTGTGCCCCTAACTAGACCTGTAGGCATCTAGCTCAGGGAGCACTCTAAAGAGGGTATGACTTTGAAACCTCATTTGTTCCAAAGCCTCTGCTCTTGGGAAAAATGGCTGGGTAGTGTGGAGCCAAAGTTCAGTTACAAATTGCTTCTCTCTAGCAAGTTCTGTCTCCACTGACAAGCATTTCATCAGAAAGGTCAGCCAGGCCACTGAGATGGGAGACAGGCACCGAATCTCTGAGAAGGAATGATCTTTCAACCTGGATGTGCAAAGAGAATTTCGAAATGCTTGTACTTCCTTCTTGTGAGCTGGTGTTAGAAGCCACTCAATGGGGCATATGCAGCGATGTGTTTGCTCAGCCAGGCATGAAATCCACAGACATAAATGTATAAACTCTCTGCTCCACTGAGTACAAGGCAACCCATTAACATGCATGTTGCTTGAGTTCTCATTAGGTAGGCAGGGTGGCTGGGGCTTCTAGACTTTCAAGCTGCTATCTTTCCCTTCCTCAGGCTTTCCTTTTTGCTGATAGATCCCACACTGGGCACAATGAAGGACATTCAAGTGAGCAAAGCTTTGCTAGGCAAAGACTTGATCTTGATTTCCATCATGTTAAAATTCATCTTTCCCAGTGATTTCCTTTTAATGATAATTAAGCAAAAACATGTGTGGGGATAGATTTGAGCCAAAGCAATCCTTAACTGGCATGAAGGAAGTGTATGTGAAATAATCTTAATAATAATGATAAATAAAAATTTATTGAGCACTTACTAGGTACCAGACATTGTGCTAAGCACCTCAAACACATTTCCCTTATTTCATCTTTATTATGATACTCACTACTTGAGATCTTGTGGCTTACTCCTCTTTGGTAGAAGTTATTTATCAATACTTTCAACAGAAATACTGAGAGAAGAGACACCCTGGAAGCTGGGGAAAAGGAAAGTGGAAGTGAATTGGATGGTAGGGTGGGAAGAGTGATGATTAAAAGCCCTGGTGTGGCAGGCAGGTCAGACACTCATGTCATTTCAGAGGATAAACTAGGTGACCCTCTTGTCTGCTGGCCCAAAACAGTGGGGGTGCTTTCTGTCTGAGAAGCACCCCTCTATGTCTGAGATCCTTCTCCACCTGTTTCCCAATAGAATAAAAGCATGGAGAGATGTAGTTTGGAAGTCTGTGTACCTGGATTTCTGGCACAATAGGGCCTTTCTCAGCACAGGAGCTAGCAAAGGACGTCAGTGGGGATGGAGACAGAACAGGGTTGGGGCGGGCAAAGTTGCTCAGGTCACAGCTGGGAATTTCATTCTCCTCATGTCGCATGATGATGGTTTCCATGACGAAGAAGCGATCCCAGGGCAGCCAGAGGGTGTGTTCCTGCGTGATGAAAGGTGTCCGCTCGAACCTCAGGATGATGGAGATGCCACCATTGGTGACCAGGTCAAAGCTAGCGGGAAGGAAAGAAAAGGGATCAGGAGAAGCAGGATCAGGAGGAGGAGAACATGAACATACAGAAAGGAAGTTACCATCTTTGGTCACATGCCTCCCTTCTGACCTTAGGAGGGTCCCAGACCCTGAGGTCACAGCCAGATCCAGTGTGGCCACACCTTTCCCCCACCTAGCCATACCTCTTCCTGTCCCTGGCCTAGATAAGTCCTGGCCCAGAGGTGGGTCCCCCCCCCCTTTCCTTTTTCAGCCATGCCTCTCCACCATGCATGGTGGGGGCAGCAGTTTGGTAAATAAACTTCTTTTCCTGCCTGAAAAAAAAAGAAAGGAAATTACACAAAGGGTCTAAGTAACTCGTGGAAGACTCTGAGACTTGACTACAGCTGCAAAGGGTAACTCCACAAAGTATTTATTGTTGTTGTAGCAACATGATTCACCATGGGGAAGTCACAGAAGTCAAATTAACCAATGAAGTAGAGAGCCATCTTTCAGGACCTAGGACAGCCTCTGCTGTGGTGTTTCTTGGTACCTGGGGTCTTTGAACTAGGTTAGAGCTGAACCCTAGTGAACAACTTCTACGCTGGGGGTTAGGAATCCTTAGGCCTAGTCCTGGATTTGTCATGAACTATACAGTATGGTCTCCAGTAAGTCACTTAGCCACCCTGCTCTTCAGTTTTCTGATCTGTAAAATGCAAAGACTCAGCAGGGCACATCAGTAGATCACACCTGTAATCCTAGCTAATTAAAAGGCTGAGATCAGAAGATCACAGTTTAAAGCCAGCTTAGGCAGGAAGTCCATGAGGCTCTTTATTTCCAATTAACCACCAAAAAGCCAGAATTGGCACTGTGACTCAAGTGATAGAACACTAGCTTTGAGCACAAGAGCTTGGGGACAGTGCCCAGGCCCTGAGTTCCAGCTCCAGGACCAGTACACATGTGCATGTGTGCTTGCATGTGCGTGTGCGTGCACCCGTGCACGTGCACACACATGCGTGCGCGCGCGCGCGCACACACACACACACACACTCACATATACACATAAAATGCAAAGGTTCACATGGATTATTTTTTTAAACCTTTTTTTATTTTTTGTTAGTCCTAGGCTTGAACTCTAGGACTGGGTGCTGTCCCTCAGCTCTTCAGCTCAAGGCTAGCGCTCTACCACTTGATCCACAGTACCACTTCTGGCCTTTTCTGTATATGGGGTGCTGACGAATTGAACCCAGGGCCTCAGGCATGCGAGGCAAGCACTCTACCACTGAGCCACCTTCCCAGCCCCTCACATGGATTATTCTTAAGAGACGAAGATTCTATGCTTCTCCAGGATTTGGCTAGGTTTATGACAGATTACTGACCAAAGGCCTTCACAATTAAAAGTTGCTTAGCAGTTTAGAGATAGCACAATTCGTATCCCAGTCTTTTAAAAGTATAAGGGGGAAAGAGAAGGCTGAGTACCAGCCACTCAGTTGAGATGAGATCTCTATGATGGTATGTAGAGAACAGGTAGACAAGCCTTAGTCATGGCCCTCTGAGGACTATATAGGTCTGAGCAACTGTCTTATTTTCAACACTATACCAAATATGCCTGTGCTATCATGTCCCTCAGGCCCTTTCTCACCTTAGACAAACCCCTGCTAGTCCTTTCCAGCTTCAGGCTTGTCGGAGATCATGTAGGCAGAATGTTTCCTGTCTCACCCCAAACTACACTGTACCAAGACTCAGCAAGAAGCATGCTGGCAGCTGCTGGTTTCTGATACCTTAACTCCCCACAAACTCCGAACAAACCTAGCAAGGCACTTGCCCTTCCAAACTGGCATGGACCATTTGTTTAAAATTCAAAGAAATGGAATCCTTATTTGTATACTTCAACATTTCTGCAGAGCCCAGCTCCGTGGTAGGGTGTGGGCAGATCTCTGGGTTCTGTAGCCACAGGGATCAGAAGCCAGCTAAACCCAGGCTGTGGACACAGGGCAAGGATGCCCAGTGTAAAGCAAGATATGTCACTATTCCTGCTCTCTGAATCTGCTTAGCTAAGGAGAGTGCTTGGCTGCTACGTAAGGTTCCTGTGTTCAGTGTATGAAACCTTAGTCTAGAATTTTGTTCTGTTCTCTACCCAAAACACCAAGTTTAAAGTCATGTAATAGCTGAACCATTGGAGCAGACCCAGACCCCTGTCCCAGTTTGATGTGATAGTCTTGTTTACAGAATCACCATCAAAGAGCTCTGTAGTAATTACTTCTAGTGACCAGGTCATAGGAGGATGGGCCCATCTTTGGCTAGTTATGACTATCGGAACTTTTTTAGGTTTTGAGTTGTCTAGGTACTGTTATTTCTAGCTCCTGCTGTACCAGCCTAGTTCTACCTGCCCCAGTGACTTGGCCACAATGGATCTGTTCACCTGCCACCTGTGCCTGCAGGGTCTCTTTGGACAAAGTCCCTGTAGCCATGCCTTTTAAAGTGAGTTTTCAAGGCCTGTCCTCATCTTGCACTTGTGAACAGTTCAGATGTCACCATCTCCACACAGCCTCAACCAATCAGAACCCAGTTCTGTCCCTGAGGCTCCCAAGTACAGTGGGCTCATCTTAAACCTGACATCACATTGTCCTGTGATTACTCATTTAGCTCTCTGGCCCAGGGACATTTAGTCCTCTGGGTTTCCAGGAACAGGCCCAGTGCTTCATGGTTAACATTGATAGAATGAATGCACATTGTGAATGTCATCTGAGCAGGCTGTCCTCTGAAGTTAACCCTGTGCTTACATGTGCAGCTGCTTTGGGAGACTCCAATACAGATTACACCCTCAAATCCACTGCTCCGGCTTGCTCTCTCTGGTACTCCTACTAGCTGTCAGGATTTTACATTCAACTACCTTGTCCTAGTGTCACATCCTCTCCCTCAGTTTGATATCCCCAAGCTCCGCAGGCTGATTCCTGTCAGCCTTTCATCCACTTTGGCTGCTGCTCATCCAGCCCTTTTCTGTGCCAAATGTAGTATGAAGTCAACCACCTTCATCCTGCAATAAGTAATGATCACCAGAAGTAACAGGGTGAGAATTTATTTGGAACCTAGAGTTTAGCTTGTGACCCTCCAGGAGACTATCCATGGCTTTGGGGAAACACCTAGAGAATGACTTTTCTGTCACAGAGCTAAATAGCATCTGTGCTTTGACAGAATATTTTAAACTAGCAAACGGAAGTCTGGCCAGACTCACAAGCTCCCTTCACGAGAGGCTGAGTGTGGAGAAGAAGGAAAGACAAACAAGAAAAGACATGTTCTTGATCAAGGCTGTGAGCAGGCTTGGGCAGCCGGCCTTGCCAAGCGCTGAGTGTAGTGGGCTGGTGAGGATACCTTGTTTTAGATATGAATGTGAACTTGACCCCAGAAAGAAGGCCTGGTTTTCAGGTGAAGCCCATTCAACTCAGAGCCAGTCTAAGCATGGCCACTTACTGCACAGGTTGAGTGACAATACCTTTCCAAGCCTCAATTTCCTGGTCTGTAAAATCTAGCTGATGATCATAATCACTTGGCTGGGTTACTAATTAGATAAATGTGTGATGGATGGGAAAAGCGCAAGCCCCACACATTCTCAGGGCATCATGCTTTGTACAATTCCACTTTTCAATTCAATGAGCCTGAACTGTTTTTCTTGTCTGCTTTTCTTTTTTCTTCATGACATCTACTTTCCATCTTTTTTTTTCTTTTTTTGGGGGGGGGGGTCCGGTCGTGAGGCCTTGAACTCTGGACCTGGGCGCTGTCCCTCAGCTCTTCAGCTCAAGGCTAGCGCTCTACCACTTGAGCCACAGTACCACTTCTGGCCTTTTCTGTATATGGGGTGCTGAGGAATTGAACCCAGGGCCTCATGCATGCAAGGCAAGCGCTCTACCACTGAGCCACCTTCCCAGCCCACTTTCCATCTTTTAAATGATCTCTTTGGCTATCATCTCTGCTAGTGTTGTCTGTTCTGAGATCCTGTGATGACTTGTAAATCTTGTGTGTGTGTGTATGTTGTATGTGTGTGTACTGGGGAAGTAGCCAAGGAAGCTGGAGAGGGTATTGTGGTGCCTGCCTGAAAAGTGAGATTTTCACAGGCAAGTTGGGCCCAGCTCCTGGGATTTCATTGTGTGTATATACTTTCACCCCTTGCCTTATGGTTGCTCCTAAGTTATCGGAGGCAAGAGAGAAGGTGGGTCAAGGAAAAGTGAAGGGGAATTGGCCAAGATGTTCCATGTTCACCTATTAGAAATAGAGTTTCAGACGCTGTGGAAACAACTAATACCTTTCCCACACATTAAGCAGTATGTAAGCTGAAAGAAAATTTAAGCCCTACAGTAATTTGTTAAGAACATATCTGAACCAGAAGTTCTAAGCAGAAGCCATTCCTGCTCCTATGTCCTAATGTAGAAGGCTGATGCAGAAAACATCACCCAGGGGCAGTAAAGATTAGTGAAGAAGGGGCTGGGGAGGTGGCTCAGTGGTAGAGCGCTTGCCTTGCATGCCTGAGGCCCTGAGTTCGATTCCTCAGCACCACATAAGCAAAAAGAAAAAAGCCGGAAGTGGCACTGTGGCTCAAGTGGTAGAGCGCTAGCCTTGAGCTGAAGAGCTGAGGGACAGGCCCAGAGTTCAGGCCCCATGACTGGACCCCCCCCCAAAAAAAAAAAAAAAAAGATTAGTGAAGAAGCACAATCAGGAAGAATCAAAGCGTGGAGGTGCCAGGGAGAGAACTTGTTCCCAAGTTGCCAGCCCACTTAGCCCAGACTGTGGTGTGTATAATGGATCCACCATAGCCAAGCCCATCATCAGTGCCTATGGACTAATGATCAAGCCACCTTGAGTTGAGCGTCTGGAAAATTTCATGGCATTTATTTTTATTATTATTATTTTGATTATGCCTGTCCTGGGGCTTGAACTCAGCGCCTGGGTGCTGTCCCTGAGCTTCTTTTGCTTGAAGCTAGCACTCTACCACTTGAGCTACAGTGCCATTTCTGGCTTTTTCAAAGTAGTTTGTTGGAGAGTCTCATGGACTTTTTCCTTCCCTGGATGGCTTGGAACTGTGGTCTTCAGATAGCAGCCTCTTGAGTAGCTGGGATTACAGGAGTGAGCCACCAATACCTGGTTGACAAAACATGTGTGTGTGTGTGTGTGTGTGTGTGTGTGTGTGTGTGTGTGTGTGTGTGTGTGTGTGTGTGTGTGTGTGTGTGTGTGTGGTACGGGGGCTTTAACTCAGGGCTTTAGGCTCTCACTTGGCTTTTTCACTTGAGTCTCACCTCTACCTCCATCTTTTTGCTGGTTAATTGGAGATACATATCTCTTAGATTTACGTGCTCAGGCTGGTTTTAAACCATGATTCTCCGATATCAGGCTCCTGAATAGCTAGGATTACAGATGTGAGCCACTGGTGCCTAGCAAAACCCCTTCTTGATAACTGCTTTCTAGCAGGTAATCATGTAGTAAGAATACTTGTTGTCTGGTGGGATGCTCACACCTACCATTTCTACAAAGAAGGCAGTAGAGTCACAGTGAAGGAGGTTCCTTCATGCTGCTGAGCTTCCTGGGTTGGAAGGTGTGAGGGCAGTGCACACTGACCTCGCTTAGCATGGCACTGGTGCCTCCCTTTTCCAGCTTTGCCCCACCTAATCACATGGTGGTGGGGAGGCTCCCTAGGCCCAGAGTGGTAACCCCATCTAGAAGGCACACATGTCTACAAACAGATGAGTCTTTACTTCATTATCGCCTCGGCCAGGATATGTTCACATCTGATATTGGATTAAAGAGGTGCTAAAATCAATCAGGCTACAGAATAATTTCCAACACAGAATGAAAAAAAAAAACAACCTTCTGGGCCCACACTTAACCAGATGGACTGCCTCCACCTGATTTTTATTTTTAAAAAAATGGAGAACTTGTCACCACTGACAGCCTAAATATTACACTTTCCTCCTCCTTTCTCCCTTTCCAAAACATTATCACTGCCATTCCCATGACCATCACCTCCTCATTATGCAATAATTTGTAATGATAATAAATAGTAAATGTTGATTGTATACTTACACATGCCAGACCCTGAAAAATAGCAATGAATTTGAGTAGGATGAGAAACTAAGGTTTACTAAATGCCTACTATGTGCTAAATGCTTTCCCACTCATTGTATCATCTTATCTTCACAAATGATTGGTGAAATAGGTACTGCCAGTCCCTTTAAACAGATGAAGAAGAACAGGTAACAAAGTCCAAGGATACACAGGTAGCAACGGGAGAAATGGAGCTATTTAAGAAGCTTCATTTTGGCAGGGCAAAATGGCTCATGCCTGTAATCTCAGCTGAGGATTACCATTTGAAGCCAGCCAGGCCAGGAAAGTCCGTGGGACTATTTAGGCAAGTAAACTACTTAGAAAAAGTTGGAAATGGAATAGTGGCTCAAATGGTAGAGTGCTATCCTTGAGCAAAAGAAGCTCAGGGACAGGGTAGGCACTGAAAAAGGAAGAAGGGAAAGAGAAGGAGAAGAAGGAAGAGGAGGAAAAGAAGAAGAGGAAGAGGAAGGAGAAGGAGGAGAAGAGGAAGAGGAAGAAGAGGAAGAGGAGGAAGAAGAGGAGAGAGGAGGAAAAGAGGAGAAGGAGAAGGAGGAAGAGGAGGAGGAAGAAGAGGAGGAGGAAAAGAGGAGAAGGAGGAGGAGGAGGAGGAGGAGGAGGAAGAGGAAGAGGAGGAGGAGGAAGAAGAGGAGGAAAAGAGGAGAAGGAGGAGGAGGAGAAGGAGGAGAAAGAGTAAGAGGAGGAGGAGGAAGAAGAGGAGAGAGGAGGAAAAGAGGAGAAGGAGGAGGAGGAGAAGGAGGAGAAAGAGTAAGAGGAGGAGGAGGAAGAAGAGGAGAGAGGAGGAAAAGAGGAGAAGGAGGAGGAGGAGGAGGAAGAGGAAGAGGAGGAGGAGGCAGCAGTGACGGCAGTAACAGTAGCTTCACTTCACTGACAGATACAGAACTTATAGGTTAGAATTCTGTTATCCCCCATGTAGCTTCTCCTGCCCTAAGGTAAGCAGTCATATAGGAAAGCACCCAATAGGAAAGGCTTCAGTTTCTGAAACTATTTGGCCTGCAGGAAGTTGTCTCCATGACAGTGTTCCTATCACAAGCCTCAGAGGCAGGATAATGTACATAAGTTACTTACCCTAGTCTTATTCTGAGAAGCAAATGAAAAGAAACTACTTCATTCATAGCCAAAAGGATACAGGTCAGAGTCAGACACAAGGCCATACATCTATTATGCTACAGAGCTGGCATTTGACTTCAGGTTCTCAGAGTCCAAGTCTCTGTTCTCTGTTGTCATGGGAAAACCATGAGAACAGGACTTTCATTCTGGCCTACACAAGGTCTCTTACCTGCCATCTTGCCTGCTGATTGTATACCCAAAGAGAGGGTTATTGACGAAACTGATGTTCACTCCAATCAGTGGGGTCCCATCTGATGTCATCACTTGACCACGAATGACACATGCATGTCTGTGGAAAGAGAAGAGAGAATAACATGATGTATCTCTCATGGTCCAAACCTTGGCCAGCAAGAAATGCCTAGGAGACTGAAGACTGAAATCAGGCATTAGTGGCTCATGATTTGAGGCCAAACAGAACAGAAAAGTGTATGAGAACCCTTTCTCAACTAGTAACTGGGTGTGGCATGCCATCCTAAGTTACATGGGAGGCTTAGATTGAGGAGATCATGGTTCCAGGACTGCCTAGGCAGAAAAGTTCATGGGATTCAATCAACAGAAAGAAGCTGAGCATAGTTTCTCACACATATGCCTTTCCATCTAGGCTGAGATGCTAAAATAGGCCAATTGGAGTCCAGATGGAAGTCTGGACAGGAAGCAAGACCCTATCTCAAAAAACAACCATGCACAAAAAGGGCTGAAGTCATCGTTCAGCAGGCATACACCCACCTAGCAAGTGTGAGGTCCTGAGTTCAAACCCCGGGTATCATAAAGGAAAAAGAAAGAGCTGGGCACTGGTGGCTCACTCCTGTAATCCTAGCTACTCAGGAGGCTGAGATCTAAGGATTGTAGTTTGAAGCCAGCCCAGGCAGAAAAGCCAGTGAGATTCCTATCATAAACTACTCAGAAAAAGCCAGAAGTGGTGCTGTGGCTCAAGTCGGAGATTGCTAGCCTTGAGCAAAAGAAGCTCAGGAAAAGCACCCAGGCTCTGAGTTCAAGCCCCAGGACAGGCAAAAAAAAAAAAAAAAAAAAAGACAGAGGCTAGTCACTCAAACACACTCTGCAGCTTTAAAAAGTATCACCTCAGTTTAAGGCATCACAGTGTCCTTGAAAGAATTTTAGAAAGTGTTTTCACTAGGAAGTTATTTTGCTATGATATTGTATGATATAAGGAGATAAAGCTCATCCAAGAGGGTAACACAATGTAGTTATCCATGCAGATATGGTCAGGGGTTCTGGGTTCAAATTGCAGCTCTGCACGTCCTAGCTCTCTGAATTTGTGCAGGTATATGACAGTTCTTTGGATCTCTGTTTTTGTTTATTTTTAATTTTTTTCCTAGTACAGAATAAGCTCCCTACAACAATCACTGCAACAGCAGTGATTGCCACTGTCTCTTTAGAAGTGAATATATAAACAAGCGAGCAGACTGAGAAGGATACTTCTTTTCTTCTGACATTAGGTACAGGAGAAAAGCAGATGCTAGCATCGCGCTGGGGTGGGTTCTGGAAACTTCCACCTCTTTTAACACCATTCCCAACTCAGAGGACTGCCTACCAACTACTCAGCTGCAGTCAGAGCAATGGGGGATTGAGAATAAATAGGACAATTGGAAATAATCTAGAATGATGTTTTTAAGATATTTCACAAACAAAATCTTCTTACAGGTGACATTTTATAAAGATCCCAATGTGGAAAACAAACCTAACGAAGAACTTCCCTAGATGCTTATGAGGTGCTGGTCCTTTCTCCTTCACAGTGGGGTCTTTGCCCCAGTAGGAGTCAGTTGGAGAATCAGAGTTCATGGAACCTTTCCATTTGATAGAGCTGGAAATGGAGAGGCTGCATTATTTTCCCAGAGCTACACAGGAAGGTGACTCTGGGCCTTACCTTCCTGGGTCAGATGCATTTGATGCCAAACTCATCTGTTGATCATGGGCAAAGGTGTCAGGGGGCTGTAAATGTCCTAAGGCATCAGGGCACTATGGACCTAGCCCTCAATGACAAGATAAATCTCAGATAACAATTCAGGTGCAATTGCTTCCATAATTCTCTCTAGTCAGCTGGGTAAAGAAGGCTTTTTTCTTTTCTGGTCCAAGGAAGAGCTACTGATGCTCATGGGCATTCATGAAATAAAAGTTCTCAAACTTAGATTTTGTTTTTATTAGGTACCCAAATATCCCTACCTTTCTAGCGTGATAAACTTTTCTCTGTTTGATGAGAAAAGCAATTAACACCAGCCTTGTAAGCAGCTGGTCTCTCTAGTGTCAGCTTGTCTTTTCTCTTCGAAGGCAAGAACACCTACCCACAATGCACCACGTGTCCCCCTCCCCCCTGCCCACCTCCACCTCACTTCACTCCATACAATCTGGTTAATGCTAATTCAGTCAGTGGTTTCTTCCCAGGTCCTTGGTCTAAATGCAATGACATGGCAAACAAGTTAAGCAGGCAAAGCTCAGCAAAAACTTCCAGTCCTGCTCTGAAGGTCTCAACAGTATATTTATCTCTCCATGAATGGGAAAAACTTCTTCCATCAATTGTGTTCGGCTGGTAAGGAGAGATGCTTCCTTTAATGGAGGACAATTGAATTTCTTACTGCTGAAACTTTGCCCTTCCAGAAAAGTACCAACAGATTTTATCTCCGCTTGCTGGCTCTCTTCTAGCCATCTCCTGACATACAAACCTTTGGATTCCGCCTCTAGATCTGGCACTCTGGGCAGGGCTTCCTTTGGTGGTGAGGGAAGAAGGGTTGTCCTGGATGCACACTCTCGTGTGCATACAAGCCAGCCCCTCTTCTGATTTCTCTCTCTTTGGGGATTTCTTGATAACTGGGAAGTGCTGAATCAGCATCATTTGGCTCTTCCATAGCCTGTAGTTCAGCAAGCCAGAGCAGATGTCATTTTAGCCCAGGCTCCTGTGGGTTGCTTTTGGATTCTGGAGAAGATTAGGCTGACTCCCTGTGCCCTTGTAAGCCATTGAGACCTCACGCCAAAACAGGCATTTGACTCAGAAATCAAGTCCTGAAGAAAAGTACTTCCATCCCATTTCTGTTTGATCATGAATTTTCAGTTGTCAAGAAAACCCATTTAACATATAGTCCCCCTGGACATGGGAGAGGAGGCCCAGTGGAGCCTTCAAAAATGTCCATCCTGCCACATGCTTTTCTCTAGAGAGGTGTGAAAAGTTACGAGTGCCCAGCTTCTTGATGCTTGCTTGGCGTTCTGCATTTACTCAGTGGATGCCACCAGTTGGTAAATGCTTACCAACACTATTTCAAACAATATACAGGGAAAGAAGGAAGGAAGGAAGGAATGATGGAAGGAAGGAAGAAGGAAAGAGAAAAATGAAAGAGAAAAGAAAAGAAAAACAGCTGTAGTCTGCAGTATTTCCCACTGCTATGGTGTAAATATTCCCATCATGGCTTATTTCAAGCTATTTCCACTAAACACAGAGCCAGGAAGGAACAGACTTACATAGTATTGCACCACAGAAATGTAATTAGTCCCAAATAACCTCAAAATCAAAAGATAATTCTAAAATACAGCAAAATACTTGGAAATTAATTGAGTTTTGAACATTTAAAACCTTTTAGTATATAATTATAGGCAATTTAGTTTTTAATAATGGCTGGATTTAGCAACCAAGTCCCAGAATTCGAAAACCTTTCTCTTTCTTTCTTCAATAGCGAAGCCTGAGCCTCTATAACTTCAGCTACACTCCTAACCTTATCTTATGAGGTGATAGGAGGTGCCCTCTGCACAGCAATGAAACATTGGCCCTATTATATAGTTAAGGGTCAGGTTCTTGCTCAGTGTTGGGGAGGTGGCTTAGAAACAGCTGCAGCTTTGAATGTGAGGTTCCATTATAGAAGACCACTTTGGTGAGAAGTCATTGATTCTGGGCACCCAACCATTCACATCACTTTGGTTTCTTAGCTAGTTCATATCAGCGTCTTACCAGCAGTCCTATATATGATGCGTTTTATTTTTCCTTGGTCACATCTTGACCAATGGAGTTGGAAGATACTGTTTTCTACTCATGCTTAAAGTTTCTTCCAGTATCATGGCCTCAGTAAGGCTAACCAACTCCTTCTGGCACAATTAATCACCTGTACATCTGGACTCTTGTGTACCTTATAAGTATTTCTCCATTACTGTGAATGGAGAGATTACTGTGAATTACTCATTACTGTGACTATCACATGTTTATACCACTCACACCTACAGATCTGTCCCATATGCTTGTATATGAGCTAGAACAGAGAATGGGGCCTTATTGCAATTAGACAGACTAAATATTGAATGTTTCTCTTTTATTGTTCAGTGAATAAAGTTCAAAACACTAAAACTCAGAGAGAAAAGACTTGCTCAAAATCACCCAGAGAGGAACTCAACTGATTGAACTTGTACTCAAAGTTGGGACTTTTTACTCCCAAATCCTTATTGCTACTACTGTGTTATGTACATACAGTCAACTATATGGTCTAGGCACTGCTAGAACTGACAAAAAGCCACTTTGAAATATCCTGGTGTAGTTGCCTTTGACATCAGGGAGTCAACACATGGGTTTGGCATATGTCAGGCAGCTGGGATACAAAACAAGCAATTAGGCTAGGTGAACTCTGCCAGGAGGGAGGGCTTATGCCAGGGTTTTGGGGGAGGGGTGGGGAGGAGGGATTGTCAAACATAATGGCATTGGTTCAAATCTATGCTCAGAGTCTGACGGAGGAACGCTTGTGGATAGCAATGAGATTTGCCTGACTGATTCCTGAGGACAACAGCCAAGTTTGAGATCAAGAGAAGAATCTACTGGAAGGATGACAGATGGATTGTTCCCCAATCTACCACTCAAAAGAATCAAGCAAATAAAAAAAATGAAAAACAACAACACCAACAAAATCAACCTCCACTGTCATTTAGAGTGTGAAGAGTTATGAACAGGGAGTCATGGCTTCTCATTCTGACTCTGGTAACTAACTGACATTGGAGAGTCATCAGGCTTCTAAAGCTCCAGTCTCTCTTCTGCCAAGCTCATTCAAATGTTTTCCACCCCCACATACTTAAGAATTTGTAATTATTTTAAGCGGTCACCAATGGCTCACGTCTATAATCTTAGATACTCAGGAGGCTGAGATCTGAGGATCACAGTTCAAAGTCAGCCCAGGCAAAGTCCAAGGCCCAAAATGCAGTTCAGAGTCCATGAGACTCTTATCTCCATGAATTAACAATTAATTAGCTATAGCTCAAATGGTAGAGTGAATAAAAAAGTTGTGAACAATGCTCAGGCTGAGTTCAAACCCCAGTACCAACATACACAAAAACACAAAAGTATATAATTATTTCAACCTGGTGCTCCTCAATCTGATTCAAGTATTCCTACACCAACTGGCTTCAGAATCTTAATGGAGTAATAAAATGCTTATCTTTGTATCTGCACTGTTTCCTCTATCTGTATCCTTCCATTGGCCTTTTTCACCTGAAAAATGCCTGTTCCCCATTTGTTCCCCAGTGGGTACATTCGCCAAGCACTGGCCACCATGCCTTTCCTTGTCTGGGCTATTTCCGTAGGGACTCAGCACTGTGGACCACGGGCTCCTTGAAGAAAGGAGACATGGCATTCATCAGTCATGACTCCCTCACTAAGCATGCTTGATGCTCAGTTCTTAGTGGGTAGGAGGAAAGTTTCCTTCAAAACAGGTGTTTGTCCTGCAATTTGAATGTAATGCATAGCTGAAGCTCTTGGTAAATTATTTGCAAATGAATAAAGAGATGATGTGCTTTTCTTACTTAAGATCATGACAGAGAACTTTAAACTACTTGACAGGAAGATGGCTAGAAAACCTAGGCTGCCAAGGTTGGGCCTGTCTATGTGGCCAATCCAAATTGCTCCATTAGCTGGTCCCTGCCCTTGGAGGGCTCACCTTTAGAGGGCACCTCAGCTTACACCTCTTGTTTAAAAAGCTTACCGCTAAAAAGAAGGATTGTGGATTGTACAATCAGATAAGAGGAGAGGAAGGGAGACAAATGGCAGTTTTCTATTTCCCTTCCCCTCCTCACTCCATCAAATGAAAGCAACTAATGACATTGGTATTTAGGAGACTGGAAAAATCAGCTGGGATCTAGGTGGCAAATAACAACTGTAACCCTCCTGTTGCTTAAAGTATTTGCTGCCCCATGCTGTGATTGGTTATGCAAATCACTCCTTTGCATCACATACTTAGAACAAATTTCTATGCCTGCGTTGTGAAAACAAACTATCTTCCATGCTCCTGCCTGTTGAATGAGATCTTCCCAGCAGCTACCACAATTTATCTTATAAGGACATTTCCTGGGCTCAGATGGGAAGTCCCACTTAGCAGCCTGTGCCACTGGAGGATAAATCTAGTCACAGCTTAACTGCCCACTCTGCAGCTTCTAATTTAACCACCCTTAAAGTCTAACCACTCAGGCTGCTCTGCTTCTTCTTTTCCTAGTTTTCCACCCAATATTCTGCCCTAGTTTACTTAACTGGCTTTTCCCGCCTGACACTTTCCATCCACATTGATATTCCTAGCTACCAGGAGGCTGAGATTTGTGAATCATATTTTGAAGCCAGCCTGGGAAGGAAAGTCTGTAAGACTCTTATCTCCAATAAACTACCAAAAGTTCTGGAAGTGGAGTTATGGCTCTAGGGGTAGAGCTCTACCCTTGAGCAAAAGAAGCTCAGAGACAGTGCTCAGGCCCAAGTTCAAGCCCCAGGACCCTCATACACAGAAAAAAAGAACTAGGCTTGTGGTATGTGTCTGTGATTCCAGTTTCTTGGAAAAACTTTTTCCTAGGAGGAAAATCCTACTTGAAAAATAACAAAAGCAAAAGGCGGGGTTCATGACTCTAGCAAGTATGAGACCCTGAGTTTAATACCCAGTCTTGGTAGAAAGAGAGAAAGAGATGAGAAACAGGGAACAAGAGAGAAGGTGGGGACAGAAAGAGAAAGAGGGAGGAAGAGGAAGAGGAGGAGAGGAGAGGAAAAAGGAGGGAGAGATGGGAAGGAGGAGAGAGAAAAGAGAGGAAAAAGAGAAAGAGAAATTCAGAGGAGAAGGGGTGGCAGGGGGACAGGTATGGTGAAGGGTATATAAGGGCAGCTGGGTATGGACATCTAATGCCCAGGTTCCTAGGCAGAGCAGATGTGGAGTTCTAGATGCAGGTGAAAGTGAGAATAGACGCCTGGCAAGAGAAGGCAAGGCGTTAATACTTGGGCAGCAGGGCTGTCAGTCTGCTTACAGCAGGCCTTGGGCATAGAAAATGGGGCTGAGATTCAGGGATTCACTCTGTAGAGCTAAAAAAAGTATGGGTCAGACAGAGAGACAGTAGGTAAGATGTAGGCTGAGCAGCTGTACTTGCCCAAGGCGCAGCTCCTTAGGCTGAGATTGGTGGGGGAGGCATGAGGGAGAGGAGCAGGCAGAGCTTGTATTTCCCACACCACACAACTCCCTGTGGCCAAGAGCCAATGCTTGATGCTTGTGGGCCAGATACACTTCCTGAATGTCCTGATCTTCCAGTCTCCATTGAGGATATTAGTCATGTGACATAGGGCTCTCCAAAGACTTTAACTTCTCCTTTTTTTCTTTTTGGTTTTGATTGGTCATAGGGCTTGAACTCAGGGCCTGAGTTCTTTTGCTCAAGGCTAGCACTCCGCTACTTCTGGTTTTGTGGTGGTTAACTGGAGATAAGAGTATCATGGACTTTTCTGCCTGGGCTGGCTTTGAACTATAATTCTCAGATCTCAGCCTCTTGAGTAGCTAGGATTACAGGTGTGCACCACCAGCACCCAGCTATAGTTTAACTTTTTATTGTCAGATGGAAATATAGAACGCCATGACTTACAAACATCAGAGTTAGAGTTTCGAACACAAGAACCCTCACTCAGAATGCATGAGTCTCAGCTAACTTCCCCCCTGAGTCAAGGTTCTCCAGCACAGAGGGCTACTCTCTTTGGCCATCCGATGGTGCTGTACAAGTACTTAACAAAATTGATACTTCAGCCTGAGCTTCACATTTTTCTCTTGGTTCTCCTAGTAATGCTAAAAACCTATATGCATACACATGTAACACGATTGCTATTGATGACAATGGCCAGGGACACTGAATGCCTACTGCCCTGACAACTAAGCATTTTCTGTCATTTAATCTTCACAACATCCTTTTTAGGAGAATGATCCTTATGTGACACAGGAGGAGAGAGAAAGGCAGGTACAGAGATAAGAGATATGGGCATAGTCACACATAAACAGTTTGGCTGGGCTCCAGGCCCAGGTTTCCTGACTCTGAGGCCAGAGTTCTAGAGCACATTGCATGCTGGCTTTGCCCTGTGGTGCACAGTACAACACAGGCATCTTACCATATGGATTTCTTAATTCACCATGCTGAAATGGGAACATGCAGTCAGCAGAGGCTTCTCCAGTGCCTGGAGAGCATGGCTTTCAATGCTGGCTCTGCCACCTAGCAGCCTATGACCTTAGCCAGGTCATTCAGCTTTTCTGTGCTTCTGTTTGCACCCCAGTCTAAGTGTCCTATGGTCTTGGCCTGGGTGTGTAGGTGGGAGGTGGTGGGGAAGAAGGGGGAAGGGATGTAGATTTAAAAGCATTACTACTTATAAAACAGAAAGCATAGCCAGGGCTGAGTGGCTATGCTGTTCAGGCTGGCTGAGATCTAGAGGATCAGGACTCAAAGGTAGGTTGGAGAGGAGGCCCCATCTCCAAAATAACCAGTTAAAAGCCAGGCTAGAGGGATGTTGCATCCACTTCCCAGAGTAAGCAAGCTGAGCAAGTACAAGTCTCTGAGGAAAGAAAGACAGGAAGACAGGAAAGGAAAGGAAGGAGAAAGAGAGAGAGAAGAAAGGAAGGAAGAAAGGGGAGAAAGAATTCAAACAATGAGGATACAAAGCACATTGTTGGTGAGTGTTAGGTGCTATTGCTCAATGCATGCTATCTACCTGACTGTGTGGGAATTAGGAGGAGCCCCATATTCCAGAAGAGGACACCGAATCTACCCTGCCCAAGGTCACTGGCCCCACTTGACAAAGAACTTGATGTAGGTCTTCTCTCTCCAAGCCCTACGCCCTAAGTCCCTTCTATGTCACCGCAGCATCTGCTGCTAATGCTCCCTGTGATGGACAGCGAGGGACAAGCTTAAGCTACAAAGCAAACAGAGATGGTAATTTGTTTTTGAAATCAATAAAGGGATGATCAAGTGGCAGAGGAGGAGTTGTTAGCTGCTCATCACCATGATGTGCAGAGTCACTGGCAGCATCTGCAATTGAATTCACCTTTGCTTATCATCATCCACACTCATCGCAATGTGGAGAAGGATTGAAACAACAACAACAACAATATGAATAATATATTATGGCTGACATTTTTGAGGAAGTAAGATCTTTACTTTCTTCCATCTTCCATCAGGTAATTTATCATTGTCTTTCTTTTCTTCTTCTTTTTTTTTTTTTTTTAACTGATGGGGTAGCCTGTCAGCTCAGCTTGTTCTGAAAGCACAGGAGTATAATTCAATAATAAATTTGCTCAGAAGCTAGCTGTCAGGAAGTCACTGTTTATTTGAAGTCCATTAGGTGATCTCCACTGCTTGTTCTATCTGAGGGTCTTTTGCAGGGCTATCTGAGGCCTGGGGCAGAGATGGGGACAGAGGTTTCAGATGGTGAACAAATGCCCTTCCATAGTAATGGAACCACCAATGTATGTGTGGTTTCAGCTCTGTGGTGAGCTTCTAATTACATCACATGCATGATCATTTCTCCTGCCTTTCCATGTGTGTTTCCTCTTGTAAGCTCTTGCTTACAAAATTCTTGGAAACAGCGCCCTTTTTTTAAGGTTAGAAAAAGAAAGTCTGATGCTTGACCTGACATCGAAGTTATTTCAGTTCTGGGAATCCTGACAAAGGAGTAATGCTCTAACCTGGTTTGGGGACAAGTAACAGGCCAACTTTCTATGTACCTGTCCTGATATGATCTTTCTGGCTTCATAACTCCCCTGTTCTTCTTCTTTCTTTCTTTGCTTCCCACAATCACATCTCTGACTTCCTAAGCCCATCTAGATTTCAAGTGAGAGGGCATGTCTCCTGGGTTTTGTTTTTGGAAAATAATACCACCATAATTACCCTCTGGCTCCATTAAAGTTCTCTCTATTCTGATTATCCTGGAAAGTCGTGCTGTTGCTCATGCTGGTTCTGCAATCTACAATGCATTTTTAAACTCTGTGGGACTGAAGTGCATAGTAAGCAATACAGCTTATCCTAGAGTGCACACACACACACACACACACACACACATACACACACACACACTCATGTGTACACATGGACACATGCATGCACACACATTCATGTATACTTACACACAAAGTATTCTGCATATATACATTCCTGCACTTGTAGACATGCTTACATAGCCAAAACAAATCTCATGGAGTGCATAATCTTTTTAGTGTATCTGGTGTTTTTCTTCCTTTCTATGCCATTGCATTCAAATTCACTTAAAGGAAAACAAAGTTTTGTCAGATATGGTGGCTCAAGCATATAATCCTAGCTACCTGAGATGTAGAAACAGGGGAATCACAGATCATAGCCAGTCCTGGCAAAAAAAAAAAAAAGAAAAAAGAAAAAAGTTCATAAGCCAGGTGCTGGTAGCTCATGGCTGTAATTCTAGCTAGACCAGAGGCTGAGATGTGAAGACTGCATTTTGAAGCCAGCCTGGGCAGGAAACTCTGTGAAACTCATCTCTAATTACCTACCAAAACAAGTGAAGTGGAACTGAGGCTTAAGTGGTATAGTACCAGCCTTGAAAAAATGATTAGGGGAGGTGCCCAGGCTCTGAGTTCAAGCCTCAGGAGACTGGCCCTGGTCCCCCAAAATGAGACCCCATCCCAACCAATGTCTGGGCATGGTGGTACATCCCTGTCACCCTCAGTGATGCAGGTTTACACAAATAGGAAGACTGTAGCTTGGGCATAAAGTGAGGCCCTATCTCAAAGATAAAAACACAAAAAGTTCTGGAGGCATGGCTCAGTGGCACAGTGCAGCCCTGAGGTCAGGCCCCAGCACCACCCAAAGCAAAAGGAACATCCATAAAATAGTTTCAGCCCACTAAACTGAGTTCATAAAGCACAAATGGGTTGTTATGACCCAGAGTTTAATGATATTTTAATAGACAGCCCTCTTCAATGAAGTCTTTGTCCCAGGCCAAAAGTCACCTCCTGCCAGGACTCTATTTCTTCGTTCCTTTCCATCAAGGAACATCTACAATTGCCTAGTCAAGGCTGCCTTGTGTCATGTGCTAGAGAAACAAAGCCATGTCGGAGGGAGCCACACCAGCAGTGGGAACCAGGGTTCCCCTTTGAACTCTGAGTACCTCCTCCCATTCCTTTCAGGCCCCTAAGCAGAGATTCACTGACTCATTCCTGTGTTCCTGGTCCAGCACCTGTGGAAGCACTGGTGTTCTATGACAGGTAAGGTACACACACACACACACACACACACACACACACACACACACACACACACACACACACACACACACACACACACAGCCCAACCTTCCTGGCTAAGGTGCATGTCTCTTTCCATGCCTGGTGCTCATCAATTTGAGCTGTGTGTATGGCAGTTCTGCCACATGCAGGATGTGACCCTCTCTGTAAGATGCCATCCTCCACCTCTTTACTTTTCCTATTGTCCCCTGACTCCTTGAGTTTCCTCTGGGTTGAATTCCTCCCATTAGCTAAGTATTTTAGTTTCCTGTCCACACCTACCTGCTTATCTGAGTTAGCAGATAAACAGCAAGCCATGCCACCATAACATGGGATGGTTCCTTTGTCAAACCCTCTTCCTACACTCTGCTAACCTGTCTAGCTACCACCAATCAGGGATTGCTCACTAAAGTTATGTCTAGACTTTGACCTAAATTGTCTTGCCCAGGAGAGCAGATACAACCAGCAGTAGAAACTTCTATATGCTAGGTGTTCTTGTGGGAGATATCTCAGCTTGTGCTCCCTCTCCCAACTGTCTGATCTCCAAGCCCTATGTCCTTTCATTCTGGAATGTCCAGTTGGAGATCCTTTGTCTACCTTCAGACCTCCGTGGTCATCCTCTTTTGCTCAAGTCTTAACAGTAGATGCCCTTCACTGTATTCTGCCCATGACTCCAGGTAAGGGACAGGTATTCCACTGGGCAGATGGCCAAGAGAATAATGGTATTGGAGCCACCTAATGTGGTGACCATTACCCAGGCCTGCTATGACCCCTCCTACTTTAGATCAGCTGAGGTCACCCACACTTCTATCACTTGAGGTCACCCATACTTCCATCACTTTGAATAGAGATGACTGTGTCAGTGAGAGAATGCCAGACAGCCACTGTCTTTATTAAACCTGTGCTGAAAGCCCAGGGTGTGATGGTGCATGCCTGTAATCTCAGTTACTTAGGAGATGGAGACAGGAGGATCTTGAATTTGAGGCTGGTCCACACAAAGTTCATGAAACCCTGACTCACAAACAGAATAAAAGCAAAAGGGTTGAGGTATGGTCCAAGTGATAGAACATTTGCCTAGCATGTGTGAGACCATGGGTTCAATCCGTAGTACCTCAAAACAAACAAACAAAAACCCTATGCTGATATTCACCATAGACAAATGATAGAAACAACCTAGATACTCTGCAAAAAACAAATCAATCAAAAAATGTGACACACACACACAGAGAATTTTACTCATCCATCAGGAAGAATACTATTGTGTCATTTGCAGGGTCCTGGAAGAAAAATTATGTTATGTGAAGTAAGGTAGGCTCAGAGAGACAAAGGCTGCATATTTTCTCTCTCATATGGAAGTTAGATCTAAATTATAAACATACATGCAAACGTATACAGGGTCATATGCACACGTGTATATTGACTAATGTATAGTATATTTAGAGGAGGACTGAAAACCTACTAACTTACAGGTTAACAAAATGAATACCAGGAAACTGGAATCTGTGTGCAGAGGGGGGAAGGTGAAAAGGAGACAGACAAGAAAGGAAGGGTAGGTGAATATAGTCGTCATATTCAATGTTCAGGTGTGAAAAATGGAACCAGGTAAATGGAGGGAATGGGTGCATTTGGGGAGAGAAGAAAAATGGAAGGATTAACATTGATCAAGATGCACAGTACTCAAACTAATATGTTGAACTGAAGCCCTTTTGTACAACTACTTAGAGATAATTTTAAAAAAAGATCACAAAAAGCAAACAAAACAGAACACAACAAAGCAAAAACAAAACCTGTGCTGAGCAAGCCAACGAAGAACTGAAAGCTATGAAGCCATGAGTTAAAATAATTCTTCCTGCTTTTTAAGTTGTTCTCTTGACAACAAAAATCAATTGGTACAACCAGGCTCTTGGAGGGGCAGCCTTCCTCATTTAAGTCATCCAGCAAGAGCCTCTACCTCTCCACAGAGTCCAGTCAGGCCTCACTGGGCTTAGCTGGAGGTTCATTCCCTCCCTCAGATCGTCCCTGCTCCATCACCTCTGGCACCAGCTAGGGCACTGTGTGGAAGCACGAGGACCCCCATGTAACTCCTGGTGTCACACATTGCTTTGGAGAACTTCCTGCTTCATAATCCCAGGCATGGGGTCACCTCTGAGAAGAGCCCTGGGCTCTGAGGCCATCTAGCTGGCTTTCACTGATGAAGAGGGTCAGACAGTCCAGGCCCAGTCTTAAAGGTCCCTGAGCCTGGCATTCAACTGCAGATGAAGCAGCTAACATGTGTTAAGGCCTGCCTTTCCTGCCCATCTTCCAAGTGCTGTCGGGTTGCTGGCTGATAGCTTGCATTTTGAGGGCTGTTAAATAGAATCCCAGATAAACTGTACAAACTGTGGCACAACACATGGGAAGCAGGATGATATTGGGTTCATCTTTTAGTAACAATTTTTTTTTTGGTACTGGGGATTGACCCTAGGCCATGCACATGTTAGACAAGCATTCTAACTCTTGAGACACACCCGGCCCCCAAGCCCTTTTTTTTGTATTTTGTTCTGGAGAGAAGGTTTTACTAACTTTTCTTTGGGCTGGCCTTGAACTCAAGATCCTCCTTTCTACCCCTCCTGAGGAGCTTGAATTACAAATGTGTACCACCATAACTGTCGAGACACAGCTTTTATTATGTCTATACCCAGGCGTCTGGTCAGGTCTGGCTGCCTGTCAGCAATTCTACTGTCTCTGGAGCAGTGCCACTGGATTCCTTTCTAACAAGGATACCTGCTGACAGCCAGCTGGCAAGAAGGTGGCCTTTGTCCTTCCTCAATAATGACCCACCAATCTAAGCCTGGTTCCTCTTTGGATAGCTAGGTACTAGGTAACTCAGCCTATTGGACATGTGGTTTAATAATGTGAGTTGTGTCTGTCACCTTCTCTAAACCAGTCCTCCACCTCCAAATCCAACACTTAGGGGTTGTTCATGACATATAAATTGCTTTGGAAAATAAAGAAATGGAAAAAGGGAGGGTGAAGAAAATAGGAAAAGATGGATAGAAAAGCAGCACTCTGAGAAAGCATGTTACTCTCAAGTTTCACGTCTAATGAAGGATGCGGCGCTAGATGCTTTCGTCTTGTTGTGGTACTAGAGTTGGATCTCGGGGCTTCATTTGCTTGGCAAATGCTCTACCATTTAAAGCAGACTTCTAGTTGCTTTGTTTTCGCTTATGTTTTTTTTTTTTCCAGGTAGAATCTTATGCTTTTTGTCTGAGGCTGGTCTCAGACCATGATCCTTCTACCTATGCCGCACTTAGCTGGGATGACAGATCTGTACATCATGCTTGACTTAGTCTATGAGCTTGAGTGTTGTTAATATTATGCCCAGGCTGACCTCAAATCCTCCTCCTCCCAATCTCTGCCTCCTGAGGACCCATGATCACATGCATGAGCCATCAGGCCTGGCTCTATGTTGAGTCCTATATGCTTTTTTCATTTAATTCTTACGGCAACCTTGCAATATAAACATTACTATCAGCTCAGTTTCACAAAGGGGACTGAAGTCTGATAGATCACATAGGCAGAAAGTGATCAAACAGCCTTCCAATCCAGGTCTATGACTTCCAGGCTCATGCTATTTTTTTTCTCATAATGTGCTGCTGTTATATGGGCCATCTGATCACCTGCTATGTAACAAGCCCTGTTTTAGATGCTTTATTTTAATCACTTTTATAGCTTTTATGAAATAGTTAATATTATCACCAATTAGGACTGGAAACACCTGCACACAAGTTACATCACTTCCCCAGGATTGCATGTGACTACTGCAATGTAAAGTCAGCACTAAAACTCTGAGCCCTTCCCTAGGACTGCACTCCCACAGAAGAGGAAAGAAAGCAACAACTCCCATTTGGAAACTGACCTCACTTTAGCCCAGCTGTACAAAACAAGTACTGCAAAGATTAAGAATGCTGAGTTGGCAGCTGGGCACTGGTGGCTCACACTTTTACTCCTAGTTACTCAGAAGGCTGAGATCGGAACAGTTCAAGGCCAGCCCAGTTATTTAAAAAACAAAAAACAAAACCAATGCTAGAGATGTGCCAGAGAATCAGCACAGCAAGCCCAAGGTCCTGAGTTCAAAATCCAGTATTTAAAAAAGCCAAGATGAGCACTATGATTCTAGATGACTAATCAACTTAACTTCTTTTGCAGAGGACTCTATTTAGGGGGTGGTAGTGTTGGACAGCTGTTTCTTTTGAATCTAGATCAGCAAGGAACAGGGATAGAATGATGCAGGCAAATGTTAGGTAACAGGAATTGTACAGTTACATTTTGGAAACCTCCATTATCTATTCATTTGCAGAACAAATAGTATTTTGCAAGCTCTGTCTTAGGTATTACAGGTTTGCAGATGAATGATTCCTGCTTTCAAAGTGTATGTAATTTAACGGAAGGTGACAAATACATAAACAACCATCTGGGAGCTGATTTTTCCTTTTGCTATTTATCTTTTTGTTTTTTATTTTGTTCCTGTATTGGGGCTTGAACTCAGGGCCTGGAGGCAGTCTCTGGGCATTTTTTCTCAAGGCTGATATTCTATCATTTGAGCCACACCCCCAGTACCAGCTCTTTGTTGATTAATTGGAAGTAAGAGTATTATAAACTTTCCTACTCAGGCTGGCTTCGAACCTCAATCTTCAGATCTCAGCTTCTGAGTAACTAGCATTATAGGCATGAGCCACCAGTGCCCACCTGGATACTCAGCCTGAGTATGATTTTCAGCAGGTTATTTAACCTTGCTTGACTCTGAATCCTCAGTATAAAATTAAGATAGAGAATCCATCCATTCATTCATCCTCTCTCCTTCATTTTCTTTCTCCCTCTCTGCCTCCCTCCTGCTTTTTCTTCCTATTTCTTCATCCTTCGAGGCAATTTACATGTCATGAGCAATTCTTAGGTGCTAAGATGAATAAGACACAGGACCTCCCTAGAAGACTCAGCTCAGAAGGGTTTACAGCTGTATGACTCACTTTATTCAACCATTTGTCCAGAGCCATCCATGTATCCAGGTGTGACAGAACCAAGATTTGAAGCTCAGCCTGGCCTTCCTGAGTCTACACAGCTCACTACCCCAGCACAGGCTTTTCAATCCCCCTCTTACTTTCTTAAAGAAAGTCAGGCCTGCTGAAGCAATAGCACTGAGACTCCACTGATAGTCCTGCTGTGACTCATGGCACTGAAACATCAGGTTTAGTAAGTGACCAGGATGACACCACAGGCACATGGCCCTGCTGGCATGGGGCAGACTGCCATGGTCAAGGCACCTTGCATGCAGAACAGCTATAGGCAGCCAACAAGCTGTAATTGGATGCCATATGGATTTGGTAATGAAAGGCAGGGCAAGCAACACTTCTTAGGTAGGAATATTATTTATATCTCTTGATTTAAAGAACTCACACCAAAGGAAGGCCCACAAACATATACAAAATCACACAACCGAATAAAATAGCAGGAAGTTTCCTACTCAGATACCAAAGCAACAGTTTGAGCCAAAATAAATGAATAGATTGCCCTCCTCCAGCCCCACGGTCCCTTCCTGGCTCTACCTCTTGATTGGCCTTGTGAAAATGGGAAAGGCACTCTGTCCCTCAGTTCTCTGAATTCTTGGAGTAGGTAGAAGAGTGTGGTCTCTAAAGTATCTGGATGTTTCATCCCTCTTGCTGGATTCCTTTCATGTTCCCATCTAATCATACTCCTTGCAAGGATGGACAGGGGCAGTGGGAAGAGCATGGTCCTGGGGTCTACCATGTGCAGCCATGATGCCTTCTCCCTGCTGCCTCTACTTACACCAGGGATGATGGGAAGAGAGGGTCTCATGGCCCTTCTTCACTCTTACACCTGCCCCTCTAGCAAGTGCTGGGGTGCTTATGAGTCAGCTCAGGCCTGGTATGGAGGAACTTTAGGCTCTAACCTCAAATGAGCTCCAGAATAACTTAGAGCTATACGGAACACTTCCTCTTGGGTGTCCTACCGAAGTGTGTATTCCTTCCCCACCCTGTCCCTGCATCCCTCCCAATCCTTTTCTACCCTCAAGCCCCCATTATCCTCTTAGGACAAGGACCCTTGCACTGAAGTCAGAAACACAGAAGGCACATGGTCTATGATGCTGAAGTCTCAGCTCTGCACATATGAGGCACTGGAAGACATTCAAACAAAATTATCATAAAGCTTTCTCCTTGGATGCCTTGTTCTGGTTCTCTGCCCTGTCCTGGGGAGCAGAGAACAGAGTGCCATCTTTATCTGGCTCCTGCATCTCATTATGCCCCAGGATCTTTGTGTAGCTATCTTCTCCCCCAGCAACCCCCTCCTTTGCTTACTCAACTCTCTCTCATGTCTCCCACCCCAACCTGCGCCACCCCCCCTCACCCCCCTGCAATCAGGCCTTGCACTTGCAGCCCTCTACCACCTGAACGACATTCCCAGCACAGTTTGCTTTTGATATGAAATCTTGGTAACTTTGCCCAGGCTGGCCTCCAACTCTCCAACCTCCTGCTTCTGCCTCCTGGGTGATGGGATTACAGATATGTGTTCCTAGGGATTGAACTCAGAGTATTACACTTGCTAAGAAAGTGGTCCTGCCATTTGAACCACACCTCTAGCCTTTTGGTCTGTACTTTAGTTGGTTTTGATGAAGGGTCTCACTCAATTTTGTCTGGATTGGCCTCAATCTTCCTGATGCCATCTTATGAGTACCTTGGATTATGGGCAAGTGCCATTGCAAATAGCTAAGACCTAGTTCTTAAGTCTTGGCCTTTCTCCAACCCAAGAGCTTCTCTTGTGTGTCCCATAGGATGCCAGGCACATGTTTGTGCCCAAGCACACTGCAACTCTCTCTTTTTCAATCTCCCAACAGACTGTGAATGACTGACAGGCAGAGACTCTGGGATTCCAGCCTTGGTTCTGGCACAGAGCTCAATCAGAATGGTTGGTGGCTCATGGTTGTAATCCTGGCTACTCAGGAGATTGAGATCTGAGGATTGTGCCTCAAAGCCAGCCTGGGCAGGAAAGTTTGTTATATCCAATTAAGCATCAAAAAAAAAAAAAAAGAATCTGTGCAATGGATGTCACAACTGTGTGGACATGTGCTCTGAGATGCAATAATGACTCCCATTCCCATGCCTGCAAAATCTTCTGGATGTCAATCCTGAGAGAAAAGAATGTCAAGGCCCTTCAGCTCATCTGGAGCCTGCAGGATCAGGAAGAGCTGACTGCAAAGTGGCTATTGATCCAAGATTCCCCTTGGACCTTTGATTTTATTTTTACTCCCTCCATCTATCACCCAGCAAGAGCAGCATCCCTTGCTTATACAAATTCTCAATGTCTTGGATAGCAGATATTTTCCACATAGGCACTGAAGCTGTTGCTCTGCTTCCAGGGATGTCAGGTATCTTTGAAGCCCACCCTCTGGCCTCCTTCCACCCAGATGTAGCCCTGAGGATGACCTGGCTTTTCTAGAGAGCTGCTGCTAGAGCAGAGGCCCATGGACTCACCCTCCATCAAAGGGGTTCTCTCCAGGGATGATGTGGGTGCTGTCTCTGCCCACGAGGAACTTGATTCGATCATAGAAGGACTGGAGATTTTGTTGGAACACAGGAGTTTGCATGTGCTGGATGATGTCCAGAGGATCTGGGGAGCCCAGGCACAGTGAATTGGAGTGGCAAAGGGGCTGGAGACAACAGTCAGGGTCCATGCAGTCCACCAAGCCATCTGCAGGGTGACAGAGCATATGGTTTATGTAGCCATGTTCAATTAGTCATGTTTGCCCACCACACATCCAGCCATTTCTTTGCTATTTTACACTCTGCAGTAAACTGACCTTTACTGAGCACCATGGAGATTCAGGTTTTTCAGGTCTGGCCCCAGAACCATCAGTCTAATAGGTGAGATAGATTAAGTAGGGTTTTTCTCTTCCAAAGAGAGAGCAGGAACAGACCCTATGAAGGCCCTGAGGTGAGATAACACCTGACCTGAACATCTGATTAGAGCAGTAACCATGGAAACCAAAAAAGGCAGGTTTTGAGAGACACTGAGGAGGTAAAACTCTAAGACCTGGTGGCCCTCTGGCTCTGCGGGTAAGAAAGAGATGTGGGGGTGAGGACATCATTACTTTAGCATCTTTCCCAGCTGCCCTCAGATTACGTGGCTTGAGGGATAGAGCTCAGCCTTCGGAAGGTTCAGCTCTGCCTTTTGTGTTACCATTGGCCTCCAATTCTCTTTTCCACAGGAATGAATTCCAGACTGAGCTCAAATTCTGGCTTTGCTGTTTAGAAGTTGTGTGATATGGGACAACCTTCCTCACCCAGTCTGGTCACAGATCTATTCTGGTCATTTTTGTTTACCCTCAGCACTTAGTAGACATGTTTAAAACATGAAGCCAGGCACCAGTGGCTCCTACCTGTCATCTTAGCTATTCAGTAGGCTGGGAACTGAGGATTGAGGTTCAAAGCCAGCCTGGCTAGGAGAGTCAGTGAGACTCTTATCTCCAATTTTCTCACCTGGAAAATTGGTCTTGCCTTCCTCACTGCAGCATTGTCCTGGGCTGTAACTTGGAGCTCTTGTTCCAGTTCCCTAGTACAACTAGCTAGCAAAGTGCCTGTCGTCTCCCACAGACAACAGGTCTACCACACACTCTCACTGCCCCTGCCAGTAATTATGTGCTCAAACACATAATTACAGCCTAAGCAGAGGGTTATTTGCATTCTGGTATTGATGTTCACATGACAGGTTCAGCTCTGCATCCGTAACTCTGCAGAAAGGCTCCATTTTTCAATCCCAGCAAGTAGGAACGATGACCATTAAACCAGCCAGCACAATTGAAGGGCCGTGAAAAGGCATGGCTAATTTGAAATTTTATTAGCTTTTGCCTGCTCTTGTTTACCACCAAAGCAATCCCTGGAAGCTGTCTTTTACTCCCCTTCTTTAGTACTTGAGTTTGAACTTGTGGACTTTTGCTTTCCAGGCAGGTGTTCTACCACTTGTGCCACGGTTGCAGTCCTGTTTTGCTTTTGTTATATTTTGGTTTAGGTCAGACTGAACTACAACTCTCCTATTGATGCCTCTCCATTTCTCATATAGCTAGATGGACAGGACAATACCCAGCTTTTTATTGGTTGAGATGAGTTCTTGTTAATTTTTGTCCAGGCTGGATTTGAACCTTTGTCCTCCTGATCCCTGTCTCCTAAGTAGCTAGGATTATAGATGTGAGCCACCATACTCAGTGCCTGGTATTCTCTTTTAAAACATACTGTTTAAAACATACTGTGAAGGAGCCATGCCTATTCAAGAACCTTGGGCAACCTCAGTAGATGAATGGACCAAGAACATGTGATTATATATATATATATATGTATATATATATATATATATACATATATATATATATATAATGGAATTCTATGCTTCCATCAGAAAGAATGACACTGCCCCATTTGTTAGGAAATGGAAAGACTAGAAAAAATTATATTAAATGAAGTAAGCCAGACTCAAAGAAACATAGGTCTCATGGTTTCCCTTATCTGCAATAACTAGTATATGTCCAGGACAAGCAGAAGAGGTCAACCGCTATGTACATATGACCAAATAACCTGATGCTAAGCAAAATGAACCCCAAGATAGGGATGCAAGAGATTTTATCTTTCTTGATTTTTTTGTTTCTTTGTATGTTCTTCCCCCATGGTACAACCCCTGTTGTCACTGTATTTGATTCCAGTATCCTGCATCTTGTATATACATTTTTCTAATTTAGGGAGGGGAAGGGAAATAACAAAATGCTTAAATAAGGATACAAGATGACTCACTGTAGCAATGAGATGTACAAGACAGTATGTTGAAAACGAACTTCACAACTTTGTGGGGGGGGGAGGAGAAGGAGGAGTTGGGGAGGTGAGGAGGAAAGGTATGGCAGGGGAAAAATAAAGGAGGGGGTAACAATGTTCAATGGGAAATGGGCTCATTACCTTGCGCATGTAACTGTAACCCCTCTATACAGTATCTTTACAATAAAAAATATATATTAAGAACAACAACAACAAAAAGAACCTTGGGCAAGGTGATCCAGAATTGGTGGTGGCTATCATTAATATCTACATTAAACTCATGGTGATAGTGAATCCTAGCAAGGATTGAATCCAGACATTATGCTAAATACTTTACAAGGAACAGGTAATTGAATCCACCCACCCAATGCGGTAGCATCCATTGTTACCCTTATGTCAAAGAGAAGAAGCCAGAGGTGAAAGTAACATGGTAAAATAATTTGAATGTCACATAAACTTCACTGAGGAATCAGACACAGGATTTGAACTCAGCTCTTTCAGAAGTATAGATAGTTCTTTAAGTGGCTTTGGAGAGATTCTTGGCAACAAGTTCTTAAATGGTGAGCATGAACATTATTTCTGTGCTATGTTCATGGCAGAATGAGCCAAGCATAAGACAGCTTCTCTCAAGTCAAATAGCCTAAACTGGGAGAAGTAACACTGTTCTAAAAGAAATGTACTTATTACCTCACTTACATTAACTGTAACCCATCTGTATATCATCTTAACAAGAAAAAAGGCCAAATAGCCTGGATGTGGACTGAATTCTCACATGAGTGGTAGGACTGCATGAATTGCTTATATTCTCTAAACCTCAGATTCTTTATATACACATAAGGCCAGGAAAAGTAAGAGAGCTAATTCCTTAGGCTTGTGAATCTGTTCTTGTAGTTGGGTATGTACAAAGGTTTCCTTTAGCTTCTTGTAACAATCAGGCAAAGATTTTCCAAAGACCTTTTGGACTGACAATGTTTCATGCAGCCTGAGACTCAGCCTGGATGCATGTACCACAGCGAGCCTGTGCCATGGATCCTTTATTGAGGATTCCAACCTTTCAGGAGTTCTGGAAAGTTCTGTTATAAGCTGTTTTTATCTAGTCTTTTCCTTAGGAATACTATTAAGTACTTTAAGAACTTTGTCCTATCTTTGATGTCTCTAAGTTTTTCCTCATTTTTTACCTTTTTATTTGTCCCATTCTCATTTATTTCCTCTGATTTCTATTCCACGTCACTTATTTCCCCTTCCTTTGTGTTTGATCTGCGGTTTAATTTGCCCTTCGGGTCATTAATTTAAATGACCGTACTTGAAGTTTCTAGATAGTCTCTTTGGAACTTTGCAAAATTTACCAGTTTCTTTCTCACTGTACTTGGTTACATCCCTATGGTTTTATACATCATTTTATCACTTTAGTCATATAAAAACTTAGTTGTCAGTTACTCTCAGATTAAGTTCTTTGGAATGAAAATACTTTTGTACTCTGGGGTTGTTGACTGCAAGTTCTATGATTCTGACTGTGAACTCCAGGGCAGTTTGCCTTTAACATGGAGTCTTTTTGTGGTTGAACTATCCATCCATGGTGGCTGCTGCTTACTTCTGCCTGATACTCTAGGGGTATCCTTAGTCTGAAGCTCCTTTCCAGGTATAATTTATTAGCTTGGTGTTCAGAGCTATGTATGGTATGTATATAAGTTTGGATTTCAAGATCTTTGTCATGTAAGCTTCATCTCTTCCTACCTCCTCTTCACTCTTCAACACCAGGGCAGAGTGCCTCAGTGCCTATGCCTGATTTTGAGTCCTGAGCTTTGAGGGTCCCAGTCTTCAGCAAGGCCTCCCACTGTGAATGTGCCTTGACTCTAGGACAGTATCACAGCCTCTGTGCCTGCAGATCTGGCTTTTAAGTTTCATGTTGCTTCTGGGATCCAGGACCCCCATGTTCCCTTCTTGCTTCTTTGTTAAGCACTGCATATATATATATATATATATATATATATATATATATATATTATATTTTGTATGTGGTAATCAGAAGGTCTTTGTAATTGGCCTAACTGGCCATTATGCTGGATATAAACATCCAAGCAAAAGCTCTGAGCTTCATTTCTCCCGTCTGTCAAACTAATGATCAAACCTTGTTCACAGGGATGCCATGAGGGTTAGGTAAGATGGGGAGGTAACGGCCTTTGTCTGGTAAGGAACAGCCTAAGTAAGTTACCTGGCAAGTGAGTTACTTGTAGCTCTTGGCCACATGCTTCTCTTGTATGATGGATGTCCTGGTAACAGATGCCATTTGGCCCTTCCCAGACCCTCCCTCTGCATACATTCCAGAGTAGACCTCTCTGGACCTGTTTGAACTTAGGTAACTGAACTAAAGCACGCCAGCCATAGTGGCCCACAAGAAAATAGGGTAGTGGTGCTCTCAGGACTTGCAGATGGAGTTATCATACAAATTGTGCACTAACCTAGGGACTGTGAAATTATACACTGCAAACTGTGTGTTAGAACGATTAATGTCAGGCCAGGATTTCTGTCTGCTTATACTTTGCTGTGTGGATGTTTCCTAGAGATAACATTTGACAAATGTTTTTTCTTAAGCAGTGAATGTGGGTAGAACTTTCCCAGTAGAGATGATCATATTTAAATGAGATATCTATTTTTAAATGAGTAGGAACCACAAAATTCTTTTCAAAGGCTGCATCTTACAAGCTCAGCTTTTGTGTAAAACCCTCTGGATGTTTTTAAATGTAGCCCAGGGTGGGCAGCGTAGTGACTATTACTGCTCCAGAATAAGGCAGGACCTTTTGCAATTCAATTTCCTTAGGCACAGATGACACATTTATAAGAGCTGTTTAAAAAAGAAAAAGGGTGTACTTTGGGGACAAAAAAAAGATAAATTTTGGATTTTTTTCCCCAAGATAGATGTACACTTAGGGGATTCTCTGGCTTGGCTGATTTGGAAACATTTACATTATCCAAGAACCTCCAAGTTCTCTTAATTCTCTATTACACATAATTTGGTTGACTTACAAATTGTCCATGTATCATAAATTGATGATTTTTATTAAGAGACACTCATTTATCACAGCAGGAAAAAAGTGACCAAAATAAGAAGGATTTTCTTCTGCTTCCTTCAAAGTTTCAATAAAATCCTCCTAAACCCTAACTTTTAGGAAAGAACATTATTATTATTATTATTATTATTAGCCACAGAAATTTCCTTTTACTTTAATGTTCTGAAGCTCCTGTCAATCCTTACTCTGTGAAAATGAAGAGGGGTAAAAGAATACACTACAAAGTCCATTCAGGCTTCTGGAGGCAGGGCCCAGCCCAGCAGTGCCACACTAAGGCTGGCCTCAGACGGCCTCAGATGGAGAGTAGAAAGCAAGGTGTAGGGAAAGGAAAAGGACCTGGTCAGAATCAAAGGAAGGATCAGGATGCAAAGAAAAGGCTCAGGTCTCTGGGATGCTGAAGGAAACATTCTAAAGTGGTTCATGTACTGTAGATCCTGACAGGCCATGGATGTTAAAACACTGCTGGTGCCTAGAACTCAGGCTTCTGTTCTACTCACATTCCCACCGCTGGTGACCAGGCCATTTCATCTCATATTGTTCCTCAGGGTGTACCCCACAGATGAGTATCCATTGACCTGGAGACTGAGTTGGAGATTGGGGGAGGGGTGATTCTAGGCAGGAAGCAAGTTAGGGGAGGGGAGATTCCAGGTGGGAAGACCAAAGATCCAGTCTTCCTAAGTTGTCACCCTAGCAACTCAGCTAACTTTCTCTTCTTTACAAATGAAGACACTGGCTTAAGGACACCTATTAAATAATTTATGAAGTATAAGAGCAACGAATTCAGGCCTTTATCATTTTCTATCCCCAGTTGTTAGGCCTAATCCACAGCCTATTCACTTTTACCATGAGTGCTTTGAATATTCTGGCTCCCCAGCCCCTCCCAAGGGGCAGGAGTTGGCTTGTAAATTTCTATATCTCAAAGGCACAGCATAGTGCTTTACACACTGTAAGCATCATGTTTGTTGAATGAATGAACCAGCACATGGATGATTATGAGAGGCTCCTACGTACAACAGCTCAATCAATTTGGCAGGGTCCATGGAGCAGGGACTGTGATGGAAGCCATTCCCTGCAGGAATGAGCCTGTTATATTCATCCAGTATCCAGTATGTGGCCAGAGGGCTCTGTGCTAAGCACTGGACATGGAGGATAGGAGGATATAAAAGAGCCTTGCTCCAAAGAACTCAGTGTAGTAATCAAACAGAGGCAAAGAGTTCTGGGAAACAAGGAAGCCCAAAGTACTGTAGGATCCCCAAGGTGGAGATTCAACTTAGGCCAGGTAGGATATTTCCTGGAAGAGAAAATACTTCAATGTAGACTAGGATGGAGACGGATAAGCCACCAGTAAACACTGTGCTATGTTGTCTGCATGATTCTTTAAATGGATGTTCGCATGGCAGGGTATAACAAGCCCATCAGTCTCTCCACAGGCTTACCTCTTCCCTGAATTGACAGCTCATCAGCCAACCTCATCTCACTGCTGTCTATAGTCTGACCACAGAACTGGCTGTGAGCAGCATCTGGGAGGCTCTGGGGAGGGAGGGTGGGTGGAATGCGTCTCCTCTTTATGTATACATCTGAGGGAAGTTTTTGTCATTTGGCATAATAAATTCTGTGCCTTCTTTCAAAAGGCTTGAAAAAAAATCTTTATCTGCTCTTTGGAACACAAGCTTTTTAAAGGTCAATTTTTCATCTCTTATCATGAGAAGTGTGGTTTAGAGATAGTCTGAAGGGTGACCAAATTCTAGGGCTTTATGTGAACTCGATTCCTGCCATGGGAGATGGGGAGGACACAGGGCTTTGTTCTCAGTTTTCTTGAAATTTCTCCTTCCAGGCAGCATCTATCAATTGTGTATTGCCACCCACGATTGTCTTTTATGGGGCCCAGAGCATCTGAAGAGATTATCCTACCTTGAAGCTGCTTAAAGATCCTTTATCAAAAAAGGTCCGGCTGTTTAAATTCCAGTGGAGTTTTTATTCTGTCCTTCCTCTTTTAAAACACAGGTTCCCGCTATTCCTAGCTCTCCCACTGGTCCACTGTGTAACTTTGGGCAAGGCATTTCAGTTCACTGAAAGTTGGTAGCTTTGCTGCATGAAAACATACCTGCCTGCAAGTTGGTGAGGATGGCTCTTTAAATGATGACTATTATTTTCCTTTATGTGTATTTGGATTTTTTATTGTTATAGAGGTGGACATGTAACAGCTTAGGATATCGATATAAATAAAGAAAATGAAAAAGGTAAAAAAAAATCCAGTATTGGAAGGAGAAATACATCCCAATGATCTTATAGGAATCAAAGTAAGATGCTATACAGAGCATAATTCCAATTTTAAGAAATAATTATCTATAATAAGTTAAAGAAATGTATATATTACAGTGTTGGGGATTGAACCCAGGACCTCATGTTTATGGATATTTTTTGGGGGGGTTGTGGGGCTTGAACTCTGGGCTTGGGCACTGTGCCTGTGCTCTTTAGTTCAAGGCGAGCGCTCTACCCCTTGAGCCACAGCGTCTACCCCTTGAGCCACAGCGCCACTTCCATGTTTATGATCCTCCATTTGAGTTATGTTCCCAATCTTTTTGGTTTTTAGTATCTTTTTTAGATAGGGTCTTGTGCTTTTGTCTGGGCTGCCCTTAGACCAAGTATCTGGGACTACAATTTTGTGCCATCATGCCTGACATACAAATATGTCTTTTCATAATGAACATTACAGATTGTGATTGCAGGTAGAAAGAACCAGGAAGAGAACAGCCATTTGCAGGTAAAGAAATTAGTGTTAGAGAAGCTGCATAATTTAGCCAAGGTCACGGATTCAGCAAATAGAGGATTTAGAATACAAATCCAGAAGATGTGATTACAGACCCTATATCTACTTTCTTCTAGTACTAGAGCTTGACCTCTGAGCTCACCTTCTTTTTCATTCACATCTGACACTCTGACACTTGAACAACACCTCTACTTATAGCTTTTGGCTGATTTCCGAAGATAAGAGTCTCTCAAATTGGTCTGCCTAGGCTAGCTCCAAACCTTGATTCTTAGATCTCAGCCTCCTGAGCAGCTAGGATTATTGGTATGAGCATTGGTGCCTGTCACCAGAACCTATATTTTACATTTTTTTGTTTTTTGTTTTTGCTATGTTGCCTCTTAGGCACTTTAAACACATGACCTATAATCCTCAAAGCAACCATATAAAGAGGGCATTATTATCTTTAAGTTTTTAGTCACAGCATATTTAGACTATAGTTTCATCATCTTTGAAATAGGCATGAATGAACATGCTCATAGGATAGGTCAATGCGCATCAAAAGAGAAGATAAGTGTGACAACATTCATAAAGGGTTTCACGCAGGATATGATATAAATAGGTCACATTTGAAAACTGAGGTACACAAAGGATTCATATTGGGTGGGCGAGTCAGGGCCCCTCAGTCTAGCTTGCTGGTGGCTCTTAGCACCCAGTTCCCTGGGGTAAAAGATGGAGGTAGTAAGATAGATGGGGTAGCCTCAACAGGGAACAAGAGACTGGATGTCACCAAGTACATTCTAGGTCTGCTTTCTGTTTCTAAATCTGGGCAATAGCCATACATGAAAACAAAACCAAAAACAAAAACCATGAAGCGACTCCCAACTCAGCTATATTGCACGACTTTTTTTTTTTTTTCCTATCACAGTTTAAAAACACTGCCACAGCATTTTCAATGAACCTTGAAATTCAAATTTAATTTGAAAAGGGTTGCTTTAAGTCTATCAAGTAGGAAAAGAAGAGAAAATGAGAGTTGTCAGAGATGTCAGATAATTTCAGAGCCTTGGTGGTTTGCAGTAGGGTCTTGCATCTGTGGTTTGGGCACAGGGAAAATCCTTAATGTGGCCAGGTCTCACACAGATCGCCCATGGCAGATAACCACCTGGGCAGAATATAATGCAAACCAGTTGCCTCATTATGAGAAAACAGTATGGGTCCACAATAGTTCCACAGTCCTCATATGTCATTGGGTGGACGCACAATTGAACTGCAAATTGTTGATTGACACTTAAGTGATTGTTGTACTCTGGTACTGTTCCTCTATGGTACTGCTTGCTATAAACTACCTAACTGAGTGCCCAGTATGTTTCAAGGAGGAGAAGATGAGTCCTTTAGATTCACAAGGCCACATGCAATGGCTTAAGCATCTGAGGTCCTACTGTGGGCCCAGCTAATGTCTTTCTGGATGACTAGGAGGTACAGGGTGTCACTTCCCCTCTGTGGATACCAGTTTCCCTGTCTACAAAATGCTAGAGAGGGGAAGAAAGGATTTAAAGTCAATTTCCCTGATGTCCTTTCCCAGATTATTACTCATTATTAAGCTCTGCTAATTCCTTCTCCAAGCCCCTAACTCATTTCAACCATGAACAACTACTTAGCAGTGGTCCACTAACTCTATTCCCCTCCACCCTCAAGTATTTATCTGGGACAATGTTATATCTCCTGTCATGGGTGAAATAAAGGAGCTTATTTCATTCTGCCTCTATTAGATTCAGTTATTTGGATGACAGTATCTTCTGAATGGCTGTGGGATTCCTGAGGGACCACATTTGCTGGTCCTCACATACCCTGAGAAAGCCCCAGTGTGCCTTCTTGGGAGCAGGAGCCCCACACACGTGTGCTTGGCAGCACTGAAAATAGCTCAATGCTAAGTATGGCCTATGTGTGTGCTCCTGAAAAACTTTCCCTGCTTCTCCCTTCATTAAAACCTGCTTCTGGGTAGGCAAGGCTCAGAGTGAGAAAGAGGCCAGTGAGAAAAAGCTCTGTCCATTTCTGGTACTATTGGTGATTTCATTTATGCCACCATGCAAAGTAGGCATCCTCTGCACCTCCATTGGAGGAGACCATTAATGATGGAGGCCCCCAAAATGAAATAGTTTCTCCATTCTATGGATGAAAATCCAAGACCAAAGACTTGACAATCTGTCTTCCCCAGATAGTTGTGATGACTAATGGCTGGTCTTGGCTGGTCTGGATGTGTAGGGGACAAGGATCATGTTACTATTCCCAAGAGGTTACCCCAGGCATCTGATAGTGTCAGTGGAATGAGTGGATTCTCTTTTAGCAGAGCAGCAAGACCACTGTATTGCAATCCTGTCCTGTTTCTCTTTCCTTCTAGATTATGAACTTCTCAAGGTCAAAGACTAGATCTTATGTATCTTTGAATCCCTACCATGCAGCACAGGGACCTATGTTGTAAAGACACGCAGTTGCATTCATTGAGTGAGTAAATAAACTCATATCAAAATGCTTTTGTGTAGCTTTGCTAAAAATGATCTAAAAATGTATGAAGTATATGCCCTCACAATTGGGGATTTTTTTGCTTGTTCTGATTTTTTGCTTCCTGCTGGCTCATGAGCAGTTAGAGAAGACTTCATTCTCCTGAGCTCTAATTAGCCCCATTTCCAAGGACAAGAAGCTCTTTCTCCCACCCAAGCAACGGGGTTTTGAGCCTCTCTGTATAAACACTGGCGAGTTCCAGTACTTGGGGCAAGGGGTGGGGTGAGGGGGTGGGGGAATGGTGTCTAGCTCTACAGCATGGCAAACAGGACTTATACTGGTACTGCATTTTGGGGTGAGAAATGAACCAGTCTGTTCTATCACCCACTCTTGCATGTGTAGTGCAGGGGAGTGTGATCTCTTTCCATATGTTCCAACAACATTCTTTTTGCTGCCCAGATGTTCAACAGCTGTTTGAAAGCTTTGACCAAGTTCTGGACTTTTGAGGAGGGAATGACTTTATGATGAGCTACTCTCCTTTCTATGACATGCACGTTACGGTCCATCATTGGATTTGCATCCACACTGGCCAAGTGAAGGGGGAGGCTGAGGAAGGCATGTAGGTTTTGCAGGCTGACATCTCTTTAACCTTGCCCAAAGATGGGGTTTCTTGGTGCCCTGCTTGGCTTTTGCCCCACCTTTCCCTATGATGATGTCTCTAAATATAAAGCCAGAAAGCTCCTTTCTAGTCAAGTATCACCTTTCTGATGAATGCATTTCTACTCCCACAGCAACCAACATATAACCCTATAACAGCACTCAACACAGTCCATTAGCACTCAACTTAGCATCTTTCTCCCTCATTTAAGTTCCTGGAGGGCAGAGGCAGGGTGTCTTCATGTCTGCACCTGGCAGATGGCTTGGCCTTGGTCCCATAATGGAATTTCTTGATATTTATGTGACACAGAATTAATAAACTCTCCAAGTTTCAGATTGGTTAAAGGACATTCCAACACTGAGATCTCACAGAGAATATGTATTTACCACCTCTGTCTAGTCAACAAGCCCAACCCACACTCTCTTTGTTGACAATTACTTCCCTGGACCCATGGTGGGGGATATCAACCCTGGCCCCCTAAGATTCAAGCTGCAGGTGGAAGGAGTACAGGGTGGCCCAGACAAAGACCATTGGTCTGAAATAGTAATTTAGGTTGCCAGAGCCAACTCATGACATGTGAGCCGGAGAAACCACAATATTACATACTTGGTGTTTCAATTCTTAAGGAATGTCGAGCACTTAGAAGAACTTTAAGTAGGAAGTTTCCAAAGGTTGGAAGGCTGAATTTCTGGCTTGGGTTGATTCCCTACAATGTATAGTATGTGGGAAGTTTATTGGTATAAGTCAAAAGGTGCTATGCTAGGACTGGGCAACTGTTTGGTCAACATTAGAAAGAAAGGGTTAACTGTTTTGATTTTTAAAAAAATTATCCCTATGATTTAATTTTACTACTAACCCTGTGAGATTGGTAAAAATCAGGTATTTTCCAAGCATCAGAAAAAGGAGTGGTAATTCCATGAAGATTACAAGGAGTAGAATGGTCTTCAAGGTCTAACTGCTTCATTTTATAAATAGGCTGAGAGAGAGGTCCTGATGAGACAGTAAATAGCTTGCTTAAGCATAGACATGAGTCAAAGTCAGAGCTGGAATTAGGTTTCACGTCCCTTCACTCTCAGATAATGAATGTTCCACAAGACTAACCCCTCCATCCTTGGGTTTTCACTGCCTAGCACTTGAAAAAAAAACACAAAGCAAAAGCAAATACTAAGACAAACCCATAAGGACAGAGGTATGGACATAAACCACCCCTTAGTGTGCTTAGGAAGGGTTATCATGGGAATCAAAGAGGCTTTGACCACAGGAGCTTACCCTCCCAGCAACTTGGGATGCAGAGTTAGATGGCCTCTTCTCTACCTCCAGGGAGGTAGAACGCATTGCTATTCAGTCAACTCATTGTACAGTAGAGTTATTTGAAGACTCTTCTTTAGTATTTCTTCTCTCTGCAACAGCTGCTAGATACCAGTTGGTTCCATTTATACTTGTGATTTTTAATGAATCCAAATGGGACGACAAGGGACACGTACTCACTCCTTCGGCCGTGTGTATGTTTTTCTGCTTGTCCCTTTGTCTCCTAACTGGACAGCTGGTGCTGATGGCCTTTAACTCAGTAATACTCACCCTCCCTTTCCTTTCCTCCCTGCACAGCCCCCTCCCCCAGAGCTGCCCAGGACCCATGGTGCCTGAGGCCTACCTCCATCGTTGTCTTTGCTGTCTCCACATGCAGTTTCCATGGACGTGTCACAGCCAGCTCCTCTCCAGCCCAGCTGGCAGACACATTGCCAGCCATTCAGGCCCAAGGTACATCTGCCATTACCATTGCACAGCCCAGGGCAACCCTCTGTAAGACAAAGTACGCAAGAGTCAAGGTCTGGCTGCCCTCCACCAACTGCCATTGTATGCATTCACTCTCTACCTGGCAGCAAACATGACACTTCCCCATCCACCAGCACACGGATGCCACAACAGCCCAAGGAGGCAGGAATCATGAGGCATTATCACTACACAGAGAAGACAACCAAGACTCAGAGAGGGGAAGGACTTCCTGAGATTGCAGTTAGAAGTGGCAGGGTCTGAAACGAATACCTTCTTCATCTCCAATCCTCCCTTTCATAGGTGATGGGAATGCTGAGATGCAGTCAGTGTTTGACTGAACCTGTAGGGAGTTCTGCCTGATCCTTGTCCCTGGAAGCTGTCTAGAGAAAGCCAATGTCTCTCTTTCTCTCCCCCTCCTTCTCCTTCTGCTGTCCCTCAGCACTTATGAACATTGATCTAAAGGGCTCTGCTTTTCTCACCTCTTGTTACTAGGTCAGTTATATTGGGCCAAAGGCTTTTCAGTTTTTCAATAATGTCTTCACTTTGAGGAAGAGGGTTCAGATCTTTTTCTTACTATCATGTCTACAATACACTGTGAAGAGGGCTTTGTACCCAGAGGAGCTCAAGGACTGTCATGAGAGAGAGAGAGAAACTCATGCTGAGTGTAAATGTGGGTAGAACAGCCACTTGGCTCACATTTTGTTCCACTGTGAGTCTATTCACCTGCCTGTCACTTGTGAAGTACCTTCTTGGAGCTATCACTGGAGATATCGAGGTGAGTGGCACCTAGCTCTTATGCTTGAGAAGCACACTGCCTGTCCAAGGACACAAATCTGTATTATAAAATTCACTATGAAGTACCCTGAGGGCAACACAAAAAACATGGTGGGGCTCAGTCAGAGGTATGGCCATCTGGGATGGTACAGATGTTTTAACCAAGACAGGTTGGGTGATATTTAGGCTCATTGATTCTGCTCTCCCCTATGACAAGGTGGGGAGGTTTTCTTATAGTTCAAATAGGTTTACAGGTTTCTGATAACTACCTTTTGCAAGCCCCCGCCCCCCCCCCCCCCCAGTCCAGAAATCTATGTCTGAGAATATGTTAGGTTTCACTCTTTGCTTGAACTTCTATTTTGTCACTTGGATTTCACTCAAGTGTTCAACAAAACTTCCAACACTCTTTTCTGAAGAACTACTAAACTATGCCTGTCTCTTTTATGCTTTCCTTCTGCTCTCTCCCCGAGTGGACTCAGGAAAAGGTATGAGTGTAAAAACACTCTATCTGCTAGAAAGTTCAATTTGTTTCAGTGTTATGAACAATAAATGTGTGCAACTATGGTTGAAAACTGGATATTCTACCATGATAGAGGTGAAAGGTGACTCATAATTCTTTTGTTGTTGTTGTTATGGCAGTCTTTTTTTTTTTTTTTTTTAGGTTTTGAACTCAGGGTCTTGCACTTTCAAGGTTGACACTCTATCAGCTGAGCCATAATCTCAGCCCTTTTTGCTTTCAGTTATATCTTAAATAGGGTCTTGAATTTATGTGTGGGCTGTCTGGATGGTGGTCCTCCTAATTTATGCTTCCTGTGGAGCTGAGATGATAGGTGTAAACCACTTAACAAACTTCTTTCCTGGGGTGGCCTTGAACTGAAATTCTCTCCATCACTACATCCCAAGTAGTTAGGAGTACAAGCATAAGCTACCATAACTGGCATTATGATTCTTAAATAGGACGACAAATGTGAAAGTTTCTAGAATTAGACCTGGGGCAAGGTAGGCACTCACTGTGCAGCTGATCAATAAGAACTGAAAAGTTTAGTGATTTAAAGTCTTTGGCTAGTTGGCTGCTACTCAATGGAGAAAGGGGAAAAAATAGTTCCTTTCCACTTGAGGTGGTCTACATGGCAACCAGTCAGTTAGGCTGGTCACTATGTTTTCCACACAAAGAAAACCATTTGCCAGTCCAGATTGTGACAATGTTTGGGTCAGAAGCTAGGGGGCTCATAAATGCAAACCTTAATGAAGAGAGGCAACAACCCATTGACATGATCCTGAGGGTTGGCATGGGGTTGGCCTGCAGTGTGGTAGGCACCGGTTTCACAGGCAGAGTCAAGAAGTCCATCCAGGCCCATCAGTTCATGCTTCTCTGGAACACTGCTCTTCTAGATCTGGGAACATGGGCTAGTGGACCCAGCATTTACCTAGAATAATGTCCTTCTGGCAACAATTATCCTGCATATACTGAAGTGATTGCTTATGCAACTAGTTAAATTGTTTGACTCCCTCCATTAGAATGCAAAGTCCAGAAAAGAAACTTTGGCCCTAAGCCATTCATTGCCTGTACATAGTGGTCACTTGTTGAACTATACCAATTGATAAAGCAGGAGAATAAGGTTCTGGTACCTCCTGCCTGATTGGTAAGTTGGGAAAAGCTTCCCTTAGGCTCAGTGTCCTAGTTTGTAATGCGAGTGTCTAGATATAGATGATCTATTAGGTCCTTCTAACACAACGAAAGAAAAGGTCAAATAAATAAGATTGAATGAACCTGTTCTTAAATTCAACGTCTTTACTCAGCATCTACTAGATGCTGGATCTTGTGTCCATTTGTAGGTAGAAGGGAATATATATCTCTGGTACTCAAAAATTCTATGTTCTGCTTTTCTTCTTCCTTCCTTCCTTCCTTCCTTCCTTCCTTCCTTCCTTCCTTCCTTCCTTCCTTCCTTCCTTCCTTCCCTTCCTTCCTTCCCTTCCTTCCTTCCTTCCTTCCTTCCTTTCTTCCTTCCTTCCTTCTTTTCTTTCTTTCTTTCTTTCTTTCTTTCTTTCTTTCTTTCTTTCTTTCTTTCTTTCTTTCTTTCTTTCTTTCTTCCTTTCTTTCTTCCTTTCTTTCTTTCTTTTTTTGCTGGCTTGAACTCTGGGCCTGGGCGCTATCCCTCAGCTCTTCAGCTCAAGGCTAGCGCTCTACCACTTGAGCCACAGCGTCACTTCTGGCTTTTTCTGTTTATGTGGTGCTAAGGAATTAAACTCAGGGCCTAATGCATGCAAAGCCAGCACTCTACCACTGAGCCACCTTCCTAGCCCTGTTCTGCTTTTCTATATCCTACTTTGTTCCAGGAAGGATTTAAACTTGGTCTTAGTGTCTTGATTTTGTTTGTCTCTCTGTCTCTGTCTGTCTATGTCTCTATTTTTAAGTTTTCCTTTTTTGCTTTATGAGACATAGTCTTGCTATGTAGCCCAAGCTAGCCTCAAACTCACCATCTTCCTGCCTCAGCCTACCAAGTGAGAGATAGGATTACAGGTGTGAATCACCACAGCTGTCTGGGTTTTATCCTCTTCAACAATTCTTTCTTTTTTTGGGTCCGGTCGTGGGGCCTGAACTCTGGGCCTGGGCGCTGTCCCTCAGCAATTCAGCTCAAGGCTAGAGCTCTACCATTTGAGCCACAGAGCCACTTCTGGCCTTTTTCTTTTGCTTATGTGATGCTGACAAATCGAACCCAGGCTCTCAGGCATGCAAGGCAAGCCTTCTACCACTGAGCCACCTTCCCAGCCCTCTTCAACAATTCTTATAGTCAACTTTGGGAAGTGCTATCCTAAGAGGCCCTCAAAGGGAAGCTTCTCTAGTCAAGCAAGTTTGGAAAACATGGCATCCCATATTCTTGACAAACTGAATGATAATGCCCTTACTAAAGAAAGCTGCTCATTTGATTAGTGGAGCAGTTCCCAAGTTGATCTCAGGATTCTTCCTCCTGTAACCCTGTAATACCCTATTCTATAACAGCCCCTTTGGAATACCTGCTCTGTAAGGCTCTTTGGATACCTACTGCACACATTCTGTGATGCTGACAGAATGTGGGCTGGTATCTCCAGAGGCTGGTTCCCTCAGAAAAAGGAAGCTCTTAACAGGGAATTACAGGGAGTCTTTATTCACAGTCAATTTCTTCAAATGGACCAAGTTCTACCTTCAGGACCTGCCCTGTCTCATTGGTTTCCAGGGACCTCAGAGTGCCTGTGGAAGGAATGAAGCTCCCTCTCTGTCACATTCCTATTAGCCAGCCTCCTCTAGGTGACTTGCTTTCTAAAAGCCACATGTCCATCCTTCCCCATGGCGGAAGCTCATTAATTCCACAAACCCTGAAACTCATCAATAATTCAGAAAACCCAAGTGACATTAACAATCCCCTCTGGAAGGACTCACACCAGGCATTTGCTAGAGCCCAAATAATATCATTTTATAGTTAGAGAAGGGCTCAGCTTTTCAAAAGAAAGGATGCCCTTTAAATGACAAGGGACCACTTCATCTCCAGTGTCTCATTCCAGCCTATGGAGAAGCTTTCTTGCAGCTGGCTGGCACCAGGTGTGAGTAGGAGACTTTCAGATCCTAGGAGGTATTGTACTATGGGGCCTGTGCAATATACCTACTCCAAATCAAAAGCCTGCTCTCTCCATTCCTTCTTTTTCCCCTCATGTACATTTCCACCTCTACACTCACTTTCCCATACAAGGTCACCATATTTTCTTACCTTGGTGACAGCAATAGTCTACTACTTGGCCTTCATGTCCCCAGTGTTCCCCCTCAAGTCTTTCTTTCCCAAAATGGCCAGCTGGATCCTTCCAAATCACAGGTGTGCCATCCTACTTAAAAACCCTTCAATAGCTCTCTTGTATCTCAGGTAAAATTCTACAAACTATAAGGCTCCTGCCTAATTTGGGGGTCTTCTTCCTAAGTGGTCCCTCAATTTGTCAAATCAAGAGCCCTTGTCATACTTTGCTGGAGTTGTTTTAGTGTCCTCCCGGCTAGACTACTACAGGCTCAGAGAGTAGGGACATTTCTGTCCTGTAATATCCACAATCCTTGGCATCTATGAGTGTAGTATGTTGGTTGAGCGACTATTGTTAACTTAGTGTTTCCCAGTGCACATGGAAAGAGAGAAGAAAAGTTGGCTTTGCTCTGAACTGCAAAATATACACTCTCCTCTGCCAAATTCCAGAGTTTGTACAGTACAGGTCACTGAACTCCTGCAGAATTAGTTCCAGATATACCAGAACATCCGCTTGATAGGGGCATGGCTCAAACCTAGATTTTTGCTAAGAAACACATCTTTGAGAGCAAGTTCTGATTCACTGACCTAATCCTAAAGGTCTAGTGATGACATTTTCTGAATTGAAGATCAGAATAGGTGGTTTGAGAGACACAATGTGGGTTACTTCCCAGGGAGAGTGCCAGTTTAGAAGATGTGATTTGGAAAAAAAATTATGCAAACTCATAGGACATGGTTGGCGACTTAGGATGATAGAAAGTAGAAGGTTGGAAACATACACTGGGCCAAGACATCCAAAGCCCTGGCTCAACTACTTTCTACAAGTGTGACTCAGGAGGAGTCATTCAATGTCTTGAATTTCAATTTTCTTCTTCAATTAAAAAAAAATGTCTTCTTCCTTAAAAAAGTCATAGGTCTCAGGACTAATGGATGTAAAAGAACTTTACATACTAGGAAAAACTTCCATCAATTAATTCTCTTATGAAGTTTAGTCTATCCTAAGGATGATAATGTGTAAAATGCTTATTTTTAGAAAGGCTCAGAGGTATTGCCTCTGCCTGCTCAAATGATTTTATTCTCTATTGAGGGCAGCCCGTGAAACTCAAGGAACCTTCCTTGTCTTTCTCCTTGTCTCCTACTTGATGCATTCTAGCAACACTTTCATTGTATTTGATAAAGTCATCACCAGCTAAAAGCATTTTGTCAGTTACCAGTATCCAAAACCTTTTCCATGAGTTTTTAAACAGCAGTTGTGATCTCTTATTAAAAACCAATTTAGCCTTTTCCATTACAATTTTCAGCAATTAATCTGGCTAATGAAGTCTTTCTCCAAATTAAGGGTGAGAAGAAGAATAGGATGATAAAAAGCATAACTCCAATTAATGGAGCATCGTGTACTAAGCACTTGATATTAATCACGAGTTGTCATCCTCAGGCTGCCCCCGTGAGCTCAACTGGCTTTCTAGATCTTTTTCTAGATGGAGACTCTGAAAGTAATATGACTGGCCCAAAGTCAGCTGGTGTGTCAACTGTGGATGCTGGGGTTCAAAACCTGGCAGCCTCATCCTAGCATATATGTTCCTAACCACAGGGCAGGTGGATTATGCCAGGCTGGACGACTGAAAGATGAATATGGCATGCTATTTCTCCCCAGTGAGCTCTGAGTCATTTAAAAGTACACATATCTGATCATCCTGAGACTTAGTTTGAGAGCCATGAGAGCCTTTTTGGAAAACTAGGCATTACTTAATTCACATTGCAAGTTCAATTCAAATGTTTTGAATGTGATGAATCAGTTTGTCTTTGGGGAATTCTCTCCAAAGATACAACTTACCAAAACCAGGCCTTCTCTGAAAAGAAAAACAAGTAATGAACAAATAGACCATCCACTTCCCTGGGGCCAGTCTGTTTTCTCTTTGTCTCCAGAGCTGGGCAACTGTCCCTAGTGTACCCATGGTAGGGGGCTGGAGGGTGGGGTCCACATGTAGCTGCTGGATGAAGGAACACAACAGTAATACAATGTAGGCCTTGAGATTTCTTAACTTGCTCTTGGGTCTCTTCCTCTCTCAGAACACCAGTCTTGGTTCCCAGCATTTTTATTCTGATATACCAGGGGCTATAAGGGATGGGCATGGTGAGATGAGATGAAATGGAAAGAATGAAGGGTGTGTGTGTGGGGTGGAATGGAAGGACAACAACACAATTGTAATGCCACAAACAGATCTGAGTGACTCTGGTGGAGAATGACACTCTAGGTATCAACCATCTTTTGGCTGCAATCCCACTCTTCCTAGGCAGTGGATGCTGTGCAAAAGATGGAGGATGACATCATCCTTGTGCTTGTGGAGTGTTTATGTGTATTCTCTATATACATTCCTTCACACACACACACACACACACACACACACACACACACACACACACACACACACACACACACACACACACACACACAGAGTACAAGAGGAAAATAGAGGAAGGAAGACCATACCTTTAACTACCCTATCCAGATAGTGAGCTTGGGAGATAAAAGACAGGACATTTAAGGTAGGACCCAGAAAGTACAGTACTGTCTGCCACATAACCATGCCAGGTGCTAAGGTGACATGGGGGAGATGTGCCCCACATTTGGGACAGGCCCCTGTCACAGTGGGGAAAAATAAAACCAAAGACAAAATGACATGGGAGAGAAGGAGAGGAAGCAGGCACATTCTCTAACAAGGGCAAAGGGACATCAACTCATTCTGGGATCCAGGCATTTGGAAATGTGATCAGAGAAACAAGAAGACACATGGATAAGGAAAAGAGGAGGAAGAACAATGGGAAGCTGCAACAGTGGCCACATTCCTTCTGTCAGATTTGCTCAAATTTTTAGAAAACTTACAACTTTACTTTTTGTCTACCCAGTGGCACAGCCAACCTCCCTCAAAGGGAAGCAGCTGAATTCAGAACATGCTGTTTGGGCAGACATGTTCCTGGGATGCTGGAATTTAGAAATATGCAAAATTGGTCTCATCTCGGATAGGTTGGTAGAGTCAGGTCAAATATACCACTAGCTTGTCTGAGTGCCACTCTTTGAAAGTATGCATGTGCCCACACAGACCTGAACGCAGAATGCTTGGTGTTCATGTAAGATGCATCCTTACTGTGTGCATCTTACATAGAATGTGAGGTACAGGTCAATGGATGTCACTGCGAAGAAGAAGAATAAAAAGCCTGAACACTTCCTAAGTGCTTATGAATTCAGAAGGTGCATATGCTTGTTTTTCTGATGAGGGGCGGTGTTACCTGAATTTCCTGATAATCTAAAGATCTTGTCTACTTGTAAGGATGGGTCTTCACAGCAGGGCTGGCCTCTCTGTCTCCAGCATACATCAAATACATTTCACCTCCCCATCTAGTTACAGCCCTTGAAAAAGCTTCCCTTTTTCTATCTCCCTATGACTCCTTCTCATGTGTTCCCCACAAAGGCCAGAAACATGGACTTCACCCAAAGTACCCAATGCCGTCAGCCAGCCTGTGTTCCACCCTCAGCTCAATTTCACACATGAATTTAAAAATCAAAACAACAAGACAGGCCTAAATTACAATGTGGTGGATCTAGCTGCAACTCCTAGAATACAGGACTCCTTTGCTCTCCCTTAGTGTCTTTACTCAATGCTGGTGTTCTACTATGTGAGCTACACGTCCACTGGCTTCTGGCTTCTTGCTAGTGAATTGGATATAAGTCTCATGGACTCTTCCGCCCGGGCTTACTTTGAACTGTGATACTCAGATATCAGCGTCCTGAGTAGCTAGGATCACAGGTGTGAGCCTTACAATGCACCTAACAGTGCTGAAATAAGAACATTCTTACTCCCTACATTAAAAAAATAAATTTTACTTCTTCAATCCTCTGGATAGACAGATATGGTCAGTGTTTGTCAAAATGCATTTGCTGCAAGATCTAGGTGGATGAGAGGCTATGTTCTTAGTTCAGGTATCCATGTGGCTTCTGGTTCAAGATGAAATATACTCCTGGTTGTTGCATAGTCAAGTGGAAAATTGGGAAGAGGAGATAATAGGGCCTTCATGCATCCCTCATCCTTATGCTGTGGAGTCCATGGAACAGCAGGGTCTAAGAAGGGATTTGTGAAGGAGAATGGCTTATTAAGCAGGAGAGAATAAACAAAGCTGTGAAATGCCAAGTATAGGGACTTCCCACATGGAAAAATGGAACATGAAAACTGCCCACGTGAAAACAAGCCTAGAAACATCTCTAGCTATGGAGGATACATCTTTGATTCTTGCTTCATCTGTCACTCTATTCTCTGACAATCTCACTCATCTAATTTGGCAAAGTGAACTAAAATTTCTTAGATATCATCTCCCAGGCTGTTATGGAGCTTTGCCATCAGAGAGATTGAACACATAGGAACTTCTAATTAGGGTGGTTTCCTTACCTTTCAGATCTACAGAGATTTTTGGGAGGGTGCTAAATACACCTTTGTTTTAGGGAAGTACTAGGATTTGAACTCAGGGCCTTGTGCTTGCTGTACCGGCATTCTATCATGGAGCCATGATTGTTTTTTTTTTTTTTTTTGGTGCTAGTATTTATTAAGATAGGGTCTTGCTTCCTGCTCAGATGCATGCCTGGGCTGTGACCTGCCTATTTTAGGCTTCTTGCTGTAGGGATGACAGGTATACTAGACCATACCTAGCTTCTTCAGTTGAGATTGAGTTTTACAGACTTTTTCCCAGGGCTGGATTAGAACTGAGATCCTCCCAATTTCAGCCTTCTACAAAGGCAGAATGGCAGGTGTGCACCACTGCACTGAGCTATGGTAATGACATGCAATTCTGTCTTGGATTTCAGCCTCCCAAGAGTTAGGATTACATGCGTGAGACACCAGTGCCCAGCTCATAAAGTTTTATAATACATAACTTCTTATAACTCTGAATCTAGTTCGGAAGAGATAGTGTGAGCCGAGATTTCCTTCTCAGAGATGGTGAGGCTGGATGACTGCCACCATTGGAATCCAAATGACCATACCACTAAGTAGCAATCGAGAAGTTCTCTGAACAATGTTCTTCATTGTCTCCAAACTTAACGCAGTATCATGACTCTGGTTCTTACTGAAGATTATGTCCATTCTACAGTATAATCTCCAGAAACCTAGGGCTGACTTCAGAAATCTCGTCTTGCAATTCTATGTCACCTTCCGGAACCATGCCATAGTAAAGATTTCTATTAGAAATGAACATTTCCAATGTCTTTAAAAAATACTCATTAATTCCTCCAGTCCACAGGTGGGAACAGAAGCCAGTGGTTGCAACTGGGCATATTCAAGTTAAATCCACTGTGTGGGTTTTGAGGAGATTAGTGCAAATACTGAAAACTTCAAATTCTGACTCCACGAATCAAAAGGGATTCCTTTGTGACAAAGAGATCTCAAGCCAAACTGTGAATCCTAAAGCTGATAACAGCCAGTCAGTCAATACCGAGTCCACAAGGACAGTACTGTGCTTCCTTATCTCTGGGTATTGAAAACAGAAGTGATAACTGGGTCTGTGAAGTCCAATGTCATTTATTACTTACAAAAGACACATATAGAAGTCCAAGTTGTGGTGGATATTATTTCTTTAAAAATTTGGACAAATCTGCTCTGAGCATATTGTTTTAAAACTCGAGATTTAAAAGTACCAACATTTCAAGAAGGTAAGGCAAAGCTTATGAGTTGCAATTATGGTAGTTCGAGACTTCACAAAATCCTTGCATCTGTCTCCTCACGACTTTAGGATGAAGATGATGGCAAGCTATCTTTCCCCCCAGGTCACACTTATTTCTCTGACATTCATTCTACAAATGTTTCTCAGGCTCTTCTAGTTTTCCTGTCAGTAGCTGAGAAGGTGACAATGGTGGTTGCACATAGCCATTTATGAAAGACTCAGACTCTGGCATAAGGTTGGGTTGGGAGGTCGTAAGTATCTGGCATTTCAATGACTGCCAATATAAAAACTTCTATACTTCACTTGCCTGAACCATCAGAGGCTTCTAAGTTTTGCTCTTAAAAAGCTTCCGGGTCAAAGTCTTCCATGCTTATGGTCTAGGAGCCTCAAGGCAACAATGAGAGTTGTCTCATTGGTTCACATTAGATCAGACTAAACTGGGCTCATTCTAGCAAGTAATGCCTCTGGTAGTTTTAATCACATGACTGTTTTTCAAGTGGACAATAATACCACCAACAAGATGTTTTTGATTAAAATCCTGGATGCATTCTTGGTTTCCTCTTTTGGGATAAAGGACTGGTAAAAATATGGTCGATGGCCTGGCCCCCACCCAAAGAGAACTCCCCTTCCCTGCAAAGCCCAATCCCTTTCCTTTAGTTTCCCAGCTCTGCCATATGTACTGAACTCTCCCAGGGCCATTAACAATCAAACATTTGCTCTGATAGTTCAAGGTGCATCTTTACACTCTCCCTTCTTCCTCTCTCTTTCTCTCTCTCTCTCTCTCTCTCTCTCTCTCTCTCTCTCTCTCTCTCTCTCTCTCTCTCTCTCTCCCTCTCTCCCTCTCTTCCCTCCCTCTCTCCTCCTCCTCCCTCTTTTCTTCCCTATCAGGTTGTCCTGTCGGATCTCAGGTATTATGAGAGAAAGCTTATGAGACAGATAAATATAGGGTTATCAACCAGGTCCTGACACTTCCTAACCTCATAAGCCACTTGCTAGCTCTTGGTAAAAGAAGGTCTGACTATGAAAGAGAAATCTGAAAGCTACCATCCAAAAGTGAATAAAGTACTCCAGAATATTGTGTGGATTTCTCTAAGATTTTCCTTCATCCTGAAGTCTGGTTTTGCTCACTCGAGCAATTGCATCATTAGAGTATTATTTTGATCTTTAGTCTCAGAGGAGGCTTTTGTTTAAGAATCAGGATTTATATGATTAGACAGCTCTCCTGCAGTCAAGTAAATAATTCTGTATATCTGGCATCTTGAACAATCACAGCTTTGGGGGGGGGAGGTCAAGGTTGGAATTTTATAAATGTAATCAGAAGCTGGCATTTCCCACATATGTTTCGAGGCTTTATAGATGAGGTGAATAAAATAATCATCATAAAATTGATCCAAACTGTTAGTAGTGTTTTCAAAGATACGGAAAAAAATTAAACACCTTCTTAAATTTAACTATGATTCTTAACTTTGACCTCTGATTTAGAGGTCAAGTCCCAGATTTAGGGCAACTATACTATTAATGGAAGAGGCATCCAAAAACCATGCCTCTGATGGCTCTGTGTTGGACTATCTACTTGAAAAAGATCTGAATCAATTCATCTTATCTGGATTTCTAGACTAAGAGAACTGGATCTACACATGAGTATTGAAGAAGCAAAAAATGAAGACTCCTTTTCCTTCACAGGCTATTTTTGGATCAGGTAAGTGAGTTTCAGGTTGGTTAGTGTGCTGTTCTATGGGCAGTGGAGTAGAGGGACAGAACTGTCACCCTGAAAACCTCCTCTTCCACCTATTCTGCAATTTGCCATCCCTGTGATCTTATAGGGTGGTCACCAAAGACCTTTCTTTATTCACGATGCAAAGAGATGGTGACTCCTAACATAAGGCATTAGGCTTCAATGTCAAGTATTCTTTGTTTGTTTCTTTTTGATGCCAAGTGGGTCTTAAATTTAGGGCCTTACAGACTTGCTTGGCTTTTTTTCATTCAAGGCTAGCACTCAAACGCTTGGGCTATACCTTTATTTCCTGCTTTTCACTAGTTATTTGGAGATAAGGGTCTCACTGACTTTTCTGCCTGGGCTGGTTCTGAACTGTGATCCTCAGACCTCACCCTCCTCAATAGCTAGGGTGACAGGCATGAACCACTAGCACTCAGCATTCAATGTCAAGTATTCTTGACATTTGAAAAAAAAAAAGAAAACACACTATTATTACATTGAGTGCCACTGTCAAGTTCCTGCTTAGTTTGAAAACCAATCTCTTTTGAGAAAAAAATCAAGCAGTGTCCATGGAAATATAAAAGGGGAGGGGAAAGCCTCCAAAAGAAAGTATTTAATTCCAACTACAATAATTTGCTCTGGAAGTGACACTGGGGAAGAAACAATTCTTACAATGGGGACTTGGTCACTGATGCTCACACTTACCTATTTCTTTAAATTCTTCATTTCTGCTATAAGGTAATCAAGTCATTCTTTCCTGTTTAGAGAGGCACAGTGGATAGAAAAACAGACCCTCTACTCTTTCACTTTCATTACATGAAGTCTCTGAATCAGTGTCACAAATAAGCCCCTTCTCCAGTGAGGGAACTAACTAGATTATGAGCCATGCGATAATGACCCACTGTATAGTAATGACTTTGGATAACAAGAGAAAACCCAGTGCTTTAAGTTTCTAACTTCATAGCAGCAGCCTTTTCCCCCCTAAATCACCTTCACAAGGAGTGAATTTCTCTGGAAAGGTAAGAAAATGTTCCTTGTCATCCAAGATTAGAAACAGATTTCTCACCTCCATTCTGTTTCAACAAAAAAGAAGGGTATCACTGTCATTTCTCTAATATGCGCCTCCCTTCCTAGTATCCTACAAGGTTACAGAAGTGTGGCGTTTCTCACAGAGATGCAGCTGGCCACAGCAGAGACCCACAGAGAGAAGGTTACCATGCAGGAAAATTAGACAAGAATTAGACAAAGAAAATGCTCACCACACAATGAGAGGTAATAGAATTCCATGCCAAAGTCCTTTCATCTGAGCCCCTATGACTGGTCCATTACTTCTTCAATGTCCTATGACATTTCCCTGCTATTTAAGGCTGTCAACCTTCCCCTTATTTCGTGCACATTTACCTTGATATATTTCTTATCTGGAGGGGGAATAACATTGGCAATGTCAAAGAGGGATTTGCTCTTCAGGAGTGACAATGGGGTGAACAGGGAGGGAGAGACTGCTTGGCATCAGAATAAATGGTACCTTCTTATAGCCAGGCTGATGTATAGCCACAACTCACTTGATGTTACCCAGCTTCTCCATAGGCTTGGCCATGAGTTATCTGTGAGGGGCCTGAGGGAAAAAGCCCCTATGTTTCTCATCATTGGACTCAGAAGAGATACTTTTTCTTATAAAAGTCAGTCAAGCTGTACGCTGGTGGCTCATACCTGTAAGCCTAGTTACTCAAGAGGCTGAGATCTGAGGATTGTGGTTTGAAGCCAATTAACCAGCAAAAAGTGGTAAGTGAAACTGTGGCTCAAGTGCTAGAGTTCAAGCCTTGAGTGAAAAAGCTCGGGACAGCACCCAGTTCCTGAGTTTTGCTAGTAACAAAACACACAGGGGTTGGGAAGGTGGCTCAGTGGTAGAGCGCTTGCCTTGCATGCATGAGGCCCTGGGTTTTGATTCCTCAGCACCACATAAGCAAAAAGAAAGAAGCCAGAAGTGGCGCTGTGGCTCAAGTGGTAGAGCGCTAGCCTTGAGCTGTAGAGCTGAGGGACAGCGCGCAGGCCCAGAGTTCAGGCCCCATGACTGGACCTAAAACACACACACACACACACACACACACACACACACACACACACACACACACACACACACACACGAGTGCAAAGGCAGACATGCATAAGCTTTTTAAAATTTTGAAATGTGAGCCAAAAGACAACCAAATGCATGCTAGGTCCTTGGGCTCTGATTGTCTGTTTGCTTATTCTTTAAATTGGGATGAACCATCTTCCCCCAGATGGAAAGGGTCTAAGATCAGTCCATCCTCAGTCAAATTGAAGAGAGGGAAAGTGAAGGAGAAGAGAAAACACAGTTTAAAGGAGAGGAGAAAGCTGAGATTAAGGAAGACACAGCAGATTTTAAAGAGGATGACAAGGCCACTTCTCACTAAGAACCATGTTGGGCTAGGATGACTTTGATATCGAGAAGCCACTGAGTAGCTGAGAAGATGACATGTACTGGAAGAAACAGGAAGGGTACCACCATTGGGAAGTGGCTCTGTGAGGAGTGGGGGTGGGCAAAGCTGAGGAACTCTAAGTTCCACCAACATATCAAGACACAGCCTGTGGGAAAGATGTAAACTTGATGCTAATGGGCTTTGTCCTGCGAAGACTGTAAGCTAACAACTGGTGAGAAGAAAATCCAGCTTTAAATTCCTGTCCTCCCTTTTCAAAAAAGTTACAGAACCTTTAGCCTTAGAAAAGAAAAAAAGAATCCAGACTTCTTCACAGAGTTAGCAGTATAAAATAATATAGCACAGTGCTTGGCACATTGTAACTACTCAAAAATTAGAAGCCATTAGTAATTAGAAGCTAATATTAATAAATGTGAGATGTTCTGTAAGCCATTTACAGGGTAGGTTTCTGGGGACCAGTGATATAAACTAATGACCAAAGAAAAAGAATGTAGACTAAAAAAGAAGAAAAAAAAAAACACTCTGAGAGATCAGAGGTTTGCTTAAAATTCCTTTGTCCCTCAAAAGCTTAAAGGCTTGTCTTCCAGTTTCTATGAGACCCAAGAGGTCACTTTTAGAGTTGGAGAGGCACCTGGGGTCCTGCTTTTTAAAATCATGTGCACACCATCTGACCAGACCCTTCCTTTAAAAAAAAAAAAGGAGGGGGAGGGAGAGGAGAAGTTAAAATGCATCCATAAACCAGTTGATTCAAGTTGATTCAATAAAGAGCTTTTGGTGAGTGTTCTTTCCAGGATAATAAACCAAGCAAAACGTCTGGCTGTGTTTAAAATCAACAAAACCAGCAGGAAAGTCAGAGACAGAACCAAGTGATCAGCTTGTTTTTAAAGCTGCCAACAGTGCTGCTTCAGCAGGAGGTGGTGAAGGAGCTCCTGAGAGGAGAAAAGGAGACAAATGCTGGCAGGACCCAAGCTGAGGACAGGGGAAGGAGGAATATAGAGGTTAGCCTGCTGGCCTAGAGGGGGTGCAGGGCTTTTCCTGGAGTCCAGGGCCTACTGATCCAGTGGCAGTAAAGCTCAGGACTGGGTTCAAGCTACCCAACCGGATAATGAACTTGGTAATCATGGCTACATTTCTTGAACATTCTATGGTGTGCCACGCTTTCTACATACATACACTATTCTCTATGTCTTACGCTGAGGAAACTAAAGCTCAAGAGAGGTGAGGAGAGTAACTCACAGCTGCAAAGAGGCAGTCAGTTGACTCATCTGAGCTCAGAGCAAGACCTGCTAACCACCTAACTGAGACCTGAAAAAGGAAAACTGGAAGAAATGAGATTTTTTTTTAAAAAGCCAAATAATGAGTTGAAATCCAATTACGGTCTTTGCAAAGGCAGTCACAATGTCACCAGATGAAAGGACTTTTGGCCCCTCCCCCGCATGCAATGGAGGCCTAGGCAGGGCCTGGATGTCTGGCAGAACCCAGCGCAGGTGAGATGCCCTGCCACTCATGGCCATACCGATGGTGCAGTGCTCGCCATTCCAGCCGGGGCTACACTCGCATCTGCCATCTCGGCAGGTCCCGTGTTCAGCACAGCGTGGGTGGCAGGCCCGCTGGTCACATGCAGTCCCGGTCCATCCATCCTGGCAGCGGCAGGTGCCCCCCACGCAGACTCCATGGCCACCGCAGTCTGCAGAGCAGATCTCTGTGGGCAGGAGGAGGAGAAGGAGGGAGGAAATGGGGCCAGGAAGGGAGGAAGGGGCAACAGAGGCAAAGGAGAGAGGGGGAAAGAATAAAACCATCATTGAGTGAGTTCTTGCTGGGAACAGGGTCACAGTTGGCTACCTAACCTCCCATCTGTGAGTAACTGGACTTGGGAAACTTGGGAGAATAATCTCTTGGGACAATGACCATGGGCCAAGAACAATTCCCTGGCCCCTAGCTCATTTCCTCATCCAAACATAGGGATTTTAGGGCTCTGGTCTATTTGCTTTTCTCTATTGCCATTCTGCCTCCACATTTGATGCTTGCCACTTCCTAAGGGGACCGGCCTTGTGAACAGATGTGAGAAAAAGTCAAATTTAATTAAAAACTGGTTATGTGTGAAAGCAAACGTGAGGATGAGTCCCCATTGCTGAGTGAACTGCTTGTGAGTCTGGCTGGAGCGTGTGGAGGGTTCTGGGCCTGCATCTCACTAAGCCCTGACTCCCAACAGAACTAGTGTGAGAGGAAACATGGGTCCTGCCTCGTGGGTCTATCTACTCCAGGTTTTTGTCTAAAACCTGCAGTGTGTTCTGTGTTGTTTCCAAGTTTATTCTCTGTCTTCCAGCTTGGGGCTTCCTGTCCCTCACTAGAAGTACCAACTAAATAGGCTTTCAGATCCAAAGCAAACATCCAGGGGCCATTTGATGGTTAGAGCAGGGCTGCTGGGCCCTTCACAAAGGCCTGTCTGTGTAATGGTGCAGAACACACAGGGCTTGATTCAGAAGCCCTGAGCCTTCAGTCCAGCAACTGCTTCACACTTATTGTAGGCAGAGGCCCCTTAGACCTCCATATGCACTTGCTCTTTCAGAAAGAGGGCGGGCACCCATGTCTACAGACCCTCTGCCAAGGCTCTGAAGAAGAACCAGACTAGACCCATATTCTGTAGCTTATTAGCCATGTGAAAATCCCAGCACTTTAAGTTTTTCTTTTTTAATTTAAATTTATTGTAAAGGTGATATACAGAGGGGTTACAGTTACCTAAGTAAGGTAATGAGTACCTTTCTTTCCTGACAATGTTACTCTTCCCTCTTTTTTCTCCAGCTTTCACTCTCCCTGAATTCCCCCGTCCCCAGCCCCAGCCAAATTCCAATACAGTGTCTAGTATGACTCAGTGGTTCACTCTTTGTTCCATCATTTCTGTGATTCCCCTTCCCTTCCCCAAATCAGATAAACTTATATATGATAAACTTATATACAAGATAAACTTATATACAAGACAAAGGGCTACTGGATTAACTGGCACCTGTGTGATACTGCTTTTGTCCACTATACCCTTCTAAGCAGCACTGCTGAGCTAGAATCTGCTCACAGTCTAGCTAGTTTTCAAAAAAGGAAAGAAGCTGGAGGCATGGCTTCATGCATTACCTAGCAAGTGTGAAGTCCTGAGTTCAAACGCAAGTACTGAAAAAAAGGTCAATAACTAGGATGCAGTATCTTATGCCTATAATCTCTTCTACTTAGGAAGTGAAAATTGGGAGAAAAGTGTTTTGAAGCCAGCCTGGAGAAAAAGTTAGCAAATGAGCTAGATACAGTGGCATGTACCTATCATCCCAGGAGGATCAAGATCTGAGGCCTGCCCCATACAAAAAGCATGACCTTGCTGGGCGCTGGTGGCTCACGCCTATAATCCTAGCTACTCAGGAGGCTGAAATCTGAGGATCACAGTTCAAAGCCAGCTCAGGCAGGAAAGTCCATGAGACTCTTCTCTCCAATAACCCACTAGAAAACTGAAAGTGGTGCTGTGGCTCAAGTGGTAGAGTGCTTGCCTTGAGCTGAAGAGTTGAGGGATAGTACCCAAGCCCAGAGTTCAAGCCCCATAACTGAAAAAAAAGCATGACCATATATGAGAAAAAACCTAAAGCAAAAAAGAACTGGGGGTGTGGCTCATATGGTAGAGTGCCAGGCAAACTTCAGACACTGAACTCAAATGTCAGTCCTGCAAAAAAAAAGGAAGAAAGGAAGGAAGGAAGAGAGAAAGAGAGAGTGTGGGGGGGGATTAAACCTCTAAAGCTCAGCTCAGACCTTTCTTACCCATCTAGAAGACAGTAGAGAAAATGTTCCACATTAAAAATATAACTAGTGGGGCTGGGAAGTTGGCTCAGTGGTAGAGCGCTTGCCTTGCATGCCTGAGGCCCTGGGTTCGATTCCTCAGCACCACATAAGCAAAAAGAAAAAAGCCGGAAGTGGTGCTGCGGCTTAAGTGGTAGAGCACTAGCCTTGAGCTGAAGAGTTGAGGGACAGCGCCCAGGCCCAGAGTTCAGGCCCCATGACCGGACCCCCCCCCCCAAATATAATATAACTAGTGGGCTGAAGTGTAGCTCAGTGGAAGAAGCACTTGCCTAGCAAGTAAAACTCTCCAGGTTAGAAACTCAGCACCATAAAAATGTAACCAGTAAGAGTTGCTATTTGTTCTGTGCTGTGTTCCTATGCCAGATACACTGCCTCTTCTTCAACAGAAGGATCTTTGGTACACACAGCAGCATATTGTGTTTTTCAGCTGCCCAGAAGAGACGGTAGTTACTGGAAGAATGACAGAGACAACTTCTGTCAGACTTAGGAGCTGCTGAGCCTTGTAACCTTGGGCAGGTCCACAAGTTCCTAGCCCAAGGGTATGAGCAGTATAAAAAGGCTGCTGTCCAGCAGCCCTCTGCTGACCAAGTGGAACTGTGAGGAGTCCTTGGAGAGGTGAATAATACAAAGGCTATGGAATTCAAGGAAGCTTTCCTAAAACTGAGAGCAAGCAGTGAGCTTTCTATTAGGAGTTCTGAGAGATTTGTGAGGTCCCTGTTCACTCATTCATGGGTCTGCTGTGTGACCTTGGGAAGCTCACATTCACTCTCTGGGAGTTGGTTTCCTCATGGGTTCCAGGGGAACCTGATGGTGGATATGGCCCCTTCAGACTCTAATACTGAGATTCTATGATACAATTACCCTCCACCTTGCACAGTGCTGTCTATCTCTGAGGCTTGGCTCATGTGTCCCTCACCCCCAAGCAGTCTCCTGTGATTTATCCTGTAGTTATTCTCTTGCTCTTTTGTGTCCCACCTATTGGTCTGTCTCATTGTCAGACCAACAATAACCTGAGTCTTTTCCTCCCAATCACCTCTGTCTCTGATACCCAGTACAAATTCTGGTAAAAAAAAAAAAAAAAAAAAAAAAAAAACACTGTTAACTACAGTTTGTTACATAATGCATGAGTCAGGGTGTCCTCCCAGGGTGGCAGGTACCTAAAGATGGAAAACAATTCATGTAGGTAGGCCACCAATGGCTCACATCTGTAATCCTAGACTCCCAGGAGGCTGCTATCTGAGCAGAAATTAGTGTCACTATATTCATCAGCTCTCCAGGATGCTGTTCAAGTTCCTTGCACACCATGTCTTGGGCTTTCTTAAAGAGAAAGGACATCTATCTGCAGACCCGAGGACCCCCAGGTCCTGTCTGTGACACCTACACCTCTTTACAGATACAGAAAAGACAGTGACCTTCTGGTGACTCTGAAGGCTGGGCTGAGCCTCAGTGTGGAACTCTCCAAGAGGCCCAGGAGAGGAAGTTGGCTTAGCATCTCTGGTGTGAAAATAAAAGCAAACAGCACTTCTATTCACTGAGGTGTGAGCACAGAAATGGACAGGCAGCTGGGGCCAAAGCTTCTATGCTCCTGGGCAGCAGGATACTTGCAGGTCATAGTGAGGCAGAAGAGGAGGGCTTTGCCCAGCATATGGCTGGGGTCTTTAGGCCTTAACAGGTATAGTAATCCCTTATCCTTTAATGTCCAAATGGACTGGTTCTTAGACACCCCGCCCCCAATATGAAAATCCATAGATGCATATGTCCTATATATAACATGGTTTGGCACATGTATTGAACTTACCTACATCCTCCTGTACACTTTAAATTACCTTTAGGTGAATTATCATTCCTAATACCATGTTAATGCTTTGCTCACAATTGCTAAACTGTATTGTCTAGGGAATCATGATGAGACAAAAGTCTGTAAATGTTCAGTACAGATGAAAATTATTTGTGTGTGTGTGTGTGTGTGTGTGTGTGCACATGCCCACATGCACCTGAACTAAGGCTTGGACCTGAGCTTTATTACTTGAGCAACAGGGTGGGTAATTGGAGATAAAAGTCTGACAGACTTCCCTGACCAGATTGGCTTTGAACCATGATCTTTGGATCTGAGCCTCCTGAATAGCTAGGATTACAGGCATGAGCTAATGGCAATGGGCAAAAGTTATTACTATTATGGAAGTGGTGCTGTGGCTCAAGCGGTAGAGTGCTCGCCCTGAGCTGAAGAACACTGCCCAAGCCCAGAGTTCAAGCCCCACAACCGACCAAAAGAAAAAAAAGTTATTACTATTGTGAATATTTTTGATTGGCAGTTGGTTGAATCTATGGGTGTAGAGCCTATAAATATGCAAGGCTAATTTAGCCAAGTCAGTTCTTTATTAGTCTGGAGACAGTGTGGACAAGTGAGTGCAAGATTTGGAGTCAGATGGGGTTCCAAATCCAGTTTTGCCAGCTATATGTCCTAGTCAGTTGTTCTGAGTTTCTTCTTCTTCCTCTGTTTCATGGTGATGGTGATGGTTCAGAGAGTACTTGGTGCCTGATCTATAGTAGGTATCCTTTTGATCATCTTCCACACATACCTACTATGTGCCAGAGACTGAGATAGAAACAGGAGTCAAAAGATCCAGTCTCCCTTTATTGTGTCTATGTCCTTCAAGAGACTGTAGTCAAAATTTAAAAATAAAAACAACAATCTGGCTGGGCGCTGGTGGCTCACACCTGTTCCTACCTACTCAGGAAGCTGAAATCTGAACATCACAATTCAAAGCCAGCTCAGGCAGGAAAATCCATGAGACTCCATATCTCCAATTAACCACCAGAAAACGGGAAGTGGCGCTGTGGCTCAAGCGGTAGAGCACTCACCTTGAGCTGAAGAGCTGAGGGATAGTGCCTAAGCCCAGAGTTCAAGCCCCACGACCGACCAAAAAAAAAAAAATCTGATATTGGCATTCCAAAGATTATCCAAGCAATCAGTCATTATTCATGTCTCTATTATTTTGTTTATGGGCAATGGATTAAAACCATGGATGGCTGGAGGCTGGTGGCTCATGCCTGCAATTCTAGCCACTCTGGAGGCTGAGATAGGATTGTGGTTTGAAGCCAACTTGAGCAGAAAAGTCTGTGAGATTCTTTATCTCCACTAAAAGCCGGAAACAGAGCTGTTGCTCAAATGGAAGAGCACTAGTCTTGAGTAAAAGCAGCTCAGGAACAGTGTCCAGGCCCTGAGTTCAAGCCCCCAGGACCAGAACCAAAAGAAAAAAACAAAAACACCTAAACCAAAACATAGATTTTTAGAATCAGATAGACATAGACTCTACCTTATGGCCTTACCACTTGTGAGCCTAATAATCTGCAAGTTACACATTATGTAATCTTTTGAATCTTGCTTTCCAATTCTGAAAAGTGGAGATACTGGTTCTTATATCACCAATATCACAAACCTGGTGCTAACTCAATGTGTGGGAAAGACATTTTTTTGTTTAACTAACACTTACATCAGGTTTCACAATTTGCCAAAGCATATTTCTCATACAACTTCTCACCCAACTATCAAGATAATGTTGCCAAAACACCTGGCTACCACCTTTCTGAGAGGTGAGGATACTGAGACTTGGAAGGCCTAAGAACATTCTACAAGGTCGGTAATCTCTTACATTTTCCTTGTTTTGACAGTCCTTGGAACAGGACATTTTACAGATAAGGACAGCATTTTACAGATAAGGAAAATGAGTCTCAGAATACGCAAAGAATTACATACTGGAGGAGGCTCTCCTTTTAGGATTTTTTATTTTGGTCCTAGCAGATCCCTCCCACCCATTTCTGGGCCCAGCTGTTCTTCTCCTTTGTTATATCCAAGTCAGATCACAGCAAGCTATGAGATGAAATAAGATTCTCCAAGCAGAGTTTCCCAGATGCTTGGTCTCATATTTTACATCTGGAGACTGTGCTCTCATCATTCAACACTCTACTTCCCAGATCCTATACACAGGACACCCTTTCCTGACATGAAGCTGAAGCTGCTGCTGGTTGGGTACCCCATCTCTCCATGAGCCCTTTACAAGCTGGGTTGTGAGCTTTGGCACATTTTTAACAGAAGAGGCCTGAACTGGATGACCTTGATGTTTATGGGGTGCTAAATGATGGTAACACAGAGGTGCCTGTTTAACTGAGAGGAAGAAAAAACCCCAGTGCATGATGGGAATAGAAACCTGAGATGCTACTTTACCATTTGGTCTCAGGTTGCAGACCTGATTTAGTTATGTTTTTATTCCACCAAATAGTTTGATTTATGTCTTTGAAATAAAAGGAACTCCTTCATTTTCTTTCCTTCCCGGATACTGCTTTGACATAAAAACAGTTCTAACGTTGCAGGATGGTTGGTAAGAGGCAGATGGAACGATGCTGTACAATGTGCTCTGACAGCTCCTATGCCTTTTACATAATGTTAATGGTGCTTTGTGAAATGTGGTCACAGCTCCTTTCTAGATCTCGGGTTTCCTTCTTTGAAAACCCAGGGCTGACAACAACCACTTGAGAGGATTACTGTAGGAATCTGGCTCATCCAGTTGATTTCCTGGGTGTTTGTACATACAAGTCCTACACTGGGCACCGGGATCCAAATGATGGTGGCAGAGGGAAATAACATAAATCTATTGAATTAAGCTATTTACCATGAGAGGCAGTAAAGATTTTAGTATAGCACCTGGCATATAAACAGAATAGGATGAATTTCACATGCATATGTTTTTATTATAAAGGAAATGAAACCAAGTGCACTAGAGATCGGAAGTAAATTCTGACTTTTGCAATAGAGAACATTTGATAGTTACTAGTTGACTTGCATATGATCAAAATCAGAAAGCTTTCTGTCTTGAAGGCTGAATGCTGGAGAGCTGGGATCATGGAGGAACCCTTTGAAGTATTAAAGAATACAAAAGTCCTAAGTTGGAATTGGCTTAAGATCCAACTTCAAAATGTGTGGGTCCTTGGAAAAATTGCTCCATCTTTCTGAATCAATCTTTAGGAATCAATAAATATTGATTCCTAAAATGGGGAGAATAATGATGAGCTCTTCACACGTGCTACAGGATAGATGGAGACAGCTCAAAGAAACGGCGTACATAAAATGGCTTGCGTAAACTATGTTGTCTATGTACTGATTGTGGATACCCTAAGATGTATTAGTACAGTACCCAGATCACCAGATGAAGAGCAGCCTCCAGAAGAGTAAAAATATGCCTTTTCTAGTAGCAGTCTCAAGACTTGGGAATGAAGCTCTGGTTTGGGTTACTTAGCAGGCACCAGCAGCCAAGATCCTCAAAACCTAGGGATAAGCCATTTGTATTGGTAGCCTGAGATTCTTCTTGAAATCAGGTAAAAATCTCCAACTGTCACTAAAATTCTCATATAATGTTCTCATAGAAGCATATAATGTTCTTTCATGAATTGGAAAGATGAACGTGCCAGAAGTTCTTCTCTCCCAGAGAGTCCAACCCCAGAGTTTCCCCTGCCTATCCCCCTCTTCTTGGCCTCTCTTGTGCATACATTATCTTTCCTCTGGACTGGAAGCCCGCCTGATGACAGGTAACCTGCCTTTATCCCTATTGGATCCTGGACACTAGCAAATTCTTCCTAAAGAAGGTATGGCCCATTAAAGGCTTTCAATAAATATTGAAAGAACAGATGCATTGTTTAAAGCTCCACGGAAGAGGTACATGTCAGCTGGCTCAATTCCATGTTAATGCTATGTTTTACAAAAGTTATTGTGTTAAATATATGCATGTAGCGACTCTGACACTCATCTTCTTCAGTGTCTGTGAACTCTGTACAAACTCTCATTCCTGACACCCTCAGACACATCCTCCTTCATGTCATGCCCAGGCTGTACCTGTCATCTTTCTATGACATAGGAGAGGAATATATGAGGGAGCCATGAAAAGGGCAGAAAGATGTAAGGTTTGGTTATTGGTAATTATACCAAAATGTGTATACGTCAGGGAAAAGCTGCCCCAGGCTCTTCTCATTAAACACTAATCCCCACACAAGCCCAGTTGAAACCTGGGACCTATCACAGCTATGTTTTAATTTGTCTGGACTTACTTTCCAATCCTGTTCATTAAAAGAGCTGGTAGGGGAATCTCTGTCTTTTCCCTAAAGGGGGAGATTTCGACATAATTTTCCCATAAAATTTCTTCTACTAGGAAAGATGCTCAAAAGTGACACAAGCAGGGAGTAGAACAGGCCCCACCAGGAATCGACACACTTTTCCTCTGTGGAAGGAGAAGGTGCCAGTGAGGATGTTTTTAATAATTGCAAGGATGTGAAATCAGAGTCTGGGTCCTATATGACCTCCTGGGAAGTTTTTTTGTTTTGTTTTCAGTGTGCCAATACTGGTGCTTGAACTCAGGGTTTGTCATTATCCCTTAGCTTTTTCACTCAAGGCTGGCACCTCTGTCACTTGAGCCATAGCTCCATTTCCAGCTTTTGGGTAGTTAGCTGGAAATGAAAAGCTAATGAACTTTCCTGCCCAGAATGGCTTTGAACTGTAATCCTCAGATATCAGTCTCCTAAGTAGTTAGGATTATAGGCATAAGCCATCAGTATATAGGCTGGGAAGTCCTCTTAAATCTATGTTTAGCACTTAAAGGAGTAACAGTAAAATTGTTCTATCTTGCTTAGGATCTGAGATTAGAAAGTGGCCTAAAGAAATTCGAATCCAAAGTTTAATGATGTAAAATGACTCCTGTTAGCATTTTCTGTTTCATGTTTACTTTTCTAAAATCCCAATGGACTGAAAGCCCTAGTTACATGAGGCAGCATTTGAGGCAAAAATAAGAAGGGAATATAGTATCTACAATGTCCCAGGACTGTTGTTGGTGACACCTAAGACAGTCTTGTAGTGACATTGTCACTCCTGCATCATGGCTGAGGAAACAGATTGGAGAATGAAAAGACTGGCTCAAAGGTACTTGTCTAGAATGCAGGGTGACTTTAATTAACATGGCTTTCTGATCTATCAATAGTGAGATCAGGTTTAGGCAAAACCTCGGATGTACTCTAACAGATTTTCCTGACTGTTAATTGTGTATTAGTTCATTGCTTAGGCTAGACTATATGGTCTGTAATTGGAGCCTGAGGCTCCTTTGTCCCAACTCAATGCCTATTGGATTAAGCCCTTTCCCTTCATCATCTAATCAGCAGGCTGTTTAACTGTCGATCCATGTACCCAACCATGTGACTGGAGCAAGTTTGTCTTTGTGACTCAGCTCTCTCAACTACAAAATACAGTATGGATACTGATATCTCAGGCATATGTGTAATGAAACCCCTTGGTGTCTGCTGGTATAGGGTGGGTTTGTTTTTTGTTTTGTTTTGTTTTGTTGGTCATAGGGCCTGAACTCTGGGCCTGGGCACTGTCCCTCAGCTCTTCAGCTCAAGGCTAGTGTTTTACCAATTGAGCCACAGTGCCACGTCTGGCATTTTCTGCTTTTGTGGTGCTGAGGAATCGAACCCAGGGCCTCATGCATGCAATGCAAGCACTCTACCACTGAGCCACCTTCCTAGCCTGGTATAGGGTTTTAAGGAGATGCTTGTTGAGGAAAAACTGCAAATATCCAGAATGTATAAAGTCTGAGCATGATTAAGGCTAACTGGAGATTGACAGAGCTTGTCTGTATCAACTGAGCTACATAATGCATGCATTGGAACTCTTATTTTTCTTGACCATACATGGTCTACATTGAGTAATAATGTGTAAAAAACTTGGGAATAAGGTAGGCTTACCATATATACTAGAAATCTTGGACTTGAAAAATGAGGTGATGGTTCACTGGGGTGATCTCAAATAAATGGAAAGGACAAAATCCAAAGTAATAATGGTGAAAAACTAAAGCCATTTCCTCTAAACTCAGGAATGAGACAAGGATGTCCACTCTCTCCACTTCTCTTCAATTTAGTATTAGCTACAGCAGTAAGACAAGATGCAAACATAAATGGCATCCAAATAGGGAAAGATGAAGTAAATCTCTTCCTCTTTGCCAATGATATGATCTTGTATTTAAAGAATCCCACGGACTCCACTCCCAAATTACTCAAGCTGATTTGAAACTTTGGCAAAGTAGCAGGGTAAAATTAACCCTCAAAAATCAATGGCTTGGGGCTGGGAAGGTGGCTCAGTGGTTGAGCGCTTGCCTTGCATGCCTGAGGCCCTGGGTTCGATTCCTCAGCACCACATAAGCAAAAAGAAAAAAGCCAGAAGTGACGTGGTGGCTCAAGTGGTAGAGCGCTAGTCTTGAGCTGAAGAGCTGAGGGACAGTGCCCAGGCCCAGAGTTCAGGTCCCAAGACCGGACTCTCCCCCCCCCCCAAAAAAAAAGAAGTGAAGAACTTTACAATGAAAACTTTAAAAACCTGAAAAAGGAAATCAAAGCAGAACTTAGGAAGTAGATAAACCTCCCATGCTCCTGGATTGGAAGGATCAACATCATGAAAACAGCAATACTTCCCAAGGCTATCTACAAATTCAATGTGATATCTATCAATATTCCAACCTCATTCTTCAATGAAATAGAAGAAGCAATCAAAAAATTCATATGGAACAATATAAGACTCCAAATAGCAAGAACGATCCTTAATAGAAAGAACAGTGTTGGAGGAATATCAATACCAAATTTCAAACTCTAATACAAAGCCATAGTAATCAAAACAGCTTGGTACTGGCACAAGAACAGACTTGAGTGGGGGTGGAGGGTGGGGAGATGGGGAGGAGACAACAATGCTCGATAAGAAATGTACTCATTACCTTGCCCATGTAATTGTAACCCCTCTGTACGATGTTTTCACAATTAAAAAAAAAAAAACAGACTTGAGGACCAATGGAATAGAATAAAAAACCCAGAAATGAACCCATAGCCACCTAATCTTTGATAAGGGAGCTAAAAAAATAGAATGGAAGAAAGACAGCTTCTTCAGTAAATGGTGTTGGCAAAATTGGTTAATCACTGGTTGAAAACTAAAGCTAGATCCTTATATATCACCCTGCACCAAAATCAACTCCAAGTGGATTAAAAACCTCGGAGTCAAAGCAGACACCCTGAAAACGCTACAGGACAGAATAGGAGAAACCTTAGGTCTCCTTGGCACAGGCCAAAATTTTCTTAATAGAGACCCAGAAACACAACAAATCAAAGAAAGGTTAGACAAATGGGATTGCATGAAGCTGCAAAGCTTCTGCATGGCAAAGGACATAGCTAGCAAGATCAATAGAAAGCCCACAGATTGGGAGAAGATCTTCACTAGCCATACAATGGACAAGGATCTCATGTCTAAAATATACTTGGAACTCAAAAAATTAAATGCCCCAACAACAAATTGTCAAAGAAACAACTGCCTGATAAATAAGAAACTTCTCTGAAGAGGAAATAAGAATGGCCAATAGACATATGAAGAAATGCTCAACCTCTCTAGCCATAAAAGAAATGCAAATCAAAACAACATTGAGATTCCACCTCACCCCAGTTAGAACGGCTAGAATCAAGAACTCCAATTAAACAACTGATGCTGGAGGGGATGTGGACAGAAGGGAACCTTACTGCATTGTTGGTGGGAGTGTAAACTTGTTCAACCACTTTGGAAAGCAGTATGGAGGTTCCTCAAAAGACTCCACATAGAGCTCCCCTATGACCCAGCAATCCCACTTTTGGGCATTAACCCAAATGCTCATAAACAAGACCATACTAAAGCTACCAGCACAACTATGTTTATTGCAGCATTATTTACCATAGCTACAATATGGAACCAACCCAGATGCCCCTCAATAGATGAATGGATCAAGAAAATGTGGTATATAATATACAATAGAATTCTATGCCTCCATCAGAAAGAATGACATTGCCCCATTTGTTAGGAAATGGAAAGACTTGGAGAAAATTATATTAAGTGAAGTAAGCCAGCCCCAAAGAAATATAGGTCCCATGGTTTCCCTTATTTGCAATAACTAGTATATGTCTGGGACAAGCAGAAAAGGTCAAAAGCTATGTACATGTGACCAGATAAGAAGATGTTAAGCAAAATGAACCCCAAGATAGGGACAAAGGTATTTTTTTTCCTCCTATGTTTCTAACGTATTTATAATGTACCATGTGATTTTTTTTGTTTCTTTGTATGTTCCTCCCCCACAGTATATAACCCCTGTTTTCACTGTATTTGATGTCAGTGCCCTGCATCTTGTATATACACTTTTCTAATTTGGGAAGGGAAAGGGAAAAAACAAAATGCTTAAATAGGCGTACAGGTTGACCTATTGTAACAATGAGATGCACAAGACACTATGTTGAAAAACAAACTTGATAATTTAGGCAGGCATGGGGGAGTGTAGTTGTGGAGGTGGGAGGAAGAGATGATAGGGGAAAACAAAGGAGGAGGTAACAATGCTTGATAGGAAATGTACTAATCATCTTGCTCATGTAACTGTAATCCCTCTGTACAGTATTTTTACAAAGAAAAACCATATAAAAATCCAAAGTAAAAATGGGACAGGCTCACTGTTCCCAGGCTTAAATGAACTGTCCCTCTGCCTATAATCCCTGGGGAGAGAGACAGGTCATTTAAAGAACCAGCCAGGGACATAAGGAAGTACTTAACCAAAGATCTTATTGTTCACAGTAGGGTTGGAAGCAGGAATCTTGGACAAGCAGGTAGATATTGAAATCACCCTTCTGGGTGACTTCAACTTTTGGGTGAAAGTGAGACTTCGCGTGCCAGCACGGAGGCTGGAAGGGCCCAGGAATAGGCTGCAGATCACAAGCCTCTTGTGATTTGGATAGTGAAGCTCAGAAGCCCAGCTGTAACAGCAGAGATGGTGAATGGCGGGGGTGATCCTGGATACTGGAAGAAAGGCACAGATCTAAGGGAGTTGTGAATGATAAGAAAGGCAGCTGGAGGTCAAAGACCTGGGAGAATGGGAAGTGAAGGAGGGAAGGCTAGAATCAGGCTTACCTGGGGCTAGAAGTGGCTGGTTGTATCCTGACACCTCCTTTAAATGGATGTAGAACCAAGGAGAAAAAGATGTGGAGAATCAGAGAGGCAGGTGTGATGATGTCTCAGAGATTCTCTAGCTACTCTGTAGACTGGAGGTCTGAGAAAGGAAGTACTTTGTTCCATGTCTCATAGTGACATGCATGTCAGTACTTGAGCAAGACTTGATGGCAACTGTAGGAGCCATATGTAAGGAGCCAACTAGGCAAATGGCTATGAAAGAATCATGGATGCATTTGTGGTCCCCACACTGAGCTGCTGCACATGGTCTAGGCCACACTTTGCTCTATCTCTTCTCATGTTCAAGTCTCAATGCGTTTTTTAGTTCTGGCTCTAATGTCATTTCCTCTGTGAGACTCCCTCTATTTGTCCCAACAAGAAGGAATTTCGCTTTCCTCCCAAAGCCCCTCTATAGGGATTATTTTCTTAGGATAATCAGTCTACCTATGTTGTTGTATGACCTGGCCATTACCGATTACTCTTCATTCTCCAGGTAGTCTTACAGGGGAAGTGTGGGATTTTTATTTGCTTGCACAATTGTTTATTTGCATGTTTGCGCTAGTACTCAGGCTTGAACTCAGTGCCTGGGCACTGTTCCTTAGCTTTTTTGCACAAAGCTAAAGAGTTAAAAGACTAACAGATTTTCTTGCCTGGGTGGGATTCAAATCCTGATCCTTAGACCTCAGCTCCTGAGTAGCTGGGATTACAGACACCAGAATGTGTGTGTGTGTGTGTGTGTGTGTGTGTGTGTGTGTGTGTGTGTGTGTGTGTGTGCATGTGTGCAGACTGTGCCAGAGTATGCCACGTGGCTATTCAAGGTCCTATAATTTGGAGTTGAGAAGCTGATCCAATATCCTGCATTGCTGTTTCCTACTGATGTAAAACAAATACTGCCCACTTTTGAACCTTATCTTTATCATTTATAAAATGGTGATGGCCAATCCTCAATGACTAGAATTTTAAAATACATCGAGTACTTACCATGTGTCAGATATCTCTAGAGGCTGAGGATGTAGAGATATGAACTTATTGCCATCCACAAGGAACTCATGTCTACTCACATGTGTAAATGAGCACAAGGCCCCAACCCTCTTGCTCAACATAGAGTAGACAGATTAATTTTTGGTTCCAAGGTGAAGACCTTCTATATTTCCCACAAACCCGTATTCTCTAACTATGGTAACCATCCTCCTTCCCCCCATCATTTACAGTTGAGCAGATGCTTTTTTATTCTCTGTGCACGTTTCAGGAAGAAGCTAGAAGGGGAAGGAGGAATAGAAAAGGAGCATCTGACTTCCTTGCAGTAATTAGTCTCCTCTAGACACTGAGGCCAAACCCAAGCCACTCTCCTTGCTTTTCTACTTCTCTTCCCAGCACCCGCCAGCCAGAGCTGCTCCAAGTCATGGGTCTTTTCCACAGATCGAGATGGCAGAAAGCTAATGAGCCTTGGAAAGCACATGGCCTTTCACCTCATTCAAGGAGCTTAGAGAGCTCTCAAACCAAGCAGAGAAGTGAATTCCAGGATGCTGGTATAGAGCAGGTCTCTACACCTATTCCCCCAGGACTTGAATTTCAAGCCCTTACAAAGTAACTATGGAAAGAAACAGTAAGCCACTGCTATTCATCTTAATTGGAGGGTATCTGGTTCCTTGATTAGAGGATTTCAAACCCCAGCCTAGAGAGGGCTCTTAAACAGGGGCTGACATTGCAGGATAACAAGCTAGAAAACGGCTGGTGAGCAAAAAAAAGCCAAAGAAAAGGGCTGTTAGAGTTTTAGAGACTAAGGACATGAACTAAAGTGACATATGATGCTAAATCTTCTTTCCATAGATCCCTGGCACTGATAGCCCTTGGTAAAAGATCCATTTCTTCATTCAGTCATGAGCTCATCTAGTGAACTTACACTGTCACTTGGAATTCCCTCAGGTACCTTAGAAGTACATGCTGATCCTAGAGCAGACCTCCTAAAACTAAACCCAACCAAGTCAAACCTCCACTTACAACTGCTTAGTGAGTCCCTGAGATAGATAAAACCAAAATTCCTTCAAGGCCAACTGTGATACCTGTGAACCTCCTTTGTCTCTACCTGCTGTCCTTCCACAAATAGAGATATACCATGCTACATGACTGCAAATACCTTCAAAGTACCCTGATCTCTTCTTCTTGTTGTGTTGTGTGTGTTTGCTTTTGCTTGTTTGGTTGTCTGATTTTTGTAATGGTACTGGGGCTTGAACTTTTCTTTGGCTTTTTCCACTCAAGGCCTGGTACTATCATTCTCATTTCACTTTTGGCTTTTTTATTTTTTTTGCCAGTCCTGGAGCTTGATCTCAGGGCCTGATTTTCTGCATCCCTGAGTTTCTTTTGCTCATGACTAGCACTCTACCACTTGAGCCACAGTGCCACTTCTGGCTTTTTCTGTATATGTGGTACCAAGGAATTGAACCCAGGGCTTCATGCATGCTAGGCAAGCACTCTACCACAAAGCTACATTCCCAGCTCCACTTCTGGCTTCTTTTTGCTGGTTAATTGGATATTACAGTCTTTCAAAATTATCTTCCCAGGTTACTTCAAACCATGAACCTAAGATTTCAGCCTCCCAAGTAACTAATATTACAGGTGTAAGCCCCTGGTGGCTGGCTTGTTCCATCTTTATGAATCTTGTAAGCCTCTGATGTCTAAAAAGGTTGATGCAAAGTGCTGGCCTCCTCTTCCTATCTCTGTCTATGAATAGGCACCTCCACCCCTTCAAACCACACTTCCTGCAAGAAGTCACCTGTTCATCTGAGTTAAACGTCATTGTTCTTTCTCTTGGATCTAGAGGGACTTCTAGGTGGCCATAGCAGGGGTTTCCAGGATCCCTGGCAGTGTGAGTACATGAACTGGGACCTGATACTTGATTCATTGCCAGTTTCAGCACAAATCTTGGTTGTAGCCAATAACAAAGTTGTACAGGGTCTAACTGTGGGTTTGGGAACCCAGAAATGAAATAAAATCCTGGTTTTCCCAAGTCTCCAGGTTCTTTGAATCCAATTTTCCTGAGAACCTCACCATCTGCACAGTGGGAGGTTTTTGTATTTGTTGTTTGAGTTAGTCACAAAACACATACGTGAAGGAACTCAGTAAAATATAAAATTTCTATTCAAAGACCAGGTTTCTTTAATTACAATCTATCAAACCCATAGTTTGATTCAGGAAGACAACTGGAGATTTGGAACAAGGTATCAGCCTGTGCATCCAAACACAAACCTGATTCTGACACCTGATTACACACAGGCTTGTATCTCTGCGTACTGAAGAGTTCCAATTCTGATAGAAAATGTTCCAGAGCTGTCGGGGAAAATTCCACTAAATTACAAAGCTGCCAGCTCGTGCTTTATCAACCTTTAACTCTGGCAGTATTTAGCATTTAGTATCTGGGCCCTATTTTCTAGTCTTTGATTAAATGTTAAGAATTGACCATCCCATTGTGTCTAAACCTCCACAACACTCCTCTGACATCTAATGGGCTTTTCCCTGCCTCCTTCCAGCACAATCCACCCCTCTGCCACCTTGTCAATCTCTCAGAGATTTACTATTCTGAATTTGATTTTCAGGCTGCCACTTGCTGCTGGGAAGGGTACGGGAAATGTCAAGTCTCAATAGGTTTGATTCCTCGGGTGAAATTCTAACCCTGAGTTTCTTGTCCTGTAACATATCTATACAGAAATAGTCCAGCCTGATCATTTCCTTTTGATGTTTAATTGGTTGTTGGTGCTGTGCTTTCTGGGCCGAGAAGGTAATGTTTCTCAGTGAGGGAACAATTCCAGTTACACAAATGGAACTTGTAACAGGGGAGAATGCTCAATGCTGAATCTAATTTCCTCTCCCATCCATGAACGTAAGACAATTTCTCCGGTGTTAAAGCATCTCACTCAGTCTTTCTGTCATTAATAAGAATTAAATTCGGTTTCCTCAAATTTAAGTGTAATTATATTTTGCCTTGTAAATAAAACTGAGTTACCATTTTCAAAATTTAGCACTAATGCAACTGCTATGGTTTTAGGGCATTAATTATTTTTTTTCTAACATGGTTGCTACTTTTGGCTTTTTTTTTTTTTTTTGGTCAGTCGTGGGGCTTGAACTCTGGGCCTGGGTGCTGTCCCTGTGCTCTTCAGATCAAGGTGAGTGCTCTGCTGCTTGAGCCACAGCACCACTTCCGGTTTTCTAGTGCTATATTGGAGATAAGAGTCTCACAGACTTTCCTGCCTGGGCTGGCTTTGAACTGTGATCCTCAGATCTCAGCCTCCTGAGTAGCTAGGATTATAGGTGTGAGCCACTGGCACCCGGCTGGCTAATTTTTTAAAGCATTTGTTCAATTGTGACTTAATAGAGCTTTTCAGTTCCATTTTCATCCAATCATTATTGCTATTATTTATGCCTTGCCAATTTTTTTTTGGTTTGGTAGGGGAAAAGAATGATAATCAGAGAAAAAAACTGGAAGTGAAGAATATCTGAGTTTAAATTTTAGAGGTTTCCCTAAAGTTCAGTAGAACCTAGCCTGAGCTGATCTGAGAGAGTCCAAGTAGGGAGCCCTAAAGTGGACATTGAAAGACATATAATCAATGTTCATTGAAATATTTTTATTTTTTGGGGGGGGGGTCTGGTCGTGGGGCCTGAACTCTGGGCCTGGGCGCTGTCCCTCAGCTCTTCAGCTCAAGGCTAGTGCTCTACCATTTGAGCCACAGCGCCACTTCCAGCTTTTTTCTTTTTGCTTATGTGGTGCTGAGGAATTGAACCCAGGGCCTCAGGCATGCAAGGCAAGCGCTCTACCACTGAGCCACCTTCCCAGCCCCCATTGAAATATTTTTAAAGGACTGCTTTTATTTGTTTGTGGTTCTGGGGATTGAACTCAGACCCTAGTATATCCCAGGCAAGTGTAATAGCCCTGGAGCTAGACCCACAGCACACTGTATTTCCTTTCTGTGATGGGGTCTTCTAATTTGCCTAGGTTAGCCCTGAATTCCCAATCCTCCTTCTTTACTTCCTAAGCCTGGGATTAGGAGGGTACCACTACTCCTGACCATTGAAGATAATTTTTATCCAATGATTTTGATAAGATATTCAGCGAGCTACTGAATTAGGATCCTGCCTGTATTCTGACTTCATTCCTGGACCCATCCCGGAGCTCCTCTTCTTTGGGCAGACTGAAGGTCAGCTCCCTAACAGGTAAGGCAGTCACATAGCTCTTTGCTTCTGCATAGTCTCTTTCTACACCCAGCACTACTTGGCCACCAGGGAGTCTGTAGTCACCTCTTCCAGAATGCCACACAGGTTTTGTTGGTGAGGATGAGGATCAAGCCCAGGCTCTTCTCCCAAGTGTGTTCTGGATGGATTTTCTTCTGCTGCCCTGTGTTCCCAACCCTACCATACACCCATCAATAAGAATTCACATCAAGCTGCATGCTTGTGTGTTGCAATGAGTTAGATTGTGGGTCTATCTTCCAAGTTTCTCTGATCCTTTATGCTTACTACAATGACCAACAAGCAAGTCAGGTGGGAAAGGCTCAGTGAATGAATGGATCAGTGAATGCATATGGCTGTCAGAATGGATGCAGGCCTGCAGTGGCTCTGGGCTGTTTCCTCTTGGGGTGTGGGGAATTGTTGAGTTCCTGCCTAGAATGGACCTCAGGAAGCTCGCTGTTCTGAGAGGAGGCTGATAATAATGCAGTACTAATGCCTTATGCTGTGCTCTTATGCTGTGGGCCACTGACCTCCTTGTTTAGATAAATGTCTCAGCACATCAATGACTCTTTGTCTGGAGTCAAGGACCATTCTTGGGGGCTGAAGGAAGGGGATGGTAGAGAGACTCAGGAACTATAAGGATACTAAGCCTTGGAGAGAAAACAAACTATCTAACATTGACTCTGATCCAAGCCTCTTGGCTCAAAATTTTTACTATATAAACTCTCCTTAAACTTCAATTAGTTAGAGTCTGAGGTCTGTTTGGTTAATTTTAGATCTAATTATGCATTCTAAAAATATACACTCATCCTTCATGTAGTGCTTACTGAATGCCAGCCACCATGCTAGGCATTTTACGCATACATATCAAAGCTAATCTGGAAAACTGCCCTACAAGGCAGGTATCATTAATTCCATTCAAGTGGTAAGCTGCGCCTTGACAATCTACCCTGGTCCTCCTCCAAATCCCATGAATTCTTCCTGACTGCACATATTACCTTCACACCCAGGCCACTGAATCTCTAAACCATCTCCACCTGTTATTCCATGAAACTCAAGTGCAATGAAATTATAAGAATCATAAACTACCAGCATGAGCATTTTATAGGCAGGATCTCTGCCATGTACTGCTTCTGTGAGCCCACAACCCAAAGGAATAAAATGTAGTGAGAAGCTCCTCTTGAATAAAAGTCATTTATGGAAGACAAGACTGAAGAGACCTCAGAGGAGTGGAAATGAGGAATTTATGAGGTTGAGTTCCAGAGGCTATGGTGGAGGGGAGTGGTGAAAGAAAGATGTCTCCTTCAAAAGCCCCAGAGAAGGGCAAATGGCACATCTAAGGGCTTGCTTTTGAAACGGTAGCCTTGAAGACCCCTCAGAGCCTGAAATCTACTGTGGAAGGCACTCGGTTCTAAAGGAAAGGCAGGCTTTGCTAATTTCAAGGATCATCACAAAGAGCTTACAATTCCTGTCCTTTTCTAAGGCAATTCTGAGCTAAGATGGAACCCAGGGCTTGTTGTTTTTCTCTCAACAGAGGGCACGGCTGGAGGGAAGGAGGAGGTGAGACTGAGAGGAGGGGAGCAAATGTCTGTCTGATAGTGTGCTGGGATCTTCCTGGGCAGACCTTTCTGTAACCTTCCTTCCCTCCCTCCCTCCCTCCTTCCCTCCCTCCCTTCCTCCCTCCCTTCCTCCTTCTCTCTGTAAGCTAGCTCCCCTTGTCTTTATGTTGACTAGTTAGGTCATTCTTGCAATAATCCCTGGGAATCTAACATATGTCTAGCTCTGTGCTAACAATGCACAGACCTTGACCCCCAAGTAGCCCATAGCTTGTTTTAAGAGAAATTCATCTGCAAAATACTTTGCTCAAATTATCAAAGTGCTTAATGCGATAGTTTGGATGCAAAATATTGCCCCAAGGCCAGGTGTTTAAGATTTAGTCTTCATCCTAGAATTTTGTTGGAGCCAAGTAGAAAGAACCTTCCTCTTCTATTTTTCTCCCCAAGACCTCAAGGTAGCAGCTTCCTCTAACACAGCTTGATGTACTGTCTTGCCATTGGTTCAGAAGCAATGGGCCCACCAAACACAGATGGAAATTTCTAAAACGATGAGTCAAAATAAACCAGTTTTGATGTTGGTTATCTCAGGAATTTTGTCACAGTAACAGAAAGCTGACTAACACACTTAAGAAAGAGCTTAATCTGCTATTTATTAACAAGGTGGGGTAGGTGCTGGCACAGAACAATCTTTCTGAGCATCAGATTTCCTCATCTGGAAAATGTTAATACCAGTAATACTTCTTAGGGTTCTTATGAACTTTGATGGAGATAGTGGTTGTAAGGCACTTAGCTGGTGGGCAGGAAGCACAAAGACATGGATGGCTCTATAACACTGCATCCAATGGCTTGTCCAAAGAAAGACAAGGAGACATCCTTAAATAGAAAGAGGATTAAGGGGAGAGTGAGGACTTAGAAACAGAGAGCCTGGCTTCAACTCAAGCTCTGCTGCTGGTAAGTTGAATGACTCTGAGCAAGTTGTTCTGACTCACCTCCTTCCTCTCTGAAATAATCACTCACCTCCCATCCCTGCCTTCATCATCATCCTAAATGATTCAGGAAGTGATGTCAGCTGGGTTCTGAGCTGAGGACTAAGGTGTGTCGTGTGTAGGGGGTTGGACATAATGGGACATGGGAATGTTTTAATACCATTAATTTGGGTGGTTTCCTGGGATAGAAGGCCACACCAATGAGGCTGGATTTAGGAAGAACTGTCTGAGATATGACTAGAAGATAAGTTGCTGGGAATCAGGGACCTTAGTAAACACTTGTATAAATCTAACTTCAGTTTCAGTGAACCTCATGGAAGTATTTCATTAACTGGCCAGCTCATATTTCAATAGAAATCATATTGACTTAAGCTGCCTTCATTAAATCCTGATCTTGGTGATGAACAGAAGGAAACTCATCTCAGGGAAGAGAGAGTCCTCCTTCCTTCTAAGGAGATGGTGGTTCAAAGGTCATTTAGGATGTGTCTGATGGCCTGTGGTTCCTGATGAAGGCTCTGAGCAAAGTCTGCCCACCTGGCATGTCAGGCAGCAAAGGGCATAAATAATGCAGATAGAGCTCCTATTTGTTAGTCTCTGAGCTGTGCCAGACCCTGGGGTAACCACTTGATCTATAATTTCTCACCTACTTCTTACAACAGTGACATAAGTTGGCTTTAGGAGGAGGAAACTGACAGTTGGAAAGGCTAAGCCCCTTGTTGAAGCCATTGAAGTTGTAGGTAACAAAACTTCTGAAGTAAAGATCAGAGCTCATTCCATGGTCCTGAAGCCAACACCAGGGAATGTGAAGATAGTCTCTTGTTACACTGGACCCAGGTAGTGAAATGCCTCTAGCTTGGCTTCCCTGCTTTATCTCAATTGTTCACCATCAGCTTCCGCTAATGGAAAGTGCCCTTGGAAGTGGGGAGACAGAAAGATAGCAAGCACTTAGACTGACTGGGACAGGCACTGTGCTAGGTACATAGAGCTATGTGCTGTAATTTAGTAGTTATGCTATTACCTCCAGATTTCAGATGAGATAATGGAAGAAAAGTTAGGTTTCCGGTCAATACCACACAGTTAGCATGCAGCACAACTAAGCTTGAACCTGAGTGTTTAAGGCCTACTACAGTCAGCATGAGAGGAGAATAAACACTGGAAACACTTTCATTCTTGTTCCCCTGGCTTCCAGAGAGGAAATGACAGCTGGGAAGTGATGACATGACTGTGGAGATGCCTCTCCACACAGGACAGGAAGCAGGCAAGACCTGCAGCTCTGGGCCAGGGCCTGACTCCAGCTTCCTCATGCACCAGTGCGCCTCAGGCAAAGTCACTGGTACCCTTGGGTCTTGTCCCTAGAAAACCAGTGATATCAGAGCTGCCATCTCTACCTCTCCTGGCTGTGGGGTGTGGTTCTTTGTGAAACACCTTGCAGGGCTTAATAACTTAGATAATAACTTAATTTCCTGGCCTTGTGATAATTAGGACAGCCACTTAGCCACAGGCCAAAGATTTAAAGACTACAATCCATATTTTCTCAAAGGGTTCATCTCATTTTTACTTTTTACCATCAAATATCTTTGCTAAGATAAAACACTTACTTGCCCAAGGATATTTTAATGAAAATCATCATAAATAACATTTATTGAGCTTCTACTATGGGCCAAATAACATGCTAAACTCTCTTTCACATTAATGTAAATAATTGTTAGAAAACTCCCTCTAGGAGGTAGGTTATATCATTAATTCCATTTTTTTTAACTAAAAGGAATGAAAGGACTTGCTCAAGTATTATTAAGAGTAAGTAGTTATAACTAGTAAGGATTTGAACCCAGGTCTGTCTAACTCAATCAAGGCCTCTTTCTTACATGGGCTGTCCTTTGTCCTCACAAGGAATACAAGCAAAACTAATATCAGTTATTGGGAGTGAATACCGATGACTGGAAGATGAGATCTAACAAATCTATCCAAAGTCCTTCCCAGTGGTTCTGTTGTCTCCTTTTTCAGAACCAACTAAAGAATACTCAGAAGTCTCATCCAAAGTTATACCTGCTTTCTCTAAGGCTGAGGAATTTCATCAGGGATTAACAGTGCAAGGCATGGTTATAGACCTACCATAAATTAGCTTTGCAGCCACATAATGAACAATACAAGCCTGCGTAGCTTTAAGAGGACCATTTATTATATTGCTATAAACAGAGCTATATAAAAAGAATGATTCCCAAGACTCTGCACATCTGTGCTCAAAATCAAGTCTTTCCAGGAGCTTTGCAAACAAGGATAAAAGTCCAATTCAAACTGCCAGTTCTCCTTTTAACGGGGAAAGGTAATTCAAACTATCCCAGAGGCATAAATGCTGTGGGGAATTCATTTTTGCCAAAGCCCTCAACCATCTTTCCTCATCAAAACCAGACTGCTAATCCACAACATAATGAGCTAATTTGAGCTTGCCTTTGTTTTAAACAGTGTGGAGTGGTAGAGGCAATGATTTAGGGTGAAAATCCAATAGTTGGAGACACTATCCCTTTTTAACTATGTCCTGGGGGAGAACTACTTAAAGGTTCTCAGAGCTTGGGCTTCAGTATCAGTTTATTTCTCTGTTTGCGTTTGGTTCTGACCTCTCTCATGCCTTTTTCCTACTAAGGCAGGGCCTTTTCTTGTCTCTTTATCCTCTCTTTTTAAACATATACAGCATATAAACATAGGTGGCCAATCAGCACTCACTGGTCAATGTGTTATCTACACTGGTTAAATGGCAATGGTGACTCTTCCCACAGGGACTTTGAATGGACTACATGAGACATTAGATGTGAACACAAACTCCTGGCTACCAGTACTGTGGCAGGCCAGTTATGTAATCATAGGATATTTACAAACAGAACAATGCCAACAATATTATCCTTGGGACTTTATGTGTTTAAATTCTTTTTTTTTTTTTTTGTCGGTCGTGGGGCTTGAACTCTGGGCCTGGGCGTTGTCCCTCAGCTCTTCAGCTCAAGGCGAGCGCTCTACCACTTGAGCTACAGCACCACTTCCGGTTTTCTGGTGGTTTATTGGAGATAAGAGTCTCACGGTCTGTCTTGCCCGGGCTGGCTTTGAACCGCGATCCTCAGATCTCAGCCTCCTGAGTAGCTAGGATTACAGGCGTGAGCCACCAGCGCCTGGCTTATGTGTTTAAATTCTGTGGGAACCAGATAGACAATCAAGAGCACAGTCAATCATGTGCCCATTCATTCACTCATTCACTCATTCATCCATCAATATTTACTGAAAAGCATTTTTCATCCCTCTAGCCTGTTTAAAAATCTGTATTGAAAAGTTTTGCAAAAGTACCTTAAGCATAACCCAATTACAATTTGTCAGATATTGAGAATAGATGAACATTTTATTTGTTTTTGTGCCCATCCCGGGACTTGAACTCTGGGCCTATGTAGGTGAAGTCTTGGAGCTATAGCCAAGAGTAGATATGCTTACTTCCTGCCCCCACCCCCATTCCATGGAGGCTACCATCTAATAGAACTCCCTCTACCTGTCTAGAAAGGCATCAGATGTGGAGTCAGATCCAAAGTACCCCCAAAACCCCATTGAATTTACACTTCATTCTGAGGAATGATATCACTGTTGTGATACCCTTACCCCAAACCCCTGCCATCAGGGGTGTGTGTGTGCGTGTGTGTGTGTGTGTGTGTGTGTGTGTGTGTGTGTGAGAGAGAGAGAGAGAGAGAGAGAGAGAGAGAGAAGGGGTGGAGGGACAGAGACAGACAGACAGACAGACAGAGAAATCTCAGTGAAACCCATCTGTGATGATAGGTACTACTGTCAATATTCATAGGGACACTTGGTCACAGTTTATTTTTTTTATTTTTTATTTATTTATTGGTCCGGTCGTGGGGCCTGAACTCTGGGCCTGGGTGCTGTCCCTCAGCTCTTCAGCTCAAGGTTAGCACTCTACCACTTGAGCCACAGTGCCACTTCTGGCTTTTTTCTTTTTGCTTATGTGGTGCTGAGGAATTGAACCCAGGGCCTCAAGCATGCAAGGCAAGCGCTCTACCACTGAGCCACCTTCCCAGCCCCCTTGGTCACAGTTTAAATATGAAATATTTAAAGGTTCCTGTGGTGGGGGAGTGGGGGTTGGTCCCCAGCTCATGGTGCTGTGTGGGGAGGTTCTGGAAACTTTAGGAAGTAGGACCTGGTTGCTGGAGGAAGTAGGTTGCTGAGACTGCTCTCTGTCTGGCTGTCTCTTCTCCCTGTCCACCATAAGGTAAAGAAGCTCCTCACCATATACTCCCTCTGCCATGACATTCTGCCTGAGTTCATGGGGCTAAGCATCTGTGGGCAGAACCTCTAAATGGTGAGCCAAAACAAACCATTTCTTTCAATTGTTCTCTCAAGTATTATACTTACAACTGGGCAGACTTAACTAACACAGCCCTTTTTTGAATCTCAAGGCTATACAATAATATGGGGATGCAAGTTTTGAATCCTCTTCCCACCTAAGAGGAGTATCATCAAAGCTAGAGGTCTGGAGAGGAAGAAGAGCAATAGGAGGAATGGGAATCCATCCATTGACTGACAGCAGGGTCACACCACTGTTCAGGACAGGATAGGTAACATGACATGGGGTGTACAATGACCTTCCCACCCCCAACCCCACACTGTGATCTTCTCCCCACACTTACCAATAGAACAATCGTGTCCAGTCCAGCTAGGGTCACAGTTGCAGAGCCCGGTGTCTGGAAGGAAGGTCCCATGACCTGAGCACTGGTCCAGGCATGTGGCTCTGGGTGTCTCACAGTTGGTGCCTCCCCATCCCACAGAGCAGTGGCACTCGCCTCTTACACAGACACCCCGGCCCGAACAAGTGGGGTCCATGCAGTCCACTGTGATAGGAAATGAAGAGAGTATAGGTGAGCATCTGAGCAGTAGGCAAGGGTTCACGGACCAGCATGCTGCTGGTCTCAAGGGGACCAGCTACCCTTAGAGAGGCTACCAGCTGTGGTAAGGGATCCTGGGACTGATGCAATGAGTTCTCAGAGCAATCCAGAAAGAGGAAAAAGTGGGTCGCACTGCAGGCTGCCTCAGCTGGGCCTGCATGACATGTCTTTTAGACACTCATGGATCCATTCTCTTAATGACTCCATGAGGCTGCAATAAGGAAATTGAGACTCGGGAGTAAATAAATTTGTGTCAGTTACAGAGGCAACCTTTGCCAGAGAGGAATTCCACTCCCCTTCAACATTCTTATGGTGGCAAAATACATATAACATAGATATACCCTTCTGTCCATTGCTAATACAGTTCAGTGCTACCAAGGACATTCATACTCGGGGGATGATGGTAATACAACTGTCACCAACATCTCCAGAACTCTGCTTACCTTGCAAAGATGAAATGTTATACCTGAGGACTCCTGAGTTCTCTTTCCCTCAAGCCCTAGCAACTACCATACTACAGTCACTGAATCTGACCCTCCAGGTACCTTGTGTAAGTGGAGTCATGCAGTCTTCTTATTTTATGTGTGTGTGTGTGTGTGTGTGTGTGAGAGAGAGAGAGAGAGAGAGAGAGAGAGAGAGAGAGAGAGAGAGAGAGAGAGACTTGTTTATTTTACTTAGCTTAATATTCTTGAGGTTCACCACAGTTGTGTGGCATATGCCTGCATTTATTTCCTTTGTAGGGCTGAGTAATATTCCACATCCTGTATAGATCACATTTTATTTAAGCATTCATTCATGTGCTAGGTTATGAAACAAAATGACTACATTTGTTGCTTCTACTTGGTGGCTATTGAGAGTGATACTGCCATAAGCATGGATATATGAATGTATTTTAAAGACTTTGTTATTAAGTTCATGCCCAAATTAGGATCTATTAATCATGTTATAATGTACTTTTCTTTCTTTTTCTTTTTTGCAGTTCTGGGGTTGAGTGCCTTGTAATGATTAGGCAAGTGCTGTACTATCTGAGATACACCTCTAGTTTTTTACTTGATATTATTTTTCAGATTATGTCTCATGCTTTTTGCCAATGCTGTTGGCAGAGTGGATTATGATTTTTTTAACTTATGCCTTCTGCACTGATATTACATACAAACATAACCTACCATCCTGAACTTGTTGCTCGAGATGAGGTCTTGTTAGCTTTTTGCCTCCATTGACTTCAAACTCTGGTCCTCCTATCTCTTACTCCCAAGTAATTTGGATTACAGGAATATGCTACACACTTGGTCTAGTTTTACTTTTTTTTTTTTGAGGAACAATTACACTATTTCCCATAGTAGTTCTACTATTTTACATTTCTACTAAAAGCATATGAGGGTTTCGATCTGAAAACAGGTATACTTGCTTCTAAAGTCAATAGCACTTTCCAAATCAAAGCTTTAGTTATGAGATGACAACAAATTGCCAGAGATCTCTAATATTCCCCAAAGCGCTGGATAGAAAAGTGGAAGAGTATTGAGAATTGACATCTGTGGCTGTGGATCTCATGGTAAGTTTAGAAGGTAGCACAGAAGACAAAATTGGAGAAGGAAGTTGGTTATGAGCTGGGTGCCTGTGGTTCATGCCTATAATCCTAGCTACTCAGGAGTCTGAGATGTGAGGATTGCAGTTTGAAGCTAGCTGGGGCAGGAAAGTCTGTGAGACTCTTATCTCCAATAAATTACTCAAAAGAGCCAGAAGTGGTGCTGTGGCTCACGTGGTAGAACACTTGACTTGAGCAAAAGCAGTTCAGGGACAGCTCCCAGGACCAGTGTACAAGCCTCAGGACTAGAAAAAAAATTGTAATGAGCCTCTGTCATGCTAGGAAGGAATACTGTTCCTTTTGTTGCTAGGAGAGGACAAAGAATCCTGGAGGGTCCCAACATGGAGTTGCTGGAGAAAACATAGGTGGCACTCAGTGAGTCAGATTCCTTGTAGGAACTCAGGAGGTAATGCTGGGTTGCAAAGAACAGAGCCTTCATCTTCTGGGTTTTAGAGTCAAGGGTAAAGAGAAAATGCCCTGGCTCTGTCTTCATGGTCAGGTTACAGAGCTACTATGTAACAATTGCTAAAATATAGCATTGATCACAACAGTTAACTAATGTACTTACTCATCTCTGGTGCAATTTGCTGTTAAGCATTTAATCTACTATCACCTTTAATCCTAGCAGTGTATATATGAAATAGCTGGTATAATTACCAGATTTTGAAGAACAGAGAGGTTCAATAGCTTGCCCAAACTCACACAGTAACACATGAAGGAATTTTACATTTGACTCATTGTTTTCTGGCAGAGTCTTTCTGCTATTTTCTCTTTTTTTTCTTTATTTTTAATTTTCTTTCCCCCCCAATCCCAATCCTTCTCCTTCTCCCCCCTTCCCCCCCCCCTCCCACCCCCCCGCACCGACATTGTAAAGCTCATTTTGGACATGACAACTTGTACTTCTCATTGTTGCAACAGGTCCACCTGTATCCTTAAACAACTGGTTTTTCCCATCTCCTCCACAAGTTATACTGACATCAAATATAGTGAAAGCAGGGGTTATACTGTGGGGGAGGGACATACAAAGCAACAAAGAGATAATCTTATAAATGCGTTAGAAACACATGCATGAAAGAAAAAAAAACATTAAAATACACATCTAAGGATTGATTTTCCTGACATCTATTTTCTCTTATAATTTTACTATTTCAAAAAATACGTGAATGCATAAAGACAAACATTAATAGCCAGGCACCATTGAACTCATGTCTATAATCCTAGCTACTCACTAGGCTGAGATATTAGGATCTAAGTTCAAAGACAGCTTAACTCTGAGAGACTTATCGCTAGTTAACTAGCAAAAAGCAGGAAGCAGAGGTGTGATTCAAGGGTTAAAGTGACAGCTTTGAGTGAAAAATCTAAACGAGAGTGAGAGGGCTTGAGTTCAAGGCCCAGGAATGGCACACACATACACACAAAGTGACTTGCTTTAAATATAGAAATATAGAAATCAAAACAAAACACAGAAAGAAACGGAAATATGCAGAATTAATAAACCCAAAGGAAAGCAAAAGCTCTCGTCTTGCAGTCCCTAGATACCATTTAGTCATGGTTAAGACATGACCTGTTGGCGGGCCTAGATATTAAAAAACACTAAAAGTAACAACAGTGATAAATTCTTATGATCTGTCTCTAATCTCAGAATCTCAGAAGGATTATTCTGGCCCATTAGACGACGATGATAATTCCCTAGATCCAGACAGCTTTCTAATCTGACAGGAAACAACTCAGCAATTGCTACTTCAAGGCCTAGCAAAGATATTTCCTGTCTTGTGAATGCCTGGCCCACCATTTTGGGGGAGCTGGTCTGGATAAACTAGGGTGCCCTCACACTATTGCACTATTGGCAAGCAGACCAGGAGAGTTCCGAGTTTATTTAGCAAGAGGCCTGGGTGTCACAGCCCTGCTCTTCCCCAGACCTAATAAGTCTGATAGGAACTTCAAAAGGGAACACATCTTCCTCCCTTGGCAGATGTTCCAAGTAGGAACCAGAGATCAGTGCATGGTTGATGACAGACTACCTCTAGGCAAAGTTTTTTGCTTCTGCAAGCCAACAGACACAGCGAGTATGCAGCAGGAAGGGGGTTTTAAAAAGGGCCTGCCAAATAGTAGGAAGAACAGAATGCTTTCTAGACTTGCTAAGTTTCCCATGGGGTCACATTGGTCCTGAACCCTGATCCTAGACCCAAGGCCATCATCTATACTACAACGATGCCCTGTTAAAGAAGTCATGGGCACACTGAATCTGTTCTTTCCTGAGCCTCTGGGATCCCTAAGATGAGACCCAGGCAATCTTCCCTCACACTGGGACAGCCTCACAGAGATTATTTCCCAGGGAGCATTGGGTAAGAACAGGAAAAACCCATGTGGGGAGTATAGGGTGGAGAAAAAGGGTGTCAGGAATCTGCTGGTGGTTTTGAAGAGACTCTAACCGAGTCTGTTTTTAGAGGCTTGCCAAAGTTACATTTTTCTCTCTTGCAGAACTTGCCAGTCAAGCCAAAATTCCCACCAGAAGCTTAATCTGTTCATGAAACAAGATCTGCATGACCCAGACAGAAGCACCACCTTTTCCTCCACCAATGGTCCATGCTTCAGTGACCACATGAACTATTCCACACCCTCAGAACCAAGAACATTCTCCAGAACCAAGAATGTTCTCTTCTGCCCCTCCTCTCATCCCTGAAAACATCCTGCTGGCTGAGTTCAAGCTTTCAAAAAAAAATATGGGGTAATAAACTTCAGAAGGAAGAGAGAAAAACAAGTAAGCCTGTTAGCTGATGGTTTTTAAACACAGAAAACTTGTTAGCTGAAGGAGGAGGAAGAATAAGATAAGGAAAAAGGAGGAAGAAGAAGGAGAAGAGGAGGAGGAAGAAGAAAAGGAGAAGGAGAAGTGGAACAGGAAGGAGAAAGAGGAGGGAAGAAGAGGCGGAGGGACACAGGAGAAGTAGGGGAGGAGGCGGCGCACACCAAGAAAACCCTAATATACTCACAGGACTATGCACAGATAGCGGGGAACAAAAAGAATACAAGGGAATCAGTTCCAGATGGCTTTCCTCAGAAGAGAGAGCTAGGATAAAAACATTTCTTTTCAAATAGACAATATAAATCAACGTTCTCAAAAACAGTGTTTTTTTTTTTCTTTCTGTAAATAACCCTGAAGCTCTAGAGTGCTATCTGGTGCTGGCCTGCCTTGAGACGGACACTTCTCTTTCCCTGGCCTGCACAAAGTAAGTGGATCTAGGGTGGGACAGCCACCATGTAAGTAGTCTCCTCTTTGCTTCCATACTCTTGTCAGAGTCTCCACTCCTAGGGACCAAAATGAATGGTTCCCAATCTCTGGAGAAGAGGGCCGGGCTCCTTTGTTCCCAGGCTGCTGCTTTTCTTCTCTCTACCAGACCCCAGCTGTCAGGGTTGCAGTCAGGACTCCCAGCCCTGTTCAGGAATACATGCAGCCCAGACACTGGTTCCTCTTCACCATGCTACTAAATACCAAATATATGGAAGCCATCCTTGGAGCCTCTTATAGGGGAAGAGTCCAGTCCTGGAAGGTGAACATGAGGTAAAAGGAACTTCATGCCATTGTCCATAAAAGGCAAGTCCATACACTTCAAATGCTCCTGGATGAGATGTGCTTCTGTCATCCCCAGAACAATATTAATACCATGAGAGCACCACCTATGAAGAAGCATTTACTAGGTGTCAGACACTGAGCTAAGTGTGCTATGCCTGAGCCATTTAATTGATCTTTATGATGATTCTCTGAGGAAAGCATTCCCATTGTCTAGTGGAGGGAACTGAGGCCACACAGTGAGTTAGGACTAAAGCATATGTATACCTATGTATACATATGTTCCCCCTTAAACACTGTGCTCTCTTATTTGTGAATGAGGCTCTGTCTCTCATCTTCTTGGGTTCCTGTAGTCTAGAAATAAGTGTATTGGCCTGCCAGGGAGAAGATCCAGGCCTTGTTCCAGCCCTGTTTTTGCTCTTCATGCCCAGCATGCTATTATCCTTCATGGGCTTCGGTTTCTTCATTTGTGAAACAGAAGCACTCATTTGTCACACCCGGTCACATAGTATGTGTGTGTGTGTGTGTGTGTGTGTGTGTGTGTGTGTGTGTGTGTGTGTGTGTGTGTGTGTGTGTGCGTGTGCATACGCATGCATGCCATACCTGGGGCTTGAACTTAAGCTCAGGGTATGGGCACTATCCCTGAGCTTTCTTGCTCAAGGCTAGTGCTCTACCAAATAAGCCACAGCTCAACTTCCAGTTTTCTGATGGCTAATTGGAGATAAAAGTCTCATAGACTTTTCTGTCTGGACTAGCTTTGAACTGTGATCTTCAGATCTCAGCCTCTAGAGTAGCGAAGATTACAGGTGTGTGCCACCAGCACCTGGCCTGGTCATGTTAAAAAAAAAAAAGAACTAATGTCACTGCTAAGTTGGGTTATAGTCTATCCTTCATCTATACAGACATGTGTTTATACTATCAAGGCGAGAGGCACATGTTTAAGGACTGAACACACACACTTATCCCCCACAAATGTAGTAAAGGCAGACAGAGTGCAGAAGTCTACAGTAGAAGGCCAGCTGCTGGTGGCTCATACCTGTTATCCTAGCTACTCAGGAGGCTGAGATCTGAGGATCATGGTTCAAAGCTAGCAGAGGCAGGAAAGTCTGTCAGACTCATCTCCAAATAACCATCAGAAAACCGGAAGTGGAGCTGGGGCTCAAAGTGGCAGACTGCTAGCCTTGAATAAAAAAGCTCATGGACAAGTCCCAGGCCCTAAGTTCAAGCCCCATGATGGACAACAACAAAAAAGTCTACAGTAGAGTCAGAAGTAGAGATGGAAAATGAGCAGATGAGCTGGAAAGCAAAGGGTAGTAGAAAGAAAGAACTTCACCTAGGAAGCCAGAATGACTAGGCTCAAACCCAGCTCTGCCATGAAGGACTCAAGTGAATTTGGACAAGTCATCCAACTCTGTGAGTCTCAGTTTCTCCTCCCATAAAGTATAGATGACCCACTCATCCCTAAGGGTATATGACATTAAATAATCCTTACCTATGGTAACTGCTCATGAGTAACAACTTTGGTGTCGTTGGTGGGCCAGAACTATGATATGTTAGGTCCGTTACTGTTTCGTGCCTTCTTGGCACAGAGTTTGGGTCCCAGGTGGGCAGGAGTCTTTCCCTGCTCTCTGGGTGCCCACAGGACACTGGGCACTAGCCTCCATCCTAGAGACTGCCATCTGCAAGCCTTACCTTCCTCACAGCTCTCGCCCTTGTAGCCGGGGTTACAGATGCAGGTGCCCATGATGCAGGTGCCATGGCTGCTGCAGGCCACATCGATGCACTGGCTGGTAGGCACATCACACTCGGCACCCTTCCAGCCGCTGTGGCACAGGCACCTGCCCTTCATGTACTGGCCATTCCCGCTGCACAGCACAGGGCAGGAGGCTGGGGACAGAGTACCAGAAGCCGGGCATGAGTCATCGCCTAGCATCCCCCAGCTACTTTTGTCCCCTTCTTCCCTAGCTTGTCTGGCTTGACCCACAGCCTCAACAGCTTTGCCACAAACACCCATCACCTGCTTGTCTTGCTTTCTCTTGTGTGAGTTTAAACACATCTGGAACTAGAGATGAAAATATGCAGCGCAGGGCCCAGCCACGCCATGGCACTAGTTGGGGTCCTGTGCATGCTGCTTCCTGCATTCCCACCCTCACCCCCTAGCCCATTCCTATCTCTGATGAGAACCAGAGTCTCAAAAGAGGAAGCTGCTGACTGTTTCTTGTTCTCCCTGGAAAAGAGCGGCTGGGCCCATTGACTGGCTTGCCTCCTTCCTCCAGTACTCTCCTCCTGATGGCACTCCAGCTCTCTTCCCCACACCTCCTCTAAGGCTCTGCTGACTGTTGTCTTTAACCCTGCAAGTCTCCTTTGTCTTCTAGGTCTCCACTCCAGCCCCATATACCATCTTCTCTCAGGAGAAGAGCTGAGCCTCCCTAACTTGGCTCTTCATTATCTTGCCATTCTGCCTCTTAGTGTAGAGGGTTTTGTGATCATCCCCATGAAGGACACTATATAAAAATAAATTCTACTGCATCGTGCTGGAAGTACTTGCCTGTCTTACTTAGATACAATAAGGCTGTTTTATACATGACTCTTAACTTTAAGTGCATATGGGATGAGACAGTAATTCTTGTTAGAAGGAATGACTCATCTCTCTCTATACCACCTTCCCTGGCCCCCACCTGGCTTCTTTCCTTTTTAAAGCACTCAGCAGATAATCACAGTGCCTCCCAGGGCTGCCAGCTTCACTTCCTCAAATGGAGTCTATTTCACATTAGCTAAAATAAGCAGAATCCCCAGAGCAGTCTCATAGCATTGGATTTACAGGCAGCTGTTCCCTCAGCCTCGGAACCACCCCTGCCTTCCGCTTACAAACAACCTCAGGACTCCAGACCAATGCCGCCACATCTGGAAAGCCTTCCTGAGTGGGTGCTTGGCCCTTCCATACCAAGGCTTCCATGTTTGACCTTGTCAGTTATCACGGTACTGCTTTACAGTTGTCTCCTTCTCCCAGAATAGATGGAAAGCTCCCATGACTGGTTCTTGCTCTGTGGTGTAACCCCAGCCCCCAACAGAGGAGGGAGTCCCACATGGGCCTGAAGCAAATGGCTACTGAGTGAGTGAGTGAATGGATGGAGAAACTGAAAGAAGAGGTCCTTCTGGTTCCCAAAGGAAAGGTCAAATTCTCAGGTCCCTGTCCTGGCATCTTTCTGGAGAAACTCTGCCTGCTCCTCAGGCTTCTCATTCACAGGCCCAAGAGAAGTCATACTGATGTGAAGAGACTCTTCAAAAGATTCTTGGCCATGGCTGGCCACTGGGAAATCAACTGCCACTTCATCTGTCCCAGCAAGGGACACCAGATTCCCCTGTGACAACCCTACAGGTTGTCCATAAGTGAATAACAATGGCTGACAGGCCCCAGCTCTACCTGTGAGTGTCCTTTGACAGGCTTCTGAAGTAGGGCCCTCAGAAACCTTTCTTGGGCCCGTCAGGAAGGTGGGCCCACATTTCTGCACTTGCTGTGAGCAGTGAACCCCAAGCTGCTTAGGGGGTCTTGGAAGCAGAGATTCTAAGTCTCATGTGAGTACTCACCTCGGCCACAGTCTGGGCCCAGAAAGCCCAAGAAGCAGTGGCAGGTCCCCGAGATGCAGTCTCCATTGCCATAGCAATTGCTGGGGCAGTTATCCACCGATTCTGGGGAGAAAGGATGGGAAGAACAGACAACTTGAAACTGCTTTACCCAACAGAGAGCCCAGAATCAAGCCTTGGATCAAGCAAGACCACAGAGTAGACCCCTTTGGGTCTAGTCACCTAAAAGAGCCAGTAACTTATAAATTGTATTAATTTTTACTCTTATTGGAGTACAACTCAAGTCACAAATGCCTACCTGATCCAAATCTTTCTAAATCAAATGTATCTCCAGGCATCTGTTAGGTCTACTGCCAAAAAAAAAAAAAAAAAAAAAAAAAAAAAAAAATTGGGAAAAAGAGTTTGGCTTGGAACAGACGTTATCTTGGGATGATGTGATCCTGGGTGATACTTATAGACTTCTTATGTTGTTTGTTTGTAAAGCTGATTGATAGGCCCTTTTTTGTAAAGGATCCTTCCCCATCTCTGATTTTCCATATATCCATCCAGGTCCTCATGGTCCCTCACTGGGGTTGCTGGGATAGCCAGTGAGTTGCTCTTCAGTATTCTGCCTTGGTTCCCACTCTGACTTACCACCTAATTAATCTCTGAGACAGGAACTTGATTTTATCTTTCCTGCTTAAAAACCTTCAATGGAGCTGGGCACTGTGGTTCACACCTGAAATCTTAGCTATTCAGGAGGCTGAGATCTGAGGATCGTTGTTTGAAACTGGCTGGGACAGCAAAATCCATCAGACTCTTATCTCCAATTAACCATCAAAAAGCAGGAAATGGAGCTGTGGCTCAAGAGGCAGAATGCTAGCTTTGAGCATTAAAGTTCAGGGACAGTGCCCAGGCCCCGAGTTAAAGCCCCACAACCAGCACCAAAAAACAAAAACAGAAACAAAACCATACACAAAAAAACAAAACACAACACTCCCTCAAAAAAACCCTACCACTTTAAAAAAGTATCAATATTTTCTTCTCTGTCCTCCTTGTGTTCCCAGAATCTTCTGCTATGCCCACCTTTTGTGGAAACACTACCTTCTCTAACTACTCCTAAGACCTTGGTATATGCACTGTGAGATAGGTCAAAGAAACAGAATCCCTGTCAGAAAGAGTTTAATAAATATGTTGGACATGTTTTGTTGCTCCAGTTAGTAAGCTCATAAAGTTGACTTATTTAGAATATTTCATTTCTCAACAAAAAAGAATGAAACCAGGAAGCAAGTTTACGCAGAATGCCTTTTGTGGCCTGGATTTCCACTTATCTATCTCATTTCATGGTCACCAAATCCAACAAATAAACATCTATTATTATTCCTTATTTTTTTAAAAAGAGGCAGCATGGAAAGATAAAGTGAGTTGGCTAAAGGCTGAATATACCAAGGCAGGATTTGAACCTAGGTCTTTGGACTGCAAGCCAATCTCCTTCTATGACACTATGCTATCTATCTAGGCCTTGCAGGGACTCATCCCACAGCAGAGGCCAGGAGAATGAGTAAGGTAAGGGACAAGGAGTCTAACTCTAAACCCAACAAAGGAGCCAGTGGAGGGCCAGAGCATTCTAGAACTTTCAGAGCTTGCAAGGCTCCAAGGGCCCAATGTTCTCATTCAACAGAGAAGGAAAATTAAGACCCAGAGTCCAGGAAGTGACTTCCCCACATTCACAAGAATAGTCAGTAGAGCTAGACTTAAGGTAGAAGGAAAGGTCAATCAGGCAGGTAGAGTTCAGGAGTCAATCTGTTGTTTTACTTAACAGCTGTCAATCATGAAGCCAAGACTGAGGCCATGTTGAAGGAGATGTTACCAATGAAGAAGCAAGCCTCACCTAGAAGAAATGTGCAGCCTCACTAAGAGAACAAAATACCAAGAAGAAGATGCCCTGTCACCTGTGCTGCAGCTTGGAACAAAGAAAAATACTCTATCTAGAGGTAAGGGAACCTGAACTCAGATTCCATTCTTGTAGTATCATGCTACGTGCTTTCTTTTCTCTGGAATTTAGCTTCATTATCTGTAAAATGGAGGTGATGACAGAGATGATTCCCTGGGCCAAATTCCTGTTCTACAATTTACTAGGAGTCTATAATTAACTATGAGGTCAACTGAGGGGGCCTGACCTTGAGACTCAAACATTGAAGAGAAGTTCGATGGCAGCTGGAAAGGAGCAGAATTGGCAAGGGAAAGCTATGGAAGGGGTGATGAAGAGCAGGGTGGCATTCAAGAAAGGGTTTCCCCCAAAGTATTCTGGTACCATCTTGGAAATGATTTGAAAAGTTCAGAAATATAACATGATGGGGGGGGAGGGCTTCATTTTAACAAGTCCATTTATACATCCAATGCTCCTTGGTTATAAGTACCCCTCTTCCTCTCTTCCTCTTTTCCCTTCCCAAACCAGTCTCTTCAAGTTCCTTTGTTCTATTTCCATGCAAGCATATAAAGTATTTTGTCTATATTCATCTTCTTTCCCCATCCTCATTTGTCTGCCCCCTCTTCCATGAATGCCAATATTCCAGACAAGAAATGTTTCAACTCCCTAATTGTTTCTTTTTTGTTAAAATGTGCCTCCTTTTCGAGTGGGTAATTCCACTTCCATAATGCTGTGACTCCACTAACACAACAAGTGTGAAACACTAATACAGAGTTGAGGACAAGAACATCTTGTCCAACTCTTGGCCTCATTTCTGGGTAAATAGTTTGGGTCCTGGCAGAACATGGATCACAGGCCAGAGTATCTTTTACTCTCCAATGGCTTTGGAATTCATGTTCTACAGTGTATAAATCACGCAGTGGCTTCCTAAGTGCCATCTTTATTGTAAAAAAGAAAAAAAATATTCTAGAAGTTTTAAGTATTCTCAAAAAGAGAATTTTTTTCCAAGTATTTCTTTATTAAGTGACTACATATGTTTCACAATACTGTGGCACAGTTATACTTAGCTAAGGTCACAAACACATTTTAACCTTCACAGTGATAATCATCATCATCTTAATCTACAAAGTTTATGAATGCTATGAGCTTTAACAATGAGACTCTTTCTTCCAAATTGGGTGATAGGTACTTTTCTTTCCTTTTGCTTAGTATCAGCTGTTCCCTCTTTCTCTCTCATTCCCTCCCTCCCATCACCGCCCTTGAGTTGCTTACTCATTTTCATCAATGTCCAGTGCAGCTGATGGGCCTCTCTGCTTCATTTTGTCACCTGCTTTCCACTGATTCTGTGCTTTCCTCCCAAGTAAGGTTTAAGGCAGATTCTTTTTTTCCTTAAGCTACTAGTTAACCATGCAGTAACAGAGCTGTCTCACCTGCCAGACTGCAGGGAGCACAGGACAGAGAGGCAGACAAAAGCCTTCTCTGCCAGGTGTCTTTCTGTTCCTGAGTGACTGTGGCCTGAATTATGTCACTGGATTTCTCAGCATGTGGTTCATTATCACCTCCTTCAATCCCTAACTGGTAACCTCTGTTCCTTCTTTTCATCTAGTTCAAAAGCTATCACCTTCTGGCAATGGAAGCAGGCTCTTACTCCTGGAGTTCTTTCCTCTTGCCCTTATGGAAGTACCATACAGTTGACTTGGTTGACCATGAACCCCTTGAGGACAGACACTAATATGATCCATTTATGCACTTATCCTGGTATCCAGTACATAGAGGGGTTGCAGTCATTATTAACTGTGGTCACTACTGGAAACCAACTAAGAATGAAAAAGGGGAAATAAAATAAAAAAGGGGAAATATCAAAATAGTTGTGAAAAATGAAATAATGAAACTTGTTGACATGGATTTAGAAAATGGAGTGGGAGGAGTGAAGGGAAAGGGAGAATGACAGAGGGGTGAATCTAATCAAGGCACATTGTATGAATATATGGGCATGTCAAAATGAAACCCAGGGCACAGCTAATTGATGTGAAAAATGCAGGGGGAAAAGAAGTAAATTAGATGATTTCACAGGCTCCAACTATTCAGTCCTTCTTAAACCCAATAGTATAAAAGATGTCTTCTAAAAAGAATCCCTCTAATACACACACTCACACACACCACCACCACCACAACCACCAGTGCTGGGGCTTGAACTCAGGGCCTGGGCATTGTCCTGAGCTTCTGTGCTCACAGATAGTGCTTTACCACTTGACCATAGTTCCACTTCCAGCATTTTTTTTTTGGTAGTTACTTGGAGGTAAGTCTCAAGGACTTGCCTACTCAGGCTGGCTTTGAACCATGATCCTTAGATCTCAGCCCACTAAGTAGCTAGGATTACAAGTGTGAGCCACAGGTACCCAGGGATAGTTGCATTTTTAACAGAACAAATGCAGATAGATGTTATGTGCTTTCTAGGTTCTGACTTGTGGTGTCTGCAAGATACTGACCTGCTTACCACCTGCCAGAAAGCTCTTGTGGTAACAGTCAGGAAAGCATGACTTGGTGGAGAGAGGGTTGCTAAGTCTGACAGATTAGAAACTTGTATGCTACAAAATTTGCCCAGGGCTGTTGGTGTCGGAGGAAGCAGAAGTTATAGAAGACACCAATTAATATTAAGATGGCAACACGAAATGGAAAGAAGATATTCGGAGAGTGTTTTCTATTGGTGAAATGTATGTTTTGCCTTCCACTTGGAGAGATATCAGCAACGTTGGGGCCACTTGGGACCCCATAAATAATGAGTTCCTCCTGATTGAACATCTCTAGGCTAAACTCTAGGGAAGAAGTGCCATTTGCTGACTTGTGAGAAGTGTGAACTTTACTGTATAAACATGTTATGTTCCCAATTAGTGTTGGGTGAGTCTTTCCTCCACACACTCCTCTTGCTCTGCTTCTGTTCTTGCTGCAGCTGACTACATTTACCAGAAGGTGTTCCTTTAGATCTGCTTGGATCTGCATAAAAACCCCAGTTGCTCGTGAATAATTTTGTTTTCATAATTGGGTGGATGGTTGTGGGAAGAGGGGGCCTGTACCCCTCCAGCTTTTATTTTACTATCTAAGCAAGAGGTCTTGGTGCCAAATTTGGTTTTTAGAAACTTGGTTTTCCCTCCATCAAATTTAGAGTATAGAATGTAAAAATTTTCCTTAGCACTGTCTCTGGACATGTGTTGTGAGTAGACATATTGTGTGAATAATGCTCCAAATGCTAGAAAGATCTGAGAAGGAAGGAGAGATAAGGGCGATCCATCCGTTTTATAAAGTCAGATGAAGAATGGCAGCTAGAGACATCTTTGTAAGTTACACAGCTGGTTAGGGCAACTCTGGCACATGAACTATGTTCTATCTTCAGTTGAAGCTTGTGCTACATGGCCTGAGCTAGTATGGGTCCTAGAGCCAGTCTGCTTCTTGCTCTGGACAAGGATCTCTACAATCCACTTTGCTCATGGAGTCAGAGGCCTTGGAGTATCCATTGTAGGCCTCTTCTTTCTGCTCATTGTGTGTGTGTGTGTGTGTGTGTGTGTGTGTGTGTGTGTGTGTATACTACGGCTTGAACTCATGGCCTTCTACTCTTCTTCCTTGGCTTCTCTGCTTAAGGCTAGTGTTCTACTACTTGATCCAAAGCTCCACTTTAAGCATTTTGATGGTTAATTGGAGATAAGAGTTTCAAAGAGTTTTCTTCCTGGGCTGGCTTCAAGCTGAGATCTTCAGGTCTCAGCTTCCTGAGTAGCTAGGATTATACACCCCAGGCTGCTTACTTGACTCTTCTCAGAACCAAATCCTTAGAAGTCCTCTTGATTCTCAAGCAGGGATCCAGGAAATCCTGACTGTATCCACTCCTGACTTCTGTTGTGAAATATAAATCCTCTTTATGTAGGATGCCACCAGGGAAACTCCTATCAGGAGGCCCAGTGTCCACCTGCTTTCAGAGCAATAATACTGGAAAGGAAAAGGGATTTCCTCCTCTGATTGCTCACCATGAATGGACACACCTGCCTTGGTCTAAGCAGACTTTTCTCTGAGGTCATAAACCTTGATGTTGGGCTCCAGCACCATAGGCAGAAGGAAGCAGCTGCGTGAATATACTCTATTCCTCCATCCTCAGTCTCTCCTTTCTGCTCACCTTCTCCAAATCTGTTTCCTGGTATGTCTGAGTTAATAAATGCCTGTGTCTGCTATCTGTACCTTTTTGTCTTTTTTTTCTTTGCCAGTCCTGGGGCTTGAACTCGGGGCCTGGCTCTGTCCCTGAGCCTCTCTGTACTCAAGGCTATTGCTTTATCACTTGAGCCACAGCACCACTTCTGGATTTTTTTTATTTATGTGGTACTGAGGAATTGAACCCAGGGCTTCATGCATTTAGGCAGGCACTCTACCACTGAGCCACCTTCCCAGCCCCAGTACCTGTACCTTATTTATGTGTTACTGTAGTTTCTTCTTAAGTGTATGCTAGAAACTTTGAAAGTGCCTGGTTGGGATTCCTCTATAGCATGATGAGGGTTAATGCTACCAAACTTGGTTCACAAGACAGCCAAGGAGATGACTGAACATATCATCTTGATTAGTACTAGTAAAATATAGACTTTAGGTTAAATCTGCTGCAGTCTTTTTGTTCCTGGCATACAGGGACTTTTCTTTCTTTTTTTGTAAATGAGTTTTTTTATTGTAAAAATACTGTACAGAGGGGTTACAGTTATATGAGCAAGGTAATGAGTACATTTCTTCTCCAGCATTGTTGCCTCCTCCTTTGTTTTTCCCCTACCATCCCTTCCCTCCCACCTCCTCCCCCTCCCCCCTCCCCCCACCTAAATAGTAAAGTTCATTTTTCCACATAGTGTCTTGTTCCTCTCATTGTTGCAATGTGTCAACCTGTATCCCTATTTAAACAATTTGGTTTTTTTTTTTCCCTTCCCCTCCCCAAATTATACCAACCATACAGGGACTTTTTGAAAGGAAAGATGGAGACAAACTAGCTAGGATTTAATTCTCCAACAACTCAAGGGACAAGTTCAACAGAGACCTTTGCCAAATAGCTTACTCCAAATACCTGCCTTTGCCACCATTTTATAGACTCAGATGAAGAATGACAGCTACAGTCATCTTTCCAGGGTTACACATTGGTTAGGGCAACTCTGGTACATGAACTACATTCTATCTGCAGTCAAAGCTTGTGCTACATGGTCCAATCCCAGTATGGATCTTAGAGCCAGGCTACTTCTTTGGACAAGGGCTCCCTCTACAATCTACTTTCCTCATCTGAGAAATGGGATTAGTAACAACCCCTACCTCAGAGAGTTATTTTGAAGAGCATCTAGGGTAATTCTATTCATGTAATGAGTTTGCCTTTTGAGAAAGGATTATACATGTCTTCCATTTGTGAACTAAAACAATACACCAACTTGACCTAATGAATCCAGATAAGGAAATATGGGGTTTATTGGGGAGTTTACACTCTCTCCCTTTCCTAGAAACTCTACGTGGTAAAAACAGGAAAGCAAATAAGCAATATTCCAGAAATTCAGGGACAAGGGTGTTTGGGTAAATTTTCTCCAGGGAAAAGCACTGTCAAAGCGAATTACACCTAATGTCTGCCCAAATCACCCAAACTGGCAGAATGATGCCAGCATCTGAAAGAACTTTCCTCCCTGTGCACTTTAGATTGACACTGGGCAGGTGCCAGTTGCTGGAAAGCTGTTACATGGCCTGTGAGGTGTCAGTCCCCATAGGCACCCCAGCTTTCTCTGCAGATGATGGAATTCAAAGGCCTTCATTCTGCAACCATCTAGGTCAATGCAATGACAAAAATCTGACAAGGCTTCTGACAGCCTGGGCTTAAAGCCAGTTCTGCAGTGGCATTTGAACTGGAAGATCTGTTTCCAATCATACTAGAACCCTATGAAGCACTGCTATGAGCAGCTCTTGGGAGAGGGTTAGAGAAAAGATGGCTTCCTTGATTGTATGCAGTGTTGGCTCTTCATTAATTTGGAAGAAAACCAAATTTCACCAAGAAATTGTGACCTCCTTGAAGACAGGCACCATGACTAGCTCTCCACAGTGTCTGGTGAGAGCTAAACATAAACCAAGTACCCAGTGACACTTGTTAAATTGTTAACTAAGCAGGAATACAAAGGAGACAGGGAGGAAGGAAACACGTAGTTAGGTAGCCAAACGAAAAAGAAACACCTATTATTTCCTTGCCTTATATTTTTGGGATAAAAAAAAGTTACAGGGATTAGAATGAAGACAGTGATAGGAAGCTCAGCTTTGCAAGAACTCTTGATCATATTTGGAGTTCAGAAGTTCACATCTGGCAGCCACATTTAGGAGACTGATAAGCTAGAGCCTGTTCACTGAAGAACAACTAAAAAGATAACTAAACTTAAAGCCTCATTTCAAATAAGGAACTCTTGAAGGAATTGGGGATTTCACTCACTAAGGGAGTGTGACCTCTGTTGTTTTGTTTTGTTTTAAATCCCAAGGGCAATTAGGTACAAGGAGTTTTAGACTTTGTTTTTGGTCTTGATGGGTTGCCTAAATCCAATAAATAAGGACAACAGTCTTTCTAGGAATGTTGCAGCCCTTTGCTCAGATGGTAAAGGGTGACTGTAGGCTCTGATTCAGTTGCTTTTCCAAGAGGATGCTTCACAAGCAGTTTCCAGCCTTGCCTTGTGAACATATGCTGGAGGGGCCACTGAGACACACACCAAGGGCCAATGAGTCTGACAAGTACTTCACTGTTTAAGAGCACAGAGGCCTTCAAAGGAAAGATATCTGGTGTTTGGAGACACCTTTCCCTTCCCAAATCCTTCACAGCTGCTTCTACATACGCAGCTTGCCCAGGTGAACCAGATGCAACTTTTTTCACAGCCAACAGTTGATTGGACTAGGCTGAGCATCTGACTCAAAGAAAATCCATTCATACACGGAAGAGTGCTCTGGGATTTAAACTGTCATACAGAAGTTCTGCCAAATCAGAGTTCTGTTCTACAGTATTTGAACAAAAAAAAAGTACCCATGGGTTTCAGAATAACAATTAGGAGCAGTTTATAGAAAATCAAGATAAGATGGTTGGCAACAATTAATTATATATGTTGGGCTGAGAATGGTGGTATGGTTGCTAGTAATCTTCACTGCATGGGTGGCAGAGGTAGGAGGATCACCAGAAACAGGCACAAGCAGAGATCCTATATGCAAAATAAACTAAATCAAAAAGGCTGGGAGTGAGGCTCAAGTGATCGAGTGCTTACCTAGCAAGTACACCTCTAGTACTGTTTTAAAAAAAAATCATACATTTCAAAATAGCTAGAAGAGGACTGGGAAGGTGGCTCAGTGGTAGAGCGCTTGCCTTGCATGCATGAGGCCCTGGGTTCAATTCCTCAGCACCACATAAGCAGAAAAAGCCAGAAGTGGTGCTGTGGCTCAAGTAGTAGAGTGCTAGCCTTGAGCTGAAGAACTGAGGGACAGCGCCTAGGCCCAGAGTTCAGGCCCCATGACAAAAAAATGAAAAAAAGAAAAAGAAAAAAGAAAAAAAAGCTAGAAGAGAGGATTTTGAATATTCCCAGCACAGAGAAATACTAAATGTTTGGAGTGATGGATATACTAATTATCCTGATCTAATCAATACATATTCTACACATGCACTGATATATCCCAATGTACCCCTAGCATAATAATCTCAGGTCAATTAAAAATATACTTTAAAAGAATGTGTTACTTAGTGGTGGACTCAAAGCCAAAAGATAGGGTAGAAAGAGAGGGGTAGGGAGTTCATTATGGCCAAAGAAGAGCCAGAGTCAGGAGGAAGTTATCTTAAATGAGGATCATGCTCACTGCCTGCAGCTCAGAATGGTGTAGACACCTGAAGCTCAGGACAGGGACATCAGGAGCAAGAAGCAGCAAGGCTCATGAATGAAGAGAAAGATAGGGGCCCTGTTAGTTAAAAAATTTACTGAGGTTTTTCACTGCTTATGTGAGTCCCAAACCAGAGCAGTTCTTCTGCAATAACTTCACTATTGTACCTTTTCCCCTGAGGTCACCTAAGTGTGCTTGTGCTCCTGGCAATGGAATAATCCCAGAATGTCCATGTACCTTGACATTTCCTCTGGATCCATTTGCAGGCTTCATAACTGACAAGTGCAAAACTTAATGTGTTTAAAACACCTCTGCAAATAGCTGTATTTGACCCTTACAAATAAAAGGCCATATTCCTTTATGTAGGACACAAGGATCCATTCCTTGTATGCAAGAAGAGACAGTGGTTCTCTCTCTCTCTCTCTCTCTCTCTCTCTCTCTCTCTCTCTCTCTCTCTCTCTCTCTGTATTTTGGGGAGTGGGGAGTGGTTTTCACTACTCTCCATTTTGTAGATTAGAATATGAAGGCTCAGAGAACTTGCTCAGATTCCCGTAACTAGAGGGTAGCAGGGCTAGTCTTTAACCTACCTAATCCAGGGATTGGTTCACTATACTACCACTGCCAATCCAATTAAAAAATAAAACCACGTGGGCCCTGCCCATTTTGCTTCTAGTCTCTAGTTAGGGACAGAATCAGAGCTCCATAGAGGATGCTGTCACTGCTAATATCCCAGCTAGAACCTATTTTTGTTTTGAGAACAGGCTGACCAACATTCAAAAATCAAAATGGAGCTTGGGCCACTCACAGCTGTATTCTACTTAGACAACAATATTGATTCATTTATTTGCTGATCATTCATCCACTCCAACAAAGTCTCTATTGACCCCTCAGTGCTAATACTGTCAGGAACACCCAAAGCGTGGTCCTGATTCTCAAGGAGTACAAATTTGGTTTTTGTTTGTTGTTTTAATCTCTGCGACCAAGAGCCTGACATAAACAACTTAATGGGAGAAATTTCTTTTGGCCCATGGTTTCAGTCCATCACGGGGAGGTAGAGCAGAGCAGGTTACTCATGGCAATGAGGAAGGCCAGATGAAGAGAGGGAGGGAGAAAAAAAAATGGAGAAATGAAGAGATGGAAAGAGGGAAAAGTAGAACAGAGAGAGGCTGACTCTTGGCTTTCTCTTTTTTATTTTACTCAGACTCCAGCCTGTGTAGAAGAGTCAAAAGCTCAGAACAGATCACCTGCCAGACAACAGTGACCAACTTGTTGATGCTCCCCTCAAGTGATAAGATGCTAACAACATTTCAGAACTCCTTCAGAGACAATTGCTGAGATAATGCTCAGCCAGGCCATACTTGTGACTTGGGATTGAACTATGCATACCTATTTCAAACTCTAGTTCTCCCTATGTAATCTGAGGCCAACGTCTGTATCTCTAAGATGGGTGATGATGTACTAAAGTACCTCCTTTCTGTGCCCCTCATCATGCCTCTTTATTTGGCATAAAGAGTGACTGGACTTGACATATGGCACTCCTGGAGTTTGAGTCTAGTGTATAAGAGCCACTACATTGCCGGTTGCCAGTGGCTCATACCTGTAATCCTAGCTAGTCAGAGACTAAGATCTGAGGATCATGGTTCAATGCTAGCCTGGGCAGGAAAGTCTGTGAGACTCTTACCTCTAAGTAATCACAGAAAAGCTGAAGTGGTGCTGTGGCTTAAGTGGTAGAATGCTAGCCTTGAGCAAAAGAAGTTCAGGGACAGTGCCCAAGCCCAGAGTTAAAGCCCCAGGTCCAGCAACAAAACAACATCAAAAAGCCATTGTATCTGAGTGACAATTGATTCCTCAGCAAAATGAGAAAGCACTTATCTAATGTATCCACAGGCTGTCCAAAAGTTCTTAGGAAAGTTTAGTTTGTTCCTGTATAGTCTTAGCAGTGATTTCCAAACTTTGGCCTGTTTTGGCCACCTGAAAGCTTGTTTAAACAGATTGCTGGGCTCTCCCCTCTACCTATCCCATAGTCAGGTTTGGGTCCCAGGTGAGGCTGATGATGTAGGTCTGGGTACCACTAAGAACTTTGAGGTCTAGAAGAAAGATTGAGACTTTATACACAAGTGTGTGCAAAACCAGCCAGAAGGGGCAGCAAGATCTAAACTGTCCAATGCAAAAGGCCTGGTGGACCAGTTCCAAAGAGGAGGGCTTGGTCCTCCAGGAGGTACTGTGTGAATAGCTCTTAAAGAATAGGTGGCCTTTTGAAATGCAAAGCAGCCCTGGGCAGGATGGGGGTGGAGCAAAAGCTAGACCCAGAAGAATCATTTTGTGGCTCCCACGCTGTGACCTGCTAATCACCGTGCCAACTTCATGTCAAGCCTGTCTTTGGGATAAATTACTTAAGAAATCAGGTTTTTAAATGCTCAACTCAGTTGCTGGCTAGAGAGTTGCATCTAATGAGCATCACTTTGGGTGGAATTATTCCACAATGACAGACAAATGCAGGAACAGAAACAGGCTCTGAGCACGTGGGGGTAGGGAAGGCTGCTAATTACTCTCTGATCATTTATCCAGACTAGTCACCAGGCTGTTCACTACTACAGCATCTCACACAGGGAATCAAGTTCCCCCATTCCCTGCTCTCAGCACAATTAGTCCTGCAAATTCACAAACTGCATACAGATGACCTAGGTAGCTGCAGGTTCAATAAAATCTCCATGTTGGCCTGAACCAGGCTCTGGAAATAGATATGTCCAGGCCATGTCACCTCTGGCTTGTAGCCCTGCACTGGTGCTCTCTCAAAGAGACTGTTCCTTTCAGTCTGGTTCTGTAAATTTATACAGAGCTGTCTACCCTGGTGTTGAGTCTCTTTAGGCCTCTGATAAGGCCACTGTCTCTTGCCACCTGGAATGAATATCACAAAGAGGATTCCTTTTTTGTAGAAGGGCATATTTTTGTTGGTATGGTGTTTTTTTTTTAAAAAAGTTAAAGTAGATGCTAGAATTTGTAAACAAGGAGATATCAGAGAAAAGTCTTAATGTTGACTGAGTATGGTGGCTTACTCCTATAATTCCAGGTACTCAGAAGAGCCAGGCGCTGGTGGCTCATGTCTGTATTTCTAGCTACTCAGGAGGCTTGAGCTAAGGATCATTGTTTAAAACCTGCCCTGATGGAGGCATAGAATTCCATTGTGTATATATACCACATTTTCCTGATCCATTCATCTACTGAGGGGCATCTGGATTGGTTCCATATCTTAGCTATGGTAAATAATGCTGCAATAAACATAGTTGTGCTGGTAGCTTTAGTGTGGTCTTGTTTGTGATCATTTGGGTAAATGCCTAAAAGTGGAATTGCTGGGTCATAGGGGAGCTCTATGTAGAGTCTTCTGAGGAACCCCCATACTGCTTTCCAAAGTGGTTGAACAAGTTTACACTCCCACCAACAATGCAGTAGGGTTCCCTTCTGTCCACATCCCCTCCAGCATCTGTTGTTATTAGAGTTCTTGATTATAGCCATTCTAACTGGGGTGAGGTGGTATCTCAGTGTTGTTTTGATTTGCATTTCTTTTATGCCTAGAGAGGTTGAGCAGAAAGAATGACATTGTCCCATTTGTTAGGAAATGGAAAGACTTGGAAAAAATTATATTAAGTAAAGTAAGCCAGGCCCAAAGAAACATAGGTCCCATGGTTTCCCTTATTTGCAATAACTAGTATATGTCTGAGACAAACAGAAAAGGTCAGATAAGTTGATGTTAGGAGAAATGAACCCCAAGATAAGGACTCAAATATTTTTTTGTTTGTTTGTTTTGTTGGTCATGGGGCTTGAAATGTTTTTTTCTTTCTTGAAATTGTTTCTAAAATATTTATAAGGTGATTTCTTTGTTGCTTTGTATGTCCCTCCCCCACGGTATAACCCCTGCTTTCATTGTATTTGATGTTGGTATAATTTGTGGAGGGGAAGGAAAAAACAAATCATTTAAATAGGGATACAGGTGGACCCACTACAACAATGAGATGTACAAGTCGTTATGTCCAAAAACAAACTTTACAACTTTGGCCGGGGGTCGGGGAGGGTGGGGGGGTGAAGATGGGAAGGGATGGGAAGGGGAAACAAAGGAGGAGGCAACAATGCTTGATAAGAAATGTACTCATTACCTTGCTCATGTAATTGTAACCCCTCTGTACAGTATTGTCACAATCAATCAATCAATCAATAAAAAGTATAAATCTCCCTTAGAAACCATCTGTGACTATAATTAGCCAACTCATGTGATGGAGAGAAGAGGACATATCTGGAGAGACAGAGATAAGAGCATCCACCATCATCTTTGTGGAGAGCTAGGTTTGATAGTTCTTGGGGATCCTTTAAGCAACTTACACACTAAATATATGGAGACCTGGAAAAACATAACACACTTCTGCCTCCAAATGTGGTAGGCAATGGAAATTTTGCTCTGGATTATAAGAGTTTACATATATGTTTTTCTTCTATTAGATATGAATAAACTCCTCTAACCAGAAACAAAACAAAACAAAAAACCCTGCCCTGGCAGGAGAGTCCTGAGACTCTCATTTCCAATTAACCACCAGAAAACAGGAAGTGGCAATGTGGCTCAAAGTGGTAGAGCACTAGCCTTGAGCAAAAGAGCTCAGAGATAGCCCCCAGGCCCTGAGTTCAAGCTCTGGAACTAACTAACTAACTAACTAACTAACTAACTAACTAACTATGTGTGTGTGTGTGTATGTGTGTGTATAAAATGATGATCAGAAGGATCATAGTTCAAGGTTAGCTTGGAAAAAAGCAAAATCTCATCTCAACCTATAAAGTTATGCATGTTGTCTTTACCCCAATGTCATGGGAAGTATAAATAGGAGGATTTCGATTCAGGCCAACCTAGACAAAAACTCAAGTCCCTCTTTGTAAAAATAACAAAGCAAAGCAAAGGTTGGGGGTTGGAGGCATGGCTCAAGTGGTAGAGTGTCTACCTAGCAAGTGCAAAGCTCTGAGTTCAAAACTCAGTACTATTTTTTTTAAAAAGCCAGAAGTTACTGTTGGCCTTTCTTTAAAAAAACAAAGAAAAAAGAAAAAAAATTAGATTAAGCATGGTCACCATCTGCTATCATTAGCAGTAGCCTAGGCCTTGTGTTTGGCCACAGGCCAGCTGCAGCTATCTATGTGAGTGTCAACTCCTAGAGGTGAGGAATCTGAATCTGCCACCCAGGCCTGGAGCGGCATTTCCCAGTGTCTCTTGTTTGGGTGTTCAGCCTTTGTGCCTTTGTGCTGTCGTTACATTCACATACCATCTGTCCCATTATTCACTTACAAGTTTTTTGAATCCTTTATTTTCCTAAGCAAATTTATTTAAAACAGAAAACTCAATATCACTATGAAACAATGATTTGAGATACCTAATTATAGCTTTGCCAGTTAGCTAGAATAAATACATAATTTTTTAAACAGAGTATGTCTTTATATAATCTAACAATATTTTCAAAAATAATAGGTCAGGGCTGGCTCAATAGTAGAGCACTTGCCTTGCATGCATGAGGCCCTGGGTTCGATTCCTCAGCACCATACAAGCAGAAAAAAGCCAGAAGTGGCGCCGTACCTCAAGTGGTAGAGTGCTAGCCTTGAGCTGAAGAGCTGAGGGACAGCACCCAGGCCCAGAGCTCAGGCCCTACTCCTGACAATTAAAAAAAAAAGAGAGAGAACAATAATAGGTCAGAGACAGCCCACATTTCTGAGCCAAGGAGTTTAGGGGTCCAATTTTACTAGGAGTATAGCTTAGTGGTAGAATGTACACTCAATGTTCACAAGGCACTGAGTTCCATCTTCAGCACCCAAACTCAAACCAAAACACAAACTTCTTTGCCACAAAGGTCTTCTTCATGCTAACTAGTAACCCCCCACCTACCCACCCCATCACCCCAATACCCTTCTCCCTGATGTGGTCAATGCCAGCCTGCCCTTCCTTCTGGCCCAATTTCAACTCCCTAGATAAGAGTTCTCATCTGACTCCTAAGGGCAAATGACTTCTCTCTCACTCATTACCTACTGCTGTTTCCCTTTATAGGTAGTACGTTCCTGTAGAAGAAGGGATCATATCTCTGCCACCCCAGTGACTGGCAATACTTAGTAAATACTTGTTAAGTAGCAAGTGACACAGGACAACATGTGGTTGATTTCATATCCTTTAGTGCATCTCAAATCCTAAGGCTGGACTCCTGGGAAGAGTTAGATTACTGCCTACCTAGTTGATTCTTTCCTTCTTTCCTTTCTTCCTTCCCTCCTTCCCTCCCTCCCTCTCTTCCTTCCTTTCTTCATTTTTGTACTATTACTGGGGCTTGAACTCAGGACCAGGGAACTCTCCCTAAGCTCTTTCATTCAAAGCTGGCATTCTACCACTTGAACCATAGCTCCACTTTTGGTTTGTTGAGAATCTCTTGGATTTGTTTGTCCGGGCTGGCTTTGAACCTTGATCCTCACATCTGAGCCTCCTGAGTAGCTAGGCATGAGCTACCAGTAGCTGAGTTGATCTCTTTAAATCAAATTTTATTTTAATAAAATTTTTCCAGACATATGACTTCCTTATTTTCCCTGTCTCAAACTCTTTTTCTCTTTTCCTCAATCCCTCATTCTCTCTTGTTCTGTTATGTTTAGCTAAACACAGTGTTACACTCTCTTCTCCCCAAACAGCACTGACCACGTGTTGAGGGAATATGTGGAAATAAAATTTTGCAGGGTTCCAATTCTCTTCTTAAGCAAGAACTGCCAAGATGGGGGATGACTTGTGTGAATTATGTACTTGAATTACTTCTTCCAGGATATAACACAATAAATGGACTGGTAAGCTGGATAAATTCTCTTTTCTCTGGTGGACTTTTTTCTTTACAATAATTATAATGTGTGTTGGTCAGTCCCACAATTATTTGAACAATATTTCTTTCTTACTTATCTACTAGGTAACACTCAACATAATAACTTGGGTCTATCTCTATGGGCCAGAGGCCAAGTTGGACTTCTGCTTGACACCAAATCCTATTAGAGATTATGAGAATGTGATTACATGTTCACATTAAATATTTTACAGCTGCTCTAGCCATCTAGCCAGATCGCTCTCTCCACCTCTATGTAGAAACTGCCCAGTGGCAAAGATGATGGCTACATATCTTGTAAGGAATTGAGAAATAGCTGCTGCCATGAAAAGCTTATAGAACCTTCTGGTCTCTTCTGACTCCCTGGAACACAAGGGCTTCCAGCCATCACTGTACTGGCTTATAGTGAACATGCTAGGCCTGACAATTAGGAAAGGCCACCCAGTTTCCTGATCTGTATTTCAGGGTAATTTGCCTTCTACCTGGGGACAGGTTTGAAAGTGGCTGCTAACTCCTGCACTCAGCTTGCTGCATGGCCAGATGAAGAGGACCTAAGGGCCTTTCATGCTACCCATAGCCCTCAAGACTGGCCAGCCTTCCCCCCAAGATTTTGGTTCTCTTCATTTACTCCCAGGGATGATGTGCAGGTGCTGGAGTCCTGCTTCTCTCCATTGGGTCTCTGCCTTCCCCTGACTCTGGAGCCTGACTCTGGCATGATTTGACTGGATATGACTAGAACTCCCCAGTCCATGGCTTAACATGGGTGGTTCCATCAGGGAGGCCTGGACTAGCTTTTCATCTCTGACTTCCGTTAGCTGTGAAACTTTGGGGCAAAGCATTTAGCATCTCTGGCTTCTAGTTTTCTTATTCACCTCTCTTCTAGAATAGAAGTCAAGTAGAATAAGGCATGTAAAGCACTTAGTGGGTCTTACAGTAAGTGTAGAAAAAATCAAAAACTTGACCACAATAAAGCAAACCAAGTCAGAGGTTGTGTTGTATTGGAAAAGGGCACAGGCTTTAGAATGAGACCCTGGGCATTGAACTCAGTGCCAGGGCACTCTCCTTTAGGTATTTCATACAAGACTGGCATTCTACCACTGGGCATTCTAATCCTATGCTGTCTCTTACTATATGTCCTTGAGCAAGTCACTTTACTTCTCTGTGTCTTAGTTTCCTTGTCTATACATTAAGAGTGATGGTAGAGTACTCATCACCCAATCAGTGTGTTACATACTTGAGTGCCACTGTTCTTGATTACTATTCTATTTATTCTAGAAATTACTTCAGGACAGACCTTCCAGTAGTAAGGATGGGGTTATGGCCTGATCAAGTTATGTCTTGATCATAAATGAAAATGCACTTAATTTGCTTACTCTACTGTGCATCACAGCTTAGCAACACAGCACCCAGTAGAGTATTGATTATGTGTCCTGATGAATGCATGACTGAATGGCACCTTAGCATTGTAGAGAATCCAATATTGTGAATTGTCAATCCAGGAAAAGATAAAAATTAAAAATGCGAAATATAGTTTCCACTGAATGTGCAATGCTTGTCATACCATTGTAAAGTCAAAAAATCATTTAAATCACTCAAACTGGGGACTGTCTCTATTTGTAAGTTGATTTCACCATATAGAGATTTTCTTCACTGGTATTTGATGTTATTACTTCTATCCATTTTATTATCTACTAGTTCTATCTAGTATAATTTAACATAAAAGCATTATTTTTGTTGGTTTTTGGTTCTATTCACGAGAACTATAATTTCCTTTGAAACATAAAATTTTCTACATGTTCAAATAAAACAGGCAGTCTATCTGTTCCATGCCTAGGGCTCTCCTTGCTGGAGCTTTGTCTGTCCCACCATAATCTGCTCAAATTGTTTATTGGACCTGCGGTATACCCATTACCTATACCTTCTCCCTACCTCTCTCTTTATATAACCCATATTTCCTGGACCCTCCTTGAATTACTTTACTATTTTGATGGTTGCTAGTAGTAGTTTCTTGAGAAAATGTGAATGAGAGGCATAACTTTAGGATTATAAGGATGAAAATACTTTATTCTGCTCTTAGACATGACTGATAATTTGGGTATGGAATTTTAAAAATCAGAAAATTTCCCTCAGATTTCCTAGGGTCACTCATCTTCAGAGTTCCCACTGTTATTGATAAATCTGTGGTCACTGTATATGTAACATCTCCCCTTCTGAACTTTCCAGGAAAATGGTTGGCTTTGCGAAAGTTAGCAAGCTGGTCACTTGCAATCCAGAAACCCATTGCCCCCAGCAATGGGAAATATGCTGTACAATTCTATACCCTATCAGTTCGATTTGCAGCCTGTTGAGATAATTCTTCAATTTTCTTATTGCTTTCTCATATATATCTTTAATGCATCTCCTTTCTATTTATGAAGATTGTATTTCAACTCTTTAAAATGTTGAATACCTTCCTTCCTTCCTTCTTTCCTTCCTTCCATTTCCTTCCTTCCTCCCCCCTTCCTCCTTCCCATCTTCCCTTCCTTCCTCCCTTTTTCCCTCCCTTCCCTTCTGTTCCCTCCCTTCCCTCCCTTCCCTCCTCTTCCTTTCTCTCCTCTCTCTCTCTCTCTCTCTCTCTCTCTCTCTCTCTCTCTCTCTCTCTCTCTCTCTCTCTCTCTCTCTCTCTCTCTCTCTCTCTCTCTCTCTCTCTCCTTTCTTTTTATATGCCTTTTGCGGGGCTTGAATTCAGGGCCTGGCCACTGTTTCTGAATATTTTTGTCCAGAGTAGGACTTTACTACATGAGCCACAGCTTCTAGCTTTCGGGGTTCTTAATGAAGATAAGAGTCTCATGGACTTTTCTGCTAGTCTGGCATTGAATCACAATCCTCAGATCTCACCTCCTGAGTAGCTAGGATTCCAGGTAGAAGCCACCAGTGCTCAGCTAATAGTTTTTTCTTATTCGCTGATTTATTCTCCATCTGTACATGTTCTATAAAGATAGTGATATCTTTCTCCAATATCTTGATGTATTATCATGTCTTTTCTCTTGAAGCTGCCCCTGTTCATGACATTGTTATTGTTTCCTTCATGTTTTTTATTTCCCTTTTTCTTCTACTTGTTTGATCTCTTTCTTACTTGTTGGAAGTTTGGCTTGTATGTCTGATGATCCTCTGTGGTCCATTCATATTTGGAAGTAAGACTGCAGCTTCTGACTGTCTCTGCAGGACAGTGACCCATGTGTTTTGTGGATTTTCCACCAAAGGCAATGACTATGATAGTTCTCTTGGTTTTTCCAAAGAATTTATCTTTCTAATCTCCATCCTTACAGAGAAAATATAAGGCTGTGGTTTGGAAATAGCTTTTTTAAAAAATTAAGTTTATAATATCTCTGTTTTCAGTGTAGTAATTCTGCTCTGCTTCTCCTAGGCCTTGCATCTAGAATCTAGGGCATTTACATTGATCTCTCTTGAAGGAGCAAGGCTCTGATCTCTGCTGAGGTGAAGGGGCAGGGAGCTTGTTTGTGTGTGATGAAAAATCACAAGGTCTGCTATGACTGATTCCATATCACACAGACTTATTTTCATCCATATTCTGTACACTGGCCTCCCCCTGGCCTTCAATGACCTCATACCTCCTGCTCCTGGAGTTATCCATGGCTCTGTTTTGGAAGCAGAATCAACCAGCAGGAGTTTTCTCCTACAGCTCTGTCCATTCACGTGTCTATTAGCATCTCTTGATGGCTATTGTCTCTTAACTTTCTTGTCCTTGTGAGTTTCTTCTTCTTCTTATTATTTGTTTTCAATTGTTACCCTTATTACAGAGGGACTTTCGGGTAATGGAGAAGAGATAGAGGTTGTAGACCATCACAAGCTTCTCTTCAACAGCATTTGATGTGATTTTCTGTTCCTTCCATCCTGAAGTGCTCTCTCTCTCCTCTCTCTTTCTCTCTTTTTCAATCCTCAGCTTTAAAAATATCATACTTTCTGGCTGGAATGTGGCTTGGTGGTAGAGTACTTGCCTTGCATACATGAATCCCTGGATTCGATACCTCAGTACCATGTAAACAGAAAAAGCCGGAAGTGGTGCTGTGGCTCAAGTGGTAGAGTGCTAGCCTTGAGCTGAAGAACTAAGGGACAGCACCCAGGCCTAGTGTTCAAGCCCCACCAACGGACAAAAACAAAACAAACAAATGAGTCATACTTTCTGATATATCTGCCCTTTTTGGTCATTCACTCTCCTTTTCTGTTTCTCCTTCTGAGGTTTTAGTTTAGATGTCAAATACTCAAAATATATGACATCTGACCCTGGTCTCCACTGAAGTTAGGTTAGCTCCTCTTGTTCATGCTCTCCTAGACCTCTCAGTTTTTCCTGTAGCTCATCACATTACATTCCTGATCAATGCTCTCTCCCTGGGTAGAGTCCCTTTTGCTAGTATACAACAGTGATCTCAGCCTGAACAGAGTATACATTAGGAATGCAAAAGATACACATACAGGAATATATGATCACAGGAATAGATGATCACAGGAATCTAAGAAAGAGTGCTGGAGTGAAATAAGGAAGTACCAGACTTGTCCATGTACTTGCTGTGGCCTTTGTCCCATCAAAAAGCCTTTGGTAAAAGCCTTAACTTTTCTGAAACTCAGTGCTGTGTCTATGCTATGGTGTCATTAATCCCAGTCCTTCCTACACCACTAGGTTGTGCTGATTAAAATAAAAAATAAAATAAAAAAAAGGAAAGAAACAACAGGGCTAGTTGTGCAGCTCAGTTACAGAGTGCTTACCTAGCATGAGTTCAATACCTTGGGTTCAATACCTAGCCCTGCAAAAAAAAAAAAAAAAAAGAAAGAAAGAAAGAGAAAAAGCCCTGTACAATGTAAGGGATTATCATTGTCACAGTAAACTCTGCTACACAGAAAACTAAGCATGAGAGATTCAGAAAATGGAACGGCAGGCTCAGGTTTTCGAATCTCAGGATTCTTTACAATACATTTCCTTTCTTAAAGTGAAATCCCACTAAGCCTTTTCTGTGTTCTTTAATACTAAGCAATAGAACTCTCGAGACCACCTGGGGTCTTTTCTTTCACCTCAACCAAAGCTGGTTTCTGAAGCAGAGTGTGCTTAGGGGATCATGGCTTTAACTTAATGTAATTCATTACAAAAACAAGACCAAGGAAAATGTCAAAAGCATTTATAAACATACAGGTATGCAACAGAGAGCTTCAAGGAACAGGTGTGGTCCAGATCACCTGGGCCACAGATCTTTCTCTGTTTATTCATTTTATCATCTGTGTCCAATGGGAAGAGGAGGAAACATTTAGAAAATCCCAGTTTTGGAAGCATAAGGTAGACCAAAGTCTCATTCCCTGTCATATACTCTACTAGGAAGAGACTAGCATTGGAAGGGACCAGCTTTTCTTGGCTGTTTGATGAACATGCTCTTCACCACAGTCATTTCCAGAGCACTTGGACTCCAGAACAGGAAGTTATGTGGCAGGTGGGGAAAGTAGTGGACTCCGTTTGATAGAGTGGAGTTCAAGTTCAAACTCTACCTCTAAATAAATGAGGCAAATTAAATGATTATTTTGGTGTGTTTGTATTAGAAATGTCACTTCTATATCCTGCTCATGGGACTGAAAATTGCAAGCATTTCTGAGATTTTTCATAGTAATATACAATGTTATACAATGTTCACTAAGTGAGTATTCATAATTTGCCAGAAGACTTGTAGTATTAGCATTCAGATTATTTCCAAATTTTCACAAACAATGCCATGATAAGCCTGCAACTTTTTCTTTATTGATATGATTAATTTCTTTACAGAGGCTCTCACACGTTGAATGTTTTACGGTTCAGGGCTGCACCGATTTACAATGCAATGAATAATATGCTTGGGTACAGTTCTCCTGAAGCCTCTATGAACTGAGTATCAGTTGGGGAATTCTAACTTATTAGGTTAAAAGAAGTTGATGGTGATTTAAGAATCACCATCATTATTGATGAATGTATTTCATGTATGTTTCTATCATACCATACATGTTTGAAACATGCCTACATATGTGCTGTAGCCACGGTCCAGACAAGCATAATTCTTTTTCCCCAAAGCATATAGACTTTAATTTTGTATCTGTCTGTCTGTCTTATTTACCTATCCATCCAGCTATGTAGACACTGACACATATTTATATCTGTATCTTGATATATATTGATCTCCATATTTAATGTTGATAGCTTTCCAATCTATTGTTTTCCTTCCTGTTTTGATAAGTTTTATAAGACATATGGAAATGTCAAATATTCATGTCAACATTTGACAGTCTTTTTTCTCTGTGATTTATTTAACAACTTTTAAGCACAGAAGTCCTTCTCCAAGCCAGAGATACACAAATATTGGGTTTTAACCTCTTTTAGTTTGACTTTTAAATGTTTACCTCTTTCCTCCATCTGGAATTTATTTTGGCACATGGTAGGAGGTGCAGTCTGAATCAGAAGCTGAAAACTCAAATTCCTCTAGGGTCCAGACCAGTAAGAATTTTAGTCTTCTACCTTTTCAAAGACAGGAGCCAGAAACCTATAGTTTTATGGGAATCATCCACTTTGCACACAGAAGGCCAAGACTGCAGGTTGAAAGGCTTTCCTGTGTCTCTTTGCTATATCTGTCCCATCAAACGCCACTCTGCAGCCTCTGGTTTGAGCTGGGGTTTTCCCAAGCGATTCCAACAATAAATTATTGACTAAGCCACCTCTTCTCCATTTGTGATTCTTCCTTTCTCAAATATTAAATTTTTACATATCACTGGGAATATTTATAGACAGTTTTATGTCATCAATCTGCTTGACTCCTATTCTCTTTTAATTAATTCAGATTTATGATATGTTAAGGTCTTTAATGTCGAGTACCCTTTCATTATTCTTTCTGTTGGGACTTCTTCCACGCTCCATCTGTTTATTATTCCACACAAAGTCTTAAACCATTCAGTCAAAGCTTTCCAATTCCCCTTAGGATTCTCTCTGGCATCCTATTAAGGCCCTAAATTGGCATATTTAGTGTATTTTTCCTTTCCAATCTAGGAACATGTTCTGTTTCCTAATTATGTATATCCCATTCTGCACTTCGCAATAAAAAAAACCCTGGGTCACTAAGATGATGTATTAATTTTTATAAATTTTCTTACACTAGAACATTTTTCTAGTATATTTCTCTCATAAGAGAATTTTTTTAGGTATATGGAAAATCTACTGACTTTTCTGTTTTTGGTGGTGAGTTCGAGACTGGAACTCTGCCATGTAAGCCACACCTTTACTTCTGGCTTTTTGTTGGTTAACTGGAGATAAGAGTCTCATAGACTTGTCTGTCTGGGCTGGCTGTGAACTGTGATCCTCAGATCTCATCCTACTGAGTAGATAGGATTATAGGTGTGAGCCACCAGTGTCCAGCAATATCTGCTAATAAATAATACAAAAATATAGTAAATAATATAGATTTTTACTTGGTGTCCTTATGCTTGCTAGGAATACAAACATATCCTTTATCTCAGTCTTTCTTTGCTGCTTGGCCTTTCATTGGCTGAAGCTTCTAAAACAATGCCAGCTAGTAAATATATCACATTTTATCAGTGATTTTAGACAAAACCTTCTAACATTTATCCAGGAAGTATACTGGTCTGTTCCCTCTTTGTATGAGTGCTTATTAATTGTACAAAGGGGTTTTACTATGACATTTTCATACATGCATATAATGTACTTTGATCAAATCTACCTCTTCCATTACTTTTCGTTCTCTCTCCTCTTTCCCTTTTAAAAACAATTTAATGGATTTTATTATTGCATTACATACATGTGTATGAAATGCTTTGATCATATCCAAACTCCTCTTTTCACCTTCTCCAGTGCTTCTGGATCCCACCACTAAATGGTGCTGTTTTATACTCTAATATTGTCCTTTGACTAGAAATCAATGTTCTCTATGCTGTTTCTCTGCTTTTTTTTTCCTTTAGTTTTTTTTATATGACTCAGCATCATCATCAGATGTGTTTGCATCTTGCTTAGGCATAAAACATAGATCTCAGTATAGAACACAGTGCATTCAAAAAGCATAGGAAGCTTGCAAAGTAAGAGTGATCCAGATAAACCTGGGATTGCATTCAGGATGTGAACTTCTACCCAACTCTCTGCCTCATGAGGACAAGGTAGGCAATAATCCTGGCTGCAAAAGTTGGTTAGGAGAATCAAAATATGTGCACACTGTTCCTGTTCTTGGCACCTAGAAAAAGCTCACACACGTTCCTTTCTTCCTCTCCCACTTCACAGAGATAACACTGTGCAAACACTGCCCCCAAGCACATCTTGCATTTCTAGGCTTGAGAAAATTCAAATTCTATTTGTGAAAGACACTAACCTGACCTTGCAACCTGAACTAGACTCTTTTGGCCTATGACACAAACTAAACAAAAAGAATCAGGCCGACATGGAATATGAACCAGGACTGACACAAACGGTGCTTCCATTAGCCCAGAACTTAAGTGTGTTCAGATAAAGCCAGGGACAAGCAGCTACTCAAACTGAAACCAGATGCTCACAAGAGTTCTGGCTCACACATTCTTATAACCCTTCACATCACACTCATTGTCCTGTCATGTCCATAGAAGGCCTTCTGCTCTGTTTAAGACAGCAGATACAAACTCCAACTTCTGTCAAATGTGCTATCACTAAACCCCAGCTTGGTGTTGAAGGAGCCCTTTCCCAAGCAGAGATCCTGTCCTTTCTCTTCACCTCAGAGAAGCGTTAGGGGATGATGATAAATATCCTCCATCATGGCATCTTCACAGCATGGGCTGAACATCTTTGGCGTGATAGGAAAGGGAACTTTGGGGGACTCAGGAAGCAGGTGTTGACTAGGGAGAGCCCAGGAGTGAAAGCCCAGTATAGATGAAGTGGGGTATGTTCAATTAGACTGGCTTAGATTCAAGTCCTGGCTCAGCTCTAACTCAATGAGTGGCTTTGGGTAAGTTTGTTCATTTCTCTCAACTGTGTTTCTCCCTCTAAACAAAGAAAATAATGTGGCACCTCCCAGGACCTAGTGAGCACTCACAATATTAGTGACCACTGCTGCCAATGACAGCAAAAGAACACTTGCACCTCCCAGGGCAATTTTTTACAAATATTATACTTTATCCCCAGAATGATTCCGTTGGCATGGGCACTAATATCCTCGTCATTTTTCAGATAAGGAAACTGCAGCACTGATAGGTCCAAGCCCTCTTTGCTAATAAATGGTGACACATCCATTTTCTTTCTTTCTTTCTTTCTTTCTTTCTTTTTTTTTTTTTGTCAGTCGTGGGGCCTGAACTCTGGGCCTGGGCGCTGTCCCTCAGCTCTTCAGCTCAAGGCTAGCACTCTGCCACTTGAGCCACAGCACCACTTCTGGCTTTTTTTCTTTTTGCTTATGTGGTGCTGAGGAATTGAACCCAAGGTCTCATGCATGCAAAGCAAGCACTCTACCACTGAGCCACCTTCCCAGCCCTCACATCCACTTTCTTTGGCTACTAAGCGATGTGGTCCTTTTTACTGCATCACTGTACAATTTCTGTTTCAGGACTGAGTGTGGCATTCCTATATGACGGTCTTCTTCTAAAAAGCACTGCCAACCTTGCCAGCAGCTAGAACCTACCTGTCTCCATCTCCCTCCTGCACTATCAGATCTGTCCTCTTAGCCACTGCCCTTTGCCTCCCTCTTCTCCTCTCCCAGAGCTTATCCTCTTGCCTCTGTCCTCCCCCACAGGCCTCTCCCCCCTCTCATTAGTCATCTCCCCTGGATTCATTCCCACCACTGACAACATGTTCAAGACTCCCCCACCTTCCATAAACCTTTCCTTGAACCTGCCTCCTCCTCAGGTTACGCCCATCTGTCTCTTTGCCTGCACCATCGAGAAGGAACCATTTCTTCTCTTTACCTCCATACTCTGCTGAACTCTTGGTAACCCTGCTTCTGCCTCACCAGGGGTGGAAACCGCTCTGCTTGAGGGTGTCCAGAATGTCCTAATGGCCAACTCCAGCAGCTTCTTTGTGATCATCCTTGTCCTTGAAAAGAATATTTGCTGGCCATGCTTGTTTTTAAGGAGTTAAATGGTTTATGGAAAACAACGAGGATGATGCTTAGACATAATATACTAGATAGAATACACTGAATCAATAGCACCTAGTTAATAGTACCAACTTTGTCAAGTAGTTCCAGAGAGGCTGAGAGGACTTTGTAGAAACAGAAAAGTTCTGAAACTAGAATGGGGACATTTAAGACGTTCCCTATGGAATCTGAGGAAAGTCAAATTTATTAGAACAAATAAAAATGCCTTGGAATGTTCTAGAATCAACATGTATCCTTGTTATGGATTGAATTGTGTCCCACTACACAATTCTTATGCCAAAGCCCAGATCCCCAGCATGAATGTATTTGGAGATAGGGCCTGGAAGGAAGTATAAAATGTAAAGTGGGTCTTAATCTGCCAGAACTGGTTTCTTTCTGAGAATGCTCTCCCTACTAAGTGTATAGAGAAAAGTCATGAGCAGGCAAAGCAAGAAGGCAGACACCTTCAATGTAGGAAGGAAAGCAACACAGAAAACAATTCTGCCAACAGCATGATCATGGATGTCTTGTCCCCAGAACTAAGAAATACATTCCCATCCAAAGCTACCAGACCATTGCATTTCATTATGGCATCCCCTCTCTTTGTTTTTCCTTGGAGGGTCACTCTGTCCTTATTCATAACTTTGCTTTCTATGGCTTCAGTTGTCTGCAGCCAACTGTGGTTAATAAAAGATGTGTGCACAATTTTGAAGTGGCCTGTAACTACATGATTTTTTAGGGTATAATATAGCACTTTGATATATGTATACACGGGTTAATGAAAGATCAGGGTGATTTACATGTCACTTCAAATATCTATCCCTTCCTTGTGGTAAGAACATTAAAAATCTTCTAGGGATAGAAGGAGAAGGAGAGAGGGAAAAAGGAGGGATGGGGGGAGGAGAAGGAAGAGAGAATGACCTAATTCATATTAGTTATAACTGCTAATTTTATTCACCATTTTAACCATCATTGCCTAATTTTAAAATTAAGCTCTATCACAGGTATACATGTGTAGCACACATCTGTGGCTTCAGCTATCCACTGGGGTATTGGAAAATGCCTCCATAGTCAAAGAGACACAGTTACCCATTCTTTCTGGATTCCCATCTCTGTTGTGGCCGAGTTGCTCAGGACACATGTTTGCTGCTTTTCAGCTCCCTCAGCATCTGCTCAATCTCAGCACCCCCTTTTTTTTTTACTATAGTCCCCCCACCCTCAGCCCCAATCCTGCTCCTATGGGATCACACACCAACCACAGCCTATGGCATTGTCTCTGAAAGGGTCATTTCTCCCCCTTGATGTAGGCTCTTTGAGGACAAGGCTTCTATGTTACTTACTGCACAATTTCCAGCACCTAACCACGTAGATGTTTATCAAATGATGAATAATTAAGAGTTCCCACCATGAGCTGTGTGCTCAAGAATCACTGTAAGATTCTCTGAAGTTGATTTGATTCCTGATTATAGGGGACTTTGGGGGAGGTTACAGCTTATCCAAAACACCACCACTGACTCATCAATGCAGCCAAGAATTCAAGCCCAGATGTGGCTGACTCCAAATCTTCCTCTGTACCACACCATCTCTGGTGAAACTCTGCCCCTAACTGTCCTTCTGCCTCTTGACAACTTCAGCTGTCGGCCACCTGTGCCTTCACTGGCTGGGGCCAGGTTATGCCTAAGAGGTATACAGGGCAGACAGGCCACCCCTTTAAAGCTGTCCTACATGTCGGTGACATGTACGAAGGGATAGAGGAAAGGTACTGATGGCTCTCACGGTGCTGTTCTGGCAGCAGAATCAGCTGGGTGGGGAAGAGAAGTGATTTAGCTAGAGAAAAGAGCTATCAGAAAATTCAATCAACAATCGTAAAAAAAAATCAAACCATTACTGATGAAGTGTCTTCCACTGAAAACTCCATCAGAACAGGGTGTGGGGAAGGCTTCCTTCAGCTGAAGTAAAACAAAACGACAGGATCTGTTCAACAAGACAGAGGAACCCCATGCATGGCAGAAGGCAGGCACACTATGAGCATAGAGGGCACAATGGCTTATCCCTAACATCCTATCTCTTATCTTCATGATGCTCTGAATATGGGAATGGATAGGACAGACATGGACATCACCACATTAGAAACACTGATGCAGACCTGGCCACAGACACAGGACAAAGAGCATGCGCACCAGATTGCTAACCTATCCATGAGGTCCTAGCTGGTGGCACTTGATCTATCAGCCTCCGTTAATTTATTTCTAAGGTGGAAACAGGCATACCCTAACTGTGGGATTGCATGGCAAGTGATAATGTACTGGATACAGGGTCTGGAGAAGAACCAGTGTTCCATCAACAGACTGGTATACTTACCATCCTGGCTCGGCCACTTGCTAGCTGTGTGACTCTGGATACATCCTATAAATTAGGTTTCCTCATATTTAAAAAAAAGAGTAAATATAAGGTTTGTAAAGGCTTCTGGCATTACAGAGCTCAAAGTGGTAAAAATGGTCAGGCATTGGTGGCATGTGCCTATAATCCTAGCTACTCAGGAGGCTTAGATTTGATGGTTCAAAGCCAGCTCAGGCAGGGAAGTCTGTGAGACTCATCTCCAATTACCTAACCAAGAGCCAGAAGTAGACCCGTGGCCCAAGCGGTAGAGTACCAGTCTTGAAGAAAAAAGCTAAGGGATAACACCCTAAGTTCAAGGCCCAGCACCAGCAAGTGGTGGCAAAAATAATAGCCAAATGTGAGTGGAAGCTCATGGTGGCTGTGGATGGAAGTGGAGGCTGAAAGGTTGGGATGGGGTGTCTTGGAACATCTGGCTTCTTACCACCCACACATTCTTTTAGTCCCTCTCTCCTAAGTCCGATCTTACTAGCTCCCTTACCAGCCACATGCCTCCACTCACTCGCCAAAATGACCCCTTCCTCCCTCTGTTCCTGTTTGAGTGTCTTCCCTTAGAAATTGTCTTAACCCCTTGGGGCTGGCCAATAATCTTCAAGGTGTATAGCTCAAATCTATTCACTCAACTCTACTCTGAGACCTCCACCTTGGTTCAGACCAGCATTAGCCCTGTCTACACAGCTGGAAGAGTCTCCCAATACCACTCTCTGCTTTTATTATGGGCATAAAGATTGAAATACGTACATCAGAGTAAGTGATCCCAAGTTTCCTGCACTGTTCTTGGGATTAATGGAAAAACCAATCAGAATCCTTCACGTGCCATGTTTGGCCCAGCATAGATTGGCTTCTTGTTACCACTCCAGGCCACCCTGAAACTCCTGGCCCAGAAGCCTACATTAGGCCTCTTGGTAATTCTCTAGAGTACCCTCTTTATTTATATAACATGTTGACTACTTATGATCATGGACTGTTCTACATGGATGTCATGATTGTATTTGAGGTTAAGAATTGATCTCAAGCTGTCAAACATGTCCATAAATATCCCCTGGTTAGGAAGCTTGGCTATTTTAGATGCCACTGATGCTGGATATCTGCTCAGGACATGATATGTAAAAATGCAGTTAGAAACCACTGGTTGAATAAGTAGATACACAAATTGTGTCTAGGTCTCTCTGTAACCCACTGTCTCCTGCTCTGATTTTGCTCCTTCAATCTGCTCATCTTAAAGCATCATGCTAGGTGCTCCAAGGCTTACAGATGAAAGTCCTTGGGTGATGGAAAGAGATTGAACTAAGCCATTTCCCTCCTTACCAGTGAGGTGGGTGATTCTCTATCTCTCAGCTTCACTCCAACCCATGAGAAGTATTGTGGAAAGAATTGTGTCTGCCTTATGGTCATTTCCTAATGCCCAGCCCAGAATCTCACTCACAGGAAAAGGGTCTTTGCTGAACCACACAGTCTTAACAAAGTCTGTGTAGCCAGCTTCCTACCCCATATAGGAATCAGAATTCTGCTGGAATGCTGACGTAGCAAGCTAAAAATATTCATGTTCGGGTTTCCTTAGACTTCTGAGTGTCCAAATGGTACAATTCTGCCAAAGAAATGTAAGCTAATGGTTTGGGAAGAAACTTGGTTTTCCTACATCGTTCACTTTTCTTACTTGACACAAAGATGAAATCCTGGAGACACAGCAGTTAACTTGTAGAGGTAGAAAGTATGAGTAAAACATCCCAGAGCAGGGATGGCAGAATGCAGCTGGGGTGGGGGGAGGGAAAGATGCTGGTTTCTGATATAACTCTTAGAGTACTGTCCTGGGCCTGGAAGGACACTCCCTGGGCTGAGAGGGAGCAGGAGGACAACAAAACCTTACTGAAATGTTGCTCTCCACACACAAATCTCCTACAGGGAGACAAGCTTTTACTGCTTGGCACACACTGTTTTTCCTTCTTTCCTGCTTTTAGGTTCCCAGTAGGGAATTCAGAAGAGTGAGTAGTCCAAGATAAGATGACCAGGAAGCAGGGGTGAGGGAAAGCAGGGGGGGTGGGGGGGTGGGGGGGGGAGGGGGGGAAGAGGGGCTAGTGGTGACCTTTGCCCTTCATTGAGCATAAACAGCTGCTGTGGCCAACAGAGCTGGTTTTGAGTCTGCAGAGGTAGCACTCAGATATTCCTAGCTCCTTCTTCTGAACAGCTTTTTGGCCACTGTCTGTCTCCAATGTGCTGACTTGAGTTCTCCCTTGGCCTACAATTTCATCCTACTTATACCAGATTGCTCTGAATAAATCACCGTATCAGGGAGAGAGGGATTCACAGGGCCCTTTTCCAAAGCAGTGTTTCCCTTAGAAAATTCACAAAGTGATGCCGACGTCATTTACACCAAGGTTAATTTATCACCAAGAGAACCTGCTTCTGCATGGCTGTATCTCTACCTTATAGAATAATTCAGAAAAAGAGGATAAGGGAAGTGGTGGGTGTAGGGGCTTATTAAAAACTGAAAACTACTTCTCAACCTCAGTTGCTGCTTTGGCTTTTAGACAAATTACAGATTACAATGGCCAGGGCTTTTCTCTCCAGAGCCTTATAAATGTATACAGAGGCCAATGCCCAATGGAGGGAAATAAAGCAACAGCCCTTCCCAGTAGGCTTTGAAAAATCATGGACACAATTGGGTTGACCCACGGAAAGATGATGCTTAGGTGCAAGTGTTTAGAGATACCTAAGAATAAAGAGGAATGGATCGCAGAGAAAGCAAATGAAAAGATCACTGGCATCACTGCCCTTACTTCTCTCATTCCATCCTTGTTGTTTTCCTGATGACCCTACAAAGTTAACTCCCACGGATCTCCTCTGAACACCTAAGTTCTGGGCCTCAGGGGAAAAAAACCCAACAGTCTGGCACTGGTTATTTTACTCAAAACCCTGCCATGATAACCACTGCCAACAGAAAGTTGTTTTTGCTTAGCGAGGTGTTCAAGCCTCTCCTACATAGCTCACTTCTCCATGTCAGGGCACCCTGTACTCTGGCCACAGAGAATTATGGGGTCTTTGTGGCTAGTTCTTAATTTTACACCCATCTACCTTTTTTGCTCATGGCATTCCCAATACCTAAAATGCTTTCTTTCTACTAGCCCTCCCATTTTCCTTCTTTCATTGTGGAAACTCGGTCCTCTCTTTAAGGTCTAGAGCAAACATCACTCCATCCAAACAGCTCTTCACCCCATCCAAATGGATAATCCCTCCCTTCCCTCTTGCCCTGTTGGTACTCTGACCAGGATAGGCTTTCTTTGTTCCAAATTTTCTTTGGCTTAGAGGCAATTACTATATAAAACTTCCATTTCCCTTAATCGAGACCATCAGCTACATGTACTAGGAGCAATGGCATACCTTCCCTGTGTCCTCAGCATGGAAAAGGGCAAGGGTGCAATGTTGCTGGATAAAGGAAAGATGGATAGAAGGGGGGGAAAAAGCAGCTAAATATGCTCCTAGTCCCTGGACATAGGACATATTGATTTCCTTTGGCTGATTAGACAGTAAACAAGCAGATTCTTTTGTTTTCAATTAGCACCAGTGAGACCAGAGCACGTTTCTCATAAAAACTCCCAGTCCCTATGTTTTCTAACAATGATTCTCATATTTCTTCTCTGGGTTTCTAAATCCAAATAGGGCAACTTTGTTATTTTCCAGCGTGGCTTGTGTGGCTGCAATGTCAGGCTGATCTGTCCTTTTATACTAAATGAAAAGATAAGATGCTATCTAGAACACTGTAATACTAATTTGTTAGGTCTTGGGATTGCAAGAAATTTGTACGAAGTTATCTTTATTTCAAAAGTTTTGGATGCTGTAAGATTTTCTTTATGGTCTTTTTAAATAACTTCTCAAGAAAACTTCCTGGGGTGATGTATGATGATTATTTAAAATTGGAGGTAAGTTAACAAAGAAGAAATTACGTCCCATAGCAACTAACAGAATTAAAATATTTAATAGTAGCTATGGCAGTGAGTCACTGTGGTACAGTGGAAACCTCACAAGAGGTAGAATTTCTGACCTAGCTTTGGGCTTTCTTGACTATGGACAAGTCAACTAAACTCTGACCCTAGACTTCTTTATCTATAAATTACAGACCAAAATATTTCAAGGTATGTTGGGCACTGGTACCTCATGTTTGTAATCCTAGATACTCAGGAGGCTAAGATCTGAGGATCATCATTCAAAGCCAGTCCAGTTAGGAAAGTCTGTGAGACTCTAGTCTCCAATTAACTATTTTAAAAAAGCCACAAGTGGAGCTATGATTCAAGTGGTAGAGGGCTAATCTTGAGCAAAAAAGCTAAAGGATAATAACAACAGATGATGAAGGGGATGTGGCTAGAAGGGAACCCTACTGCATTGTTGGTGGGAGTGTAAACTTATTCAATCACTTTGGAAAGTAGTATGGATTTCTCAAAAGACTCCACATAAAGCTTCCCTATGACCCAGCAATCCCACTTTTGGGCATCTACTCAAATGATCACAAATAAGACCATACTAAAGTTACCATCACAACTATGTTTATTGCAGCATTATTTACCATAGCTAAGATATGGAACCAATCCAGATGCCCCTCAGTAGATTAATGGATCAAGAAAATGTGCTATATCTATATCTATATATCTATACTATATATATTATACACACACACACACACACACACACACACACACACACACACACACACACACACACACATTGGAATTCTATGCCTCCATCAGAAAGAATGACATAGCCCCATTTGTTAGGAAATGGAAAGACTTGGAGAAAATTATATTCAGTGAAGTAAGCCAGGCCCAAAGAAACATAGGTCCCATGGTTTCCCTTATTTGCAATATCTAGTATATGCATGAGTCAAGCGGAAAAGGTCAGATAACGTGATGTCAGGAAAATGAACCCTTAGATATGTATTTTAATGTTTTTTTTCTTTCATGCATGTGTTTCTAACGCATTTATAAGATTATCTCTTTGTTGCTTTGTATGTCCCTCCCCCACAGTATAACCCCTGCTTTCACTATATTTGATGTCAGTATAACTTGAGGAGGAGATGGGGAAAAACCAGTTGTTTAAGGATACAGGTGGACCTGTTGCAACAATGAGAAGTACAAGTTGTCATGTCCAAAACGAGCTTTACAACGTCGGTGCGGGGGGGGGGGGGAATGGGGGGGAAGGAGAAGGATTGGGATTGGGGGGAGGGGGGAGGCTGGGAAGGGACGTGAAGGGTAAACAAAAGGAGGAGGCTGCAATGCTTGGTAAGAAATGTACGCATTATCCTGCCCATGTAATTGTAACCCCTCTGTACAGTATGTTCACAAATAAAATTTTAAAAAAAATGAACCCCAAGATAGGGACACAAGTGGTTTTTTTCTTCCTTGCTATTGTTTTTTACGTATTTATAATGTACTATGTGATTTTCTTTTGTTCCTTTGTATGTCCCTCCCCCACAGTATAACCCCTGTTTTCACTGTATTTGATGTTGGTATAATTTGGGGAGGGAAATGGAAAAAACAAAATGTTTAACTAGGGATACAGACTGACCGATTGCAACTATGAGATGTACAAGACGCTATGTCAAAAAAACGAACTTTACAATTTAGGCAGGGTTGGGGGGGGGCGTGTAGTTGAGGAGATGGGAGGGACTATGGTAGAGGAAAAACAAAGGAGGAGGCAACAATGCTGGATTAAAAATGTACTCATTACCTTGCTCATGTAACTGTAACCCCTCTGTACAGTATTTTCACAATTAAAAAAAAAGCGAAGGGACAGTGCCTGGGCCCTGGGTTCAAGCTCCAGTGTACCTCTCTCTCATCCCCACACTCACACACAAAATTCTAATCTAAGAGATTCCAACAAGGATTGAATTATAAACATGAGATAGCTAAACATGGTTCTGAAAAACACATAGGTGCTCTGGAAATGGTTGTTGCATGAATGAACACATGAATAGACGGAGACAGAACTTACAAATATCCAAACAATGGGCCTGACCTTGGGGCAAGACAAATTGCTAAAGAAGGAAAATCAGATTCCCTGTAGTCAGACAGATGCAAATTCAAGTCCTACCTTTCCATATAACATCTCTAACCCTCAATTTCCTTACCTGCAGTAGAGGGAATAATAAAATCATAAAAATAAGAATAATCACCTAATGGAATTGCCACAAGACTTAAAGAATGCACAGGAAGACTCTTTGCAGAGTATAGTGGTGAATTACACTCTAGCTAGTACATACATCTTCCTATTTCATTTCACATCTGGGGCCCACAAGGCTACCAGTCCCAGAGGAGCCACGAGTAAAAAGAGTCCTCTGGGATCTTAGATCTCCATGAGAGATGTGAGGGCAGATGACTATTGCTTCTGAAAAGAGCTTCCATCAGAGGTGTGTGTGTGTGTGTGTGTGTGTGTGTGTGTGTGTGTACCAGTTCAGCAAGAGGCTTTGGGTTTTTTTTTAAGGCAAAAGATAAACTCATTTCATTTAAAATCATCATCTGGATTTCATTAAATGAAAGGAAAAGCAAAAGCATACACCATGCAGTTATTTGTTAAATTAAACTCAATTATTTCTCCTGTTCCTTAATTACAAACAGATATAAATACGCTGGACTCTGACATCTCAGATCTTCTTAAAATTCTTGATCTACATTTTGACATGTAACAAAGATAGGGTCATATCCCGATTTGTGTGTTAAGCAAACCCAAGAGTTACAATTGTATATTGGGACTATAATGACTTCGCTAAAACAAGACCTAAACTTTTAATTAACCTGCCAAGACAAATTACAGCTCACAGCTCACAGGTAACGACCACAGACAGCTGAGACTCAATGCCAGGGACTCCTGGGAAAAAAGGAATTAATAGCTACATCAGAATCAGTCTGTCTTTGTATTAAAGAAAAAAAAAACCCGATGTTCATTAAACAATCACTGTAGCTTGAAGGGAGGTAGACAGGTCAGAAGGTAGCAACTGAAGTGGAAGGAGGAAGAGGATGACAGAGAATATTAACAGCCTCTATTTATCGAGTGTGTGTCTTCACAAAGCTGGGCCAGGCACTTCACATTTCTCTCTCCATGCTTCACAATAGGATTACAAAGTACCTTTTTTTTTTGCCTTTTCCTGACAAAAACAATCAGGTTCAGAGAGGTGACATGACTATCTATGGTCATAAATATGACAGGGGACAGTGAATGGGAAAAGAAATGGAAAGCTGTTCTCAGAAGAAATTTATTTTCAAAATGTTGTTGACTGATCACCAGAATCATGATCACTCAAGCCCTGTACTGTAGCCTGAAAAAGACCTAACCTCCTGGTGAATCCTTTCTTGAATGGCATTTGAACACTCTGAGGTGATCAAATCCTTTGCTAATCAAAACATGGTCAACAACAGCATCAGTATCATCAAGTGCTGGTCAGACATGCAGAACCTAAGGTCCCCTTACCTGCTGGAGAAGATTCTGCTTTTCTTTTCTTTTATAGCAGAATTGGGGTTCCAACTCAGGGCTTTGTACTTGCTAGGCAAGTTCTCTACTGCTTGAGCTGTGCCTCTAGCCCTTTTTCCTTTTTTTTTTTTTAAAGACAGTTACTTTTTTGCGCAGGCCACTCTGGACTGTGATCTTCTTTTTTTTTGGGTCCGGTCGTGGGGCCTGAACTCTGGGCCTGGGCGCTGTCCCTCAGCTCTTCAGCTCAAGGCTAGCGCTCTACCACTTGAGCCACAGCGCCACTTCCGGCTGTTTTCTTTTTGCTTATGTGGTGCCTCAGGCATGCAAAGCAAGCGCTCTACCACTGAGCCACCTTCCCAGCCCATGTGATCTTCTTCTTTATACCATCCTGCCATAGTAAAATGAGAGATCTGTCCCACCAAGCCTAGAATTTTCTTTCGAGATAGGGTCTTACAAATAATTATTTTGTTCTAGACTGGCTGGCTAATACAGTTCTCCTGATCTTGACCAAAGCCTTCTCCATAACTGAGATGACAGTGCATACCACTGTGCCTGCTATTGGTTAAGGTAAGGGTTTTGCTAACGTTTGTCCCAGCTGGCCTCAAACTGCAATCCTCACACAATCTATACTTCTTGAATAGCTAGGATTATAGGCTTAAGCTATCAGAACTTGCCTAGACTCTGCATTTTAACAAGATCTCTAGGCTGTTCATAAGTATATTAAAGTCGAGAGACATGGTAAAGCCTATCTGCTCTAACAGATGTGACAGTTAAGAGGGGGGAGGGGAGACTAGTTTCATCATTTAAGGAAGAACAGAGAACCAGGGGGGAAAAGCAAAAACCATCACCCTAATTATGACAGAACAGGTTAGCAAGCTCTGACAAGCCAAGTGTTGACAAAGGTACCTCCTGGTACCACCATCTTATTTCTCAAAGATGCATCTCCTAATTAAAAATAGTTTCCTTTGGGGGGTTAAATTAATAGCCTTTCATATTTATGCTCAGTTATTAAAACACAAATCTGACTGGGCAAGTTCTCAGTTCTCAAGCCAATATTCTATCCTTCCTTGTGCACTATGCCTAGGAGGAGTCAGGCTAGAGAGACCACTCGGGTACCACTAGGACTCCACAGTTGTGTCCCTAAACAGAAGCCACTGTATCCAAAGGAAAAAAGATACAAAAGGATAGCTTAAGTAAAAGTGAGGGCCAGAAGCTGGGAACTGGTGGCTCATGCCTGTAATCCTAGCTACTCAGGAGGATGAGATCTGAGGATCACAGTAAGAAGCCAACCAGGAAAGTCTATGAGAATTAACCACCAGAAAACCAGAAGTAGTGCTGTTGCTCAAAGTGGTAGAGCACTAGCCTTGAGCAAAAAAGCTCAGGGACAATACCCAGGCCCTGAGTCCAAGCCCCAGGACAGACTTAAAAAGTGAGAGGCAGAGGTGGGCTTTCAATGACTGAGAGTAAGGCTGCGATGTTAGTCTACACGTTACCAGCACTCACTGAGCCACAGTGAAATAAAGGGTGGAAAACTTAAGTGGCCTGTGCGAGGTTAAAAGCTAAGTTTGTGGTAGAACTCCAGAGCTGGGCATACTTTCCACTATACTGTACAAGAAGCCAACAGCATAGCACCTGCCAACATCGGGATGGCCAAGGGGCCTACCAATGGGAGCCCAGGGAAGGAAAGATCATGCCTGCACTCATTCCCTTGCCAACCATGGGACATGTCACATCAGACCTAGGTGAGTGTTGAGAAACAGAGAACTATGTCAAAGTCCTTCCCTTTCAGGTACTGAGGGTCCAGCAGCTGGGACCACTGACTCTAAAACAAGGAGAGCACAAAGAGACAGTTCCTTTATCAGAGCCAGATGCCCAGTGGCCTCACATTCCTCACTTTGCACAAAGATGTACTTACACCAGAAACGTATTAACCATGCTTATTAATACTAAAGGAAAAATGGCAAATAAAAAATATGACCTGAAAATAAATACTTAGAGACAAACCAGAGTCTTGCAAAAGGTTTGGAAACATAGTGCCAAATGAAAAGAGTTCCATAAATTCCATTTTCCTACGTTAGAGAGATTCCTAGCCAAGGATGGAGGCAGAGTTTTCAACTCTGAATCACATTGAACTTGGCAGGAAAAGGTTCCTTTCCCAAGTCTTCTGGTTCATGGAGCTGTGATTTCCTGCAAGCTTCTTTTCTTGTAGGGGGCCTTTATTTCTAGACTGTGTCACAGGACTTCCAACAGAAACACAGGGGAAAAAAAATCCTTTCTGACCTAGACCACTAGAACACCCATGTCCTTCAGCACACCACAGCCACCCGGGCAGGAGATAAAGTTTATAGAAGTATGGGTAAAGAAGAACAATTATGTCAACAGGACCCAGGCCACCAGGGGCTTCTGAGGGGGATCCAGGCTCTCTTCTGTCAGAAAGCATAGCGACAGTGCTCAGGTTCACTTAGGACACCAGGACTTACTCTTTGTCAGTGGGAAGGACACACTTCTCTATTCTCAAGGAAGCCCCAGAATGAGTGATAATGCTTTTCCTCCAGTGCTTTGCAAAGCTGTTTGCATCTCTCTTTGAGCTTTTGTCTTTTTTACTTAGCTGCCAGGGTTTGTTGGCTCCAAAAGCAAAACACAATCCCAACTCAAACCCAAATGACAAATCAGTGAGTTGAACAGAGTGAGACTAAAGATAAATAGATGGGAGATCAGTGCCAAGAAGAGAGATGTTGCCTCCATATGCATGCCATCGGGATTCCAGCCTCCCTATCAGCCCTAACTCTTGAGAGGCAGATGCTGGTTCACACACACTGCCACATAGGCAACATGAGAGAGGCAGTGGGCACAGGGGCCAGCCTCGGTTGGCCTTCTTCTCTTGTCATTCCCTGCTCTGAATCTCATGTCCAAGTCCTTGCCTAGCAAGCCCACTCAGGATGACCTTATACCACATTCTGCCTGACAGTCGCAGCTCTGAGCATGACATATTTGTTTCATTGTCAACCTCAGTGTCCCCATTCATCCTCCCATCCAAGAAGACTGCAGAGAGTGGCGCTTCTTACCAACAGCAGTGGTGAGAAAGGAAACCACTTCAGACTCCTTCCCATCATTGTAAAAGGCCAGGTGCCAGATTCCGGAATCCAGGTACTGGATGAAGCCGGTCTCGTGGCTGGATGGAGGCACTACACCCCGAGATTGGCGCTGGGGTCCTTCCAGGCTCCGTGCCTCCTGGGTCAGGAGCCTCCTTCCATCCAGTAGCTCCACAAAGTCAAACTAAAGCACAAAGAGAGAACAATTAGCAGGAAACACAAATGGAGACAGAAGAAAGGAGGCAGACACAGGACAACAGATCAACCTATTCAATCTTCTCCCCAGATTTCATTTATTTGCTTGGGGGGGTGGGTAGGAGGGAGGGACTGCTTTACCAATAATAGGGTTTGGATTCAGGTCCTGGGTGCTGTGCTTGACCTTTCATTTGCTCAAGGCTAGTTCTCTACCATTTGAGCCACAACCCTACTTCTGGCTTTTGGGGTGCTTAGTTGGAGATAAGAGTCTCACTAAGTTTTCTGTCTGAACTGGCTTTGAATCATGCTCTCAGATGGCAATATTCTCTGGACTCTCTTGTGAGTGCAGCAGGAGCAGTACATGTTATTTTAGTCTAGTGTTGTTTTCGCTTCTGGTGCATGTATGGTGAGTGTGTTGTTAGAGCAGGACAGCCATGTTTTTTCGGTGGTAGGCCCATAATTATCCAGAAACTCAAGACACTCTGAGACTGGGTGACCTCTGTGCAAGTGATGGGAGGGATTCCAGGGATCTATCAGGGGGCTAGGATTGGGATTGGAACATTGGAATGTCCGTCATGAGCAGATGAAGATTTGATTAGAATCTATTTGAGTCAAATAATCCTTTGTAAACACTCTAGTTTCAGGGAGCAGTTTTAGGAAGACAAAAGTGGATTAGCCCCAAACTCTATCAATAATTACACACTGTGTCAAATACTAATGACAGTTGATCGGAGCCTCCTGGACTACAATTCAAGAGAGTTCTGTCACACAATGTGAATAACAGGTGGGTGCGTAAGACCTATTGGTCCATTAGCCAGGACACTGAGTTACTACCTAGCTAGCTGGCTTTTTACAACCAAATAAAAGACAGAGATGTATTCTATCTCATGTTGAACTGGAGGAATGAAACCCAGGACAGTATGACACATCTGTATTCATTAGGGGAGTAAGCTGCTCTATTATGCTGTGACTCCATCTTGGCAAGTAGTTCTGTGTGCATTTCTACTAAAACTCTTAACTGACTGTGGTCTGGGGAATGCCTGGAGCATGATTTACATTGCTCTGATTTCTGAGCTGGAAAAGAGTGCACAAATTTCTCTTCTCTCTCATTCATGACTTCTAATATATCCATCCTCTTGGACAAGCTGTTTTCCTTTTCTCTTTTTTTTTTTGGTGGCATCAGGGATGAAATCCAGGGCCTATCACATGCTGTATCGCTGAGTTATACCTCCAGTCACTTGGACAAGTTCTCTAAGTGTTTCTGATAAACATGTGACTGAGTGAATGTGTAATCGTGAATGAGAAAAGGAATGAAGAAGACTGGGATTTATTTTGAGCCTGATCATATGCCTCACAGATTATCCTTTTTCTTCTTCACAACAGCCCTACAAAGTGGCTAGTGGATATTCCCATTGTACAGATTTGGAAGTTTGCTTTGAGAGGGTGACCCAAGGTGACATCACTGAGAACAGAAAGATTCACTTGAGTACAGTTTCATCTTCTAGGTTACATTTATGGATAATTTAACTCATGAAGGAGAGTGAGAGACCACAGAAAAGATTAGCAAAGAGATTTCCTAGGATTCCTTTCTCTTCAAAATCCCTGGAATTTCACCTTGCTCATCTGACCAGCAGGACTGGAGAAAGGGCAAATCGTAGAAAATATAGGACATTGCCTCCAGGCTCGAGGGTGTGGGTTGGTCTTTTTGCCTTGGGTTAAGATTTGAGCTGCAGGACCAGTGGTATGTGGGGTTCTGGTTACCTGAGTATGTGAAGGAGGAAGGCCTTTTCTGCCATAAATGCCAACCAGAGCTGCTTTTCCCAGGGACACATTGAACTTCAGATGCACAGGGTGGTCTATGAACACCTGAGATCTCCAGAAAGTACCAGGAGGGATCTTCTGGGAAGCTCTTCTCCCCACGTCAATTTCTCCAGAGTCTATAAAACTGTCCTCTGGAAAGAAACTACTGGGTTTTCCTACCAAGACACAGGAGAAGGAAGACAAAAGCATCTTGGTTAGCCACATACATCCAGGAATCAGTATCTGCACAGCTAGGACTCTGCTCTCCCTCTCATTCCTCCATGATATTCTGTAGTTAATGCTTCTGCCCTCTCCCACACCAACAAGGTCCAAAACTACCACCCCACCCAGGGATGCTCAAATTGTTCTGATAAAAATAAATCAAGATGTACTGGACTCATAACCTGACTTATGGAATTGTAACCTCTTTGAACAACTACTTAATAATAAAATAAAATAAAAATATGCTTTCTATGCAGCATGGGTCCTCTCCAGGGACCATCAGTTTACGGTGTAATTCAACAGTTTGTTAAGATATATTATGACCCTAAAAATAATTGTAGTCCCATGAGTGACTAGGATTTCATATGTGTGTGTGTGTGTGTGTGTGTGTGTGTGTGTGTGTGTGTGTGTGTGTGTGGTGTGTGTATGTGTGTGTGTGTGTGTGTGTGTGTGTGTATGTGTGTGTGTGTGTATGGTAAAATACAAATGGCAGAGGGAATGAGGGTTGTGACTGAAGTTCCAATTTGGAATGTTTCTCCCAGCAGTGGGAAACATGACTTGAGTGGAGTAAAGGTATTTTAAAGTTCACTAATGAGTATAAATTGGAAGCCAGTTCTCAGGCTGGATATGTGGATGGTGCTTCGTGTTTAGAACATGGCTACGGTTTGGTGAAGAAGTCCCTTTCTAAAGGGAAGAAACAATGTCTGAAAAATGCTTATCTTTTCATGGTGATTTCTGTGTTAAAGGAGGTAAAATTGAGGGTATTTTTCAAGTTCATGCAGGAAGTCTATGCCACACTTGGAAGTTCAATCTGGCCTTAGCCCTGTGTCTAGCACAACTCTGGGGCAAAGGTTGGTGAGGTCTTGTGCTCACAGATCAGGAGAATGACTGTTTTCTGGGGGCAATACAGGGGCCAGGAAGGAAAGCTGCTTATCAAACTTCCTCTTTGGAGTAATTAAACACACTCACATGTGAAAGAGATAAACCCTAACTTCCTGCTAGACCTCAGCCTTCTGAAGAGAAGGAGGACGCAGGAAATACTGCAGGGATGGTAGAGGACCACCCTTGGGATTCTGAGAAGCCAAAATCAAGTCAGTGGACTGTACTTTATCTGTCATTAGCAAGGACCCCTGGGCATCCTGGCTCCAGGGGTTTTTTTTTTTTTTTTGCGGTTGGAGATGTTTGAAGATGTTCTAAGAGAACAAGAAGTCATTTGTAAAGAAAACACGTTTGTGGAACTTTTTATAAAAAGCATTTGGAGAATAAGAAATTAAAATGCCTTCTTCCCCCTCCCCCCCAGCTTTGTAAGACTCCTTACAAAGCACATTTGATGCTGAAATGGAGCTTGGCAGGGCATTGTTGTAGTCATAAAATATTTTACTGTTTTAAATAATAAAATTCAATTTAAATGTTAAACTTCTCCATATGTTATCATTCCCTTATAAACTTCCTAGGCAGAAACATCAGGTTTTTAGCTTCAAACCGTTAAATGTTATTTTAATTAAAAATGTGCCAACAACTTAAAAAAAAAAGTTAAAATGTATGCTATCAATAAAAGTACTCCGAGTGTTCTACCATTACCATGGGAAAGAGTTGGCACTGAATTTCTTCTGGAAGGAATGTGCCCCAGACTTTTACCTTGGAAATAGACACACAAACCACCACACTGTGAATCACACACTTCAAAGACAGAAGCCAAATTCACAAAGCTTTCAAATGGGAGAGAATTATTCACATTCCTCTTCATCTGATCTGTGTGTTCTCAGTACTGCAACCTTTTTAAATGGCAGGTAGAAAATGGTACACCCTAGCTTTAAATTCTGCCAGGGGGCAGAACTAAGGGGGTGGATGAAACAAAAGCAGCATGCTTTCTGAACCTTTCACTCATAGGGACTGCACAAGACTGCTAATTCTGAGGGTTCATTTTCCTTTGTGAGTAGGTGAGAGTTGGAGCTGATGGGATTCGAGAACTGTCTGCATTCATATAGTTCCTATGTCTGAAAATAAATAATGGAAAGCTGCTCTCTCCTTTTAGCTTGCTGCTGGAAAAGTCCATACAGTTCCTTTTCTCCTCCAATAAGTGTTATTTCAGGAGATAGCCAATGTATCAGCTAAGGTGTATAGCCATACAGGTAGGAGGCCAAGCCAGAGACTCCTCCAGACTTCTGCAGCCTCCAGAGGCTCAAAGATGGTGTTATTATCCCAGAGAAGGGGGCTTTGTTGTCTTTCTTCCCTTTCTTCTTTCTTTTCTTTTCTTCCTTTTCTTTGTGCCAGTACTGGTGCTTGAACTCAGGGCCTCATGCTCATTTGGCTTTTTTATTCACTTAAGGCTAGCACACTACCACTTCTGATTTTCTGATGGTTAGTTGGAAGGAAGAGTGTCATGGACTTCTCTGCCCAGGCTGGCTTTGAACCGTGATCCCCAGATCTCAGCCTCCTGGGTACTAGGATTACAGGCTTGAGCTAACAGTGCCAGCTAAGGGCACTGATCATACTTTCTAGTATTTCAAGAAGGGAAATACCAGATGGGAAGAAAACATTACCTTTCCCATGGGTACAAGAAAATTAAAACAGTAGAGTACATCTCACAAGGGAGATTGAATCTGTAGGGGTTGAGTTCTCAATGGTCTCCACTCTGGACCAATCACAGACATAAGATGGGGTCTGTTGAGGGGAAAAAGCCAACTGTCATTTTTGTCTGACAGAAAAGATGTCTGACATTTGCTGGCCTAGAAGTTGGCAGAGGGAAATGCTTCCTCCTTTCCTGCCTTTTGCAACCCCTTCCAGTCATCCTCCTAGAAGGTTCTTTGCCCTTCATTCCAAGCACCAAGCTGGGAGTATAGTAGAACAGAAGATGTCTCATCACAGGGCAAAATCTTCAAATGGTAGGTTAATGAAGGAGGGTAGAGGCTAGAGGCAGATGGAAAGAAAAGCTCTACGTTTAAAAATTCTTATCTCTATTTTTTATTTGGGAAGGTAATAATAACCGATATTATAAAAGAAATAGCAATAAAGGAAGAGGTAGTTGTTTTTGCTACCATTTAATGAATTCCAACTACATTGGTAGCTATATTCATTTACACCCGTTCAGTAAATTCTTGTAGCACTCTTAAAATCAGCACACTAATGTTTCAAATGCTAAGGAAACCACTTAGAGATGAAGTCACTGGAAAGATGCGATATGTATTAGAATAAGGCTTTTAAGAGGATTAAACTGATGAATGATATATGGAAACCCCAAAGAGATATCCTCAAGGATGTGTTTTCTCTTTTTAAGAACAAGAATGGTGGAGTTCACAACACTAGCAGGTAAAATATCAAGATTTGACCAGGTAGGTCCAAAGCCCAGTTAGGAACTTTCTTGTATTTTAGGGTTTCACAAGTTGATCATGGTTATGATGTAAGAACTCACTGAAGATCCAGAGCAACCAAGATCTTAAGCCATTCATGAGAAGCATATTATACCACCATTGGATGTCCCAGAGTCTTGCCAGGACAGAGAGTCTAGCTAGAATGACCCATGCTCCAAAAGCATGATTAGGTTTCACAGGACAGAGTTCAGTGGAAATTGTCTTTTTCTTTGTAAAGCTAGGTGAATTCAGGCTTTCTAGAGCAATACTGAGCAAATATGCAATCGTGTCTATAAAAGAAACCTCTCAAGGAACTACTTAAATGATTGGATAGCTTATCAAATAAGTAAGATTGGGAAAACGGAAATTCTCTGTTCTTTACATTCAGTGTCTACTTCTCTGAACTGAAAACTTCTCTATAGATTCTAAATTCCTAATCAGCTAACCGTCTCTCCCTCCTCCCACCTTTTTGGTTCTTTTCGATGCAATAACTTGCACAAAGACTCTTTTAGTTTCCTTAGCAACTGTTTGAAATTTATTTGGTTATCAAAATAAGCTGTTCCATTTTGGAGAGCCCAGCTGAGCCTGCGTAGAGCAATTTGCATGGTTCAAACTGATGGGCAATTTTGATTTCATTGCAGAAAGAAGAAAATGCTATCCCTAGCCCACCAATTCAACCATCAGAAATGCTTGTTTATTCAATCCCCCCTCCTTTCCCCATTAATGCATAACACAAGTCCTTGTGGCTTTGCTTCAGGAAGTGGCTGTATTTGGTTTCTGTCCCATGACGACCCAGGAATAGTTACAACTACTTTGAAAATATAGAATGAATTACAGTTCAGTGTTATTTTCAAAAACATGACAGACACAATACTAGGATTGTCACATATGGATTTGTATAATTAAAGATATAAAACTTTTAAAATACTTAAAAAAATCCCAAATCTTAGGATGACCTGCAGAGATGACTAATTAGTCTGAATTTCTGGGATTTTAGTAACTAAGATGGAATGGCTTTGGATTTGAGTGGACAAGAAGAAGGAAATGAACATTCTGTGGAAGAAGTATCCAAGTAAGGCTAAATGTGCTAGAGTAACTGGAATAAGTTAATATAACAATAAAAAGTAGAGTCAGTACTGGGCATGGTAGTTCATGCCTATGGGCAATAAGCTGAATGTGGTGGTGTATACCTAAAAGCTATGTAGATAAGTAGGAGGACCATAGTCCAGGGATAAATGTGAGACCCTATTAGAAAAATCCTGTAAAATAAAAAATGATGGGGGTTGGGAAGGTAGCTCAGTGGTAGAGCGCTTGCCTTGCATGCCTGAGGCCCTGGGTTCGATTCCTCAGCACCACATAAGCAAAAAGAAAAAAGCCAGAAGTGGCGCTGTGGCTCAAGTGGTAGAGTGCTAGCCTTGAGCTGAAGAGCTGAGGGACAGCGCCCAGGCCCAGAGTTCAGGCCCCACAACTGGACCCCCCCCAAAAAAAAAATGATGGAGGGCATAGTTCCGGTAGTAGAGCACTTGCCTAGCCACCTAGCAATAACAAGGAAGGTCCAGAGTTCAAACCCCAGAACTGACTGAGAAAAAAATCAAGAATCAAATCCTGGAGTGTGCTTCCAAAGCACATTTGCCCTCTTTCTATCCTACTACACTGCTTTCCCATCACTGTGGAGCAGGAACTCATGTCTTAATTCTCAAATCAACTTTCCTTTACTGATACTGTTAGAAAGGACAAGAAATACACACTCTCATGAGGGTAAAAAAAAATCCCTCCCTCTTCATGTATGTCTTAGAAATGAGAGTTTTAGCATTACAATTAATAAACATGAACTGAGTAGCAATTGGTGGGCCAGGGCAAGAAAAAAAAATAAGAATCATGTGGTTTCCCTTGAACTATAAGAAGCTTTGTCCTCTGGTCTCTAGGCAGGTCCATTTTTCATCACAGTAATTACTTCTGACACTGACCACTTTTTAGCACTACACTGCATTTAAGGGTTTTGTAAACAGGATTTCCATCTGCATCAATAATGACAGATAATCCCTCTAAGCAAAAATACTCCAATTAAAATGAACCAATAAGCAATTTTAGGTTGTCTCTTATCTGGACCTCCTGTTCCTTGGGAAAAACTAAACAAAATTTAAATAACCCAGAAACTAATTTCATTAGTTTGAGATTTCAGATAGATCCTATTCCTTCTTAAAGAATGTCTGTTAGAGATCATGGAGGGAAGAAAACATATAATGTTAAGGGGGATTCTTTGCCAATTCCTTGAGAGTTAAGCATATTTCAAAATCTGTGTTTTAACATGCTGATCTTAAGACTGTCTTCTCTTTATGCTATTCTTCAACCACACTCTATACTATAAAGTAATGGGAGCATTATAAACTGACAGGCAGGACCATGGACAGAAGCAATCGTTGAGTTGGTGGGGGGAAGGGTGCTAAAGAATCATCAGTTTATTGTGGTGATTCTATGACTAATTTTGCGAGTAGAACTTGCAAAGTAAAAGGCACTCTAAAGAGAATCTAGCTCAATGTCCTTTTTAAAAAATACTGAATAGCATGATTGCATTTGTTCACCCTTCTTCCCTTCAATATCCTTGTGAAGAGAAGGGAAATGAAGCCTATTCTTCATTCAGGGAAATTTGCTTAAGGTTGTAACCATGAGTCAGTGGCAACAGCTAGACTTGAGCTCAGAGATACTGACTCTTAACCTGAGCTCCTCCAACGGCTCTGTTCATGATATCTCCCTCCATATCCTATTCAGGGGCAAAGAAAGTATAAGTTACTTGATGTTTTTAAATCTTAAAATCTCTCCAAAGGAGAGGATTGGCTTTGTTTCTCAAAACAGCAGGTAGGATTTAGGTTTGATTTTTTTCCCCCCATTTCTTATTTCCCTTAAAGATGGCCACAGATCAGGAGTTGACTTTGGACTTCAGGATCATCATTTCAGTGGTCATAAGAAGACCCCACGAGCAAGCAGATGCTGCCTTGCTAGGCAAACTGACAGCTAGCAGACAGATCCTTGAAAGAACAGAGACTCAAAAGATACCCCCCCCACACACACACATACCAGCCCCACTCCAAAAGTTAACTGAGATAAGGAGAAAGAAGATGCAAGCAGTGCAGGCTGGAGGGAGCTTCAGCCATCTTGCTGATGGAGAGGGTACCAGAGCGATAATGCAGGTCACAGCAGATGCAGGATGATGGCCACATTTCCCAGCAAGACAGTCAAACTGGCCTATGAGCTCAGACATCTTTCCTGGTGCCAATTTTAGAGAATCTGTGTCACTCTTGGATGAATTTCTGTCCATGGCATGTTAGAAAGATCTCTCGGAACATGAGTCTATGGAGTTCCACTCAAAAAATCCCACACCCCTAACACCACCTCTACACTTCCATCACACATTGGAATATCTAACTCATTGACAGGAGGATTTCCCATCCACACCTCCTCCTAGGTCTTATAACGGTGGGCTGGATCAGCTCATGGGAAGAGCAAGAGCTCTGGAGTCACAGACAGATTTTCATAGACTAGACTCCACCATCTGCTGGCCAAGTTACTTTGTTCTTATGCTTCTTTGTTTCTTCCATCTAGAAGTGACATAAATAATTATCCCTACCTCACAGGGGTTTTTTGTGAGGATTAAATCTGGGATGAAATGTTCGTGGTAAGAAGCTTGGCAACCCACACGCCAGACAAACAGTAGTGATTATTATTACAACTGCAGACGAGAAAATTAAAGCTCAGGGGATTTAAGTGACTTACTCCAAGTCACAAGGGTGTTAAATGCTAAGTCACCAGAAGCAGTGTTTCTATCAAACTACAAGGTCCCCAAACCCTTTCTTTAGAAGACATTATCTCCCTTTTCCTCACATCATCTTCTGTAGATGCACACTCATGCAATGGGGTTTCCCAGGAAAACCCTAACTCCACAAAACGATTGTTCTTCCCCGCCCCCCATCCCCTAGGAAGTGTGAACATCCAAAAAGCTTCCTGGAGGCATGGGATGGAATAACACTGAGCATCATGACCCTGCCAGAGCCCCACCCCGAGCTCACAGTGACAAGGAGCTGTGATGAAGACAGGTGGAACTGCAGCCGGCATGGAGTGCGGAGGATGGAGGAAGCGCCAGAGCATGGAGCTGTGAGCCAGGCACGTGACGTGCATGATGGAGGTCTCCTTGGTTCAAAGGCAGACACAGGGGACTCACAACACGGACAACGCAGCAACCCTACCTTCTGCGGCTCCTTTGCCTTTCCTGTCAGGGGTCTCTAAGCCAGTGCCCCCTGAAGGATACAGGGAGACGTCCGTTGGCACAGGCCAACTGCTGGCTGTGTCCTCCGTGATCTCATACATCTGCCCCTCCATCGGCTGCAGGTGCCAGTTTAGGCCAAACAGGTGCATGGCTGTGGTGAGCAATGAGAAAAGTCATCTTTTTCTGCCAGAGGGGGAAATGGAACTCCCAAGCCATAAGGGAAGGGTGGGTGGGATGGGGAACACACATGGACATGTTTTTTGTTCAACAACAGGTCCTGTGGAGAGCTCGTACAGGGTCAGGCCCTGCTTGGGAGACTGGGGACATAATTGACTGACGTTCCATCCCTGCCCTCCAGGGCTCACAGTCTGGTGGTGCTAGACATAGGTCAGGAAGGGAAGAGACACAGTTGGTCTTTGCCATTTCTTTCAAAAGACAAAATAACAGTATTCATGAGGAAACGTGTAATTTGTATCCCAAAGAGTTAAACTTCTTTTATGCCAGTTCTTGGGCTTGAATTCAGGGCCTGGCACTTCTCCTTAAATTTATTTATTTATTTAGTTAGTTAGTTAGTTTTCTCTCAAGGTTGATTTTCTACCACTTAAGCCACAGTTCTGCTTCTGTTTTGTTGTTGTTGTTGTTTGTTTTTGTTTTTGTTTGGTAGTTAATTGGAGATAAAGAATCTCTTGAACATCCCAGCACTAGTGGCTCATGCCTGTAATCCTAGCTACTCAGGAGGCTGAGATCTGAGGATCAGGATTCAAAGCCAGCACAGGCAAGAAAGCCCTCAAGACTCCTATTTTCAATTAACTACCAAAAAAGCTGGAAGAGAAACAATGGCTCAAAATGGTAGAGCCCTAGACTTGAGCAAAAACAGCTCAGGGACAGTGCCCAGGACCTGAATTCAAGCCCCAGGACCACCAACATTACAAAAAAAAAAGAATCTCATAGAGTTTCTTGTCTGGCCTGGCTTCGAATCCAAATACTCAGATTTCAGTCTTCTAAGTAACTAGGATTACAGGCATGAGCCACCAGTGCCCGACTTACCAAGAGTTAATTTTTTAATACAAAATACCTAGTGCAAATACGCAGAGTCCAACAAGTCAGAAAGAAAATAGGCAGAGAATATGAAGAGACCGTGCTTAGCATAAGAAATACCAATGGTTCTTAATCACATGCAAAGACTTGACATCACTCAGAGTGAAAGAAATCTAAGTTAAACTCTGAAATATTATTTTTCACATATGGTTTGGCAAAGATAAAAAGGGCTGAAAATATAGTATATGGGCCAAGAATGGGAAGCAAGTGCTCTCATACTTGGCTGGTATGAGCATAAATTGGTATTTGAGAAAAGCTATAAAAATTTAAATATATACACCCTTTTACCCTCAGAACTTAAAGATTACAATTCTAGAAATTTCTCCTCCAGTTATATTCACACATGAACTAAGCAATGTACATACAAGATTATTCTCCACAGCATAATTTGTAGTCATAAAATGTCATAAGCCAGCCCATTGATAGGGAACTAGATAAGTTACATCCACACAATAAAATTGTAGAGAAGCATAAAAAAGAGGGAGGAAGCTTTTTATGTATTGTTTTCTTTTTTTCTGGAACAACACTAACATGCAGAAGAGTTTTGGCATACTAACTTTGCATTTAACAAAACTGCACATCTGCTTTAATATTTCTGGAGGGATCACCCTATACAGGAAAGAGATGCTTTGGGTTAAGTGTAAGAGGGAGACATTTCACTAAATTTCTTCTATATAGTTTCATTTTATACTGTATATGTACATGTTTCTATTTTTTAAATATTTTTTCCAGGATTGTAACTGCTAAAAGCTCTGACAGAACCATGTAGAAGAGGCCATAAGATAGTGAAGAACAAACACAATGCTGGAGAAGGATAGGAGTCTGTTTGCACAGTAGGATCCAGGACAGAACACCTGCTTTGGCAGTCAACACTTGGACCTTATCAGTAGTACAGACTTAGTTCTTCCAAGAATTCTACCCCAATTTCTCCATATAGAACAGGTATTCAGGTCCCTGGACTCCACAGGATGCTGTGGGTAGCACTCACCCCTGTGTTCCATTGATGAACATTTTCTAAAAGCCACTTTCTGGCAAACTCTGGAAGCCAGCATTCAGTCAGTCAAGGGAAGTCAAACAATTAACAAAGTCCATTCAGAAGACCAAGGCCCTCAAGCCAGCTGGTGGTGTCACCCTAGTGACTCAGGAGGCTGAGATCTAAGGCACAGGTTTGAAGTCAACCTAGGTAGGAAAGTCTATAAGACTCTTATTGTCAGTTAACCACCAGAAAGCTGGAAGTGAAAGTGTGGCTCAAGTGGTAAAGTGTCAGGCTTGAGTAAAAAAGGTAAGGGAAAGAGCTCAGGCCCTGAGTTCAAGCACTAGTGCAGAGAAACAACAACTCCAAACCCTCAAAAACACAAGACCTATGCCCAGAGGACAGGATGACTGACCCAGAAAGGCCACAGGAATATGGGGACATTCTATAGGAATATGGAGGCCCATCATGATTATGTTTACTGAGGACAAACTGTGTGACCAGCAGTCTACCCTGCAACTTGCATATGTAATGTCCAATCCTCATGGCAACCTCACCATGCTCCATTTTCAGAGGTGATATTAAAATTCACAAAGTTAAAATTCCCAACACTGAAAAAATAATGAATTCTTGAAGAGATGATGTGCCTTCGCCTGGATTTGATCATTATGCACTGTATGTATGGATCTAATGATCACACTGTACCCTACAACTAGGTACAAATACTAGATCTCAGTTAAAAAAATTAAAGATACATAAGGTTAGTTAAAATGATAATGCTATCATTTATGAGTGGTAACCACGTGCTAGACATTCATTGTTACAAGTACTAGAAACAGAATTTCTTTAACTTTCATAACCATCCTTAAAGGTGAGTGTTAATAACCCCATTTAGCAGGTGAAGAAATGAAGGCACAAGACCAACAGCTAGATATACAATTGATTAAGAAAGACTGAGAAAGCCGGGCGCTGGTGGCTCACGCCTGTAATCCTAGCTACTCAGGAGGCTGAGATCTGAGGATCGAGGTTCAAAGCCAGCCCGGGCAGGAGAGACCGTGAAACTCCTATCTCCAATAAACCACCAGAAAACCGGAAGTGGCGCTGTAGCTCAAGTGGTAGAGCACTCGCCTTGAGCTGAAGAGCTGAGGGACAGCGCTCAGGCCCAGAGTTCAAGCCCACGACTGACAAAAAAAAAAAAAAAAAAAGAATGACTGAGAAATAACCCCTGCTTTCACTATATTTGATGTCAGTATAACTTGTGGAGGAGATGGGGAAAAACCAGTTGTTTAAGGATACAGGTGGACCTGTTGCAACAATGAGAAGTACAAGTTGTCATGTCCAGAAGGAGCTTTACAACGTCGGTGCGGGGGGGGGGGGTTGGGGGGGGAGGAGAAGGATTGGGATTGGGGGGGAGGGGGGAGGCTGGGAAGGGATGTGAAGGGTAAACACAGGAGGAGGCTGCAATGCTTGGTAAGAAATGTATGCATTATCCTGCCCATGTAATTGTAACTCCTCTGTACAGTATGTTCACAAATAAAATAAAATTAAATTAAAAAAAAAAAAAAGAATGACTGAGAAGTGGCAGAGTCTAGCTTAGAATCTGGAACTGACCAAACCTGAAAACATACACTATCAGTCTTTCTATCAGAGAGGTCCAGGCTCTGCTTACTTTGCCTTGCGCCTGTTCACTAGCTGAACGTAGCTAGGTGGGTATCATAAAGACTTCCAGGCCTTTGCATCAAACAGCCTCCCAGGCCTTTCCAACTCTGTAGGTAGCAACCCAGCATCTGGGAGATAAAGGCAGTTGTGCTACCTTGACCCCCTTCTGGATGACATCATGAATAATGGCTTTGTGGGGGGAGGGAGGGTGGGGGGGGGAGGTAACAGCCTTAAAGCCACAAAACACAGCAGAGTTACCATGGAGCACAGCATCCTCTTCTGAGTACATGTGCACACAGCCATGTGAGAGACACACATTTGATTTAGCCAGGAAGCTCCATCTACTCTGCTAACTACCATGGGAATGACCAATCATATACTTTCTCTTTGGTTACTATGGGGGGGGGGGGGAACAGAGGCAAAAACAAACAATAACAACAAGACATTGAAAAAAAATCCTGCTTCTAGCCAGGTGCTGGTGGCTAATCTTTGTAATCCTAGCAATTTAGAAGACTTGAGTTCTAAGGTTTGTGGTTTGGAGACAGTGTAGGCAGGAAAGTCCATGAGGCTCATCTCCACCTCTAGAAGTGGAGCTATGGCTCCAGTGGTGTGGTGGAGCATTAGCCTTGAGCAAAGAAGCTAAGTGACAGTGTCCAGACCCTGAGCTCAAGTCTCAGTATGGGCACGCACATACAGGATACACTTGTGTACATACACCACACCTCCAATAAATAGGGGGAAAAAACCCTGCTTCCTAACTGCAGTATTCTCCTCTGAGAAATGCGGATATAAATACTGTACATTTTTCCATCAGTGGGGTACCAGGTGACAAAGTGCTTTGCCAACTGTACCTAGGTGCTATGTTTCCCAACCTTTATATTTGGACTGTTGCAATTATACTGACTAAATAGTTGCTGACACTTACTGAGCACCTTGATAGATACCAGTACCAGGTGAGGTGCTTTGCCCTGTTTTCCTCAAAAGAGCATGTGACAATAATAAAAAGGAACGTTTAATATGCCCAGAAGGAAGGAAAATGAAGGTCTAATTAGCTCATGTTTTTGCTTTCCATCTTCTGTCTTAATCTATATATTGGCAATTGCAAGGATAATGGAAAACTTGTTTGAACTACACACAGCTCAGATAGATGCAGTTAAGGGGGCTACATTTCCTTGCCCATTAGAAACAATTACCTTATTCAAGTGTGCAATGGTGCTGTCTGGTTCAAAAGTCATGAAATCAGTCTTACAACAATGAATATCACTCTGACAGCTTGTGAAGAGAAACATTTTCATTAGCACAGAGATATATTTTGGGGGCAGGGTGGCTGCTACTGAGGCTTTTCAGAGTCTTGTATGTATTCATTCTACTTTATCACTTATGACATCTACCACTTGAGACAGAATTCTATGACTCCAGCCCAGCTTTTTGCTGGAGATGAAGTCTTTTGTATTTTTCTTCCTGGCCTGATTTCAAACACAGGTCTTACCTTCCTGGATTACAGATATGAGCCACCAGCTCCTTACATAAGAAGTTACAGCCAGACACCAGTGGCTCATGCTTGTAATCCTAGCTACTTAGGAGGCTGAGACCTGAGGATTGTGGTTCCAAGCCAGCTCAGGCAGAAAAAATAAAAGTTCCCATGAGACTCTTTTCTCCAATTAACCACTCAAAAACCAGCAGTGATGCTGTGTCTCAAATGGTAGAGTACTAGCCTTGCACAAAAGAGCTGAGGGACAGCGCCTATGCCCTGAGTTCAAGCCCATGGCTGACAAAACAAAAATTTTAAAAAATTACCTTCTCCTCTCTCCCCTCTTCACCCCACTTTGCTCCTCTCTCTCCCTTTTCCTTCCTATTCCTTTCTCCTCCTCCCTACCCCCTATTTTTGCTGGTAGGAGGTTTTGAGCTCAAAGCCTTATGGTTTCTTGGCATGGCTTGTTTGCTCAGCTGGTGTTCTACCATTTTAAGACAATGTGAAAAGTAAGTCTTTACTTACACACACACACACACACACACACACACACACACACACACACACACACACACACCCCTAGGCTAGGCACTGGTCGTTCATACATATAATTCTAGGTACTCAGGAGACTGAGATTTGAGGATTGCTGTTTAAACCAGTCTAAAAATTCTCCATCTCCAATAACCAGAAAAATGCCAGACTGAAGGCATTCCTTCTGGATGGTTCCATCTCCTGGGAATCACTGGTAGAGTTGGATGCAGTGCTTTGCTTTTCTGAGTGGCTTTCTGAGTGTCTCTTTCACAGGTCATGGACACCTGTGCAGTGGAACTGCTGGTGTTCTCAACCTGACCTTTGTGCAACAAACTCCTACTTAAAGCTTCATTCATATGGGTTGCATCTCTCTCTCTCTCTCTCTCTCTCTCTCTCTCTCTCTCTCTCTCTCTCTCTCACACACACACACACACACACATACAATGTATTATATATAATGTATATATTCCTACTCTCCTCTCTTCAAAGGTTGTACAACTAGAGACTGCCCTCAGAATCTAAGCTCAAGCAGGCACTTAAAGCCATCTAACTAATGAGAGCAGCATAGAAGTTGGCATCACCATTTGCATGTATAATACAACAAATGCTTTACTTATAGATTTCAATTGGGTCCTCATATTAAGGCAGGTTGAAAACATTAAAGGAGAACATATAGAATGTATGAGGGAAGTGGAGCTGTGATTCAAGTGTAGAGTGTCAGTCTTGAGACAAAAAGCTAAGGACAACACTCCTTTCTGCACCCCCCACACCACCCTGCAAAAGAAAAATAAATAGTGGCCTATAGAATGGATGAGTTACAGTGATATTCTCTGGCTTCAGAGTGGTGACTTTCAAATTTAGGGATCTGTATTCCTAAACCATACTACCTCTTCCTTATATTTTACTTAAATAAAAGATAAAATATGTGCAATGTAAATATACAGCTAATGAAGGCTCAAATGAACATTAGGTGGGGATTAATAGCAATCACACTCCCCACATCAGCCCTCATCTAAAGCTGTGTAAAAAACAAATTCATGTTAGCCATATGATGTGGAAGTAACAGCCAAGGATTTAAACAACAACAAAAATCTAAGAAATATAAATGGTTCTAAAAATGGACCAGATCACTGAAACGATATATAATTATTGTATTCCTCATTCTCTGAGGAATTAATGGTAACCACCCTCCACCAAAGCACATCACAAGATTATCTAAATTACATCCTGCCAGTGCATATTTCTAACTATGTGGCAAACTCCTGTTCAAGTACTCAGAAAGCAACCTAAAGAAGAAATCTGATACAGGTTTTCCCTTTAGCCTGGTTTGTAATTCAATGAAAAGGTGAAAAGATGTTAAAGAGTTCAGAAAAAGGCAGGAGAAAGGTATGCAGTTCACAGGATCAGGCACATTGAAATGTTAATGATTTCTAAAAGCCAAAAGCCAAGGTGTGGGAAGTTAGGATTCCTGGGCTCTGGTCAATCTGATCCCAGGGCTGACATTTTCCTGTCGCCTTTTTCTGCCCAGTGAGACATGAGAGATGGTTCTGAAAGTGCAAGTTCCGCTCTGACATTTTGAAGAAAGGCTCTATAGATGTTCAGACACGAAGGTTCCCTTAGCACCAAGCCGGCAGGAGGCAATTAACAAAGTCATTATGCCCCAATGTGAGACAGGAGAGTTTCTACTGTCAGATTGTACCATTGCTAGTTTCCCTTCTAAAACCCAGGGCAGAAACCACTTGTATTTGGACCTGAGCAGCTCCAGGGAGTGACTAGAAATTGTTAAATTGTCACAACCCTCAAGAAACTGTTGAGTCAAGTGATATTTTTTGGTTTCAAAAGTGGGAACCAACTCAACCCCATGGCTGGGTACCCACTTTTCTGTTTTACATTAGTGCTCAGATTTGGGGTGTTTTGTTTCTGTTTTTTTTTCTTTCTGTTGTTTGTTTTGAAATGAAGTGATTTTTATAAACGAAGTTACCAAAGTGTTCTGGCTTATGGTCCCTTGAATGAGGAAAACAACAATAAAACAAAAGGCAAAACAATAAGAAAAAACAATTCGCAAGGTAGTATTCCTGTTTTGCTACAAAGCAACAACATTCAAAAGTTTCAGACCAAGAAGCTACAGACACAATTTAACAGAAAAAGATCTAGAAGCAACCTGGGTGTCTAAAAATAGGAGAATAGCTTTTAACTTATGTCACAGGCACTAGGTGGAATGTAGAGCAGTCATTAGATAGATAGATAGATAGATAGATAGATAGATAGATAGATAGATAGATAGATAGATAGATAGATAGATAGATGACAGGGAGAGAAGCATCTTTCTAAAATCAGGTATATACAATTAAAAAAAATCTGTAACCAAATACATAAAAATGACACTAAGCTTTGAACTGTAGTGCTAAGCTTGTGGATACATTTTGTTTTCTAGTTTCCAAAAGCATGAGACTACAACTAGTCTCATGCTGTTACTGGCAGAAATGATAACAGTAAAAGGGAAGAGGTTTTAATTTTAAGTTTACACTAGACGGAGCGGGGGGAGCTATATATGTATGTCATTTGAACTTTCCATAAACTCCCAAGACAGATAGGAAGTGATAAATCCAAATTTGATCTCTGATCTGAATAGTCACAAAGTCCAGGTATGGCTCCATGACCTCATACTGCTGATGAATTACAGTAGCTACAATTAAATTACAATTAAGATTTAAGGCAAAGCCTTTCATTATCAGCACAGCTCAATTTGCTCCTGGGAACTTCCTTTTCAGGGGAAATAGCAGGGGCCCCAATCTTTTCATACCCGGAAGGCCACAGTCAAAATCACATACAAACTGGGCAGTAAGGCTCACACCGGCTATCCTAACTACCTAGGAGGCTGAAGTCGGAGGATTGAAACCAGTCCAAGCAGGAAAGTTCATGAGACTCTGATCTCCAATTAACCAGCAAAAGTCCAGAGGCAGAGCTGTGGCTCAAATGGTAAAGCAGCAGCCTTGAGTGAAAAAGCGAAGGAACAGGCCCTGAGTTGGAGCACCAGTACTCATACAGAACAACAATAACAACAACCACAAAAACAAAATGTAAGTCAGCAATTTGTCTATAGCAGAATCAGCATGCAGGAGGGAGCCTACCAAAGTGTGTAGAGGTTGCCATTTACTAGTGTTCTGACTTTGGGCAAAATGCTTAGCCCCTCTGAGGCCAGGCTTCATTCTCTGTAAAAGGAAGATAATAATATCTACCTTTAAGACTAAATGAGATCATGTATGAACTCTGCTTAGGGCTACACCTGGCACATAGCGGGAACAAATGGGAGCTGCTATCATTACGGTTCCTTTGCTATGATGATTCCCGTAATTCTTGTATGCACTGGAATCTGTGTAATCTAGTTCTCTGACATAACTTTTTCTTCTTTCTCTGTATTCCTCACTTGCAGATTTCCTGAAGCTGAGGACATTCTCCTGTTCCTATGAGATGACAGAAATTCTGTTCTCCTGAGGCCATACTTGGGTGTGACAGGTTGGGCCCAGGAACGAGAGAGATTTGTCCAGTGGATAAAACAGCTTTTCAAAGCATATTCACTCTAAAGCAGCCTGACAGGATCCCACGGGTGACTACGTGGGGCTAATTTTAAATCAAGTAAATATATTGCTTTCCCTCCTGTGTCTGGATAAACTTGACTGCAACGATCAGGGCTACTGTCTCTCACTTCCAAAGTCAGTGTTTTCTGGAGAATAGACCGTGGCACCATTTATCATTTTTCTGTACCACCTAGTGCTGTGGGGAAGGAGGCCTTTCATAAAGTAGGAAACAGATGCACCCATGGTCAATACAGGAGAGAAATATCAATTTAACTGCAGAATATTGAAGACTGGTGACAAAGCAAATTGTAGGAGAATGGGAACAGAATCTAATTTGTACAGAACAGCCTCAACCACTTATTATTTTAGTAAAGCTGTCATTTGCTGGGCACCATTTATCCAGCAGGCTCTCCCTAGCACCTCATCTATATACCCTTAAAGATTAACCACCTCCCCCAAACTTTGGACTAATCTCAGCACGGTCATCAGGCCTCTGCCTGCTGGATTCTCAACACTCTCCTGATTCCAGCTTGGAGAAAATGGCAGGAAAGGGCAATGGTTATCAGCTGCAGTTGTGTGACTGTTTTCATCCTGTGGAGCCTCAGTTTCCTCATCAATAAGTTGGTGGTTAAAGTACCCAACTTCAAAGAGATGAAAAGTAGTGAAATGTTCTCCATGAGTATTTCAGTGCTTGGTTTTTACTGCATACGCTATTACCAGATGGTGGCCTTTCTTGTGGGCAGCATCCACTCTGAGTCATTTTTATGATGCTTCAAGGTTTACACAGAGGAAGTGAGGTAAAGACCTATCAGGAGTGGGGGCACTGAGGAGCCCAAGTTTTTGCCTTGAGAAGGTACTGTTACACTGACTTTTTGGTCTCAGTGATACACTAGCCCCCTTTAGGGTCCAGCTGAGGAGATTCAGGCTTGATTAAGTGTATTTGTGGTGGGATCTAGGCCTGAGCTGACACAAGTCTTCAAGACTCCTAGTTGTGAGCTTCTCCCATTCAATGACCCTGTACTTAAGTCAGAGCAGAAAGTCTTCTAAGAGCAGGAAAGCTGTTCATACTCACGTCTTGTTCTTCTACTTACTGCTTCCTGGATGAAGGGAGACATGGCCTGATAAACCAGGCCACGTGGAGGGACTGAACCCACAGGACCTGCCAAGATAGGCCTCATGAGGCCCACTCTTTGGGGTAGAGGATCATTCTTCCTACCCATAGCACCCGGTTCAGAGGAGGAAAGTCAGGAGGAAAGGGAGGTGCCAGACATTATGAAGGTTGTTATTAAAACAATTATGGCTCTCACTTCTTAAAATTTGGCCCCATGTATCACATAACAATACTGGAGATGTTGTACTCATTATGTCATTTGGCAAACTCTTTCAGGCAGATACTATTAATAGCCCATTTTATACACCAGGTATCTCAAAAACAAGCTACAGAGTAGATGTAATGGCTCTCTCTTTAGAAAACCAGGACTCAGGCTGGGAAGGTGGCTCAGTGGTAGAGCGCTTGACTTGCATGCCTGAGGCCCTGGGTTCGATTCCTCAGCACCACATAAGCAAAAAGAAAAAAGCCAGAAGTGGCGCTGTGGCTCAAGTGGTAGAGTGCTAGCCTTGAGCTGAAGAGCTGAGGGACAGCGCCCAGGCCCAGAGTTCAGGCCCCACGACCGGACCCCCCCCCCAAAAAAAAAAAAGAAAACCAGGACTCTAGCACTGTCCACAATGGCTCTATTCATAGAAACCTCCAATACCCCAGGCTCTCAGTGTCAACTCCAAGTCCTAAGTTCTGCTCACAAAACTGCCACAGATACACAGGACAGGTTTCCATTCAGTCCTGATCATCCAGAAATGGATTCTGATAAGACAGCCACCAAGGGATCAGACATCCACCAAGTAATCCTACAGAGAGGACGTGCTTTAACCTAGTGAAGGCCTCTTGCTCTTTATTATTCAAGGCTTCAGTAATAATCCGGGCCTCAAAGAGACCCAAGGGCTGGCCTGCCTGTGCATGCTGCTCTGCGGGGAGGAACAGGCAGCCCTGGCCTTCTGGGGCAGCCAACACAACAGCGCCAGGTCTGGGAGAATAGTTATCAGTTCCCAAGGGGGAACATGCTGGCGTAAAGCTCTGCCAGGGTTAGATTCTTTCCTTTGTATCACCTGTGTCCAAGCATCAGCACAAATCACAGGGCTGCCTAAGGCATGTCAGTATGAAGGTGACCCAACTTAGCTTCTCACCATGACCACCCCCTCCCAAAACCCCTCTCCTTGACCTGCACTAAGGATTGAATAAGGCCAAAGAAAAACATGGGGTTGGTTATTCCTGGGAGATGGTAAGAGCAGAAGATGCCTGTTGCTACGTTACATTTCCATAGCTACTAGAATTCAAATTGTGTTTGGTCCTATAGGGCAATGCTCTTATCTCCTGATTTCCTTTGCACATTAACCATGTAACTGAATTTTTCCATGATCAAAAGTCAAGCCGGAAGTGGCTTCCATTGTACTCCCAAATAAGGCTTTAATTTGTGAATATATTATTATTACTATTATAGTTTTGGTAATAGTGGATCTTGAACCCATGACCTCTTGGCTCTCTCTCAGCTTTCTGGCTCATGGCTGGCATTTTAGCACTTGAATCATGTCTCCAACCTAGCTTTTGCTTGTTATTTTAGAGATGAAATTGTAGATTGTTTTGTGTAGGCTGCCTTCAAGCCTCAGTCCTCCAGGTCTCAGCCTTCTAGGAAGCTAGGATTACAGGTCTGAGCCATTGGCACCTGGTGTGTATATATTATTAAGGTAGGCCTTTTCCCACTGGTTATAGGAAACAAGAGCAAACAGATGAACATGGAACCTGACACTCAGCTTAGGGACTTGGGATAATATTTCTCCACGATGAGCAGCGCTTTGAAGGAACATTATAAACATCTTGGAGCATTTTTAAAGTCTCTCCTTTCCTCTTCACAGCTTCCTAGGCTCTGGCTGCTCAGGCAATTTCCAGCCATCTGGTAGAGGTGAGGTGCCTACTATTTATTGCTGAGCACACACACCTGATGTGGTTTGGCCCTTTGAGTAGCAAGTACAAGGCAGTACTACAGTGCAGGCACTACTCTGATGATACAGATGGTGATCATGAGTGAGATGATGATGATGATGATGATGAAGATCACAGTGTGGGTAATTGCCATCATCACTAACAGCATTACCATACCCAGCATTGTGACAAATGCTTAGACACCATGGGCACTGATGGTGCATGTCTATGATCCTGGATACTCCTTAGGAGGCTGACACCTGGAGAATCACAGTTTGAAGTTAGTTTGGAAAGAAAAATCAGTGAGACTCTATCTCTAATTAGCCAGCAAAATGCCAGATGGGAGGCATGTCTCAAGTGGTACTATCTTAGTAAGAACACAAGGCCTGGAGTTCAAGACCCAGTACTGGCACAAAAACTTAAAAAAACAAAACAAAAATACCCCAAACCTGTCCATTAATCTGTGAGGGAGGTTTTTTATTGCCCTCATTGGAAAAAATGAGGAAAGTAAGTCTCAAAGAGATTCAATAACTTTCCAATGTTTCTACTTAATAAGAGGTGAAGATTAAAGATAAGCATGAGTCAAATCTAGACTGCTCTGATTCTGCTGCTAACCACTATACTCTGTTGCTTTTAGATTAAGTACAGAACTATAGAAATGACAAAGATGGGGACAAGTATGCCAGTCTCCTCATTATATGGACTTGATTTACAGCTCAAATTTTGTTGGCACTATTTCCCTGAGGATAAAGCCTTGAAGTACTATTGCTTAAGATCCAAGTTTTAAAAAGCCTCTTCAATACTTACTGAACATGATGCTTTGGGATCTTACTATGCCCTCTACTTAGAATAGATTCTCAATTAAAAAAAATCCTTGTGGCTTTGAGTAAATGACTTACCCTTCATAGGCCTCAGCTTCTCCTATGTAAACATGTACACAAAAATAAGCCAGCTTGCTGGTGCTGGTGACTCACACCTGTAATCCTAGCTACTCAGGAGGCTAAGACCTGAGGATCACAGTTCAAAGCCAGCCAGGGCAGGAAAGTCTGTGGAACTCTTATCTCCAATAAAACCACCAGAAAACCTGAAGTGGTGCTGTGGCTCAAGTGGTAGAGTGTTAGCCTTGAGCTAAAGAGCTGAGGGACAGCACCCAGGCCCAGAGTTCAAGCTCCACGACTGACAAAATACAAAAACAAAACAAACAAAAAAAACCCAGCTGGGCACTGGTGGCTCATGCCTGTAATCCTAGCTACTAAGGAGGCTGAGATCTGAGGGTCAGGTTGGCAGCAAGTCTGGGAGACTCTATCTCCAATTAATCACCAGAGGGCTAGAAGTGGAGCTTTGGCTTAAGTAGTAGAGTGCTAGCTTTGAACAAAAAAAGCTCAAGGCTCTGAGTTCAAGCCCCAGGACTGGCATGAAAAAAAGAAAAAAGAAAAAAAAAAAGACAGTGCCAAGCACATGGTCGGCATTTAACAAGTGTTTGTTGGATGACATTGGTAGGGGGCTCAAATGAGTAACACATGTCATGCTCACAAGCAGGGACCCTGCCACACATGACAAGCCCACAATTCATATGAGCTGCTGTTGGTTGCTATATATGATCAGATTTGCTGCTGGGTGAGGGGGGTTAGGGTCAGTGGTCGAAAAAAGCCCTAGAAAGGATGCCAAAACCCCATTCTGAGCCTCAGAAATGAGGAACAGTGATCCAGAAGATGTTTCTTACACACAGGATGGTCTATACAGTCACAACACTTGGTTTACCACTTACTGGCTCTTTAATCTCAACGAGTTGCTTGACAGCAGTAGGCCTCAGTTTCCCCCTTGGTTCTACTTAGTGCACTGACTAGTAAAGACAGAGGGTCTGAAAAGCCTCATACAGAAGGGAGGGATTGTAGCAGCCTTTGCCTGGTGAAGCCTCTCTTCCAAGGGGAAAGAGGGCAGGCAGCGACTGGAATTTCTGCAGCCCTACATCCAAGTCCTCTGTGAAGTAGACACTGAGGCTCAGAGAGAGGCAGACTGCAGGAATGGCCACTGCTCCGCTCCCTCTTCTGACACAGGTACCACGAGTGGCCAAGGTTTCCAAGAGCCATCGTTTGCCTTTGTGTAGGCAGCTCTGACTTCCAGAAAGCCATTCTTATCTTCTCTTTCAATATCCTCCTCTATTTATAAGCTCTGGACCTCCTGGATGTTTTATCTGATCTTCTTACTTACAATGAATCACTCTCCCCTCCAAGATCCCACAGTGATTAAGGTTTAAAGTCTGGTCCTGTTCCTTTTTTTAGATCACCTGCCTCACATCACGCGGAGTGCTCGGTACACCTGGGTCTCCGTGAACTTCTGGACAATTCAAAGGCAGTCAAGCCATTGATCTAGTGTTGTTCCTCAAAGATCCACTCAGAAGATGTTCTCACAGGGCTAATCCCCAATTTCCTGAAAGCCCCACCCCCAGGGAGGTCCTGGGCTGCTGAACCTGAGTTTCCAGCTGTCCCCAAGGGCAGGAGGCTCACCCCCTAAGATTGAACCTTCCAGGTGTTTTCTTGCAGCTCACAAGGCTGCTGAGATAGTAATGCACATTTTACCAGCAAGGAAACCAAGACTCTGGGTTCATTCAGATGCAGGTCTGATTGGGTTCAAAGTCTGTGCTTTCCCTGGACCACTGTGTTGCTGCCCTGAGAAGGATGAAGCTGTTTTGTTATGGTTTTGGTGTTTGACTGAGAGGTGGAAGCACCCAATGGAGGAAAAGAAATACTGTGTTTGACAAGCATCTTTGCTGGCACCATCTCCTTCTCCATTCTGCCTCTCTCTGTTCCCCAACATGAAGAGCCCCTGAGCTATGTTCACCCATCTCTGCCTAGATCCTGGCATCCCAAGTGTTACCCTGACTGCTGCAGCAAATTCCCTCCACAAATGCTAGGTATTTACAAAGCCAACGAACAGCCATCAGGGAGACTGTGTCTCTCTCTTACTCTCTTGCTCTCCGCACGTAAATGCAATTAAATCATGTTATTGCACAGTAATTAGTCCGGATAAAAATAAGACTGGGGAGGGGGCATGATTCCAAGAATGCTAAATTCTGTAAAAAAAAATCAAGTCCTTTTTCCATACTTCTTGAGTAAAATTATAAAAGCAGTACCCTGACTTATAGTGTGAGGCAATTTCCTAGCCAACTGCTATCTCTGGGACTTAAAATTGCCCCCTGGCCAGGGGCCTGCAAGCCCTAGGAGTGGGTGCTGGTCCTGTAGGGGCTGGGCCCTGCTCTTTATAGAGGAGGCTGAGATGTGAGGATCACAGTTCAAAACCAGGCAGAAAAGTCTGTGAGACTCTTCGATTAACCACAGAAAAGTGGAAGCTGAGCTGCGGCTTTAAATGGTAGAGTGCTAGTAGTTAGCAGAAAAGCTCAGGAACAGTGCCCGTGTCCTAAGTTCAAACACCAGGACTGGCAGGAAAAAACAAAACAAAACAAAGCTGAAGGTACTAGTAAAAATTCTGGCCTCTCTTTCTTTAGACAATGTTTCCCAACTCAAGGAGGTGCTTGTGCCTCAAATTCAATGCATCATGACTGCCAGGGGCAGGGGACACAGGCTACATTTGCTAGTGGCTCCTGGTAGTAAGAGCCAGGTGTCTGAGAGCCCTCTCATCCCCATCCTACCATCCCAGCAAGAACAAGGTTCAAGGTTCTTGCTTGGAGTCACCCAGGGACCAGGAACAGGTGTGGCCATAAGCCAGGCTTTGGCTCCATGCAGACTGCATCTCAGCAGCCCCCTCTGCTAGTCCCCCCACCCTGGTTTCCCAGAGCCATTTCTTACTTTCCTATGATGCCCACAAGAACTTGGGAATCTCTATTCTATCCTCTAACTCCCTGCCTGGGTCTGGTTCCCATGCCCTCCCCCCTCCTTCCTCTACCTCTAGAATCTTTTCCTGAGCCCAGGTGACTTCATGCCAGATGGGCACAAGAAGCTGGGCCATGACACAGTATGGTGGAGATTTTTCCTGTTCTCAAGGACCTTGTGATCCAATGGTGGAGACAGATAATAAACATACAATGTCAACAGCCCTTCCATTGCAATAGTGGTGAACACCACTGGCAATAAGAAGCAGAGAAATGAGGTTCTGGCTTAGTGTGAGGGAATGAAAGAGCTTCCCCAAATAAATGGCACTAGAGAGAATCTCTTGATAAGAACTGGCTGGGAGAATGGGTGTCTTCCTCCAGACGGAAGATGTTTTAGTCTCTTGAACTCAAAGCCACTTGTGACCCCCTTACCTCCCACTAATAAAGTGACTGACTTAAGACAGACACAGAGTACAAATGCTGCTGGACAGTAGGGAGACTGGACACTTGGCTAGGAGCCTGGAATTGAGTCATGTTCTTCCAAAGATGGTCTAGCACTGAGTAAGCAAGGTTTTGAACCACTTGCATCATGTCTCCCCAGGAAGCTCACTACAGAGAATATATCTTCCTCAAAATACCAACACAAGGCAACAGAGAGGTACACAGATGTTCATAGAAGTGTTGTTTAGACGAATGAGTAACTAGACTTCTCAGGAATAGAACCCTGTAGCCACAGCACAAATGTAATACAGCTGTTATAAGAATAAGACTTGTAAGCCAGCTGCTAGTGGCTCAGGCCTAGAATCCTAGCTACTCAGGAGGCTGAGATCTGAGGACTATGGTTTAAAGCCAGCCCAGGCAGGAAAGTCCGTGATACTCTTATCTCCAATTAGCTACCAAAAAACAAACAAACAAACAAAAAACCCTAGAAGTGAAGCTGTGACTCAAGTGGTAGAATGTCAGCCTTGAGAGAAAAAGCTAAGGGACAGTGTCTAGTCCCAGAGTTCAAGCTCCATGACACACAGACACACGGACACACATAAACGGACACACAGACACACATACACACAGAGTTCCCTGGGCTCTGGCTACTGGTTAAATTCTGCCATCAGTAGAAGATTGGAGAATGGGAGGAGGATAAGGTTGAGATCTCTGTTTTCTGAGTCCATCACCACCAATCTCTCACAAAGCCCACTGCTCCTGAGAAGCGCTTTCTCTGATAGTTGCCTTCTCCATATTGTGATAAGCATGTCTTCCTGTCCCCCTTCATGCCTTGTGTGGTTAGCTCTGGGTTGTACTGATCATTAGCATATAGCTCTCGCCTTTGTAATTAGCTTCTTTATTACACTCTTCTTGAAGTAAAATAAAACACAAATGAACAATCAAATGCAAGAATAAACAAGCCAGTTTTACTGTTTAATAATTCCATCGCCAGAAGATCACTAGCGACTATTCTATCATGGAGCAGCCTCTGCAAACTGGAAAGTTTTCCTTCATGCTGAGCTGAAACATGTTGCATGACTCAGAATTTCATCTGGCATTTTCTTTGTTCATTTTTTCACTCCTGTCTCACAGATGAAGAAGCTAGAGAGCCTGGGGTGGGGGCACAAGGCCTTGCCCAGGTGGCAAGACTAGCTAGTATGGGCAAGAAGGAGGACACAGATAAGATTGAGTCTGCAGGTCAGGTACTTCACCCTCTCACTCTACAAAGGGACTCTCTGAAACAGCTTGCTCCCCCCACAGCTACCTGGGGTCCCCTACTTTTATACCTTGGGCTCAGTGCTCTGAACAGTGGGAGTGGGTCTGCACCCTGGGACTAAGCCTGTCCACTCCCATATGTGTCAGACAACTGCAGAGCAATGCTGGCCTCAAAGCCTTCCTTTGGGGTTGCTGGAGGATATTTGTCCAGGGTTTGTTATAAAGAACATAACCTATATATATCTTGCTATTAGCAATTCCTACAGAGCAGCAAGAGGGAATCGATCTTGAAGAGAAAGGCGGTAATGCAGGATCCTGTATCTTTATCACTTTTTCCTTTTTCTAAAAGACCAAGTTCAATCATGTGCGTCTCCCATTCTTTGGGCTATAAAACGAAATCTATGGCTTCTGTCCAAAAGGCCTGATGTGAAGTCAGAGAGAAAGGAGAAAAAATGAGCCCTACTGATCACTAATAACACCCAGGCCCCAAGTGCAGAGAGCCTGTGCTTATGAAGTAAATGACATCTGAGACCTGACGCTGCATGAGCTGAACTAGGTGGGGATAAGTCAGGAGGAAGTCACACTGGCTTCAGTTTCCAATTCTTTCCTTTCTCATCTCATGTCCATTTCACGTATGTTATAGCAGGACAGAAACACACATTTGTGTCACCATGCTTTCTTCCAACTGTTTTTGTGCCTAGACAATACTTGGCAGACTCAATCTTCCTACAAAGTCCTGCATGCAAATAAACTCCTGTTTGTTTGTCTGTTTGTTATTTATGTAGGTACTTGGATTTCAATTCAGGGCCTCATACTGGCTTGGCTCTACCTCTTGAAACATGTCTCCAGTTCAGATTTTTTGATGGTTATTTGGGGTGGGGGGCATGCTGGGCTGGCTTTGAAACTTGGTCTTCTGGATCTCAGCCTCCTTAAGTAGCTAGGATTACAGGCATGAGCCACCAGCACCTGGCTGCGATGAACCATGTGCCAGGTTTTGTGCAAGGGCCTGAGTATGCAGCAGAGAGGAAATAGGAGGTGGGAGAGGATTTAACAACAGCACTCCTGGCAGACAAAGACTATCACAGTTCTCTACAAATCACACTTCTTGCCCAAGTTCACTTCTACCAGCATTGGCTACACAGCCTAGCCTCACAAACTGGGTGACCCAGCTTCTTCCAGACAAAGAATTGCAATAATGCTCCACCAGGCAAAGCTCTCTGATAGTTGCCTTTGGAAGACTGGCAATTAAACAGAGCAATATTCTCACTTATAAGCTAAGCTATCACCACTTCAAGCATGTTTTTATAGTCCACAATCAGCTTCTCGTTGAGGTGAAAAACTGTGACCTAATTAAAAGGGAGGGCTTTTTGCTACTGAGCATGGAGGAATGTCCCACCGCACTGTCCCAGAGGCTGTTAGAGCCCAGGATTGCGACTCCACCCTCTACATCCTATGGCAGGATATAGACTATATCCTGCTACAGACTGCAAGGGACAGATAGGATCCTCTATTGCTCTCATCACACCCTGGATTGAGATAGCTCAGGTCCAGGGAATGCTAATGACAATTTGCTTCCAAGGTCACAGCAGAGGTCATCCTCTTTATGACTGGTCTTGTGCTTCACACCACCATGTCATGTAACCTGCTTTTTGAGTGCAATGCCATTATTCTCCCTACTTGGTGTGCCTGAGGAAACCAAGGAAGCAAAACACACAAGGTTACACACTGGAAAATGACAGAGCTGGGATTCCCAACACATTCCACCTTTTTTTTCCCCAAAGACGGCATCAGGTAGAGAACTCACAGCAGATGTTGTGACTCTACCTTGCAGGTTGAGCCTGGCCACAAGGTTGGAAACACCAGCATCCCAGAATAATCTGGGGCCTCCCTTTAAATGGAAAACTATCCTTAGCTGTTATATTATTAACAAGCCTTTTCTAGTTCCCATTCCAAAGGCCGATGTAGCCAGATGGGTACTTGATGAGTCCTTAAGATATTAATCCACAGCTCTTCTGGAGTGCTTCAGTGTCTGCCTTTCACACAGACATCAAGATCCAAAGGAAGCTGTCAGTTGCATCTGGAGAGAAGCAACTGCCACTCAGGCAACATCACTTTCTGTCCTAGTTAAAGATGCAAGGTGCTTTTTAAAGAACGGTTCTTCTTGCAGCTGCTCCTACAGAACAGCCAGACATCCCTACAAATGGCTTCTGACAGGCCCTATGGTCACTCTCTTGGCTGCCCTTGTAGCTAACAAAGCTATGTGAGAAAGGCCTGGTTCAGGTCCTCACTCAAAAGTTACAGATACTTTGACACGCTACACAGTAATTCTAATAACACTACTAATGAATGGTAGGACTTAACTGCTTGTATGTATACTAGGGCTTTAAGTGAGGGCCAGGGCATTTTCACTCAAGGCTGATGCTTTACCACTTTAGACACACCTCCACTCTTGGCTTTTTTTTTTCTGATTAATTGAGGTAAGAGACTCATGGAGTTTTCTGTCTAAGGCTGGCTTCAAACCATAATCCTCAAACCTCATCCTTGTAAGTAGCTGGGATTACAGGTCTCAGACACTGGTGCCTAACAAGATCTAACTCTGAGTATTAACTCTGCATCAAGTAGTAAGGTAGATACTTTATATAAACTGTCTTACAGAAATTTCACAGTGACCCCGTGAATTAAGCACTATTGAGCTCACTTGATAGCTAGGGAAATGAAGGCAACGATGCTTGTCAGCAGTGGAGCTGTGGTCTGAATCCAGGCTCTCTACCGGGATGCCACTTCCTCTCTAAGAGGGGTAGTCATTTTACCACACTCAATGTAAGAACTATAAGAAGAGGGGAAGCTGAGGTCCAGAGAAGGAAATTTTCCAAGTTATACAGTGGAGAATTTTGTTTCTATATAATTTGTTCAAGCTCAGGACACTCAGCTGAATGAAAAAAATGGCCTTGCTCGGCTTGCTCGCTCTGCTGGTGCTCAGTGTTGCCATCTCTATACTATGTGACTCTGGCTGAAACTTATTACCTTTCTGAGCTTTCATTTCCTCATCTAGAAAAATACAAAAAAGGGGGGCTGGGAAGGTGGCTTAGTGGTAGAGCACTTGCCTTGAATGCATGAGGCCCTGGGTTCGATTCCTCAGCACCACATAAGCAAAAGGAAAAAAAAGCCAGAAGTGGCGCTGTGGCTCAAGTGGTAGAGCGCTAGCCTTGAGCTGAAGAGCTGAGGGACAGCGCCCAGGCCCAGAGTTCAGGCCCCACGACCTGACCCCCGCCCCCCCCCCAAAAAAAGAAAAGAAAAATACAAAAAAGGGCTGAGAAGGTGGCTTAGTGGTAGAGAGCTTGCCTAGCATGCATGAAGCCCTGGGTTTGATTCTTCAGAACCACAAACACAGAAAAAGCCAGAAGTGGCGCTGTGGCTCAAGTGGTAGAGCACTAGCCTAGAGCAAAAGAAGCTTAGAGACAGTACCCAGGCCCCGAGTTCAAGCCCCAGGACTGGCACATACAAAAAAAAATACAAAAAAATACTAATTCTACAGAAATACATCAGGGTCCAGAAAGATGATTGACATCTTGAGCTTGGCCCAGTGCTATGCAAAAAGTGAAAATGCAGAACAAAACGAAAACCAAAAACAAGTATTAGGGTTAGAAAGTTAAAAAAAAAACACCCAAACTTTCAAAAATGTTAAAGAAGCTAAGTGCTGGTGGCTCATACCTATAATCCTAACTACTCAGGAGGCTGAGATCTCAGGATCAAGGTTGGAAGCCAGCCAGGGCAGGAAAGTCCATGAGACTCTTCTCTCCAATAAACTACTTAGAAAAAGCCAGAAGTGGTGCTCTGCTCAAGTGGTAGAGGGCTAGCCTTGACTGCAAAGAGGCTCAGGGACAGTGCCTAAGCCTCGAGTTCAAGCCCCAGGGCAATAATAAAATAAAGTGCTAAAGATTGCTTATGGTGGGGTGAATGGGTGGCATCCCCAAATTTATCCTGGAATAGTGGGTAAGTTTTGCTAGCTCACTGGACCTTAGGATACTCCTCTCTAAAATTCACAACATTGTATTGGGATCATTAGGAAATCTCAATGGAAAAACACAAGAGAAGTACTTGGGACAGCCAACTACTTTTCTCAGTGAAAAAATGGTGACCTTTTAGGCTGAAAGAATTTTTTGTTTTGATCTGTTTGGCTTTTGGGGGCAGGGCAGGTACTAGGATTTGAACTCATTGTCCCACGTTTGCTTCTTTCTGATGGTGTACTACCACTTGAACCATGCCTACAGCCCAGCTTTTTGCTCGTTATTTTGCTGATGGACTCTCACGGACTTTTCTACCTAGGTTGGTATTGAAATTGGCTTCTTCTTGAGTAGTTAAGATTACAGGAGCCACTGGTACCTGGCTGTTGAAACTGTTTTGTTTTTCTAAACCTGATTAATGCTTAAACTAAAGCATTACTGTGCTTTAGAAACGTTCTGGCTGACCTACAACTAATCTTTCCCCTCTTATTATTCTCCCCCACATTTTGCAATTAGATTTCCCCAGAAAAGGAAAGAGAGGGCTTATTCAAATAGAGATTGAGAGGGGACTGAAAACCCCAAAAGGAAAGCAATAAAGAAAGCAGTTGGAACATATCCTCCACAGTGCGCTCTCTCTCTCTCTCTCTCTCTCTCTCTCTGAGTGGGCATCCTTTGGAAACATTTCCTTCTCTCTCAAGAGATCTCATAGCTGTCAGAAAGTATCCCTGGGTTCCTATCCCAGTCCAGGGCCACCAAGTAACATGAGCTGCTTGAGGGAAAAGATGGTAGGAAGGCAGGCCTTGCGCTCTGTAGTCCTCTGGGTAGTAAGTGCTGACTCTATTCTCTCCATTTTCTCATGAAAATATGAATAAATATCTGCAATTGAAAGGTCACTGACTGCTCATTTTTACACAGAGTTCCAAACAAGAAATTGTACATCAAACCATACCCCAGCATCCTAGCTACTCAGGAGGCTGTGATCTGAGGCTCATGAATTTAAGTCATTCTGAGCAGGAAAGTCCATGAGACTTTTCCCTCCCGTTAACTACCAAAATGTTGTGGATCAAGTGGTAGAGCACCAGCCTTGGGTGAAAACACTAAAGGATAGTGCCTGGGCTCTGAGTCCAAGCCCTAGTACTGCCTCACACAAAAAAGACGTTGCACATTATATGGATCTGTCAGGACTAGCCTCAAAATACAGGGTCCCTGGTTGATACCAGCAAAAGACAAATTCTTCTGCACCCTCTGTTTCTGCCTCCCCCTCTGCTGGCGAGGTGGTGCAGTTCTTATCTGGAACTTGATAGGATGTAGAAAATAATTACAAATGAAAAGGTTATTCATAATTTTTAAATGAGTTAATTAGTAAACCCAGTCAGACTCACTCATTACAGTAATTAATAATTGATTATACTTGAAATTAAACACAATTTTTCATCAAAAATCTAATTAGATATCTTTGCTTTTGCCTGTTGATTAGATCAGTTGGTCTGCTGGAAACAGAGTCTTTGTTAAGGCTATTTGTGCTTGGCTGAGACAATTAATTTGATTTTTAATAATTGATAGTTCCTTACAAGTTAGTCATCACAGACTATAATTATGGCCAAGAAATAAGACGTTGGCTTGCTTGCTTGCACAGTCATTCCTTGGCCTTGGCAGCTGGAGGAGCCCAGCAGCATGATTACCACCCCAGTCCTTTAAGAAGGGGTTCTTGGTCCCCATACCTTCAGTGCATTCACCTGTGCTTTCCTCCCACATTGCCGACAGCCTTTGGAGCATGGAGCTACTTCCTAGTACTTAGGAAATCAGAACACAGGCAGAGAAGCGAGCTGCCCAAGTGTGAACAGTAGCCATATGCCAAATGATAGGACCCTAGCCCAGTGCTGTCAGACATTGGGGCAAAGTGCTTCCTCAACCCTTTGCTGGACCTTCAGGTGACAAAAGCAATATCACTCATGATACTTTGTTGTGATTGCTAGAGTCTAGTCTAAAGATTGAGAACCTGGTGCAAGTGGCTCATGATTTATAATCCTAGCTTCTCAGGAGGGTGAAGCCAACATGGGCAGAAAAGCCCAAGAAACTCTTATCTCCAATTAATAATCAAAAAGCCAAAGTGGAGCTTTGGCTCAAGTGGTAGAACACCAACCTTGAGCACATAAGCTAAGGGACAGTGCCCAGGCCCTGAGTTCAAGCCCAATGCCCTGAGTTCAAATGTGTGTGTGTGTGTGTGTGTGTGTGTGTGTGTGTGTGTACATGAACACACACAAGATTTCTACATTGAGAGAGTTTTATCACAGGATAAATTTATTCTTAGCAAGGACACATGATCAAAGAACTCCTAACTTGAGACACACATTTTCCTAAACTGACCTTACCTCTATACACACTTATATACCTTATATATACTTATATACCTTATATACCTTACCCCATATACACACTGTACTCCACTGTTTTAGGTGAGGTCATTGGCTTTTCTGGACTAGTTTATTTCAATGCCTTCCTAATAGCTCTTCCTCCCATTTCTTACAACCTCTACCCTTGTCCTTCTGAAATGAAAATCTATTTTCTACCACTGCTTACAGCCCACAACCACCCATCCAATAATATGCTCAGCGTGGTCTCCAAGGTGACCTTCCTAATCTGTCAAAACACTTGTGCTTTGCTTCACAGTGTACCTTAACCCCTCACATGCTCCACGTAGACATTTCTTTGCTTCATCATCCTTTTTGAAGTCTCTGCAAGTCGTCTTTGGTTGAAAACCCCTTCTTGCATGCTTCTATTTGGCTAATTCCTACTCGAAGAATCCATGTAAAAATTTTTGTGAAAAGCTTTTCCCAGTCCTCTTGACTGCTACTCGGTATTCCAGCCCTAAGCTGCATGTGTGCTAGTTGCTGGTTTACATTTACCTGCTAGCATAACTGTCTATCCTTCTCAGTTATGAATATCTTAAAGGCAAAAACTGTTTTCTTTTTGTTACTGTTTTGTGGCTGCATTGTGGTTTGAACTCAAGGCCCCATGCTTACTAAGGCAGGCACTCATTCTACTACTTGAGCCAGATAGGGTCTTGAATTTTTTTTTAACTCTGGGCTAGCAATCCGCAGACAGGAATTCTCCTCCTAACACCTTCCATTGTGGTAGGATTACAAGTGTACTCCATCATGCTGACCTGTTGGTCGAGATTGGTCCCACTAACTTTTTTTGCCCAGGCTGGTCTTGAACTTTGAAACACCCAGTCTTTGCTTCCTGAGTAGCTGGGATATGCCTTTATAAGGCTGTATCTGGCCTTAGGAATTTATCTTTTATCCTAGCATTTAGCACAATGTCTCAAAACAGATACTCCTATGGATTATTGAATGCAAAACAGAATTCACAAAATCATTGAAGATTCAAAGACCATCCATGTTAGAAGAAAAATTAAAGACTATCCAGGGGAAAAAAATCCCTTGGTCAGTGCCTGAATTCTTTCTAAGTAGTCGATGAATGTATCTGTGCCTTTCTTAGGACAGAGAGCTCAGAACTTCCCACAAGTAGCCCCAATCTTCAGAGAGCTGAAGATGGACCATGTTTTCTTCTTTTTTTTTGCCCATTTTTTTTTTGGACCATGTTTTCTTATTAAACAGAAGAGTTTGATAAAGCCCATGGGATAGTAAATAGGAGAGAGTTTACTTAACTGTATAAAGATTTGCTCTTCCTTCTTAAACTGGCTACATGCTATGTATCTCAGAGCTTCAAAGCAAAAACAGATTAATGTCTACATGTAGCACACTACTAGACTCTTGAATAGTGGCAGCATATGTCCAGAAATCTACTCATTTAGGAAATATAACACTGTCAGGAAAAGCAAGGGCTATGCTAGGGGATACAGTATTATGCCAGGTGATGGTTCTTTAGTTCTACAACCCTGACCTACAACCAATCTATATACATGATGCACCATTCACAGAGCTTGGGGGGGGCCCTGACTTCTCTAACTTTGACTATTCCTTCTAGCCAGTGACCCACACTGACTAGGCCTTGTAAGTCAACTTTATTTTCCAATCTTTTTTTGGGGGGCGGGGGTCCAGTCGTGGGGCCTGAACTCTGGGCCTCAGCGCTGTCCCTCAGCTCTTCAGCTCAAGGCTAGCGCTCTACCACTTGAGCCACAGCACCACTTCTGGCTTTTTTCTTTTTGCTTATGTGGTGCTGAAGAATCGAACCCAGGGCCTCAGGCATGCAAGGCAAGCGCTCTACCACTGAGCCAACTTCCCAGCCCTTATTTTCCAATCTTATGGACATGACAGACATCACTAATCAATTACAGAGAGCTTTTTCCCAATGTTTCTGAGTAGCTTCAGGATCCTTCTCAACAGAGCTTTCTAGGCAGCAACAACTAATCATGTTGTGAGAAGAGATAAAACATGTATGGCGTCCTGCTTTGGAGCCATGCAACTCTCAAATCCTATATTCACAAGGAGAAAAGAGACCTGATGTACCAGAGATATAAGACTTCCCTCCTCAAAGGACTGTCACCTTCTTGATTTTGTAAAGTTCAAGAACCTTGAACAGGAAATGACCCAACATCAGTGCTCAAACCCCCATCCCTGATCAAGCTATTCCCTTTCCATGTTGAACAAATGGTGGCCCACAATGTATTAATAACCCTAGTGACAGCACATTCTTCCCCTTTTGACAAGGCCCCTTTTTCATTTGGCTTGTACAAGGTTGGTTCAATTTCATAGTGGGTGGCATTCTGTCTTCCTGTAGCCTCTGCCAGTTAGCTCTATTTCTATTTACTGTAGTTCTATAGACTGACAAACTCCCGTTTGCTTACAGAATTCTTTAGCATGGGTTCAAGGCCTTCTCAAGCTGGCCTGACTAGCTTTCCATCTTAGAGCTACAGAACGGGGAGGATGGAAAGGCTAAAAACCAAGCTCCCTTCAGATGCCATTCCAACCATGTTGATTGACATAGAAGTTGCAGGCTCTATACAAGGCTCTACACATTTCTTCAGGTTAATCTCTTTCCTGGGAGAAGACCAAAAAGAGAAGTCAGAAGCAGGAAACTAAGAGTGTGCTACAAATACATGCCAAGACTACCGAGTGGGAGCTGCCGTGCTGGAGTATGGTAGCAGGTCACAAGGAGTTTCTTGCATCATGGGCACACCTTAGGATCAGGTAAGAGGCACCCATCAGTACAAATTAATGTCTGTGTTTTCTTTGGCCAGCTCATTGACACTCACTTCTTCACAATCAGGCTTGCCCTGAATTCTAATGATCGTTTAACTGGATTTTAGTTCTCACCATGCTCTCAGACAGCCTTGCCAGACTGTCACCATCAGACATGCTTTCCTTGAAGTTACCTCCAAGCCCAGAGCACCCCAATCCCTTGCTCCTCATTATAAGCCTGGGTACCAACCATAGACTTCACCTGCTGTCCAGACTCATTGCCATTTCTTCTTTAGTGAGACTGACACCATGAACCACAAGCTCAGATCTAGTCTTACCGTGTGCTTCTGTCCCAAAGCCAAACATCCAATAACTGAAGGGCAAATGCTCAGCTTCTTTCCTAGTCTAAAACAGAATGGAGCGAAGGAGGCACTGAAGTCTAGCCCTGCCAGTGCGGGGTGCACACTGGACCAGCACCCATGGCTGAATTGGTTCACCCTGTGTGACAAGACTGCTGTGCTGGTGAGAAGCCTTCAGCATCAGCAGGGGCCTTAGTTGCTGCATTCTGGGCCAAAAGGAGAACCCAAGGGATCTGGGAAGAGGATGTACTTACCTACAAAGTATGCGAGCAGGATGACCAGTGTGGCAGAGATGACGATGGCGCTCAGGGCTGCACACTTCCAGTTGCAGTACTTGGAGGGCTTCTTGAGGTTCAAGGCTGGCCTGGAGAAGGTGCTGCGGGGCAAGGGCCTGGGTGGTGGGGAATACACGGTGCTGGATGTCAGTGGATACCCTGGGGATGTGGTGCAGAAGAGTGGGGAGGTGCCTCCGGGCTTGAAGAGGAAGTGCCTGCGGATGGAGAGAGGTGGGAAGGGGTCAGGGCCTGCTGGCTGGCCAGGTTCCAGGATCAACCTGAAGGACAAAGGCAGTAGGAAGAGAAGCATGCAGAGGAGCCTGGAGAGAAGGAGAGAGAAGGAGAGTCACCACAGAGAAGATGGAAGGGACAGGAAGAGGAAAGGCACGAGCCAGATCACAAAACAGGGTACACAAAGACATGTTTCCACCGAGCACAACGGGACCGCCTTGCCCATGGGAAGATCCACCCAACCCAGAAGGTGTTCCCCACGCAACCAAAGCTGGCCTGAGGCTCTTTTCCTGGGACAGCTAGGGCTAGGGGGACCATGTCTTGGTCCTTGAGATGATTCCAGCACCCTGGAAAGAATCTGAAGTCTGACTGTCTCCTGGGGACAACTGAGACCTTTTTTTCCCCCTCTCTCTCTTTCTCTTTCTCTCTCTGTCTCTCTCTCTTCCAATACCTGCATTACCAGTGAACCTAGGTTAAAATTTGGACTACTTTCTTTTAAAAAGGAAATTGTGTCACCACTAAGTTCTGCCTATTGTTGAGCTCCTAGTGACTACTACAAAAATCCTTCCAAACCTGATCAGAAGCCAGACTACTGCCTTTGGAGGCCCGGGTGAAATCTGTGTGGGAAGACAGAGGGGCAACTGCATCCAACAGCCTGGCCACAGTCTTGAGGGACGCAGAGCATGATCAAAGCACATGGTTGTGGCCAAACCAGGCGTCAGAAAATCCTGCACAGCTTGGCTTTAACCATGGCCATGGTAGGACTTGCACACAGCCGGGAAATGGGATGCACACTCCTTGATGTCTTAGGGCAAACTCACCCTTGTTGGAGTAGAAGATGTCTCAGGCCATAGAATAAACATAGTCCTCTGACTCCATTTTTTTAAAAAAAGTTGCTACATGAAATGGTTTCAGAATGGTGAAGGCAGCCAATGAGAGATGCTGGAGGCTGCATATTAACAAGATTGCTGTCAATATGCTGGGAGACAGGGTATTCCAAGGACAAACTACTACAAGTTGAGTGGATTTGTAAATGGGCATGCAATCATGCATCACTTCCCCCAGGAGACCCCCGGGAATGGCCTCAGGGCCTACATGCAAATGCAGGAACCACAGAGAGAATTCACCCACAGATACACACATACATAGAAGGAGCATGGAGATGTCACCTACCCGTCACTGTAAGCCCCATCATGGCGGGAGGCGCTGAGAATGTCCATCTCAATGAGGTTGTCCTGCAATGTCCCTAGGAATGGCTGCTTGCCTAGGTTTCTACACACACATGGAGACATGAATGAAGCAATGAGTCATGCATCGATGAAGGGGAGAGTAGAGAAACACACAAAGTGGCTGTTTGGTGCAGCTGTCTATAAGACCAGCAGGTCAGGATTTCCAGGCACTGGGTCAGTGTGCAAGCCGTGTGCAAGGGGTGCTGCTGGCACAGCGCATCCAGAAGGAACACGCTGTCTACCAATCCAGATGTCTGGCAGCTGTGGGCATCAAGCCACAGCACTCACTGAGGACTGACCACATGCCTAGCAGTGAGCTAGACATGTGAACAGCCATTCTTTCAAATCTCAGCAGCTATGCGAGGAAAGCAATGTTACCCTCATTCTACAAATGAGGGAACTTGGATGTGGAGACTTCCAAGGTCACCAGTGAGCAAGGTCAAAGAGGCAATTTGAGCTCAGGTTTTTCTGCTGGTCTCTTCACATCTGTGTAAGCAGAAGCTGGAGACCTGCATTTATTTGGCTTGTCTACAGACGCAAAGGTGCCAGGCCTTTGTGGTTACTGTCTTCTAAAGCAATAACACCCTGAGTCAGTGAGTCGGGAACTTGAAAATCGGTATTTTTTCTCAAATCCCCAGGTTGATACTGACTCTGGTTAGAGTTTCAGGGTCTTCTAGCTGTGGGGAAACCCAGGTGACCATGAATCAGCAAGAAGAGCAGCCCAGGGAAGACATAGAGGGTTGTTCTCTGTCTCCTCCCTGAAGGCGTGACTTCAGCTGACTAACCCATGGTAAAGACAACCATACTTGTGAATGAGGTTTCAGCTGTGCCTGCTATGTGACACTACTCCCACTGGAGTGTTGTGGACCCTGTCTTCTGCTAGGTTAAAAAGACCCTGTAATGATCCATATTTGACAAGCACACACTTGAGGGAAAGAATAACTACAGATAGCCAACTCCGGGTCCAGCCCTGCTGAGACCTTACTTCTGTCTCTAAGGTTTTGAGAACAGTATATTCAAACTCATGTCCTTCTTATGTTAGCTTGTTGTGTGATTTTGGGTAAAAATCTTTAACTCTCTCCTTCCCTCCTTTCTTTCCTTCCTTCCTTCCTTCCTTCCTTCCTTCCTTCCTTCCTTCCTTCCTTCCTTCCTTCCTTCCTTCCTTCCTTCCTTCCTCCCTTCCTTCTTCCTTCCTTCCCCTTCTCTCCCCCTCCCTCCCTTCTTTTCCTCCTCCCTTCTCTTCCTCATCCTTCCCTTCCTTCCTATAAAATGGGGATTACTAAGTTTTCAGATTACTGTAAGGATCAACTGGGATGATATTGGATCATTTTTTTGAGGGTTATACAAATATTATAGAAGTGCTAATGCTAAATGGTAGCTGCTCTCTCTCTTATATTTACCATAAATTATTCACTGTTCAAGAAGCTCTGCCAGAATTTAAGTTCTATTCCCCAAAACAACCCTACAGAATCTACACTGTGATCTCAACTTTGTAGGCTGACAAAGCATGGCTCAGAAAAGGAACTTGCCCAAGGTTGTATCATACAGGAAACAGGCAGCAGAACTAACTCTAGAACCTGGGGTTTTCTGAATCTGTGTCTTCTGTCCCTGTGTCTTCTGCAGTATCATGCCTCAAAGATCAAACCAAGGGTGGCTGTGAGTACTACCTCATAGCTGATGAACATTAACATCCCAGGGGCAGTGAGAGCACAAGGTAACTCTGCTTTGCCACTGAGTACTGCTGTGGTGGTGACCCCATCCCCACACCTGAGGCTGCTAGCCTTGGCCACACGCTGTTCTGATGGAGTTCCGGGCCTTGAGGCTTCTACAGGCCTAGACAGAGCTGCAGGGTGTGATGTCCCTCAGAGGGACTTTATTTCTACCTCCTCCAGGAGGCAGCCTTGCTGGTGAAGGCTTGGTAGCCTAGTGGGAGGTGCAGAGTATGGGAGCAGATAGATCTGGGTTCAGGTATCAAATCCATCAGCCACTTGGCCCTGGCTGTGAGTCACTCACTCTAAGCATCCATAGAAGGGGTAAGTGTTCTCCTCACAGAACTGGAATATAATTTGGATCACATGATTTCTCTGCCTTCTCTGAGGCCCACAAGTTACTGTAAGATCTGGCTCCCCACCAGTTCCCTAATCCTATTTTTCTGGGACACAGATATACTGGCCTCCTGGCTTTCTCAAATAAGCTAAGCCTCTGCTTTCATCAGCCTATATCATTATCCTGAAAATATCTACATGGGTCTTAACCCCTCACTGGCCCTGCACCACTTCCGTTTACACACACATACACACACACACACACACACACACACACACACGTACACACACACCCCAATGTAAAGTGCACGGAGTCAGGAGTGGTGAAGGAAATACATCTGCTTACTGTGTTTCTTTCTAAAGAATCAAGTTCCATGAAGCTGAAGCCTTATTTGTCTTGGACACTGCTATGTACCTGGTTCAAAGAAGTAGGCACAAATAGATCTGTGCTGAATACTGCTGAGTTTGAGGTATATAAAAGGAAGCCTGCCTGGCAGATCGCCAGCATACAGTCAGTGCTCAATTGCAGGTGATGGTTATTACAATTTCCTCCACTCCCTGCATTTTGAGAAGGATATTGAGTCTCTCCACAGCCCACATGCACTCAGCATGAGCAAGCTCTACTTGTGTCTGCCCAGAAGGTCAGGAGAAGTTCCCTGCCTTCCTAGGGTCAATATTGGCTTCATGAATTTAGAATACCTGGGAGTCTAGCTGGCATCAGCAGCTTGGACTGTGTTCCCAGAGAGACAAGCCTCTATGTTAAACATGTTGGAAATAAACAAGCACATTCAGAGAATAAAGACATAAAGCATGAAGACCAAACTTAATAATGATGGAGTTCTTCAAGGGCCTTCATTAAGGGTTTTTTTTTAAATTTTAACTATTATAATTTTCAAAGGAACGATTATTTTTGAAAAGGGAGAGAGCTGATGATAATGATCTCCTAAAGTACAGCTGTGTTAGGATAAAGCTGGGGGAGGGGGAAGACAATGCAACCAATTACAGCATTTCTAGAACAAGAAGGCACCAGAGCTCCTGAAAGGGCTTCCACTCACATGCTAACTGGGAGCTTAATCATTGAGATCATTCTGGAATTTGAAGGGACACAAGCACTCGCCATTACTACCCAGATCCCCTGGTGCCTTCAAACAGCCTTATTCTGTCATTTTAAACTTTAGTTTGTTCGGGGTCAAAGTAGTTGGCTTCATCTGATTGACAAGGAAATTGAAGCCTGGCTCTCATAGTCCTAGAGAGGAGAGTAAAGCTGACACTCAGTGTCCTGACTCAAGGGTCACCACTAAACCTTCTATCTCCTAAGACTCCGGGTATCCAGGTCTGAAGGAATGAAAGCTCTAAGGATTTCTCCATGGGTCTTGAGCTGCTGAAAGCACATGGGGTCATGGCTCTGTCTGGCCTCTGTTTACCAGCTGGTAGCTCAAATATGGAGACCTGATTCCGTTTTCCTTCCTATTAGCGGGTGCTATTACTTCATTTTACAGATATGGAAACTGAGGCCAGACAGAGTTAAAGCCTGCCAAGGGCCAGACAGCAAAGAAAGCATGGGTGGGACTCAAGTCACACATCTCTGACTCAAAAGCTCCAGCTGTCTCTAGCAAAGAAGTCACTGAGTTCTGGGAGGGGAAACTGGCCTGCAGCCTTGCTGATTCTGGCAGTCTTTGACAGGGAAGTAACTGGATCCCCTTTGGACTTGGGTAAACCCTAGAGCAGCCTGAAGCAGGGGCTTAGAGGCCCACCTGTGTGACCCAGGCTAGGCTGAGCTCACCTCCCAAGGGTAGAACAAATAATCTTGGGGGAGGAGGGGAGTCCCCAGCAGGGCTTTCAGACTGCCCTGCTAAATAGCCTGCCTCCTCCTCACAGTAAGCGGCCCTCCTAGGCTTTGTGCTTGCTAGACAAGGGCTCCACCACTAAAGCCATGCCTCCTTTTCCTTTTAGTTTGTTTTCTAGATAAGCTCTCATGCTTTTCTACTTATGTATACCTCCTTAGTAGCTGGATGACAGGCATGTGACACCACATGGACAAAGTGTTCTGGACCCCTTTCTGCCCACAAAGCCCTGGGATAGCCGCCATTGCATCTGATTTTTACAACCATACAGTAGGGGCAGGACAGATCCCACATTCAGTTACTGAGACCTCAAGGTGTGTATCTCAGGGTGGGGGTGGAAGGGAAGTTTTAATGACTCAGCCCAGACCATATGAATAGTTATACAGTGAGCATTTGAACAAATTAATGAGGAAAAAACAAAACAAAACCAAAAATGAACTATCTCTTCCAGGGCACAGAGATTCACTGGAAGGATAACACCATAATGCTGTTCACAGTTCCTTATCCACTTCTGTCATCCACATCCAGAGCCTATGGGGGGAAAGTACAGCCTCCTTTTCCTGCAGTTCCCGTCCCTCTGCTGCTTGCCTCCCTTCCTGTCAGTCTCACAAGGCCGCCTGTGGGCCCGCTACACCAACTATTTGCCCTTTCTCCAAATTGTCATGCTCTCTCCTGGCTTTGTGCCTCCGTGCAACTATCCCTCAGCTCAGAAGTTCACTCTCCCCTACAAATGCCTACCAGTGGATGCCTGGTCAATCACCAGAATGGGAGCAGTAAACACTGCAAAGGCCCTGGAGCCAGCTGGCCTGGGTGCTGTGGGCAGGCTTGCTGTTTGCTACCTGTGAGACTTAGGCAAGTTATTTAACTTTCCTGTGATTCAGATCCTTCATCTTTAAAGTAGGGATGCTAGTGAGATGACCTATCTACGCAGAAAAGAGTGAGGGTACCATCCTGGCTACTGTGAAAGGCTCTGATGAAACTGGCCATTAGCTGGGATCAGGGAAGTTGGGTTTCAGAAGGATGCACACTCTGACTACATACAGGTGGCTGACTCACTGTGCTCACAATATGGTTAATGCTTAGCACCTATTTTCCTCTGGGGAGTCTGGAATTTGGGTAAGTTCCAGGCAAGAGGTCCCCATGTAACTAGCCCCTAGTAAAACCTCGTGGTACTGGCATCCTAATGAATTCCAAGAATGGCAACCTTTCGTGCATTCCACTATCTGCTACTGGGGCATGACATGCATCTGTCCTGTGTGATACCTCTGAGAGAGGACTCTGGGACCTTGGACATGGCTGGGAGCCCCAGACTTTATCCCATGAGCCTTTTGATTGTGCTTTGTATCTTGTCACCATAATAAATCAGAGCTATAAGTATGTGTGGTGCCTTGTGAGTTCTACTAGTAAATCATCAAACCTGGGCATGAGTCAGGTACTAGTGGTTGATGCCTGTAATCCTAGCTACTCAAGAGGCTAAGATCTGAGGATCACAGTTCAGAGCCAGCCTCAGCAGGAAAATCTGTGAGATTCTTATCTCCAATTAATCAGCAAAAAAGCCAGAAGTGGAGCTGAGGCTCAAGTGGCAGAGTGCCAGGGTTGAATGGAAAAAGCTAGGACAGTGCCCAGACCCTAGTACACATACACATGTACACAAGTATGTATACACACACACACACACACACACACACACACACACACACACACACAACAATAACGAGAGAGAGAAAGAGAGAGAGAGAGAGAGAGAAAGAGAGAGAGAGAGAGAGAGAGAGAGAGAGAGAGAGAGAGAGAGAGAGAGAGAGAGAGAGAGAGAGAGAGAGAAGGGGAGAAAGAAAGCAACAACAAACTCTGGGCATGGTCTTTGGGGCCCCAAGCATACTATTTATGGGAGAGCTAAGGATTAAAAGCCATGTATGAAGTGCTGAGAGGAGCACCTGGATGCCCAGCGAGGGATCTATGGGTGTCTGTTATGACTATTACTTGATGCTCCCGAGAAGAGGGAACAGCTCCTGCCATTCTGTTGTCTCCATTTGCATACCATCTACAGTGCATGTCTTCATTTTACAAGTCTACCTCTCTCCATAGATCATGAGCTTCTTATTTAGCAGTGGGCTGTGTCTGAGGCATGTCTGTGGATCATTCATGCTTAAGGTTTGGCCTGGCCTGCCAGAAGAAACCATGTTTCATCTAGGAACCACATCAATACTGGCTTAGACTAGAGACCCACCAGGTAGCTCCCAACCCTGACAGTGGGTAAGTTGTTCCTCAAATTCAGTCTGCCAATCAGCTGCAGGCTCCTTAAGCAGGCCTGAGATGAAGCTGGAGCAGAGGTCTGGTTGCCATCCACTCTGGCCTCCCCTTCATCCAACAGGAGCCTGAAGGGTTATTAATCAGGCAGTCCCTGTGAAATCAATTAAGTGTCGGATGTTGCACGGAACAGAAGTGGATCAGGGGTTGGGGGACCCTGAACACATGGCTCCCAGCAGGTTGCATTATAGATGTACTTGTGGAGCTTAAAGCAGCATCTTACCCTAGCTCTAAGGAGCATGAATAGGACCAGGATCCTCCCTGGGGTTCTTAGTAAACTCTGGGGATAGCCAGAGGTATGGCAGTAGCAGAGAATACAGCAGGCCTACTGAAGCCCTCTCTCCTTCCTCCTTCTGCCAGCTGGTCTTTTTGGATCAGCATGAAATGTAATCCCTCCCAGTCATTCTACCAGCTGTTTGCTTAGCTATTTGCTATTGACTCTCAACATGGATTCAGCTTGACAATTAGGGAAGGGGCCTATCATTTGTTTTTATGGCACCAGGAGGTTCCCCTTCTGTTAGGGAGTGGCAAGGGCTGTTAGGGATGCCCATCTCAAATAGAGCTCGCTGTGTTGGGCTTTAAGGACTCTGCTGATGCCTCTCATCTTCCTTCTCTCCCTGCAGTTGGAGGACTCCTCAGTCACATGACACTAGGTTCCCTGGGAAGTCTTTTTGCCCCACTCAAGTCTCAGTGGCACACACTTATGTATGTATTTGTTCCATTAGTCTCTCATTTAACTTTTGTCTTCACAGTTCTCAGTTCAAACCCGACCTAGTCTCTGTGCTTATGTCTATCAGGGCACGTAGCCTGCCACAAGTCTCTTCTCTCACGTGCCTTCCCTGCCAGACATATCGAAGGCAACGAGGACTACGTGAGAGCTAGGAAAGTGCTTAAAGGCACCTTGAGACCAAGAGTGACTTCGACAGCAGCATGGCGGATTCAAGCTAGCTGTACATCCTTTGACAAGTCTACCATTTAGAAGTGTCTCCTTGAAGCTGGCTGGCCCATGATGATGTTGGCAGAAAAAATATGGTCAAAGTCATACTGTGCCAGTTCCAGATCAACTCATGCATTTAAGCAATGAATGTGGAAGGGCAGAGGATGGGCAAGGCAGGTAAGCACTGGCTGAAGAGGCAGGATGGAGCTACCATTAGGAAAAGCTCCCTAACTGCTTTCCTCTACCTCCCTTTCCATTAAAAATCTAAAGACTTCAAGTAGGAAGCCCTACTTTGGCTCCTAAAAGAGAAAAACAAACATCCAGGCAGAAAGAGTGGCCACTGGGGTCTATGCAGAGAGTCGGACTCATTGATCAGTTGCTGGCCTTTCTCAGCCATGTGCTACTCAATAAGCACACTGGAAATAATGGCAATCTGATTAGCCACCCTGGGTGGGATGACAGACAATTATACTACTTTGTAACAGATGAGGGCAAAGGAGGCGGGTGGGAAAAGTCACACATGATTTTAAAAGGCATTAACAGAAGCCATATTAATTCATGGAGTGGAGTGTGAGGGGCTTCTGGGCTGCATCTCTGGAAATCTGCTTTTGGAGAAATAATTTCATAGGAGGACAATGATTCAAAAGGATCCTGTTTTTTCAAGCTCAATATACAGATGTCGTAACCATGTGTCAGGTAGAGTTAAATGGGTACACCTTCCATGTGCAGATTTTACTTCTCGAACGTAGTATGACTGTGGTGCTCTTCACAGATAAAGAACAGGAGTTGGGGAAAATGAAATCTATGATTCCTAGTACTCTAAGAGATAAAGCAGAAGAAAAAAGAGGTCCCATAGTGTCAGCTCAAGATGCTTGGATTTCAGCTTAGAGAAAGCAAGGAAAAGATAGACCCTCCTCAGTTCAGAATAGTAGGTTTGTGAGTTAAACTAATTCTTTTCTATATCTTTCTGCATTTCTCCTGGATGGTGTTTATAATCATAATATTTTATATTGTAGAAAAAGTGGCCAAGCATAAGGAAGGAAGAGGCTCTAGAACGCCTATGGACTGAGGTCTCAGAGTTGGGGGAAGCGTGGTGCAGTAGGCAACACTGGGCAGGAAGTTAGGTGATCTGAGTTCAAGTCCTAACTAGATGTTGACCTCCCATGTGACTCCCTAGGGAAGGAAGGACCCATTGGGATTCTCAGCTTTCAAAACTCCTGAATGGGGTTATCTTAACAAAACCCATCTCATACGGGTGTGGGGATTACATAACATCACACTGGCCACCAAGGCTGATGGGTAAACTTTAGGGACAGTTGGGCACAGGGGTATAGATGGCTAAGGACTGCAGGAAGGACAAGGAGTTCTCATCCTAGGTCCGGCATGCTTGATGCTGGGGTGGGGCAACAGCCTGCTCTGTAATACACATACACACGAGCTCTTGCCTGCTTTTAGACCAACCACACTTAGCCGGCACCATCATTGTTGTGTAGACAAGGGAGGTGAGGCACAGTAGGATCTAGCAACTTGGCCAAGGTCGTACCTTTGGTAAGCAGCAGGTTAACACTGGGCCTCCAGTCTGTTAGATTGCATGTACTTTCTGTCCTGAACCCCACCACCCTTTTTCTCCAGTTATCCAGGCTGGGCATCTGATCCAAGCTTCTCAGTAGTCCAGGTAGGTAGCAGGGACACAGACCATCTCAAAGCCACCTAAAGACCTCAGTGTTCTGCCCTCAGAGCCATCTACACCCTCCTTGCATCTGCTGACCCACCCACCCTGGGCGAACCTGGTCTCCAGCGGTATGTTGCTATTGAGCAACCAGTTGTCCTGGGCATGGGCGGGCTCCTGGGCGCTGCCGGCTGGAGGCTCTCCTGACAGCGAGTGGTCCGTGGGTGCTGGGCTGGGGTTGCTTCTTGGAGTGAAGTTGCCCCTGTTCAGGGAGTTGATGGAGGCCGCGTGGTGCTGGTTGGGGGTGTGGGCATGGGAGAGCGGTGGAGGTGGTGTCCGGAGTCGAGGGTGGTTCTGCAGGCCGCCAGGGTGATCTAAAGCACAAATACACGTGGTCAGCTGGGCAGCAAGCTGGGTTTTGACCCTCAGCTGAGGGGAACAGCCACAGAAAACTGACCAAGACTACAAAAGGAAAAAGACATTCATCGAGCTCTGGTAAATTACACAGAGTAATGCATTCAGTGAATGTGCAGTCAACTGATATTTTTTCGATCCTTTAGTATTTATTCTCGATTTGGAGGGGTAAATGGGTAAAATGAAATTCCTGCCACTGGGAATTTTCCCACCAATCTTAAATTCCAGTAGCAGAAATAATGAATGAGATAACAACTAGCTGGCCAAGTTGGCCACTTCATCTTTCTTCTATAGGGTATTTAGGACATCAGTGGTTAGAGTCCCACACAGTAGCACCTGGGAATGTGTTTGAGATGGAAGTTCTGGGGTTCTGAAGTGAGGCCCAGGAATCTGACTTTCACAAAACCTTTTAGTGACTGATACTGTAATTTGAGACCCACCAATCATATAGGATAAAGCCAATGAGGCGAATAAGGCGAATAAATAAAATACATACATAGTTAACTGAGAGGCTGATAAGTCTAAGAATGCACAGAGCCAGGGTGCTGTGGTCTGTGTATAAAGGTACCTGTGAAATATAAGTGGATTCAGGGAAAAGATGACTTTTGAGTAACACGAGCCATGCTAGTGTCTTGGTCCTAAAAAACCACAACACATTTATTGTGTATCTACTATGTGCTGGGCACCATTCCAAGCCCTTTGCAGGTGACAATTCAGGTAATATAGCCCACTATAGAGCAAGCACTGCTTTGCTTTTCTCCCCATTTTACAGATGAGGAGATGGAGATCAATATTTTATTTATTCCTTTCAACTATCAGAGTAAATGCTATTATTATCACCAACTGATGGATGGTAAAATTTAAGACTTGGATGGGTAAGTACAGTGGTCAAGGATATATTGCCAAATAGATATTATTTACAAAGAAAGAAAACAAATCAAGTTCCTAGGCATATAATAAAGGTAGCATATAGCTACCATCCGCACTAGTTATGCTCAGAGAAAGCTTTGTCTCTTGAAGCTGAGTATTATGGGGTGGGGGGGTGGTGGTGAAGAAGTCAGGTAACGAGAATTGAGTCTAGAGCCTACTATCTTACTACTCATAAACCACATAACCCTGGCTAAATCACTTCACCTCTTTGAGTCTCAACTTTCTCATCTGCAAATGGGGAAAATAGTTACAGGGATGAAAGGACTACCATGCTATCCAATGAAGCAGTGGGCAATACATATTACTGAGTTCACAAAGTAGTCTCATGTTCCCCATGAGAGGCCTATGCTTTACATAGCAGTCTGAGAGAATAGGATTCAAACCACGGCACACAAGGAGTCGGTGTTCTGGAAACTATCAAGCACCCAAGTGAGAGGCACTATTGGTGTGATGGGTATTTTTAGTGGAGGATGCATTACTCTGCTTTTTTAGGTAATCTGATCTTTTATGCCAAAGAGTTATAAAGCAAATCTGGTGGGAATTGGGAGAGGCAAGAGGGCAAGAGGAGTCAGGAGTAGGAGGGAAAAAGAAACAGAAGCCTCTCTGGAGATTATTTCCTTATTCTAAGCTGTTACCTTCTCTGTGAAGCCCACACTGGGCCTGTGGACCCTTTGAAATCTGGTGTACATTTGTCTTCCAGCCTTACCTGTCATCTGTTCCCTCCCTCCCATGCCTTCCACCACAGCCCCACCTCTTCTTTAGAGACCAGGGGGGCCACTACCAGGTCAAGTGGTTGAACCTCAGGACTGAGAAGAGTTCCTAGGGAAGCTACATGTCTTCATGAAAATATGAAAAGACGCTGAAGTCCCAGGCCAGAAGGGAGCAAACAGGGATACCCCTGGCAGGGAAAAGAGAGAGCCTGGCAGCCTGCCTTGGCAATGTCCTAGCCAGGGTGCAGGCAGCCATGGACCAGGGAATAGGCTAGGCTGGGCAAGATCATTTGATTTATCAGCTGTTTTCAGGTCAGAGGCCAGAGGCCAGTGTAGAAGCAGCCTTCTGAGTGTTCATCCCCTTGCTTGTCCCTGCAGGCAGCTGGTTAGAGTCCAGGGCATCACCGCAGTGAGAAGCAGTGACTAATTCACAGCTATGCAACTATTATCAGGAGACCAGCAGAGCAAGGTGACCTGGTTCTAGTTCTTGCCCCTGCCCTAGTAGTCAGCTTTCTCATGGCATTTTACTTAATTGATAGCAACTGTTGGCGGCACCTCTGCCTGTGTGTGTGTTCACATTCTTTTCTTTTGTGTTGGTCATGGGGCTTACACTCCGGGCCTGGGTGTTGTCCCTCAGCTCTTCAGCTCAAGGCAAGCACTCTACTGCTTGAGCCACAGCGCCACTTCTGGTTTTCTGGGGGTTAATTGGAGATAAGAGTCTCACAGACTTTCTAGCCCAGGCTGCCTTTGAACTGTGATCCTCAGATCTCAGCCTCCTGAGTAGCTAGGATTACAGGTGTGAGCCACCAGCACCCAGTGTGTGTTCACATTCTTTAACTTCTAATGCTCACAACACCCATTAGGGGGCAGTACCAATGTCATTCCCACGTAACAGATGGGTGAGGAAGCTGTGTTCACAATAGTAGAAAGAGTCCTTATAGATCCAAAGTCTAAAACCATCTTCTAGACATGATATCTTTGCATTAATCTTAGACCTGTTTAGCCCATAGCCAAAGGCAGCACCCTCAGAGTTAACAGTAATGTCTGAGGTTCGGGCCAGGACAAGCCTGCCAACAAGCCATTGACTGAGGAGCAGGGACACCAGGCTTTACCTTACTTATTGCTGCCAAGAGTCCTGAGAAGATGAGATTCGACGTATAAGATCATTTACTACAGATCTGAACACTAACTTCCAAAAGAAAATTCCACTGTAGGGATAGGGAATGTTCTGGTTTAAATCCTCTAGTTTTGGATGTATAGTTCAATTGTCACCCCTTGAGAAAGGCTTCCTTGATTTACCTTCTCTCTCTTACAATGCACACCTTTCACCTCTGCCGCCTCCCCTACCCCCATGCCATCTCCTCCAGCAGGTCTGAATGTCCCTATATCTTCCGGGTGCTTACAGGTCCCAGAAGTGAGCAGATGCTTGATATAGATTTGCAGAGACCAGTGCAGCTGTGTGGGCTGGACAGGCTGATGAGGAGGGTAAGGCTCTTGTGGGGGTCTATTTGCATGCAAAACATGATGGCAGCCTATCTAGGCCCCAGCGCCCAGGGGCCCTTACATTCCCTATTTACCTGTCTGGAGCCAGAGCTGCAGATGCTTTTGGCCAGGCCCTTCCTTTCCCTTCCTTCTTCTCCCTTTCACTTGAGATCCCTAAGAAAGGGGACCTTGATGTTTCTCAGCTTCCCAGGGGAAAGTCTGCCTTTGTGAGTCTGGCAATGGTGCCTCCAGAGTTTCCTCCAGTCAGGGTGGATATTCCTTCCTGTGACTGGCCAGGAGGGAAGGCAGGAGGTGATGCTATGAAGGGACCTTCTTGACCTCCATCCTGTTACATGCACCCCTCTTTAGAGGGGATCTCAGAGCCAACTCACTCCATCAGCACCTACTGAGGGCCTGTTTTGTGCCAGGTCTTAAAACTGGGAATGAAACAGTGAACAAGCGAGATAAGACTTAAGAGCAACTTCCCTTGGTGTTTCTAATTATTGTTCTAACAACTGACTTTACTTCTCCTCAGTCAGTGCATCTGTGCAAGGGAAGATGTTCTCACTTTATCTCCCTGGAGGATGAAGAGCAAGGCCTTCTTGCTCAAGTACCAAGTATACAGTGGACTCATACTGAGCCTTTGTTCCACTCATTTCCATATCCATAGTTACAGTACTGAGCTGGGCTGGAGTCTAGCAGACTCTCAATAAATGTTTACAAGCTATGAGGAAAAAACTGCAAACAGGTAGTTAAATTTCTTGCCTATATGAATGGCTACTCATCTCTTGCTCCCTTCAAATAAGCACTGGTACAGTTGCAACACTCTGCTCTAAGTTCCGAGGCATGCTTATTCTCACAGATATAGCTACCATACGTTTCTCTCTAGTGAGCCCAAATGGGAGTCATTTTACTGTCACTTGTGTATGTCACTGTTGGTAAAGGCCACGTGCTTATCTGAGTTTTGCAAGCCTGGCTTTCCAGAAAG